>NC_141693.1:1602691630-1603891630 GCF_964263255.1 Lissotriton vulgaris | reverse complement strand
GCCTCCCACCCCTCAAACACCCCTTCCCCTCCCCTCACCCACCCGTCCAGTGCTCATATCTGTCCGTCCCCCCGCTTCCTCTCGTTAGGTCTTGATGTATTAGTCTTCTGCACCCCCTTTAGGAGGCCTCCTCTTTGGGTCCTGTGAGTCGTAACAAGCGGAGATAACTCGGGCAGATAAGTTCTCTGAATTCATTAACCAACAGTGAGCGGAACGGCTGCCAGAGTTCGTCATACAGATCTATATCCCCGGTTAAGGTAAGTGACAACTTCTCCATCCCCAGCATACACCACAGCCTATGCAACCAACCCGTAGTGGAAGGGACCGTAGTGGTGCGCCAGTGCACCAGGATGTTCTGTACTGCAGAGCCTAGGGCGATGGCCATCTGGCGTCCCCTGCGTGAGCGCAGAGGGTATGTCAAGGGGTTAGGGAGCCCTAGTATGGTGTAGGCGGGGAAACGAGGTAATTCTGTTTGAAAGTGTGTGTCAATGTCGTCTTATCACCTGTGTCCAGTACAAATGTATAAGGGGACAGTCCCACAAGAGGTGTAATAGTGTGCCTGTGTGTCCGCACCCCCTCCAACAATTTTTGTCTTTACTACGGTCCATCTCATGCATCCGCTCCGGGGTGTAGTACCAGTATGTAGATATCTTAGTTTGTGTCTCTGTAAGCCCGGTGTGGTATGACGAATGGCGTGCCCTGTAGGAGATCTGGTCGCATTCCTTGTGGCTCTGAGTCCTGCCCATCTCCCGCTCCCAACGTTCCCTGCCCGGATTATAAATATGTGCTGTTGGTGGTTGTAGAAATTTGTAGAGATCCGATATTAATTTGGTGTCAGAGGTGCGGGATAGTAGCCATCTCTCGTATGGCTGAAGTTTCCTATTTGCCGTCTCCCGCACTTGCGGCTGGAGTGCCCAATGACGGACTTGTAGGTATCGCATCCGCTCCGTCTCGGGGAAGTTATATTCCTGCTTGAAAAGTGGAAAAGGGAATACACCGTCTGGGCTATAGATGTGACAGAGGCATCGACATCCCGCCGGTCGCCAGTGGGTGTAGGCTCCCTTGGCCATGCCCGGAGTGAAGTCTGGGTTATCGACTAGGGGCGTAAGCGGCGAGGGAAAGGTGGTGAGTTCATGTACGATGTTTGTAGCATCCCACACCTTTAGTGGGACCCGCGTGATAAATGAGGCATAATGATTAATCTGAAAGACACGTTAGTATTAGATTCCTTACCTTAGAATATCCCCAGGCGTCAGACTGGATCCGGAAATTTTTGCGTAGCAATACCCCTGCGCGTCAGGCGTCGTCTCTGGCTCCGCGCCCATCGTCGGCGTCGTCTGCGCCAGAATGACGTCGTCAGAGTAATTAGACGCCGCCCATGCGCGCTGACGTCAGTTCTTCTTTTTTCCACGCCAGCTAGCGCAGATCCGGAGAAGCTCTACCCCTTAGTCACTTTTTGACTAAAACTTTTTGATCATGTTTGATCTTCTTCAAGTCGTTCTCGACTCTTCAGGTGCCGGTAGGGATGCCCGGGTTCAAACCCTGCTTGAAGTGTAGTCGACTGATGTTGAATCCCGACCCCCATCGCCGGTGTCTGCAGTGCCTAGGCCTCGACCACGACGACCGTTCCTGTTCCGACTGTCGAGCTCTGACGTCAAAGGCTAGGCGGGAGCGGTCCCGCAAGCGGCTCGAGCTCCGGCATTTGGCCCCGCGCCGTTCGAGGTCCCAGTCCCATGGGAGGTCGAGGGATCGGTCGCGGGGTCTGAGCCCTAGCAGCTCCGGAAGTCGGCATCGGTCTTCTGGTTCCTCCTCAGGTAAGAGGCATGAGAGGTCGGAGCGGCGTCATCGCTCCTCCGACCGCCCCCACGCTCGCCCGACGCGGCCGGGGTTTTGGGTGACACCACCCACGCGGCTCCGCAGAAGTCGCTAGCACCGCATCCTGCCCCACACCTTCGGGTCCCTGAACAGGATGCGACGACGGAGGAGATTGAGCGGTACCTCATGGCCATGAGGTCGCTCTCTTCTCCACCGGACCCCACGGCGCCTTCGGGCCCTGTGGGTCCGGCTCCGGGCCTAGCGGGTCGCGTGCTTCGGCACCGACGCCGCAGACAGCTTCGGCCTCGGCGCCGCCTGCGACTTCGGTCCCGGCGCCGCAGGCCCCGGCCGGATCCGGCTCCGGATCCGGGTCGACGCCGGTCGACCTTACGACCTCACCGGCGCCGCCCCCAAGGGTGTCACCACCGGCGCCGACTTCGGTCGACGCCGGCCCCAGTCCTTCTGTCGATCCCTTTCAGCCGTCGACACGGCCCCGTTGGGCGCCGTACGAGACAGCTTTGGGTACATTCTACTTTAATGAACGGGCCCCGATTGTTGATCCTGGCTACCAGGCATTGGGTGACGAAGAGGACTGGGAGGGGTCTGAGGACCCTCTGACACGGGAGTGTCAGGACCAAGTGGACTGGACAGAGGAGCTTGGGGAGGCCAGCGGCCTGGATCTTTCTCCAGACACTTTTTTTGTCTCCCCTCCAACCGTGGCTACGAAGGAGGGGGCAGCCTATAGCGTAGTACTGATGCGGGCGACTAAGGCCTTACACCTTACGCTCCCGTCAGCGGCCGTGAGGACTAATCTCCTCACCGAGGTCCTCAAACCGCAGTCAAGCTCGGCCGAGCCTCTGCTGCCGTTCAATGAGGCCTTATGTGACGTTCTGCTGGGCACCTGGTCCAAGCCCACCTCGGGACAGCCTGTGGACAGGAACGTGGCCAGACGCTACCGCCCGGCTCCGGGTGACCCAAGCTTCCTGTCGACCCATCCAACCCCCGAGAGCCTGGTTATCCAGGTCTCTAACACCCAAACCGCGTTCCCGTCGGCCCCTCCTGACAGGGAATCCAAGAGGTTTGAACAATTTGGCAAGAAGGTGTTCTAGTCCCTTAGTCTGGGACTGCGGTCAGTCAACACTGCATGCCTCTTGGGTCGCTACACCAACACCCTGTGGGACACGGTTGCGGACGTGCTGCCACAATGCCCTGAGGAGGTCAGGGCTAAACTCGCCCAAGCCCTTGTGGAGGGTCGAGATGCGGCACGGTACTCTATCCGGTGCGGACTGGATACCACCGATAAGCTAGGCAGAGCAATGGCCACGACAGTGGCGGTCAGACGCCACGCCTGGCTACGGTGCGCCAATTTTTCGTCCGATGTCCAGGCCACACTTCTGGACATGCCGTTTGATGGCCGTCGCCTGTTTGGCGACCAGGCAGACCACGCGCTTGAGCTCTTTAAGGACTCCAGGGCTACGGCCAAGTCCTTGGGCCTCTCGGCCCCGCACCAGCAAATGGGTGCCTTTCGCTCCTTTCGTGGCCAAGGAAGGGGTGCCCCCACACGGACCGTCAGCCACACACCGCAGCAGAATGTTCAGCGCAGTGGCGGCCGTGGGAACCGCCGGGGAGGTGGTCGGGGTCCAAGGCGAGGCCAGTCCGTACCCGCTCCCGCAGCATCCGCCTCAAAACCTTCCTAGTCCGAGTTTTCAGGCCCATGTGACGCCAGTGGGGGGCAGGGTCCGCCATCACCTCTTCCACTGGCGCACCGTCACATCGGACAGGTGGGTGCTGCAAATCGTCCGAAGGGGCTACTCCCTCCCCTTCGAGGCGACCCCTCCAGCCATGCCACCGCAGTACCACCGCGTGTCGGGGGACCACTTGCAACTTCGGCAGGAGGAAGTTACGGCCCTTTTGGCCAAGGGGGCCATCGAGCGCGTTCCTGGGCCAGAAGTAGGTTGTGGTTGCTACTCCCACTACTTTCTGGTACCCAAGAAGGGCAAAGGGGGCCTACGCCCTATCTTGGACCTACGGAGCGTCAACGGCTTCCTCCGGAAGGAGAAGTTCAAAATGTTGACTTTAGCTCAAGTCTTGGCTGCCCTAGGCTCGCAAGACTGGATGGTGGCGTTGGACTTGCAGGACGCCTACTTTCACATCCCCGTCCTGCCGGCCCACCGACGTTACCTGCGGTTCACGGTAGGCCTCGAGCACTTTCAATTCACCGTGCTCCCCTTTGGCCTTACCAGCGCCCCACGGGTGTTCACGAAAGTGATGGCGGTGGTCGCAGCTCATCTGCGCAGGTTAGGGGTTTCAGTCTTCCCCTACCTCGACGACTGGTTGTTGAAGGCGGGCTCGCCCCAAACAGTCGTTAGCCACCTCCAGATTACGGCGGATCTCCTGCACCTGCTGGGGTTTTCCATCAACGTGCCGAAATCACACCTGTGCCCCTCCCAAAAGCTCCTCTTCATCGGAGCTGTTCTGGATCGGCGCAGTTTCGGGTTTATCCTCCCGAGCAGCGAGTCCGGGATATTCAGGCTTTGATTCCGATCTTTCAGCCGTTATCCCGGGTTTCGGTCAGGTTGAGGCTGCTGCTCCTGGGGCTGATGGCTTCCTGCATCCTTCTGGTGCATCACGCCCGGTGGCGGATGCGGGCTGTGCAGTGGGACCTGAAGTTTCAGGGGGCCCAGCATCAGGGCAACCTGTCCGACCATGTCCTGATCTCGGAGGGCGCTGCGAGACAGCTGCAGTGGTGGCTCACGGACCGCGATTGGGTCAACAGCAGATCCCTCTCCCTTCCCCAACCGGAGCACGTAGTTGTGACGGACGTGTCCCTCCAGGGCTGGGGAGGCCACATGGGAGAGGCGGAGATCAGAGGCCTCTGGTCTCCGGCGGAGTCCCGGCTCCATATCAACCTTCTGGAGCTGGGGGCGATTCGTCTAGCACTGAAGGCATTCCTCCCCTCTGTCCGGGGGAGTGTAGTGCAGGTGTTCACGGACAACACCACCGCCATATGGTACTGCAACAAACAGGGCGGTGTGGGGTCCTGGACCCTCTGTCAGGAGGCTCTGCGGCTCTGGCAGTGGCTGGAACTTCAGGGCGTGACCCTGGTGGTTCAACACCTGGCGGGTTCTCTGAACGCCAGGGCGGACGAACTCAGCCGACGGTGCTCGATGGATCACGAATGGCGTCTGAACTCGGACGTGGCATAAGGCATCTTTCTGCAGTGGGGAGAGCCTTGGTTAGATCTATTCGCCACCGAAGAGAACGCGCAATGTCATCAGTTCTGCGCATTGGAATTTCCAAGGCGGCACTCGCTCGGCGACGCATTTCCTCGCAAGTGGAGTTGCGGTCTGTTATACGCCTTTCCGCCTATACCACTTCTGCCCAGAGTGCTGAAGAAGATCAAGCGCGACCGGGCCCAAGTCATCTTTGTGGCTCCGGACTAGGCATGAAGGTTCTGGTATCCCGAGCTACTCAATATGTCAGTCGGTCCCCCGATCCGTCTGCCTCTTCAGGAGGACCTTCTGTCGCAGCAGCAGGGGACGGTTCTCCACCCGAACCTGTCCAGTCTCCACCTCCATGCTCGGAGATTGAGCCGCGGCAGTTGAGGCCATTTGACTTGCCTCCTGAAGTTTGTAATGTTATTCTGGCAGGCAGGCGTCCCTCCACTAAGTCGGTATACGCCTGCAGGTGGAACAGATTTGTGGCATGGTGCACAGCAAAGGCTGTGGATCCCCTTTCTGCCCCTCTTTCTGAAGTTCTTCTCTTCCTTCTTTCTCTTGCCCAGCAGGGCTCTGCTCTGGGCACTATTAAGGGCTACCTTTCTGCTCTTTCGGCCTTCTTAAGGCTGCCTGATCAACCTTCTTTGTTCAAGTCCCCTATAGTGACTCGTTTTCTGAAGGGCTTCACGCACATGTTTCCACCTGTCCCTTTTGTGATGCCTCCGTGGGACTTGAACTTGGTTCTTACTTTCCTGATGTGCACTCCCTTTGAGCCACTTCACTCTTGTCCTCTCCGTCTTCTCACCTTGAAGACAGCTTTCCTGGTTGCCATCACCACTGCCAGGAGGGTGAGTGAGCTCCAGGCTCTATCTTGCACACCTCCCTTCCTGTCTGTGCATCCGGACAAAGTGGTGTTGCGTACCAAACCATCTTTCCTGCCCAAGGTAGTCTCTGCTTTCCACATCGGGCAGTCCATCACCTTACCCTCCTTCTTCCCGCCTCCGCATCCCTCAAAGGATGAAGAACGGCTCCATCGTCTGGACCCAAAACGTGCGCTTTCATTCTATGTGGATCGCACACGCCAGTTCCGGGTGGACGACCAACTCTTTGTTGGTTACGTGGGTGCGAAGAAGGGACGGGCGGTGCATAAACGGACCATCTCTCGGTGGGTCGTCTTATGCATCAAGGCGTGCTACTCCTTGGCTAGAAAGGAGCCTCCAGTTGGGCTGAGGGCCCATTCCACTCTGGCCACGGCGGCTACACTGCCCTGGGTCGGGGAGTCCCCCTGCAGGACATTTGCCAGGCGGCTACGTGGGCCTCGCTGCACACCTTTGCGAGGGACTACTGCCTGGACAGTCAGGTCCGGAGGGATGGCTTCTTTGGCCGTTCCGTCCTCCAGGACTTCCTGGTGTGAGTATTGGCTCACAGTCCCACCACCGGGGTTGGTATTGCTGGGGTATCTATTCTAAGGTAAGGAATCTAATACTAACGTGTTTCTTTCAGATGAACAAGTTACTTACCTTCGGTAACGATATATCTGTAAGAAACAGTAGTTAGTATTAGATTCCTTACCGCCCCACCCATCCTCCCCGTTCTGCGAACTGATACTTAAGGTTAAGGTTATTCCTCTTTCAGGGCCCTAGTTTCTTGGCACCAGTGTTAGTTCTAGCATGGCTCTGCGTATCTGGCGCGGAAAAGCTGTGGCTAAGAACTGACGTCAGCGCGCATGGGCGGCGTCTAAGTACTCCGACGTCATTCCGGCGCAGACGACGCCGACGACGGGCGTGGAGCCAGAGATGACGCCTAACGACGCGCAGGGGTATTGCTACGCAAAACTTTCCGGATCCAGTCTGACGCCTGGGGATATTCTAAGGTAAGGAATCTAATACTAACTACTGTTTCTTACAGATATATTGTTACCGAAGGTAAGTAACTTGTTCGACGGTCTGAAGGCTTTGCAAAGAAAGGGGATCTCCTGGAGTGGGCGCCCTGCCACTGCTTGATTGTGGAATAGCCAGTGTTTTTCTGACTCCCACTTGCTCCATTACACCAGATAGCGTAGATGCGCTGCCTGGAAGTATTTGTGCAGATCCGGTATTCCCAGTCCTCCTGCCTCAGGAGCTAAAGTAGACAGTGTCCTCTTCACTCTCGGCTTCCGACCCTGCCAGATAAAGCGGGCGAGGTCAGTCTGTGTTTGCTGAATCCAACCTACAGGTGGCTGCAGCGGTAGCGCTCTAAAGAGGTATAGGATTTGGGGCAAAACTGTCATTTTGACTGCCGCGATTCTGCCCAGCCAAGAGAGGGGGGTCATTTCCATCGTCCCAGCTCCTCGTGTATCTTCCCTTGAAGCGTACTGTAGTTGGCTGCCGTCATAGTCGTGAGTGTGGGGGTCAACTGAATTCCCAGATATGGCACCGTGTCCGCCGACCACTGGAGGGGAAAGAGGGTCTGTAAGTATACCTTTGTGGAGGGTTTTAGGGATAGATCGGGGGCCATCGATTTGTCTGTATTCATTTTAAACCCGGCCACCGCCGCAAAGGTATCCATCTCCGCCATGCACGCGGGCAGGGCCGTCCGCGGGTTGTCAAGCGAGAGCAAGACGTCGTCTGCGTAGAGACTAATGGTGTGCGTATAGCCACCAAACGTTATCCCCGTTGCTGTCTTGTTTTGGCGGATCCTCTGAGCGAACGGTTCCATATATAGAGCAAAGAGCAGGGGCGACAGCGGGCATCCCTGCCTCTCTCGATGCCAAACCTCCGCGAGCTATAGCCATTTACTCGAACCACTGCCGTAGGGAGTTTATAACAATTAAAAATGAAGGTGCAGAACTTCTCCCCGATGCCGACTTTCTTCAGGACCATCTCTAGGTACGGCCAGTGAACCCGGTCGAATGCCTTTTCGGCGTCAACCGCCAGCATCATGCACTCTCCAGGGATTCGGGAGGTCTTTTCTATGAGGTGGGTAACCCTCTTGGTGTGATCCACCGTCAGGCGGTCTGGGATGAAACCCGCCTGATCTGGGTCTATAAGCCCCGGCAAGTGGGGGCCTAGCCGGGGCGCCAGAATGCTCGTGTATAATTTAAGGTCTACGTTAAGTAGTGATATGGGCCTGTACGATCCGCATTTGGTCCTATCTTTCCCAGGTTTTGGATTGACCGAGAGGGACGCACGTGGAAGGTCAGGGGGGATGGCGCCGGGTTCCGAAAAGGTGTTAAAGAGATGGGTGAGAATCGGTGATAATATTGTGCAGAATGTTTTGTAAAAAAGGGCTGTGAAGCCATCTGGCCCCGGGGCCTTCCCTTGCTTAAGTTTGGCAATGGCAGAGATCACTTCCTTTATGCGGATATCCCTGTCAAGGTATTCTGACTGTGAGGGTGCTAGAGAGGGAAGTGTGACAGAGTCCAGATACTCGGCTGCTGCCTGGTAGTCCAGACGGTCACCGGTATAAAGAGTCGCAATCTCCGCGTTGTCTGTGACCATGGACCCGTCGGGGCAAGAGAGTTCTTTCACTATCTTTTGTTGGCACGCGACTCGGAGCCTGCTTGCCAATAATCGGCCGCATCTGTCCCCTCCAGTGTAATAGGCATGTCGCAGCCGCAGGGCTGCGTATTCCGCCCGGTCCATATCCAGTGCTGTCAGGAGGTGTCTGGCTACTTTGAGTTGTTTCCATATCCTAGGTGCCCCAGTTCGCTGGTGCGTTCGCTCCAGCTCCTGCACCCTTTGTGTGAGCTCATCCCGCTTGCGTTGTCTGTCTCTATTCTCCGCGGAGGAGAGAGCCAAAAATTCACTTCGGATAACCGCCTTCATGGCCGCCCATTGTGTCGCCTGCGTCGTGTCATTGTTAGCGTTGTGTAGCAGGTAGTCTTGGATAGTGTCCTGAATGTGTTTCACCACATCTTTTCTGTGCAATAAAGTATCCCGAAGATGCCAGACCCTTGGGGGATAAGAGGCAGGCGGTAAGGTGAGGGTGGTGGTGACTGGTGCATGGTCTGAGAGCGAGAGCACCCTATCTCCGTCGAGGTGGACAGAGTGCAGACTGGGCTAGTGACCAAGAGATGGTCTAGCCTGGCATAAGTTTTGTGTGCATTGGAATATTAAGAGTATTTCCTGTTGTGCGGGTGTGTGCGGCTCCAGAGATCGTGAAGATCCAGCTCTGCTAACCGGTCTGTGCAGCTTGAGGAGAACACTCTGTTTTGGGGTGCGCGTTGTGCAGACCTATCCAGGACTGTGTCAAACACCATGTTGAGATCTCCCCCCAGTATGATGTGTCTATCAGGAGTATCCGTGACGTCAGTAAGGGCTTAGTGTAGAAAGTGTTCCTGGCCTTCGTTAGTTCTGTTTATGGACCCGATTGTAAACAGTAGTCCCCAAAGGCAAAGCGGTACGCTAACAGTCTCCCTCTCTGTTCTGCGCATTTATGAGAACCTCCCCTTTAAATGACCGTGCCACCAAGATCGCCACGCCTGCAGTCTTATTGGGGCCTGAGGAGAAGAACTGAGTTGGGAACTTGTGGGGGCGGAGTCTGACATTCGCGGGCCATCAGGTGGGTTTCTTGCAATAAGCAGATGTCCACCCGGGCGTTTTCCAATAGGGACAAAATTGTACGCCGCTTAACAGCATTGTTTAAGCCCCGCACATTCAGGGTTAAGATCCTAAGGGTTGTAGGCGGCATGGTGAACACTGGAATCAGACCTGCTATGCGCCCGGAGGGGTGCGAGACGTTGGAGTGTGACCTAGACTAGAGTGACCGGAACGGAGCACTGGACAACCCACCCTCCCCCGCCCTTCCCCCTCCTGCAGATAGCAAATGAACAACCACCTTTCCTAACCCTCCCTCCCAATCTTTAATCTCCACCCCCCCAACCTTCCTACCCCTACCCTCCCCAACCCCCCACCCCCAAAATGCAAACCATAGTCCCAGGTCTTTCAGAACCAGTTCAGAGCTGTGGTGAAAAACGTCCAGAGGGTAGTGTGGCGGTGGCGACCCCGCTGGCCCCCCCGCCCGTGTGGGCATAGAGCGAAAAAAGCAAACCCCCATTTTGATGCTGCTTCAATGCATGTTTGTCGTGTCCTTGGATACTTCTTGTATAGCAGCCGCCTGTTCCAGGGCTACCGTCGTCTGGTCTGGTTTCATTTCTGCCATAGGGGACTGCCTGCACCCTACTCGTTGCCATTCTCCTCCAGATCTCCACCTGGGTCTGTCTTGCGTGGCCCTCGCGACGTGTTGTCCTCTTTCTTATCCTTCCCAGGGTCGATTCCTAAAAGCGTGCCGGTGTCGCGGAGGGAGGGCAGTTGGTGCAAGGTCCCTTTCCATTTGAAGACGAGCCGGAAGGGGTGGCCCCAGGAATATGGGATCCCATTGTCCCTCAGGAATGTCGTGGCTACCCTAAATGCTCTCCGCTTTTGTAGAGTGATGGCGGAAAAGTCGTGGTACAAGGCCACTGTGTGACCCTGGAAGTGGAGGGGTTGTTTCCTCCGAGCCTCTAGTAGGATCCTTTCCTTTAGAGGGAAATCAGGCACAAAAGCTAGGATATCTGGCGGGTGAGCAGATGCACGCCGCGCCGGGCCGACTATGCGCTCTGTCTATAATCCCTGCAAATATGTGGACACGCTGTTCCCTTCCGCTTTAGATGGCACACCCCGGATGCGGATGTTGTTCCTCCGGGAGCGTTTCTCAAATTCTTCCGTGTGTGCTTGAAAGTCCACCTGCTGCTCCTGGAGACGGATGACCTCCTGCCTGAGAAGTTCCACTTCCTCACTCCGTGCCTGGTCCGCCTCCTCCACCGTCGCTATCCTTTCTCCTAGGCCATCCACATCTCGGCAGAGTTTGCGTTGCTCCCCGGCCAGGTCTTGCTTCAAAATTTGAAAATCCTCTCTGAGGGAGTTAAAAAGGGATTCAAGGAAGGACTTGGTGATGGGTGCCTCGCTATCGTCCTCTCTCGTGCCGCTTGCTGACACTGGAGAGGATTGGCCCTGGTCTCCTTTGGCGGCACCCTTAGTAAGCATGTCTGGGATTGTGCGGGTCCCCATACGCCCCATGCTGGCCATCACGTCCTCCAATTCTTCTGGGTCCAATCTGAGGTGACCAGCGGCGGCTCCCCAAGGCAGCAGGGTGGACCACCACGTCGTCCGTGATTCTGTTGTATCCTGTGGGTCTGCAACGGAGAGCCCTACCACAGAGGGGCAACCCCTCCACCGTCCCTGAGTGTCCCTCGTTGGAGACCGGGCCTCCTCCTGTCACTGAGGTCTTCCTGCAACTACAGCCATGCAGGCTCCAGAGCCCGGGTCCAGAGTATCGCGGAAGGGTAGGTTACCTGCGCTGGCCCACGTGCACCCCGTGTGCTGTCTCCCGGGGGCACCACATCGCCACCGCTGTGTCGGTGTTGGATGTGGGGGCCTGCTTGAATGTGCCCTTAGAAATGTCAGTGGCACTGTGCTGTCCACCAAGCTGCTTCCCACAGGCTTTAGGCCGGGCCCTCTAATACTGTGGCCCCCACGAGGTGTTCCTGGGCCCCCATCGACTTCCCTTCCTGGTTCGCACTGCACCCACCTCCATTCTGTGAATTCCGGGTTGCCCTGATGTCTCCCGTTGTTCCACGTGTGACCCGCGACAGGGTCCCTGCTGTGTCCTCTGCCGGAGCCCAGCGTCTGTCCTCTCTCTTGCCTGCCGCCTTGACGTTACGGCTCTCGGCGCGGACTCACTGCCCCAGCAAGGCGGCCAGGCACTCACGGTCTCTTTGCGCCTCTCTTCACCCCTTCGGTGCTGGCCCTCTCCCTGAGCGGCGTAAACCACGTGGCTGGCAGTGACCCCAACACCGGCTGGGGGGATTCCCCCGAGGTACCAGATGCGCTGTGTCTTACTTCCCGTCAGCCCGGTCCTCAATGTCCTCTTCTTTCGGCGCCTAGGCCGCCTTTATCTCCCGGGCCGCCGCAGGACTGCGCCTTTCCACTTGTTGTAGGCTCCAGACCAGGACCTCAATTTTCGCGCCTGCTGTCGGCCGCCCACCGATGGCCGCTGCTTCCGCCGACGGTCCGATTATCCAGTATTAGGGGTGTCTTTCATAGATTCACATGCCTGAATCATTCCCCGTCGTCGAGACGGGGGTCTCCGGCCATATCCACCCGGACCTCCGACGATTTTCTCTTCCACTGAGGCCTGGTATGAGCTGATAGCTTGCAGGATTGTAGTGAGGTCGGACCCTGGAAGGGATGAGCCCCCAGTCGCCCCCTTGACTGGGCCAGTGTCACTTGTGGGGGTGCTGGTCCATTTTGGTCTGGGTCTGGGTGGAAGGCGCTTTGGAGGCCCGGTCTTTCCACATCGTAGGTGTCAGTTGGCACCTTGGCCAGTCCGCCTGGTAGTATATCACAATGTGTGGTGCAGGCGGGGGGAACAGAGAAGGGTGATATGGTGCTGAATAAGGTCAAGCCACCTGGCCTCAGTCCACCCCACGCCCTACCCTGAAGATCCAGGAGGAGGGTTTAGTTGTCTTTGACCAAGCTCTTTGAGGGTGTGGGTGGCGGCAGCAACCGTAGATGTTAAGAGGGTTGGATAGACAAATTGGAGCGGGGGGGGGGGACGCGGGAGGGCCCCGAGCTGTGAACCCAGTCCCCTCAGTTGCGAGTTGGTAGCAATCGGGCCTGTAGGTCCAGTTGCAAGGAGCTCCGGGAAGGGAGTCAGAAGCGGGAATCTCAGGATTCAGAGCCCAAGCAGGTGCAGCTAGGCAGCAGGGGTTCTGCACAGTCTCTCCGCCCCGTACTGGTTGACCCAAGACCCAACTCACCTCCTTATCAGCCCAGGGGATCTCCGCTTCTTGGCTATAATGTGTACTTCCAGCCCCAACAGCAATCACTGGGCCTCGGTCAACGCGGATCCTCCAATGCGCTGGGTCTGCTGCCCGTGGGGGGGGCAGCATAGTGTAGGCTCTCGGAGCGTCAGTCGTGTTCCCTGCTGTTATGGCTGCATGATTCACTAAGACCCAGGGTAGGCCGGAGGTGTGTCCGCGTCCTTAAGTGGAAAGGACCTCCCACTGTCCGTGCTTAAGGTGTATTTACGGGCGCCTCTAAGGCCTCTCCGCCCGATCGGCTCCATCATCAGCGGGACGTCAGTACAGAGGGCGGAGGAGGCAGAGCTGTAGAGTTCACCACAGCCTGCTCCATTTCCCAATTCATGGGAGTAGAATGCGCCCGGGGAGCACGGGCCGGGCGGGCAGGCTTCTTGTCACCGGATCAGGTTCCCCCTTCGGGCTATGCTATGCAGGGTCTCAGGGCCTCGAAGGACTCACTGCCGACATCCGGGGGTCCCACGGCCGATCCAACATCAGCAGTTGGGCCCGGCCAGGCATCCGACCCAGGGCTCTGGTCGCCTCACTCTCTCGGCAGCTCCAGCTTGGTCAGGAAAGCCTCGACCGGGATCAGGTGGCAGGTCGCCTGTGTCTGTCCGATCACTCCAGTAGGCGAGCAGCGGGTTGTCCGGATGCCGGGTTCGGGGGCTCCGACCACACTCCACGCAGACTCGGGACGGGAAACAACAGGCAAAGTCCAGGGTTCCTGCATTTGGGCCGTCGTGGGTCCCAGGCCTCCTCAACAGCTCCCAGTTCATCTCAGGTTCTGTGGCGGGTGCGATTGAGGCAGTGTGGGTGGCTTTCGATGACTGCTGGGGCTGGTATGCCGGGCCTCAGACACCCGCCGGCACCAGTCTGGGTTGTGCGATGCCTCTGCCAAGGCCTTGGCACCAAGAAGCTTACGAATGCGGGCGTTTCAGGGATTTCTGACACTGCAGGTTAGTGGTGCTGCCTTCACAGATCGTCTTTAGTGTTTGGGGCATAAATATACCTTCTCATGGCTGTGGATTATTGAGTGGAAGATGAAGGGGTCCTGAGCACTCTTAGAGTGCGACCGCCATCTTGACGCTCCTGGCCACGCCCCCGAACTCCTAACATTTTAGGAGGTCAAATTAACTGGTATCATTATATATATCAAAGTGGAAAGGGTTAATCGATGGGACCCTTGCATCACATGGATGTATTAGTAGGATTCTCACCCACTAATACCACCAGTGACATGCTTCATCATTACATCCTCACCCACTGCACCTAGTGTGAGTGGGTGGCCTCAATGCAGTTTGTAAGCCGAACTTTTCCTAAAACATAAGTGCAAGTTGGTAAAGGTTTCAGGATCCTAAACTATGCAGCATAAAATTTTGCAGCACACAATTTCATTTTTTTTCGGCATTCTGCAAACACAGTGACGTCACAACAGCAACAACAGTCGCGTAGAGAACGATCACAAAGTACATCGTTCTATAGGCAGCAGTGATTCCACATGTTACAGATAATGCATATAAAGAAACATCGTGTTGCTTCTCAATACACCGAGATAGCAATATCCACAGCGATTTAACATAGCACTCACAGTAACATCCTCCATTAAGTCTAACCCATAATAGCCCTTCTCCACTAATAGGTGAGCTTGGGGGTCCTTCTCCAGACTCTTTCCTTTAGAAACCAAGGGAAATTTGGAAGTGGCACCACATTTCCGCACACCAGCACTCCTTTTGTGGGACCATGTAAGTGAGTGCTTGGGTCTACTGAGTGCTTGGGTAAACAGGATAATATAGCGCTTTCCTTTGGGTCCTCTCCCTTCCTTTTATGAAGAAACTGATACACACTGTGTTTTGTATTCTCTTAGTGTGAGACGGCAGGGATTGCCCCACCCCACTACCTCATGAAGTTTGAATTTTTAGGAGTCATGTAGGTGTCAGATATGCCAAACATATTTTGAAATACACTAGATGGGCATGCTTAACACTACTATCTATTATAATTTAATTGTATTTGAATTCATGTTTGTGTGTATGTATGTGTATGTATATGAGTGTATATATGTATATATATATATATATATATATATATGTTTATATATATATATATATGTTTACATATATGTTTACATATATATATATGTGTGTGTGTGTGTGTATATATATATATATGTATATGTCAGAACAGGTCCCTACACGTAACTAGGGAGAACACAAAAGACTCGCGTGTAGGAGTCGTTTATTGGCGACGCGTTTCGACCAGACGGTCTTCTTCGATAGCCAACCAAACAAAACATACAATCACCTTTTTAAAGTGCACCAGGAATTAAGTGAACACAGACATAGGAACACATCCCAAGGTTAGAATTACAAAACCTGTGTGGACTACAAAAGATATAAAGAAAAGACTAATTGATGTGACCATGTCAATCATAAAATTATATGCATGATGACTGCTTTTTGTACAATAATCCATTGCAGTTAAAACCTGGAAAATATACTGATTAAACGACTTCATTCAAATAGATTAATTAAATAAATGAAATTAAATTAAACGTGCTGGCCAAGTGGTCCTCTGCCCACATCAACACATAGGAAGTATTACTCCTTCAATTTACACTTCAAAATCGAGTCAGAAAACCACACGGTTATAGGCCAAGTGGCCTCATTTCATCATTTGGCCAATACATATTTAACAGTGGTTGTGGCCAAAAAGAGATAAACCTCAGATCAGGCCAAGTGGCCAAAGGTTTTCTGGCTATTGCCTTACCCATAACTGGGGTGTTCTGGGGACTACCTGCAAGAGTTTTGTCTCACCCCATCAGAGGAAGTCTCCAAATTAAAAGGTAACCTGGGAGGTCGGACTGTGTTAACGGGGGTGTGGGGACATATATATATATATATATATATATATATATCAACAACAAATGGGAGTCCACCAAATGGAAAAGTCACACGGGAAGGGTTTCCACGCACCATCACTGGCAGTTGCCGCCCACCACAGCCAGCGCAGCGTTCGTAATTGCAGAATGCCAAATGTTTCAAGCCGAAGCCCTTGATCACCGGCCTGCAAGGGACACAAAAAGGCATACATTTATCTTAGGAACTTTTATTTGCTGATAACAGTCCCGCCCCAATGGGCGTGAGCAGACATGGCATCATGTTAAATGTAGTCCATCTGCTAAGGAATTGACGTTCCAAATATAACCCAGTGGCTTGGGTGCCTGGAAGCCCCGCCGCGAGTTATGCGGCCCGTGTTGTTGGGAGGACCCGGCATTCTTCGTGGACGAGTGGCGCTTGACAGAGTGTTGTGGATATAGCAGTGAGCGCTGCCCTGTGCATTGACATTGCCCCACTTGGGTTTTATTCTCACTATTTGCCAGCGACAGCACCCACTGGGTTTGGATTAATGTTCGGACTGCTAATACCACAGTGCCTTGCAGCCCACGTCACAGGAGGTGTGAGATCCTGTGGAGGTGTTCCGAACAATGTCGTCATTGGTGTACTTGTGAGGGCCTCTGGATGAAAGAGTAATTTGCGAAACGTGTCAGCCTTGTTTTGCAATGCTTGCGGAATGTGTGTCACCAATGCTGACCTTGCTGTATGGGGATCGTCACCGTGAGGGCTTTCTCACCGAAAGGCAACTTTTGATGGTGTAAAATATATATATATATACACATATAGGCCTGGTTCTGCCGAAGAGAAACGCACAGCCATGCTTGAGCGCCAGGCATCCCCGCATTGAACCACACCGTTTGAAACCGGCAACGGACTGAAGGGGAATGCGGTGCTCCCAGGGACTGGACTCCGGTATTTGGCCCTCTATCAGCTCTCAAAGTTGGCTGACAGTGAGGGAACTCGCAGCGCAACAAGCAGAAGAAAATTAATACCCACTGGAGGGTTTGAAAAACAGAACATTCGCTGGTGGAACTACAGGTCCCATAAGGCAACTTCAGAAAGGAAGAGATTCCAAATTGGGCGGAACCTTCGGAAGGAGGTACAAAAAACATTGTAAACTCACCTGTGGCAAACTGACGTCTGAATTGGAAGAGGCATACCTTGGAAGAAGTTTCTTGTAGAAACGAAACATGTTGGTGAAAATGCCGTATCTTTTGGTTCTGCTTGCAATAAATTGAAAAAGATTGAAAAAGGCAAGTTCGTGTGCGACTCGTTTATCCTCTGATGGGGATGTTTGTTGGAATATATATATCTATCTATCTATCTATCTATCTATCTATATATATCTATCTATCTTGTTTGTTGTCTGGGAGCAAACCCACGTGTCTGCATGCCCCAAAGAATCTGTAGAAAATCTACAGATTTAGTTGGTCCTGTATAACAGGCTGAAACATGTCGACCTTACTGAGGTACAGATGTTAGTGGTCATTGTACTCAGAGGTAATCACACTGTTTATATCGTAGCTAAGGACCCTTATTAATAAACAAGAATTTGCTAATCCATGTCGCATTTTTCTAGCCCCTCTGTATTTACATAAGGTTTTGTGCGGTTCAGTTGGGGCTGGGCTCATGAGGCTACCTTATAGAGATTCTGTTTTACCTTTAATTACGTATATTTGAGCTCGTCTTGAAAAATTTGAGGTTCATCTCTACACCACCCCTGTGCTGTCCCTAAAGTACTGCATGTCTTTTACGTGGCCTCAAGTTGTTTTTTTCTCTTTTAGATCAAGGAGATTGAGGATTTAGGGTTTAGAGATAAGGACCAAATCTTGCAGTCGCTGTACATCGGTGCTGGTGATGTGGGACGTGCAGTGACAGAGCTGCAGCGCCACCTCCTTGAGCCCTTCCACACCCGACTCTGGCAGGAACATGAACCTGAACTATGCTTTGACACCACTGATAAACAGGTTACCCATGGTGCTATGATATGTCAACACCCAGCTATTTGCACAGCTCTCTACTTTCTTACTCTGCTCGTCTTCATACCTAACTGCCACTCTCCAGACTATTTCTGCTTTGTTTTTTCTGTCTCCCTCTCACTCTCCACCAGCCTCTTTCCCCTCACTCCTCTCTTTGACTATGTCCCTTTCATTTCCTCTGTCACACGTTCCTCTACTCCATGCCCTCCACACATTCTGTCTATTTTGTTCCTTGTCTTGCCCCTTTTTTCGTCTTTCATACCTGCTGTCCCTCTCCGCCCCAGTCCGTCGTACTTCAAAATCTCCAAAAAGCTATCAATGCAAAAAAACAGCAGCGGACCCTATAATGCCGCACCTAAAGTCCAGTTCCAAAGTTAGTCCTATTTCTTGAGTGTGTATTTTTTGTGTGCTGCCAACCCCAACGCCAGCTGCTGTTTGGCGTTGCTGTGCTTTCCAGATCAGTTAGATGGTTTGTTCGATGTTTGTGGGGGCGCACCAAATAGAAGTCCAAACAAAGTGTTTCATTTAGGTAGTAGAAAAATTCTTTATTTATCTTTATCCACTCTTAAAATACAGATCACCAAGTAGTGTACAAAAAGGTCAGCCAACGCGTTTCACTCCCTACCAGGGAGTTTCTTCAGGGCTGAAAATACAAAAAGACTAACATCAGTTTTCTGTGTTAAAAGTTTTTACACATTTCCTATTTCACAATTTATTTTAAAAATTTGAAGGACACATTTCCTCCATAAGAGGAATTGCACAAAATACAAAATTTGGGGAAAGACTACTAAAGAGCTATTAAAAAAACACTCAACACTAGCTCACATTTGTACAATCGTATAAAAAACCGCTTTCTGGTTGTCACAGAACCATCTCTCTAAGAAGTGCCACCATGGAAGGGGGCAGAGAAATCTTGCATGGAAGACCATAGAGAGAAATGGAGAATCAACAGCTTTTTATCAGTGCCACAGGTGGTTCTTGTTGGTTTCCAAAACCTTCAAGATTTAACACGCTTCAAGATAAGAGACAGCCTCAAACTGATTTAACATCATGTATCATAATTTCATTAACAACACATAGTTCCCTGTATGCTCTTTGTCAAGTCATATCATCATGGTACAGTTTCGATGTATATTTTCAAGAGGTTTTTACATAATATGCTTTACCGTCATATTCCTGTCCATTATAGTATGGATTTTTCAAGGTTAAGAGCAGAAGGAAAGGGGGGCAAGGGCAGTTGGAGAGTATTATCACCTGAGAGAAAAGAGAGGAAATAGAGAGGAAATCGATATGAGCCTGGTTACTTTTGTGGCATATGTCCTTTCCCTGCTGTTATGCTGTCTTGTCTTATCTATACATCATAATGCTTTTTACCTTATATTATTCCTATTCCCACATGTATGTATCTAGTATTGACATTATAATATCATAGCACAGCTTCTTACCACTGCGGTCTTTTCTGCCAGCGTGGGGTGAGGTGGTTCCCTTTTTTCCTTTTTTCAAACTATTTCCTTATCGGTCCTGCACTTACTTATTCTTATATCGATCTGTTCAAAAAGAGAAAGTGTTTAAGGCACCTACATCCAATGGGATCTTCTGATTTGTTAGTATTTATATACTAATCTTAATGCCTACCTTTTTCCAATGTAGTGTATTTCTTCCCTTATATGTCTCCACGCTTCCAATGTTGGCAGTTGTTGCCTCAAATTAGTTCAGGAAATCCAATTATTTCTTTCCCTGTCCTTGTCTATATGGGGTCGTTGTGATACTAAAGAGTGGAGAGACCAACAATATCAATTAGCCTATCTCAATTGTACAAGATAATTCTAAAAAAGAAGAAGAAAGGGGAGGATAAGCCTTTTTATTGGTACTATATTAGAGGGAGCTCTATACAAGTATAGCCTCCCACACACAAGCCTGATTAATTTCGCTATATGCTTTGAGTAGCAGCATTTTATTTATATATAAACCCAAACAGAAGTTGTTTTTAAATTAGTCTTGTTACAAGACTAGTCAGTATAGCCCAAAAATTGAGGTGTTAACATTCTATACATTTTATACATGTTGTCACAAGCATCTGATATTTATATATATATATAGCGCGGAATTCGATTATTGCCGCGGAATGTAGCTTAAAGGTTACAATTCCCGTTGTGCACTCGCCTATCATATGGCAACATGTATCGTATATTGCGGGTTTTGTCACAGCATCACGTTGGTATGCATAACGCTGCCTGTGATCCCCCCAAGAAAATCCTTCCTGAAGTTTAAACTATTCAATAATGCACTCGTATAATACTTCCCACAGCGCCTTTTTTCCTCAAGAGTTCTACATTCAACGGAGCCCTCACATATAGTATTATCACAAATAAACATATAAACATTTCGCGATAGTTTCTGTCCCGCACCCGCTAATGCCTTGTAGTATCCGGAAACTCGGAAGAGAACATTTATTTATAAGCTGGGCAATATAGAACCCCTATGTTAGGTCCCTTCAATTGGACATTCGCATGTCAGTTACCGCAGCGTTTTTTAGGATTAAACATTCGACGGAGCCCTTGCATAGGATATTGCAATAAAGGAGCATATTTCAAAAGTATCTTAGCCCGCATACAATATTAGCCTTCAGTGTCCCAAAAAACCCGGACGAGAACAGTTACTAGGAAGCGGGGAGTATGGACCCCCTAAGTTGGGTCCATGAGTCATTCAATCAGGTGTGGGCTGGATACTACTGACTCGCTGGGCAGAGCGATGGCTACGATGGTGGCGGTACGACGCCACGCCTGGCTGAGATCCGCCAATTTTTCGGCAGACGTCCAAAACACTCTTATGGACATGCTGTTCGATGGCCGTCGCCTCTTTGGCGACAAGGCAGACCACGCGCTAGAGCGCTTTAAGGACTCCAGGGCTATGGCCAAGTCCTTGGGCCTCTCGGCCCCGCGCCAGCAACCAGGTGCCTTTCGCTCCTTTCGTGGCCACGGAAGGGGTGTCCCCACACGCGCCGGCAGCCACTCGCCGCAAACTGTCGTCCAGCGCGGCGGCGGCCGTGGAAACAGACGTGGAGGCGGTCGGGGAAACAGGTGGAGTCAGTCCACACCTGCCCCCGCGGCATCCACCTCTTAACCCTCCTAGTCCGTGCTTTTCGGCTCATGTGACGCCAGTGGGAGGCAGGGTTCGCCATCACCACTCTCACTGGCGCACTGTCACTTCGGACAGGTTGGTGCTGCAGATCGTCCGAAGGGGCTACTCCCTCCCCTTCGAGACGACCCCTCAAGCCATGCTACCGCAACACCACCGCGTATCGGGGGATCACTTGCGGCTCCTGCAGGAGGAAGTTTCGTCCCTCTTGGCCAAGGGGGCCATCGAGCATGTTCCTGGGCCAGAAGTAGGACGTGGTTGCTACTCCCACTACTTCCTGGTACCCAAGAAGGGCAAAGGGGGCCTACGCCCTATCTTGGATCTGAGGAACGTCAACGGCTTCCTCCGGAAGGAGAAGTTCAAAATGCTGACTCTGGCTCAGGTCTTAGCTGCCCTAGACTCAGGAGACTGGATGGTAGCGTTGGACTTGCAGGACGCGTATTTCCACATCCCCGTCCTGCCGGCCCACCGGCGTTACCTGCGGTTCACGGTAGGCCACGGGCACTTTCAGTTTACCGTGCTCCCCTTCGGCCTTACCAGCGCCCCACGGGTGTTCACGAAGGTGATGGCGGTGGTCGCAGCTCATCTGCGCAGGTTAGGGGTGTTAGTCTTCCCCTACCTAGACGACTGGTTGTTGAAGGCGGGCTCGCCCCAGACAGTCGTCAGCCACCTCCAGACTACGGCGGATCTCCTGCACCAGCTGGGATTTTCCATCAATGTGCAGAAGTCACACCTGTGCCCCTCTCAGAAGCTCCTTTTCATCGGAGCGGTTCTCGACTCGGCGCAGTTTCGGGTTTACCCGCCCGAACAGCGGGTTCGGGATATACAGGCTCTGATTCCGATCTTCCGGCCTTTATCCCGAGTTTCGGTCAGGTTGACGCTGCGGCTTCTGGGGCTGATGGCCTCCTGCATCCTTCTGGTGCATCACGCACGGTGGCGGATGCGGGCTCTGCAGTGGGACCTGAAGTTTCAGTGGGCCCAGCATCAGGGCAACCTGTCCGACCATGTTCTGATCTCGGAGGGCACTGCGAGACAGCTGCAGTGGTGGCTCACGGACCACGATTGGGTCAACGGCAGATCCCTCTCCCTTCCCCAACCGGAGCACGTAGTTGTGACGGAAGCGTCCCTCCAGGGCTGGGGAGGCCACTTGGGAGAGGCGGAGATCAGAGGCCTCTGGTCTCCGGCGGAGTCCCGGCTCCATATCAATCTGTTGGAGCTGCGGGCGATTCGTCTGGCACTGAAGGCATTCCTCCCGTCTGTCCGAGGGAGTGCAGTGCAAGTGTTCACGGACAACACCACCGCCATGTGGTACTGCAACAAACAGGGCGGAGTGGGGTCGTGGACCCTTTGTCAGGAGGCTCTGCGTCTCTGGCAATGGCTGGAACATCAGGGCGTGACTCTGGTGGTTCAACACCTGGCAGGTTCTCTGAACGCCAGGGCAGACGAACTCAGCCGTCGGTGCTCGATGGATCACGAATGGCGTCTGAACTCGGATGTGGCGCAAGGCCTCTTTCTGCGATGGGGAGAGCCTTGGTTAGATCTATTCGCCACCGAAGAGAACGGGCAATGTCATCAGTTCTGCGCGTTGGAATTTCCAAGGCGGCACTCGCTCGGAGACGCTTTTCGTCGCGAGTGGAGCTGCGGTCTGTTGTACGCCTTTCCGCCTATACCACTTCTGCCCAGAGTGCTGAAGATCAAGCACGACCGGGCACAAGTCATCCTTGTAGCTCCGGACTGGGCACAAAGGTACTGGTATCCCGAGCTACTCAGTATGTCAGTCGATCCCCCGGTTCGTCTGCCTCTTCAGGAGGACCTTCTGTCGCAGCAGCAGGGGACGGTCCTCCACCCGAACCTGTCCAGTCTCCACCTCCATGCTTGGAGATTGAGCGGCGACAGTTGAGGCCATTTGACTTACCTCCTGAAGTTTGCAACATCATTCTGGCAGCCAGGCGTCCCTCCACTAAGTCGGTATACGCCTACAGGTGGAACAGATTTGTGGCATGGTGCACAGCAAAGGCTGTGGATCCCCTCAATGCCCCTCTCTCTGAGGTTCTCCTCTTTCTTCTCTCTCTTGCCCAGCAGGGCTCTGCTCTGGGCACTGTCAAGGGCTATCTTTCAGCTCTTTCAGCCTTTCTGAGGCTGCCTGACCAGCCCTCTTTGTTCAAGTCCCCTATCGTTAATCGATTCCTGAAGGGCATCACTCATACCTTTCCTCCTGTTCCCTTCGTGATGCCTCAGTGGGACTTGAACCTGGTTCTAACGTTTCTGATGTGCGCTCCCTTTGAGCCACTTCACAACTGTCCTCTTCGCCTTCTTTCTTTGAAGACTGCCTTCCTGGTAGCCATCACCTCTGCCAGGAGAGTGAGTGAGCTCCAGGCTCTGTCTTGTAAGCCTCCTTTCCTTTCAGTCCATCCGGACAAGGTTGTGTTACGGACTAGGCCCTCCTTCCTACCCAAGGTAGTCACGGCCTTCCACATTGGGCAATCCATCACGTTGCCCACCTTCTTTCCGCCTCCGCACCCCTCGAGAGAGGAGGAGAGGCTCCACCATCTGGACCCAAAACGTGCGCTCTCATTTTATCTGAACCGCACACAACAGTTCCGGGTGGATGATCAACTCTTTGTTGGGTACGCGGGCGCTAAGAAAGGGAAAGCGGTGCACAAGCGGACCATCTCCCGGTGGATTATCTTGTGCATCCAGGTGTATTACTCCTTGGCTAAGAAGGAACCCCCTGTTGGGCTGAGGGCTCATTCCACTCGAGCCACGGCCACTACAACTGCCTTGGGCCGAGGTGTGCCCTTGCAGGACATTTGCCAGGCAGCTACGTGGGCCTCGTTGCACACGTTTGCAAGACACTATTGCCTGGACAGTCAAGTCCGGAGGGACGGCTACTTTGGCCGTTCCGTCCTCCAGGACTTTCTAGTGTGATTATTGGTTCGCAGACCCACCACCACGTGGATGGTATTGCTGGGGTATCTATTCTAAGGTAAGGAATCTATCACTAACGTGTCTCTTTCAGATGCACAAGTTACTACTTGTGTAACGATATATCTGTAAGAGACATTAGTTAGTGATAGATTCCTTACCGACCCACCCATCCTCCCCGTTCTGCGAACCGATATCTAGGGTTAAGGTCATCCCCTTTCAGGGCCCTAGTTTCTTGGCACCAGTGTTGGTTTTTGTCATGGCTCTGCGCTTCTGGCGCGGAAAAGCTGTGGCTAAGAACTGACGTCAGCACGCGGAGGCGGCGTCTAAGTATTCCGACGACGTTATCACGGCGCCCACGACGCCGACGACGAACGCGAAGCCGCAGACGACGCCTACTGATGCGCAAGGGTACTGCTACGCAAAAGTTTCCGGATCCAGTCTGACGCCTGGGGATATTCTAAGGTAAGGAATCTATCACTAACTAATGTCTCTTACAGATATTGTTACACAAGTAGTAACTTGTGCGATTAGTATATAAATACTAACAAATCAGAAGATCCCATTGGATGTAGGTGCCTTAAATACTTTCTCTTTTTGAACAGATCGATATAAGAATAAGTAAGTGCAGGACCGATAAGGAAATAGTTTGAAAAAGGGAACCACCTCACCCCACACTGGCAGAAAAGACCGCAGTGGTAAGAAGCTGTGCTATGATATTATAATGTCAATACTAGATACATACATGTGGGAATAGGAATTATAGAAGGTAAAAAGCATTATAATGTATAGATAAGACAAGACAGCATAACAGCAGGGAAAGGACATATGCCACAAAAGTAACCAGGCTCAGATCGATTTCCTCTCTATTTCCTCTCTTTTCTCTCAGGTGATAATACTCTCCAACTGCCCTTGCCCCCCTTTCCTTCTGCTCTTAACCTTGAAAAATCCATACTATAATGGACAGGAATATGACGGTAAAGCATATTATGTAAAATCCTCTTGAAAATATACATCGAAACTGTACCATGATGATATGACTTGACAAAGAGCATACAGGGAACTATGTGTTAATGAAATTATGATACATGATCTTAAATCAGTTTGAGGCTGTCTCTTATCTTGAAGCGTGTTAAATCTTGAAGGTTTTGGAAACCAACAAGAACCACCTGTGGCACTGATAAAAAGCTGTTGATTCTCCATTTCTCGCTATGGTCTTCCATGCAAGATTTCTCTGCCCCCTTCCATGGTGGCACTTCTTAGAGAGATGGTTCTGTGACAACCAGAAAGCGTTTTTTTTATACGATTGTACAAATGTGAGCTAGTGTTGAGTGTTTTTTTAATAGCTCTTTAGTAGTCTTTCCCCAAGTTTTGTATTTTGTGCAATTCCTCTTATGGAGGAAATGTGTCCTTCAAATTTTTAAAATAAATTGTGAAATAGGAAATGTGTAAAAACTTTTAACACAGAAAACTGATGTTAGTCTTTTTGTATTTTCAGCCCTGAAGAAACTCCCTGGTAGGGAGTGAAACGTGTTGGCTGACCTTTTTGTACACTACTTGGTGATCTGTATTTTAAGAGTGGATAAAGATAAATAAAGAATTTTTCTACTACCTAAATGAAACACTTTGTTTGGACTTCTATTTGGTGCGCCCCACAAACATCGAACAAACCATCTGCAAAAAGCTATATTCCTTTTAGACCCATTTCCCCCGGTGTTTTTTACAACTTTCGGTAACTAGACATGTGTGCAGCCGCATGGCCTTTTGTGACGTACTGTCTGGGCCTTTGATGCAGCAGAGAGAAAAGGCGAATCTTTATCATTGACTACTTCTTTACTGATGTGCACATTTTCCTCCACAACCAAACACTAATTTTCTTCAACCATGAGGTCTTTGTTATTGGTTTTGCCATGAATGGCACTTCCACTGTAAACAAGATAGCCTTTGTTGATAAGTTCCTCCTCATTGAGGCAGATTCGTGTACTGGTCGATAGTTCCTCCCATCGACTAAACCCTTGCATCACATGCCTCCTTGACTACCTCAGAAAACATTTTGTCAACAGAAGTTACTGCTATGGACACATTGACCATACTTGTATCCTCAGCTTGTGATTTATGGCCTCTGATACAAGCCATCCCTACTCCTCATCTGGTACTCATGAAGTGCCACCTGCACTCCCAAAGCAGATATTGGATGTGGAAAAAAAGCAATAGGGGTCCTTATGGAAAAGCATTTTTACCCAGTTTAAAACCAGGAAACGCTCAGTATCCATCTTACATTGTATAACACAGAAGAATCCAAGGGGAGAGTTCCAGGTATGATGAAGGGTAAAGAAGTACGTATTATGAACATTAGAAACATTATTCACTGTGTCCACAATATAGGCAACTGCATCAACCCAGGTCCCTGCAGACTTCCTTCATACCGTGCACAGAGGATAGCCTTCAGAGACATTGCCTCCATTTCTACTTGCATTCATGGATGTCTAAAGATACCTGGGACAGGTAATATGAAGATAAGGCAGCGTATGGCACATGCAATTTTAGGGATACAAACATACTGGCTGATGGGGGTGGCAGGTTAGGCATCCTTCGGATAATAAGTGATAAGACTACTCTACGGCAAGACCTTTCCACTTAATACATTGCTTAACTAAAGTGAAGCAAATGCTCAATAGATTGATTCAAGCACTTGAATTTATGATGGATCCAGTGCTGGCATAGAACAAGTTAATTACCTTTCACTGCTGTTCTCCAGAGTTATCTATCATAGATTCACACACTACCCTCTCACCTGCATGATTTCCCCATTCTCCACATTTGCCGTCTGACTCACTTCTCACGGACAATACTCTTCTCTTTTTCCAACTTTCCTTCATAGTCTGCTCCCTCTTTCCCTCACCCACTGAATCTTATTCTCGGTCTTTCCTCTTTAGCCCTTTGTCTCTTCCCATCCTCTTCTCATTTTCATTCGCCTGCACTCTAACTGATCGGCAGTCTGCTAATTCTCTGCTGCCTTATTGCCTTTTGTCTTTCCCTCTTACTCCTTTCCACTTACCTGTCAACTCTCTTTTGTGGTCTCCCAAAACCTATGGCTGTTGACTCTATATGCCCCGTTCTCTCTTCTCCCATGCCCACTGATTTCCCAATTATATTGGTTATTCTCCAGGCAACTCCCCTCTCGCAAGCCTGAAATCTACTCTCTTTTCTGGCGAGATACCCTCAAAGCCCGCACTAGCTTATTTCTGTCTCTTCCCATTCCCATGGATTCTCACCTCCTTATCCTGTTTCCAAAACTGAGATCCAATTGTTTGGGTTCAATCCTATTTCAGGGTGGAAAGGAGCTTGGCCAGTGAGGTTACCCTTCCGCCCGCCCCCTCCCGCTCCCACAGATGTTGCAAGAAACCTGGGTGTGATGTTTGACTCCCAACTCTCCTTCAAGGCACAGGTTTCGGTGGTGGTTAGATCATGTCTCTGGAGCCTCTGTATGCTCGTGAAATTCCTGTACCTTCTCCCCCATGAGTCTCAAGTAACGGTAGTCAGGGCGCTGATCTTGGCCAGATTTGAATATGTCCATGTTCCGTAACTGGGTCATCCTGACTACGTAGTCCTATGTCCACAAGTGATACAGAACATGCCAGTGCACCTCATCAATAGGCTCCCTAATTGTGCCTCAGTATATCACATCCGTGAGAAGCTTCATTGGCTTCCAGTGCGCAAGTACATCATGTTTAACAACCTGGCCCACCAAGCCCTTTACAACAGGGGTCCTTCTTGCTTTAATGAGAGGATAAGGGAGTACAGACCAGAAAGACCGCTATGCTCCAGTAGCGCTGGCCTGTTAACAATCCCCTATATCCAAAAACAGTAGAGAAGTGGGTCCTCCTTCTTGGTCAGAGCAGCAAGCATGTGGAACCAGCTGCCTGATCACCTGAGATTAATAACGGATGAAGCATCCTTCAAGAAGGGTCTAAATATATACATTTTTAAGCTTTGGGGACCCAGCCTCTCCTTCTGTGTACTTCTATAGTTACAGAGTGCCGAGTAGCTGTCACTCATTCTTTTTTTTCCAATCCATGTGACACTCCTGCATTTACATCTCTCTCCACTTAATCTTGGCTCCATTGCTCTTCTGACACATCTCCCACTCTTTTAATGTCTCTCCTCATCCTTCACACTCTTTAGCAGTCTCATGCTCTCCCCCTTCTCTTCTGTCCGTATGTAGCTTTTCTCCCCCCCTTCCACTCTACCCATGCCCCTCGCATTGTAAGTGATGGGACTCTTTATTTGCAGAGCCTAGTGCGTCGAATCCTGGCTGTGTTCTCCTTGCCCAGCTGGGGCCGGGCTGAGCTGGTGGTCCACCTCATGCAGGAGCCAGAACGCCGGTGTGAGCTTCAGGATATTGTAGAGGCCGTGCAACAATCCCACGATAAGGAGTTTATCAAGAGAATGCTGACTCAACAGTGCGCTGTATGCTATGACGAGTTGCCGAGGAGCAAGGTAAGCATGAAGCAGTTTCTGCTATGCACACCACTGAGTGACCATGGCCATCACTGTACTGTACAAATGTGCATGCCTCTACCTAACTTTGTATGCATGCCACTGTCTCAATGTGTGATCAAGCACACTGCTGGACTACCATGTAGAGTACTGCTTCTTGTTTCAGATGCAGTCCCTGACGTCATGCGAGTGCACCATCTGCCCAGAATGTTTCAAGTTACATTTCACTATTGCTGTGAAGGAGAAACACATCAAGGATATGGTGTGTCCTGAATGTTCAGAGCCTGAAATCAATGATGAGGGTGAACTGCTCAGCTATTTTTCCACCCTGGATATTCTGGTGAGTATGGATTGCAAGGGCAGGGTTGGTGAGATATTATGGAATCCAAGGGGCAACTGCTTATCTACTATTTCACCTCAGGCTACCCTTATGCGAATGGCGAGGCATGATGTGAAAAACAGATGAGGGTTGGGAGGCACTTCATGAGAGGTTACTTGTTCTTTCTTTCATGTAACTGTCTACCCAGAATTAATACAGGTTACGTTGGGTATTATTGTATTCGTTGGGGAAGAGGTTTGATGAGGGCCAAAATGAAATACCTTCCTAATAATCTACAAATGATGTTCAAAGAGCTATGCTTTACTCTAGTTTTCCAGCCCCTCTGTTTAAAAATCAGTCCGCCATTACACACGTTTTTGTAACTATTGGAAAAGTATGGACTAAAAGACACAACATTGACTCTGGTTATGTATGACCCCTCCTTAAACGACCAGAAGAGCCACTCATTTTCAAATAGCATTTCAGTCACTAAGTATACAGTCTGCTTGCCTTTGAAAATTAGTGGGTTTTTGACAAGCACAAGGGGTTCAAACTGACAAAGTAAAACTTAACGGGTTTGTATCCAGTTCTGCTTACTCTAGAGTATGGGGTGGCGGATTCGATGACTAGACCCTAATTTCACGGTTTGCAAATTATACTAACGAGAACTTCTGTTTCTTGAGAGCAGACCCTAATTTAAGCCACTACAGAAAAAGGTTTATTTTGAAGTCCAGCAGGACGAGTGCCTGACCCTGACCCATCCTTCTTACATGGCTGCTAACTTTCTAACATCAGTTCCTGCTATTTGCCTCAGTGAAGAAAGACAAAGGTGTTTTTACCTTTCTCAAAGTCGTTGTTTTTCGTCACTTCTTGGGTTATTTTATGCTGGAAACCGCCTTCCTGACTAAAGGCATTATCGTGCAATTCCTTCAATCATGTGCATGCTATAGGCCAATAACGTAATGGAACACTTTTGTTGCAGTCACCAGTTCTCCTTAGCTAACATGAATCTTTGTCTCCAGTGGTGGGACTTTGGTTATGTAATCTGGGATCCGTAACCTCTTCATAACGAAGTAAGCTATGTACCTGTTAAGTAAATGTCATTTCATAACCACCTAGACTGAGGGATGTGTTCTTCCTAGACACAGCATTGTGGCCACTAAGCATAATTCATGGTGCATCCACTGGAGGCAAAGGAAAAGGCATTTTGCTTTGACTGAGGTTGTGTACAGATCTATTTGTGGAAATCCCACTTTGTGAAAGTAAGGGAGGAGAACATGGGGCTGGAGTGGACTTGTTACTGCATCCTGATAAGGAGGCCTGCAAAGTTGTTGTCTACCCCTGGAAGGTGTTCCGCTAACAGATTAATGTTGTGATGTAGAGCCCTTCGCCAAATTGTCTAAGCTAGGCATGAGAACTGTGAAGAGCGTTCCCCCTCTGTTTTTGTTGATATGTGGTTGTTATATTGTCCCTCCTACTAGAACAACCTTTCCGATGAGGTGAGGTAGGAAGACTTTCAATGCTAGGTAAACAGCTTGAATCTCTAGGTAATTGATGGGTAGAGCCTGGTGCTTGGAATTCCAGTGGCATTGGACTGTGAGGTCTTATTAGTGTGCACCCCATCCTGTGAGAGATGCATCCATTGTCGGAGTGATGCAGGGAACAGGGTCTAGAAAAGGCAGCAGTTTTAAGAGGTTGTTGTTTCACCACTGCAGAGAGTGATGTATGCGGCTGTTTATCAACATTAGATCTTGTAAGAGACCACTGTTGTGCTAGGCCTTCCTTTAAGGGATAGTCCAATTGGTCGCACACTGCTTGTCCTATCAGCGTGTTGCCCCAAAGCATTGTAGTCCATGTAGTAAGCATCAGCGGGTGCGCCTCTGCCAGGGTCTTGAGCAAAAAACCAAAGTCTCGTTGGCCATCCCTGGACACGTGTTTCGAGGTTGTTACCTCTCGTCAGCAGGGAATAGGCATATATGTAGGGGTGCTGCATAGGCTGCCAAAAAATATCCTCAGGTCCGGTACCACTCGTGGCACGCAGGTGCGTAACCCGGCTCGTCAGCCCCACCAGCTCCAGGGAGCTTGAATATAAGTGAAAGTCCAATTGGTCGCACACTGCTTGTCCTATCAGTGTGTTGCCCCAAAGCATTGGTTTGTTGTATATATTTTTGTCGGAAATAACGTTTGGTATTATGTATGTGTTGTATATATTGTCTCACAAAAGAAATGGTTCTAAATCACGCATACACATGTGTTGCAATTGTGTGATTCACTAATGTGATGTTTCCTTTTAAAAGACATATCCAATTGATTTATGAATGTCGTTTTGAATTATCACAACTAAGCAGAATAAATGCTCAAAAATCTCAGAACTAGTGGTCTCTGGTTTATCGCGGATATTTTAAAAAAACCTCCCTTAACACCTTTATGTGATTTCAATATTTGGGTGGTCCAGTCTGGGGAGTACAGGGCCCAAGCCTTCCTTGTTTTCTTTAGGAAGCCATGATTGGCACTGAAAATCCGAGTCTGATTCCCCCCCCTCAGGCTCTGTCACTAAACTCCATCTGAAGCCGACCACCTCGGTACAGAGCCGACCTGCTCCATCTTCGGCAATGACCACTCTGACGCCAAAACACAAATCCATCTTAGCTCCGAAGATTTAAAAATCGGCACCGAAATCTGACTCTGGTACTCAGTGGAACAGATTCTGCACAAGTTACAGAATAAACTGGATGATGCCTGCCAGAGGCCAATCCAAATACAGCCTCACACTGGGCATATTCTGGCCAAGACTGTGGGTTCTGTGCCACCTAAATGCAAGTGCCAACTGTCCTTTGGAGAGGTCATTGATCTGCTGGTGGAATCCAAAAAGAAGACTGACAAAGCTGCCAGTACCTTGCACCCTCCTACACCATCTTCTTCTTCCCCTCCGCCACCACAAACATTAATTCTCCCACCTCCACCACCTTCACCCTCTCCCTCTCATTTTTACGGGTGATCCACTAGACATCACTCCTCAAGGCTCCCCACTTTCATTCCCGGATGGGCATGGGACAGGGGTTGATACCTTTGATGCACCACCGCACCCTGATCCTCGGTCGACCTACAGCATTGACCCTACAGGGAACACTGATGCCAACTTGTACCCTGCTAGGCCATCTCCTCTGATGACACCAACTCTTATCAGGAACTTATTGGCAGGGCCTCAACTTATCCATCAGGTAGCACTCCATAAGAAACCTATAGAGGAGGATTTCCTTTTCGAAACCCTTTCCACAACACATCGGGCAGCACAATATCTCCCTGTGCTCAACAGTATGCTGCAACATACCAATGATATTTTTTAAAGATCATGCGTGAGCCCGTTATTATCGTTCCGGCGGTCGAATAAAAATAAATAAATATTTTTAAAAATACAAAGCCTCATCCTCTGACCCTGTTTATGTCAGAGGACAAATTTTGCCAGACTATCTCGTTGACTCCAATGCCCGTAAGATGGCTAATTCCCAGGCTGCCAGTGATGCTCCACCTCCTGATAAGGAGCAGAAGCTTATTGATGCCTCTGGCAATAGAGTAGCAGTGCCCCCTGCCAATCACTTGCGTAATACCATGGGCTTCTTGGCCAGGTACGGTCAGGCCCACTGGGAAAACATGAAGGAGCTTCTCCAGCACCTCCCAGAGGAGCATAAAAAGAGAGGATAGGAGACACTGCTGCCAGGGTCATTAACACTAGCATTTCGTTGTGTCACCATGCCTGGATGTCATATCCAGCTTTAACCTGAAAAATCCGAGAGGGACCCCTTATACCTAAGGAATAGGGTTCAAGTAACAGTGAAAAAGAAAGCTTCCTTTGGTATTAAGATTCTAATATAGTGCTCACTCTAATGATGCAACCACTCCTACACACACAGTTATACAAGAGGGAGTTGTAAACCCACGGCTCAAAACACAATGGGATGATAAATATATATCTTATTTATTATTGTATAATTAAAAACATTTCATCATAAACATTGATTAAAACACAATATCATCACACAACACATTATATGTATACCATCCTTCAAAAAGACTCTTGGCGATCCATAACATCGGATTGGTGGAGGCACACTTGGCGGTCTAGTAGCAACCTAATTGCTATCCCGAACTACCTCCCTCCCTCTCCTCCAACAGCTTCATTGCTTCCCGGCGCGCAAGTGTATTACGTTTAAAACCTGCTGCACTGTTCACAAGGCCTGGTATTACAATGGCCCCTTCTACCTTGCTGAGAAATTTCACCTCTATGTCCCTTCCAGGACTCCTCGCTCTGGAACCAAATCACTTCTCCAGGTCCCTCAGGTCTGGAAATTGAGGTTGGGCGGGAAAGCTTTCTCCTATCCTACTCCCCTTTATTGGAATCAGCTACCCATCCACCTGAGACAATGCCCATATTCTCTCCAATTTAGAAAGCTTCTCAAGACAGTTCTGTTCTGACCTGTTCCCGTCAGCCTTCTTGTAGCATTGCCGCAGTGCAGAGATACCCCTTCGGGGGTGATTCAGGCGCTCTACAAAACCTATAAATAAATAAATAGGCAGTGGGAGGTAGTTCAGGACCCGTAAGAGACAAATCCAGATAACTTTTATTTTGTTGTTCGATTGCTTTTGATGTTTCAAACCGAATATGCATTCACATGTGTAACGGAATCTGGAGAGAGAAAAAAACAAATTTCGCTTTTTAAAGGACTGATGTTATTTTGCTATATAGGACTGCTTCTAGGCCTCCACTCATCTGCCAAACATGAACACAGTTCTTATACAGCTATCCACGTTTCAAAAAATACTGAGAGGCTAATATCTTGCCACCCCTTTGTAAATCTCATAGGAAGTTCCTATAATCATACATCTTCTTGACTAACATTATGCTCCAACTTCTGAGTTTAAGTGCTAGGCCTTCTTCGACAGCCCCACCCCATCGGTATTACAATGAAAAATGTATTTCCATCCTGTTGTATATGGCATGAGGACGCCGTTCATGTGACAAATCCTAAAAGATCCCTTTTAATATGCGATAATGTGCTGCATTGCTAAATACTTATAAGGTCCCAAAGACCAGACCGATTTCATTACAAATACTTGTTTAACAGTGTCACTGTAAGGTCCACTCACACACTTCTCCACAGAGTTAAAAACTGTCAAATAGAGGCCTTCCGTCTCCCCAAAGTCTCTGACCGTTGCAGGGACGTTCACTTTCTTCCAGCCACCCCTGTCCCATAGCCCTGCATGCCTGTGGAGGTTATCTTTGTTATCCTGGGCAGCCTGACCTGAGGGGATAGCTAAATTATAAGATAGTTTAGAGTGTCAAATGAGCGCTGCAGAAGTACGCTTATTCCAGAGGGTTAATAGTGAGTTCTGGCATGGCCGCCCAGTAGCTTGGTGTTAAATTTGGTGATAACGAGACACCTGTTGCTTAAAAAGATCATCCCGTGAAGCGAAAAAACATGTACACACTCCCACCATACACATCTCTTCTCTGGTTATAAGGGCTTCCCCTCAGACCTTCAGACCCATAGCCAGCACGCGCTGCCTCGTTCTCCCACTTCTCGTCGGCGTTCTGTTCACCTCCTTTCTCAACTATTATGAATTTAATTGCCAAACACTGCCCGCTTTGCAAAAGAAATCAAAATGTCGCACGCAAAACAATTCTACCATATTTCATACTCTAATTCACCGACCTACTCACTCCAGGAAGCACAGCAACATTGCAGATGCCCGCCTCCACAAACTACAGAAAAAAGCGAACACTGATCACGGGTTCCCCGGTCGTGCATCTTCTAGAGAGCCTGCAGTCTAACACATACCAGACTGAAAAGTAAGCCAGAGGCAGGATGGTAAGTAACCAGTGGTTTATTGTGGAAATTACACCACCCAACAGGAAATGCCTCCAGCTCGATGAGGACCGTAACAGCAACTGTCAAGGAGCAGAGCTAGCATTCCAAACCAGAATTCGGACTTCACAGCTGCATGAGCCACATACGAGAGACCGATTAACACCCCAGACCTTCCTCCCTTAATATTATTTCTTTTAACAGAAATATAACAAAGGTACAATAACAAAGACATTTATCGAGAAATAGCAAGTAATATCAGGCAAAAAAACACTCAAGATGTATAATCCGACATCCACACTGGTTTCTTCCTGATTCTTCTGCCCAAAATGTTTGAATCATTCCGGGCTTCCTCAGAAGAGCAGTTGCTGGAGACCATGTGTTCAACTGGGGTAGCATTGACAGATGAATTCATAACCTCCATATCGCCACATAAAGAATCCATGCCATCCCAGCTATTATTCTTAACACATGGAGCAGTTTTAACATAAACATTTTTGTCTCCTCAGACAATAGCAATCCGTTTACGATTCCAAACCTTACCATCACTTAATTTGACAGCATTTTTGAGAACTTTCATTACTTCAAAAGGACCTAGAAATTGACTAACACTTTTTTTTACCTTCCACGGTTTCTTGACCAGCATGCCAACTCCACTCAACGTTGGTGTTTACTTTAGAACCTCTCTTGCGATCATACACTGACTTGTACACTTAATGAGGGTCCCTGATCCTTTGCCTCACACCCTCCAAATCCAAATCGGATGTAGTGCTCTCAACTAACCACGCAGGATTCCTTTTCCTTCTAGCAACTCTTCCCCTCATGATTTCAAAAGGGATACACCCAGTCATTTTATTAATAGTGGTGCGATACACCCACACAGTTTTGTGAATACACAATTCCCAGTTACCATCTTTCATACTGGTAGATTGGATTGCACCTTTAAGCACCCCGTTAAAGTGCTCAATCATGCCGTTACCGTCAGGATTGTACAAAGATATAGTGCGATGTTTCAAACCTAACCTGTTGAAATAGTTCTTTGCCTACGCCATTGTCTGTGAAAATTTGGGTAGGTAGTCTTTCTTCCGTGAAAATGGTGTCTAAAAAGGACAAGACAGCATCACAATCAACCATATCCCAATCTCTACAATGGGCCACCTAGAAAATACATCTATGGCAGAAATAACATACTTGGATTCATTACCAACAGGACCCATAATATCCACTGCAATAGTTTCCCATGGACCATTCGGAATACAAGGAGTACTCATGTTGGGTCTCAAAGTTTTGAGAGACTTCTCAGCATTGGCACAAATCACACAATTCCTAACAGTGTGTTCAACTAATATGTCTAAACCATGACACCAAAAACCATTTTTAACTGATTGTTTAGTCCTCACTATGCCACAATGGCCATCATAATACAGTTTAACAATAGAATCCCTTAACTCGAAAGAAGGAACAGCCTTATCACCTCTCCACAGAATACCATTAGCTGAAGATAATTCATTACGCACTTCCCAAAAACATCTTAAATCCGGATCTAAAAGATTTTTACTGGGCCAACCTTTGTTGATAAAAGACAAAACCTTTTGTACTGTAGTATTCTTGGTGTATGCATCTAACCAAAATTGTTTATGTATGAAAAGAATGCCTTTGGCGTGTACCAAAGCAATATGAAAATCATCCCAAATATTAGAAATGTTTTCCTTAATTTTTAAAGGCATTCTAGACAGGAAATCTGCTGTGACGTTAAGCTTGCCAGGAACATAAAAGATTTTATCAATAAAATCTTGACGTCTCATGGCCATTCTCGCAATACGTGCTGAAGCTTTGATCATACCATCAGTAGTAAGGAGATTAACCAAGGGCTTGTGTCACTCCTGATATCACACTGTTTGCCCCAAACAAAAGCGCTGAAGTGCTCTGGAGCCCAGACACAAGCTAAGGTTTCCCTTTCTATTGCGGAGAACTTTTCCTCGAAAGCAGTGAGTGCTCTTGAAGCATAAACAATGTATGCCTCTCCACCACTCTCTTGCTTCTGGGACAATACAGCACCCAAACCCTTGGAACTGACATCAGTGGTGATCACACTATACAGATTGGGATCAAAACCAGATAAAGTAGTGGCTTGGGCAATAGCAGATTTAACATCCTTAAATTTCCTCCCAAATTCACAACGCCAGTAGAATTTGGATTTATTCTTCAAAAGTTGTCTGATTTGAAACACTCTGCAAGAGAAATTCTGATGTACCTGGCATAAAATTCTGTAAGACCAAGAAATGATAATACATCTTCTTTGCTTTTGGGTGCAGGGGCAGAAAGTATAGCATCAACCAATTCAGGTTTGGGTTTCACACTATCCATGCATAACACATGACCTAAATATGTTAGACTTTTTGGCAAAACTACACTTAGAAAATGTCTCTGTATGGCCCTTGCGTCCAGGATCTCTAACGCCTTGCTAAGAATCGAATAATTTCTTCTTTATCCTTCCCATAGAAAAGAATATCATATTTAAATAATTGTACGTTATCAAGTTGCCCAAACAACGAATGCATAAGTCTTCGGAAAACAGCTGCAGCTGATGCTAGGCCAAAAGGCTTTCTTTTGTATTGATACATCCCACTGGAGTGATAAATGCAGTAAATTTCTTGCAGTCTTCATTTAAAACAATTTGGTGGTTCGCTGCAGATAGATCTATTGTTGAAAAATATTTGTCACCTTTGACAGAAGCCAGCATTTTAGAAATGCGAGGTAACGGAAACTGATCAATGAGAATATTATTAAGGTATTTTAAGTCTATGCATAGACGAATATTACCATTAGAGCGTCTGGCAAAGACAACGGGAGAAACCCATTCAGACGATTCTATTTTTTCAATAATATCCTCAGTGACCAAATAGAACTCCTTTTCTACCTCTTTCCTGACTGTAATGGGTATGTTTCTGGCTTTAAAGATTTTAGGACAAGCATTTTTTTAAAGAATAATATTGTGTTCAAAACCAAATAATTTTCCAAGCATATCCTTTCCGGTAACTTCACCTTCTTCTAAAACTATAGGAGGTTCAGGACTGTTGGGATCCAGCAAAATACCAAGTTTGCCCCGATCAAACCAACCTAAAACAGAGGGACTTTTTTTGTAAATATACAATTACCTAGACTTTCACGGTTCTTAAATCTAAAGATTAAATTGTGAATATCTAATAAATCAATTCTTTCTCCAGAATCCCCTTCAGGAGAAATAACTGTTTTTTCCAGATTAGAACCTAACTTCCTAGAAAACAGGGTATTCCACACATTTTCATTGACGATGATGTGGTGCGCATCAGAGCAGGCATAAACTTGAATATCCACCCCAATGGTCATATCACACAGTGTTTTTTTTCTTCAGAAACATTGTTCACATTGTCAACTTTAGTGTTGAGGACACATTTTCATCGGTAAGTGAAGAATAATAATATGCATCTTCCTCACTGTAATCACCATCTTTAACAGATGTAACTTTTTGTTTCGATTTTTTTCTCCAAACCTTTGCAAACTGTCCTATCATGCCGCAAAGTGAACATTTTTGTTTTAAAGTAGGAAAAAAACTAATTATTGGCACGGTGAGATTGGCTATCACACCTAAAACATTTAAAAACTTGTTTAGTGCAGACTCTGGGTTTATCTTTACCTTTATCTATTTTGTTGTATTCAATTTTAAGAGAGCACTTAATAGAGCGTGAACCAGCATTAACTTTGTTGACAACGTCATTATGTTTAGAATCTGATTCTGCTTGTATGACTTTGCCACTTCTGCTGGAAATTTCTGCCTTCCTAATTAAAGCCAGGAAATGTTGCAAGTTGGAATCCCCATTAACCCATAACCTTTCTTGGATAGACGCATCCTTAACATGCATAACTATTTGATCCCTGATGAAATGTTCTTGCAGCAAACCAAATTGGCAATCTAGAGATAAGGTTCTGAGTGCTGCTACATATTCATTGATACTTTCATTGAGTTCTTGTTTTCTGTAGAAGAATTTGTATCTTACAATGCCAATACAAACTTAAAGAGAAGAATCGGCTATAGCACAGTCAAATACATTTGAATCCCCTTCCTTACCAATCACTTTAGACATTTGTGTAAAACCTTTCGAACCTTCAGGACCAATACAATGTAAAACAAAATGTTTTTTTGTTCTGGAGACATCTTTCCTTGGTCATCTAAAGTCTCAATATAGTTTTTAAAAAACTGTGTTCGAGGCATATGAGCTGCAGATTGTACACTTAGCATTAGATCGCCACCTGGTGTTGGGCTCAGATAGATGCATGTTGTTGTCGTCTTGGAAGAGGTTTTTGTAGTCACAAGATAGATGACTCCTCCCTTGGACGACAGTGCGCATGGGCATCGGCTCCATCCTTAGATTGTTTTTTCCGCAACTGGGTTCGAATGCAACTTTTCCGCTCCGTTTTGAAAATCGACTTTTCAAAGACTTTGACGCCCAAAACTTCCTGAAAACAAACCTTAACGTCAATATACATAGACTCGACCTCATCACTTCGAATCCGGTCATCGACGCAGGGCGTTGGGCCTACCCACGTGGTTAGGCCTACACCTCATGGAAAGGACACCATTAAAAAAATGCCCGGGTGTGGAGCATAATTTCCACACAGCGACCATCACGAGGTGTGTAACCTGTATTTATCACCTGAACACGAGTCAAGCAGCACACCTTGTGCCTCCTTTCGATCGAAGAAGACCATTCGAGATCGGAGTGCCCGTCGACGCGACATGCCAAGATCAGCTCCGGAACATGTGGATATCTTCGACGAAGGTCCATGTGTCCCCGAGTAAGATTCCGATGATCTCCAGATCGTATCTGAGTCAGACGACTCCGAAGACTCCATACCAGAAGGTCAACGCATGTGTACGACTGCCCCTACCCCAGCCCCAACACCTAAACCAAAGGCTAAGGTCAAAACTCCGCCTTCGGGCCCAGTCAAAATCGAGACATTGCTTTGAAAGCCCCGCCATCGAGCCCGGCTCAGAAGAAAATATTAAAGCCTTCCGGTAGCTCCTTACCGAGCAAACCGTACGTGCTGATACGACCAGCTCCCTCGGCACCAAAATCGAAAGAAGTCCCGGTTCCGAAAAAGACCCAGAAACCGTTGACTCCTACAGACAATACGGCACCGAAACCAATGAAGCCTTCTTCCACCCCTAAATCTTCAGTGCCGAAACGCACAAAACCTGTGTCCGATGCCTCCGAGCCCTCGAACCAGGCCTTCGGTGACAAACTATGCCACAGGACTATACAACAACTCCTAAGGCTAAAGACAAACTGAAACCAGGTCCGGCGCCGGAGCCGAAAAAAGTGGCACCAAAAGCAATTTCTCAAGAAGAGCTTTTTAGACCTGATCCTTTGCAAAAGAGGATATACATAGACCCAGAAACAGGACATGTTTCCATCACACCACACAGGAAGAGGAAGTCAGATACAGCATCTACACCTCCAGTGCCTGTCAAGAAGAAGGACTCTGCCACATCTCGTATGCACCCTTCTTCTCCTGTACCTCCTTCTCCTGCTCTCCCTTTAAACATTTCACCTCAAAATTCTCCTCTTCATTCTCCACAACATACACCTCCTCAGGATGATGATGATGATCAGTATAGCATGGGGGGAGGGAAAGACCCAGATGACCATTTTTCCTACCCAACAGGTTCACCAGACTGGGAGTATCTAAACCCACAGGATATACCAGATTTTCTTGACCCACATATATATCCATCTAAACCTTCTCCTCCAGAAGACAATATTGGGTTTGGACAAATAATTAATAGGGTTGTCATCTATCATAATGTCACCATGCATTTAGATGAGGCAGAAGAGGACTTCTTACTAGATACTTTTGAACAATCCCAAAAATCTGTGCAAATACTGCCAATGATTAAAGGAGTCATTAAACATGCACCAGAAGTGTTTAAAGATCCTGTACCCGCTAGAATCTTAAACCCAAGGATAGAAAAAAGTACAGAGCAGCTCCTGTGGATCCTGCTTACATTAAAGGACAGCTACCCTTAGACTCCCTAGTAGTTTCAAACGCTAGGAAGAGAGCAAATTCACAAACATCAGGTGAGGCACCACCTCCTGATAAAGAATCAAAGATCATAAATGCTTAAGGGAAAAGAATAGCTGCCCAAGCTAGTAATGTATGGCGCATTGCTAACCCCCTAGCCCTCCTCGCAAGATACGACAGGGCTCACTATGATCAGCTAGAAAAGCTCCTACAACATCTACCTGATCAATAAAAGGCACAAGCAGATGACCTCATACAAGAGGGTAAGCTTATATCTAATGCCTTCATTAAATGTGCACTATATGTAGCAGACACTGCATCCAGGGAAATAAACACCAGTGTCCTCCTTAGGCATCACGCGTGGCTACGTATTTCAGGATTTAAGCAAGAGGTACAGACTACTATCTTAAATCAACCATTCAACCAACAACAATTGTTTGGTCCAGAAGTAGACACAGCTCTTGAAAAAATGAAAAAAGACACTGACACAGCCAAGCCTATGGGAGCTCTGCAGTCCACCCAAGCAAGAGGCTCCTTTCGTCGCTCCTTCTACAGAGGAGGCTCCAAACAAACTGGAGCATACAATTCAGCTTCCTTTAAAACAAATACACAAGCATCATCCAATAAAGGATACTTTAGAGGGGGCTACAGAGGTAATAACAATAAGGGAAGAAGTCAAAGTAACAACAACAATCGATCCTCTTCCACCACTAAACAGTGACTTCCTTCAGCTCCCCCAACAGCATGCCACTCCTGTAGGGGGGAGATTAACACATGTTCGAGGCATGTGGGCTGCTGAATTCATATCTGTGCATAGATCGCCGCCTAGTGTTGGGTCCGGATGATTGCACATTGTTGTCCTGGAAGAGTCTTCGAAGTATCACGAGATAGGTGGCTCCTCCCCTGGACTACAGTGCGCATGGGCATCGACTCCATCCCCAGATTGTTTTTTTCCGCCATTGGGTTCGGATGTGTTTCGGTTCCCTCTGTCGGAATCGATAATTGTTTAACTTTCTTTACTTGAGACCAAAAGGTCTTTAGGACTCGCGTCGGTATTGTCTATCGTTCGGGTTTGTTTGATCATCGGCTCCGAACCATTACTACCCTTCCGCGTGCTTTCGGCGCGGACGGGCCTACACGACGCTCCAGACTACTTCATCATGGAACGAAGTCCATTTAAGAGGTGCCCGGTGTGTGCCTCAAAGTACCCGCACATCGACGTGCACCCAGTGTGCAATAAGTGCTTGTCACCGGACCACGACGAGGCCAAGTGTATGGCCTGCTCCAAGTTCCGGTCGAAGAAGACTCTCAAGCTACGCCGGGCCGCAAGACTGCAGGCCCAGAGTTCGGCACCCCCTCCAGCGAACATCTTCGAGGAGGATGTAGACAACGACACCATCCAGAATATCTCAGACTCTAACCCGGCGTCGGAGGTTGAGGAAAACTACGACGCGGAAGACGAGGAGTTCGAGGAAGTCGTCGAGGAGGTAGGGGACGACGACGGGGCCATTGCCACCGTAGAGGCATGGGCGTCCGCAGGGGGGGCAGGGAGGGGCGCTTGCCCCCCCCCTGGAGCGACCCTCCTTGCCCCCCTGCGGACGCCCATGAAAACCGTGACTTCAAGACGGGGGTCTCACTCTCTTTCTTCTCCTTTCTTTTATTTGCTTCCCTGTGAAATGGATCCAAAAACGAAAGACGCTTTTGCTGGAAATGTAGTATTTTTCTGACATTTTAATTCCAAAGTGCAGCATTGGGAATAAAAGGCTAAAAATAAGAAAAATAGATAAATAACTAAATAAAGTAAAACAGAGTGGTAGCAAACTGGCCAAACGTATTTTATTCACACTGAAACACATTAGCGCCACTTTTACAGAGTTTGCCAGTGAAGCGCTATTTTTGTTTTCTTGTCTTTGTTTTCCCTGGACTTGGAACTAGTGCACCAATCCTGGAGGTACTAAAATGTGTGAATTGGAAAACAAAATGTGTGCTCTGCGTCCAGGGATGCGGTCTTTTTACCATACTGCTTACGTTTTGTAAGGATATAAGCAATGGCCATTAAAATGGGTCCATTCAGGGCCCTGTAGTTGTGTCCTTAACGTTTCAGGCAAAAGCACTCACTGATTTCTGAATAGCGAGTGTAAAAGCATTAAGGTAACCATGTTGTTCCTGCTTACATTTCCCATGGTTTGCTACATTTTGCATTCCCTATAAGTGTTTGCTTCTTCCAGGATGTTGTTCCTTTTTAGGTCTCGCCCTGGAATTCGCATCCGAAGGATGCGTCCAGGGTCGGAGACTTATAGCTATCGGACACGGGGGAATGGAGGACAAGAAACTGTCACGAGCAGATTTGGGTGCGCGAACGCGCACGTTCCGTCCTGCGCCGCGTCGTGCACTTCCCTCCCATACTCCCAGCAAGTCAGCCTAACGCGCATGCATGCACACAAACGCGCACACGCATTTACACTTACACAGACACGCAGGCACCCAGACAGGCAACCCCCCCCCACAGTCACACACACACACGCATACACACAGACTCCAGGACACATACACACACACACGCACGCTCACACACATACACAGCCCGCCGCCGCACGCGCGCGCGCGCACACACATGCCCCCCTGCCCTCGCAGCCCAGCAACAAGGCGAAGCCCCACTCACCGGCTTCCTTGGTGCAGCGGCTCTCACCGGCAGCAAGACTCTTCTTCCCTTCTTCGGCACCGGGGCGCAGGGTAGGTTCCTGCCTGCTCCGGGTGCTCTAAACAATCGCGGCTCTTCCGTGGGAGGCGGGGTAGGCTCCCGCCCTCCTACTTCCTGTTTCCGGTTGTCCCGCCCGGCCTGCCTGACTTCCTGGTCGCAGGCCGGCGCAAAACGCTGCATAAAAATGTTTAGAACAAAGGCTGCTTCTCAGGCAGACAAGATGCATCCGTATGAAATAGCCAGTCATAGAGCGTCTCTTTCGTGTTTCTGTGTGCTTTTTAATGTGATTTAGAACATCGGTGGGTTTCTGTTAACCAGTTTTTGTTTATAAATGTGCGCGTGCAGTGCTTGTTTGTCTAGCCTTAGCTTTCTCTGTCAGAAGCTGTCTATAGTCCTGTTTTTTGGCTTCTAGGGTTTATTTAACTGAATCGTCATTAGTATGGGACAGTTTCTTTTCATCTTCCAGAATATCCCCCTCGAGCGTCTCTATGTGCCTTGTTAGTTCCGTTCTATGCCCCACCATCAGAGCAAGAGCTCTGCCTTTTATGACTACACGAAGGGATGGAAGGGGAAGTGACATGGGAGTAAAGAAGGGCGGAAAGAAGCAGGGAGTGAGTTGAGGGGGTAGTTTGTCTTCCGGTCACAGTGCCGAGCAGGCAGGGAGGTGCTCGTCCAAAGCACTCAGTGGCAATTTGTCGAGGAATTCCGCGACCGCGCTCCGGTTACCGGCGTCTTGTGTTTTTTCTTTTTTAATTGCGAGCCTCTTTCAGACGTCTGATTGGGATCAGTCCCCGGGCTCGCGCGCGGGCCGGGGTGCATTTCTTGAACAGACGAGTATCGCCTGCCCGCCGGGCCCGGTGCCAGGGCAGCCACTGCTGCTAGAAGCGGCGCTGGAGCAGGCGAGGCGCTGTGTACCTGCCAGGCACACTAACAAACCAAGGAGGAAAGACTCCATAACCAAGGGCGGAGAAGACACCACCTTTATGGTGGGGCATGGACAGCCCTGAGAAGAGCCGAGCCAGGGGTCTGGTGTGGCTCTAAGAGCCAGGGCACGAGCCGAGCCAGCCAAATATGTAAATCAGACGAACAATAGCAAGAAAAAATAGACATAAAAATAAAACGTTATATATTTTCAACATTTCTCAGTGTCTCAATTAAGTGCATACTATTATATAACTGAGTTAAGCAGCATTTATTGAAAGTAATATTTTTAACTTCAAGCATTCAAGTATCACCCCATGCCCTGGTGACATTGCCGCATGTTACTCAAAATGTGTCAGTTTGCCATGTTCTCTGTTTAAGCAGCCTGTATTATTCTTATTATACATGAATCATGATTCGTTTATTTATGCTAACCTTCTATAACTGAGGTTTTTGTAAGGCACAGATCCAGTATTGAATTAATTCAATGTGTTCTCAAACGGGATGGCTAAGGAAAAGTGAAGTGAAGCAATGGGCCGTAGATCACACAGTTTGCTCGAGTGGGGACGCCGGGATTTAAATTCAGGATTGCACAGTGTCCTGTTCAGAGACTGTAGAGTTACATCCTTCCTTCTTCACGTGAGCACAGAAGATTCTAGCTTTGTACTCAGTTATTGAATTAGGGTTAGTACATGAATCTCAATATATACAGTGGTCACTCTTGAAAGCAGTGACATTATACCCACATATACATATCACATATACATATGTGTGCAGTTACAAGATTTAATTGTGGACTTTCACCTTTGAATGTTTCTACAGACACCGAAGAAGAAACAGCGACAGAACAATGATGCTCCACTTGGATCTCCTTGAAGAGCTGTGACCGAGAGAGCAGGCTCTGTGGGGTTCTGAGACCTCTTTGCTTTTGCTGATTATTGCATTACAGTCATTAGGTGTCAGCTTCCCCTAAACTGCTCCTTTTTAGGTCGAGCCTGGGAATACGCATCCGAAGGATGCGGTCCAGGTGGAGAACTATAGCTAGCTGACTCGGGGGAATGAGGACAAGAAAGTGCCACGCGCTTCTCTCCGGCTGGATTCAGCTGCGTGCACGCGCACCCACACTCATGCATGCGCACATCACAGCCACACGCATACACAGCCACACGCATACACAGGCACACCCCCCTGCCCCGCACCTACACACACACTAGCGCACCTACACGCACACACAGAGACCCCCCACACACACACCAGCGCACCTACACACACGCACACATACAAAGACCCCCCGCCGCCGCAATCGCACACATACACGTACACACACACACACACCAGCACCGGACCCCACTCACCGGCTACTCAGGATTTCTCTTCTCTGGGGCGGCCCCGGGGCTCTCCGTAGCTCACGGGAGCCCCGGGCCGCGGGAGGACTTGGCTTCTTTGCTCCATCCCGGCGGGCAGCCAATCATAGCCCAGCAGCAGGCGGGACTTCCTTCTTTCTTCTGGCCCGGCCTAAGTCTTCTCTCCCGTTACCTGGCTTCCTGCCTCAGGGGTCCGCCAATGGCAGCGCGGCCCCGAGCAGGGAGGCGGGCAAACAGACTTTTTTTTTTCTAATCCGGTCTTTAGATCTGTACATTTTGATATCTCACGGTTCCCTTAAACTATTCGATATCATCAAATAATACGGACTACAATTTGGAAATAGAAAACAGCCTCATGTATTCAACAGTAATCAAACTATGCTCGGCAGTAGATAAATACACAGCGTGTTCCCTACGAAAGAGTGTACTTGGAACCAATGACATGTGATAAATGCAGTGCAAATGTTCGCTGAAAGGGTCACTGAAAAGGGCAACAGAGTTAAAATCCTACTGACCCAGTTACAACGCTGCTCTTCGGCTGGAGTAAGACGCCGGCGCGTGACATTTTCTGCTGTGCGTAATTCAGCTGGGTGCACACAAAATATCACTCGGCACAGCATCACTCTGTGCAACCATTCAACAACAACTGGTTCTAATATGTTCTCTCAATGTTTCAAATATTTATTACAAATGTCACAAAAAGATGTTAATATTTCACTTCTGTTCTTGGATTTTCATCACAATAAAATACACTGAACATAATCTTCCCAAAAGTTATTTACAAAAGTTTAAGCTATTGCCATTATAAATTACAATAACATTTATTTAAGTATTCATTATTAAAAAAAATAAAAGCCATTGTTATTTGTAATATTAATACATCTAAGTCATGTAAATACAACACATATTGCATGACAAATGCTATAGGGGTCACGTTTGCGAAAGTTAAAACAATTGGCGTTGTAAATGACAAAGCTATTTATTTCGCTATTTTTAAAACCAACACATAATTAAAAAATTTGTCATTTACAATACCAATAGCTCAAACTTTCCTAATGCGAGACCTATTGCATTGCAAATGCTTGTTTTTGTAGGCTGCATATTGATCTCGTCTAGTGCGTAATTTAAATTGCGCATCCAGGTGTTTATAGCCGGCAACAATTGGATTGTAGTTGAAAACAGTGGGAGTTTTTCTCAGAGGGGCAGTACGGTGTTCAGTGGGGGAGAGGATGTGGCACTATGGTCAGAGCTGCTGAATTTTAACTGGGAACCAGGTTCAACCTTAATAACCAGCCCACCAGACCACTCTCCTGCGAGAGCACAATCACATGCTAGACCTTAGAAGGCTTCGCAACACCTTAGAAGTCCTGGTGTCTTCGTACCAGCAGGTGGACCCTAGCATGACAAGTGTAGGTTAACCTTCAAGGCTTGTCCACCAGTATCCATACTGAAGTTCACCTCCAGTCTTGCGGGCAGGCCTATGAAGCAGCACACCCTAGAACAACAGTCACTGAGCTCACAGGACCCTTGAGAAGGGCCAGCTCTAGGGCGGTGCAACCAGTGTGACTGCACCGGATGCTGACTTTGGGTGAAGGCATCATGTTTGCAAGTATATTATGGTTTTAAAAACGCTTGCTGCCTCCTTCCTGGCTTCCAGCAATTTTTGGCAACAATAAAAATGTCATGAGGACTCTGGTGATTAATGTTCTTCCTAGAGAGAGATCAGAATTTTGTCTAGTGGAAGTTTTGACTCATGGAAAGGTAGCTCAGATGGTTAATGCACCGGCTGCACGCCATGCAGATCACAAAGTGCACATAATGTAAATAGGTCAGTGGGCTACTGCTTTTGTCAGAGATCCTTTTGTTACTTGCAGTTTATAAGTTAAAATCCTAACTTAGAACAGTGCGATATTAACTGTTATCTAAGAGCTGCATACATACTGCAAGGTATAAATTTGAGCGTTATGTTCCCCCCCCCCAGTCTTTGATTATCCTAATGTCCCAAAAAGTGTTCTTTTGGACAGAAATCAATTCTGATTATTAAGGATAACCCCCAACCATGGTATTAAGTTTTATATTCCGGGTATTGTGTTTCTCCAGACCAATCACTATAAAACTATACGAGCTACTAGTATGGTTGTCATGTGACTCCTACACCTTGTAGTCCTTATGTAACATTCTATACAGTGATTTACACACATATTGATTTTCTGTAATGTGTGTGATGTAAAGTGCTCTGACACCTTACAATGGTATGAGTGGCGCTGTAAATCAAATTAAATGCATCTGAGAGAGAGTGGTTATGGAGACTTGGGGGGGCACAGTTAAAGGGTGGTAGTGAGGGAATCCATGGCAGAGGTGGTCATTGGGGGGCACTAACAAACATTAATGCACAGGACACACCACTGCTATAGCTGGCCCTGCCCTTGAGGCTAGTCTGCCTCACCTAAAGGTACCTCCATTGGCCCTGTTTCAGCAGCAGTAGCTGCAATTCACCAGGGATTGGCAATGCAGGATTTTCACACACCAAACTAAGTTTGCAAACTTCACAGTCTCCCTGCTTCATTCACAAGCACTTTTAACATGTGCTGCCTGCTGTGAGGCCACTGGATTTAATTATGCAGCAAAGGATGACAACATTATGCCGTAGTGTTGACTAAATTATGCATTAAAAAAAAGTCTGCAGCGTAATGCAGTATATTTTCAGATATTTTATTATTTTGACGTGTGTACACATGCTAACAATCTCTGGAAAGATGTTGCCTTATTAGTACCAGTGTAACATACAAATGCAGCAGTGAGAAAGGTGACCAGTCAACCTTTACAATAGGCCATCCACTCCGCAGCAACACAAGTCACATTTTATATTAACTTTTGATATGTTTGAGCTACAAACAATTTATTAGTTTAAATGGTCGGATCATGCAGCAGATCTTGCATTATGAGGCAAATATGGCAGGGCCATAATTTTAGAAAAAACATTTGCAAACTAGGATATTTTGCCATTCATGTTTGAACTGCTGTTGTGGAAAAAGCGAGAAGTGCGGATGACAGAAACTCCATGGCTCGGAGACAAAGTGCTTGTGTTTCCACATTTTATCATATTTCTTACATTCTGTGATTAGAAGCATATCCCACTTTGTGAATATATGTTAATGTCAATTACTCATTATAACCTTAAATAATCATGTGCATCCATTGGTTGATTAAACTGGGCAGTGAAATGCCAAACAAATACTAAAAATTGGGATGTCTGCACATTCTAGCCACACCTCTGGCTCCACCCACAGATCCAATCCTTGGGTTATTCCCGCCCTCCGATTCTCCGCCCACTGTTCCCCTACCTTTTATTCCCCACTTCGACCACTGTGTAAGACTCAGCATCCCTGGACCTGTGATGAGGCGCAGCTGCGGGCGCCGCATGTGCCACACATTTACGGTGCCGGGATTCCGCATAAGGGAGCGGCCATTATTGTATCCCTAAACGTGCGCACGATGTCAGTTTGACATGGACTACACGTAGAGGGACTCTACGTTTCTTTAAAAAAATATGGCTAACATTTGGACCTATCACAACAAAGAATAGTAGTGGGTCTATCAAGCTTTCGGCTCGAGTATGTGTCTGGAGATAGGCTATGAACTACATCAAAAGCAGAGCATCTTTCCTATGTGGAAAAATACCCATCAGCTGTCGATCCTGGGCGCCCTGTTCATCATATGGGTTTCCTTCACACCAGGAAGGTAGATTTTAAACCAATTAAGATTGTAAAAAAGAAAACCTATTATGTGTTTTCATGTATCAGGGTAAGGAAGGACAACTCAAGAGCAGTGCATATTGTGAAGTGAAAAGGAGTGTAGGCTGTGATGTGAACAGATAAAATTGGGTAATAGAATGGAAAACTAACTTTAATAACCACCTTTCTATTCCCAAAGATAAAAAAGCGTGCGATGCTGGAGGTTTTAACAAATAGCCTCTAGACTTAATATGTGGTCAACATGTTTCTGCAGACTAATTTATGGATCATCCCAGGTATCCTGCTGCTTTCTTCAGGACCATGTTCGCTACTGCTCATTTAAAAAGTGAATAAATGAAAAAAATATCACCTGGGTATTTCAGTAGTAAAACATTCTCCTACCAAAGTTGTAGGAGAGAAACGCTCCACCCCACCTGGCCACAGCTCAGGTACATGAAGCCCCGCACGTCCGGTCGGTACTCCAGACGTCCTTCTGGGCTGTCTCTGGGTTTATTTATGGGTTTTTCGGTGGGGTGGGGGGTCATATAGCACACAGATGGCCTTTTTGGAGTGCCTGTTGGTTCCACGGTGTGCTGAGGAATGACATTCCGAGTGACGTCTCCTGTTATTCCCACTCGTGGATGTTTGGATCTAACAAATAACGCCTCCTACAGAATGCGGAACAAGCCCAGTGAGTGTTAGTGCCCTAGAGCAAGTATGCCAAGCAGGTTTCATATTGAAACCAAGCATCTTCATAATAAACAAAAACGTAAAACTAAAACCATGCATCTAAAATACTGGCTACGTGAACTCGAGGAACCCCAAGTTATGTGTTATTTGTATAGCGGTATGTGCTAAGTGCTGTTAAAGGGGCACGCACTGGACGCAGACTGTCGTGACTGTCGCCACTGTTTTGTATAAACATTACACTATAAGTTGGACTTGTATACTTCTGTGAATGCATTTATGGCTTAACATTTGTGTCATTGTGTGCATAGTTATATGTTTGAACTGCGAAGGCAGAATTTTTCTGATGAGATTGAAACTGGAGCCGAGGCTGGTAGGGCTCAAATATGACGAGAATGTGCCTTCTGCCCTGGACGTGATGTACCCGGGCTCTAGGAGAAACCTGTTCACATCACAGCCTACACTCCTTTTCACTTCACAATATGCACTGCTCTTGAGTTGTCCTTCCTTACCCTGATACATGAAAACACATAATAGGTTTTCTTTTTTACAATCTTAATTGGTTTAAAATCTACCTTCCTGGTGTGAAGGAAACCCATATGATGAACAGGGCGCCCAGGATCGACAGCTGATGGGTATTTTTCCACATAGGAAAGATGCTCTACTTTTGATGTAGTTCATAGCCTATCTCCAGACACATACTCGAGTCGACTGCTTGATAGACCCACTACTATTCTTTGTTGTGAAAGTTTGTAATAAGGGGCTATAGTAGTGTGGGGTCTTTAAACTTCCCCTTGGGCCCTCTTCCCTCCCTTTTGTATTATAACATTTGGACCTATACATTTCATTTTGTATAAATTAATTGCCCGTCTGCGCCAGTACACGCCAGGAGCCAGACAAGAGGCCTGAGGTAAGAACTACCTATTCAGGTGATGCCCTTCGCAATCTCAACAAACCTGTTCAATCTCCATGCTCCCAAATACTAATGGGAGACTCCTGCCTCAATCACTGTCCACACTGTCCTTTTAAATACACTCCCTCTATCTCCAACGCCCCCACGCTGAAGACCATAAACATGGCAATGATTAACTGCAGATCACTACCCAAACACGCCCTCGAAATAAATATGCTTATTGAAGACCGTAGTCTTGATATACTGTTTCTTACAGAAACATGGCTGGCACCCAACTCGGACGCCGATATAGTCCTAGCACTCCCCCCAGGATTTAGTATCCTACATCTTGACCGGCCCAAGGGTAGAGGTGGTGGCATTGCTGTCATCTCCAAGGACTCAATACCTTGCCGTTTCCTTGACAGTCCTCTGGAAGACTGCGAAAACGTCCAATTCACCTTGCAGATCTCCCCTTGCTCCTCTCTCTCCGGACTCCTCATCTACCGCCCCCCTGATGCTATGGGAAAATTCCTTGACTCCATCCTAGAATGCTCCTTGGCCAGATCTAGCACCCGGACCAACTTCCTCATCCTAGGGGACTTTAATGTCCATTTTGAGGACAGCAAAGACAAGACGGCCTCTGAACTGATTCAAGACTTGGCGACTCACCAACTGCACTTACAGAACTCCCTTCCCACCCACAACCGGGGGCACTTGCTCGACCCCATATTCTGTAATTTTCAGGACCTTGTGTCCAGGCCCCCCACCCCTGTGCCATGGTCCGACCATTTTCTGATTCCTTTCAGCTGGCACATTTACTCCAAACCGCCGCAAAATCAAGCCCCCGGCAGACCATCCAGACCCTGGGCAAAATTAGACGTTGCGAGATGGAAACAAGCCCTCGAGGATACAGTCCCCACCCTCAGTTCATCCATCGACCTCGCAGACAGGGAATTTTCATCCTGGATTACCAACTCTTTAGACCTAGCCCTCCCTAAAAAACCCCATCATAAACCAAGGACAAAAGCCACCTCTCCATGGTTTACCCAAGAAATACGCCTTCTTAAGAAAGCGTGCAAGAGAGCAGAAAGAGTCTGGAGAAAAGACTTCAATCATACTAATAAAAACAACTATCGACTGATGATTCTCAACTATAAAAAAGCCCTGAAAAACGCACAAATCTCCTTTTACAGCGAGAAAATCAGCCAGGCAGCAAACTCGTCGAGGGAGACGTTTCTCACTTTGAAAAAACTTCTAAAACCCCCCACTCCCCCAGCTGCTCGAGACCCTACAATAGAACACTGTAACGAGTTAGCCAACTTTTTTGACTCCAAAATCCAAACTATACTCAAACACCTTCCACCTCTCTCTCCCTTAGGCCCATCCCCCCCTCCCATCTCCCCACACCAGAGCAATGGTATCGAACTTAGCACTTTCCAACCCATCAATGCGGAAACTCTGGCCTCTATACTACAAGTCCTTAAAAGCGGATCGCCCCATGACCCAGCCCCGATAAGACATCTCAAGCAGGTAGCCCCGACTATCCTGCCTCTTATAACCAACTTACTTAATACCTCTTTTGAATCTGGAATAGTGCCCACAAATTGGAAAAAAGCTGTGGTGAAGGCACTCTTAAAAAAACCCAACCTTGACCCGGACAATCTGGCCAATTTCAGACCTATATCTCTACTTCCAGGCATCAGTAAACTGGCGGAAAAACACATAAACTCCCAGCTTTCACACTATCTGGAATCCAACGAGCTGCTAAAAGTCTCTCAAACGGGCTTCCGCCCGGGCCAAGGGACAGAAACAGCAATGGTGGCGGTAGTCGAAGAATCCAGGAAAGTCATCGATGCAGGAGGATCAGTGGCAGTGATCCTCCTGGACCTCAGTGCAGCATTCGACACCGTCAACCACAACATCCTTGCCCAACGCCTAGGAAACCTTGCCATCACCGGGACAGCCCTTAAGTGGCTAAAATCCTTCCTCCACAACCGCTCCTTTCAGGTAGCAGACGGAGATTGTATCTCTAAGGAAACCCCGATACGTTGCGGAGTGCCCCAGGGCTCCTCTCTGAGCCCGACACTCTTCAACGTATACATGGCACCTCTAGAACAAATCGTCGTCCCCTACGGCATTAAACTTCTGACCTACGCGGACGACACACAGCTGGTCGTTTCTCTGAGCCAGTCAGAATCCCCCTCCATCGATCTGTATTCCTGCCTGGAGAACATAGTCAGCTGGATGAGCAACTCCCATTTAAAGCTCAACGGGGAAAAAACGGAGCTTATGGTACTAGGCAACCAGTCCCTTTTCCGCCCGGAATCTCTATGGCCGCCCAGTATGGGCCCACCACCAACCCCCAAAACTGAGATTAAAAGTCTGGGGATTTGGTTAGATGATAAACTCACTCTCAGTACCCAGGCCAAAAAAACCGCAGGAACTTGCTTTGGCTTGCTCCGCTCCATTCGCAAAATTCTTCCACTCCTTCCATTCCAGTCCAGAAAACTGGTCATCCAGGGCCTTATACTGTCCAGACTGGACTACGGCAATGCCTTATATCTCGGATCCCCAAAGAAAGTCATCTCTAAGCTTCAGGTGGTGCAAAATGCGGCTGCCAGAATCCTCACTGGCACCAAAAAACGCTGCTCTGCCAAGCCTGCACTTAAAGAACTGCATTGGCTCCCGGTGGAACAGAGGGTGCATTTCAAGGCCATGTGCCTAACTCATAAAATTCTGCACGGAAAAGCACCCCCGGTTCTCAAAAATCTCGTATCCCCCCACACGACAACCAGAACACTACGCTCTACCAATGCCCACCTGACCAAGATACCCAAGTTCCAAAGATCTCGTTCCGGAGGTCGACAATTCTCAGTCCAGGCATCCAAGCTGTGGAACACTCTTCCACCGGCCCTCCGGGCTCAACCTAATCTTTTAACGTTCCGCAAATCCCTAAAGACATGGCTGTTCCCTTGATCCCTCGCTCCCTCCGGCCCCTTCTTTGGAGATCTTGGTGGATTTTGTCAGCGCTGGGACGCTCTCGGGCAGCCATGCGCTCTACAAATCTCCTAAATAAAATAAATAAAATTGAATGTGTGTAAAATTGCCCTGAGAATTCTAGCAAAGGGAGCACCCACTGTCAAATCACTAGCGTGTGTGATTGCTGCATTATTTATTACTAACTTTGACATTGTGCTTTAACTTTGGATAAAAGTTATAATAAATTCTAGCACCAAGAAGCCAATATTGGTAAATATGTGTGCTACAATTAATCCCTAACATACACTGTGCATACAGTATATTTAATCTGGTGCTTAATCATAGGCTGTTTTAAAGTATTCTGATAAAAATCGAATCGTGCTGAAGACAGCCTTGATTGGTGTTGGATCGAGGGCCCAGAAGTCTGCTCACCTAGCAGACAGAGATAAAGCACCTTGTCAGAAAGTTTAGCGTTTTCCCTACAGGTGGTGTTTGTTGGCCCGTGGTAGGGTCAGTCATATGTTCTGGATTCCTGGCATTTAATTGAGTCTATCCTAGTTCTGCGCCCCAGTGTTTTGTGTGCCCCATCTGGCACACATCATGTTGGAGGATGGTGATGACGTTAACATTTTGCCCCCCCAGGAAAAATTTCTGCGGACGCCCATGCGTAGAGGATAGCTCGGAGGAGGAGCTTCCTCAGACTGACTCCGGGGCCATCCGCCATTATGAGGCCCGTGTCGAGGGATCGCCTTCGGGCCTTACCCAAGACCTTGATACCCGTCCCACGGCTCCGCCTTCCGGCCCGGCCACGGACATTGGTGCGGCACCACTCCCGGTGCAGAAACCGAAAGTGAAACCATCGGTGTCGACGCCACCCGTATCGAAACGGAAAGCGCAAGTCTCACTGGTTGGGTCGAAGACTTCGGAGGCCTCGGCGCCGAAGAAATCCAAGATGGCCGTCGAGCTCAAGAGCCACGCCAAAATGGCCGATCCGAAGACTACGAAGCCGAAGGCGAAGACGCCCGACGCGTCTGCGTCGGCGCCGAAGTTGGTCGACGCTCTGAAGAGTCGCATCGACACCAAGAAGGTCGACGACCATAAGAAGGCCCCAAAGAAGCGGCAGGACGACCCCAAGTCTCTGGCTGCACCGCTTCCACTTGACAAGGCAAAGGGGGGAGCTGCGTCGGCTCCGAAGACTGCGTCCTTGGTTGCCGACCCAAACCCGGCTTCGGAAGACTCTCTCGAGCCGGTCCGTCCCTCCGCCTTGTTCACCAAGAAGGTCACGGAGTCCCTTCAGCGTATTCGGGAGGGGGCCGCGGCGGTCGAGCCAAAGGACACTGTGCCGCCCAAGCCTCTACAGAAACCGGCGAAGGCGCAGACGCCGATTCTCTTCACGTTGCCGCCGAAGACGGCGCCGAAGGCTTTCACTGCGAAACCTGGGGCCGGAGTGCCCTTGAAGTTGACTTCGACGCCAAAGGCATCGTTGGTGGTTCCAAGCCCGCACCACCAACCACTGGCGGAGGAGGAGCGTCGAGAGGTGATCATCGACGCCAACACAGGCAAGCTCTCTCTCCTTAAACGGAAGATCACCCCGGAGCCGGCTTTGGAACATTTCCACATCCCACTTAAAAAGAAGTTGGACTCTGCGGGTGCATCTGCCCCTATGGAGCCTGCATCTCCACAAAGTCAGGAACTCTCACCCACTCATTCTAATGTTGAGGAGGGTGATGGAAACGATGAGGATGAGTATGCTTATCCAGTTTACTCAGACCCAGAGGATGTGACTGAGCCATGGTCTGCCAGGGGCGACCCTGGGGACCCTCATTCAGGACAGGAGCCGCAGCTTTTTGCTGCAAAGACTTCCCCAACAGAAGACTCTGCGGCCTTCAACGCTCTAATTGAAAGAGCTCCTGCCAATCATGACGTCGATCTCCATGCAGACCCAGTGGACGTCGATTTTCTTTTTGACACCTTTTCAGTGGCTGAAAAAACTGTTAAGACATTGCCAATGCTCAAAGGGGTGTTAAAACATGCGCCAGAGGTTTTCAAGGAGCCCACCCGGGCAAGAGTCATTAATCCTCGTATTGACAAGAAGTACAAGGCAGCGCCCACTGATCCAACATATATCAAAGGACAGTTGCCACTAGACTCTTTGGTTGTCTCCAACGCACGCAAAAGAGCCAACTCACAGACTACGGGTGATGCTCCTCCCCCAGACAAGGAATCAAAAGTATTTGAGGCTTCGGGGAAACGTATTGCTGCGCAGGCAGCCAATATGTGGCGCATATCCAACACGCAGGCGCTACTTGCACGCTACGACAGGGCACACTACGACACTCTAGAGACCCTTCTACAGCACTTACCAGATCAGTATAAGGAGGCAGCTGAAATGTTGATTCAGGAGGGGAAGCTTATCACCAATGCTTCAATTAAGTGTGCTCTGGATGTGGCTGATACCGCCTCACGAGCAATAACCACTAGCGTTCTACTGCGTAGACATGCATGGCTCAGAATATCAGGCTTTAAACCAGACATTCAAACTACCATCCTAAACCAAACTGTCAATCCAGACCACCTGTTTGGCCCAGAAGTGGATGCCACCCTCGAAAAAATGAAAAAAGACACGGACACTGCTAAATCTATGGGTGCCCTGCAGTCCCAGCAGTTTCGGGGTGGTTCCTTTCGCCGCTCCAATAACAGAGGCACCTCAAGGGGTCAAGCGTCACAGTCCACGCAATTCTATAAGAGTAACACCCAATCCTCATATACCAACAAGGGTCGGGGTGGATACCGTGGCAACAACGTCAAAGGCAGAGGACGTGGAAATAACAGCTCCAGGTCCTCCACCGCCAGCAAACAGTGACGCCTTGTCACTGCCCCCCGACCACGCAACACCGGTCGGGGGGAGACTCCAGCAGTTCCTGCCCGTGTGGAAGTCCATCACCACGGACAGGTGGGTCAGATCTCTTATCCAATACGGTTATTATCTGGAGCTCACATCCACTCCACCCAACATACCTCCAAAAAGCCGTCCTATGTCCGGCGAGCACTTGCACTTGTTGCAGCAGGAAGTCAACGTCATGCTGCAAAAAGGAGCAATAGAGCTCGTTCCCCTGCAGGAAAGGGGTACAAGGGTTTACTCCCTGTACTTTCTAATTCCAAAGAAGGACGTATCCCTCAGGTCCATCCTAGACCTCAGACCTCTCAACTTGTACATTCTGTCAGAACATTTCCATATGCTCACGCTGCAGCAGGTTCTCCCACTGCTTCTGCAAGGGGACTTCCTGGCGACTCTGGATCTCAAGGATGCATACTTTCACATTCCCCTGCATCCTTCACACAGAAAATACCTAAGGTTCACCATTCAAAACCAGCACTACCAGTTCAAGGTTCTGCCTTTTGGGGTCACCACAGCGCCCAGGGTCTTCACAAAGTGCCTAGCGACGGTGGCGGCGCATCTGAGACGTCAGAACATCCACGTCTACCCCTATCTGGACGACTGGCTCATTCAAGCAAAGTCGGACCAGCAGCGCGCCAACCACGTGTCCCACACCATTCACCTTCTGCACGATCTGGGGTTCTCACTGAATTACCCAAAATCCCATCTCCAGCCCGCCCACATACGGCAGTATCTGGGTGCGACCATAAACACTCTGGCGGCCACTGCGCAGCCGAATTCAGTGAGAATCGACAGCATTCAGTCGCTGATCCAAAGATTCAGACCTCAGCACTCGCTTCCAGCAAGAGTGTTCATGCAGTTGATAGGCATGATGGCCTCCTGCATCTCCATAGTCCCACACGCGAGACTACATATGCGTCCGCTTCAGGAGTGCTTAGCACGTCAGATGACTCGGGCTCACGGGCAATTGAAAGTCCTAGTGTTGGTGAGCGGTCGGGCATACAACTCTCTGCATTGGTGGAATCCACAAAACCTTTGCAAGGGCCGACCGTTTCAAGAGCCTGTGCCGCAGATCATCCTGACGACGGACGCTTCTCTCCAGGGTTGGGGAGCGCATGTACTCCAATACACAGTGCAGGGACTATGGACACTACAGCAGAAGAAGATGCACATCAATGTGCTAGAACTGATGGCGATCTTCATGGCCTTAAAGGCGTTCAAGGTACATCTGTGCAACAAGGTCGTGTTGATCCGGACGGACAACATGACGGCCATTTACTACATTCAGAAACAGGGGGCAACACACTCTCCGCAGCTGTCTCATCTGGCTCAGAGCATGTGGAAGTGGGCCATTCAGAGGAACATCTTCCTCATGGCAGAACACCTCCCAGGCAAAGACAATCAGATGGCGGACCTGCTCAGCGGGCACAGCCACCAAATGCACGAATGGGAGATACATCCATAAGTACTCCAGCCGTACTTTCAAAGATGGGGTCATCCAGAGATAGACCTGTTCGCCACAAGGGAGAACGCAAAATGCCAAAGCTTCGCCGCCAGGTTCCCACACCCGCAATCGCAGGGCAATGCGATATGGATGAACTGGTCAGGCAAATTTGCGTACGCTTTTCCCCCAGCACCCCTGATACCGCTGGTGGCGCGCAAGCTCAGGCAGCACTCGATGACTCTCATCCTAGTTGCTCCAACGTGGGCTCGCCAACCGTGGTACACCACGTTTCTGGAACTTTCCGTGGTACCGCATCAAAGGCTTCATCTCACACCTAGCCTTCTGACGCAGAGCCATGGCGACATTCAGCACCCAGATCCGCAACAGCTCAACCTGGCGATCTGGCTCCTGAGGTCCTAGAATTTGGCTACCTTAACCTTCCTCCCAATTGCATGGACATCATTCGGGAGGCAAGAAAGCCCACTACTAGAGCATGTTATGCGGCCAAATGGAAGCGGTTTGTCATTTATTGCGCAAACCACAACATTAATCCACTAGATGCTTCCATTCAGAACATCATCTGTTACCTGTTCCATCTGTACCAGTGTAATTTGGCATATACTTCCATCCGCATTCACCTGTCTGCGATGGCCGCATACCTCCAGAATAGACAGCACCTTTCACTTTTCAAAGTGCCTGCTATCAAAGCTTTTCTGGAAGGACTCAAAAGGGTCATTCCACCACGGACTCCACCAGCTCCAGAGTGGAACCTCAATGTGGTTCTTACAAGACTGATGGGTCCTCCCTTTGAGCCACTACATTCTTGCGAACTTCAGTTCTTGACTTGGAAAGTGGCTTTCTTAGTAGCAATTACATCGCTACGGAGGGTTAGTGAGCTGCAGGCCCTCACAATCCAAGAGCCTTTCTTTCAGGTTCATGCTAACAGGGTAGTGCTCCGCACTAACCCTAAATTTCTACCCAAGGTTGTGTCTCAGTTCCACATAAACCAAACAATTAAGTTGCCGGTGTTTTTTCAAAATCCTGAGTCACTGGCGGAGCGGATGCTCCACACCCTTGACGTTAAAAGGGCCCTAATGTATTACATTGATAGGACCAAGGATTTTAGAAAGACTAAGCAGCTTTTTGTTGCCTTTGCGCCACACCACAAAGGTAACGCTATTTCCAAGGCTGGTATTGCTAGGTGGATCGTGAAATGTATTCAGATCTGTTATGCGAAGGCAAAACGCACTCTTACAATTCCACCAAGAGCCCACTCCACCAGAAAGTTGGGGGCCTCTATGGCCTTCCTTGGAAACATTCCCTTAGAGGACATATGTAGAGCACCCACATGGTCTACCACACATACATTTACTAAACATTACTGTGTAGACGTGCACTCTAAACAGCAGGCAGCTGTAGGGCAGGCTGTTCTCAAGACACTTTTCCAAACTGCTGCAGCTGGCACGGGCGGCCGCCGCTAATGGAGGGACTGCTATGTATTCTATGCACAGATATGAATTCAGCAGCCCACATGCCTCGAACTGCAAATGCTACTTACCAGTATGCATCTGTTCTTGGCATGTAGGGCTGCTGACATTCATATCGCCCGCCCTCCTCCCCGGCGCCTGTAGCAGCTGCAGTGTTTACATATCATTTCATGGCATGGTCATCATTCACTAAGTTCACTCCATCTCGGCCACAATGGCTAAAAACAATCTGGGGATGGAGTCGATGCCCATGCGCACTGTAGTCCAGGGGAGGAGCCACCTATCTCGTGATACTTCGAAGACTCTTCCAGGACAACAATGTGCAATCATCCGGACCCAACACTAGGCGGCGATCTATGCACAGATATGAATGTCAGCAGCCCTACATGCCAAGAACAGATGCATACTGGTAAGTAGCATTTGCATTCCTACCTGTCTGGAATTCCATCACAACAGACAAGTGGGTAAGACAGATTGTCCAGTATGGTTACTGCCTAGAGCTTACAGCTACGCCTCCAAATATACCACCCAGACAGCGACTAATGTCCACAGAACATCTAACGCTGCTCCAACAAGAGGTTCTCTCGTTGCTACAAAAAGATGCAATATAGCTAGTTCCATTGCAACGTCAAGGAACTGGGGTCTACTCACTCTACTTCCTAATACCCAAAAAGGATGGGATACTAAGGCCAATTCTAGATTTAAGGCCTCTCAATCTGTATATACACTCAGATCATTTTCACATGGTCTCTTTACAACAAGTGCTCCCATTATTGCAACAAGGCGATTTCCTCAATACACTAGACCTCAAAGATGCCTACTTTCACTTTCCCATACATCCTTCTCACAGGAAGTATCTCAGGTTTGTGCTACAAGGACAACACTATCAATTCAAAGTCCTTCCATTCGGGGTCACAACTGCACCAAGAGTGTTCACGAAATGCCTAGCAGTAGTAGCAGAGCATTTCAGAAGACAACATATCCACGTCTTCCCATACTTAGACGATTGGCTCATAAAAGCCAAGTCATTCAATCAGTGTGTCCAACACACATCTCAAACAATTCAAACACTGCACGACTTGGGGTTTACAATCAACTACACCAAGTTACACCTACAGCCCTCTCATGTACATCAATACCTATGGGCTATCATAAACACCAATACAGCTCTAGCTTATCCCAGTCCAGCCAGGATACAGAGCATTCAAGCCTTGGTTACAAGGTTTCAAAACCAACACTCTCTCCCTGCCAGAGTGTTCATGCAACTAATAGGCATGATGGCATCTTGCATTTTTATTGTACCATAAGCAAGACTGCAAATGCGCCCATTACAGGAATGTCTAGCACATCAGTGGAATCAGGCACAGGGACAACTGCCAGACCTGGTGTTGGTGGACTGCCGCACACATCGCTCTCTGCAGTGGTGTAACACAAAAAACTTGTCCAGAGTGCGGCCGTTCCTCGAGCCAGTTCCACAAATAGTACTGACGACAGACGCATCCCTGACAGGATGGGGAGCACATCTGCTCCACCACACAACTCAGGGAAGATGGATTGCTCATCAAAAGGTGCTTCACATCAACCACCTAGAGTTGGTAGCAATTTTCCAGGCACTAAAGTCCTTCCAAGTACACATACAGAGCAAGGCTGTCTTAATCCAGACGGACAACATGACAGCCATGTACTACATACAGAAACAAGGAGGCACACATTCCCTGCAACTGTTCCAGCTCGCACAAAACATTTGGAAATGGACCATTCCACAAATCATATATCTGCTTGCAGAACACCTTCCAGGAGTTCACAATCAGAAAGCTGATCTGGTAAGTCGACAGACACAACAGATTTACGAATGGTAACTACATCTGCAAGTTCTTCAACCATTCTTTCACAAGTGGGGTCATCCAGACATAGACCTGTTTGCCACACACAAAAACGCAAAATGCCCAACCTTTGCCACCAGGTTTCCATACCCGTTGTCCAAGGGCAAGGCGATACGGATGAACTGGTCAGGCAGATTTGCGTACGCTTTTCCGCCAACCCCTCTAATACCACTAGTGGTACAAAAGCTCAGACAACAGTCTCTCAAACTGATCCTGGTAGCTCCCACATGGGTGCACCAACCGTGGTTCACTACACTGCTGGAACTCTCTCTAGTCCCACACCAAAAACTGTCTCTGACACCATCCATGCTACCGCAGAATCATGGAGACATCAGGCATCCAGATCCAAGTCAACTGGATCTGGCGATCTGGCTCCTGAAGTCTTAGAGTTTGGTAACCTTAACCTGCCTCCAGACTGTGTGAATATTATTATAGAAGCCAGAAGACCTACTAGAGCTTGCTATGCTGCTAGATGGAAAATATTTGCCATTTACTGCAATAATAATCAAATTGATCCTTTAGATGCCTCCATTCAAAATATTATCTGTTACTGTCAGAACGTGCTCTTCTCAAATGCACAGGAGCAGAATGCCGCAAGTTCCCAATGCCCCTCCAAGGTTTCTCAGCAACACGCAAGTTTAAGCATGCATGCCAACCAAAACCCCAGGGGGGAAAAGGGGATGGGACAGAGAAGAGACAGCCACACCTCGTCTGATTCTTAATTCAGCTTCAGACGTCTTCTTCTTCTACGTCTTCTGGTTGTACGAGTTAGTATTTACTGTAAAAGGAAAGAACACTCATTATTTCTCATTCATTCTACTAGCTGATTATCTATTATCCTGTACTCCTATTTACCTACCCTGTCTAGGTGTGACCTATGCATCTCTTCTTTTATATTTCTTTTCTTTTTTTTATTATCTTCAACTAACTGTAACTGAATAATATGTTGAAGGTTATTTTCTTTTCTTATTGCCTCCCTATTCTTCTTTCTTGTGACAGATTCCTTACCTATTTGTTACCGCTGGTGTGTTGATAAATATCTCTCTTTCTATTAACTCTTGCTTCACCCTTTTTGTATTTACCAATGCTTATTTAACTGTTACTAAATTGTATTAACAGACTTGAGTTAACTTCACTCAATCTCCAAAACTCAGAAATTTTTTATCTTGGCTTTTCATGCCTTTATCTACTTCAGTCTTGTCTTTTCTCTCTGTCACGTTTCTCTCTCTTTTTGTATTACCTGTGACACAGCTTAGACTAACTTTGCCAACCTCTAATGTCGAGCGCTCACTCTTTATTTCGCTCCATTAGGATAACAGTGTACAAATATTGCGCATGCTCAGCATTGTAGTGAATTCTTTATGCGCACGCTCACTTTCGCCGTCTTTTCTCAATACAAGGACTAGCGTATGCTCAATTGTCATGAAATACCGGAACAGTCTTATTTGTTATGTTTGCGGTCTTCTCCAACTCACGCACTAAATGAATTTTATTATTCAGGAACCGCGACTAACTTTTCCCTAAGCTTTGCGGCGAATTCGGTGAAAACGTCCTTCTCTCCTCAAGACACGGGTGAAGTGCGCCACAGAACGGGCGTCTCACCTGCATCTGGCTGATGACAGTCAAACAATAGAGCGCTAACCTGCGACCCTTGTAATGGATTTCTAGCGGCCCTTTTAGAGATTCTTTCTGACTGTGAATTATTCAATTGTAACATTTTCCTGATCCTCCCACATGTAGTGCTCGCAGAAAGCTTCTTTTTGACTCGAGACTTGACAATCCTGACAGTTACCTTCTCCATATGTAATCTAGCTTATTCATCTATACGTTTACATCTGGCAGCTATTGCTGCATATCTACAAAAAAGACCAGCAATAAAAGCTTTTATGCAAGGACTAAAAAGAATTATTCCTCCTAAGTTACCACCCACTCCAGTGTGGAACCTAAACATTGTTCTTATAGGCTCATGGGGGCCCCTTTTGAGAAAATGTGAACTACAATTTCTCACATGGAAAACAGCTTTCCTTGTTGCTATAACCTCTCTTAGAAGAGTTAGAGAGATTAAAGCTTTAACTATACAAGAACCTTTCTTACAATTACACCGAAACAAAGTAGTTCTGAGAACTAATCCTAAATTCCTTCCTTAAGTAATTACTCCTTTTCATTTAAACCAATCTGTTGAGTTACCAGTGTTTTTTCAAAACCCTGACTCAGTAGTGGAAAGAGCTTTGCACACACTAGATGTCAAAAGAGCTCTTCTCTATTACATAGATAGGACCAAGTCCTTTCACAAGACAAAGTAACTATTGTAGCCTTCTCTCCACTACATAAAGGCAATCCCATTTCTAAATCAGGAATTGCAAGGTGGATTGTTAAATGTATACAAATATGCTATCACAAAGCAAAACGCACATTAACATTTCCTCCTAGAGCGCTCTCCACACGCAAGCTAGGAGCCTCCATGGCTTTCTTAGGAAACACTCCTTTAGAAGACATCTGCAAGGCAGCAACATGGTGTACAACACATACATTCACTACATACTATTGTGTTGATGTGCAAGCAAAGCAGCAAGCTGCAGTAGGCCAAGCTGTCCTTAAAAATCTCTTTCAAACGACTGCAACAGATACAGATGACCACCGCTAGGGGAGACACTGCTGCACAATCAATGCTAAGTGTACAATCTGCAGCTCATATGCCTTGAATGGAAAATGCTACTTACCAGTATGCATCTGTTCTTGGTATGTAGAGCTGCAGCGTTGTACACGCCCTCCCGCCTCCCTGGGACCTGTATCTGTTCCAGTTTTATCTTAATTAGATATACACGCATGGACATCCTTTTCTTCTTTCTACTAACTCCATCATTTCCCATCATGGCGAAAAACAATCTAAGGATGGAGCCGATGCCCATGCGATCTGTCGTCCAAGGGAGGAGTCACCTATCTCGTGACTAAAAAGACTTCTTCCAAGGCGACAACAACATGCAATCATCCGAGCCCAACACCAGGTGGCAATCTAATGCTATACTGACTGGTCCGATTCTATAATCCCCGGGAGACAAAGTCCAAGCCTTGAGGCAAGCACCCCTGTGAAAAGTTTGAGATCAAGATTAAGTAAGGAAATCGACCTATAGGCGGAGCACTGGGTGGTATCTTTGCCTGGCTTAGGCAGCACTATGATGTCGGCCTCCAGCATGTCAGGTGGAATGGAGCCGGGGCCCTGAAACAAATTAAAAAGTTTGGTAAGAATCGGAGCAACTATTGGACAGAAAACCTTGTAAAAGCCAGAGGAGAAACGGTCAGGACCTGGCGATTTTCAGGAGTTTGAGGCGGAAGATTGTGCTGACCACCTCCTCAATTCTGATAGGTGCATCCAGTGACCCTGCACTTGCTGCGCTAAGCGTGGTGGTGGCTGCGCCATGCAGGTAAGTTTCTACGCTATCTACAGGTGTGGGATCTGCCTTTTAGAGAGATGCATAATAGTCCCTGAATGCCCGCACTATTTGTGCCTAGTCATGAATCTCCTCCCTTTGCTCGTTGTGTAGGGTTACAATTTTTGAGCGCTGGACCTTAGCCCGAAGTGCACTGGCTAGGAGGCATCCTGTTTTGTTCCCACCCACATAATATGGGTGCCAAAGTCTGAGGGCAGCGCATTCAGCCTATCTTTGTCTAGACTTGCCAGATGAGCCCTGGCGACCTTTTAACTGTTTCCAAATGAGGAGCCTATGAAGTGATCTAGTCTGGCATACGTGTGGTGCACATGGGAATAGAAGGTGTAGTGCAAGGTGTCGGGGTGCTTAGCTCGCCACAGGTCCCTCAGCCCTGGCACTATGCCAACCAGTCTTTCCCTGCCGCTGAGTGTGCGCCTGTGTTACCAAAGCGGTGGCCCGATCTGTCCCTCTCCTTATCCATCACCAGGTTGGGGTCCCCCGCCATGAGTAGGAAAGAGTCGGGGTGCGTAAGGCCTCCGACAAGGCGTTTGTGAGAAAGGGCTCCTGACTCGTATTAGTGGCGTACAGGGATCCCACTTTCATGGTCATGCCTCCCACCTTGATGCTATAGGCAAGGAGTCAGCCTTTGATCTCCTCAACCTTGTCTCCAATCTGACCGTGAAAGTGTCTGGCAACCAGAATCGCAACCCCTGCCTTCTTGTCAGAAGTTGAGGAGAATAACTGTTGAGGGAATGCACGGGACCTCATCAATGCCAGTCTTTGGTAAGTAAAGGGGTTTCCTGAAGTAAACAGATAGCGGCACCTGAGTTTTCTAAATATGATAGGACCGCTCGCCGCTTAATGGGGTTATTAAGCCCCTTCACGTTCAAGGTGAAAACCTTCAATGTAGCCCCAGACATCTTATCACCGGGATGTGTTAACTGCGCAACCTGCCATAGGCCTTTCGGGCAGCCCCCTGCATGTGGGCCACAGCCCTTGTCAGCATACTGGTTCCCTCCTACCCTCCCCTGCCCCGCAATTCACCCGACACCCGCATCCCCTTCCAACCAACCACCCTCCCGCCTCCCCATCAAACCAATTGTTGAATGTCATTCCAACTAGCAAGAGGCACCCCTCCACCCCCCACCCTAACCACAACACCCCATCCCCCCCACCTCCCACCCTAACCCCAACAGAGAAACCCCAACGTTGTTTCATAGTCCCAGGCCAGGTAGTGGGCAGTACAGGCCTGTGGTGAAGTTATGTGAAGGAGCGTGTGGCATCGACGAGCCCCCCCCCCCATCCCCCGAGCTGCATAGTTGTAGTGAGAAAGAGTCTCCCCGCTTAACAAGGTCAATCAGCTGACGATGTGTCTCTGGACACCTCTTGAATGGCCGAGGCCTGTTCCTGTATCATGGTGGTGAGATCTGGTTTCAGGTGTACTCTGGGTGAATGTCTGCAGCCAACACGTTTCCACCCTCCCTGTGAAGGTCGCTGTGATAGTTCTTGTGAAGATCGCTGTGAAGCTTCGTGAGAGGGGTTCCTCATTGTGCTCGATCCCCACCAGGGCACAGGTGTCTCGTATGGATATCATATGGTGCAGGGTCCCATTCCACTTAAAGATCAACCTGAAGGGAAGACCCCATGAGTAGGGGACTTCCTTATCTTGCAGGAACGTTGTTACTACTTTAAATGCTTTCCATTTTTGTAGTGTGATGGCTGAAAGGTCCATGAAAAGAGCCACAGGATGCCCCTGGTACATGAGAGGTTGTTTCTGACGCGCCTCCCAGAGGATCCTCTCTTTTAAAGGGAAGTTGGGCAGGATGTCAGGTGGGGCCGGGCGCACGACGCACCAGGCCTATTATGTTCGCTCTTTCTATGCGAATGTCAAAGGCTCCTGCCTCCCCCAAGATCTCTCGGAACATATATTGTGGGAAGCCAGTAACACTCGCTCCTTCTGCTTTAGATGGGACGCCTCGAAGCCCGATGTTATTCCGTCTGGACCGGTTTTCAAGATCCTCTGCATGCGCCTGCAGGTCAACTTTGTTCTTGCTGGAGTTGTTCCACTTCTTTGCTCCTGGTCTGTTCCGCCTCTTTGACAGCCGCCACCCGCTCACCAAGACCGTCCACGTCTCGGCGAAGTTCGCAATGCTCTCCGGCCATTTCCTGCTTCAGCGTTTGAAAGCCCTTGCGCAAAGAGTTGAACAAAGTTTCGAGGAAGGACTTGGTTATGGGCACCACTCCATCCCCCTGGTCCGTGAGTTGCTTCGTTGCTGGTGGAGAGGGGGGTCCCTTGTCTCCCTTAGGGGGGCCCTTAAGGAGCATGTCGGTGAGCTTGCGCCCGCCTCTTCTCCCCGCACTAGCCACGCTCTGCGGTCAACCACCAGTGTTTCTCCGTACCTGGCTGCTTGGGATCCCGGAGACCGGACCTCGTGGCTGGGCCGCTCGGGCGTAGAGTGCCCAGCGAGCACCACCGCCTGTAGACTGAAGGGTGAACCGTGCCAACGCCAGGAAACCGCGCAGACGTGAGGGTAGAGGGGGATCAGTCTCCTTGATGGCCACGGACTTTCTGGTGAGGCTTGTGTGTTGCTTGAACGCGGTACTCACGTGGGCCGTAGTCCAGTAGGCCCCTTATCGCGCCGGGCTTGTGGGGGTTGAACACCGTCTCTCTATGGTGCCCACTCCGGTCCTCTCTTCGTTCGCTGTTGTGGCCCAAGAGGGCCCCGCCACCATAAAGCAGGCATCTCCGTGGGGTTGGATCCCGGGTGTGGCTAACGTCCGGACCCTGAGGGGGTGTCAACTCAAGGACACTGGCTGCCACCCAATCGTTTGGAGGGGCACCAGTGGCTCATGCACCAGACCTAGTCTGGCCCGCCGGCAGTCCCGGCCACTGGCCTCCTTTTCCACCGCCCCCCGGTGGGTCCGGACTTTTCCCCCTCACGTGTTGGGCGCTCCACAGATTCACTGAGTCGCTGCTCCCATTGGGCCCCCCCAGGGCCTCCGCCACCACTCTAGGCTGGACGCTCCCCCGTCTGCTCTTCAAAGTCTTGGGGCGCCACGGAGCGCCCGCCCCACACAGGCTGCCCACTGTCCTAGGAGCACAGGCGGTCAACACCTTCCGCTTCTTAACCCCTCACTTGTGGGCACGCGCCAGGCTGGAGAAGGTAGCGGTCGGGCCAATATCCTAGGTCCCGGCTCCCCGGCTTCAATTTTCACGTTCACCACAGGGCCCCCCCCCCCCCCCCCCCCCCCCCAGCGCCAGACTCCCGCGGGATAGCCGCGCCTCACCTCTGGTCCACGGGGTATTCAGCTGCGCCGACGGCGCGCCCCACTCACTGTTAACTCTGCGGGGCTGTCGGCTCAGTCCGAGACAACAGGCCCAGACGCCTGGACCTCTATTTTCGCTGCGCCCTCGATGGGGTCTCTCCACGGCCGCTTTCGCTGCCTGTTGCCACTTCCCCTGCCTGTTGCCACTTCCCCCCTCGCTGCTGCCCCGCACCTCTGGACCCCCAAGGCAGACCCGCGGCAAGCAGCGACCAAATAGTCCAGTGTCAGGGCTCCTCGTGGACATCCCCTCCACTGCACCCAGCTCACTCGGTCGCTAGTTCGCGGCGGCGCCCCTCAGAGCCCAGCACCTGATTTCGATGGCTTCCAGCTTCTCTGGCTGCTCCGCAGTCAACCTCCTCGTCCATCCGGTACTCACAGGTTCGATCCTCGCCAGATTGGGATACTGGTGCAGTGAAAAGGCCGGGATGGGGGGCTCGGAGCGGGGAGCCTCTCGGTCTCTCTGCCTCTCAGGTCGCCATCTTGGCCACGCCCCGTAACAAGTAATGTAAAAATTACACCACCCAACAGGAAACACCTCCAGTTCTATGTGGACCGTAACGGCAACTGTCAAGGAACAGAGCTAGAATTCCAAACCAGAATGCTGACTTGACAGCTGCACAAGCCACATACAAGATACAGATAAACACCGCCCAGACCTCCTCATCTAGCCTCAAAAGAAAGGGAAGCACTTACAGCTTTATACTGTGAGGAGCTGCCCCTTTTCTCTAGTTTCAGGGTCAGGCACACAACACAGGGGGATGGTCATTCTAAGCTTGTCAAACGGGGGTAGGACTCCCCCGACCAAACCGTTTGCAGCTGGTAAGATGCCGGGTACGGCCAGCCTCCTGCAGACCTCTATCATATGTATGCAGATTTCATAGTCATGGAATAGCCACATTATATAAAGCAGCACTAGAGGCGTGATTTCTCCCCCAGTTACCTTAAAGAAACCTGAGGATCCATCCTCCTATAGACCCAGCACCATTCTCAACTATGTCTAAAGAATCTTTGGGAAAGTCTTGGCCTTCCTCTTTAAATGAACTCTACCCCAATAGATTCACCTCGACCAGCATGGGTTAACTCCCTCTAGTAGTACCTCTTGTAACCTAAGTTGCCTTTTTGGCTCCTTGATGCCACCACTTCAACCTGGCCCTGGTCTGCCTTGCTGGGTTTAGATCACAATAATGCCTTTGACACCTTATGATGGGACTACCTTTTTAAGGTCTTGAAAAGATTCAGTTTTGGGCCAGGGCCATCTGCCTCATATGATTATTATACACTCATCCTATGGCGTGGGAATGTTCAGGTAAATATTTTCTCTATCGCTTGTGGTTGGTAGAGGGACTCTACAGGGCTGCCCTTTGTTTTGGCCATGTAGCCGCTGCGGTAAGGCTGAGAGCAGAGAGTGCGACCTGGGACATCCCTCAAGTGAATGGGATGCACCCCATCTTGTTATACAATAACGGTAGCCTTATCTATCCCAGAAACCTTCGGGGAGATGATTCTTGTATTAGGCAGACCTTTTAAAACTTTGGTGCCATGTCCGGCCTACAGGTAAATTATAAGAAATCTTGAGTCTTCCCCTCTACCCAAAGTTATGTAGATATCTGTAGAGCAAAGTGGTGGACCATTACGATGGGAGGGAACTACTTTCTTCTACATGGAAATTAAGATCGACCACTCAGACCGGGACCTGTATGATGGTAATCTGACGAGAACAATATGTGCTCTTACATCCCAACCAGTGTTTTAGAGACCACTCTCACAAGCCCCAGAGGGGGCATACCGCCCTCCCAGAGACGGTGGCCCTATCTCTTCTTTTATATTATTTTGTCAGTTTCCCATAAATCTGTCTAGTAAATTCTTCTGTGATCTCGACAAGCACTTAGGTGAACTCATCTGGCACACTGGTCGACATAGAACTGGCCTTGCCAAATTGTGCCTCCCTTTGTTCTCTCTGCTCAGTTGAAATGGATGTTTAGGTGGCTTGCTGGCTTATCCATTGAAGAAACCTGGCCAGTGACACGTCCACTCAGTCTGGATGAACTGAATGGTCCCCTGGTTTCTGGTGCTCACTGGCTCCACGCCCACCCTCGTCTTCTGCGAGTTGTGCTGTGGGACTATTTTTGAGCCCTACTGTTGGACCAAGCTCGTAACCCCTTTCTTCTGGGCCTTGGAGGGCCTCATTTCGCATGTTGACTTGAAGTATTGGCATAACTCAAATCTTGTGACTCTGGGAGACTTGTTTGAGAAGGGCAGCTCCTCCCATTAAATGCACTGAATGAGCATATGCAATCCATGGGGGTCAGTTTCTCATTCATCATCCTCCGCAACCACTGGTGCATTTCAGACATGCAGCAGGAGCTATACACATTTATTCAATCCATTTATACCATAGTCTAGGATACAGGTACATCACTTTGTTTTACAAAGCTCTCTTTTCCCACACCTGTATTACTCTTTCCCCCTGGCATGACAAATGGGATAGAGAAGCAGGAAGGGTGTTCATGAGAAGGATTGGTGAGACGCTCTACCATACTTACTCTTGATCTCCAACAACCCCATATTCAAACTCCTTCAATAGTACATCCTGCACAGAGCGTTCTCTCCCCGTCAGCCACTAACAAGCACTTTCCTCTTCTGCGGACTCGGAAGACTTCCAGCACGTTATGTGCGTGCCCTTCACTGAGAGATCATTGGCTCTTAGTATTAGAACTGATTTCCTCCTTCACTGAGACGTCAATAACCCTTGACTGATTAACAGTGGCTCGTGGCACTCACAAACCCTAAAAAATCACAAGGCGCCATCCCAAATTTCTAATATTGTCCTTCTAATAACCATGCACATTACCCCCCTCCCGCCGCCCCATCCTGTGCGCCCCCACCCCCTCAAGCCTTCACTATTAATATGCTGAAGCTGAGATCATAGACCTGCATAGAGAGGAATGTAGCACCCTATCCATGGACCACATAATGGGGAACGTGTTATTATTTTGGAGACCCAGAAAATGCCCCCAGCCCCCAAGGATGACACGTTAGCAGCGTAGTATCCTTCATTTATATTGTATGCTCATCTACTCCCCAATAGCTTCTCTATTACCAGGTGGTCACTCCCCTCAATGTAGTCAATTACTGACTAAGCAGTTTCTCTCTGCACCTAGTTCCCTTCCTTCAGCTGCTTCTTCAGCCCAACATGCTTAAACCTGAAAGAGGATACCTCCCAAGACGCAAACTCAGCCAGGGACAAATGTCTTCAAATTATGGCGCCAACAGAAACACTGTGCTTTTTCAGGTCTAACAGCAATAGACATGAACTCTATGCCTAACCAATTGCCTCTCCTGTACATTTGAATTACACATTGCTGAGACTTAACGTGATCGCATTTATTTGACTACTGTGACCTTTGATGATATCCCTTATCCATTTCTTGTTTAATGTTATAGAACTACCAATGTTTTTTTTTTAAATCTCAGTGCCGCTCACTCTCTCATTTTGCTTCTTCTGTAGCTGCGGGACTGCTTAGACCACGATGTCCTCGATCTCTTCCACAAGAAGTTGACAGAGCGTACCTTGATGAAGGACCCAAAGTTTTTGTGGTGCACCCATGTAAGCCTGTCTGCGGTGTATATGGCTTTCATTTGGCTGTGGCAAGGTTGATATGAAGTGTTTGGATGAGGCAGGGAGGGCAGCGAGTGAAGGTCAGATTGCCGTATGTCGAAGGGCAAAGATCACAGCATTGAGAATGTACGTTAGGGCTGCATGACCGAGAGTTTGTAGGCCCAGTCAAAGTTCATTAAGTGGAGGATAAGGGCCAGAACCAAGCCAGTGTGTAGGCCAACGAGTAGAGGATGGGGTGAGACTGAGGAAGATTTGCCAGTATTTAGAACAGTGGGATTTGGAGTGGAGTCTTTCTGGAATCCTACGGTCAGAGTGCTGTGAGAAAGTCAGGGGTGTAAGTGCATTGAGTGTGGATGGCATGCTTTGGGGGTAAGGTGCTGTTGGTAAGTTCTTTTTTCCTTACCCTCCTGCAGTGCTCCTTTGGGTTTATATACGAGCGGGAGCAAATGGAGGCACGGTGTCCCCAGTGTCAGAAGAGCTTCTGCATCATGTGCAAACGTCCGGTGAGTAACCTGCTGCTTCCCTGCACCCGTATAGGGACTGGTGTGAAACTCTTGGCTGTAATGGAGATGTATACTAGCCTTGGGCTGCACCAACAGACTTCAAGGCACTGCTTGTGGGGCTGCAGCAGTGTTTCATGTAGATATATAATGGAAGGCAGAGTAATGCTGACCGTGGACAAGCTGCAGGGTTTAGGGTAGGAACGCTGCCTATGGTGGGTTGTCTGTAGTGCTGGTTGTGCGGGAGCACATCATCATGGGGTAGGAATCCTGCTGAAAGGAAAGGCGTAGTAAGGCTGGTTGTGAGAAAAGCAGGTTATGTTGTATTGCAGCAAAAGGGCATAGTGTAGGAGCAAAGGCTAAAAAGGAACGTGCAGTAATGCTGGGTATTGGGGGAGCAGCAGGTCTTGGTTTGGGAACAACATGGTATATTGTAGGGGCAAAGGCTAAAAAGGAAGGTGTAGTAATGCTGTGGTTGTGGGAATATACAATAAGAGGGGGTAACCCAATCAACCCTTGTAGGCTTGGGCAGTGAACAATGTAAGGTAAAAAGTGTCTACAAGGGATTTCGTTAATACAATAATTTCAATTATTCATAGGCATTAGTCTTAGAGTATATTGTTATCAATCTTACTCAGGCGTGTCAACAAGACATCTGTAAAGTTTTGACATTCAATTGAACCAAGAGAAAAGAAAAGAACACACGGAAATCCTAGTATATATGAAAATATAAGTTATTTTATGTTTCAAAAAATCAATTGGAGGGGAACAGACAAGTGATTTGATCACCCATAGAAAAGTCATGAACAGATATATGGAAGAATCAACAAATCAATTCATAACAGAACATAGTCTCCATTAATTTAGGGAGGAGCCACTGAAATCAACTGCTGCTAAAGAGAAGCTCTGAAGAACACAAATGTCCTTAGGAGACGATGTGTAGGGTCGACGTTTCGGTCTCTGTTGCAGCAGTCAATTAGACCATCATCAGGACAAACAATAATGCAGAGGTAGCCCCTAAGGTGAATTGCGAGGGAAAGCAAAGATTCTTTGATGCAAGCCCTAGGTGGTGATGGAAACGGGACTCGAGCAGATCTGCACGTTTTTAAACAGGACTGTAGAAGATTCCAGTCGTCAATTGAGCAACCGTGGCAGTTGCTGTTAGTAGAGTTTGGTCGTCCGTATATTTTCACGGTTCGAGCATAGATTCAGGTGAAACACCAGGCAAAACTCCGTCCGCTGGAGATTCACGGAAAAAAGGGAATAGCAGGTTACTCCAGTATTGGAACTTTAATAGATTCCCATTGCTTGTATCATTCCTCGTCGTTGGAATGGGAGTTCCCGGTAAATAACAAAATACCACAGAAATAGGTAAAAAAAAAAAAAATGCCTAGGCCTCATCTCATTTTGTAGCCTATCTACCGCTTTTTGCAAAGGAGACCAAACAAAATGTACAGCCAATCAGAACAGCCTCAACCCATAGAACCTTCCTGAGAAAGCCTCAGATTTTCTACCGCACGTTGTGCAAGGGAGTCTCCACTGAGCTCTGCTCAGTTTTTCTTCAACTCCAACGACTTTTTTCATCTCAACTCTTCACTAATCTTCATGATCTCAGACAAGGAAAAGAAGGCTCTTTTCAAGGCTTGTGCCACCTGCGCCAAGAAGAGACTTGATGTGGAGGACAAACATAAAGACTGTACTTATTGTTTGTATCCGGACCATAAAGCTTCTGACTGCAAGATCTGTCGTACCTTCTCAACTAAGACCTTGCTGGACTGTGAGGAACGTCTGCTCACTTGGCTTCAAAAGTTAGTCACAAAAAGATCCGGTTTCAAGTGACAGTGATGATGCTTCATCAGCGACTTCGTCCAGGAGATCACAAAAAAGGGGTAGGTCTTCACCTTCTATTTCTTCAGACCCCCCTTCCAAAGCCTTACAAAAGGTCTGACAGGCGTAGTCCCATCAAATCTCCTCACTGAGGTGTAAAGGAGAGGGAAGAACTGACTATTGATGTGGCACCTGTGAAGAAGACAAGCCATGGGCCTTCTGCTTCTTCTCCGCCTTCTGAGAAGCCCAAAACTTTCAACAAACTAGCTTCTGTCCCTCCTGAGGGAAAAGCGGACAGAAAAATTTGCTTGTCGACGACGATAACATCAATACCGTCGACGACGGCTCCAAAAATCTTACCCGCGTCAACTTCGGCTCCGTCGACTAGCTCGTCGACAAGAGTTTCCTCGTCTCCATTGGCTTTGTCGACGGCTTCAACGACGACGGCGCTGGCAGAGGTACCTTTTATACTGTCATCGAAGTCTACTCTGACAACTTCCACGTCGACGGAGATGACGATGGTGATGGTGTCGACAGCGACAACGTCGACGACGTCAACAGCTTCCAGCCTGATAATGACGACGGTCTTGACGACTGCATCGAGACGGTCCCATAGACGGTGGCTCTTTCCTCGTCGACGGTTCAAACATGTCGCCGGCGGCTCCGTCGATGATACAAAATGTGGCAATTTCGATACAGAGACGTAGCAATACTCCTGAAATGACTTCTCCAAGGAAGGTGACGCCCCTGCCCCCTGCTCTCCCTCTGGAAGAGGAGTTTTCCAAAGACGATGACGGTCCTTATGGTGATGCAGATAGTTCATCCCAGCTGCATGTTAAATATCAAGACTCGGACTCTGAAGAGTATTATATGGAGCAGCAACAGTATATGGCACAATCCAGATCTCAGGATCAATATCAACAGGACATGGTGTGCATGCCGTCTTCCCTCATTATGGACCTGCAGTTCATGCTTTCGGATTATAGGAGGCGGTTTCCAACGCAGCCCTCTGGCCATGCAGCAGAGCAAGTGCCTCCAACTCCACCTGCTCGTCCGGTTACACCTCCGCTTCCTCAAATTACAATACCGGAGTTACCGAACCAATAGCAGAATGTGGTTACAGTTCAGGATGACACATCTGATGATGACCAAGGCACTACGACTATCCCGGACCCGGACAGGGAATGGAATGACTAAATAATTCCGGACCCTGCCTCTCCCATTCCTGAACCGGCAGATTCTCCTCCAGCTGATATTGAAGGTTGTTACAACAGTGCAGTCGGAATGTTTCTTATATGACTTCAAAGAACCATACAGGAAGTCTGTTCGCTCTATCCCTATTGTGGGCCATGTCTAGGATGAGGGGCTTAAAGTGATGAAGTCGCCAGACACTTTCATGCCTGTGCTTCCTCGTCTGGAAAAGAAGTACAAAGCTCTGGATGATAGCCCCACTTGTCTGGTCAGCCAGACGAAACCGGATTCCGTGAATTCACAAGCGGTCCAAAGAAAATCTAAAATCCAGCAGCACCTCTTACCACGCCTCCTGATAAAGAGGGAAGGCGGTTAGATAATGCTGGGAAGAGGTTCTTTTCCATGTCCAGCCTCCTGGTCAGAGCGGCCAATGTCTTGGCTATTCTTGGACGGTATGACCACCAGATGTGGTGTGATCTGTCTCTGTATCTGGACTAGCTGCCCACAGAAGCTAAAGCCGAAGCCAAAAGGATCTTACAAGAGGAAGAAAGAACATATTTCGAAATAATTGACTGTTCAATGGACATTGCCACCACAGCGTTCCTCTCTCTCGCAGGGGCAGCAGTCCTTCGACGACAAGGCTGGCTTCCTGCCACTTGGTTCCGGCCGAACTCCAGAACAAGATCCTTGATCTTCCCTTTGACTGTGAAATGCTCTTTGGAAAGCACATTGATGATGTGCTGCAGGACATAAAGAAAGATACGAAAACTGCAAAGTCCCTTGGGACCCTTCAATACCACAAGGTACCTTTCTGTGGAGCGAGAGATAGAGGTTTTTCATCATATAGAGGTGGATACCAGCAACAACGCTAATCCTCTTCCTCTCAGCCTTCTCAATCTTACAGGCCGCAATATTCCCAGCGACAAGGCCATTCGTCCTCTTTCTCATCCACCTGAGGAAGGCAAGGGCGCCAGGGGAGAGATTCCTCTAAGCACCAGTAGCGGCTTCCTGACTCTTCCTACTGTTCCTTGGTCCCCTGGAACACCAGTGGGGCGTAGGATATCCCAATACTTCCACAACTGGCAACTTATATCATCAGATCGATGGGTTCTCAATATATTTTTGTCAGGCCATACTCTGGAATTTCAACATCAACCACCATCCAAAGCCCCTCGCGCCACCGAATCCAAGCATCTGCACCTTCTACATCTAGAAGTCCACCAACTACTTCTCAAGGGGGCGATAGAACCGGTTCCCCTATCTCAGCTAGGAAAATGATTTTATTCCCGGTTCTTCGTTGTTCAAAAGCCCGTAGAAAAATGGCGCCTAATTTTAGACCTGAGTGAGCTAAACACCTATCTCATAAAACTCTCTTTTCAGATGGTCTCCTTACAGGACATTTTACGGCTCCTCAATCCAGGAGATTACATGGCCACCATGGATCTCAAGGACACATACTTTCATGTTCCCATCCACCCGACCCACAGGAAGTTTTTACGCTTTACAGTAGCCAAGACCCACTTTCAATTCAAGGTCCTGCCTTTCGGACTCCGGTCCGCTCCACGGATTTTTACAAAGGTCCTAGTCTCAGTTACAGCTTTTCTCAGGAAACAGAGGCTCCAGGTTTTTCCTTACCTGGACGACTGGCAGGTGAAAGCTCCTTCTCGTCACGCAGCAGAAGACACTGTTGAAGCATGCACTCCGCTCTTCCGTCATCTGGGGCTTCAGCTCAACAGGGAAAAGTCAGTCCTGTGTCCGTCCAAGTCAGCCAAGTTTATGGGAGCCATTCTGGAGACATCTTGTTGAAAAGCGTTCCCATCAACAGAAAGGCAAACTAAATTGATGGCCTCTGCCCGTCGATTGCAAAATAGAAGGTCACTTTCAGTTCGCCTCTGCAAGTACCTTCTAGGGTCAATCTCGTCCTGCATTCCCTTGATTCCACATTGCAGGTTGCGAATGCGCCCCCTCCAAGAGCAACTGGATTTGCAGTGGAGCCAAGCAGAAGGCTCTTTCGAAGTCAGGATCACAATAACTCAGCCTATGAAAGACACTGCCAGCTGGTGGACGGTCAGAGAAAATCTCTCTCAGGGTCTCACCTTCAGGGTCAACCCAGCCCCTGTAATAATTACAACAGACGCCTCTCAGGAAGACTGGGGGCAGTCTTACAAGATCTCCAGGTGAGCGGTCGCTGGCTGCCCTAGCATCGCCTTATCCACATCAATCTGTTAGAACTCAGGGTGATTCGCTTGACAGTGAATCCGACAATCCACTGTCCTGGTCCGTACGGACAACACGATGGCTATGCATTATGTAAACAAGCAGGAACAAGGTCTCGTCCGCTATCCAAAGAGGCACAGGAGATTTGGGAATGGGCTATCCAAAAGCAAATATCACTCTCGGGGGAGCTTCTTCCAGGAGCCCTCAACAAGACAGCAGACACACTAATTCACCTCAAGTCGGTGGGCCACGAGTGGGAATTAGACAAACACATTCTGGAAAGGATTTTCAATCTCTGGGGCACCCCACCCATAGATCTCTTTGCCACTCCAGAGAACAAGAAATGCTGACTTTACTCAAGCATGGAGCACCATCCGTGATCATTGGGGAATACGCTTTCGATTGTTTAGTCAGGCGCCTTTGGTTACGCTTTTCCTCCGATCCCACTAATTCCCAGACTTCTCAGGAAGTTCAAAGCGGAACCCTGCAGAATGATTCTGGTGGCACTGGCGTGGCCTTACCAGTTTTGGTTTACGGAGCTTCTTCTGCTCTCCTTGGATCATACGATTCATCTGCGCCCAATTCATTCTCTGCTGACAATGTCCCAGGGGCAAAGGGTACATCCGGATCCGATCTCGCTTCAGTTATCAGCGTGGCTCCTGAGCACCGAGAATTACAGAATCTAATATCTCGCAAGAGTGTAGAGGGGTGCTTGCTCAAGCCCGAGCACCAAGTAAGCGTTTCTGCCTATGGTGCCGGCAAGAGAACACTCATCCTTACTCCTCAGCTCCTCATCAGATTTTGCAATACATTTTAGCATTGGCTAAGTCAGGTCTCGCTCATTCCTCTATCAAGGTGCACCTGGCATCCATTTCTAGATTCAGACGAACTTCTTCTGGATCTTCCCTCTGGTCAGCAAGGCACGTAAAACAATTTCTGAAAGGTCTTTTTAGAGTTTTTCCACCAGTCAGACCTTCACTACCTCTGTGGCAGCTTAACTTAGTCCTTACTCAACTCATGAGGCCGCCTTTTGAACCAATTCATTTGGCGGACCTTAAATTCCTCTCATGGAAAGTTTCCCTCCTTCTCGCCTTAACATCGGCCAGGAGGGTAGGTGAACTGCACGCTCTCACTATTAAAGAACCGTTTTTACAGTTTAAAAAGGAAACTTTCATTCCAAGGACGAATTCCACATTCATTCCAAAGGTCCCTTCAGACTTTCATTTGAATGAACCAGTGATTCTCAAATCCTTTTTCCTCGACCCACTACTCCAGCGGAGAGGGCTCTTCGCTCGCTGGATGTTCAAAGGTGTCTAAAATGTTATCTGCAACATACCAAAGACTTCAGAAGGTCTGCACAGCTCTTTGTTGCTTTCAGTGCCCCTCGCAAAGGTTTCCCTCTCTCGAAGCAGGGGGTTCCACAATGGATTGCCAGCTCAATACAATACTGTCAACAAGCGGCTGGTGAGCCCCTGGAAGGGTGAGTCCGGGCGCGATCCATGTCCTCATCAGCTGCTCTCTTCGCCGTAGTGCTGATCAAGGACATTGGTAGGACAGTGACATGGAGCAGTGCCCATACTTTCACGAAGCATTACTGCTTGGACTCCTCCACGTGTGGCGATGCTGCAGTGGGACAAGCAGTCCTGAGGAACCTCTTTCAATTAGTGGTGAGCTTTCCCTACTAACCCTCCTTCTTGTATTGGTTTTTCGCACATTTTGTAACTCATGATATTCACTAATTGCTTTTGTTAACTTGTATCTTTGATGACTGTAGCAATCTTGCAGGGTTTATATCAATGTATTGTTACACAAAATGTGCGTTTCTGACTGCTAGCTATTCTGACACAAGCAAAGGGAATCTATGAAAGTTCCAAGACAAGTGTTCGAGGCATATGAGCTGCAGATTGCACACTGTGCATAGATCGCCACCTAGTGTTGGGCCCGGATGTTTGCAGTTTGTTGTTGTCCTGAAAAGTTCTTTGGAAGTCACGAGATAGTGACTCCTCCTTTGGACCACATTGTGCATGGGCATCGGCTCTATCCCCAGATTGTTTTTCGCCATTAGAGAAATTATGGAGCTTTGCAAGAGAAAAGGAAGGATGCCCATGTAATTTGTATCTAATTAAGATAATACTGGACCAGACAAGAGTAGGAGTGTGCAACTCTGCAGCTATACATGCCAAGAACAGATGAACTCCATCCACTCAGGCTCACCAACCGACCCCTGTCCCCACCACATCTTCAACAAAGCAGACTCCATCATCGCACCCCATCTCTGCGATGTCATCAACTGTTCCTTCAACTCCGCTACCTTCCCGGAATGCTGGAAACATGCCGAACTCTGCGCCCTCCTGAAGAAACCCACAGCAGACCCCTCTGAACTTAAGAATTACTGCCCCATCTCACTCCTCCCATTCCCTGCTAAAGTCATTGAGAAAGCCGTCAATAGTCAGCTTGCCGCCTTCCTTGAATCTAACAACTCCCTCGACCCCTCACAGTCCGGCTTCCGAGCCAAACACAGCACCGAAACCGCCCTCATCGCTGCTACAGACGACATCCGAACGCTACTGGACAACGGAGAAACAGTTGCCCTAATCCTACTTGACTTCTCCGCCGCCTTCGACACAGTCTGTCATAGCACCCTCATACAACGCCTCAGCAACGTCGGAATACAAGGAAAAGCTCTGGAGTGGATCATCTCGTTCCTCGCCGGAAGAACCCAGAGAGTCCGCCTCCCCCCATTCAAATCAGAGGCCACCAAAGTCATCTGCGGCGTAACACAAGGATCATCACTCAGTCCCACCCTCTTCAACGTTTACATGAGTCCCCTCGCATCCATTGCGCGACAACACAACCTCAACATCATCTCCTACGCAGCTCTACATGCCAAGAACAGATGCATACTGGTAAGAAGCATTTTCCTACCTACCTGTAACTTTGGTCCTCCAGTATTGTTAACTTTCATAGATTCCCATGCACCCACCCTCCTCCCCTGGGAAAGCTCAGCCTCTAGCATCTTCTGTTATACTGGTTCGAGGCATGTGGGCTGCTGAATTCATATCTGTGCATAGATCGCCGCCTAGTGTTGGTTCCGGATGATTGCACATTGTTGTCCTGGAAGAGTCTTCGAAGTATCACGAGATAGGTGGCTCCTCCCCTGGACTACAGTGCGCATGGGCATCGACTCCATCCTCAGATTGTTTTTTTCCGCCATTGGGTTCGGATGTCTTTAATTCCCTCTTGTCGGAATCGATAGAAAACTTTCTTGAGACCAAGAGGTCTTTAGTCTAATACGTTGGTATTGTCTTGCGTTCGGCATTGCTTCTTCTAGCTCGGTTCATAGCCGGATTCTCTACTCCCACGTGCTCTCGGCGCGGAAGGCCCAGTCGACGCTCCAGACCTATCGACTGTCCATCATGGACCGAAGTCCATTCAAGAGATGTCCGGTCTGCAACTCAAAGTATCCCCACATCGACGTCCACCCGGTGTGCAACAAGTGTCTGTCGCCGAACCACGACGAGGACAAGTGTATGGCTTGTTCACGCTTCAGGTCCAAGAAGACGCTTAAGCTTCGAAAAGCTGCGCGCCAGGAGGCCCAGCAAACTGCACCGGCGCCTGTGGACATCTTCGATGCAGGGGATGTCGAGGACGAAGCTATCCAGGACATTTCTGAGTCAAACCCCGCGTCGGACGTCGACTATGACTACGACGCGGATGCTGAGATGTTCGAGGGCGAAGAAGTCGTCGACGAGGTAGGAGACGACGACGGGGCCCTCGGGGCCATGGAGGATAGCTCGGATGAGGAGCTTCCTCAAACTGACTCTGGGGTCGTGCCAATTTATAAGGCCCAGGTCGAGGGATCGCCTTCGGGCCTTACCCAAGATCTCGCTATGGGTTCTACGGCCCCGCCTTCGGGCTCGGCCACGGACATTGATGCCGAGCCACTCCCTGGCAAAACGAAACCAAAAGCGAAACCTACGGTCTCGACGCCAGATACTGCGCAGGTGCCAGCATCGCTCTGGTCGGCTCCAAGGCCTCGGAGGCTTCGGCGCGGAAGAAGCCGAAGGTGGCTGTCGAACCAAAGGCTCAAGTCAAGGGCGTCGAGACGAAGTCTGCCGCGCCGAAGACTAAAGTGAAGGTGGTCGAGCCGGGCGCGTCGGCGCCGAAGACGGTCGACACCGGCAAAAGCCTTGGCGACCCGAAGAAGACTGTCGGCGAGCCGCAGAAAACTCTCGGTGACCCGAAGAAGCGGCTGGATGACCCAAAGCTCCTCACAACCTCGTGTCCGCAGGACATGGCCAATTGCGCCGCGCCCCGAGAGTCGACTCCGAAAGTGACCTCGAAGGATTCCATTGAACCGGCGCGCCCATCCGGCGCGTTCACCAAGAAGGTGACGGACTCCCTGCAGCGCATCAGGGACGGCACCGCGGCGGTCAGTCCGAAGGATCCTCCGCCTGCGAAACCTGTGGAGAAACCACTTAAGGCGTCCACGCCTATCCACTTCACGTTGCCGCCGAAGACGGCGCCGAAGGCCTTCGCTCCTAAGGCTGTGGCCGGCGTGCCCGACAAGGTCTCATCGGCGCCGAAGGCGTCATCGGTGGTCCCTGGCCCGCGACCTCGACGACCTTCGGGGGACGAGCGTCAGGAACACTTCATCGACGCCGAAACGGGCAAGCTTTCCCTCCTCAAGCGGAAAATCACCCCAGAACGCCCACTGGAGTCCTACAAGATCCCTCTCAAGAAAAAGAAGGACTCTGCTTGCTCTCCCGTCTTGGTGGAACCACTTTCCCCACAGACTCATAATGTTTCGCCCACTTACTCGGATGTGGACGCTGGTGAGGGGGATGATGAGGATGAATACAGTTATCCTGTCTATACAGACCCTGAGGATACCACTGAACCCTGGGCAGCTGGTGGTGACCCTGGGGATCCTCAATCAGGGCAAGACCCTCAACTTTTTTCTGCTAAAACGTCCCCTACAGAAGACTCTGCAGCTTTCAATGCCCTCATTGAGCGGGCAGCTAACAATCACAACGTCCAGCTACATACTGACCCTGTGGATGTCGATTTCCTTTTTGACACCTTTTCAGTCTCAGAAAAAACTGTTAAGACTCTGCCTATGCTGAAAGGTGTTTTAAAGCATGCTGCTGGGATCTTTAAAGAACCTACCAGGGCAAGGGTGATAAACCCTAGGATTGACAAAAAATACAAGTCGGCGCCTACTGATCCTACCTACATCAAAGGACAGTTGCCTCTGGACTCCCTTGTCGTCTCGAATGCCCGGAAGAGGGCTAATTCTCAGACTACGGGTGATGCTCCTCCCCCAGACAAAGAATCCAAGGTCATTGAGGCTTCGGGGAAGAGGGTAGCAGCACAGGCAGCCAACATCTGGCGCATTTCTAACACACAAGAGCTTCTGGCGCGCTATGAAAGGGCACACTACAACACACTGGAGACCCTGTTGCAGCACCTGCCTGATGAATACAAGGAGGCGGCTGAGATGCTGATTCAGGAAGAGAAGCTAATCTCTAACGCTTCAATTAAGTGCGCTCTGGACGCAGCTGATACCGCTGCCAGAGCTATGAACACTAGTGTTATGCTGCGGCGACATGCCTTGCTGAGAATCTCTGGATTTAAGCCAGAAATCCAAACCACCATCCTTAATCAAACAGTCAACCCAGATCCCCTGTTTGGCCCAGAGGTCGACACCACCCTAGAAAAGATAAAGAAGGACACTGAGACTGCAAAATCCATGGGTGCCTTACAGTCCCAGCAGTTTCGGGGTGGGTCTTTTCGTCGCTCCAGCACAAGAGGCGTTTCCAGGGGCCAGCTCTCCCAGTCCACGCAGTACTACAAGGGCAACACTCAGACCACTTACACCAACAAGAGTAGAGGTTGATATCGTGGCAACAGCTCCAAGGGCAGAGGACGTGGAAATAACAGCTCCAGATCCTCAGCAACCAGCAAACAGTGACGCCTTGTCACTGCCCCCCGAATACACAACACCGGTCGGGGGGAGACTCCAGCAGTTCCTGCCCGTCTGGAAGTCCATCACCATGGACAGGTGGGTCAGAAAACTTATCCAATACGGTTATTGTCTGGAGTTAATATCCACTCCACCCAACATGCCCCCAAGACACCGTCCTATGTCGGACGAGCACTTGCACTTATTGCAGCAGGAGGTCACCGTCATGCTGCAAAAAGGAGCAATAGAGCTCGTGCCAGTGCAGGAAAGAGTCACAGGGGTCTACTCCCTGTACTTCTTAATACCGAAAAAGGACGGGTCCCTCAGGCCCTTCCTGGACCTCAGGCCACTCAACTACTACATCCTGTCGGAGCACTTCCATATGCTGACCCTGCAGCAAGTGCTCCCGTTGCTCAGTCAGGGGGATTTTCTCGCAACCTTAGACCTAAAGGATGCGTACTTTCACATTCCACTGCACCCTTCACACAGGAAATAACTCCGGTTCACCATACAAAACCAGCACTACCAGTTCAAGGTTTTGCCTTTCGGTGTCACCACGGCACCCAGGGTGTTCACAAAGTGCCTGACGACAGTGGCGGCGCATCTCAGGAGACGGAACGTCCACGTCTACCCTTATCTGGACGACTGGCTCATCCAAGCAAAGTCAGCCCAGCAGTGTGCCGCCCACATGTCCCACACCATTCACCTCCTGCACGATCTGGGATTCTCACTGAATTACCCAAAATCCCACCTCCAGCCCGCCCACATACGGCAGTATCTGGGTGCAACCATAAACACTCTGGCGGCCACAGCACAGCCGAATTCAGTGAGAGTCAGCAGCATTCAATCGCTGATACAAAAATTCAGACCTCAACACTCGCTTCCAGCAAGAGTGTTCATGCAGTTGATAGGCATGATGGCCTCCTGCATTTCCATAGTCCCGCACGCGAGAGTACATATGCGCCCGCTTCAGGAGTGCTTAGCACGTCAGTGGACTCAGGCTCACGGGCAGTTGAAAGACCTAGTGTTGGTGAGCGGTCGGGCATACAACTCTCTGCATTGGTGGAATCCACGAAACCTTTGCAAGGGCCGACCGTTCCAAGAGCCTATGCCACAGATCATCCTGACAACGGACGCCTCTCTCCAGGGATGGGGAGCTCATGTACTCCATTACACTGTGCAGGGACTATGGACGCAACAGCAACGGAAGATGCACATCAATGTTCTCGAACTGATGGCGATCTTCATGGCACTCAAAGCCTTCAAAGTACATCTGTGCAACAAGGTTGTGTTGATCCGGACGGACAACATGACAGCCATGTACTACATTCAAAAGCAGGGAGGAACACACTCTCCGCAGCTGTCTCACCTGGCTCAGAGCATGTGGAAGTGGGCCATTCAGAGGAACATCTTCCTCATGGCAGAACACCTCCCGGGCAAAGACAATCAGATGGCGGACCTGCTCAGCAGGCACAGCCACCAAATGCACGAGTGGGAGATACATCCATCAGTACTCCAGCCGTACTTCCAAAGGTGGGGTCATCCAGAGATAGACCTGTTCGCCACAAGGGAGAACGCAAAATGCCAAAGCTTCGCCGCCAGGTTCCCACACCCACAGTCGCAGGGCAATGCGATATGGATGAACTGGTCAGGCAAATTTGCGTACGCTTTTCCCCTAGCACCTCTGATACCGCTGGTGGCACGCAAGCTCAGGCAGCACTCGATGACTCTCATCCTGGTTGCTCCAACGTGGGCTCGCCAACCATGGTACACCACGTTTCTAGAACTGTCCGTGGTACCGCATCAGAGGCTACGTCTCACACCCAGCCTTCTGACGCAGAGCCATGGCGACATTCATCATCCAGATCCGCAACAGCTCAACCTGGCGATCTGGCTCCTGAAGTCTTAGAGTTTGGCTACCTGCACTTACCTTCTGACTGTATGGACATCATTCGGGAGGCAAGGAAGCCCACCACCAGAGCATGCTATGCGGCGAAATGGAAGCGGTTTGTCATTTATTGTGCAGACCACAACATTAACCCGCTAGATGCGTCTATTCAGAATATCATCTGTTACCTTTTCCATCTGTACAAATGTAATCTGGCCTACGCTTCCATTCGCATACATCTCTCTGCGATGGCCGCTTATCTCCAGAATAGGCAGCACCTCTCACTCTTCAGAGTGCCTGCCATTAAGGCCTTTATAGAAGGACTCAAACGAGTCATTCCTCAGCGGACTCCACCAGCTCCGGAGTGGAACCTCAATGTGGTCCTCACCCGGCTGATGGGTCTTCCCGTTGAACCACTGCATTCCTTCGAGATTTAATTCTTGACGTGGAAAGTGGCTTTCCTCAAAGCGATTACATCGCTACGGCGAGTTAGTGAACTGCAAGCCCTCACTATCCAAGAGCCATTTATTCAAATTCATTCTAACAGGGTAGTGCTTCGCACTTACCCTAAATTCCTTCCTACGGTCGTGTCTCAATTCCATATCAACCAGACTATTGAATTGCCTGTTTTCTTCCAAAATCCTGAGTCATTGGCGGAGAGAATGCTCCACACCCTTGACGTCAAAAGGGCCCTGATGTATTACATCGACAGGACCAAAGATTTTAGGAAGACTAAGCAACTCTTTGTTGCCTTTGCACCACACCACAAAGGTAACCCTATTTCCAAGGCTGGTATTGCTAGGTGGATCGTTAAATGTATCCAGATCTGCTATCTGAAAGCCAAACTTACTATCACCATTCCACCGAGGGCCCACTCCACCAGAAAGTTGGGGGCCTCTATGGCGTTCCTTGGAAACATTCCTTTGGAAGACATATGTAGAGCAGCCACATGGTCTACCACACACACATTTACAAAGCATTATTGTGTTGATGTGCACTCCAATTAGCAGGCAGCTGTAGGGCAGGCTGTTCTCAAAACACTTTTCCAAACTGCTGCAGATGGCACAGGCGGCCGCCGTTAATGGAGGGACTGCTATGTATTCTATGCACAGAAATGAATTCAGCAGCCCACATGCCTCGAACCGAATATGCTACTTACCAGTATGCATCTGTTCTTGGCATGTAGGGCTGCTGACATTCATATCGCCCGCCCTCCTCCCCGGCGCCCGTAGCAGCTGCAGAATTCACACATACTTCTAGCATGGTCATCATTCACTTAGTTTCACTCCATCTTGGCCACAATGGCTAAAAACAATCTGAGGATGGAGTCGATGCCCATGCGCACTGTAGTCCAGGGGAGGAGCCACCTATCTTGTGATACTTCGAAGACTCTTCCAGGACAACAATGTGCAATCATCCGGACCCAACACTAGGCTGCGATCTATGCACAGATATGAATGTCAGCAGCCCTACATGCCAAGAACAGATGCATACTGGTAAGTAGCATATTCGTTACACAACGGCTACGAAAATCTGAGGCTCTCTCAGGAAGGTGGGGTGAGGCTGTTCATTTTGTTTGGTCTCTTTTGCAAAAAGAGGTAGATAGGCTACAAAATGAGGTGAGGCCTAGGCCTTTTTTCTTTTTTTGTACCTATTTCTGTGGTATTTTTTTTTTACCGGAGACTCCCATTCCGACGACAGGGTACAACCAATGGGAATCTATGAAAGTTACCAATACTGGAGAACCAAAGTTACAGGTAAGTAACTTGTTTTCTTATGGTGTAGGAGCAACAGAGTATAGTGTAGGAGCAAAGGCTAAAGAGGAAGGTGCAGTAATGCTGGGTATTGGGGGACCAGCAGGTCTTGGTGTGGGAGCGGTGGCTGTAACTGCAGCTGTAGTGATGCTGGCTGTGTAGGAGCTTTTTGTTGTCATGTAGCAGCTCCGACTGGAAAGAATTGTGTGATAACATTGGCTATGGGGACGCAATAGGTTATGCTGTGCTAGCACTGGCTGAAGAGGCAGGCGCAGTGACACTGGGTGTCGTGGGAGCTGTTGTTTATTGTGGAGGAGATTTTTGGTTCTTCATCATCGGTATCCCTTCCCGATTCGTATTTCTTTCCCTGCCTATTTGAAACAATCAGAACGCTTTTACTAGCTCTTTAATAAAATCCTATATTTTACTGCACCTTTGTGAATCCAGCATATTATACACGTAGAAACCCAGAACGTTGCACCTAAATTTGCAGTTTATTTTGATTCTAGGGAGTCGGATGCTCGACGCATGTTTACTTATCAGAAGTGTGTTTCACCTTGGGTTTTGGCTTGTCAACTAATGGGATCAGTATTAAAGCTAGTTGTGTGCTATCAGTGCTATGAGAATGAATAAGGAAGGCAGTCATTCTGTTTGTTTTAATTGCCTAGGTCTTAGCAATCATACGTTAACACTGTAGGCTTCAAAGTTGCACTTGGTGCTTAGTTATAGAGAAAGAAATTTGGAATGAGCTTGTGTCTTCTACTCCTGAGAGAGGTTCCTTTTAATCCTCGTCCCAAGAGTATGTATGTCATTGTAATTATGAAATCTTCAACCATCTTGCAATTGTGACGCCTCAATGAACGTACTTTCAAGTTATTCTTTTTTTTTTATAATCCATTTTTATTCGGTTTTTACAAACATGGCAAACCAATAGACCCGGCAATGCATTGTAGCAATGTCGCCAAGCATGGTGCATGTAGGTTATCATACACAACGTGACCCACTTTTCAAAGATTTTAATTGTCCACATATCCAAGACCCCTTGCGGGGAGCGGAACCCTCATACCTCTTTCCCATTCATGGACCTTACAGCCCCAGCCATTCGCCCCAAACTCTCTTGTATTTAGCTGGACATCCCCGGGCTTCATACACCAGCTGTTCCTGGGCGACACACCAGTTAAGTCCTATGCGCCATTGGGAGTTTGAAGAGAATATGGGGTTTTTCCATCTAGCCGCTATATCTCTTTTTGCCACCATAGTAGCAATGCCCAGGAAAGCCCGATCTGCCCTAGTGCCGCCTATACCTTCCATTATTCAAGTTATTCTTATGATGTTTCCTCATGTCAACCCTTTTGTTGAATCTACTTGACATAGAGTAGCTCCTTGCTGTCGAGCTCCAGCTCCTTATGTTTTATTTGGTCTTTTTGATGTTGGTGTTGCTCACAATCATATCATCTAAACAGTTCTTCATATAGCGGGGTAGTCTTTAGTTTCTTAGACAATTGTTCCTTGGCTGTGCAAAGGTAACAATCTTACTTTGATGCTTAGTCTCGAGATCCAGACTCTTCTGTACCAATTGGCAATATAGACCCATATAGACTGTGGAGAAGTGTGGCTCACTGGTTAGAGCAGGCAGACCCTGAAGCAGAGGTCAGACCCGGGACCAGGGTTCAATTCCCGACGCGGCAGGGTCTTGAGCTCAAATGTCCACGGACTCGGTAATTCTCGCTTCGGTGCCTGACCTAATCATGGGTTCACACTCTGCAACTCTGGGCATTAAGCTTGCTTAATCTCCACAATGGCCCCCCGCGGCGGGATGCCTGGCTTTCACCTTGGGGATGCCCTGTAGGGGCTATCTCACAGGGAAAAAAGCCAGGACGGGTTCCCAAGGCAAGCGCTTAAAGACCCCTGGGTGATAAGCGCTATATAAATCCAATATACAATACAATACAATACCCATATGAGGAGGACAAGATCATTGATTGGGAATACTTTCAGCCTGAAGAATCACCTGGTTGAAGAAGACCTAGCCAAGAGATTTCCTCTTTATGACTTGTCTGCACAATCAAATTTACTGCTCAGAGGGTTATTAGTCTACTTCAGGCCACGGACCGTATACCTTTAACCTCTTCATTTTTAGACCCTGTAAACCCATCAGGTTGCCTGAGGTGTACTTCCTTTAGAAGAGGGTTTCAGGCACCTCAGTTGCTTAGAGAAATAGTAAAAGGTTCATGATTTCAGCCCTATATATGCTCTGGGCGATACTGTTATTCCCACCTGTTATCAAAAAAGGTCCACCTCCTGACTCCAAATGATTTGTAAAATGATGTAGCATTAATGAATCAGTGTGAGAAAGTGCCATCTTTCTTGAATTGGTATGCCCCCACTTTTTGCTGAATTGCTGATGTGCTTTGACTGAGTGTGCCCTGGGCTCCTGCCAACCAGTTGCCAAGGGCCTGTGTTCCTTCCTTAAAACTGTGTTGAAACTAAAACCCAATTGGCATCTCTGGCCACCTGTCAGCCCCTAGTAAATGGTACCCTAGGTACCCAGGGCATGGTGACCAGAGAAGACCCCTAAGGGCTGCATCACTTATTGTGCAACCCTTGGGGGCCCTGTGCCCTGACACCCACGTACTGCCTTTGCAGGCTGAGTATCTAGGTGCAGAACTAACCAAAGAGTCAACATGGCACACATCCCTGTGTGCCATGCCCACAAGCTGTATGCCCTGGCATCCATCATTCACCCCTCTACCTGGGTGCCCTATGCCAGTGGTGTGAGCACAGGTGCATGAGCCCTGTGCCCCTGCAGTACCCAGGGTCATTCCTGGGCACTGTAAGTGTAGTGCTGCCATTAAGAGTATATGGTGCTTTGAGGTTGTCATTACGAACTCCACAGCACCATGATGGCTGCACTGAAGACTAGGAAGTTTGATATCAAACTTCTCAGCATATTAAACCCGCACTGATGCCAGTGTGGGATTTAATGTAAAATGCACCAGAGGGCATCTTAGAGATGCTCCCTGAAACATAACCTACAATCCACGTCTGATCTGAGAGGCTGCCTAGACTGCCACAGAGCAGACATGTTGCTGGACCCCTGGGTGGAGAGCCCCCCGCTCTCCTGGGCCTGCAACAATGCACATCATGGGCGAGGTGCTAGGTCTCCTCCCCTAGGATGGTGAGGGGGAAGCTTCAAAGGCATGCCGCCTTTGTGAGTTTTCCCAGACCACTTGCTGTACTCAGCAACTGGCCCAACCAGTTCTGACCCCCACTCTGGCGGAAAGATTGGCGAGAAACCCTACGCCAGGAAGGGGGGTGTATCAGCTTGTGCCAACCCCACCCCTCAGGTGGGAGAGGCGAGGTGAAGCACGACCCCAGGCTCCGGCCATCTTGAAGCAGGGGAGCACTGCCCATTAACAGCTAGAATCCTGCCCCTCTCCCACAGGAGAGGAGCAGACATGGGGCTGTACTCACCCCAGGACAGGGACCTATTGGTCCCTGCCCTTGCCCTACCTGTAAAGCCCCTAAATGTAGTATTATGGGGCACCCTGAACCATCCTACCTCAGATCCAGATTGCAACAACAAGAAGACCAGTAAACAGGAAGACCAGCCGTGCAGCTGCTAACAAAAGGACGACGGCCACTAACTTGGCCCCAGAACCCTACAGGCCAGTTGATCCTTGAACCTGCTCCTGCAAAATTCCGGTGTCTCCCGCAGATAGCAACCTCTACAACCCCGGAGGACCTGAATGCCTTGAAACATCCTAAAGACTGGGAATCCCACGAGCAGTGGTTCTGCTCAACCAGCAATACCCCTGGTGTCAGCCAGGAACCGCGAACCCAGCCCACTCTGCACCCGTCAAGCTCGGTCTGTGCCTGAGTGATCTAAGACCACGAGGACGTTCCCCCGGTGACTAGGACCTGGAGTCCAGTGCCCAAAGACCCTCCTCGACGTCCCAGACGACTCCTGCAGCCACAGAACCAGGGACCCCTCCAACCGCAACCAGCTGAGGGTAAGATTTCCCGACGCCAAAAGGCACCCCGACACCCCCAGCCTCCAGTGCCTTCCTTTGGAGTACCTACCTCTTCTCCAGTATTGGGGTGTCTTTCATAGATTCACATGCCTGAATCATTCCCCGTCGTCGGAGTGGGAGTCCCACGGTACATAAAAAAGCAATAATATACCTATAGAAACACCAAAACCTTGGTAATAACAAACCAGGAAGTACAGTAGCCCAAGCTTCAGTACAAAAAACTTCCACACATGACTATCCTAGTCATTTTTTATAGACCAAACTGCAGCCAATCAGGCGACAGCATCCACCAGAATGTTCTCCTCAGAGGCTCAGGCTCTCAGATCATCTACCGCACGTCGTGTGAAGGGAGTCTCTCTGAGCTTTGCTCAGTTTCTTCATTACTTTGGTTGGTTTTTACCTTCTAAAAGATGTCTACTTTTAAATCCCTCTTCAGGGCCTGTGATTCTTGTGGGAAGCTGAGGTTGTTTAAGGCAGATCCTCACAAGAAATGCATTTATTGTTTATATCCAGATCATTAGGTAAAGAAGTGTAAGATCTACAGAACCTTTCCTCAAAAGACCCTCAGGGACAGAGAGGGCCATCTTCTCCTGTGGCTCCAGAAGATCAAGGACCAGGATAACCCCGTTTCTGAGGTAGGAAGTATAGCCTCAGGATCTACTATGTCCTCTAGAAAGAGGAAGGCTGAGGTTGAGAAGGCTTCTCCTGAGGCAAAGGTGTTGAGGAAAGCCCAATCCTCTCAGGATTCTGGCGTGCCTTCTACTTCTACTTCAAAAAAGTCTTCTCCACCTTTTAAATCTGGTCCTGGTACGCCCCCAAGGAAAACTTGAAAATATTCATCTTCCAAGACAGCTTCTCATAAAATATTACCTCAGAGAAAAACCTCGTCATCTTCAGCATCGACGACGGCTCTACCGTTGACGTTTCTTAACGTCGACGCGTCTTCAACATCGACTGTAACATTCTCCTCACCAAGACCTGAAATGGTGATGCCTTCAGCTTCCTCACAGTCAACGATAGTTCAGGTAACGGTTCGTCCCATCTCGTCGACGAAGATAATGCCATCGTTCATCGACGCCCCTCTGTCGACAAAGATTTTGAAGGTACCGTCGATGAGCGCTTCGTCGTCGACACATGCATTGACGAAAGTCGTACTGTCGACGGGCTCATCGTCGACGAAGATCACCCCCCCGTTGACGTCATCCTTGTCGATGAGGATTACCATACCGTCGACGTCATCGTCGACGAAGAAGACACTCCCGTCGACTAAGTCATCGTCAACGAAGAAGACACTGCCGTCGACGACGTCATCGTCGACGAAGATTACATCGTTGACAGCCACGCCGTCGACGAAGATTACCTCGCCGTCGAAAACATCGCCGACGAACATTGCTGTTCCACAGACGGTTACTGGTCTGTCCACGACACCGACGACGGTGGCACCGTCGACGCCTCCACTATCAACTTGTACAGAACTGCAAGTGTGGTCAGCTAAGCCGTCTGCAGTCCCTTTACCTTCACTGTCTACGACAGCTTCATTGCTAGAAAGACGTGGATCATCCTTAACGGCTCTATCACCGTTAAAGTTGCCGGAGCAGTTATTTGACTCTGAGGAGGAGGAGGAATCCTACGAAGATGAAAGTTTTCGTGCAGCCAGAAGCCTATCTGAGCTGCTTATAAAATATCAGTATTAAGATCATGAAGGAGATGATGATTTTCCTTGTGCTTTCTGGTCGGGCTCCTGTGTCGGTGCCTACTGTGCAGATGCCATTGGATTTACCCCATAACCTCCAATTTATGTTGAGTGATTATTACCGCCGATTCCCACCTTCCGAGTCCGGTGATTCACGCCTGTCAACGCCTATGCCACAAGCATCTACCCCACCATTAAGACCTCCATGACAATCCACTCCGCTGCCAATCTCGGAGACACAACCTACAATACCTCCTTCGCCGGTACCACCTCATCACACACCCAGTTACTTCTGATGAGGAAAGAGAAGGTGAAGTAGATGACAAATCAGTACTGTCGGAGTGGGACGATTATCAAGCACAAACTCCTTCTTCAGCTGGTCCACCTACAGCGGACTCTCCGCCGGTAGACATTGCGACTTTTCATCAAATCATGGACAGGGCAACAAAAAGATTTTTTTATCACCATGGAGTCTAAACAGGATGAATGCTTCCTGTATGATTTTAAAGATCAGCCACAAAGGCAGGTGAAGACCATCCCAATAATTGACTTTATTTGGCAGGAGGGTTTGAAGATAATGGCTACGCCAAACTCCCGGCTGTTCTACCTCGAGTAGATAAGAAATATAAGGCGCCTCTCACTTCACCGGGGTGCCTTATTGGTCAAGCTAAAACTGACTCAGTTGTCACCCAGGCGGTTCAGAGGAGGGCCAGGAATCCTTCTTCGCAAGTCACTGCTCCCTCTGACAGGGAGGGGAGACGTCTTGATTCAATTGGCAAGAAGGTCTCAACTATAGCGGCAACTACTGTCCGTGCTGCGAACTCCCTAGCGATACTTGGGAGGGTACGATAGGCAGATGTGGTCAGACATAGCACCTTATATTGAGAAGCTTTCGGAGCCTTATCAGTCTGAAGCCAAGAAAAAATTACACGAAGGTGAATGTTCGTCGGCTGAAATAATTGATGCTGCAGTGGACGTGGCGGCTACAGGTTCCAGACAGCTGACGGGTGCAGCTGTTTTGAGAAGACCAGGATGGCTCAAATCTACGTCCTTTCTCTTAGAAGTCCAAACTAAAATCATGGACATGGCCTATGATGGAGAGTTCCTTTTCGGCCAACACGTGGATGAGGCTTTGCAAGCTATAAAGAAGGACACGGAAACCGCACGATCGTTGTGAACGCTGCAATTCCGTAAGTCGTCCTTTCGTGGTGCAAAAGGAAGAGGCAATTTCTCCAATAGAGGAGGTTACTCTCAGCAGCGTTCATATAGCAACACACAGGGTAACCAAAGATACCAACCGTACAGGCAGCAAACGTGCGGTCAAAGAGGGAACAATTATTCCCAGACAAGAAGGAAATCCTCTTATCGAGGAAGAGACACCAACAAGAGCAAGTGAGACGAACAACCTGCCACCACTTCTACCCAAGCCAAATTTACAAATTGGAGGAAGAATATCCCACTTCTTATCAAATTGGTCCAAGATTACTACAGATAGATAGGTCCTGGACGTTGTATCCAGGGAGCACATTCTGGAATTTGTCAAAGCCCCTCCAAATTCTCCCCCAAAAGGTCCACCACCAGCTCATCTCAAAGAGCTGTTCTCCCAAATATTTGCCATGATTCGGAAAGGAGCAATCGAAAAGGTACCTCAATTGCAAAGAGGGAAAGGATTTTATTCAAGATTTTTCCTTATACGCAAGACGTCGGGAGAATGGCGTCCCATCCTCTACCTGCGTGCCCTCAACATATACCTCAAAAAATGATCTTTCCGGATGTTAACACTTCAAGATATCCTCCAGTTTCTCTCAGAAGTGGAACACTCGACCTTCAGGATGCTTACTTCCATGTGCCCATCCTTCCCAGGCACAGGAAGTTTTTAAGGTTCAGAGTGGCTGGCAGGGACTTTCAGTTCAAAGTTCTCCCATTTGGACTGCATTCAGCTCCCAGACTTTTCACGAATATATTAGCTCCGGTGGCAGCTCATCTTCGTTTGGAAGGAATTATCAAAGCCAGTTCTCTAGTCACTGCAGAAGCTCACATTCAAAGGTGCCTGACACTATTTTAGAGCCTGGGTTTCTCAGTCAATTTCGAAAAGTCCCATCTAACTCCATCTCAAAGGAAGTCATTCTTGGGAGCAACTTTGGACACGCAACTCGCCAGAGTTTTTGTTTCAAAAGAAAGGCAGATCAAGATCCACAGGATGGCTTTCATACTGCTGAAAAGAGTGCGTTTCTGTTCGCAAGTTCAAATCTTTCCTAGGGATGATCTCTTCATGTATCCCTCTCATCCCCAACTGTCGTCTCAGGATGAGGCCCTTGCAGGAAGAGCTCAGTCTTCAGTAGGTGCAGGTGGTAGGATCATTCGAAGACATGATCAACATAACTCCTCGGATAAGAAACTCCATTCAATGGTGGATGCAAGGATGCAACCTACGAAGGGGGATGTGCATTCCTGACAGAGGTGCCCAGATTTATCGTTACCACGGATGCTTCTCTGGAGGGATGGGGCGCCCACCTCCAGGGAATGACAATCAACGGAAAATGGAACGTACGACAGAAAAAGTGGCACATAAATCTCCTGGAACTACGAGCCATCTTTCTAGCTCTGAAGTCTTTTCAAAGAATCATCGAGGGTTCCACGGTTCTAATTCGAACAGACAATACAACCAGTATGCATTACCTGAACAAACAGGGAGGTACAAGTTCGGCCCAGCTATCTCGTCAAGCACAAGAGATTTGGAATTGGGCTCTGGATCACAACATCAATCTTTCAGCGATCCACGTTCCAGGGGTCTCCAACGTGCTAGCGGACTCCCTCAGCAGGTCTGCTGTATCCAATCATGAATGGGAGATCCATCAGCCGACCCTGGATCGAGTATTCCGAGAGTGGGGTCACCCCGACCTGGATTTGTTTGCGACTAATCTGAACCGGAAATGCCCACGCTTTGCAAGCTGTATTCCCCACAGGAACTCATGCGGGGATGCGCTTTTGATGAACTGGTTTCAGACATTTGCATACGCCTTTCCACCAATTCCTTTAGTCCCCAAGGTCATCAGGAAGATGAAGACAACCATGTCGCCTAATCCTGATTGCTCCAAGGTGGCCTCGACAATATTGGTTCACTGAACTTCTCCTCCTTTCGGAGTGCAGTCCAATCCGGCTGCCACAAATACCGAATCTCCTGACCACTCAAGGGGGTCAAGTGTGCCATCCGGACCCAACTTCCTTGAAATTAGCAGCTTGGCTCCTCAACACAATGAGTTTGCCGACTTAGACATCCCTGCAGATTGTCAAGAAGTTCTGGCCAATGCTAGAGCGCCAGCAACGATTAAAACCTACAAGCTCAAATGGAAGTGATTTTGAGCCTGGTGTCGCTCTGCTGATCAGCATCCCATCCATCTTTAGACATCAGGAGATGTCTGAAGTTCTACCTTCAAAGAACGGCCACTATTCGCAAAACAGACCAACTGTTTGTGGCCTATGGAAAACTACGCCAGGGATGCGCTGCATCCAAACAGACTATAGCCCGGTGGGTCTCCTCAGCAATTGGACTCTGTCATCAACAAGCAGGAAGACCTTTACAGTCTTTACCAAGAGCGCATTCTACAAGAGCGGTATCCTCTTCTCGCTCTTTTCGCTGGTGTGCCTCTTCTTCAGATCTACAGAGCTGCAACTTGGTCCAGCAGGCACACCTTTACCAAGCACTACTGTTTGGACTCGGCCAGTGATGCAGATGCTTCGGTGGCAAGAGCAGTTCTTCGCAATCTTTTCAAATAAGGTGAGCCTCTGTTCTCCCTCCTCCTCTATGCTCTTTTTAGACGCTTATAACATGTTTTTTCTATTTTATGATTATACATGTAAACTGTAATGTAGGTAGCGTCTAATGAGCTTTATGTTATGGGTACTGCGTTCTACTCTGATTCAGGCATGTGAATCTATGAAAGACTCCCCAATACTGGAGAAGAACAATAGTTACTTACCTGTAATCTGTGGTTCTCCAGTATTGGTGTCTTTCATAGATTCACATGCAACCGCCCACCTCCCCTCAGAGGCTCCTTCGGGCGATTATTTGGTTTCACTCCTGTGCGAGAAAATCGGAGAGCCTGAGCCTCTGAGGAGAACATTCTTGTGGGTGCTGTCCCTGATTGGCTGCAGTTTGGTCTATACAAAATGACTAGGATAGTCATGAGTGTGAATGTTTTTTGTACTGTAGCTTGGGCTACTTTACTTCCTGGTTTGTTATTACCAAGGTTTTGGTGTTTCTATAGGCATATTATTGCTTTTTTATTTACTGTGGGACTCCCACTCCGACGGAGAATGAATCAGGCATGTGAATCTATGAAAGACACCAATACTGGAGAACCACAGATTACAGGTAATTAACTATTGTTCTTCTCCAAGATCCCAACTTACCTCTCAAGTGGTGGTCACACCTGAAGAATCTCTGTCCCCGAGCCTGCAGTCTTTGTTCACTTTTTAACTTTCCCATTGGATAACATTGAGTGCCCGACGGCTCAAAAGACCCTGCACCCAGCCGCCCGAGTGCCCCTGGAAGTGCAACTACTACCCTACTCTACTTCCCCTGAGTAAGTGACCAGGAGCTCAGCCCCCACAGCGGCGAATCCTGCTTGCTTGTAGCCACCAACCACAGGCCCCCTACCCTCCATTGGATTGCATTGGGACTACTCTCTCTGCACCCGGCTGCCCCTGTGCCGCTGCGGGTGTAACTACTGTACCTTTCCAACCCTGGGAGACCCCTGAGTCTATGCCCAGTACCTTAACTTCACCAGTCGAGTACTCACCTGAAAGCCGATAACTCCCTTTCCTTCCATAGGATAACATTGACTGGTTTGACTCGAAAAATATTCTGTGTGAAGTTTTGAAACTTTAAAATATTCATCTAAAATCAGCCAAATAACGAATTCCGAATTACTGACCTGTGCTCAGGAGAGAAGCCAGTACTGTACCTTTTAGCCAAGTACTGAACCACAAAAGTAATTATAACTGTACTTATCAGTAACCTGAATTTTCTTCCATAGGAAACCATTGACTGTTTTTCTGTGAAATTTCTTCTAAGTGTCTATTTTTGCAAACTACAAATATTCCTTAGAAATCGTACCAACTACTAGAACGTAATTATTTACCTGTCTTAGGTAGAGATCCCAGTGCTGGACTTAGGAGCCCAGTACTGGATTACAAAAGTAACGAGAACATACTTTACCTGTGACTTGAATTTCCTCCCATAGGATAACATTGCTTGGTTTTCACTGAAAAGTTTCTACGTGTCAACTTTGAAAATACATTTATATTCTTTAAAAATCACTACTGTAACTAAAACGTTTTTACCTAACTGTTTACAGTACATGTCCCGGGACTGAATCTAGGATCCAGTCCTGGGGTTAGAAAAGTAATCCACAAAGTAATCAACTGCATTTATCTAGCAAAACCCATTGAGCTCATTGTTAAATTGTGTTTGAAATTGTGTTGTCTATTGCAACCACTGTAGCTGTTGTACTTACAAAGTCTAATTGCCTCGTGCGTTGCAAAGTAATTACCTAAGTCACTCATATTGAGAAAAGTATATTTTGATACCTGTTTGTTCTAAAATAAAACAACCATATCTTTTGATATAAAACCATTGGCCTAGAGTTCAGGTCTTGAGTGTGTGAAACCTTTTGCTGACTGAGTGTGTACCACATATGTTGTACACTGTCCTCTGATACTGCCTTACTGCTCGACCAAGCTACCACTTTAGAGAGTAAGGTTATGTCTAACCTTAACCTCGGTCATACCTCTGGAGATTGAAGACTCTATAAACGCTGTACCTTTCTTTGGTCATGTATATATAGAGCCACTTTCTTACATTGGTGGCAGCGGTGGGACACAAACTTGCATTTGTTGGACTACTTGGTTACCATTAAGCATGGGCGGAAAATCCGTTTCGCTCGCGGATTTTCGGTAAATTCGCAATCCGCGAGATTCGCGAATCTCCCGCAAAATCCGCGAGCAGCGGATTTCATGGCTTGCTCGCACTGTTCGCGTGAGTTTGCGGCTTCCCAGTACAACTTCGCGCCCCGCGAATAAGCGCAAATTTGCAGAAATACGATCTTAGCAAAACTGAAACTACTTACCAGGTTCAAAAGTTCAGGCTCATCATTAGTAGCCATTTCCTGTAGTGCTTCCTGAGGGGCCCCTCCAGAGTTCAGTTGCCAGTTGCAACTATTATGTGACCCTGCTCTGAACCTCAGAATAGTTACACATATGCCACAAAGGTCCTGAATTACAGCTAAGGGAGACAAGCAGGAGCCAGGCTGGAGGTTCAAATCCATTAATCAGCCCCTAATTCATTATTGTCAGTTGGGGCAGGGCAGGTGTTGTAACTAATTTTGCAACAATGAAAGCACTTAGCAAGTGCAAAAGATCACTAATCAGGAAGCACTAAGGAAGCAGGTGCCAGCTAAAAAAATATTCTGTGACACATTAATCAGCCCCAAATTAATTCAGGTCACTTGAGGCAGGGAAGGTGTGCTTGCGTTGCCACAATAATGTACACTGACTGGACAACCAGAGGGTGCTGTGATGAAACAGAGGGTGGCATGGGTGGGCCAGAGGGTGGCATGAGTAGTCAGAGAGTGGCAATGGTGACAGAGAGTGGCAGTGATGAAGAAGAGTGTCCCAAACAGGCTGGACACGTAGAAACAACAAGTTCGCGAAACTTGCGACCCGACAGGTAAGTTCGCGTTTTGCGAAATTGTACAAAACCCTCGCGAACTGGCAGAAACCCGCGCGAACACAAAAAAAAAATCCGCAAATTCGCGAGAATTCACGGATTTTGCGGATTGCGAGTTCGCAAATCCGCAAAATTCGCGAACGCGAGATTCGCAAAATTCGCCCATGCTTAGTTACCATCTGATCACACGACAGAACTCATAAATTACCTTTAGAATTCTGAAATTGGTTTTTCCAAAACACTAAAAGTCTGGTCAGGTCCTTGCTTAAGTCCCATTAGAATTTTAGAAAGAATAAAAAGTCACTATAGTCAAGGGTAGAGGGTTAGAACTGTCAGGTTAGAATATCTCAACTTCCCCCAACTATTAGTGAAGGTAATATTTCACAGGACCAGGTGGAGGAGCTCGACCTCACACCTTACTTGCACTTGAATTTCAAGGAAGTACGGTCCTTATGCAAACTTAAAAATATACCAATGGGCCTGCATCCAACCAAAATAGGGCTCCAGGAGCTCCTGGCCGAGTATGCTAAAGGCCACCACTCTGACCAGGGTGATGACCAGTCACAGGAAGGAGAGGTGTCAGAGGAGGAGGATAATTCCCCCCGTATCATCTCTAGGGAGAGGAGAGTCCCTGTAACTCCAAGAATCACACTCTGGGACCCTAAGACCTACACAGAGGGCCAGGGTCCAGGGAAAACATTGGGACTAATCCCTTTTTAAAAAAAAAAAGATGGTACATAAATGGACAAATTTCAACAATTATTACATACATGATAAGAATTTGATATATTTACATACATTTTTAAGTACATCTTGTTAGCGGGAACGAGTCCCAGTGAAGAGGACGCTTGTTAGCCAAGCTGGCCAAGAGATTAGACCTAGAGTCCAGACTCCTGGCTCTAGAAAAAGATAGAAAAGAGATGGGTTAGCACCCATCAATGGTGGCAGCAATAATACTAATAAGGAAAGAAAAGAGAATTCTGATCCTAAAATCCCCAAAGGGATTGTCCCTAAATTTGAGGAAGGTGATGACATTACCAAGTGGGTCACAGCCTTTGAAAGGGCTTGTGAAATAAAGAGAGTAAAGAAACCTCATTTGGGGGCACTTTTGTGGGAACTGTTCTCTGGTAACTGCAAAGACAGGCTTCTGACCCTCTATGGGCCAGAAGCAGGGTCCTATGACCTCATGAAGAACACTGTGATTGAGGTATTTGGACTCACTACTGAGGAGTACAGAATGAGATTCAGGGGGCTCACAAAACCCAGAACCAGTCCTGGATTGACTTCGTAGACTACTCAGTAAAGACACTGGATGGTTGGTTAGCTGGACATAATGTGCATGATTTCACTGGACTTTACAATCTGTTCATGAAGGAATATAATGTAATTAACTGCACAAATGAAAAGTTGCATCAGCATTTGGTAGACCTAGGTCTAATTTCTCTCCAAGAATTGGGAAAGAAGGCAGACCATTGGGCCACTGGGGGTGACCAGAAGAAGGTGGTTACAAAACCTCCCCAGGGGAAAGGTGGTGAGAATCCCCAAGATAAAAACTCTGAATCTTCCAAAGGGCCCCAAAAACCTGTACAGATGTGTGGGTCCCAAACTACTCCCTATGTGCCTCAGCCCTATAGGGGGAAGAACTTTGATCCCTCCATGGCCTATTGTAACAACTGTAGGAAGTTGGGACATTTAACTGTAGACAGAAATTGCCCCCACAACAAAGCCCCTAAGGCACCCAGTACAGGTACTCCTGGGACAGCAAGTCTACAAATGGGATCAGAGGAGTGCCCAGAGCAAATCTTGGAATACACTCAAGCAGCCCTAGTTTATTTGGAGGAAGTGGAGTTTGCCACTGTAGCTGTGTGGCCACCCAACTTGAAAAAGTATAGGCAATACCCTTACATTAATGGAACTAAGATAGAAGCCCTGAGGGATACAGGTGCCAGTTTCACTTTGGTGAGGAATACACTGGTTTCGGCAGAGCAATACCTGATTGGGAAAACTCACCCAGTCACCAATGCTGACAGTGTTACCACTATTCATCCTATGGCTATGGTGACATTAGGCGGGGGGGGGGGGGAGTTTACTGGCCTGAAACAGGTAGTGGTCTCTCAGAAGTTGCCAGCTGACTGTCTGCTTGGAAATCACCTGGAAACTTCAGCCTGGGCTGAGGTTGAGCAAGTAACCCATGCAGCCATGCTGGGTATCCCTAAATTGGTGTGTGTGCAAACAAGAGCACAGAGCAAAAAGAAGGGTGAACACATTGGTTTGAAGCCTGAAAGTATGGCCCAACCAACCAAGAGAAACAGCAAGAAGACTGGGGAACCAGCTTCTACACAGCAAACCTCTCAGGACCCCTCTCCTCAGGGAGAGGACTTGGAAACCCTAGAGGGAACTGAGCCCATGGAACGTGAGCCTTACCAGGTTGAACTCCTGGGCCCAGGAGGACCCACAAGGGAAGAGCTGTGCCAGGGTCAGCAAGACTGTCCCACTCTTGAAAGCCTGAGGCAGCAAGCTGTTTCAGAAGCACAGGGAGATGTCAGTGGTACCCACAGAGCTTATTGGGAAGGGGGATTGCTGTATGCTAAGGCAAGAAACCCCACTCCTGGAGCCACCAGGAGAGTGGCAGTACCACAGAAGTACAGGGAGTTCCTCCTAACTTTGGCTCATGACATCCTCTAGCTGGGCATCTGGGGCAAAACAAAACTTGGGAAAGGCTAGTTAGTCACTTTTACTGGCCCCCGATGCATCAAAATGTGAAGGAGTTTATGAGCTTCTGTGTTACCTGTCAGGCCAGTGGCAAGACAGGTGGCTGCCCAAAGGCCCACATGATACCACTGCCAGTGGTGGGGGCCCCCTTTGAAAAGGTAGGTGTGGACATTGTGGGTCCACTGGAACCTCCCACAGCTTCAGGGAACAATTTCATTCTAGTAGTAGTGGATCATGCTACTAGGTACCCTGAAGCAATTCCCCTTAGGGTTACTACAGCTCCTGCAGTAGCCAAGGCCCTCCTGGGTTTCTTCACCAGGGCAGGGTTTCCTAAGGAGGTGGTTTCAGACAGAGATTCCAACTTCATGTCTGCTTACCTGAAGCACATGTGGAAGGAGTGTGGTGTGCAGTACAAGTTTACTACCCTATACCATCCACAGACCAATGGCCTTGTTGAGCGAATCAACATGACCTTGAAAGGTATGATCATGGGACTCCCTGAAAAACTCAAAAGGAGATGGGATGTCCTGTTGCCATGCCTGCTTTTCACTTATGGGAAGTGCCACAGAAGGGAGTAGGGTTTTCCCCTTTGAACTTCTGTTTAGTCGTCCTGTAAGGGGACCACTGTGTCTTGTGAAAGAGGGTTGGGAGAGGCCTCACTAAGATCGCAAGCAAGACATTGTGGACTATGTGCTTGGCCTAAGGTCCAGAATGGCTGAGTATATGGAAAAGGCATCCAAGAATCTTGAGGCAAGTCAGGAGCTCCGAAGCACTGGTATGACCAAAAAGTTGCACTGGTTAAATTTCAACCTGGGCAACAGGTGTGGATTTTGGAGCCAGTGCGACCAATTGCTCTCCAAGACAGATGGAGTGGCCCTTACCCTATCCTGGAACAAAAGAGTGAGGTCACTTACCTAGTGGACCTGGGTACAAGCAGGACACCCAAAAGTGTTATCCATGTGAACTGCCTTAAGCTCTTCAAGGACAGGGCTGACATCACCATGCTGATGGTGACTGATGAAGAACAGGAAGCAGAGAGTGAACCTCTCCCTGATCTCCTCTCTTGCAGCTCAAAAGATAGATGGGTCAGTGGATGGAGTAGTCTTTTCAGACACTCTCTCTGCCCAACAGCAGACTGACTACAAGCAAGTCTTGCAACCGTATGCTAGTCTCTTTTCCCTGACCCTGGGTCTGACCAACTGGTGTACCCATGATGTGGACACTGGTGACAGTAACCCTGTCAAAAAAATATCCTATCGACGATCAGACCAAGTCAAGGAAAGCATCAAAGCTGAAGTCAGCAAGATGCTGGAGCTAGGGGTTATTGAACCCTCTGAGAGCCCCTGGGCTAGCCCAGTGGTTCTGGTCCCCAAGCCTTATCCACAGGGTGGAAAGAGAGATTAGGTTCTATGTGGACAGATGCTCACCCCATTCCAAGAGTAGACGAGTTGATAGACAAGTTGGTGGCAGCCAAATTTCTCAGTACCTTTGACTTAACTGCAGGGTACTGGCAGATTGGCATGGCCCCAGGAGCAAAAGCGAAAACAGCATTCTCCACCCCTGATGTGCACTATCAGTTTACTGTAATGTATTTTGGGTTAAAGAATGCCCCTGCCACCTTCCAGAGGTTGGTGTATCAAGTCCTGACTGGGTTGGAGTCCTTTAGTGCAGCTTATCTTGGTGATATTGCGGTCTTCAGCTCCACCTGGCAGGATCACCTGATCCACATTGGGAAGGTTTTACACGCCCTGCAATCTGCAGAACTGACTAACAAGGCATCCAAATGCCAGATAGGGCAGGGCACTGTGGTGTATTTGGGCCACCTTGTTGGTGGAGGCTAGGTACAACCCTTACAGCCCCAACCACCCAGACCCAAGTCAGGGCATTCCTTGGCTTGACTGGGTACTTCAGGAGGTTCGTGAAGGGATATGGGTCCATTGTGATTCCCCTCACAGAACTCACCTCCAAGAAAATGCCCAAGAAAGTAAAATGGACTGTTAACTGCCAAAAGGCTTTTGACACCCTGAATGAAGCAATGTGCTAAGCACCAATTCTAAAAGCACCAGATTACTCCAAGCAGTTCATAGTGCAGACTGATGCCTCTGAGCTAGGGATAGGGATAGGAGTGGTCCTATCCCAGATCAATGAAGGCCAAGACCGACCTGTTGCTTTTATAAGCAGGAGGCTCCTCCCCAGAGAGCAGCGTTGGAGTGCCATTTAGAGAGAGGCCTTTGCTGTGGTTTGGTCCCTGAAGAAGTTGAGGCCCTACGTGGTTGGAACTCACTTCCGGGTTCAAACTGACCACAGACCTCTCAGATGGCTAATGCAAATGAAAGGGGAAAATCCAAAACTACTAAGATGGTCCATCTCCCTACAGGGAATGGACTTTGAAGTGGAACACAGACCAGGGACTGCCCATGCCAATGCAGATGGACTTTCCAGGTTCTTCCAATTAGATAATTAAGACTCCCTAGAGGCAAGGTTAGTCTCATCACCTTTCGTTTGGGGGGGCGGGGGGTTGTGTGAGACAGTGCCATCTTTCTAGCATTGGTATGCCCCCACTTTTTGCTGAATTGCTGTTGTGCTTTGACTGAGTATGCCCTGGGCCCCTGCCAACCAGGTGCCCAGGGCCTGTGTTCCTTCCCTAAAACTGTGTTGAAACTAAAACCCAATTGGCATCTCTGGCCACCTGTCGGCCCCTAGTAAATGGTACCCTAGGTACCCAGGGCATGGTGACCAGAAAAGACCTCTTAAGGGCTGCAGCACTTATTTTGCCACCCTTGGGGGCCTGTGCCCTGACACCCAAATACTGCCTTTGCAGTCTGAGTGTCTAGGTGCAGAACTAACCAAAGAGTCGCCATGGCACACATCCCTGTGTCCTGAAATAGCAAGCAAACTCTCACTTGAGTAACTGTGTGCACTACTATATGCAAATTTCACAAAAAAGTTTGCAACATATACACATTTATATGAGACTATTCCTTGTTAGTCCTTGTTTGAACAAAACTAAATTAAAAAAAGATTGTTGGCAAATGGAATTGTTGTAGAATATTGCCGCTTTGATTCGTTAGCGCTTTATTGATTATTTCCACAGTGCTTTCAGCCCTGTTAGCGCGTTAGACTGTAGCGCTACGCTGTGCCCCCCCCCTCCGCCTCCATTTTGTTTGTTGTTGTCCTCGTGTGCCCGCCCCGCCTCCCAGCTGTGACGCCCTCGCCCCTCCCCCTCCACTATCCATATATGACAGTTACTCCCGCGCGCAGCGTTCACGCGCAGCGACCGCACCCAACCCGCGCCGAAGGTGCGCCAAAGGTAAGCCCGTCTACGCCCGTCCGCGCCTGGACCGCGCCCAGCGCCATACCCCCTGCCCCTCGCGCTGCCCAGCCCTCCCGCATTACCTACGATGCCGCCACCCTCCTAGCCCTTAACCCCGGTCGCGCCCCCAACTGCGTCCAAGCCGCTCCTGGACACACCCATGGACCTTTCTCCTGCTACTCCTGCAAATTCATCGGCACCGACAACACCTCCGCTACGACCACTCCACAGATTCCCGACCCCAACCACCTTCAATGCATCCTTCTCAACACCCGATCGGTGCACAGGCACGCCATTGACCTATGGAACTTACTAGACTCCTTCTCTCCAGACGTCGCCTTCCTAACAGAAACATGGATGAACGCTTCCTCCGCACCAGACATCACCATTGCCATCCCTGAAGACTACAAGATCACCAGCAAAGACCGTACCACCCACACAGGAGGAGGAATCGCTATCGTTCATAAGAAATCCATCCGCATCTCAACTTGCTCTGACGCCAACCTCGCCAACTCCGAACACCTTCACTTCCAAATCCACATGGACCCCAAAACAACACTCAGAGGCACCCTCCTCTACAGACCACCAGGACCTCGCGCAAAATTCAGTGAAGACATCACGGACTTCATCTCTCCACACGCGCTCCCCTCCAAAGACTATATTCTTCTGGGAGACCTCAACTTTCACCTTGAAAAGATAAACGACCACAACACCGCCACCCTCGTGGACAACCTCGCCAACCTCGGACTTAAACAACTAGTCACTTCCCCCACCCACATCGCAGGTCACACACTCGACCCCATCTTCACATCCAGCAATCATGTCTCTTTCAGCCACACTACGGATCTCCTATGGACCGACCACAGCTGCGTTCACTTCACCTACAACAAGCCGAAACCCATCAACCACTCCCAACCTACCCTTCAAAGAAACTGGAACAAAATCACCACGGACCAAATCTCCACATCGCTCCTTCGAAACTCCCCAGCCCTCTCTTCTAACGCCAACGAAGCCGCCGCCAACTTCTCCCTATGGTTATCCAACACCGCCGACTCATTAGCCCCACTGAAAAAACGTCAAAGCAAACCTGGCAGCAAGAAAGCCTCTTGGTTCAACGATGATCTCAAGAAGTCCAAGAAACTCTGCCGCTCCCTTGAAAAGGCCTGGAAAAAAGACCCAACCACCAGCACCAAGGACGCCTTCAAAAGCGCCACCCGCACTCACCACCAACTGATCCGAAAAGCCAAGAAAACAGCATTCAAGGATCGACTTGACAACAACGCCCACAACAACAAGGAACTTTTCAACATCGTCAAGGAATTTTCCAATCCCTCGGCCAACTCCAACGACATCACCCCTTCTCAAACCCTCTGCGACTCCCTAGCCTCATTCTTCCACAACAAGATTGCAGACATCCACAACAGCTTTGACAACCAACCCGGAAACCAACCCACCCTACCATCTGCTGACCATCTTCCCCCCGTGAACACCCTTAACGCCTGGAACCCAATCTCCACTGAGGACACCATCCGCCTGATGAACTCCATCCATTCAGGATCCCCCACAGACCCATGCCCTCACCACATCTTCAACAAAGCAGACTCCGTCATAGCACCGCACCTCAGAGACGTCATCAACTCTTCCTTCAACTCCGCTACCTTCCCAGAAGGCTGGAAACACGCTGAACTCACCGCCCTTCTGAAAAAACCAACAGCCGACCCCACCGAACTCAAAAATTACCGCCCCATCTCGCTTCTTCCATTCCCGGCCAAAGTCATCGAGAAAGCCGTCAACAACCAGCTCGCCGCCTTCCTCGAAGCCAACAAATCCCTCGACCCCTCACAATCTGGCTTCCGAGCAAAACACAGCACTGAGACCGCCCTCATCGCAGCAACAGACGACATTCGAACTCTACTGGACAATGGAGACACAGTCGCCCTCATCCTCCTCGACCTCTCTGCAGCATTCGATACAGTCTGCCACAGCACCCTTCTACAACGCCTCAATAACATCGGAATCCAAGGAAAAGCACTTGAATGGATCACCTCGTTCCTCACCGGAAGAACCCAGAGAGTCCGCCTTCCTCCATTCAAGTCAGAAGCCTCTGAACTCATATGCGGAGTACCTCAAGGATCCTCACTCAGCCCCACCCTCTTCAACGTATACATGAGCCCCCTCGCGGCCATCGCACGCCAACACAACCTCAACATCATCTCCTACGCGGACGACACTCAACTGATCCTTTCTCTTACCAACGACCCCAGCACCGCCAAAACTAACCTACACGAAGGAATGAAAGAAGTTGCCGAGTGGATGAAACAAAGCCGTCTAAAACTGAACTCAGACAAAACAGAAGTCCTCATCTTAGGTACATCCCCCTCTGCCTGGGACGACTCCTGGTGGCCGGAAGCCCTCGGAAAAGCACCCATCCCGACAGACCACGCACGGAACCTTGGCGTCATCCTGGACTCTTCACTCTCAATGAACAGACAAGTCAGCGCCGTATCCTCTTCCTGCTTCAACATTCTTCGCATGCTCAGAAAAACATTTCGCTGGATCCCCTCCGAAACAAGGAAAACAGTCACCCACGCTCTGGTCACGAGCCGACTGGACTACGGTAACACCCTCTACGCAGGTACCACCGCCAAACTCCAGAAGAAACTCCAACGAATCCAAAACGCCTCAGCCAGGCTCATATTAGACATCCCACGCAACAAACACATCTCTGGTCACCTTAAAGACCTCCACTGGCTACCCGTCAATAAAAGGATCACTTTCCGACTGCTTACCCACGCACACAAATCACTCTACGACATCGGACCAGATTGCCTCAACTCTCGACTATCCTTCTACACCCCCTCCCGCCAACTACGCTCTTCCAGCCAAGCCCTCGCCACTGTACCTCGCATCAACAAGACCACCATGGGAGGCAGATCCTTTTCTTACCTGGCTGCTAAAACATGGAACTCACTCCCCGCTTACCTTCGCCTCACCCAGAACCACCTAGCGTTCAGAAAGCAGCTTAAAACATGGATATTTGACAAATAATCTTCCTCCCCTTCCTAAGCGCCTTGAAACCCTCTGGGTATGTAGTGCGCTATACAAATTTCATGACTTGACTTGACTTGACTACATCATACACTATTATAATGGACATTTGTTTCAATAAACTGACATTGTAACTAAACAGTTTGTACAAAACGCAAAGCAGTGTATTCCAGGGTGGCCCGATGCATTTCGGGACACCACGTCCCTTCTTCGGGGGCCACTGAAATAAAGAAAAAACACAAAAATGTGTGTATGTTAACCTTATATCCAAACAGATATTGTGTACATTCTTATTCTAAACATATATTGCTGTCAAGTATTTAGACAACACAAGGTTTAAATATAACATAAGCCCTCATTTGGTACAATAGGATACCATCACCTTGGGAGAACAGTGAGTGAGTGAAGAAAATAGAAAAGCTGTGCTAAACCCCAAAGATAACCTGCGTAACAATACACAAATTACCTATCATAAGAAACAGCAATTGTGTAATTGGCGAAAGATGCGCAGGTACAACAAGGCTGTTGAATGCAAAAAATAGAAGTAAATAAGAAGTGATGAACAAAGCAGTGCCTGTAAAGTGGGGCAGAAAGTGACGGGTAAAGTTACCTGAATAGAATAAAAGGTCTCTTGTACTGAAAAAAGTAAGAAACAAAACAATGAAGTACACCGATAATGTAGCCAGGCAAATACCAAAAAGAAACAAAGTGGTGAACCACAAACCATAGGGTCGATTATGATGGTGGGGAATCCGCATCCTCCGGGCCGGTGGAAGCCACCGCCGGCCCGGAGGATGTGGATTCACCGCCGCGGTCCTTGAAAACACCCACCGCCAGATTATGATGGCGGTGGGATCAGCGGCGGACCGCAGGTCCGTCCGCCGCTGATCCGCGGGGTGTGGACCACAATATGGTGGCGGTGTCTGCAACACACCGCCAGCCATATTATGATGAGTGCGGAGACGTGTTTACCGTGGCGGATATTCCTCAGTGGAAAAGTGGACCTTTGCTTCTGGGGGCCCCTTTCGGGCCCCCAGGATGTAGGGGGGTGGGGGGTGCATGCACAAAGCGGCAGGCACCGAGTGGTGCCTGCCGCTTTGTGCATGCACATGCAAAGCATGCATTTTTAACTTTGCGGCAGGTGCTGCTTTAAGCAGCACCTGCCACAATGTTAAATATACAGGATGTGACCACCAGGGTGGCGGTCACATCCTAATTCCTATGGAGGGAACGCCGCTGCCCCTGCGGACGGTCCCTCCACCTCGGAGTTGTCCGTCCGCCATCCTAATAGGCCTCTAAGTTGGGACTGGTAAAGTTACCAAAGGTTTAACAAAAGTCTACAAAACGAAAAAGAAAACCGTGTCACTCGCTGAAAAACATGTTAACCGGGCATAGTCAGGAAGCCAGGAAATGTTGCCGAAATCTTACCCGGGACCGCTGAACAACGACGATGAATTCCAGAGTTTCAAAAAACTTACACGCCGCGAAGCCATAAAAAGGTGTACCTGATGTAGTCATATGATCCGCTTCAACAAAAGTGAAAAAGGGCTAAGGCCCACAATAATAGAAAGCCGCCATGGCGTAATGCGAATCGAAAAACTGTACTAATACGAATAACAAAGGCGAACACCCAGCAGGCTAAAAGGTGAAATGTAACAAGGAAAGCGAAGACCAGGAAGGCGCCAAGTGATACAGATATCAGAGGTAAAAAAAACGGATGGAAACTGCATGTTATGCGGGTAAAGAGACTGATGAGGTCATCAAAAGATGGCCACTGTATAGAATGCGAACTGCACAATAATGTAAAGGAAGTATGTGTGACAGGACAAATACATGCAAAAAATAGAAAGAAAGGACGCAATAGTATCACCAACCATAAAAGCAAGTGCAAAAAGGTGGGAAAGTCAACAGAAAGAGGTGAGAACAATACGTTTTTTTAGGAAAATCATCAGTGTTTAAATGGACATAATGATCCATACAATGTTATAACAAAAACACATACAATGCATAATATGCCTGACCTGCATAACGGAGCTCACTCTACATTGAAAGAATTCTTTTGGCACGTGTGAAGTAAAATGTAAAGGATCCAAAAATATGAAGAACTGTATGTGCGAAAAATGTTAGGTATATACAAAAAAAATGAAAAAATCACCTGCTTCTGTTGACTTTCCCACCTTTTTGCACTTGTTTTTATGGTTGTGATACTATTGCGTCCTTTCTTTGTATTTTTTGCATGTATATGTACTGTCACACATACTACCTTTACATTATTGTGCAGTCCGCATTCTATATGGCGGCCATCTTTTGATGACCTCATCAGCCTCTTTACTCGCATAACATGCAGTTTCCATCCGAGAAGGTACTCGCTCTTATTACTGACATGACGGGAATGCCTTTAAATAACACTCCAGTGATGTGCCTACTAGGTCACGGCCCAAAAATGCGGGGGGCCACTGGGAAATTTGTCCAACTGGCTTTGCTATTGGCGAAGAGACGCACCCTATTCACATGGGACAGTCGATTGTTTGCTAAAGCAGACAAATGGCTCAAAGACATGTTGTATTGTCGAGATCAGCTGGAGACCTACGCTGAAGAATTGCCACTGCCCTCACGGCCCAGGGACATATGGGCTCCTCTGCGAGAATACCTGTTGTCTCAAGCTGAGCTAGACTCGGACTGACATTGCTCACTACAATAACTTTTGGCTACACGATAATCCTCTGACCGTGGGTAGAGCGGTAGCACCTTAGCACAAGGACAGGTGTACCCCCCCAACAGGACATATTGGTACATTTTTTTATCGGCTTTGAATGTGATTATGTCCAAGAGACGCGATGGGACATGATTTTTGGCACTGTTTCTATTGTTTCTCTCTTTTTCTAGGTTGTACGTTGAAGAGCATGTCATTGCTGTATTGTGACAAACAAGGATACACGCCTATTGTATGCATACTATATGCTCAATAAAATGTAGTTACATTAAAAAAAAATCTTCTAAGTGTGAAGTTTTGAAACTTTAAAATATTCATCTAAAATCAGCCGAATAACGAATTCCGAATTTCTCACCTGTGATCAGGAGAGAAGCCAGTACTGTACCTTTTAGCCCAGTACTGAACCACAAAAGTAATTATAACTGTACTTACCAGTAACCTGAATGTTCTTATATAGGAAACTATTGACTGTTTTTCCGTGAAATTTCTTCTATTTTTGCAAACTACAAATATTCCTTAAAAATCGTACCAACTACTAAAACTTAATAAATTACCTGTCTTAGGTAGAGATCCCAGTGCTGGACTTAGGAGCCCAGTACTGGATTACAATAGTAACGAGAACGTACTTTACCTGTGACTTGAATTCCTTCCCATAGGATAACATTGCGTGGTTTTCGCTGAAAAGTTTCTATCAACTTTGAAAATACATTTATATTCTTGAAAAATCACTACTGTAGCTAAAACGCTTTTACCTAACTGTTTACAGTACATGTCCCGTGACTGAATCTAGGATCCAGTTCTGGGGTTAGAAAAGTAATTCACAAAGTAATCAACTGCATTTATCTAGCAAAACCCATTGAGCTCAATGTTAAATTGTGTTTGAAATTGTGTTGCCTATTGCAACCACTGTAGCTATTGTACTTACAAAGGGTAAACAGCCATGACAACACGGGCTTTACCCCGCGCTGCCATTACGATGCTGCTTTTACAACGCAAGTCGTTACCATGACTTGCGCTGGGGGGTGCTGTTGGTAAAGGAATAGTTTAATTTTCTATTCCAACACCTTCCCTACTGTAACGTGGGCTGGAGTTAGAATAGAAAATTAAACTATTCCACAATCCGTTGTAAAGTTTTGCGTTTTAAAAGCAGCGTCGTAATGGCAGCGCGGGGTAAAGCCCGCGTTGTCATGACCTACATCCTTACAAAGCCTAATTGCCTCGTTGCAAAGTAATTACATAAATCACTCATATTGAGAAAAGTATATTTTGATACCTGTTGGTTCTAAAATAAAACAACCATATCTTTTAATATAAAACCATTGGCCTAGAGTTCAGTACTTGAGTGTGTGAAACCTTTTGCTGACTGAGTGTGCACATCAAATGCTTTACACTGTCCTCTGATACTGCCTTACTGCTCGACCAAGCTACCACTTTAGAGAGTACGGTTATATCTAACTTTAACCTCTGTCATACCTCTGGAGACTGGGGACTCTATACACACTGTACCTTACTTTGGTCCAGTATATATAGAGCCACTCTCTTACTATCAGTACTTCTTGGAGACCAAGTTCCAGAACAAAGACAACAGGTGAATGAAGGCTATGTGGAGAATGAATGTTTCATGACTCCCTGAACCAGAGAGAGGCTGATTTAGCTTCTTTACTAAAAAATTATATTTCTTTATGAGACAGGCTGTCCTATCGTGTTCAAACAATATCCCTGGTACAAGAAGGCAGGCAGCAGTCAAACCAGTTCATTATGACTTCCACTTATATTGCTTCCTAGCTATCCTCAATACGGTCCATGAAGTAGCCCTAAATAGAAGGTTTCAGTTTAGGCATTTAGGTTTTCTTCCAGGAATGCACCAGAGTTTGTGGGGGACTACCCTTTTAGAGGCCCATGTTGGTAAGAAAATGCAGAGAATTACAACAGGGAAAAATACTACTGCAATTAGACTGGTGGGCAGGAAGTCCTCTAGAGACCTGTGATTATATGTTCTGGTGCCAAAGAAACCAGGAGGCATTAAGCTGGTTTTAGAACCATACAACTAAATCAATGTATTTATTAAACTTGTTTTTATTGGTGTTTTCATAAATTGCAAATAGTGCAATATTACCCAATTGACAAATTGTAATTCAGAAAGTAGAGGACATATTCATGTACCCTTCGAGTTGGGCCCCCCTTCTTCTCCAGCTTCACGATTACTCAATGCTGATCATCGGAGTAGTCCAACTAGAAAGTTTAGAAAAGTGTTGGTTAAGCTCTTCAGTATCCTCTATTTGCACCCCATGCTGTACATATTTTGTTCCATTTCTTGGGTCAGCCCCTTCCTTCATGTTTTTTTTCCGCAACATGCACCAGTCCATATCATTGCACCATTCCTTAAGTGCAAGGGTCCCTACTACCCCATAGTTACGGGCAATATTTTGTTTTGCCACAACCAGGCCCAGAGCCATCTAGATTTTTGGGTGTGTCATGGTCGACTCTTCGCCCACAATGTTTAGCATGGTGCGTTTCAGCGAGTCTTCTGTGTGTATTTTCCACGTTCTTGTCATTAATCCCCCTATTGATTGGCAGTATGCTTGTATGTTCTGGCATTCTCAAATGATGTGATAGAATGCCCCCACTGTTTCACAGCCTTGCAGGCACATGCCAGTGGATACCTTTCCCACCTTTAGTAGGATTGTTTGAGTAATATGCGCTGTGGAGTATGCGGAGTTGCACCAGGCAGAACCCTGATCGCATTGCTATGACCAGCAGGCATGCAACTCCTTCTCCAACTCTCCTTCCTCAAATGTCCCTAGGTTGGCCTCCCAAGCATCTAAAAGTGTGTGGAGATGATCTGGAAGTTATTTACAACTTTCCTATGCAGGAAGGAAAAAGCTCTTTTGGTTATTGGCACCGCTAATATTCACTCCTCTACTTATGAGGATTCTAGGATCCCTATCCATGTTGGCAAGTGTTATAGTAGTGCATGCCTGACCTGGAGGTAGTGGCATGTTTAATTCTTGGCCAGTTGGTAATCCTTTTGGAGTTTCTAAAGGGGGGCCACTCCCCTCTGCCCTACCCAACTTCCCAAGTTTCTAGATTCCGATCATGTCCCACCTGGTAGACTCTTTGAGGCTCCCCACGGCAGATAGCTGGTTCCTATCCCATAAAGGTGTTTCTGCGGTTAGTTTCCCTTTCTAGCCCAGGTATGATGTGGCCTTATACTATAGTGATACCACCATCCTGGGGTGAGGGAGAAGGCAGGTCAGGGTCCCCATTTCCATAGAGTACTGTGGGATAGCCTCTTTCACCCATTTTGTATTCAGCCATTCTGACCGCTGGTTTGATTTTGTCCACGTAGGCCCAGTCATTTACCATGGTCAGTTGGGCCGCACAGTAATATTTGCGGATATCTGGTAGAGCTTTTTCCCCTCATACACTACTCTCATTTCATTAGTGGACTGGACACTTCTTCCGATGCTGACATGCTTTCTCCCCCTACTGTGGCTACAGAGAAGGAAGCATCATTTGTGAGGTGGTGAGAAGGGCGGCAGAGGTTCTGGACCTCAGCCTACCCTCAATGGTAGTCAAGACTAACATCTTGACGTAGGTGCCTCAAGTGGGAGTGATCCTTCAGAAGCCCTTACAGACGTCATGCTTTGGACCTGGTCTGAGCCCAGCACAGGGGCTCCTGTGAACAGCATGATTGCCCTCTGCCACTGCCCCACCCCAGGGGATTCATATTTCCTCATACAGCACCCTACCCCATGAGCTTGGTTGACCATGCCTCTACCTTGTAATCCTAGCGCATTACGTACCGGATAGGGAATGCAAGAGACACCTTAGGCAAGAACATGTTTTCTTCCACAAGCCTGGCACTGCGGTTCGTTAACACTGCGTGCCTTTTGAGACGTTCTTTTCATGCCCTATGGGATTCAGTTGCGCAGGTGCTTCCCATAGTTTCGGGGGAGACCCAGCCATACTCTCCCAGGCTGTTGCTGACAGGAGAGATGCAGCTAAGTTCACGATCTGATGTGGACTGGATACTACAGAGCCGCTGGGCAGATCTGTTTCCTCAACGACCTTTTGGCGCATACTTGGCTGAGAACAGCTGGCTTTTCAGGAGATGTCCAAGCATTGCTTATGGACAAGCCCTTTGATGGCTCCTGTATCTTCGGAGATGAGCGACCTCCATGCTGGAGCGCTTCAAGGACAGCTGGGCTATGGCCAGGTCCTTGGGCCTTTCTCTGGCCCCTCGCCACCCCCAGTCCATCTTTTGCTCCTTATGTGGCTACGTAAGAGGCTCCCATGCAACCACCAACCCCGGCATCTGCATCCTCCAAACCCTTATATTTTGCCTTCCTACCATCTTGGGCATCCCGTGGATGGCAGGATATACCCTCACATGCCCTCCTGGAGCTACTCCCTCCCCTTTGTGATTACCTCTCCTTCCATGACACCTGCTTTCGACCGGCTGATGGAGGACACTCTTACCTTGCTTTGACAGGAAGTGGCAGCTCTCTTGGTCAAGGAGCCATAGAGAGGGTTACGACGCAAGAAGTAGGTCGTGGTTGCTGTTCCTGCTACTTTCTGGTGCCCAAAGAGGACGGAGGGCCTTGCCCTAACCTAGACCTGTCTCTTCTCAGTTTCCTCGTCAAGAAGTTAAAAATGCTCACGCTCGCTCAAGTTCTGTCTGTCCTGGACCCGGGGGACTGGATGGTAGCGTTGGACTTGATGGACGCATACTTCCACATTCCCGTTCTGCCTGCCCATAGGTTCCATTCCAGACCTCTTTGGAGAAAATTCGGAACAAGAGATGAGCGATGCCATTGGAGCAGAAAAAGAACAGGAGTCTATCTCCGGATCTGGCTGCGATGTGGACGAGGACATCCCGCAAGGGGCAGCGCAGCGCAGCGTGAGTACCGATCCTCCTATGCCTCAAAGTCCAACTCAGCTTAAGAAAAATGCTCTGGTCCCACAATTGCCTTCGGGCCACGTTTGGCACTAGACCATGTTTCCGACGCCCCGCCTTCCGGCTCGGCACCAAAACACACAACAAATACTTCCGGTTCCGGATCGAGCCATCTACATTCAGGCACCGAGCCGAAACCTTCGAGGTCGAAGTCGAAATCTTGCTCTGCCCCACCTCCTTCGACGCTGAAAACATCTTTGGATCCGAAATCCTCGGCATCCAAAATACGGGCACTGAAACCTTTGGCGCTAAAGAAAATAAAGGCGCCAATTCCATCAAAGGAGCACTGATTCGATGACCCGCCTTGAAAACCGTACCCAAACCAGAAGGAACTGTACATTAATCCAAAAACTGGACATATTGCGACCCCATTGCCACTCAAACGCAACCCTGAAACTAAAGAAGCTTACCACATTCCCTTAAAAAGGAATCATGTGGGTACTAACCCTTCTCCTCCTCCTCCTCCTACATCACCTCCTTCCCCGAAGTCACAACCATTGTTAATTTCACCTACTGACTCACCACCACCATATACACCTGACAATCAGGATGATGGGGATGGGGATGGGGCTGGGGACACTGATCCTACACCTCCCGACACCCCTGGAGAGATTACAACACTAATTCTCCCACAGGTAACGATCCTGATCTTTACCCTACTAAGCCTTCTCCACCAGATGCAACGTAGGCTATATAGAATTATTAAGCAGAGCTGCTAATTACCTTGCGGTCGAATTGCATAAGGAATCCCTAGAAGAAGACTTCCTTTTCGAAACACACAGCAGTTTCCAAAGATCCACTCACACACTCCCTATGCTCAAGGGTATGTTAAGACATGTGGATGACGTTTTTTATGATACTGTTGGGGCACGTATCTTCACCCCCAGGGTGTACAATAAATATAAATCTGCATCATCAGATCCAGCTTACATCAGGGGACAGTTACCATTAGAATCTTTGGTAGTTTCTAATGCATGTAAAAGAGCCAATTCCCAAATTTCAGGAGATGCTCCACCTCCAGACAAAGAGTCTAAGTTGATAGACGCCTCTGGGAAAAGATTAGCCTCCCAAGCTGCAAATTTTTGGCGCATTTCCAATACCCAAGCACTTTTAGCCAGGTACGATAGGGCGCATTGCCTGATGAGCTCAAGTGCAAAGCTCAAGACCCAGTGCGGGAGGGACAGCTCATCTCGAACAATTCCATTAGGTGCGCTTTAGATGCCGCTGACACTGTGTCTAGAGCCTCAACACCAGCATTCTCTTGAGAAGGCATGCCTGGTTACGAATTTCAGGGTTTAAACCAGAGGTTCAAGCTTCTATCCTCAATACCCCATTTGACAAGCAACACCTCTTTAGCCCCGTAGTAGACACATCCTTAGAAAAGATGAAAAAGGACACAGAGGTGGCAAAATGTATGGGGGCCCTTCAGTCACCTTCCATCCGTGGTTCCTTTCAGCCCTCCTTATATCATGGAGGGTCTAAGAATACCGCCTCTGACACTGCCTCCACAACATACAAAGGCAACAATCAGCCCTCTGCTTCCAAGGGTTTTTTTCAGAGGGGGTTACAGAGGCAACAATGACTAGGGTAGAGGTTCCAACTAATGCGCCTCCCCCTTCAATACCAAACAGTGACGTGCCTACACTCCCCTGACCATTTAATACCTGTCGGATGGGGGGGGGATTTTCTTTCACAATTCCTACCCGTCTGGCAATCAGTAACAACAGATAAACAGGTGCTGGAGATTATCCATTCTGGTTGTTGCCTGGAGTTTACCAACAATCCTCCAAACATTCCTCCACGTTCACACAAAATGTCACAAGACCACTTACACCTTCTCTACCAAGAGGTTCAGTCCCTCCTCTTAAAGGGACCTGTAGAGCCTGTACCACTACAATAACACGGGTCGGGTGTATACTCCCTCTACGTTCTCATACCCAAAAAGGATTGTTCTCTCAGGCCTATCTTGGACCTCAGAGAATTAAATCTTTACATACAAACATATCATTTTCACATGGTAACCCTTCAGCAAGTGCCTCTACTCCTACAACAGGGTGACTTTCTGTCTACTCTAGACTTAAAGAACGCATGCTTCCATAGTCCAATAAATCCCGCTCATCGCAAATTTCTCAGATTTGTGTTAGCCGGGCAGCATTACCAGTTCAAAGTACTCCTGTTCGGAGTCACCATTGCTCCCATAGTCTTTATAAAGTGTCTGGCAGTAGTCACTGCTCATCTAAGAAGACAACACATTCATGTCTTCCCCTACTTGGACGACTGGCTCATCAAAGCCAGTATGTATCCAAAGTGTCTCGAACACACTCGCAGAACACTACAGTTACTGCACCAACTGGGCTTCACAGTCAATGTGTTGAAATCACATCTTCAACCTTCCAGCACTCAAAACTATCTAAGAGCCACTTTAGATACTCAAAGAGCCTTAGCCTTCCCCAATGCAGCCAGAATTCGCAATATTCAGGCTCTAGTTCTCCAGTTTCAGCCCACTCACTCACTCACTACCAGCTCAAGTGTATATGAAGCTGCTGGGAATGATGGCCTCTTGCATCATGATTGTTCCCCAAGCCAGGCTTCACATGAGTCCCCTTCAGGAATGCTTAGCAAGTCAGTGGAATCAGTCTCAGTCAAGTACACTTTATTCGATTTGTTAAAAATCATAAAAGGCATAAAACATTGACATACATACATAAAAGCATAAAATACGTTTTCCAAATTCGATACAAAATCCTTTTAAACATGTGCAATACAATTGATCGAGATAATCCGCATAAATGATGCACTTAATTAAAAAAATACTTTGTGATACATTCGGTGGCACACTATGTGACTTTATTTTGGTTGACGCCACTAAAAAATTGGCCACACAGAATATGATGTGGGTGCTACTCAAGGACTGAAGATAACCTAGAGCCGGCCTCACATGAATGAAGCCCGCCTCTCTCAAGATAGGCAGCAAGAATGTTTTCCTTATGTCCGAGAAGAACCCGCAAAACATAATAAAGTGCATGGTGTCTTGTGGTGAGAATTTATCACAGTTACAAGGTGGGCCCCCTTCTGGTTTGGCCCATGATTAGTAACTACCAAAATAAAAGTGGATCAGGTTAAATCTGAACTTGGTCAGTAAAAATCTATGGAATGGCCTGGAATCGATATTAAGGTATGGCTCAAGTGAGGGGGAATTTAGTAACATGTAAGGCGATCTAACTGTAGGTTTCAACAATTCCCGTTCCTCCCGGCCAAACTGGCCCCGTCCATAAAGTGCTTTTTAATCAAGTTAACGTCCTCCCTCCTAATGCTAGATGGTAATGAAAAGAGTCCCGGACGTCCCAACTGTCCAAAGGTGTTTCTCAGGAATTCCAGCCAAGGCACTTTTTAACGTGTTCTAATGACATGACATCAGTCAGGATTGCATGATTGAGGGTTAATTCCTTATTAAGCCATGTCTTTAACCAAAATGTTAACGGTGCCAAGTTAAGCCTATGGTAACATGGTCCAAACCCACCTCCGAATGACGTGAGAAGGTCTGAGTGGACTGGGGGACAGACAATAATGATCGCAAAAACCTGTTTTTTGCCCTCTGAATCAGATCGAGATGTACGTAACCCCATAAGGGTGAACCATACGTAGCGATTGGGATACATTTGGAGTTATAGACTTTTAAAAGAGCCTCCATGGTCCTTGGCCCCAGCCTTTTTGAGAACCCCATGAGGGAAGAGGTCGATTAGCCACAGATAGGCTCTTTGCCTTAATTTGGGGGCCCCACGACCCCTTCTCATCGAAGAGAACCCGTAAATAAGGGAAGACAGCTACCCTAGATACCACCTCACCCTTACACACGAAGATTTTAGATTTGCCCTTGTTTCTGTGGTGACCAACCACCATCGTGTGTTTTTCGCGTTTATTTTTAAGTCCAGCCGGTCCATAAACGCCCCAAATGCGTCCAACAAATGCTGGAGGGCCATCCCAGTGCGGGCTATTAAGACTGCATCGTCCGCATATCGGAGAGCCGGTATCCTTGCATCTCCTACACGCGGAACGTCCCCCTCCACTGCCTCCAGGTAACTTCCCAGGCCATTAATATAGATGGTAAAAAGGAGGGGGGCCAAAATACAGCCCTGGCGCACTCCTCGCACTGATTTAAAACGGCTTGTACACCTTCCCTCCTTGGTGACCCTGACTGTGGCAAATAGCTCCTGATGGAGGGACGCCATAAAGTTTACCAGCGCCACATCAATCCCAATCTCCAATAGGAGAGCCCACAATTTGGCCCTGTTCACTAGGTCGAAGGCCGAGGAGAGGCCCATAAAGGCCAGAAATAACGACCCCTCCTTGGCTACCGTGTATTTGGAGATTAACAAGTGCAAGTTAGAACATTGCTCCAAAGTGCCTCGCTTCTCTCTGAACCCATACTGGATGTTGGCCCAGGAGCCTTGTTCTTTGAGGTCTCTAAGATAGCACTCTCTACTTCAGCTTGATCAAAAAGTAGGGGGGCGGACTCAGGTACTACCAGAGGAGAACCTTGAGGTCCCGAGTCCGAATCTCCATACACCTCTCTAAAGTGACACAGCCATTTATCATCCGGTATAACACAGTCCATGACCGTGTTATCTAGATCTGAGAAAAAGGGCTGATTGATTGTGGCCCAGAATTGGCTACTGTCGCGTAATACGTCAGCTGAGAGTAGTTTTTCCCAAGCAGCCTTCATTATATCATTTTTCCGGCCCTTAATAGTTTACTCCATCCTTAGGGAGTCAATGACAGCCTTATCTCTCGGGTTATGTTTTAGGGCTTGTATAAGCGCTCTATGGGCTTTTGAGCAGTTCGAGTCAAACCATCTATGATGATTTTTGCCTCCAAACCCTAATTCCGCCGTTAGATCTTTAGAAATTTGTACGCACATAGATTCAAAGGCCCCCATGATTTCGTAGTTTGCAGCATTTGGGTCATGGCAAATCACCATATTACCGTCGATTTTAGGAAGTAAATCTTCAAAGAAGTTTTCTGGAACTACATTTGCCCATTTCAACCTTCTCCCTTGGTCCACAGGGCGTAATGCTGGCCTTGAATGGGCAGGGCAGGACTTAAAACCCATGGAATCGCCCCAAGTCGCCTCGAGCAACACAGGGTTATGATGACTATATGGGGAAACAATTGCTCTATAGGAAACAACCCTATGTAAAAGGCCTGGGGACAGAAAGATATAGTCTATAATTGAACCAGGGTCAGAGCCCTTGTAGGTAATTGTTCTGGTCCCCCCCTCGGAATTAGTAGGTTCAAATAGGTTGAAATTTGCCAGCATCACTTCCAGGGCCTCTCCGGACTTGGTGTGCTCAAAATGGAGGGCCTCCGAGCCAGGTGGAGCCTCATACTCTCCTGTACGGCACAGATCGCTGCAGGGATGAATATTAAAATCGCCCAATAAAATGAGCTCGAAGTTAGTGTGGTTATTTTGACTGACGGTAAGTAAAAAAAATTCCAAGATGGCGATATGGTCATTACCATTTTCCCTTACCCAAGAATTATAAAAGTTAATAAAAATAATTTTACGGGTTGGAGGTACCGCCCATTCCACTATTAAAAGGTTCGGGGAAGCTACTTTGACCAATTTTGGGACCCCCTTGAGTTTTAATGAAAAAAGGGAAATAAGACCACCCTTTGCTCTACCAGCGGGACTGGGGACGGCCGGGATGGCGAAGCTAGTAAAGCCGTCCAGCCAGAAGCTGGAAGAGTTGTCCCAAGATTCCTGAAATGCTATATCATGGCTGGTAACGAAATTAACCCAGGCCTCGTCTGCCCTTTTAGCTCTAATTCCAGCTACATTCCAGCTGATGATTTTACATGCTGCTGCCACGTAAAGAGTGGGTACCCTGATCAGGGCAGGCGACATCGGGACTGGTTGTCAATCAATTTCCTCACTATCTGACAGAGGGACAAGTGGTTATTCAGGACCGGCCTGCAGCCCTCCGCGGGTCTATGTACTGACTGGGGATGAGGAGCAACCTGGACTACTAGCTCCCTCCTTGAAAAGTGTGTACGTATGTGCCCGCCTGGTCTTCCCCCTCCTGATGCAGAGCTCATCCCTCTCCTTGTCATGGGTAGGCAGTGGTCACCATAAATCTTAACTGGGGGTGGGTAGAAAAAGCACAAGGGAACCGGTCTCATTTGGCCTGTTTCCGGGCCAGATCAAAATTGTCTAAATTTATTATAACACAGTCCCCCTGAACGATCTTCAAGCGCTTTCTAATCCAACCCACCTCCTAGCCATGATGATCCTGTTGGAGATATTTGCCCCACCACTGCAAGCATCAGCACACCAAGATCTGGCCTTTACCATTAGGTCTGGGGCAAGTTCAAACACTCCCTCTTTAACACCTTGGCTGCTAGGGGGTTTTCCACTCCTGTGCTGCAATCTCAGATTTACCATTGTTCATGACCAGGTCAACTCGTCATAAGCACAGGGCAGGTAAAACCCATGACGAGTTGACCTTGTCATGAGCACTGAAGGGGTTAAGTGGGGGAAATCCGGTAAAGTTTGCAACTAAATGGGCAGCTTCCGGGGGTAAGTCTAATTTTACTTGGCAACCCCTCACCCTCTTGTTAAGAACTGAGCCAGAAGACTCTACCGGACTGCCAGACCGACTAGGATTTGGAGGGATTACCTCCGAGCTGATAAGGGCTGTATGTGGGACCCGCGGCCTGTCATTTACTTGCTCCACCCCGCTGCTGGACAACACAATGTCAGTCGATCTAGCGACCTTTTTAATGCCATTCCCTGGCATGACTATACCCGCTTTATGAAGTTCTGGGGATGAAATACGTTCGTTAACAGCTCTGTCAATAAGGGCATAAGCTTTTCTTTAGTAAGCCAGCAAGGCAGGTGTTCATAGTGTCCACGATGTCTTTTGCGATACCCAGTAGCAGAGGCTCGATCCGCGCGACAAATAGGGCCTCTAGCTGTTCACCCAGAAGATCGTTGGTCCCAGAAGCTGCAACTGCGACATCTTTAACTTTTTCCCGTTTTTTTTTTTCCTCTTTGAAACTTGGCCAGTCGACTGGGTACTCTGCAGCGGGGGCAGCACTGAGATATTTCCCGGAGGAGAGCCAGCAATGGGTTGCGCCAAAGAAGTGGGGTTTGAAATAATCACCACTGGCTCTAATGGAATATGAGGCACAAGAACAGTATCCTGAGTGTCCTGGATATTGGAGGTGATTATGGTGGGGGGGGGGGGGGGGGGTACCAAGCCCAACTCCTGTTCAGTGGTCGCAATTTCCTTAGTGAGAGCCCCCACAGCAGATGAGAGGTAGGATAAAATGGACTCTGAGTGTCTTGGCACCTTAGCCTTCTTCCCCCCCCTCCTCTGCATTAGTAGCTTTCTTGCGCTTACCCATGAGTAGATGTCATAGGGCTGGCCTGCCCTGCCTCCTCCTACCCCTGACGGCCACAGACGGCCCGCCCTTTGCCCGTGCTTCGCCCGGCTCCGCCCGCGCGTGTCCGCAATGCGGAGGAAGCTCCTGCTCTTTATGCGCCTCCGGGCGCGCTATCAGGCGGAAGTAGGCGGTGCAGCCAAGGCAGCCTGGGAGCTGTAGTCTCCCCCCTCTGCGGCCGCGCGGTGAAGCTTGCTGCGGCGGCAGGGGAGACCAACAGCGTCCGGGCCCCAGGAGTGTCAGGTGTGGCGAGTGTTGCGGCCTCCGGACAGCAGGTACAGCCGGTGTGCCCCCGTGAAGAGTTTCTGTTCCCCGCTCCTCCGAGGGAGCTCCTGCTCTTTATGCGCCTCTGGGCAAGCTATTAAGCGGAAGTGGGCGGTGCAGGCAAGGCAGCCTGGGAGCTGTAGTCTCCCCCCTCTGCGGCCGTGCGGTGAAGCTTGCTGCAGCGGCAGGAGAGACCAACAGCGTCAGGGCCCCAGGAGCGTCAGGTGTGGCGAGTGTTGCGGCCTCCGGACAGCAGGTACAGCCGGTATGCCCCCGTGCAGCGTTTCTGTTCCCAGTGGAATCAATCGCGGTCTTTTAACCAATCTAGTGTTGGTAAACGACCGTACTCATCACTCTCAGCAGTGGTGGAATCCACAAAATGTATCAAAAGAACGGTCTTTAATAGACCCAGTTCCACAGACAATGCTACCAACGGGCTCGTCCCTCACTGGTTGGGGGTTCATCTCCAAGATCACACAGTGCAAGGTCTGTGGATTCAAAAGCAAAAAACTCTCCACATAAATCATCTAGAGCTGCTAGCAGTGTTTCTAGTGCTCAAAGCATTTCAGGCTCACCTGGTCGGTAAGCTGCCCTAGTTCATGCCAACATGATAGCTATGTATTATATACAAAAACAGGGGGGGGGAGACACTCTTTCAAACTGTCCCACCTGGCTCAAGACATTTGGAAGAGGGCCATTCACTATAAAATCTATCTCCTAGCGGGACACCTCTCAGGAGTAAACAATCAGATTGCCGATCTTCTCCGCAGACAGCAAATCCACCAATGTGAACTTGACCCTCAAGTTCTCCTCCCATACTTTCAAAGTTGGGGATTCCCTCAAATAGATCTTTTTTTCCACACACGAAAAGGAAAAATGCCCACACTTTGCCTCCAGGTATCCACACCCGCTTTCCAAAGGCAATGCACTATGGATCAACTGGTCAGGGATATTTGCCTACTCGTTTCCGCCTCTCCCACTCATTCCTTATTTAAAATATATTTTTATTGCAGAGTTATAAACCACAGGATACAATCAATCAGCCAGTTCACTCGTGATATCCCCCCGTCCAATAAGAAATCCCAGTCGTACACAGCCATTCAGCCCGCATCCCGGAGGCCGGGCGGCATATTACTTCGTTCAATAGGAAAACATCACGGTGCACGTCCCATAGGGACCATGGTTGAAATATCGTTTTGCGTATCTGCTTTTACCCCCCCACCCACAACAACACTCCCGTCAGCCATCCCAGTGATAATCAGTGGTACCGCCCTTGTCGGGACCTGCCCTAGGTGCTATGGGTTGTCTCACCTGGCCGCTCTCCCCAGCCATTCCACTCTCCACACAGTACCCACCGTCCTAGTAGATCCAAGGTGCCCTACCGAGCAACCATCTAATGGCTTCCGGCCCCCCCCAAACTCCCGTTAACCAGCCCCCCCAAAGCCCCCCCCTCCCCTGGCAACTGCTAAGGTGTGTGCCTCGTCCTGTCGAATTGGATGGATCCACTACAGCGCGTGGTATAATACTTCTGTGTTCGCCCCGCGGTGTCCATCGGCTTAGTTCTCGCCATCCTCATCCTCTACCAAAGAATCACGCAAAGCCTGTACCACTAACTCCCATGCACGCGCCGCATCCAATGCCTTCTCATTCCCCATCTTGACAGCCTGCTTCATCCGGAGCACACTCTCGCAGTCAGACCAACGCAGCAGTTCATTCTTCCATCTACGCAGTGAGGGTCCCCCCCTGGACTTCCAATGCCACGATATTTCCCTCTGCGCCAATATCAGACCCAGGTCTATGAATTTGCTTGTCACTTTGGTGTGTTTAGTATGCGGGAACCAGAGCAGCAGGCACGCCGCCATATCGAATTCCACCTCCCTGTCGGTCACTTCATTCAGGAGTTCCCCTACCTCCGCCCAGTAGGTCCCCAGGTGTGAACACCCCCAAAACAAATGGTCCATGTCCGCTCCCAGAGACGCACACCGTGGGCATCGGGCATCCGGCACCTGAAAGTACCGCTGTAATTTCTCAGGAGTTAAGTAAGCCCTATGAAGCACATAAAAATGTACCTGCTGAAAGCGCGCATTTCTCGTGCCCTTCCACGTGCGCCGCAGGATATGGCCCCACGCCATATCCGGTATGGGTCGGCCTACGCTCACCTCCCATTTAGCCGTGAGCCCTTGGAGTGGTTCCAGTCCCTCATTCAGCATCCTATTATGGAGGCACGTCACAGCTTTGAACGTACCAGCCGCCATCACCACATATTGACACGCCATAGTCGTTGTGGGTTCCATGAGCCCCCCTTTCCAGTGCTTCTGCATGGCAGCCACCACTGCCGCGTGTAATAGGAAACCCCCATCAGATAGCCCGAACTGGTCCCGGAGCACTTCGAACGGCGCCAAAGCCCCGTCTATGTACAAGTCGCCCACTACCTGCAGTCCCGCCTCTTCCCAGTCCAGCAACGGGGACCAATCTCCCCCGTGTGGCAAAGCCGTCAGCATTCCGATCGGAATCTCCGGTGCATAAGGCCGCGATGCCCTCGCTCTCCGAAGGCTCCTCTGCCAGCACAGCCGGAGCGTCCGCTCTTCCATGGTGAGGGCCCGTAACTCGAGCCTCTGTTGCATGATGATGTAGGACAGCACGTGGCGTTGTATCCCCCGATCCCGGTCCTCCTCTGGACCCCGAAACACCCTAGCTACGTTCTGTGTAAGGATCTGCAACTGTGCCGCCAGATAATACAGCTCGAAGTCGGGCACAGCCATGCCCCCTTCTAGCTTGGGGCGAAGTAGCGTGCTCAGGGCCACTCTACGGCGGCCATGGCCCCACAGGAAGCCAATTATCATTGACCGCAGGTCTCTAAATACCCCCTGGGGAATCCAGACAGGCAGCGTTCGGAAATAATAGAGGAAGCGGGGGAGCGCCACCATTTTCAACAGTGCAATCCTACCCAGAACCGTCAGCGGGAGGGTCGACCAGAAAGACAAGCTGCCCCGCAGTGCCCGGACACAGCGACCAATGTTGCCCTCCAATAGGTCCGCAGTCGCGTGGTAGATGCGAACACCCAAATAGGTGATGCAAGAGGGCTCCCATACCACCCCCAAATCGCTGCCAGGGACTGGCGAGCCCGCTCGCAGCGGGAACACACAAGTTTTCGCCCAATTGACCTTAAGGCCCGACAGCCGGCCAAACTCAGACAACAGATCCATCGCTCCGACCAACGCCCCCGAGGTGTCAGCCAGGTACAGGAGCAAGTCATCCGCATATAGCGATATATAATGCCACTGCCCGCCGCTGACTATCCCCTCGTACCTGTCCCCTGACCTTGCATGGGCCGCCAAGGGTTCCATCGCCAGAGCAAACAACAGGGGGGAGAGAGAACATCCCTGTCGTGTGCCCCTGCCCACCGGGTATGCCGCAGACACCAGGCCGCCCAAACGCACTCTCGCCGTTGCCGAGGTATATAAGACCCTCGTCCACCTTCGGAACCCCTCGCCCATACCAAACCTCTCTAACACTCCATCCAGGAAAGACCATTCCAAACTATCAAAGGCCTTCTCGATGTCCACAGACAGGACCGCCGGAGTTCCCTCCCCGTCCAAGATGGTGTCCATTATTCCCACCAGGCGGCGGATATTCAGCGCCGTGCTCCTCGTGGGTATAAACCCGGCCTGGTCCTTGTGTACCAGGCCCGTCATGTGTGGGGCCAGCCTGGTGGCTAGGATTCGGCTCAAGATCTTATAATCTACCGTCAGCATGGATAGCGGGCGATAAGACCTCACATCCACGGCATCCCGGCCAGGCTTTAGGAGCGGTACAATCAAGGCCTCCCGCATGGACCCAGGCAATGCCCCCGCCTCGAAGGCTTCCGTATATACCACCAGCAGCCTGGGAGCCAAGCTGTCCACATACTGTTGATAAAATTCAATCGGCAGTCCGTCCACCCCGGGCGTCTTGTTGCGGGCCATATGTTTAATGGCCACCCGTATTTCCGTGAGCGTGATCGGGCTACCCAGCTCCTTCGCGTCCTCCTCGTCCAGGACCGGAAGCTGCCTCTCCCCCAGGTATTCCGCGATGTCCTGAACCCCCACTCTCAACTGACTCTGGTATAACTCCTCATAATACCCCCTAAAACGTTCCAATACCGCAGCCTGGGAGTACACCATATCTCCCTGCGCATTATTAATGCTGAGGATCGGGCAGCCCCTAAGTTCCGGGTTAGCTAGTCTGGCCAGGAGGGTACCCACCTTGTCCCTTTCTGCGTGTGCCCTGAGGATATACTGCCTATAGTCATAGCACCTTAAACGTTCCATCTCGGTGGCAACCACTTCCTTCGCTTCCAATAACTGGGCCTGTAAATCTGGTCTAGCCGGCCTGCGGCGCTCCAAGTCCCTCAAAGTTTCTTCCGCTTTCATTAGGTCGTTCAATACAGTCGTGCGAGCATTCGAGAACCTACCCAAGCACACCCCTCTCACCACCACTTTCATTGCATCCCATTCAGTGGACCTACTCGTAGCCGTGCCCTCATTCGCTCCGAAATAGCTATCAATGCCCTGCCGTACCGCGTCGCTGAACACAGAATCCTCAAGCGTCTCCGGCCGAAGCCGCCATGTAGGAATCACTGAGCGCTCTCTCTGCCACTGAATGTGTACTAATAGGGGGTTATGATCGGAGATAGTCCTAGCCAGGTACTCCGCATGGGAAATCAATGGGGCTAGGGATCCACCGCAGAGCACCGAATCGATCCTGACATGCAGATCATGGAGAGCAGAATAAAAGGAATAGTCCCTGGCTCCCCTGTGCCGCTCCCTCCAGACATCCAGCAACCCCCATCGTTCCTGCCAGTCCTTCCTGTGCGCGGCCAGCCTGCGCACCGGGGAGTCCACCAGGGGGGGATGGGACCTATCCAGAGCTACATCCGTGATCGAGTTGAAATCCCCCCCTAACACTATCGGACCCGCCAGGAAAGAGGCCAAGGACCCCGAGAGGCTATCAAAGTATCGAGCTTGGTCAGTGTTCGGTGCATAAACACAGCAGAAAACCACATCCCGTCCATATAACCTCCCCTCCACCGCCACAAACCGGCCATCCGGATCCACTACTTGATTCAGCACTTGAAAGGGTATCCCCGCCCTCACCCAGATCAACACCCCCCTGGCATACGCTGAGTAAGTGGTGCCAAACACCTGGCCCCGCCATCTTTTCTGCAAGGCAGCGCACTCTTTTTTGGTGAGATGAGTCTCTTGGAGCATAGCAATCTGAACCCCCCTGCGTACTAGATATGCATGTACTTTGTGCCGTTTCACCATAGTCCGCAGCCCCCGGACATTCCACGTCAGGCACTTCAAATTAGGTAATGTCCCCATTCCAACTTCGCACAGTCCGATTCAAATAACGAAGGGTCATAGCCCCCCCAATGCAGTTGCCCCCCCCCGAACAATCCCAAAACTGAAAAACTCCCCAAACCCCACTCCCCAGGACAGAGCACACGAACCCAATGGCCGCCCCCATCCAAACCTTGAACTAACTTCTCGCACTCTTACCCTGTGGTCTCCACCACAGTCGGCCTTAAGGGCCCAAGGGGGGTGAGTCACCGCCGACCCCAGCAAGCGGAGCCCGCGCCCCGCGCTTCCATCCCCTCCGAAGCACTCAGCTCCCCCTCCCGGTAACCCGCCCTCCAGCAACAGGATACCACCCTACCATGAAGTCTCGATCTAGTCCCAAGTATATTTCAGCCGCAGAAAATACCATCCGATGTCTGTGGGGTCACTATCGGCCCCTTCGAGCTTTCCGCCTCTGAAAGTTCCTCTCCCGTCCTGCTGCCTTCCCCTCCCGAGTCCGTTTCTGCCCGTTCACTGTTCTGTTGCGACCCTGTAATGACCGCCGTCGCTGCGAGCGCATCCCTCTTCTCCGCCGCCATTTGAGCCTCCCGTTTCTCCCGCTGGCGCCTGTTGCGGGATCTGATGCGTTGTGACTGCCTCACCCGGGGCTGCTTGGGTTGGTCTCGCCTACTTTTATGCGATCTGTCCGTCCCCGCTCTATATGACTCCAGCCATTGCCAAACTTCATCCGGAGTCTGAAAAAAGTGTGTAGAGCCATCCATTATGATCCGCAGCTTAGCCGGGTAGAGCAAGGAGTACTGGATGCCTTCTTCCCTGAGCTCCTTCTTCACCGCAAGGAACGATGCCCTGTTCTTCTGGACCGCTTGAGTGTAGTCCGGGAAGATCGTGACCTTACTGTTCTCCACCTCATACGGGCCCGACATCCTGGCCCGCTGGATGAGGAGATCCCGGTCCTTGTAGTGGAGGAGCCGCACCACCATCGGTCGGGGGGGGCGGCCAAGCCCCGGCGGGCGAGCAGGCACCCGGTGAGCTCGCTCCAGGGTGAAAAAAGGAGTAAGCCCCTCCGGCGCCACCACAGTGCGGAACCAGTTCTCCATATAGGCCACCGCATCCTCCCCCTCAATTCGTTCCGGCAGGCCTACGACCCGCACGTTGTTCCGTCTATTGCGGCCTTCGGCATCCTCCGCTCCAGTGAGTCCAGTCGGGCCAAAATGTCCGTGATCCTGTGCTCCGCGGTCACCACCGATGGCTTCAGGTCCAGCAACAGTTGGTCATGGTCCTCGACCCTATCCGCCAGCTTCGCGTGATCCGCGCGTAGCAGCCCCAGGCCCGTGGCCACTTGGGCAATGTCATGGTGCAATGCTTCCTTAGTGGAGGTGATCGCATCAAGTATGGCATCCAAACGCCGGTTCAGCCGCTGTTCTTGGTCAAGCTCCGGGGAGGGACTCTCGCTCAGCCGAGTAGATGTCGCCGAGTCCCCCTCGCGACTCCCGGGCACCGGCCCTCCGATCGCCGCCATGCCAAGGTGCTGCGTCACAGGTCCAGTCTTGCGTGGACGCCCGTGGTTCCGTGCCAGTCTCCGGGCACCGGGCAGTGCAATGTCCCCACCGACGTTCTCAGGAGCAGTGGCCAGGTAGACGAGCTCCGTTCCGTCACCCCCCTCCGACGCCTGAGGGGGGAAGGATGAGTCTTAGGGCGGCGGCCTACGAAGGTCCCCAAGCTCCTGGGCGAATCAGGTCAGCGTCCCCTGGTCTCAGGACACAGCACCGCTGATCCTAGTGCCTCGGGCAGCCGAGTGCAGGAGCTCTTGCCACTCGGCGACAACTTGGCTCAGGGCTGAAGTTCGGAGCCGTCCGACCTCCTCGCCGCCATTTTCTTCGCACCCTCGGCAACACCTCGGCCGCCTCTTCTCTCGATCTTCTCGGGGCCAGCAGTCCCCCAGCGACCCTCCAATTGTGCCCAGCTGTCCCCTCACACTTCAGAGGGCAGGAACGTCGTCTTCGGGTCGCCTAGGGTCCTGAAAACAGGAGAATTAACGGGATTCCGCGCGGAGCTGCGAGCTCACGCCGCCATCCCGATCGGCGTCCAAGCCACGCCCCCCTCTCCCACTCATTCCATTAGTGTTTCGGAAACTCAGGCAAACATCACTCACACGGATTCTAGTAGCTCCCACATGGGCCCGTTAACCTTTGTTCACGACCCTGGTGGAGCTATCACTAGTTCCACATCAAAAGCTGTATCTCACATCCAGTCTCCTCACACAGAGCCATGGAGAAATGAGACACCCAGATCCCAAACCGCTCCACCTCCGATCTGGTTCCTGAAATCTCCCGCCAGCCTGTATGAACATCATTAGAGAGGCCTGAAGACCTACTACAAGAGCCTGTTATGAAGCTAAATTGAAACGCTTTGTTACCTATTGCAATAATAACAACAACAATCCTCTTGATGCTTCAATACAAAATATCATTTGTTATCTTTTACACTTGCAGCGGTCAGAGCTAGCTTTCACTTCTATCTGCTTACAACGCGCTGCAATAGCTGCGTATCTACAAAATAGGCAACACTTATCTCTCTTTAGAGTGCCAGTAATCAAAGCTTTTATGGAAGGACTAAAGAGTTATCCCACCAAGACTTCTGCCTGCCCCAGTGTGGAATCTTAACATAAGTCCTCACACGAATAATGGGCCCACCTTTTGAACTCATGCACTCATGCATAACTGTTATTTCTCTCCAGGAAAATCGCTTTCTTCATTGCAATATCTATACTGAGGAGAGTGGGAGAGCTACAGGCATAACCATGGAAGATCCTTTTTTCCAGCTTCACAGAGACAGTTCTTCGCACTAACACCAAGTTTCCACCTAAGGTAGTCAGTGGCAGAACGAGCTCTACACACCTTAGATGAGCCCTTTTATATTACATAGAAAGAACAAAGTCATTTAGTAAAACTAAACTTTTTGTTGCTTTTGCTCCACCTCACAAAGGCAATCCCATATCCTACTCGGGTATTTCCAGATGGATTGTTAAATGCATTGAAACATGTTATGCAAAAGCAAAGAAACCCCTTAGTGCGCATTCCACTCGCAAAATTGGGGCTACTAAGGCTTTCTAAAGAAACATCCCCATAGTTGACATATGTAAGGCTGCAACATGGTCTAAGCAAATATCAAGGACCCCCTGCAGTTACTCTAGAACACCTAGGGCAGGGCAATAATACAAATGAAAGAAAAATCCCTAGGCAGTCAAACGATTCAAATGGTTTAACACTTTAGCCGCGGCCGTTATTTCACGGCAGTGCAGCGGTTCTGTGTAGTGGGCGGGGCCACGTCGGCCGTTTGACGTTAGCAGCACCAGCGAGGTAGTGCTCGATACGGCTGACTGCAGCAGTTAAAGGGTTAACAACTCATCACAACAAAAACAACATGATATAGAGGACTCTGTGTGAATACAATGGAGCTATATTAAAACATGTATACATTTTATTTAACTTATTTTAAAAAACTAATTCGAAAGAAACATTGAAATTATGTTATATTGTATCTATGAATTGTTTGAGCATCTTTCGAATAGGTTTTTTAAAATAAGTTAAATAAAATGTATACATGTTTTAATATAGCTCCATTGTATTCACACTGAGTCCTCTATATCATGTTGTTTTTGTTGTGATGAGTTGTTAAATAATCAGGACGCTGATACCAGCATGCCCAACCTTACTCTCCCGGATGGGTACTCAATGGAACTAATCAATAGAGGGACACGTGGTGGTGGGATAGCGGTCATTTTTAAGGAGCAATATACATGCTCCTTTATTAAAATTAACATTCATGACTGTGAGAGTGCCAAGTTTCAGATTACCTTTAGCTCTCAATTTACGTTCTCTGGCATTTATATCTATCGGCCCCCGGGACCTGCCTCCAAGTTTACTCAATCACTACTGGAGGTAGTGAGTCCCCTAGTGTTAGGACTGTCTAACTTCACCATCTTGGGAGACTTAAATCTTCACTTTGATGTGTGCCAGGACGTGGCTATTAGAAGCCTCCTAAGTGATTTGGCAGGGCTTCAGTTAGAATCCTTTGTCCATACCTCCACACATGTGTCGGGCCATGTGCTCGACCCTCTGTTCTCTAACATTCTGGAGCTTAGGGTAGACGCCCCAAAACCCATGGGGTGGACTGATCATTTTTTGATTAAGGCCACCGTGCGGGTCAGGGAACCTATAAAAATCATGGGGGAAAACCGGGCCTTTAAGAGACCATGGCACAAACTCCATCCCTCCGACCTCCAGTCGACTTTGGGAATGTTCCCTGATGGGAAAGCCGATGTGACAGCTACATATGCCAACTTCCATAAGTGGATTGTTAAGGGGCTTGACGCCCTTGTTCCTGCTAAATGGACCAAAGGGCGTAGGTCCCCCTCTCACCCTTGGTATAATGATTCCCTTAGAGCACTAAGGAAAGACTGCAAGAGGGCTGAACGCCTGTGGAGGTGAGAATACAGTGAGGAGCACAAGCGCCTGTATTTGGCCAAATTAAAATTGTATCATAAGGCCATCTGTGCTGCACTCGCTGCTTTTTATGCTGTTGAAATTAAGACCAGCCCAAACCCCACTAAATGCCTGTTTAAGTTAGTGCAGGAGCTGCAAACTAAACAGGCCCCCGCCTCCTGTGTTACTTCGGCACAGCATTGTGAGGACCTAGCTACCTTTTTTGTTGAAAAAGTCAATAAGATTTATAGCACCTTCCCACAATGTACTCCTGAATCTGCTAATCCTACTAGTGTTAGCTCTGGTAAATCTATTTTGGCATGTATTCCCGACGTCACTATTACTGATCTAGCGACTATCTGCAAAAAAGTGAAATCTGGGTGTCCAGCAGACCCTATGTGGCCTATACAATTTGTTGACTCCTTAGACTTTTTCTTACCCTCTCTGAGTCTTTTACTTAATCTGTCTTTCTCTACGGCCATTGTTCCTGTTACCTGGAAACAGGCCTGGGTCTCCCCGATATTAAAGAAGCCGACTCTCGATCCCGCTAAGCTGGAGAATTTTCAACCCATATCACTTCTCCCGTGGGTGTCAAAACTTGCCGAGGCCCATGCTAACGCTGTGCTGGGGGAATTTTTGCAGCAAAATAACATTCTGGACCCTTCTCAAAATGGGTTCAGACCTGGCCACAGCACAGAGTCCGCAATGTTGGCCACTACTGAATACCTCCGAGAAATCCTAGACGCCGGTCAGAGTGCAGCGCTGATCTTACTTGATCTCAGCGCTGCATTCGACACGGTGTCGCATAAAATTTTGTTGCGTCGTTTGGAGGACTCAGGAGTGAGAGATCAGGCCCTTGAGTGGTTCCGTTCTTTTCTCCAGGACAGATCCTTTCGAGTGTCTGCCCCCCCCCCTTTTTTGTCCAAATTCCATCACATTGCGCAGGGTGTCCCTCAAGGCTCGGCACTCAGCCCGTCCCTTTTTAACCTTTATGTTCAACCGTTGGCAGCGATTGCCAGAGAGTGGGGCCTGACCCTGGTATCATACGCTGATGATACTCAGCTGGTAGTCGCACTCTCTGAGAGCCCTTCTGTCGCTGCCACAAGATTTAGGGACGGTATCGCTGCAGTGGCCCACTGGATGACCAACAACTGTCTCCAGCTGAACGCCGGTAAAACCGAGATTTTACTGCTAGGGAAGAACACAGCCCTGTGGAACGATCATTGGTGGCCTCCCTCGTTAGGTGGGATGCCTGAGCCTAGGACCTCTGTGAAAAATCTGGGTGTCTGGGTGGACTCCTCTCTTGGGCTTGAAACACACATCAAGAGAGTGGCTGCGACATGTGTAGGCTTGTTGCGGAGTCTACGCCCTATCTTGGGTTTTTTCGAACCTGCTATGCGCCAGCATGTTGTGCAAGCTGTTATCTTGTCACGCATAGACTACGCTAGTGTCCTACTACTAGGTGCCAATAAAGCGGAAATAGCCCGCTTCCAGAGAGTACAAAATTCAGCAGCCAGGACTCTGGTTGGCCTCCCTCGGAGATGTTAGGCACGGGCCACGATTAAAAAACTGCACTGGCTGCCTGTTGACGCCCGTATTCAATTCAAGTCACTCTGTTTGGCATTCAAGATCCTTAAACTGCATAACGCAGAAATGTTGCGGCCCCTTTTATCCTTCTACGTACCGCAGCGAAATCTTCGTTCTTTTGGTCAGCATCTTGCAGTCATCCCTAAAAGCAGGCTTTGCCGGATGGGTGGCCGCTCTTTCCTGGTGTTGGGAGCTAGGCTCTGGAACTCCCTCCCGGTGACCATCCGGGGCATTGACAACATGCTTGCCTTCCGGAAGGCTGTGAAGACTTTTCTGTTCCCTTCTTGTTAAGGCTCTCTGTTCAGTCTCGCCGTCCCCTGTATATTATCTTATGGATCATTAGCGCCGGGACGCCCCTTTGCTGGGGCAGCTGTTGCGCTTGACAAAAATAGTAACAAAAATAGTAACATAATTTGAACTGTTTGACTGCCTAGGGATTTTGCTTTTAATTGCAACATGGTCTATACCACATACATTCACCAAGCACTATTGTGTAGATGTGTTAGCGAGACAACTTGCTAATGAGGGCCAGGCAGTACTTAGAACACTCTTTCAGACAGCTGCAACAGGTACAGGTTAGCCACCGCTTTGGGAGGATACTGCTGTATAGTCTATGCAAAGCATGTGATCTACAGCTCACCTGCCTCGAATGGATATTGTTACTTACCCAGTAAGCATCTGTTCTTGGCATATACAGCTGTCGATTCACATGCACCCACCCGCCTCCCCGGGTACCTATAACTGTTGCAGTTCTATCTTACGCATGGACATCTCTATTCTTTACTCACTAAGTCCATTCTCACCCTCTGCGGGAAACCAATCTAACATGGAGTTGATGCCCATGCACACTACCACCGAAAGGAGGAGTCACCTGCCTCGTGACTGTAAAGACTTCTTAGAAGAAAAACAACTTGCAAACATCCAAACCCAACACCTGATGGCAGGAGTATGCAAAGCATGTGAATCTACAGCTTTACATGCTAAGAGCAAATGCTTACTGGGTAAGTAACATTATCCTTTTGTGTTACAAGGAAAATACTAGCTTAGACAGTCCTCCTCTATGTTTTTGTGAATTATCCCATTTTTTGGTTTCCAAAGTCCGGTCACCCTGCCATACCCTTCCAAAATTCGACAAGAGATGCACCAATTTTTTAGGTAATGCATGACTGTAGTGAACCCAGCCACAAGCTAGGGACAGGAGGCCCACCAGTAAGCTGATAGGAAGTGTGGTGTGGTCTGAGGTAGAGGGGGTGCCGGGGAAGGGGCTCCAGACAAACATGGGACGCCAGGTGTGCTCACCTCCAGACCAAGCATAGTGACTAGAAGTGTTCCAACCTTGCAGGCATCATCCAAAGGAAAACATTTAACTCTGACTTCCGACCCCACGAGGCGGCATAGGTGGGGGGGAAGTGGGCTCCCACTCTCTCTTCCACATGGCAAGTGAAGAAACTCAGGGAAATGGCTATGACTATAGAAAAAAAAGGCGCAAAAAAGAAGGTTCCAGATACAAAGGCGGAGTCAAGATGAGCTAAAGCTAATCACCGAAAAGCCTATAGGGAGGACCACGCCACGCTCACACCTTTTCCCGGGAATATGGAGGTGCACAAGTACCAAATTTTCCCCACCGGGCACGTGGCCGACACCAGCGGCAGCAAACGGCAATATGGCCTTCCCATGTTTTCCACGCACCTATAGCGATACTAAGCTACACAACGTGTAATACGCACAACCGGGGGGGGGGTAATATTAAAAAGAAGTAGCCCCCAGCAGAGAAATACCCACTGCAAGGGGCCACACAACAACCAGGCTCTTAGCCACCGGGCAAAGTGACTATGACAAAACTAGCATTGTCGCAGGGCTCCTGTAAAAAACGCCACAATTCCATCCCTCCCTGCACTCAGCAGACCACCCCACAAAGCTATTTTTCACAGATCTAAGCATCTAGTTGGGTTTAGTGGGTGACCCAACGGTTTATAAAGAGATTAAGATCCATCTAGACAAATAATCTCCCTACCCAAAATTACTAAAACATGCCCAACAGGGATCACCTTCTGGTGCCTCACTAGGTCGCGACTAGTGGAGTGTAAAAATCACTCCCCTAGGGTAAAAATACAGATACTCCGAAAAACCAGTAATTACGCAGCATGTGTAATATTTCTGAGTTAACAATCAACCAAGTTCTTTCAAAACCCAGGTAACAGAGAAGACAACAACATGCACCAACGTGAATCGTCGTCAACCCCCACAAAGGAGAAATAAAAAATGGACACTTCCGAACTTACGCCAATGGAAAGAGGAAAACCATGGAAGCTCTCAGCAAGGGGCCTGCTTAACACCTGAATGGGTGCACCATTCCTTCATCTAATCAAGCCCCTCCACAGCAATGACACCCATGAACTAAAAAATGCAAACATTTCCAAAATGCTCAGAAAAACACAGCCACCGGAGGAGGACAGACTGCTGCCAGGGGACTCACTCCTCGAACTACAACATCATGACAAAAGTTATTTTTACTTTTATGGTTGAGTACGATCTGCCTACTATTGGTAATCCTACACTTGAGTACTACAGAGGAACTAGCAAGGCCAAAGAGACTCACTACTGGGGAGCTACAGCACCTGTGTAGGAACCTTTCATATGTCACTTATAATTATTATTATTAAAAATTTTTATAGAGCGCGTAGTCACCCTGAGGTATCCCAGCGCTGAAGATCCCTACTTCTGTGGGTTCGGCAACAGAGAAGGGGGAAAGACAAGTTACAGATGGGGAAAGTTAAAATTTAAGGAAACAGGTGAGCTTTGAGCCGTTTCCTGAAACGTAAGTAGTTGGGTTCTTTTCTCAGGTCTCGGGGGAGAGCGTTCCAGAGGCGTGCGGTGTGGACCGAGAAACGTCTTCCGCCCGAGCGGGCTTTCTTGAATCTGGGCAGGATGATAAGGGACTCATTGTCTGAACGAAGGGATCTTGGGGCTTTGTAAGGTTTTATGAATTTCCTAAGAATAGGAGGGCCTTGATTCTGCAGTAGCTTATGCGCGAGGCATAGGACTTTGAAAATCACACGTTCCTTCACTGGGAGCCAGTGAAGGAGCTTCAGAGCAGGTTTGGCTGAAGCTCTGGCCGGGGTGTTAAGGATCCGGGCCGCCGCATTCTGAATTTTCTGAAGTTTGTTTAAAGTTGCTTCAGGTGCGCCCAGGTAGATTGCGTTACTATAGTCGAGCCTGGAAAGTATGAGGCCTTGGATGAGAAGTCTTTGTGATGTGGGTGGAAGTAGGGGCAGGATCTTTCTCATAGATTTCAGTAGTCCGAAGCAGGTACCGGCTACTTTTTTGGCCTGCGTGGTGAATGAAAGATCAGTTTCGATCCATACTCCCAGGCTTTTTACTTCCTGTTTTGGGTCTGGGGGAGGACCCAGACAGGGTGGCCAGGTGTTCAGGGGGAAGGTGAGACCTTTCTGACCCAGAAGGAGGATGTCCGTCTTTGATCCATTCAGCTTTAAATCTGAGTTATTCATCCACCCTTGTATCTGCGTCAAGCAGTTAAATAAGTCCGCAGGTTGATTACTAGGGTGGGATAGGGAGACGACTAGTTGTGTGTCGTCCGCATAACTGACGATGCTCACTCCGAACGGGGTGACGACCTCCTCCAATGGAGCCATGTATATGTTAAACAATGTGGGGCTCAGGGAGGAGCCCTGGGGCACCCCACATTGGAGGGGTGTTTCGGAGGAGCAGGTGTTATTTTCCCAAATCTGAAAGGAGCGTTGGGCCAGAAAGGAGGAAAGCCAGGAAAGAGCAGTACCTTCTACTCCTACCTTTTTACACTAAACAGAACTCTAGCATCCCCCATGCACTGAACAGTGCCCTTTTAATTAACACCTGGTATCAACACATGAACACAGCCAGCTCCCAAGCATCAGCCAGGTCATGTAAGGTCTGCTCGTTAATCCGTCAAAACACACAAGATGATGGACGGAATGTTGCACAATGGCAAAACATTCACCCCCAGTCACAGATCTGGGTTTAATCCATCGTTATTTTGCTCATCAAGCCACCCCAGTTCAAACATGGCCATTTGCAAATCAGTCTTGACCCTGTGCCTCATGGGAACAGTCCAGCCCGAACTGCCAAGCCATGTCTTCCCTGGTCCGGAATCATGCATCCTAGGACCGGTTTCTGGCTATCAGCCGTCTTCAGCCAGGATAGCTTGACTCCAGTGGCTTATTGAGCAAGGGACCCACATCTGGGCATACCCTTCCCACATAGGGTGAACAGCAAAACACACAAGATGATGGACGGAATGTTGCACAATGGCAAAACATTCACCCCCAGTCACAGATCTGGGTTTAATCCATCGTATATTATTGGTGGCAGAGTGGGCTAAAGAACGGTGATGGATTAAACCCAGGTCTTTTGACTGGGTGTGAGTGTTTGATTGGTTCAGATGCTCCGTCCATTACCAACCCCTTTTGTACCGCTTTTGGCCACCATAAGTGTGGCAGGGTATGCTCAGATGTGAGTCCCTTGCTCACTTTGCAACTGGATTCAAGCAAGCCAGTCTGAAGACGGCTGGAATGCCAGAAACCGGTCCTCGGAAGCTTGTTTCCGGTCCAGGAAAGGCATGGCTTGGCAGTTCGGGCTGGACTGTTCCCATGAGGCACAGGTCAGACTGATTTGCATATAGTCACGTCTGAACTGGGGGGGCAGATTGGGCTAAAGAACGGTGATGGATTAAACCCAGGTCTTTTGACTGGGTGTGAGTGTTTGATTGGTTCAGATGCTCCGTCCATTACCACCCCCTTTTGTACCGCTTTTGGCCGCCATAAGTGTGGCAGGGTATGCTCAGAGGTTAGTCCCTTGCTCACTTTGCCACTGGATTCAAGCAAGCCGGGCTGAAGACGGCTGGAATGCCAGAAACCGGTTCTCGGAAGCTTGTTTCCGGTCCAGGGAAGGCATGGCTTGGCAGTTCAGGCTGGACTGTTCCCATGAGGCACAGGGTCAGACTGATTTGCATATTGCCACATCTGAACTGGGGTGGCAGAGTGGGCTAAAGAACGGTGATGGATTAAACCCAGGTCTTTTGACTGGGTGTGAGTGTTTGATTGGTTTAGATGCTCCGTCCTTTACCACCCCCTTTTGTACCGCTTTTGGCCGCCATAAGTGTGGCAGGGTATGCTCAGACGTGAGTCCCTTGCTCACTTTGCCACTGGATTCAAGCAAGCCGGGTGGAAGACGGCTGGAATGCCAGAAACCGGTCCTCGGAAGCTTGTTTCCGGTCCAGGGAAGGCATGGCTTGGCAGTTCGGGCTTGACTGTTCCCATGAGGCACAGGGTCAGACTGATTTGCATATAGCCACGTCTGAACTGGGGTGGCAGAGTGGGCTAAAGAACGGTGATGGATTAAACCCAGGTCTTTTGACTGGGTGTGAGTGTTTGATTAGTTCAGATGCTCCGTCCATTACCACCCCCTTTTGTACCGTCATAGGATTGGAAGACATCATTGGCTTTCTAAGATGGTTATTTCCAGTAACCAAACTTAAGCATCTTTTCTTGAGATTTGTTATCGGAGTGCTGTAAATTAATACATGTACACTCTATCCAAGTCTAAACTCCATTCTCAGACTGTTTACTAAAGTTCTTTATAGTGTGGTGGCTCATCATCTCCTCCGATGTGCATTTGTTCAAATATTCAATTATTTGGAAAACTATCTTGTCAAAGACCAACCTCCATTGTCTTGTCAGGAGACATGTCCTAAATCTGAGATTTGTTGCCATGCAGAAAACATCTAATATGATTGCACCCCACAGACTTCAGTTCATTGGGGCAGTAGTGGAATCCTTAGTTGACCTGCTATTTCCTCCTCCAGAGGGTTCTGGCCCTTTATGAAACCATTATTATTATAGTCCTAGAACACTTGAATCCAAAATATAAGTAGTTGTGGGAATTTCTCCCAAAAAGACTGATTCCAGTCAAGTGTTGAAGCCTCCTCATCCAGTAACTCTGGGAGTGAACTTTGTAAATGGGTCTCCTTTCAGCCCTCCAGAACCCCAGATTACAATGGGAAGTCATACAGGTGGTCATAAGGTTAGTCTATTGGCTCATAGAGTATGGATGATTCAGAGCCATTTCAGTTACCTAGACTTTATAGCTATATTACTGGGACTCTGATCTTTTCTGCCTTTCCTCGGAGACAGTCCTGTTCAATTCCTTGCAGACAACTCAGTTACAATGTTTTAGTTAAACGTAACAGGTGCGGACAATGACTCATTCACTCTGCCTTTTGTCAGTGCATCCTTGAAGCTGGTGTCTCAACAATAACACATTTCCCATCGCAGAATCAGGATTTTCAGCAGGCTACATCATGCTACACAGAAGTGGGAGATGCAAAAAACTGCATCTTTCCATCATCAAAAAATGAGTTTCAGGCTAATAGGTCTTTTAACCATGGAGGGGAGAACTGCATGTACGCTGTGGAAATGAAGTCCTTAAGTGATACACTTCTCTTAGATTGGCCAGGAGAGAGGCTTGTCTATTCCCCAGATACATCACACTTTTCGCAGCCCTGCCAAGTGCCACCCATTGCATGGTAGACTATGCTTTTCAATATTATCCACACATGCCGCAAGAGCGGTAAGTTACTGTGCAGTTGTGTGGCACTTGGAAATGCCGTCAAAGTCAGCTGAGAAAACACAGCAAATCAGACTGGGCTAGTGCTCACTCCTTCATTACACAGTGCACTGATTGCGCTAGTGGCGCACATGCTGCATGAACACAATTAGCGGTAGCAATTTAGTGGCTTTGCTAGGGTGGACGAAACGACTACATAAAGATGCGCGTCGCCTGATAGATATGGGCCTCTTGCTCGCAAAGCGTAGGGAGGCACTGAGATGGGTTTGAGGGCCAGCACCCACGATTGTTGATTGGTCTCAGGATATGATTTATTGTAATACACAATCTAAATTATATAGCAAATTGTTGCCTCCCCAGAATCGCCCCAAAAACATTTGGGGGCTATCCCAGAGTTACCCATCTTCAAAAGCTACTGTGGGAGAGGGTCCTGCCTTGATAACATAAATCAGATTCATGTATTTTACACTGCAGCCCGTGCTGAGGGCAACTCTGATGCTAATTGCATGTGTTGAAATCCTGAACCTGTTTACTTGTGTTTGCTGATGCGTAAATATTGAGTATTTTTTTTTTTCAAATCGTTTTTATTAGGAAAACAAAGGGAAAATAATCAAGAATGCAAACAGAAAATACAAAAATACAAGATGCATTGGCTGATAATGTTGTCAAAAAGATGGTCGTTAGAGGAATATTAATCACAGGGATTGACACATATATCAAATCGTATGGACGCATAGCTGCTCCCCTGCAACAAAATGTGTACAATTTACATATGTAATGCAAGATGCATGCTCCTTAATACAGTGTGCAGACCCAAAACAAAACACATAATACAAATACAAAATACCAAATACAAAATACACGGTACAAAATTAGTGCCCATCCTGTGATAAAGTTAATGGTCATGTTTCTGTTATTGCCTTAGAGAAAGTACTATGGATATAGCGTTGTCATCGTATCATGCAGGTAACATGTTACAGTTGATTACCTTTTAGTGGCCTTTATAGGCCTTAGGGAGGATCGAATGAGAAGGAAGAGGCATCCAGGGATTTCCATAATCTTTTGTTCGAGGACCTCCAAGGGGAGGAATGTAAGGCAGGATTATCCGCTCCTCTAATGCATGATACCCAATCCTTCCATATAGTGACGGACACTTCAGAGGCGTTCTTCCATTTACATAATACTACCTTACATGCCAAAGTTAGTAACAAGTCCAATAATTGACGATCATTGTCATTTTTTAATTTTGGGTCCAGAGAACCCAGGATAATATAAACAAACTCCCTTGATGCCTTGATCCCAAGAATATGGTCTATGCAGTCAAGTACTTTTCCCCAATAGCTTGCCAGTGAGGTACAATGGAATAGCATATGAGCTAGATCCCCTGTGTGTAAATTACAATTCCAACAAGTAGGGTTATCCGTCAGTTTTAGCTTAAATAGCCTGTGTGGTGTCCAATAGGCCCTGTTGAGTAGCATGTCTTTGGTCTGGGACAATATAGGTGAGACTTTGTTTGTTAGAGCTGTAGCGTGAATTCTGTCCCAGTCGAACGTTATCCCGGTAGAGTTCAGTTCGACCTCCTACCTTGACTCATTACGTTATTGGTGTTTCCCGGGTAGAGGAAGGAGAAGTTTGTAAACTTTTGACACAAAGTGACCTCCTTTCCTAATACGTGCTAATTGTGTTCTGAGCCAAGGCTCCAAGGGTTTGAGTGATCTTGTGGTCAACAGTGTCTTCAATTTGAGGAAGTCATAAAAATCTATAGATGTGAGACAGGGTTTTTCTCAATGGAAGAGTAAGGCAGAGGGTGAATTCCATCATATAGGTCACACACCATATTGATACCGTTTTTTGACCAATGCTCCCAATTCAGTGGTTCCCCGTGAAGCTTAAGAGTGGGATTATGCCATAGGGCCACTAAGGTGGTGTTTTTTACCTTGAGGCCAGTCTTGTGGACCTGATCCAGTCGCAAAAGGGCACGCCTCGTGTTTAATAAGATGTATTTAGAATGAGGAAGGTGTGTTAAATCCATGGTGAGTAGCGCGGGGAGTGGGACATTTCCAACGAGGGACTTCTCTATGTCTACCCATAATGGAACATACAGTGGGTCTTCAAACATCCACTGTGCACCCTGTTTACACAGAAACGCGGTCTGGTAATTTCTAAAGTTTGGAAGACCCAGGCCGCCCTTTTTTTTTGCTAGTTGCAGCTTTTTCATTGATACCCTGGGCTTCTTTCCTTGCCAAAGAAATGTACCAAAAATATTATCTATCTTATGTAAAAAGTCTTCCGAGAGTGTCATTGGTAGCATGCTCGCCGGGAAGTTTACCAGCGGGGTCACCATCATTTTTAGAGTCTTAGCTCTCCCCCACCATGATAAGAACTTTGGAGACCAACCGTTAAGTAATTTGGTTATTTTATTTATTAGTTGTTCTTCATTAATTCTTAGTGTGGAAATAAGGTCCCTCTCGAAGTCCAACCGCAGATATTTGAAGCAGCCTGATTGCCAGGTTAGTCCTGAGTCACCCAATACTTCTTTATTTTCTTGATTATTCAGTAGTTTTACCTCTGTTTTGTCCTTATTTAATTTGTATCCCGAGAACTCCCCTATGGTAGTCATAAGGGCTGGTATTGCCTCTTCGGCCTTTTCTGACATAACTAGGACATCATCTACGTACGCTGTGAGTTTTATTGTACAATCTTTGAATGGGATTCCTGCAATGTTTTTATTGTTGCGGATGCGATATAGGAATGGTTCTATTACCAGAACGAATAGTGAGGGGGAGAGGGGACACCCTTGCCTAGTCCCTTGTTGTAGCTTAAATGATTGGGAGAGCGACCCTCCCGCTCTCACCCTGGCCGAAGTATTTTTTACATGTAAATCATTTATGCCTCTGAACGCACCCATGTATTCTCCTGCATGATGTTGGGCTCACTGACACTACCCCTCTGAAATGTTGAGGGCCCAGTGCTTTCAAGTGAGTGACTTGAGCACGGTATAACGTTAATGAGACTTAAAAGCATCAGTATTTAAGAGCTAGGGATGCTTGAGCTACTAGCATTTTAAAATACTAAGACTGTAGTCCAATTCCTATAGTTCGTAACTCAATAGGTCCTAGCAACCCTGTAGGAAATTGTACCTCTCTTTGCAGATGTCCACCCAATTTCTGCCCCCATTTGAACGGCAAGATCCTAGTTTTAATCTCTAAAAGTGCACTGAAGCCTGCTAACCAGGCTCCAGTGCCATTGTTCTTCCCCTAAAACAAGACACTTGGTAATTGTAACCCAATTAGCAAACACTTTAGCATCCTGGTAATTCCCTGGTAAATGATGCCCCTTTTACCCAGGGCATGGGTACTAAAGAGGGTCCTTAAGGGATGCACCATGCATTATGCCAATCTAAGGGACCCACACTCAAACTGCATGCAGACTGCCATTGCAGGATGCATGAAATAGCATAAGTCATTCTGAAAACACAACATTGCACACTCCCTGTGTGCAATGCCCAAGAACGCTGCATGTCTTGTATGTAAGTCACCCCTACAGCAGGCCTTGGAGCCCTAAGGCAGGGTGCATTATATTATATGTGTGGGCACATCTCTATGAGCAGATATGTCCCTGTGATGTCTAGTTCCATTACTAAGACATTACAAGTGATCAGGAAGCCATGTTAATGGTATATACTAGTCATTAACGAGTTTCCCACCTACATAATGTCTTCACTGAAAATAATGATGTTTGGTATCATACACCTCATCTTAATAAATATATACTGATGCCAGTATCAGATGTATTGCGACGTGCACCCAGAGGGCACCTTTGAGGTACGCCCTGTGTAAACCTACTAGTTTTCTAGTGTGTTGACTGACTTGTAATGTCCAGCTTGCCACTGCAGACCACTGTCTCACCCCCGTTGTCAAGAGCCCATGATCTCAGAGGCCAGAAACAATGCCTGCTCCGGCGAAAGTTGTTCACACCTCCTCCAGCAAGATAGCTAATGATATAGCATATGAGACCTCGGCTTCCCCCAGACCTGAGGAACACCATCGCCCACCCTGAGGCCCATTTGGCATTAGTTAGGTGTGTCACACTTACAGGCAGAGCACACCCCTTAGGTGAGCCACCTGAAGTAGATTGTCGAAGAACAGTTTCACCATCTTGGTTTTGGTGAAACTAGGTATCCTGAGTCTAGATTATGCCCATCCCTCAGATGAAGTGGTCATATATGGGCTGTAGAAACCCCAGGGTTAGGTAGCCATTGTCTACTGCCTTACACTCCCCTAAGTTCAGTATTTAGGGGTGCCCCTGATACCAAAGCTTCAGATTTGTGTACCTGGGAACAGAATAAGGACAAAGAAGAACTGACACCGCAAGAACAGAAGACCTGCTCTGAAATTGTTGCCAAACTCTGCCTGGCTGCTGGTAACCGCAGCAGTTGCAGGACCAACTCGTCAAAAGCTGAACATTCCCCCCAAACCCTTGGAAGACTGTCCAGGGCTGCAGCAACCACTTAGCATCTCATTTGTGGAGGAGCCGTCCCCTTGCATCTGCAGGCACCGACCGCACTTGTTCGGTACTTCGTTATGCTGGTCTTCAGGCTCACAGAGGGAGCATCTCGTCAGCAGGAGGTCACTATGATTCCAAGAGGTCAGCACTGTCTCTCCAGCGAGTTTCGAGACGCTAGACCCTCCAGGAGCACCCCTGCACCAATACCCAGGGTACTGGAGTACTTGCTTCAACCAAGGTTTGTTGAGTGTCTAGTCCAGACTCCACCACCGCCAAAACCGACTTGCCCACCGACAGACATCAGGACCAATAAGGCTCACACCGAGAGTGGCCCTGGTGTCTGTTTTCTTCCCCACTGCAGGTCAAGACAGAGAACCTTGAAATCCTCCTACTCCAGTGGCCAGCCAGCCAAACAACTCTGCACCCAAGCCCCAAAGCCCAGGTTCACAAGCACCGACTGTCCCATCCAGGGACCCTCATGAGCCGAGCCCCCAAATTGTCCCCCAACTCCCCACTTGCAGCCTTTATGTTACAGGTAGTTTTGACTAAACCATGTAGCCCTCGAGGCTACCATAGCGGCCAGCACCTATGCACTCAGACACACCAGGGCAGGTAAACGCAAACTGCTGGTGGTTCTTTGGACCTTGACTTCCAAACACCTCAAGTCCTAAAGGGCACCTCCTACAACTGCTTGTAAGTATATGTAAGCAGTATATGTCTTTCCTGCCGTAGGATAACATTATTACGTTCAAGGCTCATACCTCAAAAAACGTTATTTGAGCATTTTGCTGTTTCGTCTAAAATTCCTAACTCTGGAAGTACTTACCCTATGACGATGATCTTGGTGTCTAAAAATGTAAACACATCTGTGGTATTTTTGTAAATTGGTGTTGAATGTCTTTTTAAGCGCTGGTCTCATTATTGACTGTGTGTGTGCAACAAATAGTTATCACTACCCTCTGATGAGCCTAATCTGCTCCACCAAACTACCACAAATAGAGCACTTGGTATTATTAAGGTAGGATCCTGTAAACCAATAAGGGTCATCTCGACCTTTTGCCTGGTGTGCCCCTACATTGGCCCACTACATAAAAAGCCAGCCTCCTACAAACTCCAGCTCCCTATTATGCTACTGTTCCTTTTCTTAATAATGTTACGCTCTATTGCATGACGAATTTCTTGAGCCTTTCAAATCTCTCTTTGCGTAGAAGTTCCCCTTTTCTCTCTGGCTTGTTGCTGTAGCATAGTGTCATGTGACCAGGAGCCTGAATGAGCTGTTATTAATCCTATGTAATTTATCATTAATACCGTTTGTTCATCTTCAGTTATCCCTACAGCATTCCACTTTGGAAGATCCTTGAGATATATTTCCTTGGAGCATGAGCTACGTGCAGCAGTTTTGGTTGTTATGTTTTTTACTTTCAAGTATTCCCCCCATTTTAAATTGTGCATATTGATTATTAGAAATAGGTATTGAAATGTAAAATGCACATTTAGTCATGTTATTAATTCTTAGCACATGATAATACTGTCTGCTTGAATATATTCATATTAGTTTCTATGAATCATATCTCTTATTCCAATGATTTTTGTGAATGATAGGCAATGTTTCATGGAAAAAGTCAAAAATTAATTGTGTCGTGTGTGGATGTGGATACCCATGCTGTGCATACACCTGCCACTTCGTGTTGTACTCAGTTGTTTTCAACTTATTTTTCTTCAAAAATGTATTCTGAGTCACAATGTATTGCAACTCCCTTAGTTGGTAATGCAAATGGGCACCAGGTCTATCGCTAGATTGGTTTTTTCGACCATCAGGTTCGGACATGTACCTTCTGGACTCATGTTCAGCACCTAACAGTGCTTACCGGGCCATCCGATCACTCGACTCCAGTGTTATCGGAAGAATTCACAGCGTCAGATCCTCGATCCCTTTTCTTCCTCACCCAGCAGGCATCAAAATCTCAGCTCCCTTTGGCACCTCAACGCCAGATTTTCAGCCCCTCCCACCACACCCTGTACCCTGTCGCCGAGAATGCCAGGTAAGCATGGGCGAATTTTGCGAATCTCGCGTTCACGAATTTTGCGGATTTGCGAACTCGCAATTCGCAAAATCCGCGAATTCTCGCGAATTTGCGGATTTTTTTTTTTGTGTGTTCGCGCGTGTTTCTGCCAGTTCGCGAGGGTTTTGTACAATTTCGCAAAACGCGAACTTACCTGTCGGGTCGCAAGTTTTGCGAACTTGTTGTTTCTACGTGTCCAGCCTGTTTGGGACACTCTTCTTCATCACTGCCACTCTCTGTCACCACTGCCACTCTCTGACTACTCATGCCACCCTCTGGCCCACCCATGCCACCCTCTGTTTCATCACAGCACCCTCTGGTTGTCCAGTCAGTGTACATTATTGTGGCAAAGCAAAGCACACCTTCCCTGCCTCAAGTGACCTGAATTAATTTGGAGCTGATTAATGTGTCACAGAATATTTTTTTAGCTGGCACCTGCTTCCTTAGTGCTTCCTGATTAGTGATCTTTTGCACTTGCTAAGTGCTTTCATTGTTGCAAAATTAGTTACAACACCTGCCCTGCCCCAACTGACAATAATGAATTAGGGGCTGATTAATGGATTTGAACTTCCAGCCTGGCTCCTGCTTGTCTCCCTCAGCTGTAATTCAGGACCTTTGTGGCATATGTGTAACTATTCTGAGGTTCAGAGCTGGGTCACATAATAGTTGCAAGTAGGCAACTGAACTCTGGAGGGGCCCCTCAGGAAGCACTACAGGAAATGGCTACTAATGATGAGCCTGAACTTTTGAACCTGGTAAGTAGTTTCAGTTTTGCTAAGATCGTATTTCTGCAATTTAGCGCTTATTCGCGGGGCGCGAAGTTGTACTGGGAAGCCGCGAACTCACGCGAACAGTGCGAGCAAGCCATAAAATCCGCTGCTCGCGGATTTTGCGGGAGATTCGCGAATCTCGCGGATTGCGAATTTACCGAAAATCCGCGAGCGAAACGGATTTTCCGCCCATGCTTAATGCCAGGTTTGTGATGGACTTCCTTCCAATACCACCTCCAGTGCCATGGATTGATTTCATTTACCCTCAGACCGTCAAAATTTCCACCAAGCTGTTTAAAGAGTTCGTCCTAGAAAGAGAAAATTGCCTTTTGAGGAGCAGATTGCTTGGGGGCCTCCTCCACCTCCCATAATTAAGTCATAGGACAGGGGGATTCCCCTTCCTGCTCAACCCCATACTCCTTGGCTTCCTCTGCCTTGACCATCACCTTCTTTACCTCTTTCATATACACCAGAGGGGTCACCACATATTTCTTATGTGGTTGAAACATTGTCCAAAACACAATACACTCTTCAGTTCTTACCTAGGCTCAAAGGGATGCTGAAGACCACCCCTGAGACTTACAAAAGTCCATTTAGGGCTTGTTATTATGGCTAGGGTCAATTAAATAATATAAACCATCCCCTAGTGCTCCACCTACATCTGTTGCCCTGGGCCTCCAGATTAACTAGTAGTCCACAGGGCCTGTAAACACACAAGTGCACACAAGTGCACAAACTGCAAGTGATGCTTCACCTACTGACAAGGAGAGTAATGTGGAAGCAAAGGAGGAGAAGGTTGAGCAGGAAGGGGAGTGCCCCTGTCCTATGTCTCCTAAGTATCGGAGGTGGAGGAGGCTCCTCGAAAGTCAATTTTCTCTTTCTTAGAAGAATCTCTTGCTGTTTGTTTGGTTTGAAACAGCCAGACGCAGCTGGCAAGAGAAGTGATTGTGCATTCAGCCCCTCACTGGAGTATTACCAAAAGGATTATTGGGATGAGGTAGAGGAATTCTTTAAACACCTCCCTGAGGAGTATAGGCAGCCTGGGCAGGAGCTAGTATTGGAGGCGAAGACCATATCCAATATAACCATTTGCTGTACCTTAGACATAGCAATCATCGTGGCCGAAGGTGTCAATACCAGTATTCTGATAAAATGTCAGGCCTTGCTCTGTTTCTCCAGCATTAAGCCAAAGGTACAGCAGCGTCTGTTAATACTGCCATTCTATGGTGAACATCTCTTTGATTCGCAGGTGGACCAGATTCCGGAAAAACTTAAAAAGACATGCACACGTCCAAGGCCATTGATGGCCTAGACATCAACTCTGAGGGGATCTTTTTGGAGATCACTCTACAGATGAGGCAGTAAAATCACCTCCCTAGACCCATCTGCTTCTTTCCAAAGGCAACAACCATACCACCAGCAGTCATCACAGGGACCTACAGAGACAACACCACCAAGGGCAGGTGCAAAGGAGGCTCCGACAAAGGAGCCGCCTCCGCTAAAGAGTCACTCTCTCTAGCTTCCCCACCAATCACACGTGTAGAGGGAAGACTGCAGGGGTTTCTTGCTCATTGGGAATATACCTCCATCATAGAGCATGGCTACCGCCTCGAGAACACCTCAACCCACCAAACATGCCTCCCGCAAGCACTCTCTCAGCCCAAGACACCAGCACCTCCTTCAAGAGTAGGTTCAGGCACTCATCCTTGAAGGGGCAATAGAACCGGTGCCACAGTAACATCACGTCAAGGGAGTGTTCTCCCTTTACTTTCTAATCCCCAAAAACATATGGATCTGTAAGGTCTATAATATACCTTATGCCCCTCTTATGTGCATCATCTCAGAACACTTCCACATGGTTACTCTGCAGGATCTCATTCCGCTGCTTCAGCAAGGCAACTTCATGACTGCACTCCATCTGAAGGACGCCTACCTCTACATACACATCCTTCCCACTCATCGCCAAATTTCTACACTTTGTGGCAAGTAGTCAGTGTTATCAGTTCAACTTATTGCCATTCGGTGTCACCTCGGTACCCAGGGTATTCACCAAATGTCTGTGGCAGCTGCCCATATCAGAAGGGACAGCACTCAAGTGTTCCCCTACCTCGACAATTGGCTGATCAAGGGTGCAAATAAGCAACTGTGTCTTGCTCACATCCAAGCCATGACATCCTTCCTCTGCTGTAATACAATTACCTGCTAGACTTACCACAGCCCAGCCAGTTTGCAGGCATTCCGTTAGATAGTGCGGCTCTTTCAGCCAGATCATTAAGTCCCAGTCAGAAGAGCCATGTGCTTCCTTGGAATGATGTCCTCCTGCATAGCCATAGTCCCCATGCCAGACAGCACGTGTCCACTTCAGCAGTACATATCACAACAGTGGTCACAAGCAGAGGGTCAGTGGGAAGATCTAGTGTGGCTTGGGGCCAATACTCATCCACACTGCAGCAGTAAAACAGCAACAATCTGTTACAAGGCCGGCAGTTCATGGACCCTGTTCTGCTGGTGACTATCACCAAAAGCGCCTCACTGTCAGGATTGAGAGCACATCTTCATCATTTAATTGTTCAAGGCACATGGTCTCCGCAACAAAAGGGTCTCCACATCAACTGTCTTGAAGTTATGGCCATACAGTGATCTCTCATGGGCTTTTTTCATGAGGTTTAACTCATAGTGTTCCTCATGAAGACAGACAACAGGACTGCTATGTCCTATCTTTAAAAGCAAAGCAGTAAACACTCACTGCAGTTGTCAACACTGGCGCAGAACATTTTGCATTGGGCACTCTACCATTATATACACCTACTGGCCGAGTACTTTCCAGGAGTGGACAACAACATAGCAGACCTGCTCATCAGGATGCAGCAGCAAGTCCACAAGTAAGAACTCGACCCACAAGTCTTATTCCCATACTTCTGCTGCTGGGGGTTCCCTAAAGTCGGACTCGTCACTGCCCAAAATGCCAAACCTTCGCCTCCAGCCTCCCACGGTCGATTGGTATTGCTCCATGGATGAATTGGTCAAGGGTCTTTAACTATGCTTTTCTTCCTGTCCTCATCATCCGTACGTGGTCCCAAAGCTTTGTCAAACATCGCTCATCGTATCTTGGTGGCTCCCATGTGGGCCAGGAAACCCTCGTTATGTTATGTTAGCCGGATTTATAGAGCGCGCAGCTGCCCCAGCAAAGGGGCGTCCCGGCGCTATAATGGACAAAAAGCCGGACACAAGCAGTACCAAAGACACAACCATAACAACTCTAGGAATCCTGTGGAAAAAGGAAGGTTTTTACGGCCTTCCTAAAGACCAGAAGTTCGTCAATAGCGCGGATATGGACAGGAAGAGAGTTCCATAGCCTGGCAGCAAGCACTCTAAAAGAGCGGCCACCGGCCCTAGCCCTCTTGAAGCGCGAGACTGTGACCAGATGGAGTCCTGAAGATCTTAGAGACCGTGGGGGTACATATGGCAAGATAAAATGCTCCAAGATCTGAGGAGAGGAGCGCTTCAGAATTTTAAACGAAAGGCAAAGAGACTTAAACTTAATCCTCTGAGCAACAGAGCCAATAGAGTTTATAGATGGTTTTTCTGGCCGAACAGAATCTCGGCAAGCCTACCAGAGCCCTGGCGGCAGCGTTTTGAACGCGTTGAAGTCTGGAAAGTTCGGCCTGATTAGCTCCCAGCAGAAGGGAACTCGCGTAGTCCAACCTGGACAAAATCGTAGCTTGTACAATAAGCTGTCTGGTTGGAGCAGACCCTTCTTGAGATGTCCTTTGTTCCCCATGAGAAGGTCCCGAACAGGCTGAACCTTCTTACTCAGAACCAAGACACAATCAGGCAGCCCAGCCCCAGGCAGCTCAATCTAATAATTTGGCTTCTGAGGTCCTAGTGTTCGGTTAGCCCAATCTTCCTCAAGAATGCATGGACGTCCTGGTAGAAGCATGCAGACCCACTATGCATGCCTGTTATGCAGCCAAGTGGAATAGATTTACCCATTACTGTATGACTGAGCACCTGGACCCTCGTAAACCTACAGTCCAAAAGATTATTTATTATCTTCTCCACTTTAAAAAATCTGGTCTGGCATGCACATCCATTCGCCTGCACTTTCTTCTGATGCAGCCTACATGCCGAACAGAGAACACATTCTTTATTCATGACCCTGGTTATCAAGGCTTTCATGGAAGGACGCAAATGGGTTATCCCCCCCCCCCCCAGAACACCACCAGCCCCATTCTGGAGCCCTAATGTTTTCCTCACCAGACTCAAAAGTCCGACTTTTGGACCACTGCGTTCATGCTCCTTACAATGCCTCTCCGCTTTTTACAATTCCTCTCCTGGAAGGCCGCCCTTCTTGTCATTATTGCATCCTTTAGATGGATTAGCGAGCTCCAGGCCCTCACTTTAAAGGAGCTTTCCTTCCAAGTTCATAACGATATGACTGTCCTCGGGGCAAACCCCAAGTTCCTTCCTAAGGTGGTATCCCTCTTCCACCTCAAACAGACCATACAGTTCCCTGTCTTTTTCCCTCAGTGACAGTTGACAGCAGAAAGGGCCATTATTAAAACTACCCCCTTAAACTGGATTATCATAGCGACTGCAAAGTATTTGGGGTGGGCGTGGGTAATTAGGCAGAGATTGCTAGTAGGGTGACTACTCTCTGCCTAGTTGTTCAGAGACTGCTAGTTCATCTATTCTCTGTTCCCATGCCTGGAGTCTATCTGTCGAAAATGTATTTAAATCAATTTTTAATCATGTATGTTTTTATAATATGAACTTTGCACCTTGATGTTTAATAACTTGATGAAATTTGTTTTTAAAAAAGGAAAAACCTTCCTTTTTAACGTGTCTGTGCTTAAAGTCATGCTGACTCTGTAATTTAATTGTATTTTATTATGTGTTTGTTTGTCTGCTTTTATGAGTAATTACTCGAATAAAGCACTTTTGAATTGAATTGAGAAAGGGCCATTCATACCCTAGCTGTCAAGCGTGCTCTTATGTATTTTGACAGAACCCAGTCCTGTTGCAAGACAGAGCAGCTATTTGTCAAGCAGCACAAAGGCTGTACTCTTTCTAAGGTGGGTACAACTAGATGGATTGTCAAGTGTATCCAAACCTGCAACATTAAGGCTAAAATAACTTTACCTGCCCCTCCCAGGCTAAATTTCGCACAAAAAAGGCAGCCATTATGGCTTTCCTTGGAAATATTTCCCTTTCAGACATTTGAATGGCAGCTATTTTCCCGTAACACATAAATTCACCAAGCATTACTGTGTGGATGTCAAGATGTTGTAAGGACCTTGTTGCAATCTTCTGCAACATCCAACGACTAACCACCGCACACGGGAGTACTAATTTACTGTCTATCTCGAGCATGGGTATCTACTGCCACTCATGCTATGAACGGAATATGTTACTTACCATGTAAGCATCTGTTTGTAGCATGTATTGCTACAGATTCACATGCACCCATCTACCTCTCCGAAAGCCTTTGATTGTAGCACATATTCAATTGATTACTTACATACTTAAACTCTGTGTATAACTTATTGGATGGTCACAAACCTGTGCCTTTTACTTCTCTGTCTCTTCCCTTACCTACTGTGCGTAAAACAATCTAACAATGGAGCCGGTGTCCATGCGCATTACCAACTAAGGAAGAGTCTCCCTACCTTGTGACTGGAAAGACTGCTTAGAAAAAAAAACAAGTTGCAAACGTCTGAGGCCAACATTAACTGGCAGGAATATGCAGAGTATATGAATCTACAGCACTACACGCTCTGAACAGATGTTTACAGGGTAACATATTCCTTATTGTTTTGTTTTCAAAACAAAAGTGCAATATAATCTAAGAATAAGGTGGGAAAAGGTAGAGGAGACTTCATGCCAGAGACTCAGATCAGAGCCAGTGAAGAATAATGTAATCGTTCTCTGCTGATAGCAGTGGAGAGAGGCTTATTGCCTTCTTTTCAGCTCAGACGACACTGCTATTGCATAGAACAACAGCTTCATTGTTCAGGTGAGGTACATGGGTGTGAGATATCTTTGAAACTCGAATTGGATCTTTCTTTGGCGCTAGGGTTAGTTCACTTAGCAAAGAGGTGGGGGTGGGATTGTAAATATTTATGACACTAGAAACTTGCATCAAGGCCCTTGTTTATTTAGCTGCACAGGGGCTCTGCAGCTCCTGTACGTACTCTGGTGAAGAGTGAGGCTGATTGAATATATATTTTTCCATAGCAGTTTTCCTGAGAACTGGGAGCCCCAGTTCCTGAAGTAGTTACACTGGTAGAGTTGAAAGTTTTTCCCTGTACCGGAATGGAAGGGGGTGCAAGTGGTCCTCATTAGTGAAATAGCTAGATGAATGCAGATTGACTGAGTCACTAACAGAGCACTGGGTCGTAGGTACGTGCACTGGAATAACAGAGGAGGCTAAGGGGGTAGACTGAGCTGCACTGCCTAAGCTTGAGTGGGCCTCGTTACTGTAATATACGTTGTGGCCGGAGATTAAGACGAGTGCACTGCGAGATGTGAGACTGAGTGACTATGTAAATACAAAGGAATATTTTGCACAGCACTGGTAGAGCTATGATGGGGACCCATTACATGAAAAGAAAGTAGTGCTGCAAGTAAAGATTGAGATGCACTGGCAGAGCTATGAGTGTGTTCCAGTACAGGAATAGCAGTAGAAGAGGGTGAGAACTCACGTGTATTTATTGACCCCACTGAGGTATTCACGATTGAGGCACCCAGTATAGGAATATGAATGACTGGTGCTGGTCCTAGGTGAAGTACAGTGGCTGGGTCACTGCGGTGAGTCTTTTGTCTTTCTCTGAGGTATGGCTGCTTCTAGTACCTGCTTGCCTCTTGTTATAATCTTGCAGTGGAGTTTGAACAAGGCAATTTTTGCCACAACATCTAGTTGTACTTATGTGTAACGGCTGTTTTTATGGCAGTTCGACTTTAAAGCGTGCTGATGCTAACCTTCCTCCCAGATCCACGTGGACCTTAAAGTAAATTTCAAGAACCTTTAATGAGCCTAGTCTAAACTTTCATGTGTCACGTCATCAGAAAGTTCTGCCTATTTAGTCAACTGTCTAGGTAAAAAGGAAAACTACAAGTCGAACAATGCAACATGCTATAAGCTTATAAAAACCATTGCTGGCTGCTAGGTTCACTAGTTATGGGGTTACGTGTGACTATCTTATAGGACAGCCGATGAATTGTATTCTCATGATTAGATGCTGCTGGAGAAAATAGACGCAGCCAACAATCAATCAATCAATCAATCATAACACTTGTATAGCGCGCTACTCACCCGGGAGGGTCTCAAGGCGCTTGAGGGAGGGGGTTCGCTACTGCTCGAACAGCCAGGTCTTGAGTTGTCTCCTGAAGGCGAGATGGTCCTGGGTCAGTCGAAGGTGGATGGGGAGGGAGTTCCATGTCTTGGCCGCCAGGTAGGAGAAGGATCTGCCTCCAGCGGTGGCTCTTCGGATGCGTGGTACGGCAGCGAGGGCGAGGCTGTTAGATCGTAGCTGGCGGGTGGGCGTGTAGAAGGTCAGTCGGTCGTTGAGGTACTTGGGGCCCAGGTCGTGGAGAGACTTGTGTGCGTGGGTGAGGAGCCTGAACGTGATCCTCTTGTTGATGGGGAGCCAGTGCAGGTCCCTCAGGTGGCCGGAGATGTGGCAGCGTCGGGGGATGTTCAGGATGAGTCGGGCGGAGGCGTTCTGGATGCGTTGGAGTCTCCTCTGTAGCTTGGCTGTGGTTCCGGCGTAGAGGGTGTTTCCGTAGTCCAGTCGGCTGGTGATAAGTGCCTGTGTGACCGTCTTCCTGGTTTCGGGCGGGATCCATCATGTGTCTACCCTTTGCAATGTCAGTGAATACACATTTCATGATTTGTATACAGACCTTCTAATAGTAGGGCAGTCATTTGACAGGAATGCGATGCATTACAGTTTATTACTCCAAATCATTGTCAAATAAGAATGAAATAAAGAGAAATAATCACATATGTGACCTTTCATTGGTCTGAGAACGGCCAACATGTTCTATTTACAATATTAGTTTATCAATAAGGGAGCGTGTGGGGAGAGTTCAGATGTTGTTAGTGTAAGACTGTTGAAACGCTATGGAGTGGCTCTATCCTCTGACTGGTGCCTTTGGCCAGCCCTGCTTTTGGCCAGGGGCAATCTGCATTGTTTCGTTGCTCTAACCATCTCATCTTACTCTGGTCTTTTCCATTCATATAGAATGAGCTCAAAAGTCCCAGAGTGCAAGGACGATCATGTTAGAAAGGGACATTGTTAACTGACCTTACAGACGTACTCCAGGAGCATTATCACTGTTTTAAGGTCATTTCTAGAGGATTATATTGCGCAAAGGATTCCCAATTCTGGTCACTAAAAGGGCATTGAAATGTCACACTCAGGAACACTCAATGCATGCAAATGTAAAAATGTGGCACTTGTGTTTCGAATTTTCAAGGTCTTTCAGCTAAAAAATGAAACATTTTAACTCTGCATAATTTCAGATCCCCTAGTTTACCAGGGTGAGGTCGATTCTTCACGTTTAATGCTGTGGAGGAGCAGGTCCAATTGGCTAGTTTTTCCCTAAAAGATTTATTTTTGGCTTTCTTCTCATTTTGTGGCAATGTAGTGGGAAGTACAGCATCAAGGCATCAGCTGTGAGGAGTTCCTGAACTGGAAGCGTGAAAATGATCCTGAGTACCAAGCGCAGGGCCTGGCAATGTACCTGCAGGAGAATGGCATCGGTGAGATCATGATTTGTGTCATTGTGCACATGCTAAAATTCTGCTGAGGCTTTGTACATCCAGGCTTGTCTCACAGTAACAAACCTAAACAAAATGTTATATGGTGTGGAGCACTGCCTGTCCTAACGCGAAGCAGAACGTTATAAGGCTGTAAAAAACAAAAAAGAAACTTTTTGCTATATTTCTTGAGTTTTGTTCTGAAATGATGTGAATAATGAGTACAGGAAGAAAATATAAGGGGCAAATGAGTTGGAGTTGAACATGGGCAAAGGAATTAAACCAAGTAAGCACTTTTTTACCTTTACGTAATGTTTAACCCCACCCCTTCCATGATTTTCTTCTGATCATCTTTTGGACAGACTGATCAACACATCGTCATGAATTTAACATACATTTGCTTCCCCTGGTCTAATTAGTAAGATTAAATGTTTCACTATACTATCCTATGCTAATGACACTCAAGTTGTAGTCACAATTTTGAAGAATCCCTAACTAACCCAAACCAACTTCCAGGCATGCATGTGTGCCATATCCTCCTGGGTGCATGCAAGCTGCCCTATACTTCACCTCAGGCAAGACAGAAGTACTCCTTCTATTCAGGCAGATCTATATATGGTCTAATTAATGGTGGTCAACAGCTCTTGGAGTTCCTTCCTTTCTTGTCCAGTCAGCAAGAAACCTACGTGTAATGCTTGACAATGATCTGTTCATGGCACAATAAGTATGTCTGATTACAACAACCCGCTTCACTATTCTGAAAGTGGTTAGGAAAAATGTAAAGCTCTTTAAATGGCAATGATACCAATTATTTTGAGGTAAGTACCACCGAACAGGCGCCTTCACTCCTCTAATGCCGCTCTTCTGATTGTACAGCATGTCCACCGGACGGAAGTGGTGCCTTCTCATATACTGCAGCAGAAAAATGGATTGAACATCAACTGCACACTTGCCTTGAAACCTTACTTCAATTCTTCAAGAAAAAGTTTAAAACGTGGCTTTTCCCTCCTTTCAAGACTACCATAGTTCGGTCAGTCTCTTTAATCACTTTGGTAAATTAGTGTAAGGATGCCCTTTTGGGGCAGCAGTGGGTTTTACAAATTGCATAACTGGATTGGTGCAAGGTGCATCACTTAAATAAGTGTGCACCATATACTAACCCATCCTCCTACAGTGTAGGAAGATGGTTTAGTATATGGTGCACACTTATTTAAGTGATGCACCTTGCACTAATCCAGGCAACCCTTATGGTGATTTTAATGGTCTTTGATAACCATAGAAAACTCTCAAAGTGGTAGCTGGCCTTCAGGATTATCTTGAAGGAGTGTTAAGCAGCTGGTTTTAACCGTTTAATATTATTGTGTATGTCAAATAAAAAAAAAACCACAATGTTTATTTAAAAATACTTCTATTTATTACACAATACCCACTCACACATTGGTATGTGAAGAGACGTTGGTAACCTCCTTAGACGACAATGGAAGACTTAGAAGAAAATGCCTCTGGAGTAGAAGATGATGAAGTCCTGTGGAATCCAAGGATGGATTCTGGAAGTGAAGAACCTACATGCAGAGGGGACAGAGTCTATGCCACTCAGGAGTGACCAGGATGCACGAAGACCCAATGCCCGCCGATGTCGGGAGGTTCAGAAGAGTCGAAGGTGACCTTATCGCTGCAGCTGTGAGGTCCAGGCGACACTGAGGAAGACCAGGAGCCAGACACGAGCTGTCCCACGTCGGATGTTGGTGACTAGGCGGTTTGTGTCCGGCGGTATCACCAACAAGCTTTGGTAGCCGCAACTGGCGTAGAGAATGAAGGAACAACATTGGAACCAGTAAGGTTTAAGGGACTCACCAACAGCAGAAAAGTCAGAGCAGGGCTCAAGCAAGCAGAGGGACCCTCTGAAGCAGTAGAAGAACCTCAGGAGGACCCACAGGCCTAAGGCACAGAAGTCTCAAGAGGACCCCAAGCAGCTCACCAAGAATAAAGGCCCACAGTGCAGAGGATGCAGTGAGGACGCTGAGCTTGGAGTGAAGAAATGCTGGAGCTACTTATAGCCTGATGATCTCTGGAGTGCAGCGCCAACAAGACTTGGCAATGGCAACTCGACGGAGTGAACAGGGGGTTAAGTCACTGCGGCTCCGAGTTATACTGTCCTCAAAATGGCAGAAAGGACAATTCAGGCCTCGAGGGAGTTGCAGAACCACCACCTTGTTGCTGAGCCTCGGGAAGTCTGTAGGACGACAGGAGTAGAAGACCGGTCAGCTTCTTTGCGGTGCCTGCAGATGCAGGGTAGTGACTCCTTCACTCCAAGGGGGATTAGTTTGGGTGTCCTTGATGCCCACATGTCCGGGTGAAGAACCTGGCAGAAGTACAGATACAGACGACAAAGAAGACTTGCAGAACAGCAAGACTCTTCCTTGGAACAGTCTCATTTTCAGGCTAAGTCTAACAAAGCCCAAGTGTCCAGACAGTCGAAGAATAAATGGTTTCAGTCTTGTTTTTTCCCAAAACAAATCTAAGTAACCTCTCACAGGTAAGTCCTTAAGTACCCTAAGTAAAGGGTTGGAACAACTGAGGGGGTCCCTCCCAGAGGAGGGGCTGGACAGAGGGAAGGATTCTCCCATGTCCTTTGTTCATGCCAGAGCAGGAGCGAGGTGCTCCCTGAACTGGCTCAAACTAGAGTATGCAAGAAGGGCACCAAATGTGCCCTTCAAAGTAGTCTGGTGGTGCTGGCAAGTGCCCCTGCCCCAGCCCAATACGCTAAGTCCTGTGTAGGAGGTGCTCACACCTCTCTGTGACAGGAGAGCTACTGTTCTACCTTCCCCTGCTCGACCTTGGCCAAGTAGCAAGAGGGAAGAATTGTCTGTGGTCGACAGGAGCACTGGCACGCTGTCAGACCCTGAAAGGCTGCTACCAGAGGTACAGGGGGGTCCCCCCAGGGAGACCCCAGTACATGGGATCATGCTTCCATAACGGGAATCAGTGTTAGGGTTTGATTTTAACATATTTGATAACAAACATGACCGAGTTCGGTGCAGCCACTATATAGTTAGACTTCTCATAATGACCGATATCCACTTGATGTATAAAAATGGCTAACTGCACTTACAAAGCCTGGAGAATCGACTGCGGAGTTTGTAGGGTTGTCCTGCACATGCAGGGGCACCCTCACACTTATTACCAAGCACCCTGGCCTCAGGACTGAAGCGCCTGCCATAGAGGTGACATAGGTTTTAAGTGCAGTGACCTCAGATATAAGGAAGCGTATCTGTCGTGAGAAGTGCAAACACCCAACTCACCCAGGCTGCAATGGTCGGCCTGTAGTCACAGTTTAAGTGGACTCCCATTGATGACATAATACATGCTGCAGCCCATGGGAGACCCCTGGTGTACCTATGCTCTGGGTACCTTAGCACCATATACTAGGGACATACAAGGGTGCACCAGTTGCCAATTGTGGATGTACAAAAATACTTACCATGGTCAATTTAAGGATAAAGCACAGTGACTGGGGTCCTGATTAGCAGGATCTAGTCAGACTAGGTCAAAAACATACTGATACCAAGCAAAAAGTGGGGGTAATCATGAAAGCAGATCCTACTTTCCTACAATAACATAACATCAATCTCATTTCTCTGATGTACGGGTAACAAAGTATATCTTCCCTGTATGCCAGACTCTAAGGTTTGTACAAATACACTGGAGTATACGCCAATAGTATCTTAGGTGATCTTGTTTATCTCCCTTCACCTTTGTTGGTGCCATTGTTCGTCTTTTTAAATAGGAGAACTTGAACCTGTAACTCTTTTTGCTTATTTACTCTGCTGAATCTTCCCTCACTTCTTTTAGTACCGAAATTTCTGTGCTCCTTCTCTGGATTTCACCCTACCACCTCAATTAGAAGGTCTGTATTCTTCCCTCAAACTGCTAAAATTGAAGATGTACTATTTGATACATAGGAGGAACACCCACCATTTCTTTTTAGGTGACATGAAGGTTGTCCATTCCACTGCCCCCTATCTCACCTGTTTGTGTTCTTCCTTTAAATCCACGAGGGTGTTTAGCCCTAATTACATTTTCGCATTCTCAGTAGCTGCCTCTAAATGCTAAGATCAACGCCAAGCAGTGCAGAATCCCTACGAAGCAGTCTGTCTTCTGTTTTATCTTGCTCTGGGAGGATCAGAAGAGCTTACAAACCCAAAGGACTGAGGTGAACAGGTTCAAAATATCTTCCATTAAGAATCGTTCATTCCAAGGGTTCGCACCTAATCGTGGGGAATGAAGTCCGCTCTGCTAGCGGAGGTTGCGGAGATTTGCCGCTATGTAGTTGTTAGCTACTGCACCCGCAACCCTTTGATAGAACAACTTTACCGTAACATGTTAAAAAGCATATAACCAATTCACAACAGTGAACTTTGAAAAATACCAGGCAATGAGAGAGGTGATGATTTTGGGGTCACCCCTAACCTGGGGGGGACAAGCAGATCCCTTGAACACAAAGAGCATATCAGGCTTAACAATTCAGTGGTGGTCCAGTTCTCCTAGGACCTCCCCGAAAAAATACAATGCCAACCAAAGGGCCAGCAAAGCATTATGGGCAGAGATTCTAGGGTTTAGTGAATATTATAGTATAAGCTCTCAGCTGAACCCGAGAGCCTGCTCCTTGAGGAATGTTTTGATATTGGATACTATAATATTCACCTCACTCTAGAATACTGTCCCATAATGCTTTGCAGGGCCTTTGGTTGGGATTGTATTTTTGCCCATAACTGTGCTTGGGGTGGTTCTCGGAGGATGGGACCACTACCAAATCATTTCAGCATGATGTGCTCTTTGTGTTCAAGGCATCTGCTTGGTTCTCTCCCTTGGTTGATGATGACACCAAAATCATCACCTCTCTTACTGCTTGCTATATTTTCATTTTCACTTTTGGAGATGACTATATGCATTTTTGCATGTAATGATAGTTACTTGTTTTATCAAGGGTATGAGAGGTTTCTGTTTTATTAATCGGGGTGAGAGGGAACGGAGTTCCGGGGAGTTAACAATGTTTTTGATCAATTCTGCAGAATGCCGCGCAGTGGTACTCCCCCCAACTACGCCCTACCTTATTCGCAACCTGAAACTCCATTCCACCACATATCAGAATCCAGTCCACCCTTGTTTCCTTCAGAAACCTTCTGTCACCTATTACAATTCGTCCTTTTCTAATTGTGTAACCCTGCTACATAAGGGGGTGGGAGGCAAAAGAGGGGAGAAAAACAACTCAAGCACATCCTCCAGGTCATTCACAACTAATGCCTAGGTTTCTTTAAGCAGTGGTTCTACCTGTTGGTACCCCTTCCATCTTACAGGTATTTAAAGATATTTAGAGAAACCACCTGACCCACTATAAATCCGGACATGTTTCGACATTGGACAAATGTCCATGTTAGGGTAGTTAAACACCACCCTGACTGACTCTGCCAGTTATGGAAGTTCTTGATAAATCTTAACCCGATAGAAGCAAAAATCCAGATGTGTTTTTACTAAACATATTCTGGGGAGTAGCCAAAGGAGTTTCCCTTTATTAAGTTGGTACCCCGTATATTATAAAAAATCAGAAAGCAGATGTTAATTTAAAGCAATGATTCAAACAAGTCTTGTTATTCTGCCAACAAGTTTCGTCCTATGAAACTGCCCCTAACTGTCAATGCAATTACATTAGGCAGAAGGCTCACGCCCGTTCTGGAACTTGCTAGCCTGCCTGGGAATATGATTTCAAGATAAATAAAAGGATGCATTTAGTGTTATTGTTCTTTGATTGACTCGAATCTCCCGGGCACTCCAACAAATTGTGGTGGCTGCAAATCCAACAAAGTTGTGTACCCCGTGGAAAGTGGGAAGTGTTTTACTGCGACACTGCAATCGTGGGCCTGCGATCCACCTATATCAAGGTGTTAAGTCTGTGTCACACTACTCTCTGTGATGAGTTTCCTGTATTCTAGTGTTGTTACATCAACCCGCCTCTGCCCTACAACTCTGCGGTATCTGATGTATGTTTCTGAGAGATCCAATATTTGTTGCGCATTCCTGTGATACTTCGCCTATTCCTTGTCCACTATGTTATATGATCTAGGTTCCTGTGTTCCCCTGATGTTGTACAGTGTCATTCTTAACAATGGCCACTTGCTCTGGCCATGTTCACCCTGTGCAGCACTCATGTGTGTTTTGCTCTTCCATAGACTGCCCTCACTGTAAATTCTCCTATGCCCTTGCTCGAGGCGGCTGCATGCACTTCATCTGCTCCCAGTGCCGACATCAATTCTGCAGTGGCTGCTACAATACCTTCTTCCACACCAACAACGTAAGATCAAGTATTTGACTGTTTCTCTAACTATATGCTTAAGAGTCATTAATGAGATCAGGCACTTCTTTGAATCACGGGTATTATAGATTTACATATTGCATACTTTGGGTTTGGATGTAAAAGGCTCTTTGATCTTCACACTTCTTCTGGGTCTGGTCATTCCCTCCTTTTCCCTGATGAGTGTTTAACTTTCTTGCCTCTCAGAAATGCACAGATGCCTCCTGCCTGGTAAAGATGACTCTGCATGCCCACCACCCCCGAGACTGCCTCTTCTACCTCCGTGACTGGGATGTGGACCGCCTGCAGAAACTATTGAAAGTGAGTTAGGCTTGGATTGGGGCTGGACTGAGAGTTAAGCCAGGAAGGAATAGCACATGGGGGATGGATATGGGGGGAAAGTTGAGTGTCAGCTAGGAGGACTGGCATCTGTGAGTTGAAAATAGAAGAAATGCTAGATCAGCAAGGAGTTGGGTCCCAGGTACGATGGCTGGTATAGAGGGAACTTAAGCATATAGTTGGGGCAGAAGGGCATGTCTGGGTGGCCCAGAAGGACAAGAAAAACAAAGGACAAGGTTGCCTGGCATGTTAGGTTATGATAGGCTGAGATGGAAGGTTCAGGATAGAGCAGGGTAAGGCAATCCTGGAGTGGAAGGTCGATAAAAAGGATGCTGATTAGAGTTGCCAGGCTGAGGTAATGAACAGAGCAGAACCTTATTGCTTAGGGCAACATGACGCGTAATCAAAGCTGTGTGGAGCATTTAGGGACTGAGGAGAGGGTTTTGAGAGGGGGCTAAGGATAACCGCATAGTCTATGTGGGCTAGTGTGATAAGGCTGTTGCAGCATAAACCTATTCTGCATTCACATCCTCCGTGTTATCCTAGTGTTTGGACTTCAAATAGGATTATATTTATTTGAGTTAAAAAAAGTGCACATTGAGCTTTGTCATGATCAGATTCAAGATGACATAGGACCATTTCTTCCAGTGCCAGCAACCATGCCCGTGTTCTTCTCTTGTGCCATTGAATACGATTTCATAATATCTTTGAAATACATAATCATTGGAAAAGGCAATATATCTAAAAAAAAATGCTACAACAGAGTATATGCTCTTCAAAATTACGGTGACTCAGGAAAATGACCCTGTGAAATCCTGTTCTTGAGACTGTCACTAAATGATGTACTGATGTACGGCATTAGAAACCTTTTGTGTTGATTACCATAGAATATTCTCATCGTAATTACTGTGTTGGAGAATATACACACCTAAACTATAGCACCAGATAATAAGGTGATGTTTACATACTTATTTTCAGTTTTTCATGTTGCTGAACCAAACCCTCGGGGGTGACAGATCACTTTATCTGAGAAAACTATATATAAACTTGTCCTCAGTTAATTAACATCATTAGGTGATACATTTTCATATTTTCGTTAATGCATACCAAATTAGGCCGTTGTTTGAGAGTGTATGTGTTGCATACTGTTGCCCAAAAGAATGCGATGGTCGAGAATCTTAGATGAGAGCTTGCGCTGTTGCAAGGTGTAGTAAGTTGGTGGTCCTAGTAGTAGAGACTAGTTGTAGGTTATGGTCCGGTGTGTTGTAATCTGAAGAACTGAGTGCGTACTAATTCCAACTTCATAGGTTCTTCCTTTGGTCAGAAGATATGGATCTAAATTCTCTGCACATGTTATACTGATAAATTGTGTGGAATCGTATATGAAGGGCAAAGGAACATTTGGTGATTTGTTAATGAGCCGCACCGTGGTCGTCTGGTAATGAGTTCACAGGGAGGCCAAGCAGATAATTTCTGGTACTTCTGATGATGAATGTTTTATTGGTATTTTATCCTTCGGCTCAAAACAATAGTTTTTCTGTATATTGCATGGGTAAATGTACAGCTCTCTGCTGTCTTTCGTGTAGGTTTGTGCTTTATAAATAGCAATCAATCAATCATAGCATTTATAAAGCGCACTACATACCCGTGAGGGTCGCAAGGCACTAGGGGTAGGGGGGAATGCTGCTATTGATCGTATGCATGCATGTTGGCTCTGCCATTATTGTCGCTGGAGGAATTTCAGACCCTAAGTGCTAAGTGCAAGTCAGGGTCGCCGGCTGACCCGCTGGCTGCGAATCATTTCCGCCAGATCCTCTCTCTTATCTCCCCGGTGGCCTTAGAATTGGTTAACCTCTCTTTGAAGCCAGCCTCCGTCCCCAGGGCGTGGAAGCACGCTAAGATTATTCCACTGTTAAAAAAGCCATCACTTGATCCTGATGATCCAGGCAATATCTCAGCTCCCCTTCATGGCGAAAGTGGTAGAGGCACATGTAAATTCCATCTTATCCAACTACATTGATGAGCATAATATCCTTGACCCATCCCAACACGGGTTCCATCCTCGCCATAGTACAGAATCCGCTCTTTTGGCGGTCACGGAATCCATCCATTGTAGGTTGGATGTAGATGATTCTGCGGCCTTGATCCTATTGGATCTAAGCGCCGCATTTGATGCGGTGTCCCATGAGATTCTCCTTCAGCTCCTCTGGTCGATCGGCATTAGGGATGTTGCCTTGGAATGGTTTCCGTCCTTTTTGGCCGAGCGGTTGTTCCAAGTGTCCGTACCACCGTTCCATTCTCATGAGCACTCTCTGGGCAGAGGAGTCCCTCAAGGCTCCATCTTGAGCCCACTTTTATTCAATCTGTTTGTGGGACCTTTGGCGGAGGTGGCCAGAGGCCGGGGGCTGTCCTTGGTGTCGTATGCTGACGGCACTCAGCTAGTGATTGCCTTTTCTAAAAAATGCAGGACTAATTTGGAGAACTTTAAAGAGGACCTATCGACCATCTCGGCCTGGATGAAGGCTAATTGCCTCCAACTAAATGCCAGCAAGTCTGAGATCTTATTGTTTGGGAAGGACCAGGGACTCTGATCAGAGCAATGGTGGCCTGATCATCTGAAGCCCGCGCCGTTGCCGAAAGACAGTGAAGAATCTGGGTGTCTGGCTCGACACCGGACTAACATTCGATAAGCAGACAAAAGCTATAGCCGCAGTCTGTTTTGGGCTTCTGAGAGGACTAAGACCTCTGCTAGGTTTCTTCCCTCCCAGAGTGCGCCAGACCATCTTGCAGGCTTCCACCCTGGTGAGGCTTGATTACGGCAATGCTTTATATTTAGGTGCCAATAAAGCTAGTATCAAGCGCATGCAGAGTCCAGAATGGAGCCGCACGCACGTTAGTTGCTCTCCCAAAATCTCACTCTGTGGCCCAGGTTCTTGTGAAGCTGCATTGGTTGCCAATCGAAGCGCGCATACAGTTTAAGGTGCTCTGCACTGCACATAAAAACTTGAGGCTCCAAGCCCCCGTGGGGCTATTGGGCCTACTGAAGCCATACCTGCCTAGCCGAGCTCTGCGTTCGGCTAATCAAGGTTTGGTCTGTGTCTCCCGTGTTAGGAAAGCGAGGGCAGGGGGCAGTTCGTTCTGCCTCTTGGCGGCCAAACTGTGGAACTCCCTTCCATTAAATATTCGAGCTACCCTTAGCCTTCTGACGTTTCGCAAATCTCTGAAGACGTGGTTGTTCCCTACTTTGTGATTCCTGTTACCTGCTATGTTTTCCTGCTCTTGTCTGGTTTCTGGTTGCGCTGGGACGCCTCGTCGCTGAGGCAGCCATGCGCATTACAAATCCTGTAATAAATAAATAAATAAAGCCAGGTCTTGAAGACTCTCCTGAAGGTTAGGAGGTCTTCGGTCTGCCGTAGGTGGATGGGGGAGGCTGTTCCACGTTTTGGCGGCAAGGTGGGAGAATAATCTGCTGCCGGCGGTCGCTCTTCAGGTGCGGGGGATGGAGGCGAGGGCGCGGTCTGCGGACCGGATCTGGCGGCTGGGGGTGTAGAGGCTGAGTCGGCTGTTGAGGTATGCTGGTCCGGTGTCGTGGAGTGCCTTGTGTGCGTGGGTGAGGAGCTTGAAGGTTATCCTCTTGTTGATGGGGAGCCAGTGTCTCTCAGGTGGGTTGTGATGTGGCTGCGGCGGGGGATGTCGAGGATCAGGCGTGCGGAGGCGTTCTGGATGCGTTGGTGCCGTTTCAGGAGTTTGGCTGGGGCTCCTGCGTAGAGTGCATTGCCGTAGTCAATCAATCAATCATATCATTTGAAAAGCGCACTACTCACCCGTGAGGGTCTCAAGGCGCTGGGGTGGGGAATGCTGCTACTGCTCGAAAAGCCAGCTCTTGAGGAGTTTTCTGAAGGTCAGCAGGTCTTGGGTCTGCCGTAGGTGGATGGGGAGGGTGTTCCAGGTCTTTGCGGCGAGGTGGGAAAACGATCTGCCGCCTGAGGTCGCTCTTAAGAAGCGGGGGACTGTAGCGAGGGCAAGGTCGGCGGAGCGGAGCTGGCGGGGGTGTAGAAGCTGAGTCGTCTGTTGAGGTACGTTGGTCCGGTGTTGTGGAGTGCCTTGTGTGCGTGGGTGAGGAGCTTGAAGGTTATTCTCTTGTTGACCGGGAGCCAGTGCAGGTCTCTCAGGTGGAGTGTGATGTGGCTGCAGCGAGGGATGTTGAGGATCAGGTGTGCAGAGGCGTTCTGGATGCGTTGGAGCCGTTTCATGAGCTTGGCCGAGGCTCCTGCGTAGAGGGCATATCCATAGTCCAACCTACTGCTGACAAAGGCCTGGGTGACTGTTCTTCTCGTTTCAGTGGGGATCCACTTGTAGATCCTACGGAGCATGCGGAGAGTGTTGAAGCAGAAGGAGGAGACGGCATTGACCTGTTTAGTCATGGAGAGGGTGGAGTCGAGGTTGACCCCTAGGTTGCGTGCGTGGTCGGTGGGTGTTGGAGCGGTTCCCAGTGCAGTCGACCACCAGGAGTCGTCCCAGGACGAAGGGTTGGATCCGAGGATGAGGACCTCCGTCTTGTCAGAGTTCTGCTTCAGTCAGCTGTTCCTCATCCATTCAGCAACAGCCTTCATTCCTTCGTGTAGGTTGGTTTTGGCGGTGTGGGGGTCCTTGGTGAGGAGAGTATCAGCTGGGTGTCATCGGCGTTGGAGAGGATGTTGAGGTTGTGCCGATGGGCGACATGGGCGAGCGGTGCCATGTAGATGTTAAACAGAGTTTGGCTGAGGGATGAGCCCTGGGGTGGGCTGAGGGATGGGCCCTGGGGTACGCCACAGATGATCTCAGTGGCTTCGGAGCAGAAGGGTGGAAGGCGGACGCTCTGTGTTCTACCGGAGAGGAAGGAGGTGGTCCAGTCCAGGGCCTTCTCTTGGATCCCAGCGTTGTGGAGGCGTGTTCGTAGTGTGTGGTGACAGAACGTGTTGAAGGCGGCTGACAGGTCCAGGAGGATGAGGGCCGCCGTTTCTCCGTTGTCCAGCAGGGACTTGATGTCATCAGTGGCGGCGATGCCCAATCTACTACTGACGAGGGCCTGGGAGACTGTCCTTCTCGTTTCGGCGGGGATCCTCTTGCAGATCCTGCAAAACATGCGGAGTGTGTTGAAGCAGGATGAGGAGACTACATTGACCTGCTTCGTCATGGAGAGGGTGGAGTCGAGGATGACCCCTAGGTTGCGTGCGTGGTCGGTGGGTGTAGGGGATGCTCCTAGTGCAGTCGGCCACCAGGAGTTGTCCCAGGCCGAGGGGGTGGGACCGAGGATGAGGACCTCCGGGTTGTTGATGAGGGAGAGGATCAGCTGGGTGTCGTCGGCGTAGGAGATGATGTTGAGGTCGTGCCGACGGGCGACATGAGTGAGTGGAGCCATGTAGACGTTGAACAATGTGGAGCTGAGGGATGAGCCTTGGGGTACGCCGCAGATTAACTCGGTGGCTTTGGTGCGGAAGGGGTGGAGGCAGACGCTCTGGGTTTTGCCGAGGAGGAAGGAGGTGGTCCAGTCCAGGGCCTTTTCTTGGACTCCGGCGTCGGGGAGGCGTGCTCTTAGAGTGCAGTGGCAGACCGTGTCGAAGGCGGCTGATAGGTCCAGTAGGATGAGGGCCGCAGTTTCTCCGTTATCGAGCAGGGACCTGATGTCGTCGGTGGCAGCGATGAGGGCCGTTTCGGTGCTGTGGTTGCTGCGGAACCCAGACTGAGACGGGTCCAGGATGTTGTTCTCTTCAAGGAAGCTGATCAGTTGTTTGTTGACGGCCTTTTCGATGAACTTCGCAGGAAACAGGAGCAGGCAGATGGAGGTCTCCGGTGAACCAGCTGGCTCTCTTGCTGGTGTGGGTGGTTTCTTGAGCGGGGCGAGGGTGTTGGCGCAGTCGTTGATTGATAGTCTGAGGCTGCGGCGTCTGGGTCTGTCGGGTCCACGGGTGGGCTGCGGGCGAGGGAGGTGGTTAGCTGCACCTCGGTGACCTTGCTCCAGGTGCTGTGGGGTATCTGTTGGGTGCGTTGGTGCTTGGTAGGTTTCTGGAAGGTGATGTGGATGCAGCGGTGGTCGGTCCAGTGAAGTTCGGTGGTGTGGTTGAAGAAGACGTGCGTGCTTGCTGAGAAGATGGGGTCAAGGGTGTGGCCGGCGGAGTGGGTGGGCATTGTGACGATTTGTCTGAGTCCGAGGTTGTCGATCAGGGTGTGGGTGTTGGAGTCATCATTGTTCTCGAGGTGGAAGTTCAGGTCCCAGAGAAGGATGTAGTCCGTGGAGGCAAGGGCGTGTGTGCTGATGGAGTCGGTGATGGAGTCGCTGAACTGTGGTCAGGGTCCGGGGGGTCTGTAGATGAGGGTGCCTCTGAGAGTGGTGTTTGGGTCGGTGTGGATCTGGGGGTGTCGTCGGCATCTGTAGAGATTTTGAGGGTGTTTATGTGGACGATGGCAATTCCACCTCCTGCTCCGTTGGTGCGGTCTTTGCGGGAGATCTTGTAGCCTTCCGGGAAGGCTATGGCGATGTCGGGTGCAGAGGAGGGGGTTAGCCAGGTTGCCGTCAGGAAGGCGACGTCCGGGGTGTTGGTGTCGAGTAGGTCCCAGAGTTTGACAACGTGTTTGCGGGCGGAGTGGATGTTGAGCAGGATGCATCTGAAGAGATTGGGTTCTTCGGTGGGTGGGATGGCGGGCCGGATGCTGGTGAAGCTGCAGTTCTGACAGGAGAGTGGTCCTTGGGTGCGCTTTGGAGTGGCCAGGCAGCAGGTGCGTGATCGTCCGGCGTTGAGTGCGTGGAGGGTGCTGGAGTCGTAGTATAGGCGGGCATTGTGACGTTTATGGGGGCCAAGGGCCCTGGCGCTGGGCGCGGTCCAGGTGCGGACAGGCGCAGACGGGCTTGCCTTAGGTGCACCTTCGGCGCGCCAGTGGCGCGGCCTCCATATGAGGGTTTGTGGGAGGGAGGAGCAACTGGGAGGCGGGAGTGGGGTAGCCAATGGGCTTGTGGGGGGGGGCAGGCCGCAGGGGATGCAGCTGCGGTAATCCTGGAAGGGGGAGCAGGTGGGGTGACAGAAGGCAAGGGGACACAAGAAAATGGAGGCACGGGAGAAAAAGGGGGTACAGGGTGGGTGAAAACAGGAAGAGAGAGGCCAAGAAAGTACAGTGATACAACTCTACAGCAGAAACAGGTACCGACCAAAAAACGAGTGGTAGCAGCACAAGGGGGCAGGGGGCACAAGGGTGTAAAAGAAACGGAAAGAGAAAAACCATGGAGGCACAATAGTACAAATTTACAGAAAGGCAGGCACAGACCAAAAACGAGTGGCAGCAGCACAGGAGTTCAGGTCACACAAGTGCTGCATGGCGGTGAGTGGAGCGACCTACGTGGTGACAGGGTCAAGGGTCGCTAGCCCACATATACATACATGCACCAGTGAAAGCTCAACAGCATGTTGGCATCCTGATCCGCGATGAGTCCAAATATACTATCACAAATGGTGTATTTTGATTAATTGAAAAACATGCAGAAATTAATCTACACATTGTAGATTGCAATATACAGAGCTGAAAAAGCTAAAAAAATATCATTTTAGTGAGGTAAAGGCTTTTTTTTGTAAAATCATTTTCATTGGCATTTGTATTTTGAAAGTACAGTACATCATAAGCAAACTGGTAGAACATATTCTGATCAAGTATACATCTGATCATGGGGTAGAGTATTGTCTCAGTTAAGTGAGGTACAGGGTAATGTAGAAATTGTTTAGTCTTGTCACCTCCAGGCGAAGGATAGTGTAATAGTGCAAGAAAGACCACCTATTGACCCCTCATCCACAAATGTGGCTTGAGTTCACCACAATCTAAGCTCATCTCCCTGTTATCGGCAAGTTACTGTTCTAAATCAGTACAGGGTGGCACTGTTTTCCAATAAACATCTCCTTGTTCTTCCCAAATATTTCCTTTGTTTACCGTGGTAATTGTGTATGTAAAGAACCTTTTTAACATCTCAGAATATTCTCTATTGGGTATTTAGGAGATTACAAGTTGCTTGCTTACAGTAATAACTAGGTGTTTTCCAGTGATTTTGCTCTTCATTTCCGTTCATTTCCTTTTTTTTTTTTAAGTTTATCAAGCTTTCCTCTGTTTTTTCAGGATAACAATGTTGTTTTCAACACCGACCCTCCTGCAGGGACACAGACAGCACCTGGAGGTGAGAGCAAAGAAACTGCTGAGAGTGGATCTTTTCATGTTGCACCCACCATCACATCCTCCCTCTGTCTCTGTTGGAATCGTTTAGGACCACATTTTATGGGCAATGGACACCAGTAAGGTGAAGTGGTCGATGCTATTATTGACAGAAGCTGTTTCATTTCCACATGTCTCTACATTCTTAGGTGGTTGTCGTGTTCTGGAGCAGAAGGAAGGTGTGGACAGATTGAAGGATGAGCCCTGTGGAAAAGTGACAAAAGCAGGGAATGCTGGACTGTGCGAGTAAGGACTTTCTTCCTATGTTTACCCCAACCTTCATAAATACCACCTAGGCTAGAGTCTCTCCTCTGGTAATAACTGATCTCTCACGATCTTATATTTGTACTCTTGTTTCACTATTTCTGTGCTTCTTCCCTCTTCTCTATCGTAATCTCCCGGATCACCTTCTTTCTTGTACTGGTTCTCTCTTCTCTTCAGTGATCTATATTTCACACTTGCCCTTTCATATATCCAGGCCAGTCTCTTGTTTTCTATTGCACAATATTTTACAAGGCAGATTGCTATATCCCTCTGGTCCAGTGCCTAGTGTCGTGCAGCTGACTGGCATGATGGGATTCAAGAATGGGATCTCGTGGTGGGGACAGCGGCGGGCAACGGACAGTGGCCGTGAGGTGGAGCAGCTCATTATATTCGTCTTAGTATTCAACAATAAATCGCTCAACAAGAGTGCACAGCGAGCGTGTTTCATCACAATAGTGTCTACAAGATAAGAAACTGACTTGCTTCTTCTGAGGCTTCTGCAGCAAGCAACTGTTATTCTCATCAAGGGCAAGATTGTCCTAATTAGAGCGGTCCGTTATGATTTCCTTGGTCGAGGCTCCAGGTTAATTCTATGAGTAGTTTGTATATCATTGAACATGTTGTTATAGTGAAGGGATGAGTCCCCATTCAAAGGTTGAAAACCGGTAATGCTAGAGATTTGTAAGGAGATTTGATTTTTCCCGTTACTTATTAAATTGGCCCATCTGTATGCAGGAGTTAAAAGTAGATTGTAGATACTTTCCTTGTCAGTTTACAAACTCTAATTGTGGGTATATTGGACTTAATACCGTTAGTATAGATTTGGTTGATGTGTCCTTTAAAGAGTACCTGCACAAGGATGTTATTGTTAGAAAGATCAGTAGTATTGTGGCCATATAAGGGGAGGTGGAGGAGGGAGTTGTGCCTGAGAATCTTGCCTCCTATGCCATGGTCTTAAGAGATGTGAATATAAGAACCAATGACTGATTACTTTCTTGTAGTAAAAAGGTGATATATTCAGCAAGTGTTTTAGTTCAGGATCAGAGGAAAGAGATATGTTGCTTATATATGGCTACACATTACAGGAAAAGTATGTCTGAGGCGTGTGTGGCTGTAGATACACATGCGGTGCATATTCCTACCACCGAGTTTCGGGCCCGGATGTGTGCAAGTTATCTTTCTTTGAAAAAGTCTTTTGAGTCACAAGGTACTGTGACTCCTGTTTCTTGCTGGTAATGCGCATGGTCCTCAATCAATCAGCATTTGTATAACGCAGCACTGTCACCCCTAGAGGTCTTTCTGAAATCTGCCATTGAGGGTGCTGTTCGGAGGTGGAGGGGCAGGTTTTGGCCGCGATGTAGGAGAAGGAGTGGCCCCCACGGCAGATGCGACGGACACGGGGGTGAGAAAGGGGTAATGCAGGTATCTTGCAGGTAGATGGCAGTTAAGTTAATGGTTTATGTAGGATGGTCCGTGATCATGCATAGCTTTGTAGGCATGCATGAGGATATTGAACTGTTATCCATTCTGGATGGGAACCTAGTGGAGGTTTCTGAGGTGGGAGGGTGATTTGGGTCCGTTTAAGAAGGTCCAGTATGGGTCTGGCTGCAGTGTTTTATATGTTCAGGAGTTTTCTGATGAGGTGGGAGTAAATTCCGGCGTAGAAAGTGTTGCTGTAGTCAAGGCAGCTGGTGACGAAGGCCTGCGTGACTGTCTTTCTGGTGGTTATTGGGATCCATCTGATGATTCTGCTGAGCATGCAAATGATGTGGAAGCAGGAGGAGGCAACTGCGTTTACTTGTCGTTTCATGATTAGTTGGCTGTCGAGGATAATGCCACGGTCACGTGCGTGGTCTGTTGGTATGGTTGTTGGTCCGAGTTCTGCTGGCCCCGAGCTGTGGTCCAATATGTAGCTATTCTTCCTGAAGATCAGGAATTCTGTTTTGTCAGAGTTGAGTCTGAGGCAGTGGTCTCTTATCCATTTGGCTACATTGGTCATGGCACTGCAGAATTTGGTTTTGGCTTTGGAAGGGTCCTTGGTGATTGCATGAAAGCAGCGCAAGAAGGTGTCTAAGGCTACCAGCACAATACCCTTCACACATTCACATTCATCAACCCTCCCTCTTCCTCAACATTCTCCTTCCCCGCCTACTTCTCATGGGATCTCCTTGACATTATATCCTAGGGGTCACCTCACTCTGACACAGGTGGTCATGGGGTGGGGGGCACATTTGACACTACTCCACAGGGCAACCTATTGGTCTCCTATGATGCAGATCCTATGGGGGATACAGACTAGTACCCTGCCCGCACCTCCCTGCTCGACAATTCCATATCCTAACAGGAACTTATTCGTAGGGGCCCCCCTTCCATTTGGAAGAGGACCTCCTCTTTGAAACCCTGTTCTCCACCCATTGCTCCACCCAATATCTTCCCATGCTCAAGGCATACTCCGCCACACGACAGACACTTTTCAAGATCCTGTCCTCATTGGGGTCATAATTCCTAGGGTGGACAAAAAGTACAAGGCCTACCCTACTGACCCCATTTACATTTGTGGGTAGCTCTCACTGATTCTCTCATTTGTCTCCACATCACGTAAGACGGCCAACAATCAGCAACTGGTGATGCCACTCCAGACATGGACAGTAAGTGTGTAGACGTAGCAGGGAAGAGGGTAGCTGCGCAATCAGCCAATCATTAGCACATTACTAATTCCATTGTGTTACTCTCCAGTTATCACTGCGCCCACTGGGGCAAAATGGAGGTGATCCTCCAGCATCTACCAGAGGAGCACAGGAAAAGTCATGAGATTGATTCTGAGTGAAAACATATCTCTTAGTACAACTATCCACTGTGCATTAGATACCATGGACACAGCCACCAGAGGAGTGAACTCCAGTCTCTTTCTGGGCAGGCACTCTTAGCTAAGTATTTCCAGCTTTAAGCCAGATTTTGTGCAGAACCTGCTTCCCATGCCGTTTGATGGTCAGCATCTATTCGGTGTGCAATAAGACCAAACATTAAAAAAGATGCTGAAACACCCAAAGGCTATGGGCGCACCACAAACACCGACGCCTCACAGCTCCTTTCATCGCACACCGTACCGTGGAGGCTCAAAGACTATCTCACCTGATGCCTCCAAATCCTACCACTGTCCAGAGGCCCAGGATCCCTCTCCCAGAGGCTACTTAGGGGATCCTACAGAGGCAACAATTCTAAAGGTAGAGGTAAAGGTGGCTCCCCCAAAGGAGCTGCTGCCAAACACCAAACCATGACTTGCCTCCCCCAACCCCTGATTACACAGCGTCTTCAACAGTTCTTTTCTACTTTGCAGAACATCACCTCCGACCAGTGGGTGTTGGACATTATCCAACATGGTAATTTCTTGGAGCTCATTTCCACACCTCCCACCATTCCATCTTGCAATCACGAACTCTCCCCAGAACACCAAATGTTACTCAGGGAATCAGTCCAAGCAATATTTCACGAAGGGGCTATCGAACCTGTCCCCCTTTATCATCCCCAGGGCACAGGAATATAATTTCAGTTCTTCCTAATTCTCAAAGTGGATGGGCCCCTCAGGCCCATTCTGGACCCTCGAAAATTACATCCTCTCAGAGCAATTTCATAGGATCACTCTCCAGGATGTTATTCCACTTCTGCAACAAGGCGACTTCGTGACCACTCTCGACCTGAATGATGCCTACTTTTACATACAAATACACCCTGCACTTCGCTGGTATCGCTGATTTGTGGTAATCAGAAAGCATTGCCAATTCAAAGTGCTCTTGGTCAGTCTCCACTGCACTGTGTATGTTCACTGATGACTGTTCATTTGCACAGACAGGGTATTCAAGTATTCACCTACCTGGACGACTGACTGATAAAAAAGTGTCACACGTTGCCAATGCCGTGAACACCCTCAGATTACGATAAAACTCCTACATGACCTAGGGTTTACCATCAGCGCCACCAAATTCCACCTACCACCCCTCCAGATTCAACCCTACCTAGGAGCAGTTCTCAAATCGGAGGTTGGCATGGTTTATCTATCCCTATCCAGACATATATGATGACAGAAATGCTAAAAGTGGCTGAATCCGGGTCACCTCTAGATATTTTACCAGCAAAGATATTTGTGCTGCTAGCTACGCAACTAGCCCCATCCATCTGCACTTTTTAAAATCAATTTCTGAACGAAGGACATCTTCCATGCGAATGGGAACACAGCACAAATTCTTCCGATCAAAAAGGAGGGCCTCCCTCCATCCAATCTGTCGAATTATCGACCAATTTCTCTTCTCTCACTAATTAGTAAACTCCTAGAAGGATATATTAAAAAAATACTTATGAAACATATAGAGTCCTGAGGCTGCCTGGACCCTTCTCAGTCCGGTTTCAGACCAAAGCATAGTACCGAATCTGCACTTATAACAGTGACAGATTACATCAGGCTTTCTCTGGATAACCATCAGGCTGTAATATTGGTTCCCATTTGGTCTATCGGCAGCTTTTGACACTGTGTCACCTCAGAGATTACTCCATAGATTGGATGAGATAGGCATGCACTACATTGGTTTTCCAGTTTTTTAAGTCGGCGCACGCAGAAAATTAATTTGGGTCCCTTCCGCTCTCGACCAGTTGAGCTCACCAAAGGAGAACCGCAGGGCTCTTGTCTCAGCCCCAACATGTTCAATGTGTACGTGGCTCCCCTTGCTAAAACTGTTAGATAATTTGGTTTTACCCCCTTTTTGTATGCAGATGACACTCTACTTCTATCCTTCGACAACAGTGACATTTCTACTAAATCCCACTTTATGGCAGGCATTAAAGCGGTCTCGGATGGGATGACAGAAAAGTTCCTCCAACTAAATGCTGAAAAGACAGAGATTATGCTTTTTAGCAGTACCCAAACGCTCTGGTCTGCATAGTGGTGGCCTTTTAATCTAGGCACAGCTCCGGTTCCCAAGTTGCTAGTTAAAAATGTAGGTGTCCGATTGGATCAGTGTCTCACAATGAAAGATCAAGTAAGAGCTACGATCGGTATCTGTTTTCACACATGAGTCTTTTGCGGAGAGTATTTCAGTTCCTTCCACTGGAGGTGCGGAAAACATTGATTCAGGCGCTAGTCATAAGTCGCCTGGAGTATTGTAATGCACTATTAGCGGCCACAAATGAAGCTTTAATGAGTAAACTGCAAGTGCGACAACTACACTGGCTTCCAATACGTCAAAGAATTAAGTTTAAGATCTGCATTGTATATCATTATTATTATTATTATATCTGATTTTGTAGAGCGCACAGCTACCCGTGGGTTTCCCGGCGCTAGGAGAACAGAAGTAATAGAAGGCAGACGGAGATGTAAGGAACAGATTACAGAGAGAACAGCCAGGTTTTCACTCCTTTGCGGAACTTAAGATAACATGTTTCAGACCGCAAAGGGATGGGAAGCGAGTTCCAGAGCGTGGGTGCCAGATAAGAAAAAGAGCGCCCACCAATTCTAGCACGCTTGAAACGGGGGACAGAGAATCTGCAGTGAGTGGAGGATCTAAGGGTGCGAGAAGGACAATATTGTTGAACTAAAGTGGATAGGTAGTGGGGGGATTTTCCAGCTTTGATACGGTGCATAAAGCATAGTGCTTTAAATTTGGGCCTGGATTCTATGCGCAGCCAATGCAGGCTACGCAGGGAAGAAGAGGCTGAAGAAGTTCTAGGCAAATTACAAAGTAGACGGGCAGCCATGTTCTGAACCACTTGGAGCTTCCGGGTGACCTCTTTGCAGGCACCCAGAAGAAGTACATTACCGTAGTCCAGGCGAGATGTCACTAAGGCCTGGACCACTGACTTCTGGGTGTCTGGAGGAAGCATCCATGTGATTTTCCTCAACCACCTGATGATGGTAGTTCAGGTGGCTGAGACTTTGACCACATGATGTTTCATGGATAACTGATTATCAAAGAGGACCCCGAGATTGCGTGCTGTAGTTGCTGGGGTCGGCAATGGTCCCATTTGCTGAGGCCAATGTTGCGGGCCCCAGAGAGCAGAGTCCGGCCCAAACAGAAGAAGCTCTGTTTTATCGCCATTTAGCTTTAGTTTGTTCGTCAGCATCCAGTTGGCGATATCAGTGAGTCCAGAACGAAGAGAGGAGGAGAGGGAGTGCTGATTAGAAGAAAGAGAAAAAATTATTTGAGTGTCATTAGCATAAGAAAAAATAGAAAGTCCAGCCTGTTCAGCAAGAAAAGCAAGAGGTCTAACATAAAGGTTGAAAAATAACGGACTGAGAATAGAACCTTGGGGAACACCATGTGGAGAATTGTGAACATATATAAAGCAATAAACGACAAAGACCCAAGCTATTTATTAGAAAAACTCCTCCCTTATCAACCGGCAGATCCTTACACTCAGGAGACAAATCCCTCCTCATTACCCCCCATTTTAGGAAGCCTCGCACTGGGGGCAAGACTTTTTTGTATTTGGCTCCCCTATATTGGAACTCCTTACCTTCCTCTCTCCACAAGTGCACCTATCTCCTTACTTTTAGAAAACTTCTGAAAACTGAACTTTTCAGCAACGGATATACTGGACCAATGCTACATAGCGCGGAGATACCCCTGCGGGGGTGATTAAGGTGCTTTACAAATTATTCATTCATTCATTCATTCAAACCCAGCCAGAATCCAGTCTTTTCAAGCACTTTTCTAAACAGACTATCTGAAAGAAACAGGTTAGTATTAGATTCCTTACATTAGAATATCCCCAGGCGTCAGACTGAATCCGGAAACTTTTGCGTAGCAAGACCCTTGCGCGTCGGTAGGTGTCATCTGCGGCTCCGCGTCCGTCGTTGGCGCCGGGATGACGTCGCCAGAGTACTTAGACACCGCCCTCGCGCGCTGACGTCAGTTCTTCTTTTTTTCCGCACCAGCAAGCGCTGATCTGGAAAAAGTAGTACCCATAGTCAATTTTTTACTAACTTTTTCGATCCTTTTTGATCATCTTTCGAAGTCGCTAGACTCCGACAGTGCCGGTAGGGATGCCCGGGTTCAAACCCTGCATCGATTGTACTCGACTGATGTCGGTTACCGACCCCCATCGCCGGGGCCTTCACTGTCTGGGCCCCGACCACGACGACAAGTCCTGCTCCGACTGACGGGACCTGACGTCCAAAGCTAGATAGGAGTGGTCTCGCAAGCGACTCGAGCTTCGGCAGTCAGCCCCGCGCTGCTCGAGGTCCCGGTCCTGATAGAGGTCGAGGGACCGGTCGCGGGCCGGAGTCACCACAGTTCCCGGAGTCGTCATCAGTCTTCTGGCTGGAAGTCCTCAGGTAAGAGGCGCAAGAAGTCGAAGAGGCGACATCGCTCTTCTGACTTCCCCCTGACGCTCGCGCGACGCGGCCGGGGTTCGGGCGACACCGCCCACGCGGCTCTGCCGGAGCCTCAGGCGTTGCGGCCTGCTCCATACCCGCCGGTCCCTGGGCAGAACGCGACGCCGGAGGACATCGAGGCCTTCCTCATGGCCATGAGGTCGCTCTCTCCTCCGTCGGGTACCGCGGCGCCTTCGGGCCAAGCAGCCCCGACTGGGTCCCCACGCGGGCCGGGTGCTTCAGCCCCGGTGCCGTCGGGTGCTTCGTCCCCGCCGCCAACGGCGACTTCGGTCCCGACGCCGCAGGGTCCCGTCAGATCCGGTTCCGGGTCATCGCCGGTCGACCTTACGACCTCGCCGACGCCGGCCCCCAGGGTTTCGCCTCCGGTGCCGTCCGAGGACGACTTCGACCCCGGTCCTACCCTCGGTTTGGGTCCGGCGCCGGAGCGGCGCTGCTCTCCGCCGTATTCGACGCTGCTAGGAGATTTTTACTTCTACGACCAGGCCCAATCCTTTGACCCTGAGTTTCAGGAGATGGGTGGCGAGCAGGATCGGGAGGGGTCCGAGGACCCTCTGACACGTGAGTGCCAGTCTTCTCAGGACTGGACAGGTGAGCTAGGGGAGGCCAGTGGTCTGGACACCTCCCCAGACACTGGTTTTGTCTCCCCTCCTACCGTGGCTATGGAGGAGGGGGGCTGCCTATAGTGTGGTGCTGACGCGGGCTGCCAAGGCATTGGACCTTATGCACCCCGTCGCGGCCGTGAGGACTAACCTCCTCACTGAGGTCCTTAAACCGCAGGCAAGCTCGGCTGATCCTCTGCTGCCGTTTAATGAGGCCTTGTCAGACGTTCTTCTGGGCACTTGGTCCAGGTTCGCCTGTAGATAGGAACGTGGCCAGGTGCCACCGCCCGGCTCCGGGCGACTCTTGCTTCCTGTCCACCCACCCCACCCCCAAGAGCCTGGTCACCCAGGCCTCTAACTCCCAGACCGCATTCCCGACAGCTCCCCCCGATCGGGAATCCAAGAGGTACGAACAATATGGTAAAAATATGTTCTTCTCCAATAGTTTGGGGTTGCGGTCCATCAACACCGCGTGCCTCTTGGGCCGTTACACCGACTCTCTGTGGGACACGGTCGCAGACGTGCTGCCACAATGTCCGGAGGGGGTCCGGACTAAACTCACCCAAGCCCTTGTGGAGGGTCGAGATGCGGCACAGTATTCCATCCGGTGTGGGCTGGATACCACGGATTCGCTGGGCAGAGCGATGGCAACAACGGTGGCGATTCGTCGCCACGCCTGGCTGAGGTCCGCCAACTTTTCGACTGATGTCCAAAACACCCTTATGGACATGCTGTTTGATGGCCATCACCTCTGGCGACAAGGCAGACAGTGCGCTTGAGCGCTTTAAGGACTCCAGGGCTACGGCCAAGTCCTTGGGCCTCTCGGCCCGCGCCAGCAATCTGTTGCCTTTTGCTCTTTTCATGGCCAAGGAAGGGGCGCCCCCACACGTCCTGCCAGCCACGGACCGCAGACTAACGTCCAGCGCGGTGGCAAACGTGGTAACCGCTGTGGCAGCGGTCGGGAACAATGGCGTGGTAAGTCCACATCTACCCCTGCAGCATCCACCTCAAAACCCTCCTAGTCCGAGCTTTCAGGCCCATGTGACGCCAGAGGGGGCAGGGTTCGCCATCACCTCTGTAGGAGGGTGGATACCTGACTATGGTTGCCCCCAACTTTTTGCCTGGTGTTTTGCTGGTTTTCCGACTTAGTTGACCTGGGACCCTGCTATTCAGGGCCCCAGGCCTACTGCTCTCTCTGTAAAATGGATTCCATGTACATTAGGTACATATCTAATTGTATAATGAGTCACCTTATCAGCCCCTGTACAGTGTACCTTAGGTACCCAGGGCATAGGTGTACACAGGGCCTACCAGGGGCTGCAGCATGTATTATGCCACCCCTGGCTGGCCATCTAAATCTGACACAACTGGCTGCACGACAGCTGGGGCAAGGTCGTGTAAACACCCTTTGCTTTAGATATAGTATTCCTATATCTAACCCTAAAATGGACACATGTATTCCTATCAGTCACTCCTATGGCAGGCCTTATCAATCCTGAAGGCAGAGTGCTTGGAATTATGTGAGATGGTGCTCTGGCATGAGCTGAGCCCGTTTGCAGCTTGCGGAACCAAGTCCTAATAGCTGTTCCATGATAACGCGTACCATATACTCTTAAGTGCCTTATAATCCTCTCGGTTATTTGCCAACTTTGGTATCGCTTTATCAAAACATGTCGAGTAAGGTGTCATACGAATTGGAATACTAACCCCTCGCCAATTCTGGCGACGGGGTTAGCATTCCACCCTTCTAGAGGGACACGACATGTATGTAACTTTGAACCCCGGTTAAAGTTAACTCGAGCCTCAGCATCACAAAATGGATGCTGCCACCACAGACACAAATCTGACCTCCTGCTGCTGGGAGTCCTTCCAGCGAGGAGAGCTTGGACAAAGGGTTTCCTGTCAGGGGCGGTGCTAGCACCATCCCAGACAGGGTTTTGTGTATCCCAGGTAGGCAGGGCTGAGAGGAAGGTGACTGCAAGTGGCACCCCGGTGCTCACTGTGCATATGCCGGCTTGAACCAGTTCCAGGGGCACACCAGCCCCTGAGCTGGGGAAAGTCCGGACAGGGGAGAGGGGTGTAACCACCCCCCTTCCTGGTCCCACCCATGGGCAGGACCTAGTCTCGTGCCAGCCCCTTTCTTTAGAATAAAGGTAGGAGCGGGGATCCTTCCAAATTAGATCATCTTTGAATCCTGAAACTACTTTCTACAAAAGGAACTCTCGACTTCTTCTCAAGATTTCTCCCTTGTGACTAAGGAGTATTCACCCTGCATCAGCAGGCACCAACTAAGTATCTTGCGGTTTGCTGCACGTCCTTCCTCCAGAACCAGACCGACCAGCACGACGAGGCCCGGACTCCCTGCCATCTCTGACCTCTACCTGCCTCTACAGCACAGCTGAGAACCGTGGGTGCGACGAGACCAGAGGAACCGGCTATCATCAGAACCTGCACGACACTGACCCAGCACGACCGCCGAGGGACCCTCGAGTGGGTGCACTGGGGTAAGAGAAGCCCTAGCCCCAAGTAGCACGAGCACCGAAGTCCAGCCCTCCAGCATCCACCAGATCTGCGTGGGGCCCTCTTGCTCCTGTGTTGCTTGCCACGCTGTCCGGTCACTTGCCCGTTGGCTAGTGACCCTCCAGACGACGTCCTACGTTTGTTCCACCGCTGGTCTAGCTCTTCTAGACTAGCCCTTGTCTTCTCCTGAAGGGGAACTTCCTCGGACCCTCCTGGTCCACTCCAGACGCCATTTTGTGTCGCCACGTGGGCTTGCCTTAGCCAAGGCTTGTTGCCTCCTTCAACGGATCCAGCATCGCCAGCAGCAGACATCCGACGTGGGACAGCTCGCAGACCTCCAGCCTGGTCGACATCAGCGCCCTGGTCCGTGCAGCAGCAGAATCCGGTGTCACCTCTTCACCTGGCTGAGTGACCTTGTCCGGTGCCATCCTGGTGCCCACCTAATCACTGGCTAGTGATTCAGAACTCGGTCCCCTCTGCTTACAGGTATCCTTCTTCACTGATCCATCCTTGGATCAGCCCGGAACATCTTCACTGGTCGCCTGCCAGCAACTTCCACTTCAGGCTCCTGGTTAGTCAATGAGGATTCCCGACGTCACTTGAACCCTATGCAGCCGCAGCCCCTGGGCTAGGTAAATAGAGTACCACGGTGCTCCAGCGTAGGACCACTCTCCAAGTGTCTAGATCCACTTTCGTTTTTGACCTACCTAGTCGGGTTCGCCCGAGAACACTAACTTTGCATTTACTAGCATCCATAGACTTTGTCCCGCATCCCGCGTGAGAGTCCACACTCTGCACCCGATCCCCCTAGGCCTCCTGCTCCTAACCTGAAGGTTCAGTAGTGTAGTCCTAGCGATCCTAAAGCCTCTGGATCCAGTTACTTACCTGCTAGTAATTCGCATTCCACTTCCATAGTAGGTTTGTCGTGCCCCTCGGGCATTTGTGTAAATTGTGCGACTTTCAGTATTTCTTTAAGAGTTTTGTATTGTGCTTAGCACCCTGTCCTCATAAAGAGTCCAGGGTTGTTCTGTTATAAATAAATATCCTTTTATTTTCATAACCACTTGTGTGGTGTCCTTTCACTTGGTGTTCAAGGGGTATATGTGATGGTATAACAGCTGGCTTAACACGCCCTCTAGAGTTTAGCCTAAAGACTGCTCTTGTCCATGTTACTAGGATAGCTGGTCTATAAGGTTGACTTACAACCAATCATCAATAAGGGTCATTTGGTATGATACATAGTTAGTGATCACTAGAATAGTGAGCACAGCATATCGGGCCAACTTCTCACAACCTCCTCCACTGGTGCACTGTCACATCGGACAGGTGGGTGCTGCAAATCGTCCAAAGGGGCTACTCCCTCCCCTTCGAGGCGACCCCTCCAGCCACTTACAGACTACGGCTGACCTCCTGCTTGGGTTCTCCATCAATGTGCCAAAGTCACACCTGTGTCCCTCTCAGAAGCTCCTCTTCATCGGAGCGGTTCTAGACACGGCGCAGTTTCGGGTTTATCCTCCCGAACAGCGGGTTCGGATATTCAGGCTCTGATTCCGATCTTTCAGCCGTTATCCCGAGTCTCGGTCAGGTTGACGCTGCGGCTTCTGGGGCTGATGACCTCATGCATTCTTCTGGTGCATCACGCCAGGTGGCGGATGCGGGCTCTGCAGTGGTACCTGAAGTTTCAGTGGACCCAGCATCAGTGCAACTTGTCCAACCATGTCTTGATCTCGGAGGGCACTGCAAGACAGTTGCAGTGGTGGCTCACGGACCGTGATTGGGTCAGCGGCAGATCCCTCTCCCTACCCTAACCGGAGCACGTAGTTGTGATGGCTGGGGGGGCTACACGGGAGAGGCGGAGATCAGAGGCCTCTGGTCTCCGGCGGAGTCCCAGCTCCACATCAACCTTCTGGAGCTGCGGGCGATCCGGCTTGCACTCAAGGCATTCCTCCCCTCTGTCCGGGGGAGTGTAGTGCAGGTGTTCACAGACAACACCACCGCCATGTGGTACTGCAACAAACAGGGCGGGGTGGGGTCGTGGACCCTATGCCAGGAGGCTCTGCGCCGCTGGCAGTGGCTGGAACATCAGGGCGTGACCCTGGTGGTTCAACACCTGGCAGGTTCCCTGAACGCCAGGGCGGACGAACTCCGCCGTCGGTGCATGATGGATCACGAATGACGTCTGAACTCGGACGTGGCGCAAGGCCTCTTTCAGCAGTGGGGAGAGCCTTGGTTAGATCAATTCGCCACAAAAGAGAATGCGCAATGTCATCAGTTCTGCAGGTTGGAATATCCAAGGCGGCACTCGCTCGGAGACGCTTTTCATCGTGAGTGGAGCTGCGGTCTGTTGCACGCCTTTCCGCCTATACCACTTCTGCCCAGAGTGCTGAAGAAGATCAGACGCGACCGGGCCCAAGTCATCCTTGTGGCTCCGGACTGGGCACGAAGATACTGGTATCCCGAGCTACACAGCATGTCTGTCGATCCCCCGATTCGTCTGCCTCTTCATGAGGACCTTCTGTCGTAGCAGCAGGGGACAGTCCTCAACCCGAACCTGTCCAGTCTCCACTTACATGCGTGGAGATTGAGCGGCGGCAGTTAAGGCCATTTAACTTGCCTCCTGAAATCTGTAATGTCATTCTGGCAGCCAGGTGTCCCTCCACAAAATCGGTATACGCCTGCAGGTGGAACACATTTGTGGCATGGTGCACAGCAAAGGCTGTGGATCCTCTTTCTGCCCCTCTTTCAGAGGTTCTCCTCTTTCTTTTTTCTCTTGCCCAGCAGGGCTCTGCTCTGGGCACTCTGAAGGGCTACCAATCTGCCATTTCCGCCTTCTTAAGGCTCCCTGATCAGCCCTCTTTGTTCAAGTCCCCAGTTGTAAATAGGTTTTTGAAGGACATCACTCATATGTTTCCTCCTGTTCCTTTTGTGATGCCTTAGTGGGACTTGAACCTTGTTCTGACCAATCTGATGTGCGCTTCTTTCGAGCCACTTCATAACTGTCCTCTTCGTCTCCTTACTCTGAAGACTGCATTCCTGGTTGCCATCACCTCTGCCAGGAGGGTGAGTGAGCTCCAGGCTCTTTCCTCTAAACCTCTCTTCCTTTCTGTCCATGCGGACAAAGTTGTGTTGCGGACGCGACCCTCTTTCCTGCCCAAAGTAGTCACAGCCTTCCACATCGGGCAGTCCATCACTTTGCCCACCTTCTTTCCTCCTCCGCATCCCTCGAAAGAGGAAGAGAGGCTCCACCGTCTGGACCCAAAACGTGCGCTTTCATTCTATTTGGATCGCACACGCCAGTTCCGGGTGGATGACCAACTCTTTGTGGGCGCTAAGAAAGGTCGGGCGGTGCACAAGTGGACCATCTCTCGGTGGGTCGTGTTGTGCATCAAGGTATGCTACTCTTTGGCTAAAAAAGAGCCTCCTGTTGGGCTGAGGGCCCATTCCACTCAGGCCACGGCGGCTACTACTGCCCTGGACCGGGGAGTCCCCTTGCAGGACATCTGTTTGGCAGCTACATGGGCCTCGCTGCACACGTTTGCAAGACACTACTGCCTGGACAGCCAAGTCCGGAGAGATGCCTTTTTCGGCCGTTCCGTTCTCCAGGACTTGCTGGTGTGATCATTGGTTCGCAGACCCACCTGGTTGGTATTGCTGGGGTTTCTATTCTAAGGTAAGGAATCTAATACTAACCTGTTTCTTTCAGATGCACAAGTTACTTACCTTTGGTAACAATATATCTGTAAGAAACAGTAGTTAGTATTAGATTCCTTACCGCCCCACCCATCCTCCCCGTTCTGCGAACTGATATCTAGGGTTAAGGTCATCCCCTTTCAGGGCCCTAGCTTCATGGCACCAGTGTTGGTTTTTATCATGGCTCTGCGTTTCTGGCGCGGAAAAGCTACGTATATGAACTGACGTCAGAGCGGGAGGGCGGCGTCTAAGTACTCCGACGTCATCCCGGTGCCGACGACTGACGTGGAGCCTCAGACGACGCCTACCGACGCGCAGGGTACTGCTACCCAAAAGTTTCCGGATCCAGTCTGACGCCTGGGGATATTCTAAGGTAAGGAATCTAAAACTAAATACTGTTTCTTACAGATAGGTAAGTAGCTTGTGCGTTAGGTCTCGGTCAGGAGAGTCATGCGCCTTTTTGGCCTGATGGCTTCCTGCATTGCTGTAGTACCTCATACCAGACACACATGTGTCCGTTGCAGGAACGGCTAGTGTGACAGTGGTCTCAAGCGGCAAGTCATTGGCCTGATCTAGTGTTGATCGGCCACCACACTTGTTGATCTCTGCAGTACTGGAACAACCTGTTGCAGAGGCATTCTGTTCTTGATCCAGGTACACAGAGGACCATTACAAAGGACGCTGACCTTATGAGGTGGGGTGTAAACTTACAGGACTTGACTGTCCAGAGCAAGTGGGAACTCTCAGACACCAGGGCCTTTACTTCAACTACCTGGAACTTCTTGCCTTTCACCGAACGATAAAGGCTTTCCTACCTCACCTGATGGGCATGGATGTTATCTAGACAGACAACGTGACAGCCATGTATTACTTTCAGAAACAGGGGCACCCTGTCTCCCCTACTCTCACAGTTATCCCAGAGCATTTAGAGGTGGGCTCTCCACCATAAAACCCATCTGCTAGCAGAGTTCTTTCCGGTAACAGACAAAGCATCAGGATGCAGCAGCAAGTCAACGAGCAGGAACTCCACCAACAAGTCCCCCGCCAGTATTTTTGGCAACGGAGCTACCCAGAAATAGACCTTTTTCGTTAGAGTAGAAAACTCCAAATGCCCAAACTTCGCCTCCAGGTTCCCACACCAACAATCCAAAAGCAATGGGGTATCGAAGAGTTGGTATGGGATATTTTCCTAAGCTTTGCAGCCTCTCCTTCTACTTCCATTTGTGATTCGGAGGCTCCAGCAGACATCTCTCACCTTCATTCTGGTGGCTCTACCTGGGTTTGCCAGCCTTGGTTAATGACTCTGCTTGAACTCTCTCTAGTTCTGCACAAGAGGCTAACCAACAGGCCAGACCTTATTACGTGAACATTGTAGAAATCAGGCACCCAGACCCCAGGTCTTTCAAACTTACGATCTGGCTGCTGAGATCATTGAATTCAGATACCTTATCTTCCACCTGAATGCATGAGCATTCTCAGAGAAGCATGCAGACCTACCATCCGGGCATGCTATGCAGCCAACTGGAAAACATATTGATCCCTTAAAGGCATTGTGTGTGATCTGCTTCATTTGCAGACTTCCAGCCTAGCCTTCACCTCATACAGACACACTTAGCTGCTGTGGCCACATACCTTCAGAATAGACAACATATCCCTCTTCAGAATTATAGACATTAAAGTTTAATGGAGGGGCTCAAAAGAGTCATTATCACCCAGGTTCCACCAAGCCCTGCATGGAATTTCAACATTGCACTGACAAGACTCATTCGTCCTCTGTTCGAGCCCTTCCACTTCTGCCCCCTTCAGTTCTTTTCTTGGAAGGTGGCATTCTTTGTTGCTATCACTTCACTTAGGCAGTGCAGTGACCTACCTCCATTAACATTAGAAGAACCTTTCTTCGAAGTTCATAGGGCTAATGTTGGCCTTTGCTCCAACCCCAAATTCCTCCTTAAGGTGGTCCACCAGTTCCATCTTAAACAGTCCATTGAACTCCCTGTTTTTTCCACAACTTAGCTCAGTTGCGGACGGGCTTTCGATAATTTGGAGGGGGAACGAGCCCTCATGTCAGCAGCAGCCGCTGCAGGTAAAAGCGGTGGGACTAGGTTAGGGGGATTTCGATAGACGACCACGAGGGAAAATTAATTCATTTCATTTTCCCTCGTGGTGGTCTCTCAAAATCTCCTCTCACCTGGCCTCACCGCCCTTACCTGCTGCGGCCGTGTTTATTGCATTGATAGAACTAAACCATTTAGGAAAACACAACAACTCTTTGTTTCTTTGTCCAAGCCCCATAAAGGAAAGGTTCTGTCTATATCGGGCATTGCAAGGTGTATTGTGAGTTGCAACCAGACATGCTATGCTAAAGCTAACATAACTTTTACCATCCCTCCCAGAGCCCACTCCACTTTGAAAAAAGGAGCCTCCATGGAATTCATGGAACATTCCAATAGCTGACATATGCAAGAAGCTACCTGGTCCACACCACACACTTTCACTAAACATTACTGTGTGGATGTGCTTGCACACCAACAAGCCAATGTGGGCCAGGCAGTACTTTGTACACTTTTTCAATATATTGCAGCACCCACAGGCTAGTCACTGCTTAGGGAGGACTGCTTTACAGTGAAGGCATAGCATGTGTATCTGCAGCCACCCATGCCTCGAACGGAACAAGTTACCCTTTAAGCATCTGTTTGTGGCATGTAATGATGTAGATTTACGTGTATCCACCTTCCTTCCCGGATGCTTATGGCCGTTGCAGTGCCTCTTACTATCTCTTTTCTCTGGACATCTCTCTATACTGCAGTCTGCTTCACATTCCATCGCCACCAGCCGTGCGGGAAACAGTAACAATGGAGTTGATAACCTTGTGCATTACCAGCAAGAGGAGAAGACACAGTGCCTCGTGACTTGAAAGACTTCTTCTAAGATAAACAACTTGTACAATTCCGGGCCCAGCACTAGGTGGCAGGAGAATGCAGAGCATGTAAATCTACAGCACTACGTGCCACAAGCAGATGCTAACAGGGAAAGTAACATTTTCCATTTTACCAGAAGACATTGCCATTTGTAATGTGAAATGAAAAGCATTGTAAGAGAGAAAATATGGAGGAATAATTATTTCAGATTTGTATGGTGACGGAGTGGAGAGAGAACATAGTAGGGGAATGAGACAAGAATAAAGTAGGTGTAAGCAGTAGAAAAGGTGGAGAAATATGCAATTGAGTGGATGAGAGTTAAGGGTTTATGCTAGTATGCCGAGGAGATATGATAGAGGGTCGGTCACATTGCAGTATTTGTCTAATAGGAACGGGAAGTCATTGTTGGAAGCTGGCTCTGTATATACTATACCAAAATGAGGTACAGTGTGCACAGAGTCCAGTGGAAACCCAAAGGTAGGCAGAGGTAAAAGTAGATAGCACCTACCTCTCTATTTGTGGTAGTGTGGGCGAGCAGTAAGGCTTTATCAGAGGGTAGTGTTAAGCATTTGTTGTACACACTCAGGCAGCAAATGAAGTCACACTCAAAGGCTGAACTCAGACCAATTTGTTTATATCAACAATATGTTCGAGGCATGTGGGCTGCTGAATTCATATCTGTGCATAGATCGCCGCCTAGTGTTGGGTCCGGATGATTGCACATTGTTGTCCTGGAAGAGTCTTCGAAGTATCACGAGATAGTTGGCACCTCCCCTGGACTACAGTGTGCATGGCCATTCTCTCCATCTTCAGATTCTTTGTTTCCGCCATTGGGTTCGGATGTACTTTCTTGACTAAAGTTCGGAATCGGTACAAAACACTTTTCGCAAGGACAAAAGGCCTTCGGGGCGTCGGTATTGTCTCGTTCGGTGCCTGTACTTCATCAAGTTCTTCGAACAGGACGTCGAAGGCCGTTTGCGTTTTCGACACCAAAGGCCCAAACTAGGACTAAGATGGAACGGAGCCCGTTCAAGAGATGCCCCGTCTGCAACTCCAAATACCCTCACATTGATGTGCACCCAGTGTGCAATAAATGTTTATCCCCGGACCACGACGAGGCCAGCTGTATGACCTGTTCCAAGTTCCGGTCGAAGAAGACGCTTCGACTTCGACGCGCCGCACGAGAGTCGGCCCAGAAAGCGGCGCCTGACCCGGAGAACATCTTCGAGGCTGATGACGATGAAGGCGTCGATGAAGAGGATCCTGACCAGCAGTCGGACCCTGCGTCGGAGCAAGACTCTAACTTCGGTGTGGACGACGATGAAGACTACGTCCATGATGAAGACGTCGTCGAGGTAGGAGACGATGCAGAGGCCATCGGAGCCGTCGATGGCGACTCAAGCGATGAGCAAGGCCCACCCGCTGTCGCGGGGCCTAATATTGACACTGTGCTCTCTAAGGCTCAGGTCGAGGCATCGCCGGAAGGCCTTAGCCGAGATCTTAATCCACATTCTATAGGCCCGCATCAAGGCCCGGCTAAGAATACTTCGAAGGAGCCATCGGTCGATCCACCAAAATCGATACCGAAACCAACAGAGGCGAAAACGAAACTGTTGAAGACAGTCCTCGGATCGACGCCCTCGGACTCCTCGACTCCAATCAAGTCTAAAAGTGTCATCGACCCTTCGGGGTCACAAGGGGGCGTCGGCCCGAAGAGCGGGGCGCCGAAGCCAGTCCCTGCGGTCAAGCACGTCACTCTGACGCCGTCCACGTCAACGTCCAAACATGGCGACACTGGCAAAGGACTACAGGCTAAAAAGACTGTTGAACCGAAGCTTGCGGCCTCCAAGCCAATGTTAAGCAAGGCCCTCGAGTCGAAGTCCAAACCTGACCCGAAAGAGCATATTGCGTCGAAGCCCAAGGCCGTACCTGCTGCGCACCATGAGCTCGAGTCGACGCAAGGCCGCAAGCAAGCTGGTCATCCAACGAAGCCGATCGATCGATGACGACGTCAATCTCAAAAAAGGTCGGTTCGTCTCCAGTGATTCCTCCACCAATTAAATACGGACTGCCCCCGACCGCTCGACCCAAAGCGTTCGAGCCACAAAAGAGCACCGAAACATCCAAGAAGGTGTCGGGACTTTCCAGGTCTCAGTCCATTCCGGAGGAGGTGGTGTTCCAGGCACCCACGTATGAAATCAGTCGAAGCTCTTCATCGACTCGTATTCTGGCAGGCTCACCATTCATAAACGGAAAATCGCTCCAGAACATCCTTTGGAGTCGTACAAAATCCCTCTCAAAAGAAAAAGGGATTCTGCCACCTCACCTGTTCTATGCCTATTCTCCCACACGCACCAATGAGGATGTGGGGGAAGGTTACAATGAGGATTAATTTAATTATCCTGCTGACACAGATCAGGAGGAACCTCAACCCTGGACTGACCCTGTTGACCCTGATGAGCCACACACTATGCCTGATATTCAGTCCTATAATGTCAAGACATCGCCTACTGAAGACATGGCGGCGTTTAACGCTTTAATTGAAAAGGGGGGCAATTAACCATGACGTGGAAATGCACGCTGACCCAGTGGAGGAGGACTTTCTGTTCGATACTTTCTCCACCTCAGAAAGATCAGTAAAGACATTGCCTATGCTAAAGGGTGTCCTGAAACATGCTACTGACTTTTTCAAGGAGACCACAAGGGCAAGGGTTGTAAACCTAAGGATTGAAAGAAAATATCGGCCTGCGCCTGTGGACCCTACGTACATCAAGGGCCAGGTCATATTGGACTCCCTGGTAGTGGCTAATGCTCGCAAGAGAGCAAACTCTCAAACAAGTGGTGATGCTCCTCCTCCAGACAAAGAATCAAAAATCTTGGAAGCTTCTGGCAATCGTGTAGCTGCTCAAGCGGCTAATATTTGGAGGATCTCAAATACACAGGCCCTATTAGCCAGATACGATAGGGCTCACTACAACACGTTAGAGCAGCTAATGCAACACCTGCCTGATGCTTATAAGTAGGGAGCAGAAAATGCTGATACAGGAAGGAAAGTTGATTTCAAATGCATCTATCAAGTGTGCACTCGATGCCGCAGACACAGCAGCTAGGGCCATCAACACTAGTGTAATGCTGAGACGTCATGCTTGGCTCCGCATCTCTGGTTTCAAACCAGAGATCCAAACAACGTTGCTCAATCAGCCAGTTAACCCTGACTTTCTTTTTGGTCCTGATGTAGACACGACCCTTGAAAAGATGAAAAAAGACACTGAGACAGCAAAATCCATGGGGGCTCTGGAGTCACAGCAGTTATGGGGCAGTTCCTTTTGTCGCTCCGGTAACAGGGGAGCCTCTAGAGGTCAAGCATTGCAGCAATCCCAATACAACAAAGGGAGCACGCAGACCACCTATAACAAAAATAACAGAGGTGGATATCGTGGGAACAGCACCAAAGGCATAGGACGTGGAAATAACAATGCCAGATCCTCCTCCACCAATAAACAGTGATGCCTTGTCACTGCCCCCAGACCGCATAACACCGGTCGGGGGAAGACTCCAGCAGTTCCTGCCAGTCTGGGAAGGCATTACCACAGACAGGTGGGGTGAGACACCTTATCCAATACGGCTATTGTCTGGAACTAACCTCCACTCCTCCCAACATACCCCCAAGGCAACGTCCTATGTCCGCAGAGCACATGCACTTATTGCAGCAAGAAGTAATCTGCATGCTGCAAAAAGGGGCCCTAGAACTCGTGCCTTTCGAACAGCAAGGTACAGGGGTGTACTCGCTGTACTTCTTGATCCCAAAAAAGGACGGTTCCCTGCGGCCCATTCTAGTCCTCAGACCCCTGAACCAGTACATCTTGTCAGAACATTTTCACATGTTAACTTTACAGCAAATTCTACCATTGCTCAGTCAGGGGGACTTCCTGGCAACCCTAGATCTGAAGGATGCATATTTCCACATTCCCATTCACCCAGGTCACAGGAAGTATCTCAGGTTCACCGTCAACAACCAGCATTACCAGTTCAAGGTCCTGCCTTTCGGGGTCACTACTGCCCCCAGGGTGTTCACCAAGTGCTTACCAACTGTGGCTGCGCACCTTCGGAGACAACACATCCATGTCTATCCTTACCTGGACGACTGGCTTGTCCAAGCAAAGTCAGCCCAGCAATGTGCCAGCCACATGTCCCGCACAATTCACCTCCTACACAGTCTAGGATTTTCACTGAATTACCCAAAGTCACACCTTCAACCCGCACATGTACAACAGTACCTAGGTGCAACAATAAACACTCTGACAGCAACAGTGCAGCCAAACTCTGTCAGAGTCAACAGCATGCGATTGCTAATTCTGAAATTCAGGCCCCAACACTCACTCCCAGTGCAGGTATTCATGCAGCTGATAGGTATGATGGCCTCCTGCATCTTCATAGTCCCGCACGCGAGGCTACACATGCGTCCGCCTCAGGAGTGCTTGGCACGACAGTGGAACCAGGCTCATGGGCATCTGAAAGACCTAGTGTTGGTGACCGGTCGTACATACAACTCTCTGCATTGGTGGAACACACAAAACCTTTGCAGGGGACGACTGTTCCAAGAGCCTGTCCCACAAATAGTGCTGACAACGGACGCATCTCTCCAGGGATGGGGAGCGCATATCCTCCATTATACCGTGCAGGGACTATGGACAGCGCAGCAGCAGAAGATGCATATCAACCTGTTGGAGCTGATGGCAATCTTCATGGCGATGAAGGCATTCAAATTGCACCTGTGCAACAAAGTCGTGCTGATCCGGACGGACAACATGACTGCCATGTATTACATCCAAAAGCAGGGAGGCACACACTCTCCGCAACTGCCTCATCTAGCCCAGAGCATGTGGAAGTGGGCTATTCAAAGGAACATGTTCCTCATGGCGGAACATCTCCCAGGCAAGGACAATCAGATGGCGGACCTGCTCAGCAGGCACAGCCATCAGATGCACGAGTGGGAGATACACCCCTCGGTGCGCCAACCATATTTCCAGCAGTGGGGTCATCCACAGATAGAACTATTCGCCACAAAGGAAAACGCAAAATGCCAAACCTTCGCCGCCAGGTTCCCACACCCGCAGTCTCGGGGCAATGTGATATGGATGAACTGGTCAGGCAGATTTGCGTACGCTTTTCCTCCAGCACCGCTCATACCGCTAGTGGCACGCAAACTGCGGCAGCACTCCATGACGCTCATCCTGGTTGCTCCAACGTGGGCAAGGCAGGCCTGGTACACCACGTTCCTGGAACTTTCAGTGGTGCCTCACCAACGGCTGCGCCTCACGCCCAGTCTCCTCACACAGAAGCATGGACACATTCAGCACCCAGATCCACAACAGTTGAGCCTTGTAATATGGCTCCTGAGGTCATAGAGTTTGGCTACCTCAACTTGCCCCCTGACTGTATGAATATCATCAAGGAGGCAAGGCGACCTACAACTAGGGCATGCTATGCTGCCAAATGGAAGCGATTTGTCATTTACTGTTCCAATAATGACATTAATCCGCTAGATGCGTCCACGCAAAACATCATATGTTATTTGTTGCATCTATACAGATGCAATCTGGCATATAGTTCCATCAGGATACATTTGGCCGCCATGGCAGCATATCTTCAAAACAGGCAGCATCTTTCCCTTTTCAGGGTGCCTGCCATTAAGGCTTTTATGGAAGGACTCAAGAGAGTGATCCCTCCCAGACACCCTCCTTCACCTGTCTGGAATCTAAACATAGTTCTCACCAGACTGATGGGACCACCCTTTGAACCTCTTCACTCTTGTGAGATACAGTTTCTTACATGGAAAGTGGCTTTTCTAGTAGCAATCACATCGCTAAGAAGAGTTAGTGAGCTTCAAGCCCTAACTATTCAAGAGCCTTTCATACAGATTCATGCTAATAGGGTAGTGCTATGTACCAACCCTAAATTCATGCCTAAGATGGTGTCGCAGTTCCACATTAATCAAACCATAGAACTGCCAGTTTTCTTCCCAAATCCTGATTCTGAGACAGACCGAGCACTGCACACCTTAGATGTTAAGAGCTCTCCTGTATTACATCGACAGGACAAAAGATTTTTGAAAGACTAAACAACTGTTTGTTGCCTTCTCTCCACAACACAAAGGCAACCCCATTTCCAAATTAGGTCTAGCCAAATGGATTGTTAAGTACATACAGATCTGTTATCAAAAAGCTAAACGCACATTAACAGTTCCCCCAAGAGCGCATTCCACACGCAAGTTCGGGGCATCCATGGCTTTCCTAGGTAACATTCCCCTAGAGGATATATGTAGAGCAGCCACATGGACCACCATACATACATTTACCAAACATTACTGCGTATATGTGCACTCCAAACAGCAAGCTGCTGTAGGACAGGCTGTTCTCAAAATCCTTTTTCAGACTGCTGCAGCTGGCACGGGCAACCACCGCTAAGGAGGTAACTGCTATTAATTCTATGCACAGATATGAATTCAGCAGCCCACATGCCTCGAACAGAATATGCTACTTACCAGTATGTATCTGTTCTTGGCATGTAGGGCTGCTGACATTCATATCGCCCGCCTCCTCCCCGGTGCCTGTCGCAGCTGTAGCACTCAGAATCATTCTCAGGCATGGTCATCACTGTAGGAGAGTAGGGTCTGCAATCCTATGATCACCCAGATTTTTTGCTTTTGTTTCACTGGTTTACGACTTTCTCTGGCTGTGGGCCTGCCAATCAGACCCACAGCCTAGCTGTTCTCTCGCTAAATTGACATGTGTACCTTAGGTGCATTACCCAATTGGAACTGGGCCACCTTGTCAGACCCTGTAACTCAGGGCATCGGTGTACCCAGGGCCTACCAGGGGCTGAAGCATGTATTATGCCACCCCTGGATGACCATCTAAATCTGACACAACTGGCTGCACGACAGCTGGGGCAAGGTGGCGTACTCGCCCTTTGCTTTAGATGTAGTATACCTATATCTAACCCTAAAAATGGACACCCGAATTCCTATCAGTCACTCCTATGGCAGGCCTTGACAATCCTGAAGGCAGAGTGTGTGGAATTGTGTGAATTGGGCTCTGGCACGAGCCGAGCCCGGTTGCAGCCTGCGGAACCAAGACCCAATGGCTGTTCCATGATACCGCGTACCATATCGCTAACTTCGGTATCGCGTTATCAAAACATGTCGAGTAAGGTGTCATACGAATCGGGATACTGACCCCTCACCAATGCTGGCGACGGGGCTAGCATTCCACCCTTCTAGAGGGACACAACATGTACGTAACCGTGAACCCCGGTTAAAGTTAACTGAAGCCTCAGCTCCACAAAATGGATGCTGCCACCACAGACACGAGTCTGACCTCCTGCTGCTGGGAGTCCTTCCAGCAAGGAGAGCTTGGACAAAGGGTTTTCCTGTCCGGGGCGGTGCTTGCACCATCCCAGACAGGGTTTTGTGTATCCTGGGTAGGCAGGGCTTTACAGGAAGGTGACTGCGGAGTGGCACCCCGGTGCTCACTACGCATCTGCCGGCTAAAACCAGTTCCAGGGGCACACCAGCCCCTGGCCTGGGGAAAGTCCGGCATGGGAGAGGGGTGTAACCACCCCCCTTCCTGGTCCCACCCCTAGGGCAGGACCTAGTCGCGTACCCACCCCTTTCTTTAGGATAAAGGCAGGAGCGGGGACCCTTCCAAATTAGATCATCTTTGAATCAAGAATACTTTCTACGAAAGGAACTCTCGACTTCTTCTCAAGATTTCTCCCTTGTGGCTAAGGAGTAGTCACCCTGCATCCGCAGGCACCATCTAAGAACTCTGCGGTTTGCTGCACGTCCTTCCTCCGGAATCCGACTGCCCAGCTCGACAAGAACCGGCTTCCCTGGCACCTCCGACCTCTACCCACATCGTCAGCTCAGCTGAGATCCGTGGGTGCGACGAGACCTCGAGGGACCGGCCATCATCAGAACCTGCACGATTTCTAAAGCCAGCACGACCACCGAGGGATCCTCTGGTGAGTGCTCTGGGGTCCGAGAAGCCCCGACCCTGAGCAGCTCCAGCACCGAAGTGCAGCCTCCCAGCATCTCCACGATCTGCGTGGGGCCCTTCTGCTCTTTGCCGCTCATCACGTTGTCTGGTTACTAGCCGCTGGCTTCTGACCTTCTCGACGACGCCCGACAACCAACGCTGCTGGTCTGGTTGCTTCAGACTGGCCTTTGCTCTCCTCTGAATAGGAGCACCCCGGACCCTCCTGGTCCACTCAAGACGCCATTTTTAGATCCACCACGTGACCCTGAATTTGCCAATGCTTGTCGCCCCAATCCTGGGCCCAGCGACGCCAACAGCATCAACCTTCGTGGGACAGCTCGCACCTCCATCCTGGTCGCCGACAACGCCTCCTGGTCCGTGAGACTGCAGAGCCTAGCGTCGCCCACTCACCTAGTCGAGGTGACGATCATCCGGTGCCCTCCTGGTACCCTCTGACTACTGGCTAGTAGTTACGAACTTGGTCCCCTCTGCTTTCAGGTGTCATCCATCTCTGATCCAGGCTTGGATCTCTACGAACTATCTCTACTGGTCGCCGGCCAACAACTCCTTCCTTCCGGCTCCTGGTTCGTCAGCGAGGACTCCCGACGTCTGTAAAGACTTGTGCAGCCGCAGCCCCTGGGCTAGGTAACTTCGGCATTTCGGTGCCCGCATAGCCTCATTATCTAAGGGTCCCGAGTCCCTACCGCTTCCGACTTACCTTATCGGGTTCGCCCGAGAACACTAAACTTTCCGTGCCCTCGGGCATTTGTGTAGATTGTGCACTTGAAGTATTTTCCTAGGAGTTTTGTTGTGTGCTTAGTACCCTGTCCTCATAAAGAGTACAGGGCTGTTGTGATTCTAATAAATACACTGTTTATTTTCATAACACTTGTGTGGTGTCCTTTCACTTGGTGTTCAAGGGGTATGTGATGGTATAACAGCTGGCTTAACACGCCCTCTAGAGTTTAGCCCGAAGACTGCTCATATCCACGCTACTAGGATAGCTGGTCTCAGGTTGACTTACAACCAATCACCATAAGGGTCGTTTGGACTGATGCATAGTGATCACTAGAATAGTGAGCACTGCATATCAGGCCAACTTCTCACAATCACTTACTGTATTACACTCCATCTCTGCCACAATGGCGAAAAACAATCTGAAGATGGAGAGGATACCCATGCGCACTGCACTCCAGGGGAGGAGCCACCTATCTCGTGATACTTCGAAGACTCTTCCAGAACAACAATGTGCAATCATCCGGACCCAACACTAGGTGGCGATCTATGCACATATATGAATGTCAGCAGCCCTGCATGCCAAGAACAGATGCATACTGGTAAGTAGCATATTCCTATTATGTTATTTTATTTCTTAGAACCAAGCCAAGCCTGGTGCAGGTAAGTGAAATAAATGCTTTGCAAAGTCTTATGCAATGTTTTACAATTGAGAGCAGGTTCAAATGCAGTTGATTGAATTACAGGTAAGTCAATGTTTTGAAATAACTTCTCAGATTACTATGTATGTTACTTTTTAGATTACTTTTCAGATTACCTTTGCTAATCAGTGTGATATGCCTAGAGATCACACTGATACATCTCCTAGACAAAAGGTAAGTAATACACTTTTAGTACAAGATAGTTTTTCAATGTTCCAAACAAACAAACTCCACACTTAAAACAATTTTCCATGAAAAACAGTCAATGTATTCCTATGGAGAAAAATGAAGCTAACGGTTTGCAGGTAAGTTCTGTTTTGTGGGAGTTGGTATTCTGGGGTTAGAACCACGGTCAAGGATGCACTCTTGAAACACCCTCAGCGGCGCTAGGGCGGCTGATTGCTGAGGCCCAATGTTATCCAATGGAGAATAGGGTGCCTCCGGTTGGCCACAGGGTTGTGGGAGCAAAGCTCCCGGTGTTATGCGCAGGGCAAAGGGGGATCCGAGTTAGCACCCAAAGTACACCCGCAGCGGTGGCTGGGTGCAGGGAGCTGTTTTGGCATCAGGTGCCCTGTTGCTTTCAATGGGGATTCTCCGGATGCAACAAAGTCTGCAGGCTCAGGGACGAAGATCTTCTGAGGTTGTGACCACCAGTTGGAGAGGTAAGTTAGGATGCGTGGGAAAGCTGGGACACCGTCGGTTGGGATACCCAAGGCCGTGGGGCGTCTGGTGCAGGGGTGTCTTCAGGCATCTGTTTTTTCTTACCAGCTACTGTCGCTGTCGGGGGAATCCTCCAGAAAGAGACTGCAGGCTTCGCTCGGAGATTCGAGGCAGGTCAGAGATCACCAGATCTCAGGTCAGGATCATCGGGAGAACTCCTCGTGGTGTTGGGCCACTTGAACTCGGGCCATGGGCATCAGGTGCGGAGTGGTGCAGACTCATGGTTTTGGCTGGAGTCTGAGTCTGAGTCTGTTGGTGAGCAAGCAATTCCGGTGTTCACTGGAGACAAAGTCTTTGGTTTGGAAGGCAGAGCAGGTCCTTCAGGGTCCTGAGGCTGCTGGCTACAGGACACAATGGGATTTCGCTGGGACCAAGTAAGTGGGTGTCCTCCCCTTCTTAGTTTAGTTCTAGCATGGCTTTTTCTGTCTTTCTTCTTCTTTTCTTCTGGTCGGTTCTTGTCTGAGGAGGCAATATTCAGAGTTGCCCCTAAACACAACACTTAGGGGTGTTACAGATAAGTATTATGCCATCCTCCTGTGGGAGAGGGGGCATATGCCTCTCTGGTTAGCTGGGTGCCCTCATCTGCAAGATGGTGGGGACTGAAAGTTGTGCTTCACCTCGACTCCCCCACCTGGGGGAAGGGTTGGCAACGTTGAGCAGACCTCCCTTCCTCACGTGGTTTTCCTGCCAATTCTCCCGCCCAAAGTGGAGGTCCAAAATGGTGGGAGCCAGTTGCTGAAAGCAGCAATGGGCTGAGGTAGCTCACAAAGGTGGCAAGCCTATGAAGCTTCCCCTTCGTGGACCCTGCCCATCCTGGGGGAGGAGGCTTGGCACCTCGTCCCAGGATGTGCATTGTTTCAGACTCCCGAGAGCAGCTGGCTCTCGACCCAGGGATCCAGAAACATGTCTGGTGGTGGCAGCTGGCAAGCAGCAACTCAGCCTGGACACTAGTAAGAAGTCGGTTTTCCGGGGGCATCTCTAAGATGCCCTCAGGGTATTTTTCATTAAATCCCACACTAGCATCAGTGTGGGTTTAATGTGCTGAGAAGTTTGATTCCAAACTTCTCAGTTTTCAGGAAAGCCATTATGGTGCTGTGGAGTTCGTAATGACAAACTCCCAGCACCATATACTCTTAATGGCATTACTGCACTTACAATATCTAAGAATTGGCGTGACACTGTAGGGGTACAGGGCTCATGTACCTGCACCCTCACCACTGGTATGGTGCACCCAGCTAGAGGGGTCGCTGACCTATGCCAGGGCAGTGAATTGTAGGCATGGCTCTTCGCTTTGTTCTGCACCACAACACACAGCCTGCAATGGCAGTGTGTGCGTAAAGGTAAAGGGCCTCTAGGGGTGGCACAATAAGTGCTGCAGCCCTTAGAGGCCTTCCCTGGCCACAGTGCCCTTGGTACCTGTGGTACCATTTACAAGTCACTGACATGTGGCCAAAGAGTGCCAATTGAGTTTGGCCTCAATGCAGTTTTAAGGAAAGAACATAGCCCTGGGTACCTGATTGGCAGGAACCAAGGGCACACAGTCAAAGTACATCAGCAGTTTAGCAAAAAGTGAGGGCAGCCATGCAAAAAAAGGGCACTTTCTTACAGTCGTAGTATAGCACTTCTAGGTTGTCATCAGAGCTTTGAATCATGATTTTTCCATTGCTGAAAATGGACACAGTATGTTCTGTGTTGAAAGGTGGAAAGGGAGAGATGGAATGTTTCTGTCCCTATAGAATTTTCACTCTCTGAGATAGGTAACTGACAATTGTACAGGTAGGATATCAGACTGGGCCTTTGTATCGTTAGAGACAAATAGAAGGCCAGTCTTTAGGAAGTCTTTGAGACTAAAAATTGATTGATCTAAAATAAAAGTACCAAAAGTGTATGTTCGAGGCATATGGGCTGCAGATGGTACATTATGAATAGATCGCCATCTGGTGTTGGGCTCGGATGATTGCACTTGTTTTTCTCTTGGAGAAGTCTTTTGTAGTCACGAGGCTGGTGACGCCTCCCTTGGGTGATAGTGCGCATGGGCATCGGCTCCATCCTTAGATTGTTTTTTTCCGCCATCGGGTTCGGATGAGGATCGAAGCGCTCCGGATTGACTTGGAGAAAAAGTTATATTTCGGCGCGTATTCCCTTTCCAATTCGACGGTATTGTTTATCGAGCGCAAGTTCATTCCCATTTCGACGCGCTTCGACGTCCACACCGAAGATTTCTAACTCTAAGTCGACGAGACTGGGAGGCCTATTTCGACGTAGTCCAGCCCGGAGTCCATGGAAAGGACTCCATTCAAGAAATGTCCAACGTGTGGTGCTAAATTCCCACACAAGGACATACTCGAGGTGTGCAACCTCTGTTTATCACCTGACCACGAATCCAGGGATTGTGAAGTCTGTGCGGCTTTCTCCTCTAAGTCGACGATTAGAAACTGTCGAGCCCGAAGGCACGAGATGTCGAGGATGGAGTCAGATGCAATCCCAGAACTGTTCGAGATCGAACACTCCGAGTAGGAAGAAGATGAGGGCGGGTCGGGGTCGGAAGCGGACGAGTCTGATGTCGAAGAAGTCGACGTTCATCAAACTGTGAGTGACGACGTCCCTTTGCCAAAAAGCCGACCCCAATTGATGTCGACCCCGCCTTCAAGCCCGATCAGACAACCGAAAAAAGTTTCCGACGTCCCGCCTTTTGGCTCGGCAACGAAACCGAAACACTCGGTCTCCCACTATGTCGGATCCGAGAAACGGTCGACATCGACACCGAAGCTCCATTCCAAAGAGAGCTCTAAGTCGAAACATTCCATGTCGAAACCGAAACATGCTTCGACGTCGAAGACTCCCTTGACACCGAAAAAATCGGACTCCAGCAAACTCTTGGTGCCGAAAACACCTAACACCGAGGCACAGAAGCAAAAGCACCTATCAGACCCAAAGGCTTCGGTACCGACACAGGAGCAAGAGACAGATCCAAAACAAAAGACTTTGTTCATTGATCCACAAACTGGCAAGGTTGTGACAAAACCACCTAAAAAGAGGAAGACTCAACCGTTGGAGCGGAAAGCTCCTTCTCCTAAGAAGAGAACAATGGGGACAAATGCAACTCCTCCCCTTTCTCCACAGCCTATGGACACACCCTCTTCTCCTCTTCCTCATACTCTGCCAGCTATCCCTCGACCTTTTACACCACGCCCATCTACACCTCAAACAGATGTAGAAGGTTATACAGGGGATCGGGACCTTCCTAGGATGATAACAATACTATCCCAGAAGACACAGACCCATGGGAAGATTATGATGCAGTGACAGATAATGATAATGACCCTGACCTGTATCCCTCAAAACCCTCTCCCCCTGATGATAATTCGGGTTTTGCACAGTTGATTAATAGGGCAGCAAATTACCACAAGGTAGATTTACATATGGAACCTCAGATAGAAGATTTCCTTTTAGAAACACTACCTGCTGCACAAAAATCTTCAGGGACCCTACCGATGCTTAAGGGTCTCCTCACTCACACATCAGATATATTTAAAGATCCTGTGAGGGCTAGGGTGTTAAACCCAAGAATTGACAAAAAGTATAAGTTAGCCCCAAAACACCCAGTATTTATTAAGGGCCAAATGCTACTGGATTCGTTAGTAGTCTCAAATGCTCGTAAGAGGGCGAACTCACTAACAGGAGAAGCTCCTCCTCCTGACCAGGAGTCTAAGTTAATAGATGCCTCTGGCAAGAGAGTAGCATCTCAAGCAGCAAACAGCTGGCGCATAGCAAATACTCAAGCGCTACTTGCACGCTATGATAGAGCTCAATATGATGAGTTAGAGAAACTCATTACACATCTCCCTAAGGAACATCAAAAAAGGGCAGAGCAGCTGATACAAGAAGGGAAGATAATAACCAACACTTCCATTAAGTGCGCCTTAGACGCAGCAGACACTGCGGCAAGATCTATAAACACCAGTATCATGTTAAGAAGACTTGCATGGCTCAGGGTCTCAGGGTTCAAACAGGAGGTACAAACTTCTTTATTGAACCAGCCTTTTGATGGGAAAGCACTCTTCGGCTCAAGCACAGATGAGGCGCTGGAAAAAATGAAAAAGGACACAGAAACGGCTAAGTCAATGGGAGCATTGGAACAGCCATCTCCGAGAGGTTCCTTTCGTAGGTCCACCTATAGAGGCGGATCAAAAAATACAGGCACAACCCAGAAATCAACCTCTTTTACACCAACATCACCTAAAGGTAATTCTAGAGGCAGTTACAGAGGTAACAACAACAAGGGTAGAGGTCACGGAAACAACAACAACCGCAACTCTCCTACCCCAAAACAGTGACTTCATACAGCTCCCCCCAGACCATGCAACACCGGTCGGGGGACGCCTATCACAGTTCCTACCTATCTGGGAAAACATCACATCTGACAGGTGGGTGAGTCAAATTATCCTATATGGTTATTGCCTAGAACTCACTGCTACCCCACCAAACATCCCCCCCAGACAGCGTCCAATGAGTCAAGACCATCTGACATTATTAAAACAGGAGGTACTATCGCTGTTACAAAAGCTTGCGATAGAGGAGGTTCCACAACATCAACAAGGAACAGGAGTATACTCTCTATACTTTCTAATTCCCCAAAACGACGGATCTCTAAGGCTTATACTAGACCTCAGACCTCTCAATGCATACATAAATTCGGAACATTTCCACATGATCACGCTCCAACAGGTACTTCCTTTACTGAAGAAAGGGGACTTTCTTTCTACACTGGATAAGGACGACATTATCAATTCAAGGTCCTTCCGTTTGGAGTCACAACAGCACCAAGGGTGTTCACAAAATGCAGCACACCTAAGAAGACAGCAAATACATGTCTTCCCTTACTTGGACGACTGGCTAATAAAGGCCACGTCACAAGAGGAAAGTCTTCAAAACACACAAAAGACAATTCAACTGCTGCACCAGCTAGGGTTTACGGTGAACTACAAAATATCCCACCTGCAACCAAACACGGTTCAACAATATCTAGGGGCTACTATAAATACAGAAAAAGCCATAGTATACCCCAATCCAGTCAGGATTCAGACAATGCTCACCCTAATTCAAGGATTTCAACCGCAACACTCATTAGCAGCTCGAGTGTTCATGCAGTTATTAGGGATGATGTCTCTTGCATACTGTTAATCCCATATGCCAGACTACAAATGCGTCCGCTTCAAGAATGTCTAGCAACACAGTGGAATCAGGCTCAAGGTCAGATTACAGATCTGGTGTTGGTAGACGACCGCACGCATTGCTCTCTGAAGTGGTGGAATACAACAAGCATTTCCAAAGGGCGGTCGTTCCTAGAACAAATTCCACAAGTGGTACTAACAGCGGATGCATCGCTCACCGGATGGGGAGCTCATATGGAGAGATACACAGTACAAGGGAGATGGAGTGTACAGCACAAACAACTGCACATAAATCATCTAGAACTGCTAGCAGTGTTTCTAGTATTAAAAGCTTTTCAAATGACAACATGACAGCAAGGTATTATATTCAAAAACAGGGGGGACACACTCTCTCCAACTATCCAGACTAGCTCAGGAAATTTGGAGATGGGCCATTTCTCAAAACATCTATCTGTTAGCCGAACACCTTCCAGGAGTTCAAAATCAGATAGCAGACATCTTAAGCAGAGAGTCAGAACAAATACACGAATGGGAACTGCACCAACCAAAATACTGCAGCCATTCTTCCAAAGATGGGGACAACCGGAGATAGATCTCTTTGCCACTCATCAGAACGCAAAATGCCAAAGCTTCGCATCCAGGTACCCACACCACCTGTCGCAGGGCAATGCATTATGGATAAATTGGTCCAACAAATTGGCATACGCTTTTCCCCCTCTCCCACTAATTCCATTAGTGGTTCGAAAACTGCAACAACATTCAATAACCATGATACTGGTAGCACCCACGTGGGCACGGCAGCCGTGGTTCACCACGCTCCTACAACTCTCACAGGTGCCACACCAAAAATTAAGAATCTCACCCATGCACCTTACACAGAACCATGGGGAAATAATGCACCCAGATCTCAAACAACTGAACCTAGCGATCTGGCTCCTGAGGTCTTAGAATTTGGATACTTAAATTTACCTCCAAAATGTATGGAAATTATTAAGCAAGCAAGACGTCCCACCACCAGAGCCTGTTATGCAGCAAAGTGGAAAAGGTTTGCTGTATACTGTAACAGTAACAACATCAACCCTCTGGACGCATCTACACAAAATATTATTTGCTACTTACTACACTTACAGCAATGTAACCTTGCTTACATCTCCATTAGAGTACATCTTGCAGCTATACCAGCATACCTGTAAAACAGGCAACATCTATCCCTGTTTAGGGTACCCGCAATTAAGGCTTTCATGGAAGGCCTCCAAAGAGTTATTCCACCAAGACTACCACCTTCTCCAGTCTGGAACCTCAACATAGTACTCACCAGACTAATGGGGCCACCTTTTGAACCTATGCATAGGCCACGCCACAGAACTCCACTGGACGGACCACAGATGCATCCACTTCACCTTCAGAAGAACGACGATCCACCACCACCAGCAACAGGTTAACCGAAGAAGCTGGAACAAGATCACAGCCGACCAGCTCGCCGCTTCCCTGAGCCAGCACCCTCCGGCCAGCTCAGCGAACCCCAGCCAGGCCGCCGACAACCTCTCGAAGTGGATCAGCAAATGCGCAGACGAACTCGCCCCTCTGAGGATCCCGCCCAGCAGGCCCGGCAGTAAGAGAGCCCCATGGTTCACCGACGAACTCAAGAGCTCCAAGAAGAACTGCTGAGCCCTCGAGAAAGCCTGGAGAAAGGAACCCACGCCGGACAACAGGACCACCCTCAAGCTCGCCACCCGGAAACACCACCAACTGATCCGCACCGCCAAGAAAACGGCTTTCAAGAACCGACTGGACAACAACGCACACAACTGCAAGGAACTCTTCAACATCGTGAAAGAGCTCTCCAACCCCAACGCCGGAAACAACGACATCACCCCATCGCAAGACCTCTGCAACTCCCTCGCCTCCTACTTCCACAACAAGATCGCGGACATACACAACAGCTTCAGCACTCAACCGACGCACGCCACGACCGCAGCAACGCCACCCACCACCACCCTCCGCGCCTGGACCCCGGTCAACACCGAAGACACCGTCCACATGATGAACTCCATCCACTCCGGATCTCCGACCGACCCCTGCCCTCACCACGTCTTCAACAAAGCCGACACTGTCATCGCACCCCACCTGCGGGACATCATCAACACCTCATTCGACACCGCCACCTTCCCCGAGAGCTGGAAGCACGCCGAACTCAGCGCTCTACTAAAGAAACCTACAGCAGACCCCAGCGAACTCAAGAATTACCGCCCCATCTCTCTACTCCCGTTCCCAGCCAAAGTCATCGAGAAGACCGTCAACAAGCAGCTGGCCGCCTTCCTCGAGACGAATGAATCCCTCGACCCATCGCAGTCCGGACTCCGTGCCAACCACAGCACCGAGACCGCCCTCATCGCCGCCACCGACGACATCCGAGCCTTGATGGACAACGGAGAAACAGCGGCCCTCATCCTCCTAGACCTCTCCGCGGCTTTCGACACGGTCTGCCACCGCACCCTAGTGCAGCGCCTCAGCAACGTCGGAATCCAGGAGAAGGCACTGGAATGGATCGTCTCCTTCCTCGACGGAAGAACACAGAGTCCGCCTACCACCGTACAAGTCAGAGGCCACCAAAGTCATCTGCGGCGTCCCTCAAGGATCCTCGCTGAGCCCTACTCTCTTCAACGTCTACATGAGCCCCCTCGCGGCCATCGCACGCCAACACAACCGCAACATAATTTCCTACGCCGACGACACCCAGCTGATCCTCTCCCTGACCAACGACCCCGCCGCCGCCAGAGCCAACCTGCACGAAGGGATGAAAGAGGTAGCCGAGTGGATGACGACGAGCCGCCTGAAACTGAACTCAGATAAGACGGAGGTCCTCATCCTGGGCTCCTCGCCCTCCGCCTGGGACGACTCCTGGTGGCCCCCCGCCCTGGGCACCGCACCCAAACCAACGAACCACGCACGCAACCTGGGCTTCATCCTGGACTCCTCCCTCTCCATGACCAGGCAAGTCAACGCCGTCTCCCCGTCGTGCTTCAACATCCTGCGCATGCTTCGGAAGATCTTCTGGTGGATCCCCACGGAGACCAGGAAGACCGTCACCCAGGCCCTCGTCACCAGCCGACTGGACTACGGCAACGCACTCTACGCCGGAACGACCGCCAAGATCCAGAAGAGACTCCAGCGCATCCAGAACGCCTCAGCCAGACTCATCCTCGACATCCCACGACACAGCCACATCTCTGGACACCTAAGAGACCTGCACTGGCTCCCGGTCAACAAGAGAATCACCTTCCGCCTCCTTACCCACGCACACAAAGCTCTCCACGATCAAGGCCCGAGCTACCTCAACAACCGCATCAACTTCTACGCTCCCAAACGCCACCTCCGATCTGCCAGCCACGCCCTCGCCACCGTCCCACGCATCCGTAGAGCCACCGCAGGAGGAAGGTCCTTCTCCTACCTGGCCGCCAAGACCTGGAACTCCCTCCCGGCCGACCTGCGCCTGACCCAAGACCACCTCTCCTTCAGGAAGAAGCTCAAGACCTGGCTGTTCGAGCAGTAGCAGCACCCCCCTCCCCCCCCCCCCAAGCGCCTTGAGACCCTACGGGTAGGTAGTGCGCTCTATAAATGTTTTTGATTGATTGATTGATTATGCATAGGTGTGAAATACAATTTCTTACATGGAAGGTGGCCTTCCTTATAGCCATTACCTCCCTCAGGAGAGTGAGTGAGTTACAGGCATTAACAATACCAGAACCATTTCTACAGTTACACCAGAATAAGGTGGTTCTTAGAACAAACCCAAAGTTCTTGCCTAAAGTAATGTCAGCATTCCACATCAAGCAGCCAGTGGAACTACCAGTCTTTTTTCCAAAGCCACAGATGGTAGCAGAGAGGGCCCTACATACACTAGATGTCAAAAGGGCAATATTATAATACATGGAAAGAACACAAACTTTCAGAAAAACGAAACAACTATTTGTAGCGTTTTCCCCAACACATAAAGGCAACCCTATATCTAAAGCAGGTATTGCCAGGTGGATTGTGAAATGTATACAGATATGTTACATAAAGGCAAAAAGAACACTAACTGTTCCCCCTAGAGCTCATTCTACACGCAAACTAGGGGCATCTATGGCATTCCTAGATGACATATGCAAAGCAGCAACTTGGTCTACACCGCATACCTTCACGAAACACTACTGTGAGTAGACGTGCTGGCAAGACAACAAGCAAATGTGGGCCATGCTGTATTAAAAGCTTTATTTCAGACTGTTGCAACAGACACTGGTGACCACCGCTAGGGAGGTAACTGCTGTGTAATCTATTCAATTCATAATGTACCATCTGCAGCCCATATTCCTCGAACGGAATATGCTACTTACCAGTATGCATCTGTTCTTGGCATAGAGGGCTGCAGAGTGGTACATGCCCTCCCTGCCTCCCCGGAAACCTGTGTCTGTTCCAACATTATCTTATTTAGATACACTTACATAGGCATCTCTTTCTGTATTCTATCATATTACTCCATCTAACCCTACTATGGCAAATCAATCTAAGGATGGAGCTGATGCCCATGCGCAATATCACCCAAGGGAGGAGTCACCAGCCTCGTGACTACAAAAAACTTCTAAGTGCAATCATCCGAGCCCAACACCAGATGGCGATCTATTCATAATGTACCACTCAGCAGCCCTCTATGCCAAGAACAGATGCATACTGGTAAGTAGCATATTTCTTTCCAAGTCAGTGTGTTTTTAGTTCAGATGTGTGCTTGGAAATGTTTTTTTTTCTTTTTTTTTCTCAGTTTTCATATAGTGCAAAATTGAACCGAAATCAGGTATCAGAGCGCTTTACATGAGCATCAGTTACGTTACATGAGGACACATTCATTTTTAGGTCGAGCGACCTATCTCAATACCCATGGGCATTGAGAGCGGGAGCTCGATATAAAGTGGCTTAAACAGAGCTTACCTAGATCGGGCGATTCCATGAAGTGCCCGTGAAAGCTCGCTCAATGCGCATGTGCATTGCCATAAAAAGCGCGTGCACAGACACCAACCTCCCTCCCACAGTCATCCCCCAGCGTGCGCTGTGCCAAAAAGCCTTTGAAGTGAAGCTTCAAAGGCTTCACACGTTTCTCGCATTTCTCCTCCCTCCCTCGCCTCCCTCGCCCTTCAGCGTGCCTTTTCCCAATGTCCATTTATTTATTATTTTTGTTGCTTTCCCTTTGCTCGACTAATAGCACGGCGTCTGTGAAGCGGACGCCTTACTTCATGTTTTGGACGGCATTTATATTACGGCCGCCTTATCTTTCCTTTCCATCGCTGCCTCTATTTCTGGCTTTGTCCCTCCCTCCTTGCGATAGGAGCCCTCCTCCCACCCTCCGAGCACAAACGCAGTTTACACAACCATTCATTGACATGTGAGGTGACATTGTAATTGAAAACAATTTAGAATATGCATTTTCATGCCTATGTATACAATATCAGCGTCATCTACCACAAAAGAAGAGTTATTTGAGAGAAAAAGTGTGCAGTTTAAAAAAATATATATTAGCGTGTTGCAAAAGTTTATTTTTACTTCAATGTATTAACTAGAAGCAGGGCCTGGTTTTATATAAAATAGCCAGGCGCCAAGTCTCTGCTGTGCTACCTCAGTGCTGTGGCTATCCTGCCGGGTGATCACTGTGTTTTAAAAAAATCCTAATGGGTAAACTATAGATTTCACGTAAATCTGTTACTGGTGCAGCATCGCGCTACTGAAGGACAACCTAGTGCACTTTCGAAAACACATGCACCAACCAGTTCAGAGTTGTTTTGGATTTTGCAAACAGAACAAGTAATGACCCCGCCAGCCAAACTTCGACCAGAGTATGGATGTCATTCTTTCGGGCTGTGTGTTTATTCTTTTGTGCTGCTTTTTAGACTTGCGGACTTTCAAGACCTATTGATGATTTCATTTTACACCGCCTTATTTGTAATGGGAAGGATGGTGCGCAAAGCCTGTTTGTCAAATCCTGCATTACTCTACGTGCGTGCGTGTGAGGGCCCAGAACAGAGAAAGGGTACATGCTTGGAGAGTTTCCCTACTCCGTTACCCTGCTAATAAATCCATGTATGTCCTCGGAGGGTTTCGGACGGGGCAGAGGTCAGTGGTGGCACAGAAGCAGAGTTTCACCAGCTGAGGCTCGCATGTAGCCGCTACCACAGCCTCGGTGTCGGGACCTTATAACACGAGCCCGGTCACGAGCTCCTCTCCTCTCTTAGCCTCTGCTCGGAGGTCGTCTGATAAACTCCCCACCCGTGCACCCCTGTCACTTGACCTCTGTTAACAGCCTGGTGCGAAACGACCACCTTCCTGGTTTAGAGACAAATCCCGTCTCGCCCCGTGCGTCCGACCTTCATCGTGTTAACAAAGGTGCACAAAGCCCAGCGCCGCAGCGTTGAGTTTTAAGATCGCTAAAAAGTCAGAACGCATCTGCTAGTCGCCCTGGCCGCCCACCTCAATCAGTTTTCAACAAGGAGTAGTTTAGTGTGTGGACGTATTCAAACACAGCCTGCCCTCTCATAAAAGTATTGTGCATGATATGTGAAACATATCACATGGAGCTACTTACTGGCACTATCTGCAGTTCGACACAAGATTTAATCACACCAGAGGAAGTAAATGAGGTGCCGCTCCAAATTCCATGAGCAGGTTTCAAAAGAAGCTCTCAGATTGCAGCTTGGCTCATTAGCACAATAAACCTGCAGATGAAACTGTTCAGCTTCTTTTGAAACATGCTCGTGCAGAAAAGAGTGGGGATAATTACTTGTTTTATCTCTGTGCGCAGAGTGACGTCTTTCAGCTTCACCATTTCAAGAGATAAACAAGCGCTCAGTTTCATCTGTGTATGACCTGCCGGGATCTAGGCGGAATCCTAGCATGTCGTCCTAAACATTCATCTTTCCAATGTTGGTACATTGTTCAGGGCTCTCCACTGAATAAGAGAAATGTTGAATAAATATGTTTTATGTGAAGAACTTTGGATTACACGATAGTAATGCAGTTGAGCTCCTCCTGCGTGGCAGCATATATCCCGGTTGGTGCAGACTTTGACTGTCGTCATCTGTGCATGCCATGCAGCACCTCTCAGGTTTTCCCCATCTGACTCTCTCCCTCACACACATGTTTGCACCGCCCCCTGTGACGTCACGTCTCACTCTGCAGACCTGCATGGCCAGGCTCCTTTGCTCTTTAAAACTTGTCCTTGCTGAAGTTGCATCTGCCAACACCTGCTGAAAGGGGGTGCGCACTCCGAGCAAAGGTATCACTTCATCGCCACTGTTTGCAGCAAATGGACACTTTTAAAAAAAATCCAACCCTGCTCTCTAGAGATGTGGCCTAACGACCAGAGCTGCCATCTAAGTCACGTAAATACAAAACATGTTGCATTCCAAATGCTATAGGTGTCACATTCGCGAAAGTTATAACTATTGACATTGTAAATGACAAAGCTATCAATTTAGCAATTTTAAAAACCAAGAAATAAATACAATATTGGTCATTTAAAAGACCAATAGCTCCAACTTTTCTAATGCGAGACCTATTGCATTTCCAATGCTTGTTTTGTTAGGCACAGGTAGATTAAGTGAATGGCCCAATATCACAGGATGTTGAGCGTTGTTGCCGAGACTCAAACCCAGTTCCCCAGATTTGATGTCCACCACCCTAACCGTTAGGCTACATCCTCTATGTTGTTTATTCTAAAGTAGATTGAACTTGCTTTAGTAAAAGAGTTGCTGTAATCCTGGGGAGACTTATTGAGAGAGGGAGGATTCATAGAAATTCAGTAGATTTAACCATATAGTGTAGTTTGAGTGTAAATATTCGGAAAATAACTAAGAAGATTTAGGTCAATAAGAGAAAATTAAGTTACATTTAAAAGAGCTGAAAATAAAATATTTTGAAGTACAATGGTGTTTAACGAACTGATGTTAAGAGTGATTGCAGACATGGGTATTCGAGATATGGGTAGTGATAAGAAGAGGTATAAATGTAAGAATGGTACAATCTTATGCAACTGAAAAAGAAAATAAGAGTAAACCGTGGGAAATGTAGGCCAGTGGTAGCATCCTCACTATCATAATTAGTTTTTACAATAAAAACATTCTTGAGAGCCGGTTAAAACATGTATACACTTTGCAAAGATAGACTCTGATATATATGTGAATGTGCCCTGAAATAGTGACTGCAATTTATGCTATTACAAACATTACATTTTCCAGGTAATCAGCATAAATCAATGTATCATTTTGTTTGGACCACACATGATCATTTTAATGCATGCCTTAACACTAAGGCCACGGTAAACGAGGAAAATAGGACCCATAGAATCTGTGCCAATTTATAAAAGAAAATCAGTGCAATCACTAGATGACTGGGTATGACCCCTGGTCAAGCAGCAGCCATAGTCCTAATCAGGGTAAGGCACAAGTAAAACCCTAAATCGCCCCCTTGTAGCTTGGCACAGAGTACTCAGGCTTAATTTGGAAGCAATGTGTAAAGTATTTGTTCAACACTTCAAACAGTGAAACAGTGACAACTCTACACAAAAAGGATCCCACACCAGGTTACACAAATAGAGCTTAATTTAATAATTAAAACAAGACCTACACGACAAAAATACAGTCAGTAGAACTGGAGATATTGAGTTTGAAAATGTTTAGTGAAAATAGCGCCAAAAGCATAACGTTTTAACTGGGAATAGCTTGCCGTTTCCGGACTAGGACAATGTCACAAGTTCAGGCCGACCACACTGGAGCCTGGGCCAGCTACAGGGACCCAGTTAGCCCGCTGAACAAAGTACCTTAAATCCTGGTTGCAGAGCTCTGCATGGATCTGTGACGAAGATATAGCTTGCAGCGAAGCAATGCGTTGGTGCCGAGATGCAGCAAGATTGAGGTGCAAGGTCCTGTGACATTGAGGATCCCATCAATGTGGCTTGCGGTGCGTAGTCCGGCGTCTGGGATGCAGCGCGCAGCTGATGATGTGTCTGTCCCGAGAAGCTGCGATGCGGAGTCTGTCATTGCTGAGGCTGCCTTCGACAAGAGATCAGAGGACCTAGGCAGTGGATGCACCACGCCTTCATATTCCACATTTGTAAAGTGCAAACAATCACCTGTAAGGGTCTCCAGGCGCTGGGGGCCATCAGGAAGATTAAGCAAGCTATTGCCCAGTCACATGGTGCTGGGCTAATCTGCCGCCAGGCACTGGGGATTGAACCTTGATCCCCAGATTCCAGCGACAGTCGCACTGGCCACGGCTCCACACCTCTCTTTTGGGTGATATGTCAGTTCTGAGGACTGCCGGGTGACGGAGGTCTTTGCGACAAGTCCAATCCACACTGCAGCAGCGCTGTATTGCTTCTGCTCAGGTATGCGCTACTCAGCAGACAAGATGCGCCGGTTCTGCTGGTGAGCACCTTAGGCCCACTTTCAATGGTCCAGGACAGGGGGGGCACCACTTGGCAGGGTAGGTTTTAGACTGACAGATGGCCGAGTCCAGGTGCTGGTGCCAAGTTGTTGGAAGCCTGTTATGTTTCTGAGGCTTCAGATCCGGAGGTCAGCCAATTAGCACTTGTAGTCACTCTGTGTTCTAGGTCCAGTCCTTCTCACTCATGCAAGAGGGCAGCAGGTCAGCACAGAAAAATAGAAGTCCAGCAAAGTGCAGTCCAGCAGAGTAGCAGTCTTTCAGAAGAACAGAAGTACTTCTTCTTGGCAGAGTATCCACAGGTCCAGAAGTGTACTGACGAGGTGGTGTCTGAGGTCCTTCTTTTTTAAACAATTGGGACTTGGAAGTAGGGAGAAGCTTCTAGAGGCATGCCTTTGAAATGCACAGATGACATGCCTTCCCTGGTCTGTCGCTGTCTAGGAGGAATACACAAAGCCCAACTACACACAGTCATTTGGCCAGAGACAGGCTGCAGGCACCAAATGGCTAAAGCAAGAAAATGCCAACTTTCTAATAGTAAAAGGAACAATTAATGGACGGAATGCTGAGCAGTGCAAACATTCACCCCCCAGTCACAATGATCTGGATTTAATTCATCGTTCTTTGGCTCACCATGCCACAGCAATTTCGACCAAGCCATATAAAAACAAGTATTGACCCTGTTCCTCATGGGAGCTGTCCAGCCCGAACTTCCAAGCATGTAGGACCTATAAGTACATTTTATAAGTAAATTAAATATGCAATTGAGTATAAGCCAATTCTATCATGTTTTAAGGAAGAGAGCACAAGCACTGGTAAGCCGTGGTAAACTGCACCGAGTCCTAAAGCCAACAAAAACTAATTCAGCAAAAAGGGGAGGAGGAAGGAAAGCATTTTGCGATGACCCTGCAGAAAGGGCCATTTTGAACACTGTTTCGCAAAATTTCAGGGTTATAAAGCCCAGTAACATTTGACTGCCCAAGGACCCCACAAAAATGTCCTCACAACTGGACATGCTGTTCCTTTTCCTGAAAGTTCTATATAACTCAGAGTCCAGGAATGTGTACAGTTATTCATCCTTCCTCCATTCTTCACTGTTTCCTCTCTTCTTCATCCCATCTCTTTCTTGCTCCATCCTCAACACTTTCTTCCTTTCCTCGCACCCTGACCTATCTCTCCCTATATCTCCAACTGTACCATCACTTCCTCCCTCACTGATCTCTCTCTTCCCTTTTGTTCCAGGTCGCACTACAAGGAGTACCTGGTCAGACTCATTAATAACCACACCTTGGATCCAGCCACCCTGTATGACTTAAATGAACTGCTAATCGCCTACAGTCGATACCTGCCTCCAGGGGCCCCTCAGAAAGCCCCAGCAGAAGACGACCAGATCTATTATGCTCGACTCCTTAGGGTGAGTTTGTGAAGCGGCAGAGAATGTGGAGCTAGTAGACAGATATATGGAAAGGGGAAAGATGTAGATATGACAGAAATGTGTGTAAGGAATAGAGGAAAAAAGAAGAGGGAGAAGAAAGTTAGAGGGCAAAATGCATTCGTGAGAAAGCCGGAGGAAAAAAATAGTGAAAGAATAGAGATTCATGGAGAAGGAGGGAGATGTACAAGAAGATTGAGAGATCTATTCTAGAGAGAGAGGTAGTGAGGCGGTGAAATGTACGTTAGTTGAGCTAGAAATGTCAGATTGGGAAGAAGAATGCTGACCGATATTGATGAAAATAATTAAACATGAAGACAGAGACAGAAGAAGGGAATAGAAATGGCAAAAAAGAGAAAGACATATAAGGATGTAAAGCGGCAGAAGGGGAAATGTATGGTTGGAAAAGTAAAATAGAGAAAAAGATGGAAATAAGTTAGAGGAGGTCTGAGATAGGGCAGGAGAGTACAGTGATAATGGAAAAGAAACAGGAAGGAGAAACAGAAGGCGGACACAGGGGAGCAGTGTTAGATGGTAAAAAGGGGTGAAAGAGAGCTTGAGAGGCAGAAGAGGTTATAGTAGAAAGAGGAAAATTAGATGAAGAGAGAAGTCTGAACTTTGGAAATGAGGTTAAGGAAACGAAAAATAAACAATAAAGCAGAAGAAGAGATAAAAGAAGGGAACTAATGAAAGGGTAGGAGAAGAGAGATGGAGAGAATCGAAGCGGACTGTATGGGAGAGAAATGTTAGGCAGGTCACAAAGCAGGACGATGAAGGTGGAAAGACCAAGAAGAGTGAGGGGTAATGGGCCAAGAGTAGAAATAGGGAAGCAGTTAGAAATTTTAAAAAAAATGTGTGTTAGAGGAAGGGAGAGAGGTAACTGGCAGCTGTCTTTAGGAAAACCAGGAATTTTGCTATCATTAATCAAAGTGCCATAAATCAGCCATATTGGATATCCCGCCTTTGCTAATGATGGATGTCAGGCCGTTTATCCAGTTCTTTCAAAACATTTTTCCAGTATTGACTCTTTCATAGATTCACATGCTTGTATCTTTCGTCGTTGAGATGGAAGTCACACTGAAATTATAAGTAGTGGTGTTAAGAGTATTTCATCTAGGTCTATTATAATTGTACTTCCCCAAAGGAGTGAGTAGCATTCCGCCTGATTTTGTACATGACCAAAGCCTGACCAATCAGAGCGGAGCTTGTACACTTCCCTCCTGTGCAGAGCTTCACACCTCAGATTTCTTACCGCATGTTGTGGAAAGGTAGTCTTCCTGAGCTCTCCTCAGTTATTTACTCACATATTGTTTCATGGTGAATTCTTTTCATTTTATTTGACTATTATCCCTCTCAACTGACACTACCATCATGTCAGAATGGTTTAAAAAGGGGTTATTTATAACATGCAAAACTTGTGGGAAAATGAGGCTCTTATCTGCTGACCCTCACAAAAGTGCCTTTACTGCTCCCCCACCATAAATCCACAGACTGCAAATATTGTAGAACTTTCTCAGCCATATATTCAAAGATCTGGCATCAAGGCTGTTATTATAGCAATAAAGGATCTCAAAAAAGAGAAAGATCAGAAAGAGACTGCTCTATCAACGGTAAGGATGTCCATGGTTATGACACCCACGATAGCGCTGTCTTCCGTTTCGTCGACAAGTACAGCATTGTCGACCACAATCTCGTTGACAGCAACGGTATTGATAACGGGACCTTCATCGACTAAGGATTTACCTCGACCATTGTCTAAACTATGAATGAGAGCCATGAAGAGTCCTTCAATACTGATCGCAGTGATGCCCTGGCTAGACAAAAAGAATAAAGCCCCAGACAACTCCCCGACCTGCCTGATAGGTCATCCTAAGGTGTACTCTGTGGTTATTCAGGCAGCACAGAGAAGATCAACAACTCCTGCAGCCCCATGTTCAGCAACCCCAATAAACAAGTCAGGTGGCTGCATAATGTTGGGAAAAGATGTTCAGCTATGGCAGCAATAACAATAAGAGCCTCCAATACCTTAGCTATCCTGGGCCGGTACGATCACCAAATGTGGTTGAATCTGGCCCAATTTCTTGATTCCTTACCAGAAGACAAGAAGCAAGAACAATAAAGGTGGAAGAATTTCATCAGAAATTATTGCTTCATCAATGGATATGCCCCTTGCAGGGTTCAGACAAATGGCAGGAGCAGCATTTCTATGGAGACAGCGGTGGCCTAAAGTAACCTCCTTCCAACCGGAAGTTCAGTCAAGGATATTGGACTTGCCTTTTAATGGTAAGGCTTTATCTAGTAAGTACATCGACGCGATGCAATCATTAAAAGCTGATACAGAAAAGGCGCGTACTCTGGGAATACTTCAACAAAAAGGATTCTCTTCATAACGAGGTGGTAGAAGATGAGGACAATACTCCTTTCATGGTGGATACCAACCCTATTGATATCAGCCATACCACCAGCAAACATAAGAATATTGCCAACAGTACTTGCTTCTGTACAGTCCTTCACAAGCCTCCACTTCCTCCAGGCACATCGGATGAAGACGTGCTGCAGCTACTACAAAAGGGCTGATTTCCTACTGAAAACAGTGACTACAAAGTGCCACCTGTCCCTTCAATGCCTCCACCTCCATCACATTTCAAAAACACTCTTCTCAACTGCTTCACCATTTGGACATCTATCTCCGCGGACAGGTGGGTCCTATATATTATAAAGTATGGTCACACCCTAGAGTTTCTCCAGAAACCTTCGTACATCCACCTGTCAAAAGAACTCATCAACACTTTCGATTGAGAGACGAAATTCAGTCCCTGCTTGAAAAGGGAGCTATAGAGGAGGTTCCCCAACACAACAGATACACAGGTTGTAATCCAACTTTGTTCTCTTCAGGAAAAAGAATGGAAAACAGAGACAGGTGTTGGATTTCAGAACACTCACAAATATCTCAAGACTCAATCCTTTCGAATGATCACACTGCAGGATGGCATTCACTTATTGAACAGGGGGGATCACATGACATCTCTGGATCTTCTAGACGCTTATTTTCTTATTCCTATTCAAGTCCGGCACAAAAATATCTGAGGTTAGAGGTGGCAGGGAAACCTTATCAGTCCAGGGGTCTGCCCCAAGGATTTTCATCAAATTTATGGCACCAGTAGGAGCCTCTCTAAGATGGACGGGAAATCAGATATTCCTGTACTTAGACAATTAGCTGATACAGGCTCACTCTTAAAGGGCTTGCAAGAGTTTGACGAGCGCGTGCATGATTTTTTTCCAAAACCTAGGCCTTCACATCAACAAAGACAAATCCTGCGTAACCCCTTGACAAAGAGTAACAAAGATGATCACACTGTCAGTCACCTTACCACAAAAATGGTCTCTTTCAGTAAGAACCTACAAATCATTTCTAAGAATGATGTCTTTGTGCATTCCCCTAATTCCGAACAGCAGACTGTACATGAAACCACTGCAGGAACAACTGGACAGGCAATGGACACAGGACAACAACACTGTGCAGATAACATCAGAAATGGTGCCTGCAATGCGATGGTGGACAAGGGAAGCAAACTTCATAATGGGTCCATCTTCACAGTCCGAAACCAGAGTCTCATTATGACAGTGGTGGCCTCCATGGACGGATGGGGGCACATGTCCAAGATCTAGAAGTCAGTGAAAGATAGTCACCAGAAGAAACAGAGCATCAAATCAATCTTCTGGAACTCAGAGAGGTGGAATTGGGACTCAAGGCTTTCCTCCCAAGACTTCAGGGGTCGGAGGTTTAATTCACACTGACAATAAGACCACAGTGTTTTATCGAAACAAACAGGGTGGCACGAAGTCACGCCCTCTAAGCAAGAAAGCACAACAAATATGGGCATGGTGCTTACAGAGTGGAATCTCCCTGAAGGCAGAATATGTTCAGGGAAAAAACAAAATATGAGTAGACTAATTAAGCAGTTCCTTACCGGAATGCCAGTAAAGGGAGCTGTCTCCCAACCAACCCCACAAGATTTTCAACAGGTGGGGAACTCCTTCCCACGAACTCTTCGCAACTCCAAACAACAAAAAAATGCCTTAATTATTCCAGTAGGTTCCCACACAAGGGATTATGGGGGAACGCTCTTCAAATGTTCTGAGAGGCATGTGCCTCTACGTTTTCCCACCTATTTCTCTTCTACCGAAAGTATTAAGCAAGATAAAACAAAAGTCGTGCAGGACCATCCTGATAGCCCTAGCGTGCCTGAGACAGTTTTGGTATATCCGGAACTTCTCCTACTGTCAGAACAGCAACATGTTTAACTCAAACCAGTCCCAGGGTTACTGTACAGAGACGGTGGTCAGGTAATGCATCCAAATCTGGAGGCTCTAAATTTAGCAGCCTGGATCTTTGATATTATGAATTCCACCAATTAGACATTCCTCAGTAACGTAGAAACATCTTAGAAAAAGCTAGAGCAGAATCTGTAAACAAGTCATACAAATCTAAATGGTTACGATTTTCTAACTGGTGCGCAGCCAGACATTGTCATCCTTTAACTTCAGAATCTGCACAGGTCTTGCCTTACCTTCTCTCCTTAACTCAATCTGGACTATGCCCCAGGTCAATTCGAGTCCATCTTGCAGCATTCTCAAGGCACAGGAATTCTTGCAACAATAAATCCCTTTGATCAGATAGATAGATAAAGTAATTTCTCAAAGGCTTGTTTAGAGATTTTCCACTGATAAAGAAAACAACAAAATCTTGGCCCAGCACAGCTAATGAGACAACCTTTTGAGTCAATCCATAAGGCTGACCTCAAACAGCTCACATGGAAAATGGTGGTTTTATTTGCTCGAACATCGGCCAGGCGCGTTAGTGAAATACAAGCCTATACTGGACACAAGCCACATATGTATTTAAAACAGGACAGAGTAATACTGCATACCAATCCCAGGCTGATACCTAAAGTGCCCACTGAAATTCACCTAAATAAAACAATTGTCCTAAATACTTTTTTTCCAGAATCCATCAAGCACAGAGGAAAGATCATTACACACACTTAATGTCAAAAGATGCCTTAAGTTTTACTTGGAAAACACTAAATCCTTCAAAAAACCTGATCAACTTCTTGTAGCCTTTCCACCCCCCTCAAATGGCCAACCTGCTTCAAGAACAACTATAGTGCAATGAGTGTCTGCAGCTATCTGTTTCTGTCACGAATAAGCAGGAAGACCGCTAACATCCAAACTACTTGCACATTCCACCCAAAGCTTGACAACTTCAACTGCCTTTTTCTCAGAAATATCCCTATTGGATCTATGTAGAGCGGTCACATGGTCCAGCAAGCATTAGTTTACCAAACAATATTGCCTGGACGCCGTTCAAGACAAGGATGCAGCAGTGGATCAGGCGGTACTTCGAAACTTTTTTCAGTAAGGTGAGCTCCTTGATATTTATTAAAAATATTTGTTTTCCTCTGAACAATGTATGCATTCACCAATGTAGATATTACTTGCTTCTACAAACAGCCATATTGATGTCTTAATGTTTTCTCTTAATGATATACTGCTCGCTATTCAGATGTAAGCATGTGGATCTATGAAAGATTCAATACTGCCAAAAAAAAACAAGTTACCTTTACAATGTAATTCTACAGTTTTTATATCTTTCTTATATTCACATGCGACCCGCCTTCCCCCCATCGCTCCCCTCAATGTGTTCTTCTTACCTAGTGGTACAAAAGGGGGTGGTGATGGACGGAGCATCTGAATCAATTCAACACTCACACCCAGTCAAAAGATCTGGGTTTAATCCATCACCGTTCTTTAGCCCACTCTGCCACCCCAGTTCAGACATGGCTATATGCAAATCAGTCTGACCCTGTGCCTCATGGGAACAGTCCAGCCCGAACTGCCAAGCCATGTCTTCCCTGGACCGGAAACAAAAACGATGGATTTAGGCCCAGATCTTTGTACTGGGGTGAATGTAAGACATTGTTCTGCATTCTGTCCATTAACTGTGTTTTTTGCAATCTTCTTACCTAGTAGCATGAATAATTGTTTCCACTCTTGCTCATTAATCTGAAGTGTGAAGCCTCTGCATAGGTGAGAATGCTGAAACCTTCACTCTGTTTGGTCAGACTTTGATCATGTACAAAATGAGGAGGGTTGCTACTCAAGCTTATAAGGAAGCACAATTGTAATAGACCTAGATGAAAGACTCTTACAATACTAATTATAATTACCGTGGGACTCCCACCTCGACGACGGAAGATACAAGCATGTGAATCTATGAAAGATATCAATACTGGAGAACCAAAGTGTACAGGTAAGTAACTTGTTTTGTCTCTCAAGCAGGAGCTCGACTAATGTTAAAGAAAATGAGTTAAGGTTGGTTTGTGATAAGAGTAATTATGGGGAATAAAATGTATTTTTTTTAGTAGCAGTATATTGATTAAGACATAGATGTACAACAGCACAACAGCGCCTTGACGACTACGGTCATTTGTCGTGATCTATAAATTTAATTCAAATCAAAATCAAATCAATCAGTTTACATTTCAGTATATATCATTTGAATATCAGTTTAACATAGCTAGAAGAAAATTATTGTCCATAGTTATTCATATAGCTATCCGTATATTCAAAACCTAATCTTGCTTTTTTTTGTCCTGATATTCTAATTCCAGTAAACGACCTCCGCTCATTGCAGTCCCTTCCAAATACAAACGTATATCTTGGCTGTGACAGTAAACCTCACCTCAGTGCAGTAGCATGTCTAACTGGTATAGCCCAAAGCACACTACGGAGAGGTAGATGCTTCTTATCTCTCAGATATACACAGTTCCGAATGTTGCATCAGTTGGAGTTATTCGCCTCTGGTGTCCTGATGCCGCAGTACTACCGGACCCCAATCTGGCTAACCAGGTACATTACTTCATCACTTGACTCACTCAGGGTAGCAAGACAGAGCAGTCCAAGGCTTACTCAAGGAGGTGAGGTGGGTTATACATTCTGAATATAGTTTACACAGCAATTCTAGATAATGACATCAATGTCCAGTCAGTGCTTTACTTTATAAAAGAAAAGTACTTTAATTCACACAAGAAAAATATACTACACCTAAAACTAAGCTACACATTGAAAAACAGTAGTCTCTGCCACCCTCTGGGACACAGCTGTGACCCTAAACAATATTAGTGCACCTAGACACCAGGCAATATATAAACAGTTTACATTGCCTTATATTGACCATGTTGCACAGTTACTCTTCAAAGCTAGGGCAGTGGTACCAATACTTGTATTTCAGTGATATGGCCTCAGCAGTTTATATGAAGTCAGATGTTCACCCACTCTCCCACCCATGGTCCCACCACCCAAAGCAACAGAAGTGCCCATCCTTCTTTCGCGACACTGCTCTGGTGATGTCAGCAGTCTGAATAGGGGTGTATTTTGTCTTGATACAGTTACTGGAGTCCAACTACTTCATTAGCCACTGGGCTAGCTGTAGGAGGACCCTACCCTCCTCTCCTGGCCAGACCTTTTGATGACACAAACGGAGGAGGGGCCCACTGGCCACAGTCTAGATTGTCTAACAGCAGGGTACCTACTGGAACGGTGCTATTTGCTAACAGTGCAGGACAAGAAAAGACAAAGTTAGACACTATGCAAATCCTGGAGCAGGAACACATTACAATGATAGATTCTTCAACAGGGCACCCTTCCGCCAGATAAAAGTATTAACTGGAAGTTCCCACAAGTTCCCACAGAACAGAGTCGGGAGAAAAGTAGTTGCATCTTCAATGACAACATGGAGCCTCCCCTGTCTCCCCCGATGTTAATGTGCAGCAGGTTTCCTTATTTTGAGCAGCCATCTGAAGTCTCCTTGTGTTCCAAAGCACAAATAGCCTACACAAGCCTCAGACAGCTCTTTCTCTGCTGGGATGCTGCTTCAGGAGCTGAAGCCTAGTTCCTTCCCTCAAACTGGCAAATTCCTTCCACTGGTAATCCATCACAGAGACACCTTCTCAAGTTCAAACTCTATCCTCGGCTCTTAAAGGAGAATGGCAATCCAACCCCTGGAATCCACTCCTCGTTCTCGTCATCCTCAAAGACCCCTTGTGACTGCAATGTCAGTAAAGGAGAACATCCTTGAACAACCAACTGACCGAAGAGGCCAGACTTTTATAATATCCTAACTGACAAGCAAATCCAATCAGGGGGTCTGATACTTTTGCATCCTGGGCGCTCCTCCAATTCTAAGGCATATTTCTTGCATGTTTACTGCGTGATCAGTCCCTGTGATGAGGACTCTATCAGTCTTTTGATGCCTCTCGCCCATAGAGAAATGTTCATTAACTCCATCACCCAACAGAAAGGGGGGTTACACTTGCAGAGGGAATCTTGGCTAAATACAGATAAGAGCTAGTACCTACCTCATCCCATCAAGCTTCTACTAACAATAGGGAGGGACTCGAGGGATATGGAGTGTCCAGTAGAACAGATACCACCTTGGTTCACATTAAACACATAAAACTCACTGTCCTCAACCAGTGAACCAACTGGCTCTCAATACACACATACCAACTGTGAGAAGTTGGCCTGGCATATGATGTCCACTATTCTAGTGGGCACCTTGCACCAGTCCAAACGACCCTTATTGATGGTAGGTTTAGACAACCTTTATAGAAAGCTATCCTAGTTGTAGCTGTGGAGAGCAGCCTTCAGGTTAAGTCTTGAAGGAATGTAAAACAGCTTGTTTTACCAGTCTATAATCTCTTGAATAATCAAATGCAAGTACACCACAAAAGGTATATATATCAAATAAATATATATTTATTCTAAACACAACCCCTCTAGCCTCTGTATGAGGCTAGAGGCCAAGTACAATACAAGAACTTTGAATAGCACACAGTAAACTAGCACAGTATACGTTTTGCCCTAGAGGACTCACAAACCATAAACTAAAATAGTGGTATAAGAACCACGTGAGGGATAGGGGGCGTGGCTTGGACGCCGGAGGGAATGGCGGCGTGAGCTCGGAGCTCCGCGCCCGATCCCCACAAATATCCTGAAAATCGGAGCTAAAAAACCCACGACGACCCCAGAAAAACGGGGGCTCTGGCAGATGAACTCAAGGGGCGCATGGAGATCCACCAACGGAGCCGATTGAGAGAGATTTGAAGCTGAAGCACTGATCCGTCTCAAAACGAAACGAAACAAAGATGCTCCTAAAATGGCGGCCGAGGTGTGATAAAAGCTGACCGGCTACGGATCCACCTTTCCCCTTGAAAGAACCGGAGCCCCGACTCCGAATACCGTCGCCGAACAAGAATTGGTGGCCCGGGGACGAACAAGAGCGAATGTCGGAAGGGTAACTTGCCCACCGAGCCGGCTAGTCCGAGAACAAAGGCTAGACAAGATGGCGGTGTGACTTGAGCTGCTGAGTCACGTAGAAGGACGAAGACCAAGGACGTGCGGATCTACAACCGGCGAAGAGCAGAGGAGTGGTGCGGATTGCTGAGGCCGTGACGTCCAGAAGAGCGGCTGCTCCACTGACCCGAGTGACCCACGGAGCGCTATAGCGAACCCCAGACCCGAAGCGGTCTAGCGAACTGGGGTATAATCCAGAGACGCTCCGGAGACGGGAGGGGCAGAGTAAACGGAGGTCCCACACCTAGGATCCAACGCCCATGACAAGGTCCGGAGATCGACAGATGATCTGATTCGTGATCGGGGGCCGAGGACGCACTTGAAAAAGGTGGCTGAGAAACATGGTGAAGCCGAAGGGGAAAACTGAGGGAGCGGCGGCCTCAGATATGGCAGAAGGTGACCCTGCAGGACCCTCTGAGCTTCAGCAGCTGCAGAACCGCATCCTGGAAGCCATAGCTGCCACGCAAGATACTTTGCAGCAGGATATTGCGCAAGTGGTCTCGGGACTAGGCCTCCTACGAGCGGACCACGACAAACTCAAGGATAGGGTCAAAGGGGTTGAAGACACTCTACAGGACCTGGCTCCTGCGCATAAGACTTTGGCATGTAAACTAACGGATGCCCTTGATCGGATCCAGGTCCTTGAAAGGCGAGCGGAGGACGCTGAAAATAGGAGTCGGCGAAGCAGCGTCCGTATCGTAGGAGTGCCGGAAAAGGAGGAAGGGGAGGATATAGTAGAGTTCCTTGATACTTGGCTCAAGACCGTGGTGGCACCAGAGGGCCTGTCGCCCTTCTTCACTCTAGAACGTGCGCACCGGGTTCCTTCCGGTCCGCCAAAGCCAGGCCTACCACCGAGACCGATCATCGCTAAATTACTGCACTATAAGGACAGGGACCTCCTCTTACAGAGGGCCCGTGACACTGGTCCGTTTCAAATGGCGAACAGCAGAGTAACCTTGTACCCTGACTTCACCTTTGAGACGCAGCGATTGCGGGCCTCCTTCCTATCGCTCAAAAAGGAGCTCCGGACAGAGGGCATCCCATACTCCTTGCTCTTCCCGGCGAAACTTAGGGTGGTGATCGACGAGAAGACACTCTTCTTTGGAACGGCAGCGGACGCATGGGAGGGGTGGGACACATATAAGGCGGGCACTGACGGAGCCAAGGTCCGAGAAGAAAGAGAACGGGAACGAGAACGGGCGCAAAAGGGCCTACGGAAATCGCAACGATTGCGCAAAAGGCGACACGGCACAAAGAAACCATCAGCATCGCAAACTGAAGCGGAGCGGAAGGCCGCGCTTCAAGCCGTGGAGACGTTGGCGAGATCTGGAGGCTCCCAATCCATACAGGATACGGACACTGAGACGCACACCTCAGCCTCGGGAATGCACAGGACTAAGGGCCCATCGGTGACGCCACAGTCATCGGAAACGATCCTGAACAATTGACTTGGAGCTGGCAGGCGGTGAGCAGGTTGGCCAATGGGAACTTCTCGACCTAAAGAGTGAGACGATCGGGGTTTGTGAACTGGGTTTCGAGCCTGCTGCTGATCATGGGGAACAAACGGGAGGGTGCGGGGAGAGAGCTTGCGCGGCCCCCTTTTGGCCTTGGCCGCGCTCCACTAGCCCTTAAGGCACCCACGGTTACGACCGTGTTGTAGCAATATTGTTTGGGGAAGTTGCACTAGTTTGGATGGGATCTGATAGATCAATATTGGGGCCTGTTCTGGGGGGGGAGGAGGGGGCACACTGTTGGGGTTTTCTTCCATGTTCGGCGATTGGGATTCCAGGGAAATCTGGGCGATGGAAAGTTCGAAACACTCAGGGAAGTTGGGGCGGGAGACACCATCCGTGAGGGACTGAAACTTGAGGTGCGACAGGGATTTGGCTTTCGGGACAATGGCTAATGTAGGTGTATTGAAGTGCATGACCTGGAATGTGCGGGGCTCCACACGATGCAACGGAGGCATAAGGTACACGCCTACTTAATTCGAAGGGGGGTTAACATTGCGCTGCTGCAAGAAACTCATCTTATGAAGCAGGAGGGGGTGGCACTACAGAGGAGGTGGAGGGGTCAGGTCTTTCACACTTCTTATTCAGCGTATGCTAAGGGAGCACTGATATGGATTAGGGCGGGGACACCTTTTCAACCAACACGACACCTAGTGGATCCAGAGGGGAGATACGTAGTGGTGGAAGGCAGGCTGAGAGGGAGGGTCGTGGTCCTGTGTAGCGTATACGCCCCGAATATAGAGCAGTTGGCCTTTCTAACAGGGTTGTTGGGGACTTTGGCACACTTCCTAGCGGGCCCGATCTTGATAGGTGGAGACTTCAACTCCATAGCGGACACGACGTTAGACAGGTCCCACCCACCATTGAGGGACTCCCCGGTTCACAGACTAACTAAGGGCAGATTGGAATGGCAGGAGAGATGGGGGCTGACTGATGTATGGAGGACGCACCACCTGACGACTCGCGATTATTCCCACTTCTCCAGCCTGCATGACCTACACGTCCAGCTTGATGCGATATTGTGCTCGCAGGGTGTGTTGCCATCTGTAACCTGGTCGGAGTACCTCTCGAGGACGCGATCTCGGACCACAACCCACTGATCATTAACTTGGCCTGGGTGACTGTGGTGCCCCGAGTGCCGAACTGGAAACTAAGACCAGAGACCCTCGAGGACCCAGTATTCCACGCGGCACTGGAGGAGGGTATAACCCAATACTTCACTGATTATGAGGAGACGACAGCCACCAGAGCGATAGAATGGGACGCGTTCAAAGTGGTAGTGAGGGCCCAATGTATAACAAAATATGTGGGTGCGAGGAAGGTGTTGCTGGAAGATATCACTTAGGCAGACTCCGAGTTGCGAGAGGCGGAGAAGATTGGCCTGGTCGCCCGACCTCCAAGAGGAGGTTTGCACGGCTAGGGAGGCGGTAGCGGTGGAGGTGGAACGACTTCGTGCCTTTGACCACCGAGCGTACATGCTTAGAACCCACGTAGAGGGAGACAAAGCCGGCACGCTGTTAGCGTGGTTGGCGAACCCCATGAAGCGAAGTTCCCCTGACTAGCTATAGAGGATGAAGTGGGCCACACCTGTTACTCCCAAACGGAGATACTGGATAGCTTCCAAAGATATTATGAGACCCTGTACAAAAGCGAACAGGGGGACTGGGAGAATGAGACCGCGGTCTTCCTGGACGGTCTTCAATTGCCCCTACTAGATGAGGAACAAGCGAAAGATTTGGGGAGAGACGTCACTCTGGGAGAGATCAGGGGAGCGATCAAAAAAATGGCCCTCAACAAAACGCCAGGGTTAGACGGGCTTCCCATTGAATTTTACAGTAAATATATAGACATCTTAGCGCCGAGACTCCATACAATATACATGGAGGCCATGGCAATGGGCCACCTGCCCCAATCAATGCGGGAGGCGCTAGTGATACCGCTCCTGAAGCCGGGCAGGGAAAGTGGTAACCCTGCATCATACAGGCCGCTCTCCATGCTAACCGCTGACTATAAGATACTGAGTTCCATATTAGCAGCTAGACTTCTTCAGCATATGCCCGGCTTAGTACAAGCAGACCAGAATGGATTCATCCCAGCCCAAAACACGACGATTAACATCAGGAGGCTAACACGTCTGCTAGAGAGCTCGCAGGCTGGGTCTCATGCGCCCCTAGTCTTATCCGTAGACATCAAAAAGGCCTTCGATAGCCTAGAGTGGGACTACTTGTACAAGGTTATGGACCGCTTTGGACTCGGAGAAGGGTATATTAAGTGGACGCGGGTAGCAGTGGCAAGGGTGCGGATAGGGCCTCTGGTCTCGCAGCAATACCCGGTGGAGAGGGGCACCCGTCAGGGCTGCTCCTTGTCCCCTTTATTGTTCGCACTGGCGATTGAACCATTAGCGGCTGAAGCCCGAACGGGAAGACATTTCGAGGGCATAAGTAGCAGAGACGGGCAGCAGTTTATATCACTGTATGCCGACGACTTGCTGTTATTTCTGGAAAATGACACGACCGCGCTTGAAGGAGCAGAAGGATTGCTGGGGCGATATGGCGTAATATCGAGCCTAAAGGTCAACTGGGCGAAGACGTGTATTTCCACTACAGAGGGACACCGGTTGTCCTGACCATCGACCCACATTAAACTGGGAACCGACTTGTTTTAAATATTTACGAATGCACATATATCACACGGCCGCGGACATGTTCGAGGGTAATGTCGGTCGGTGCATGCGAGCTCTGAGGGGCAACATGGCCTTCTGGGCTACGCTCCTGCTCTCTGTGGCTGGCCGCATATCTCTATTAAATATGGTTGCTCTACCGAGATTGTTATATTATTTTCGGACACTCCCGGTCTGGATACCCAGCTCCTTTTTCCGCCAACTCAAATCCCAGCTGACTTCGTTCCTATGGGGGGCAGGCAGGTGCAGAGTAGCGCTGGCGACGCTCACCCGCCCCAAGGATGAGGGTGGGTTAGCGGTACCAGACTTTGAACTTTATTATCTGGCCGCCCAAATGCAGACATTCACACAAGAGGTGGCGAGAGTGTACCGAGGCCTGGAAGGTGAGGAGACTAGAGGCACGCCGAGACACGGCTTGGCTTATATAGCCTTACAGCAGAAGATCGCTACCCGCGACCTGACACTTGAACAGCGGACATTCCGGTGTTAAAGATTAGACTGCAAAACGTCAACATTATCGGCGCCATCTTGCCCCCTTTCCAGGCCCATTCGTGCGCGTAAGCGGCAGCCATCTTGAGCACCATGGCCTCCCTGCCCCTCACTAATAGCCAGCGCGTCTCTCTCTCTCTTAACCTCGCAAGCATTCCCCCGCACGCTGACAACCCCCCCGCTCTCTCATGCCTTGGGTCATAAACCCCTCTCCAGCGCAGCTTCACCACGGAACCCCATCCTGTTCCCAGCGCGACACCTCCCTTCATTCCTTTCATGGCCTCAAACCCTTTTGATGCAAACCCCCTTTTCCTGTGTCCCCGTTTGTCTTCCTCGTTCCCAGGCTGCCACCTGACCCTGCGGATACTGTTTATTACCCCGTACAGTAGGAAGCTTCCCCTCCCCATCAAAAGACCCCCGAACCGATCAAAGCCCCCACCCCATGAGATCCGATCAAACCCATGCATTCCGTGAATCGGCGGAATGCCCTGCTGTGCAACGACCATCACCTGTTGTGACCAGGGTGGGGAATCCAACTGTAAATGTATGTGGGAACGGGTCTGAAGGGGGGATTCCGAGGATGTTCTTTCATGTGCTAAAATATTGCGAGAATGTGTTATGTGCAATAAAGGTTGTAAACCCTAGTATAAGAGGCCAGGCCTCAGAGATGTGGCTAGAGCACCTCGTGACGATACTTGCTGTCTGAATTGATGTGTTCTCCTCCGGAGAGAATAAAATCCTCGTTTCCCGCCTTCCAGTCTCCAGCGCCTGCTTCTTCATTGATTAATATTGGTGGGTCATAGAGGCGATACCGCCGGGCAACATAAAAGGGTCTTTGGTTACCGGTTGTCTTCCGAACCCTTTTTAACAATTGGCGTCCCAAACGTGGGGCCCATCAGCGACTCGTGGATCCAGTGGGAGAGGTCCTGACGACAGAGTGAACGACTGCAACGATCGGAAGGTACCCTGTCCGATAGACCCTCGTCTGACAGCCGATCATCCGAACTTCACTGGTTCCGAACAGACCTCTCTCGAGTGATCTGCGGTCCTGACTGGGAACCATCAGGAGTGCCACGAGAAGTACGAAGAGAAGAGGACGATCGGGCGCTGGATTCGGAAGACGAGAAACTGTCCATGCGGTCCGGGTAAGGTCGTGTAAACACGACGAATTGCGAAAGTGATAGATAATTGAAAGAAATTGATAATTGTTGTGAAAATACTAGTATTACTCTTTGTTAATTTATTGGAGATTCACTGTCTACAAACGGAGAAACAACAGGCTCTCCCTTTATAAACAGCGAAGGATAGGTACGCACCCGTCTGACCTATTTTTCTCCCCCACTGAACAATTGCCCCTTCGCCCCATTGATTAACTGTTATAGATTGTTTTCTGGAGATTCTCTGTCTGAAAACAGGGAAGATTAGGTCCCCTCTTTACAGATAGTGAAAGGGTAGGTGACGCGAACCTTTGCGAGCCTACTTATTCTCCCCATTGACCATATTGATTTTTTATTTTTGACCTAACGTTGATTGATTGCTCAGAATTGGTTCATGAGGTATTCACTACGTGCAAACAACGTAGAATAGAAATATTCTGTCTAGTCTTTGCGCGCAGTGATAAGATAGGTAGTGCTGATTATTATCCCATTGTGATCCGTCATGCCTGTCTTCTCCCCACTGGTCAGTAGCCTGTTTAACCCGGACCGCTTATTAGAGATGAACCATCCGGCTCCGCTGGAAGGCACCCCTAATAAGGACATGTTCACAAAGCATGGATTAGTCGCTATAGCCTATAGCCAACTGTGGCATAAATATACGAAAAAGGATCGAGAAAGTCAGTGGCCACTGATAGGATCCTTCGAAGACGATAGAATAATCACACTAGAAACAGCTCTTGGTAAAAACAAGACGACGTCCACTATGCTTGACAGCTTCGGCATGTGGCGAAAAGAAGCCGAACAACGCAAAAAGAGAACTGAGAGTAGGTTGGGAAAAGAGCTGCGGAAAGCAGCCCACCTAGCAGCCCAGAAATTAGAGAAAGAGATAAAAGAAAGAGAGGATACCAAACAGAAGCTAGAAATAGAAACATCAAGCCAGTGCCTGGTTAGAACTCCCTCCACGCTCTACCCTGATTTGCACTCGAAACAGCGAACCAACGATGATCTGCTGCTAGGTCCTCCGATCATCCACATGCCCCCTCCATATGCCCCTTCCCAACCCTTAGCCCAACACCCACTATCCCCAGGTACCAGCGAGAGCGGCCCCGCGGCTTCAGCCCCCATGGCCTCCGTGCCGGCTGAACTCCTCGTATTAGATGTTACGCAAACGACAACGCCGGGCGACCCAGAAGCCCGAAGGGTTGGTCCTGTTAGAGCATATAGACTAAGCAAACATGAACGAGCAGGGGTCGATAAGATAGCGAAGATACTGGTAGAGAAGAGGGAGGATGAAGAATCCGTCATGGATGTGTTTAATTCTTATACTGGGAGTCACAGACGACACTTTACTGTACAACTGTGTTACCACGTCTTAAACGCATACGAGGACCGATATCAAGAAAAAGGTCCACAGAGCCTAACGACTCTGTACCGGAAGGTTGATATCGGGGATGAGAGTGAGAGTGATGTGACGGACCTCCTTACGCGTACGCTTGAGGTTTTCCGCCACCTCACTGAACAAAAGCCAAAAACCGAATCCACTACCTCCGTAGCAATCAACCCACAAACTGAACGACCTAACACTATGATGCCGATACGAGAGGCTGCCCCTTACTGGGTTCCTCCACGAGGTGAAGGGACTCACGATGATGCAAACAACAAAGACGCAAAGGGAAGGGTAGTGTACAATTGGGTCTACCAACCATGGGACCGGCAAGAGATTCTGACCTTCCGGAAATCTCTGCCAGACCTACGTAAAAACCCCACCGCCTTCTATACTGAGTTGGGTACGGCCCTAGGATCGACGATTATGACTCTAGCCGACATCGACTTGTTTTTCGGGTTATGTCTGCCAGCTGATGTGTGGAAGCAAATCCGGAAAGTCGACCACACTGAGCTGTTTGGACATAACTGGTCACAACTTGATGGCATAGATAGACAACGAGAACCCGGACAAAAGCCTTTAAAAGCCATTTTGGACCTCCCGGATAAAATCGTGCAGAAATTAAAAACCATGATCCCAGAAAAGAAAGTGGACTGGTCGATAGTAACGGCTTGTCGCCAGAAACCCCAGGAAGATGTATCGGAATACTTCTCCCGGTTTGAAACGGTGTTCTCCGATTACAGCGGCCAGGACCTGACCACTGCAACCGGACACCATCTGTTTGTCCAGAATTACGTTAAGGGCTTATCACCTGAGGTCTCGCAGAAACTGCAGGCCAGTGAAAGTAGTTGGGCAGCCTCCAAACCTACGGCTATCCTTCAGATGGCCCAATATTATGAACATCAGAAAAACGAAAACGACAGAACTACAGAGAGAAAGAAGAAAGAATTAAAGGAGAGGGTGATGATAGCACAACTGCAAGGGGTTACTCTGGGACGAGACCAATACCGGGGAAACCATCAGATGAACGTCCCTAAAACGGCACCTCCCAAAGACCGTGCTTCAACTCCCCACATTGGACGTACAGACATTAGGGAAGACCAGTGTGCCTTCTGTAAAGGATCGGGCCACTGGAAATCACAGTGCCCGGTTCTTTTGGAACTTACCAGAAATAGGGATCCTAGAGATTCAGCAAACGAACCAAGAAATAGGGGACCACAGCGAGGGCCCCCAAACAACGCAACTAATGATAGATCCAGTAGACCGAACACATTTGATCGACCCCGACAAAACCAATGCCAGCAATCTGACTACGATGACATTCATGACTTTGCATAGGACTGCCTAGGGCAAGGGAGGGATCCAGTCGAGCTCCATGTTGACCAGCAAGGCCCTTATGTCACTGCTAAGGTCTTGGGTACAAAGTCACCATTCCTGGTAGACACTGGCGCAACACGTAGTGCATTATCTAAACGACTGATTCCAAGGGCACCCTTGTCTGGCTTACTAATAACATCGACAGGTTTCGATGGGACGCCCTCCACTAACCCTTTGTCCGCCCCAATCCTCTTTGACTTAGAAAACAACACCACTGACACCACGTTTTTACTCTCCTCCAATAGCCCTGACGCAATTATGGGACTCGACCTATTGAAACACTTCCGAGCAACGATTAGATGTTCTCAAGATGGAGTCCGAGTTTTTCTTTACGACAATCCTGTTCTGCTTAGACAGTGCCCCCCCAGACACATGTTTTCCATCACCGACGCCGACACTTCCCTGCTCGACACTCTGCCTCCGTATCTGTGGGCCAAAACGGATTCGGATGTAGGGCGCATGATGATCGACCCAGTACACATCACTGTTCGACCAGATGCAACACTCCCAAAACTTCCACAATATCGAATATCACCCGAGGGCGAGAAGGCATTGGTAGAAATCATCCAATCACTGATAGACGCAGGAGTGGTAGAGGAAGTAGTTAGCAACATTTGCAACAGCCCAATCTTGCCCATCATTAAGAAACAGGGAGAAGGAGATGAGAAAGCATACCGCTTCATCATTGACCTTCGAGAGATCAACAAAGTGGTGGTACCCCAGTACCCTGTGGTCTCAGACATTACCACCATCCTGACTTTGATTCCCTCCACTGCCACCACCTTCACTGTCATTGACCTCAAAAATGCATTCTTTTCTATCCCCATCCACCCAGACAGCCGGTATCTCTTCGGCTTCACCCTAAAAGCCCGCTCATATAGGTTCTGCCGAGCACCCCAAGGCTACACAGAAAGCCCTAGCATCTACAGCCAGGCCCTCAAGAGACAACTGGATCAAGTCCAGTTACCCGATGGAGTGGTATTAGTACAATATGTCGACGACATCCTCTTGGCAGCCGACACCACTCCACTAGCTGTCACAGCCACCATTCAACTCCTGCATTTCCTTGCAGGAAATGGCCACAAGGTCTCTAAGAAGAAGTTGCAATTCTGCCAACCCCAGGTCACTTACCTAGGCCACCTTTTGTCCAAAGACGGAAGGAAACTGACTCCTGACCGGATCCAAACCATTCTCGACACCCCCGTCCCTAAGACCCAGAAACAGGTCCGCTCCCTACTAGGCCTCACCTCCTTCTGCCGACAGTGGCTGCCCAACTTTAGCCTCGTAGTAAAACCACTGCTTTCATTGTTAGCAAAGGACGTCCCTCTCCCACTCCCTTGGACCCCTGAGTGTCAGGCTTCTTTCGTGCAACTACGAGATGCCCTCTGCTCAGCCCCTGTGTTGGGTACCCCCGATTACACAAAGCCCTTCTCCCTTTACACCCATGAGAGGGAGGGGTGCGCTTTATCTGTCCTGACCCAGTCCATTGGCCCAAAGCAACGACCATGCGCTTACTTCTCAGCCACTCTTGACCCCGTAGCCAGAGCCCTGCCTGCTTGCCTTCGAGCCGTAGCTGCTGCCGCGATCTCTATCCGACAGAGTGAGGGGATCGTGCTCTCGAATTCCCTCACAGTACTGGTACCCCATGCAGTTGACACCCTCCTAAACCAAACCAAAACGCAACACCTGACAAGTGCACGACTGACAGGGTACGAACTGACTCTGCTCGCACCCCACATCACACTGAAGAGATGCACCACACTGAACCCAGCAACCCTGCTGCCCTTACCAGAAAACGATCCCAATGCGCACCCTGTACACGACTGTGTGACCCTCACAGACGAACAGACCAGAAGTAGGGTTGACCTCAGAGACACGGCTTTCCCCGACCCCGACGGAGAGCTGTGGGTGGACGGTTCTTGCATCAAGCTCCCCGATGGCACCACTTCGGCCGCCTATGCAGTCACCACGGCTCGAACTGTAGTCGAGACAGCCCGCATAACGCAACGATCTGCCCAGGCAGCGGAACTGATTGCCCTGACACGAGCCTGTATTCTAGCAGCAGGTACCACAGCAAACATTTACACCGACAGCCAGTATGCCTTCGGGGTGGTTCACCATTTCGGGCTCCTTTGGAGGGAGAGGGGATTCTTGACCTCACACGGCACCCCCATTTTGCACGGGGACCTAGTCTCCGCCTTGATCGAAGCCGTCCTTCTCCCCAAAAAACTTGCAGTCATCAAATGCCAGGCACACAAAAAGGTGACAGACATTATTGGACAGGGAAATGCACTAGCCGACCTCACTGCCCGAGCGACAGCTGAAAATAGGACGACAACACGCATGTACGTGACCAGGTCACAAGCAGAAAAATGGACTGACGCTAGGGACACTATCAGAGACATTCAAATGGCTAGCACACAACACGAACTGACTGAATGGACACGGGTGGGATTGAAAGATGACGAAGGCTGCTGGCGGACAAAAGACACAGACAAATGGTTGCTACCTGACTCGTATCTGATTCCCATACTGACTATGGCGCACTCCCCTGCCCACATAGGATCAGCCCCCATGATTGAACTTGTCTCCAGAGTTTGGCACAATGATAAGATCACAGAGTCCGCCAAACGCTTGGTCCAACAGTGTTTGATATGCCTGCAACACAATCCCGGGAAAGGAACTGTAGTACCCCGGGGAGGGTTTGGGGTCCCAAATCACCCGTTTGAAGTCCTGCAGATGGACTACATCCAACTAGACAGATGTCAAGGCCTGAAATATGTACTTGTGGTGGTATGCGCATTTAGCAAATGGGTGGAAGCATATCCAACCCGTGACAACACTGCTATGGCCACAGCAAAGGTACTGTTAAAGGAGTTTTTCCCCCGTTACGGCCTTTGTCGAATTTTGTGGAGCGACAATGGCCCCCACTTCGTAGCCGAAGTTATCCAACTCATTTTGAAGGGGTTGGGTGTAAAACAAAAGTTCCACGCAGTCTTCCACCCCCAATCTGCTGGACTAGTTGAACGACATAACGCCACACTGAAACTAAAATTGGCCAAAATAGTAGCTACCACAGGACTGAAATGGCCAGACGCACTCCCCCTGGCATTGCTCTCAATGCGTTCCACCCCCACCAAACACCACTTGACACCATACGAGGTTGTGTTCGGCCGGCCTATGAATGTTTGGTCTGCGCCGAAACCAACTTCCATTCATGACGTCCCGGACGTCCTAATGTCTGATTACTTATGCCAGTTGACTAAAACACTGTCTGTTATCCATCAACAGGTGCTGCATGCCATCCCTGACGCTTCCAGGGGTCCCGGACACACCATCCAACCTGGGGACTTCGTCCTGATCCGGAACTTCCAGCGTGCCAAGAGTCTGGAACCCCGGTGGACGGGCCCCTGGCAAGTCCTCATCACCACCCGAACAGCACTCCGGGTGGAGGGAAAACGCAACTGGCTGCATGCACACCACTGCAAGAAGATCTCCTCGACCCTGACCTCGACCGAAACCATCAACAGTCAAGAAGAGCTCCTGAACAAGGACCGACCGTCACTATCCTGCTATCCCGATACCGAAACACTTGAACTTTCAAAATTCTCTGATCCCACAGTGCCATCAAGAGAAGGGTATTTCCTGCGTCGAAAGGAGGGAGTTACGGCTAAGTAGACCACGGACTGAGTTAAATCTCAGAACGGTGACCTAAACACTACCGAGGGTTACCCGGAGAGAAGCAAAGCAAAGTCTGTGGTTCTGCCCGCTACCGAGCCCCTTGAAGATGATGGAAGCGCCAGATAAGAAGATGATGGAAGCGCCAAATAAGAAGATGATGAAGGAAACAGGAAATACCCACCGCAGGAACCCAAAAGCAGACAGACTCCATAGCCCAAAGACTATTGCGCTCTTCATCAAAATCCTCTTCTGCTTTCTCCTCATGACCACACTCTGGATTGTGGAAGAAAATGCACCTGCTCACGAAACATTCCTGACCACTGTCCAGCCTACCACCATGAAGGAACATTATCTGATCTCGCTCTCTCCCCAACTCAGAGAGAGGCGAAAGGAATTTTGGAATAACTCCTTCGTACAACTACTTCACCAGCACAACCTTGCCACCAATGCCACCAACTGTTGGATCTGTGGGTTGCTACCCCACGCCACTGGACACTCGATACCATTCATCCCTTCACCTTTCTCAGTTCACGGTTCCTGTCTTGCCTGGCTGATGCTTCTGCAAGAAAGCTTTAAGGACAATGCCACCTCCAGCAAAACGGTAACGCATTTCTACCACGGGGTCTGGCGGAACAGAACAAAGACACACTTCTGCCCGCAGACCAACAACAACACCATCCACTTGGACATCCCTGCTAAAGAACAAGTTGAAATGCAAGTGTTCAATAATCCAACCAGAACCACCTTCTCCTACCTGCGAAAACGAACGGCTGCCACTCTGACTGTGGCCCTGTCAGTCATCAACGTCACTGGCCACATGTGCATGGAAGGGCTTGGGACTCAGCTGGTAGGCCACAGTGCCTGCCGGTTTTCCAGAACTCTGGACTCCATCGACCCGCCTTCCTTTGTGGCATCTCCAAACACGTATTTCGTCTGCGGCACAAAGGCTTACACCTGGCTCCCCAAAGGCTGGGGGGGCACTTGTTTCATTTCCTTCATTCTTCCTCCGACATATGTGGCACCAGCAACTCATCACAGACAAAAACGAGCCAAGGACATCGAACAAGCCGATTCAACAGGAGCGCAATTCATCGATGCTATGAAAGGACTGGTCCCCCTCTGGGGCCCGATGGCAAACAGCCGTGCCATCCGACATCTGACTCAAGCAGTTGAGACAACAATGAACATCACGGCTGGTATCCTTGCTAACAACACCGCTGAACTTCAAGCGGTCCGCTTGGTGGCCCTCCAGAACCGCCTTGTCCTGGATGTGGTTCTTGCGGACCGTGGTGGAGCATGCCGCATCATTGGGTCCAGCTGCTGTACATACATACCGGACAACTCACCCTCAGTGTACAAAGCCATCGAACATCTCCACAGACTCTCTTCAGAAGTACACCAGGAACAAGAAGAATGGTCGCTTGGTGGTTGGTTCTGGAACACCGTTAAGAACTGGGGTTGGAGACTGTTCACCATTATCCTGATTCCTGTAGTTGTGATATGCGGCCTATGCTTAGGAATTCAATGTCTGCCACCTCTGTGTTCATTATGTGCAAATTGTATTTGCCCTAAGACTGTGGACTTTGAAAACGAACGTATGAGAGCAATATATGATGCCGAGGTTAGGAATTTGATGAAGATTGACATTGAGTAAGCAAGTTGGCTAAGATATGTTGAAAAGGGAGGACTGTTAAAGATTAGACTGCAAAACGTCAACATTATCGGCGCCATCTTGCCCCCTTTCCAGGCCCATTCGTGCGCGTAAGCGGCAGCCATCTTGAGCACCATGGCCTCCCTGCCCCTCACTAATAGCCAGCGCGTCTCTCTCTCTCTTAACCTCGCAAGCATTCCCCCGCACGCTGACAACCCCCCCGCTCTCTCATGCCTTGGGTCATAAACCCCTCTCCAGCGCAGCTTCACCACGGAACCCCATCCTGTTCCCAGCGCGACACCTCCCTTCATTCCTTTCATGGCCTCAAACCCTTTTGATGCAAACCCCCTTTTCCTGTGTCCCCGTTTGTCTTCCTCGTTCCCAGGCTGCCACCTGACCCTGCGGATACTGTTTATTACCCCGTACAGTAGGAAGCTTCCCCTCCCCATCAAAAGACCCCCGAACCGATCAAAGCCCCCACCCCATGAGATCCGATCAAACCCATGCATTCCGTGAATCGGCGGAATGCCCTGCTGTGCAACGACCATCACCTGTTGTGACCAGGGTGGGGAATCCAACTGTAAATGTATGTGGGAACGGGTCTGAAGGGGGGATTCCGAGGATGTTCTTTCATGTGCTAAAATATTGCGAGAATGTGTTATGTGCAATAAAGGTTGTAAACCCTAGTATAAGAGGCCAGGCCTCAGAGATGTGGCTAGAGCACCTCGTGACGATACTTGCTGTCTGAATTGATGTGTTCTCCTCCGGAGAGAATAAAATCCTCGTTTCCCGCCTTCCAGTCTCCAGCGCCTGCTTCTTCATTGATTAATATTGGTGGGTCATAGAGGCGATACCGCCGGGCAACATAAAAGGGTCTTTGGTTACCGGTTGTCTTCCGAACCCTTTTTAACACCGGCTTGCCTGGAATCGTTCCCAACGTCGAGCAGGAATAAGGCATCCATATGCCCCGGAAATTCCACTGGGCATGCTAACGGCGCTACCCCACGGGGGTGATTGGTCGCAACTGCAGCAATGGGAAGAAGCGGGTGTACAGGATGTGGGGGACCTCTATGAGAATGGGACGCTCCTCCCATATCAGGATCTTCTAGAACGCTTTGACCTACCACGAGGAGGATTCCTCCTACACTCGGCGGTGGGCGGGGCGATGCAGGCACATTGGGGCGGTGGCCTAACGGAGCCCGAGACGTCACTGGTTTGCCAATATTCTATGATGGCAGCGGGGACGTTTAAGGCGGTGACATGCTTGTACTCAAGAAAGCTTCGTGAAAATCTGTTGCCCCTCACGACGCTGAAGACCAAATGGGAAACTGATTTGGGAAAAGATATTCCTGACACGACCTGGGCCCGGCTTGTGCGTCGAGCCCGCAACAGCAAGAGGAACGCGAGATTTCAGCTCATAGATTACTTTGTGCTGCACAGGGCCTACATGACCCCGGGCAGAATAAAGAAATATTTTGGGGTGGCTGAGTCGGCGTGCCCTCGCTGTACGACGGAAGGGGCGGAGCTGGAACATACGTTATGGTCTTGCCCGTCCCTACGGGAGTATTGGCGGGCCATACGAGAGACCCTCGTGAGGTGACGGAAAGAGCCATCGACTTTGACGCGCCGGCTTGCCTTCTGCATTGGTTCCTTCACACGCCCAAAAACAAAACTTCCAGTAAGTTCGTGGATATGGGACTGATGATAGCCAAAAGGGAGATAACCAGACAGTGGAAGGTGAAATCCGGCCCAACGCACAGGAGATGGTACAACGAATTCCTCAAATGGGCAGCTTGCGACAGCACGCACAGATACCAGCTAGCGCGTAGAAACCCTGACTAGAGGGTTAGAATTGGCGACAGCCTGGGAGGCGTTAGTACAGGCCCTCAGAGATACCATGCTCACGGAAGACGAGGAGACCCTCAGTGCAGACGGGAATGGCACCCAAGCATTATCAAGCGTAGCACAAAATTAGTCAGACAGGTTTCAAGCCACACCCTAGGATATTCTAACACAAGGCCCTATGAGCGGATGGTGGAGGGGGGAGGGGAATGGAGTTATACAGGGATGGGGTAAGGAAGGGGTTCTATAGTTTAGTTAAGTTAGGGCAGAAAAGTAGACATGCACACTTTAATGCGAAAACAACTGATCCTAAACGTCGCAATCAGACAACACTCAGACCGAAGAATGTTTGATGATAACGTGTCACAGAAATGTCATGACTGTGTATCTCCTGGTCTGAGCGCTGTATGCCTACAATAAAAATTACTTTAAAAAAAAAAGAACCACGTGAGGGATAGAAGTGAGGCCTAGGGCCTGTAGAACCGCTGGGGCAACCAAGAACCACCCAAGGTATAGACGCAGGAGACTCACGGGGGACGCATGCAGTGTCTAAACACAGTCGTGAATCACCATTGACTTCTATGGAGGAAAAGCACGTTACAATTTTAAAGATTAGGGACACTTGGGAGTGAACTACGATGGAACCCTTTCAGGCTTAGACACTTCGAGAGTCAAGACCCACGGGAGCACCGGAGTACTCGTGTTACCTAACCCAGGGAAGCCGGGTGCATAGGTGTCTTTTGGTGTCCGATTTCGTTGTCGATTCCAATGGAGAGCTGCGAAGAAGTGCTGCAGGCGACCAGAGGAAAAGTGTCTGGGTGGATCCAAGGGTGGATCGGGGATCTGAAGAACCTGAAAGCAGAGGGGACAGAGTCTGTCACTAGCCAGTGACCAGGATGGCGACAGGAAGATGCCAGCCGATGTCGGGTGCTTTCCAGTGAAGTAGGTGAAGCTTGACTCTTCAGCCACGAGGACCAGGAGGCATCGACAAAGACCAGGAGCGGGATTCGAGCTGTCCCACAAAGGATGTCAAGTGCTGCAGCGTCCGAATCCGGATTGGACCCAGCAAGCCTTGTCAACAGCAACCCACGCAAGAAGACAAGATTGGCTTCGGTGCAGACCAGCCAGGTCTGAGGGACTCACCCTTTGGAGGGGAGTCAGGGCACGTCTGGAGCAACCAGGAAAGCCCAAGAAACAAAGGATTGTCCTTCATGGGGGACCCACTAGCAAACGGACTAGAGATCGCGAAGGAGCCTCGATCTGCGGTGAAGAAAGGGGACTCACGGGGCACTCGTGGAGTGCTGGACTCCCAGCTTAGGTGCAAAAGGTGCTCGGGGCAAGGGTAACAAATAGCCCAATGCACAACTTCGGGAAGTAGGTGCAGTTGCAAACTTACAGGATGTCCAGGAGTTCCGGTCCCACGTCTCTTGTGTCAGCTACAGGTCTCAGTTCTGCTGGGGACTCGTGTCCGCCTCAGAGATGTCTGGAAGTCCATGTCCTGTGTCGTAGATTCTTCGGGATCTGGCGTGAGCCTCGAAAATGCAGACCAGCAAGATGCTCTTAGGTGCCTGTTTGAACAGGGGGGTCACTCCTTGACCCCAAGGGAGATTTCTTCCGTCTTCCAGTCAATATGGAATGTCAAAGGTCCAAGATTTCGTCTTCAGTTTGGGATTTTCACCCTTCATCTGTTTTAGCCATAAGATGGGCTTATGGTCTGTCTGAACTGTGAAATGAGTGCCAAACAAGTATGGCCTCAGAGCCCAAACCACAGCAAAGGCCTCCCTCTCAATAGCTGACCAACGTTTCTCTCTAGGGGTCAGCCTTCTGCTAATAAAAGCTATTTGGCTGGTCCTGGCCTTCATCATTCAATTGTGACAGCACAGCCCCTACCCCCAACTCAGAAGCATCTGTCTGGACAATGAATTCTTTGGAGTAGTTAGGACTTTGCAGAATTGGTGCAGTGCACATGACCTGCTTCAAGTCATCAAATGCCTTTTGAAAGCTGACTGTCCACTGAACTTTCTTAGGCATTCTTTTAGAATTTAAGTCATTCAGGGGTGTCACAATGGAACCATACCCCTTGACAAATCTCCTATAGTACCCAGTCAGGCCCAAGAAAGCTCTGATCTGAGTCTGGGTGGTTGGAGAAACCCAGTCCATTATGGTCTGGATTTTGCCCAGCAATGGTTGAACCTGGCCTCCACCTACAAGGTGGCCCAGGTACACAACCTGACTCTGCCCTATCTGGCACTTAGTAGTCTTGATAGTTAGGCCTGCCTTCTGCAGGGCCTCCAAAGCATTTTTCAGGTGAATCAGGTGATCCTCCCAGGTGGAGCTAAAGACAGCAATATCATCAGGATAAGCTGCACAGTAGTCTTCCAGGCCTCTTAGGACTGTATTCACCAACCTTTGAAACATGGCAGGTGCATGTTTCAGACCGAAGGGCATTACCACAAATTGATAATGTCCACTAGGGGTTGAAAATGCTGTCTTTGGCTTTGCATCATCAGCTAGTCTGATCTGCCAGTAGCCAGATGTAAGATCAAATGTATTCAGAAATTTGGCAGATGCCAACTTATCTATGAGCTCATCTGCTCTGGGAATTGGATGGGCATCAGTCTTAGTGACTGCATTGAGACATCTGTAGTCTACACAAAACCTCATCTCTCTTACCACCCTGGATGTGAGGTTTGGGTACTAGGGCTACTGGATTAGCCCAAGGGCTATCTGAAGGTTCAATTACTGCCAGCTCCAACATTTTCTGGACTTCTGTCCTGATGCAGTCCCTGACATGATCTGGTTGCCTGTAAATCTTATTTTTAACAGGCATACTGTCCCCAGTGTCCACTTCATGAGTGCAAAAGGTAGTCTGACTTGGAGTCAGTGAAAACATATGTCTGAACTGTTGGAGAACTTGTCTGCGATCCGTTTGCTGCTGATCAGTGAGGCTGCTTGCCAAGGCTACCCCATCAACTGACCCATCATCAGGGTTCTGGGAGAGGGTCACTCTCTTTCTCCTGTCCTTCATCAGTAGGCATGAGCAAGCCCATGTCTGCCCTGTCAACATATGGTTTCAGCCTGTTGACATGAAGCACCCTATGGGGGCTCCTGGGAGTTCCAAGATCTACCAAATAGGTAACCTCTCCCTTCTGTTCAACAATAGTGTGGGGCTCACTCCACTTGTCTTTGAGAGCTGCTGGTGCCACAGGCCCCAACACCCACACTTTCTGTCCTGGCTTGTAAACAGTCAGTACAGCCTTTTGGCCATGCCAGGCCTTCTGTAATTCCTGGCTGGCCTCAAGGTTTTTGGTTGCCTTTTTCATGTACTCAGCCATTCCTGGAGCGGAGACCAAGTACATAGTCCACAATATCCTGTTTAGGGGGTTTGAGAGGTAACTCCCATCCCTCCTTCACCAGACAAAGTGGTCCTCTAACAGGGTGCCCAAACAGAAGTTCAAATGGGCTGTAGCCAACCCCCTTCTGTTGAACCTCCCTGTATGCAAACAAAAGGCAGGGTAGCAGGATATCCCATCTCCGCAATCTCCGCATGAGCTTTTCTGGTAGACCCTTAATCATACCCTGTAAGGTCTTGTTGAACCTTTCAACTAGACCATTGCACTGTGGATGATAGGGTGTGGTGAACTTGTAGTTCATTCCACACTCCTTCCACATTGCAGTCAAGTAGCTGGACATAAGGTTTGCACCTCTGTCAGATACTACCTCCTTAGGGAAACCCACTCTTGAGAAGACTCCCAAGAGGGCTCTTGCCACAACAGGTGTTCTAGTGGTCCTAAGGGGAATTGCCTCTGGGTACCTGGTGGCATGATTTACTATCACCAGGATAAACCTATGCCCAGATGCAGTTTGGGGATCCATTGGTCCAATAATGTCAATCCCTACTCTTTCAAAGGAAACCCTCACCACAGGTAGTGGTATAAGGGGGGCCTTTGTAGTGCCACCTGCGTTACCACTGGCTTGGCAGGTTACACAGGAGTGACGAAACTCCTTGGTGTCTTCAGACATGTGGGGCCGGTGAAAGTGAGGGACAATCCTGTCCCAAGTCTTGTCTGGCCCAGGTGTCCTGCTAAGGGAATATCATGGGCTAGTGCCAAAAGGAAGCCCCTGAATGCCAAAGGTATGACCAACCTCCTGGCTGTACCAGGCTTGGGGTCTCTACTCTCTGAATACAGGAGCCCTTCATTCCAATAGATTCTATGAGTGCCACTAGCATTCCCAGCAGCCTCATCAGCAGCGTGCTGTCTGAGGGGTTCAAGAGAAGGGCAGCTCAGCTGCGCCTGACTCAGATCTGCCCTGGAAGGGCCCCCTGTCCCTAAGAACTCAACCTGATCAGATTCAAGCTCCTCTGGGATAGTTCCTTCTTCAGGCTCACAATCTGCTTCCTCAGAAGGCTGATCCTCACTCCGAGTCAGGGGGGAAGGCACTGCCTTAACCCTACTGCTCCTTTTCTTGGTAGGCAATTGGTCCATTATTCCAGAATCCAGTGCCTGTCCAGTGTGAGACTTTTTGACCTGTGACCTAGTCACTGCAAGGACATGTGCTGAGATTCCTAACAATTCTGCATGGGTCCTATACTCTACTTCAGACCAGGCTGAAGTCTCTAGGTCATTGCCAAGCAAACATTCTACAGGAAGGTCTGCACTGATCACAACCTTCTTAAGGCCAGTTACCCCTCCCCAGGAAAAATTATCAATTGCCATACTATGGGTGGCACTGACGTTGCTAGCATTGATCACTTGGTAAGTCTCACCAAGCATGACTTGTCCAGGGTCCACAAAGTCTGGTATCACCATGGTGACACTGGCACCTGTGTTCCCTGTAGGCCTCTGCCGTTTTCTCATTTATTAAAGGTGTTTGTCTGTACTTGCCCAGATTACTAGGGCTCACAGAGGAGGTCATGTCCATATCTCCATCACAGATCAAAACAGCTTGAGTTGGTACTCTGACTAGGCCAGAGTCCATCTCTGATCCCAGGGTTAACCCATCTCTGATCCCAGGGTTAACCCTACTACACCCTTCTGCTGGGAACCACCACTTGTAGCTGTACCAGGGGGAACAGTTACCTTAGGGGCGATGGTGGCTGGAGCTGTCTCCTTTTTGGTGCAGTCACTAGTCCAGTGACTATTAACCTTACAAACTTTGCACCATGGTTTTCTATTGCCTTCTTTCTTTTTAGATTGGGGACCCCCGCCATTATAATCTTTTTGGGGACCGTGTGAAGCCTTCTGGTCTTTACCTTTCTCCCCACTCATTTGGTCTTGCTTCTTTTGGTCACCACCTTGGTTCTATACCTTCTGCTTCACCCTGGATCTGACCCATTTGTCTGCCTTCTTTCCCAATTCTTGGGGAGAGGTCAAATCAGAGTCAACCAAGGGCTGATGCAACATCTGGTTCTGACAGTTATTAAGAATCTGTTCTCATGATTAGATTATACAATCCTGTATAGTCACACACTTTACTGCCCAGCAACCAGCCCTCCAGAGCCTTAGTAGCACAATCTACAAAATCAACCCAGTCGGCTGTGCCTTTTGGGTATCTCTGAACTGCAACCTGTACTGTTCAGTGGTTAGGCCAAACCCATCTATCAGAGCACTCTTCAGGACAGTGTAATTATCGGCATCCTCTTCTCTTACAGTGAGGAGCTTATCTCTACCTTTGTCTGCAAAGGAGAGCCACAAGATTGCTGCCCACTGCCCTGGGGGTACCTGCTGTACTTTGCAGGCCCTTTCCAGTGCAGTAATCCATTTGTGGATGTCATCCCCTGACTGATAGGGCGGGGGGGACAATCTTGTCCAGGTTTCTATGGTCATAAGACCTATCCCTACCACTAGGGATATTGCTGCCACCATGGGACTCTAGTCCCATCTTTTTCCTCTCTCTTTCAAGAGCTAGGGTCTCCTTTTCTAAGTCTACTTCTTGTCTCCTTATCCTAAGCTTGGCTTCTCTCATCCTAGCTTCATGCTCCCTCTTCTCAGGGGAGGTCTCCTCCTATGAGGAAAGGCAGAAGACCCTATAGATGTACCAGAATGGTTAGACTCCGGGGAAGGAGATCTATTCGTAGAGTGGTGTGGCTCACTGGTTAGTGGCGGCAGACCCGTAGGCAGAGGTCGGCCCGAGACCAGGGTTCGATTCCCGACGCGGCAGCGTCTTGGGCCATGGTCAGCGGACTTGATCATTCTCGCCTCGGTGCCTACTCCAACCATGGGTCCCACTCAGCAACTCTGGGCAATAGCTTGCTTAATCTCTACACCACTAATTGCCCCATCAGCGCCGGGGATGCTTGTCTTCACCTTGGAGATGCCCAGGAGGGATCATCTCACAGGGAAAGCCAGGATGGGTTCCCCAGCGGTATACAGTGCCGGGACGTCCCTTTGCTGGGGCAGCTGTGCGCTTTACAAGTATACAACATTTATGCAAGTATTCTTTCTAGGCACACCACCAGGTCTTCTTGGGAGGATAGGGGGAGGCCCATTCTGACCTACCTCATCTCCAGCTAGATCTGGATTCCCCAGATCTAGGTCATTGTCACCTGTCTGGTTGTCATCATTGTCAGAGTCCTGGTGAGGTAACTCACCAGGGTTCTCTTCCTCCTTTGTCACCACCCCATGACCTTCCTGGTTAGGATTAGGTGCTTTCTTAAAGTCATCTAGTATCAACATCTCTATAAGGTGTTTGGTATTGGGGTTCTGTCCTGGCTTCAACTTTCTCATGGCACACAAAGTCCTTAATTCTTTGAAAGGAAATGTGTCATTCTTAGATAACTGTTCTGGACTGGTATCTGGAACAGACCCACTGGGTCCCTCCTGTGAAGTCATGGCTAGTGAGGTGTGGTGTGTGCACCTACCTACACTACTTGGTTTCCTTCTAAACCTCTCTAGTAGTTGTAGTCAGGGGGTGCGAAGCCCTTAACACCTACAACTTCTAAGTTCACTAGAACTTATTGTATTCTAAGCTTGATTTATATGCACCTACTGGTACCTTTAGTGATTTTTCAAATGATATTCTCAAAATTATCTGGCAAAACAATGCAAGCTGGAATCCCACACGCTGCACACCAGTGTGAGAAGTTGGCCTGGCATATGATGTCCACTATTCTAGTGGGCACCTTGCACCATTCTAAACGACCCTTATTGATGGTAGGTTTAGACAACTTTTATAGAAAGCTATCCTAGTGGTAGCTGTGGAGAGCAGCCTTCAGGCTAAGTCTTGAAGGAATGTAAAGCAGCTTGTTTTACCAGTCTATAATCTCTTGAATAATCAAATGAATGTACACCACCCAAGGTATGCATCAAATATATATGTATTTATTCTAAACACAACCCCTCTAGTCTCTTTATGAGGCTAGAGGTCAAAGTACAATACAAGAACTTTAAATAGCACACAGTAAACTAGCACAGTGTATGTTTTGCCCTAGGGGCCTCACAAACCATATACTAAAATAGTGGTATAAGAACCACATGAGGGATAGAAGTGAGGCCTAGGGCCTGTAGAACTGCTGGGGCATCCAGGAACCACCCAAGAAAGGGATGCAGGAGACCCACGGGGACACGTGCAGTGTCTAAACACAACCGCAAATCACCATTGACTTCCATGGAGGAAAAGCAAGTTTCAATTTTAAAGATTAAGGACACTTGGGAGTGAACTACGATGGAACCCTTTCAGACTTGGACACTTCGAGAGTCAAGACCCACGAGAGCACCGGAGTACTTGTGTTACCTCACCCAGGGAAACCGGGTGCATAGGTGTCTTTTGGTGTCGGGTTTCATTGTCGATTCCAATGGAGAGCTGCGAGAAGTGCTGCAGGCAACCAGAGGAAAAGTGTCCGGGTGGATCCAAGGGTGGATCGGAGATCTGAAGAACCTGAAAGCAGAGGGGACAGAATCTGGGTCACTAGCCAGTGACCAGGATGGCGACAGGAAGATGCCAGCCGATGATGGGTGCTTTCAAGTGAAGTGGGTGAAGCTTGACTCTTCAGCCACGAGGACCAGGAGCTGTATTCGAGCTGTCCCACAAAGAATGTCGAGTGCTGCAGCGTCAGAATCCGGATTGGACCCAACAAGCCTTGGCAACAACAACCCTTGTAAGAAGACAATATTGGCTTCGGTGCAGACCAGCAAGGTCTGAGGTACTCACCCTTTGGAGGGGAGTCAGGGCACGTCTGGAGCAACCAGGAAAGCCCAAGAAACAAAGGATTGTCCTTCGTGGGGACCCACTAGCCAACGGTCTAGAGATCGCGAAGGAGCCTCAAGCTGCGGTGAAGAAAGGGGACTCACGGGACACTCGTGGAGTGCTGGCCTCTCAGCTTCAGTGCAAAAGATGCTCGGGGCAAGGGCAACAAATAGCCCAATGCACAACTTCGGGAAACTTCGGGAAGTAGGTGCAGTTGCAAACTTGCAGGATGTCCAGAAGTTCCGATCCCACGTCTCTTGTGTCAGCTACAGGTCTCAGCTCTGCTGGGGACTCGTGTCAGCCTCAGAGATGTCTGGAAGTCCGTGTCCTGTGTCGCAGATTCTTCGGGCTCCGGCGGGAGCCTCGAAAATGCAGACCGGCAAGATGCTCTTAGGTGCCTGTTTGAACAGGAGGGTCACTCCTTAAAAGCAAGGGAGATTTCTTCCGTCTTCCAGTCGATATGGAATGTTGAAGGTCCAAGATTTCGTCTTCAGAGTTTCGTCCAGGGTAATCTAAAGTCCTAGGGACTTGGGTCTTATACTTATACTAAGTTTAGGGGATGGACTAACTCTAAGGTCCCACATATGGGAGGACCTGGGGATGGGGTGGTTACACCCCTTCCCCTTTTTCCAGTTCTGCGCCAGATCTGCGGCTGAGTGCCCCAGCAACCGGTTTGAACTGGGAAATGCATGGAGCACCTTGTGTGCCCCAGGCAGTGTCTCAAAAGCATTCACTGAATGCAACCCACCCTGCCCAATACACTAAAGCTTGTCTGGGGAGGTGCTGGCACCTCCCTGGACAGGAAACCTATTGTCCAGGCCTCCCTGCCGGAGTTTCGTCCAGCAGCAGGAGGTCAGATTCGTGTCTGTGGCAGCAGCATCTATTTTGTGATGCTGAGGCTCTTTAAAACTTTAACCGGGTATACCAGTGTGTACATGTCTTCTCCCTATAGAAGGGTGGAATGCTACCCCCGCCGCCAGAACTGGCGGGGGGTAGTATTCTAAAGTGTTTGACACCAAACTTGACATGTTTTGATAAAGCCAAACCAAAGTTAGCATTAACCGTGAGGATTATAATGCACTTAAGAGTATAAGGTATGGCTATATAACAGCTATAAGGATGGATTTCCGAAAGCTGCAGAGGGGCTCAGCTCATGCTGGGGCACTCTCCTTTCACACAAAACCAAGTACTCTGCCTTCAGGATTGTCAAGGCCTGCCTTAGGAGTGACTTACAGGTTAATATGTGTCTATATGTATAGGTAGATATAGGTATACCATATCTAAGTAAGGGGTGTTTACACCACCTTAACCAGACTGCAAGTGCAGACCTGTGGTGCCATTTTGGAAGGCTTACCAGGGGTGGCATAATACATGCTTCGGCCTCTGGGGTACCTATGCCCTCGGTACCTAAGGTACCATAGGAGCTGACAAGTTAACTCAGTAACCAATCTGGTATGTACCTAAAGTACATGGTATCAATTTAGAGAGAGAACAGGTAGGCTGTGGTCCTGATTAGCAGGGCCACAGCCAGAATAAAGTCGAAAAACCAGTGAAACACAGCAGAAAGTGGGGGTAACCATAGGAAGCAGACCCTACTCTACCTACACCACCGAGGCAAAAAGAATCCCGGTAAGGGAGCCTGTGCCCTCCTTAACTAAGCATGTACCCATTGAGTATAGATTAATGCTATCACCACTGTCAGTCTACCACAGCTTGGGTAGAGTGGGCAGGAGCCACTCTGGAAAAGAGGGGTGCACTATACATCAGTGGCTCTGGAGAAATGTTCAGGGTGGGCGTGCTGCTATCAGTGTTATATCAAAGAAGTCATAGGAATTGTGAAAAATCCAAGTGTCGAACATTGAACAAGTGTAGCAAATGTGTTCTGCAGGAGAGTAGGAAGGGTGTATGTAGTATGTAGCTAGTGGTGCATTTTGGAGCACATCGCAAATATATTACTAAAGAATGATGTAGTAGCGGGCTGCTATTTACAGACAGCACATTTTCCATCTAAATGACCACTAAATGTGTACAGACCTACAGTGTTACTGATAAAACTATATAGCACATAAATGATAATGTGTGGAATTCGGATTTCAGTGAGTGCTTCATTTTCCTTTCACCAAGTGTATTGATTTGTTTTGATCCCAGTAAAACCTTTGCTTCCTTCAGACTTTAGAATTACAATAAATGGTGCTCCTATTGGGCTCTCCCAACTGCTGATGCATTTTGAAGGATTTGTACTTTTAATTTACAAGTATTAAATTTTTGTTGTATGTTAAAAAAAATTACATCCTATAGCCTTTTCTTTCGCACTCCCTGTACCCCAGCAACATTGTCACATAGCGCACTTTAAAAATAGCTCCCACTTGGCCAAGAAGGAAAATTAAACACCACTCTCTATATTAAAAGTATAAGCATCAATTTGAGGCAAGATATAGCCTGACATTTGACCTGTCTTAGAAGCACAGCAAATATTACAAGATAAAATGACATTTTATGTTATTCTTTATTGCTCATTCACCTTTGAAACTTCAGCCTGGTTATTTTGGGTGTGCTACAGGGTTTGCCTTGTGCTGGACGAACAAACATCAGGTGGGTCTGCAAACCAGATACTTTGTCAGGACATTTGTAACCAGGCACCTCCAAGGTCTCTCCGAGCCTCTCTTTACAGAGTTCTCACAGGGGTTGTTTGACAGTTTGTGCACCTGTATCATTAATTGGCATTTGAACCTGCATGTGATTTGACACATTATCATCCACGTGTGACAGCTGACTACTCATAAGGCTCTACCCCGTTAGACAAGTTTATAAAACCTTTTTTGAAATGGTTGTAAAAGGAACATTAAACTGGCACAGGGAGAACAGTTTTCTCATTCTTAATAGGAACTTTTTGTAAGTGACTGGTTTCGGCTTGTCCTATCCACCATCTTCCCAACCAGTCTATTTTGGTTTTGCACCCTCTCCTCTTGGTCTCTACCTCTCTCCACTCCATTTCTCACACCTTGTCTCTTTGCTGTCTTGGACACCTATTCATCCACTAGCTACCTGTGGTCCTCTGTCAATGCCCCATTGTCTTGCATATAAATTTTCCAAAGTTTCTGGTCTGACCTTTTTTTTTTCTCCTTCTTTCGCAGAAGCTGACCACTGACGTTCCATTGGGCGAGAGAATACCACGGAAACCACAGTAGATTAAAACATTTGTTTATAATTTTGTGACAGTTTCATCCTAAGACCCCATTATCCACACATCTTTAACATTCAGAAATCTCCAGTATACCTGTTGGTATCACAACCACGGACCCCAGGTATCCGTGCGCCTGCTAGATTCCGTTGGTATGCATGGGCCTCCGTATACAGAAACCTCAGGCAGCCATTTGATCATCTTATCCAAACATGTGACAGTTATATAGAAAGAGACCACATCCTGTGTCCATTTCATTTACAGATGCAGAGACTTCCCCAGTGACTTTCATGTTGGGGGAGCGACAGCCCCATCCAAAGATTCTCGATCATAACTTCTTTTTCATACCTATAAGTACTCTAGTGTGCACGTGATGATCATATTTAGAAACCCTCAAGTATCCATGGGATTATCACGTTCATGGGCCTAGATATGTGGTTATCATCATCCGGACCCTAGCCCCACTTTCATTGTGGTTGTCTCGTACAGAGAGAGTCCGCACCAGCTACCTAGCTACCTGTATTCATTTGCCAATTAAATCCTGGGCCTACTCCCCTAGATTTTCCAGTGCTGCAGCTTCTTTGTTTTTCATGGAAAGATTCCAACGGGAGCACCAATGTATCCCAAGGATTGGTTGATGACCGGTCCCAGAGTAATCCTCTCCTACCCAAAATCTTTCAGCAAGGGATCACATCCTAGCAAGATTTCTTATTGTAGACGTCTCAATATCTACCAAAAAGGCACACTGAAATGGATGTGGTGCCAGCAGGTGCCCAGAGATTATCAATAAATGAGCACTTTGATTACGAGGCTCTGTACCAAGGCACGGAGTGTCAGAAAAGTATTCTCTAAAGAGTAACAGTTTCCCTAATTTTGTTCTTCAAAATCGACATTTATATGTTTGTTTATTAATTGTCTTCCAGCGAATCAAGGCACTGTAAATATGTAATTTCGATAAATAAAGCATATTAAATCTAACGGAAATTCTTTTTTTCTTATAATTAACGTTGCTTCATGTTTTTTAATCTGCTTCTTCAGGGTTTTAGCACATGGATCGAAACACTGGTCTTGCGATTTGAACCCACCAATAATGCCTATTTGGCTACCACCTTAACATTAGTGCAACTTTTTAGGGATTCCTGATTCTGCCACCCATGTCAATGCATATATCCTGCTGCTTTGCCAGTGTAGAAACATGGGTCATAATGCTACCGTGGCCCATCTTTCCACACTGGTCTTGTGGTTCACAGTAATACCATGGACCAAAGAACTAGGGTCAATTTGTTTGTGCTGATCGTTATCTTTGTTTATTTGCAGCACTTTACTAGGGTGTGTATGGATCGTCACAATCATTTCTTTGAGTGTGTGAATCACCTGATTCGTGCAACATTCTGATGGACACTTCTGACCGCAGATTTACCTACCACACAAGGTCAGGACTGGGAGGGAACCCTAAGCAGTCCTGGCAAATTGGTAAGAACACGTGGGAAGGGGGAGGCACCCACCATTCCAGCCTCCTGGCGAATCACCCGGTACGACCAGTCCGTCCCTGTTCTTTTCCTTTTGAAATCCACTAGGAGCCAGCCTCGATCAGGAACTTTCTCTGGCACCGAGTCATATATAGGCGCCATTCCTGTTGCTTTCTTACTAGAGGCAGCTGGTGCATAGGGGACACTGCAACTGCACAAAAGAAAGAGAAGCTGCTCTGATATAGTGGCTGTTAAGGATTTTCCACTTCTGCAGGGACTCCTGTACATTAAGGTTATGATCCTGATATTTTGGGCCCAGTTGTGTGTTCCAGGGAGGACAGTTCTGAGGTTTCTTGCTCTCCTTGCCTTGTGGATTGTGTTGGTTCCCCATACACGTTAGCACATGCAGGCTCTGCAGTGGAAGCTATAATGGGCTCAGCACTGGGGTTGCTTCTTGGACAGCATCTGCATCTAGGATAAGGCAGCCAGGACCTTCAGTGGTGTCTGTTCGATGCCAAAAAGACCTGTGCCAGACTGTACTCACTGCTCATCAAGAGCTCACAGTAGTGACAGATGCATCAGCTTTGGGCTGGGGTGGTTAAAAACCATGATCTCCACCTCGTCCAGATGGTCTCGGGTAGCGCAGAGGCACCATATGCACTGTCTGGCACTGCAAGCCATCCTACTGTTCCTGAAGGCCTTTATTGTAAAAGCCAGTCCTAGTTCTAGCTGATGCACCGAAATATTGCAGCAAGTAGGGTGGTGTGGGGTTGTAAGCTCTGTACCAGGTGGCTCTGAGACTCTGGTGATGGCTGGATGGGTAGTCGTTTGGCAGGCTCGCTAAAGGCCAGGGCACACATGCTCAGCAGGTTTTATCTGGGGGACCATGAATGGCGCGTGCATCCCTTGATGGTTCAAAATATCATTGCCCAGTGGAGTGTGCCTCGTGAGATCTCTTCACCACCATATTGAATTCTCAGTTTCATGACTATTGAGTGCTGGAGTTGCCACCTCAACGTATTGCTGGGACACACCTTTTGCTTACAGTGGTGCAGCGCCTCCTGTATGTCTTTCCACCACTGCCACTCCTGCCCGAGGGTCTGAAGAAGATTAGGAAGGCCTGGGCTCAGGTCACCCAGCTAGTCTTAGATAGTAGCAGAGTGTGGTGCTTTGACCTCATGAGTATGAGCATTGGTTAGCTGCTCCATCTTTCGCATAGGTTACTAGCAGTGGGGTAGGGTTCTGCTTCCAAAACTCAACAATCTCCATCTCTATTCGCAGAGATTCAGCAGAACCAATTGAGGAGCTTTTACCTGCCCGCATAAGTAGTATCTGTTATATTAGTGGCTAGACGCCTGTCCACCTACTCAATTAACTGTGGTCAATGGGTGACAATCTGTGATCTCGTGTAAGGACTGTCAGGTCGACCTGTTTCAGGGCAAGGGATCTGATATGCTGTTGTTTCTTTTGACTTTTGCATTGGCAAGCTTTGTTGTGGGCACTGGTAAAGGTTGTTTGTCAGCCCTTTCTGCCTTTTTACCTTTACCTGATCACCCTTTGTTAGTCACATGTGGTGATGCATTTCCATTTAGTGCTCACGTTTTATGCCATGTGTTATGCCGCCATGGGACCTTAATTTATTTTCTCACTTTTTAGATGTGCATACCTTTTGAACCTATGTACAGCTATCCTCTGTGGTTGTTGGCCATTAAGTGTTGTTGCCATTACTTCTACACACTGTCAGTGAACTCCAGGCGCGGTCTGTGCATGTGCTGTACACCATCTTCTCTGAGAAGTTGATGATACAGACTGCCGAAAATGGTATTACCCTTGCACATGGGACAGTCCATAATGCTTTCTACTTTTTGCTCTCCTCCACCACATCTGTCTTAGGAAGAGGAGAGGAGGTGTCACCAGCTGGACCCCAATATAGCCCCTCGTTTTTCCATCTACTGAACTAAGGAGTACTGGATGGATGACCAGCCTTTTTGTCAGTTTTGTCGGGGCTGTCCAGAAGCACACCTTGCCCAAATGTATTGGCGTGCGCTTAAAAACATGTTTTGTCCTGGCCAAAGAGGAACCTCCTGAAGGTTTTCAGGTTGATTCCACTAGAGCCAAGACCGCAATTAGGGTGTTGGCTAGGGGTGCTCCGGTGTTGGACATCTGTCGGGTATCTACGTGGGCATAGGCCCACATCATCACCAGCATTACTGTCTCCACTCTCAAGTCTGCAGAGATGGCCATTCAGTTCTACAGGACTTCCTGGTGTAAAGCTCACTGCTCAGACCCTCCATCTTTTGAGAGGCACTGCTTTGGTATCAATTCAAAAGAAAGGTGAGGAATCTGCAGCTGGAAGTCTCCATAAGAAAGACAAGTTACCTTTGGTAAAGCTCTTTCGGGTTGATACTTTAACCAAGATAGGCTTGGCATATTGACAGGTTTGTAGTGTAAGTTGATGTCAGTGGTAGGGGTGGCACCAGTGTACGACTCCATGCCATCATATTTGGAGGGACGGCAATTCTGGCAAGGTGTCTGATGAATTGCACATCTCATGTCAGAGTGTGTGGTCATGACATTCTTGTTCATTTGTGTGGGGGATCAGGTCACTGTTGACACTCGGTGTGTTGGTGAGGGATTTCGGTCCACAGTGTGTGTGTGGCTCAAGGCACACTTGCTACAATATGCAGTGATGTGGGACCTCATGACACTGTGCTGGTCAGGGCAGTTGAGTTAACTGTGGCTTTCTTACCACAAATTTGTGAATAAGGCATCTTATACAACAGAGTATGCTGATTAGTGCACTTACATAGGAGTGTGTGCATTTATTACATGTTTAAAGTCCTAGTTTTGGTAAAGCCTCTATTGCTATTTCCAGTGCATGTGTGTGTGTAAGCGATCATGCGACAATGTGATGCTCAAATCATCAGTACCAGTGATGAGGTAATCACAACACTTGTGCCACAATGTGTATGGATCTGGTCAGCTGTGTGTGTGTAAGCAATTGTTCCACAATGTGTGGATCACAAAAACAACAGTTGATGGACAGAATGCAGAACAATGTCATACATTCACCCCAGTTCAGAGATCTGGGCCTAAATCCATCGTTTTTTTTGCTCACCAAGCCACCCCAGTTCAGACATGGCCATATGGAAATCAGCCTTGACTCTGTGCCTCATGGGAACAGACCAACCTGAACTGCCAAGCCATGTCTTCCCTGGACCGGAATCAAGCTTCCTAGGACCGGTTTCTGGCTATCAGCCAGGATAGCTTGACTCCAGTGGCATGGAGAGCACGGGACTCAAGTTAGAGCATACCCGTCCCACTCGGGGTGACAAATGCAAAAACAACACTTGATGGACAGAATGCAGAACAACGTCATACATTCACCTCAGTACAGAGATATGGGTCTAAATCCATCGTTTTTTAATGCTCACCAAGCCACCCCAGTTCAGACATGGCCAGGCATGGCCATATGCAAATCAGCCTTGACCCTGTGCCTCATGGGAACAGTCCAGCCCGAACTGCGAAGCCATGTCTTCCCTGGACCGGAATCGAGCTTTCTAGGACCGGTTTCTGGCTTTCAGCCGTCATCAGCCAGGATAGCTTGACTCCAGTGGCGCGGAGAGCACAGGACTCGCGTCTGAGCATACCCATCCCACTAGGGGTGACAAATGCAAAACAAGCATTTGCAATACAATAGGTCTCGCATTAGGAAAGTTTGAGCTATTGGTCTTGTAAATGACACATTTTTTATTTATGTGTTGGTTTTGAAAATAGCGAAATTGATAGCTTTGTCATTTACAATGCCATACTTTTATCTTTTGCAAATGTGACACCTATAGCATTTGTAATGCAACATGTTTTGTATTTACGTGACTTAGATGTATTGATATTACAAATAACAATGGCTTTTAATTTTTTTTAAATAATTAATACTTAAATAAAAGTTATTGTAATTTATAATGGCAATAGCTTAACGTTTTGTAAATAATTTTTGTGAAGATTATGTTCAGTGTATTTTATCGTGACGAAAATACAAGAACAGAAGTGAAATATTACCATCTTTTTGTGACATTTGTAATAAAGCTTGAAACATTGAGAGAACATATTTAAACCAGCTGTTGAATGGTTGCACAGATTGATACTGTGGTGGCGCTGAGTGATGTTGTGGTGGCGACGAGTGATGCTGTGGCGTTCAGTGATGCTGTGGTAGCGCATAGTGATGTTTTGGTGCCCCTGAGTGATGCTGTGGTGCCCCAAGGTGATGCTGTGGTGGTGCCATAGATTGACTGAGGGCGATAGATAGCTAGAGGGAGGGCGAAAGATAGAGTGAGGGCAAAAGATAGATAGAGTGAGGGCGATAGATAGATAGAGGAAGGGCGATAGATAGAAATAGGGAGGGCGATAGATAGAGGGAGGGCGATAGATAGAGGGAGGGCGATAGATAGAGGGAGGGCGATAGATAGAGGGAGGGCGATAGATAGATAGAGGGAGGGCGACAGATAGAGGGAGGGCGACAGATAGAGGGAGGGCGACAGATAGAGGGAGGGCGATAGATAGATAGAGGGAGGGCGATAGATAGAGGGAGGGCGACAGATAGAGGGAGGGCGATAGATAGATAGAGGGAGGGCGATAGATAGATAGAGGGAGGGCGACAGATAGATAGAGGGAGGGCGACAGATAGATAGAGGGAGGGCAATAGATAGATAGAGGGAGGGCAATAGATAGAGGGAGGGCGATAGGGTGTGGGTGTGAGAGGGTGAGGGTGTGAGTGAGTGAGGGTGTGTGATGGTGAGGAGGTGTGAGGGTGAGTGAGGATGAGGGGGGAGGGTGTGAAAGTGGGTGAGGGTGTGTGAGGATGAGGGGGTGAGTGAGGGTGAGGGTGTGTGAGGGGTGAAGGTGTGTGAGGGTGAAGGTGGGTGAGGGGTGAAGGTGTGAGAGGGGTGAAGGGGTGTGAGGGTGAGGGGGTGTGAGTGAGTGATGGTAGGAGGGTGTGTGAGGGTGAGGGGTGAAGGTGAGTGAGGTTGTGAGGGTGAGTGAGGGTGTGTGAGGATGAGGGGGTGTGAGGGTGTTAAGGTGAGTGAGGATGTGACGGTGTGTGAGGGTGAGTGTATGTGAGGGTGAGGGTGAGTGAGGGTGTGTGAGGGGTGAAGGTGAGTGAGGGTGATGGTGGATGAGGGGTGAAGGTGTGTGAGGGGTGAAGGGGTGTGAGGGTGAGGGGGTGTGTGACGGTGAGGGTTGGTGTGAGGGTGAGTGATGTGTGTGAGGGTGAGGGTGTGTGAGGGGTGAAGGTGAGTGAGGGGGAGTGCGGGTGTGAGGGTGTGCGTGAGGAGGTGAGGGTGTGTGATGGTGAGGAGGTGTGAGGGTGAGTGAGGATGAGGGTGTGAGGGTGAGGGGGTGTGAAGGTGAATGAGGGTGTGTGAGGGTGAGTGATGGTCTGTGAGGGGGTGAGTGAGGGTGAGGGGGTGTGAGGGGTGAAGGTGAGTGAGGGTGAGGGTTGTGAGGATGAGGGTGTGAGGATGTGTGATGGTGAGGAGGTGTGAGGGTGTGAGGCCTGCAGTTTTGGCCTGCAGCTGGGGATAGGCCCCCACGTCCAGAAATTAGTTTCACATCACAGGAGGGGGATAAAAGTTTGCGGCATTTAAAAACCAGTGCCTAACATAATGTCATCGACTTTCACTTAAAATAGTCACTCTCAGTGAGAGACGGCTAGATTCCATGTGCGTCAAGAGGGCCTGTAAGCTGGCATCACAGGGTGTGGATAGAGGGGAGGGTGTAAGCGGGGAGGTAGAGCGAGAGCAGGGAGATGAGAGAAGAGTTGAAGAGAAAGGCAGAGGGGAAAAGAAATGGTATTGAGAGGCGGTCGATATAAAGCAGAGAAGAGAGAAACAAAGGGGCAATATGTAGGAAAGAGGGGAGGGGGGAGAGAGCGCGTAACAGCGAGAGCCTGACTAAAAGTAGAGAAAGGGAGTAGGTGGGAAAGACAGGGTCTGAATGTAAAAGAGAGCATGGTGGCGAGGGAGAAAGTCTGGGACAGATCGGTAGAGGAAATGGGGCGAAGTGAGGGGCGCGAGCGAGGCTAGAGAGAGTGGTAGGGAGAGACCGGATAAAGAGGCTGCAGAATGGAGGGGTTGGCGGTACAGGAAGGGGGTAGGGTGAGTACCAGGAGGAAAATAACTGCATGGGCAATCCGGAGTTTATTGCCAATGTGTTTGCTATGTTCATGTCTGGAGAGTGTCGCTCAGTGTTTATACAGCGCTGCGAAGATGAACCAAACATAGGCGCATAATACGTTTTTGACGTTTTGTTTGGGGGGGTGGTGGGCGAGCGTTGCCCTCAGACAGCTGGTTCAGTCCCGGAGACCCTTTGATTGGCGCCTCTACCTCAAACCCAGCAAGGAGAGGCCCGGGCTGCCGTGTGTTCACAAGAGACAATCTGCACATGCACAGGGTCTATTCAAGAGACGCCCAATGGAAGGGGAGGGGGGTTGGAAGACACTACCTGCTGCCCCTACTGCTAAATAAAGATTGGGGTTGTTTTGTATTTAGTTAACTGTAATGCAGTATTTTGGCGGTACTAACGATGCTACTGTTGTGTGCTTTCACATAACATGTTATCCAGGGGTCGGTGAGTGGGGCTGTGACGTAGCAAGGTGGGCCAAAGCCAAGCAGGAAAACTGGAGCCTTCCCCCATCGCCTAATTAGGTGGTAACAAAAAAAAATAGGCATTGCTGTGGGGAGGAGAAATGCGAGACACGGCCTGGCGGCCTTGAAGTGTGAAGCAGTGGGCGGGGGAGAGTTGAAGAGAAAGGCAGAGGGGAAAAGAAATGGTATTGAGAGGCGGTCGATATAAAGCAGAGACGAGAGAAACAAAGGGGCAATATGTAGGAAAGAGGGGAGGGGGGAGAGAGCGCGTAACAGCGAGAGCCTGACTAAAAGTAGAGAAAGGGAGTAGGTGGGAAAGACAGGGTCTGAATGTAAAAGAGAGCATGGTGGTGAGGGAGAAAGTCTGGGACAGATCGGTAGAGGAAATGGGGCGAAGTGAGGGGCGCGAGCGAGGCTAGAGAGAGTGGTAGGGAGAGACCGGATAAAGAGGCTGCAGAATGGAGGGGTTGGCGGTACAGGAAGGGGGTAGGGTGAGTACCAGGAGGAAAATAACTGCATGGGCAATCCGGAGTTTATTGCCAATGTGTTTGCTATGTTCATGTCTGGAGAGTGTCGCTCAGTATTTATACAGCGCTGCGAAGATGAACCAAACATAGGCGCATAATACGTTTTTGGCGTTTTGTTTGGGGGGGTGGTGGGCGAGCGTTGCCCTCAGACAGCTGGTTCAGTCCCGGAGACCCTTTGATTGGCGCCTCTACCTCAAACCCAGCAAGGAGAGGCCCGGGCTGCCGTGTGTTCACAAGAGACGATCTGCACATGCACAGGGTCTATTCAAGAGACGCCCAATGGAAGGGGAGGGGGTTGGAAGACACTACCTGCTGCCCCTACTGCTAAATAAAGATTGGGGTTGTTTTGTATTTAGTTAACTGTAATGCAGTATTTTGGCGGTACTAACGATGCTACTGTTGTGTGCTTTCACATAACATGTTATCCAGGGGTCGGTGAGTGGGGCTGTGACGTAGCAAGGTGGGCCAAAGCCAAGCAGGAAAACTGGAGCCTTCCCCCATCGCCTAATTAGGTGGTAACAAAAAAAAATAGGCATTGCTGTGGGGAGGAGAAATGCGAGACACGGCCTGGCGGCCTTGAAGTGTGAAGCAGTGGGCGGGGGAGAGTTGAAGAGAAAGGCAGAGGGGAAAAGAAATGGTATTGAGAGGCGGTCGATATAAAGCAGAGACGAGAGAAACAAAGGGGCAATATGTAGGAAAGAGGGGAGGGGGGAGAGAGCGCGTAACAGCGAGAGCCTGACTAAAAGTAGAGAAAGGGAGTAGGTGGGAGAGACAGGGTCTGAATGAACATCGCGGACAGAAGCTTTTAGGGGCGGGGGAGCGGATCCCTTTGAAGCACGGCCTCGCGGCCGTGAAAGAAGTGTGTGTTAATTAGGGGGAGGAGAAGTGAGGCCGAGTGCGCTGGGGAAGCAACAGATGGCTTTAATTTGAAGCCCAGGAGCAAATGGGTCTGATGCAATTAAGCACGCTGGGGAAGCCTGTAGGGGAAATGCGCGTGCTTGTCTGGTCACGTGATTCGCGTGAACTGTTGAAAATCCGCTTGAGAGTCTTTTGAGAGCCTTGGAAGAGCCTTTGGTGAGCCTTTGGTTTAATCTGGGCCTAAATCCATCGTTTTTTTGCTCACCAAGCCACCCCAGTTCAGACATGGCCATATGCAAATCAGCCTTGACTCTGTGCCTCATGGGAACAGTCCAGCCCAAACTGCCAAGCCATGTCTTCCCTGGACCGGAATCGAGCATCCTAGGATCGGTTTCTGGCTATCAGCCGTCATCAGCCAGGATAGCTTGACTCCAGGGGGGTGGAGAGTACGGGACTCACGTCTGAGCATACCCGCCCCACTCGGGGTGACAAATGCAAAAATAACAGTTGATGGACAGAATGCAGAACAATGTCATACATTCACCCCAGTACAGAGATGTGGGCCTAAATCCATCGTTTTTTTGCTCATCATGCCATTCCTGTTTGAACACAGCCATATGCAAATCAGTCTTGACCCAGTGCTCCATAGGAACAGTCCAGCCCGAACTGCCAAGCCATGTCCTCCCTGGACTGGAAACAAGCATCCTAGGGCCGGTTCGGGCTTTCAGCCCTCATCAGCCAGGTAGCTTGATTCCAGTGACATGGAGAGCACGGGACTCACGTCTGAGCATACCCGTCCCACTCGGGGTGACAAATCAAAAACAACAGTTGATGGACAGAATGCAGAACAATGTCATACATTCATCCCAGTACAGAGATCTGCACCTAAATCCATCGTTTTTAGGGCTCGGGGCGGAGCTCCGAGATCCTAATGTTAAAGAAAAAAAAAAAAAAAGTTGCTTTAGGGCTTCGGGAAAGACACATTCCTTAGTTTTTTCTTATCTGAATGTTGATTGGTCGTCGCGGTGCTGTTTTTGTAGTAGCCTTGATGCCATAGGGCATTAGGCGGCCATGTTGGCATTTTCTCGGCGGTTTCGCGCATGGCCGTCCATAAATATCTATTAGGAGCTGTCAGGGTGGCCGTGTAATGCATTACAGATGGTGTGCGCGCGTTCACCATCGAGCAGTGCGTTTGTCGGGCGCGCGTCCTCCTCACGTGCACACAGACATAGCGAATCAGTGGCATTTTACTCCCTCCCCATATACACCCTTCCCCCACCCGCCACCCCACCCCAGCCGTGAGTCAGAGTTGAAGCCGGGACTGGTGCACACAGCTGGAGAGGGCCGTTTTTATTTGACTTTTTTCTCTTTACGAACGATCTTCCCTTGCGGCGGTGACCTCATGTGGATGAGGTATCGCGCGTGAGAGTTGCGGGTATGCTGCCCGCTGAAATATCTATGTACAAATATCTTTGTCCAAAAACTTTGATTTTCACTGTCCAGTTGTGAAGCACGTGCCCTCAAATAGACTAGGAAAGTAACTAGTCCTTATAGCAAGTGGAAAGTGAGCTTAGCTGGCTGTAGGATTTTAAACTATGTAAACAATGTATGGGATTGGATGTTTTATATTTTTATTCCGTGTTATTTCCAGACTGTGCTTCACATGGAATGGCACATTCAACATCATTATGCTTCCCATGGTGCACTTCGCAGCACAAGTCCTCTCAATTGCTCCTCTGTGCACACTTCTAGGGCCTAAGTACTGTGCACAACGGGGCATTGTGCATAGATCTCTCATCATTACAAGTCATCGGAGCCCTGAAGTGTCACATAGTGGAAACCGCCGACTGTATACGTTTACTCTTTTTTGTTAGTAGACATATACTTATATCTCTGCATGTGTATCTATACGTTTGTGTATTTTGTATTTATGGGTGTTGTTATTACGGTTTATCATTTAAAACATACATCGGATTAATGCAAAAGAATTTGTCTATTCATACCCATGTTCATACTTTTCTATGTGTTTGCATTTCTATATGCTGGTAATATTTGTTGTAGTTATGGTTGCGCTTTCAATAAGAAATTATATATATTTTTTGTTTTTTTATATGATTATGTCGATGGTATTGTTGGGAGAATGGTTCTTGTACACTGGAAGGTTCACGTGCGTGCGTACTGCCTTTATGTTCACTTCCACAGAGTGGGATTTTCCCTGGGCCCCCGTGATGTCGAACCTATTGCGTTAGTATGGGTGCGAGCCTTGCTTGGATCTTAAAAAAAAATATATATATATATATATATATATATATTTTAACTCGTTCGTGCACAGAGCAACACAGCATGATACAATCATAGTTCCCACGGTCATAAAACACATATCCTCAGAATATAGATCAGGGACAATGCAGTACAGTATCGTTTCTTATACCATATACTGTACATCCCCCTAAATAATAGGATCCTAAAGAACAGCATCAAACACCAATACAAATAACCAAAAAACTCCCTCCCCACCCCGCAGGGTCAACCAGATACACCCCACCCGTCGCCTATATATCCTGAAAATCGGTATGGAACCAGTGCGCTAACTCAATGTCACCATGTGCTCCCTAAGCCACCTCGAGTGATGTGCGCCTTGCTTGGATCTTGATAACTTTCACCGAAGCTGTGGCAAGTGGCCCGAGTCGGTCCCGTCCGCGTGACGTTAAATGCGGGGCTCTTGAAGTGCTGGCAGGGGGAGGGGGGCCCATTCATCTTTGACCAGTATATGAACAGATCATAGGATGCCTGTCAGATCACACATCGATCACACAGAGTGGCACTAAGTCGTGTCGTGCCATGGCGATTTGCGCGGGTGCGCATCAGAGAGGAGTCCGCGCAACTCCAGGTCTTTGCTTGAACCCCGGGCCACCCTTGCATTCAGTTATTGGAATAAAGCACGCGGTTTACTCGTTGGAACAGTGGAAGCGAGGAGCTGTTAGTCCAGACGCAGGCAGTGTTGTGAACTGCATGTGTGCTCACATGTATGTAGATGCTTACATGAAATGCTAGCAGGAAGCTTTGTGGATGCGTAGAATGGAGTCAGTGCCAGCCTGGACATATTCGGGTGGCAGAGTTACCTGGCCCAGGTATGTGTATTGTCCAGCGAGGGAAGGGGCTTTACTGTGCCCATATAGCTGCTAGGTGTGTGCCATATGTCATATAGAGCTCTGTGCAACAGTAGAGTCAAGCTTATGCGATGGCCTAGACGTCCGCCAAACTGGCGGTTTATTATAGCGCCTCAAGCGAAACCGAATTATAGGAGCACTGCGACTACTACGGTGTACCATCAAAGATGCACACGTTAAGGGTTTATATAGCACTCAAACCTGGCGTTGACCCTGGCAGTTAAGGACTTAGACGCTATTTTGGAGTGAGATAATTGTGCATCTAAATATAGGGTTCAATGTATTTCGCTAGTTTGCCAGCTGCTTTCCTCGAGTCCTTTCCGATGAATTTCAAACAAATTTCGAAAAGCACCACCAGAATGGATATGAATTGCCACTAGGCTTGATTGGTAAAGTTCATAAACAAACAGTAGTTCCAAATGGACAACGCTGAATCCGTGGTTGCAAAAGAGTTCCTTTAATATGCCAAGAAAAACCAGCCAACGCGTTTCGTTCCGTCAAGCGGAACTTCTTCAGGGCGCAATTGTATACATGAAGGTAGAAATATATTCCAGTTCGCAAAGTCTGTTTTGAAACCGGAGCCAAATCCCTCTATCTGGACGTCCGATAAGTATAATCTTCATCTAAGAGTATATGCAACAAATAAGTGCCTTTTATGTTCACGAGGTGTTGTTGTCAAAGGGCGTTCACTTATCTTCACATCCCATATTTTAACGTATTGTTTATTCCACTGGGCCCAAGTGTTGGCCTTTAAATGGTCTGACGTGCACTCTGTTGGCACCGTCGTATATTAACTTCCAATATTCTAAAGTAGGCTCCAGATGTGTAGTCGCATTGAGGTAATTACCTATTGGGGTCGTATCTCTTTCCCCAGTTGGCGTGTTCACAGTCCGCGCGCCAAACACTTCCCGGCAGGTTATCTCCAGGGTCGAAGTGGGGAATGTGCCGCTCACCAGGGCCCCTGGCAGGTCCTCTCACGAGGGCGCAGACACGCCAGTCCGAAACTGAGTCGAGGCTCGGAGAAACACGTCTCAACAACTGTTCTTAGAAAGCAGCAGACGTGACACAGCATTCTTTTTATACACGCTAAAAGTGAGGTATGGTTTGCGTTTCTGATTTTGAATATAATATTATTTTTACTTTCTAGATTTTATTCGAATCAGTATGACCGTGGCCCATGTTTTTCTTGTTGCACGGCCTCCGTGAAGCACTCGCCCTCCCAGCATGTGAAATATAGTACTGAACACCTTGCAGTGAGATGCACTCGGTCATATGTGAGTTTTTTTTACCCACCATTCTTCACAATTTTTAATTTCTTTGCCACAGAGTAGGATTGGGAATGGCCCTTTAATAACTGGACTGTTCTCATTCCATTGTGAACTTTTGGTTCCGAATGCATCCTAATGGTGGTGTAAAGTGACGAGTTTGCAACAGTATGGCTGAAATGAACGATCAGTTGTTTAAAGAAATACATTTATGGATTATTAATAACTTTTAATGTTTCTATAGCTTATACGTTTGCTTATATTTTGGTATCTGTTTCCATTTATAAAAATACCCTTTAAAACAACGTTTTATTAAACAGTTACTCGGTTTAGAGCAGATACAGTTGATGGATTGAATGTATACTCAGCTGACACGCAGGAAAGCAATAATTGTAATGTGCGGAGACTTCCCGGTGTACACAGGTGTTTGTGGCCCCCAAATAAAAGAGACACATCAACACAGTATAAAAACAGCATTTTACTTGAGTCTAACTGCATGCCCGCTGCAGGCCACCTATACCCCTGTCGCTAAGGGGCCTCTCGACCATTACACTAGAGTGCTTGCGCAGGTCTCACCGCAGCCCACCCGCGCCGCCAGGGGCCCTCTCTGATGTCGCAGTCAGGGCTCCTCCTGTTTGGCTGCAGGACATACCCACAGCAAGTCATCCTCGCCCCTGGCTGCGAAGGGGTGGGGTGAGTCTTGGAACGTCTGCTGGATGAGTGTGTGTGTGCCCTTCTGCTGCAGCCCGCCCTGCCACCTCCTGATCTGCACCCCACCTCGCAGAGAGACACCCTTCCCCCATTGAACTCTTTCCCGCTTACTTTTTTTGTTAGTTTATTACGAATGTGTACTTGGATGAAGGCACCTTTTATTCTGTACATTGATGCAGACCTCACACGTCGTTCACCACAAACCTGCTCCGCTCTCCTACTGCGCACGGCCATCTCCACAGAAATACACTGCACGCCCTTGTATATACTGCACGGCTCGTCCCCACGTACACTCTGGATGAATGAATGAATGAATGAATGAATGAATGAATGAATGAATGATGAGACGTGCAAACAGGGAACCTGTCGGAGCGAATGTACTTTGTGTACTGTTTATCAGTTTTCGCTAACCCTTGCAACCGTGACGTGGACGGTGACACAGCTCGTTTTCACTTTGGCCTTTCCTCGTTCCACACGGACCAATGTCTTTGCGAATGAGACATTGATGGCGGTGGGGGGCAGGGTATTCTTACTGGCTAAGTGCATGTTTTACGTGACCCCAAAATATTCACTCTTTTAATTAATTTGAACTGAAAGTTTAATTTTGACCAGCATTTTAAGACATGGAATATCATACTGACTGGTAGCGGGCATGGAGTGCTGTAGAGGCAAGGGGTCGGGCATGGAGTGCTGTGCCAGGGAGGGGCCGGGTATGGAGTGCTGTGCCAGGGAGGGGCCGGCATGGAGTGCTGTGCCAGGGAGTGGCAGTGGAGTGCTGTGCCAGGGAGGGGCCGGGCATGGAGTGCTGTGGCAGGGAGGGGCCGGGCATGGAGTGCTGTGCCAAGGAGGGGCTGGGCATGCTGTGCCAGGGAGGGGCCGGGCTTAGAGTGCTGTGCCAGGGAGTGGCAGTGGAGTGCTGTGCCAGGGAGTGGCAGTAGAGTGCTGTGCCAGGGACGGGCTGGGCATGGAGTGCTGTGCCAGGGAGTGGCCGGGCATGGAGTGCTGTGCCAAGGAGGGGCTGGGCATGGAGTGCTGTGCCAGGGAGTGGCCGGGCACACAGTGAGTGCAGAGTGACCGTGAGTGCAGAGTGACCGTGAGTGTGACCGTGAGTGCAGAGTGACCGTGAGTGCAGAGTGACCGTGAGTGCAGAGTGACTGCAGAGACAGTGTGTAAGGGTGCACATTGTGTGAGTGTGCAGAATGAGTGTGCAGGATAAACAGTGGACATTGGGAGTGTGCGGGTGAGCAGTGTGTGAATGTGTAGGGGCAGTGTGTGAGTGTGCAGAAAACACCACACACACATACCACACACACACACACCATACACACATACACCCCACACACACACCACACACACATAACGCACACACAAACCACACACCTCAGTCTCTCAACACCACACACTCGTCACCACTCAACACAACACACTCACCACCACACTCACTCCCCAGGCTCGCCCCCACAGACTCACCCCCACAGACTCACCACCACACACTCACCACCACACACTCACCAGTACACAGAATAGAAAACACACAAGAACACACCCCCAGCCGTCAATGAATGCTTTCAGCATGCACAAACCCCAACAACCATCAGCCATCTGTGCACGCTTTTACCAAACACACACCCACCAGCCGTCAGTGCACCCTTCTACCAGGCACACACACCTCCAGCCGGCAGTGCACTTTTCCACCAAGCAATCGCAGTATGGTACACTTTACTTTTAAACATATTCATATAAAGCACAGCATGCCACCATTGGTAAAATTACAATTCAACCAACATAATTCCACTACACACTACACACCAAATGCACAGACTCCATTCACATGGCGAAAAGACATTGCCATTTACAATGGCATTAGCTCAAACTCAAATAAATCCGAGCCCTATTGCATTTCTAATGCTTGTTTTGCTTACCATGCCATTCCAGTTTGAACCCAGCCATATGCAAATCAGTCTTGACCCTGTACCCCATGGGAACAGTCCAGCCCTGTTAGACGGGGACCCGGAGGGTCGGCTGAGTACAGGGGGAGAGGCCTCCGGTGAGGGCCGTCTCCGGTGATCGTACAGACAAGTAACTTCCCCCCCACAGATGGACACTACACAAGGATGAGTTCAACACACTTTATATAAGAACCTTGAGGCTAGGGGATAAACGATACAGCGGGGTCAGGACACGAGGATCCTCCCAATTCTAGTCTCTGTAGGGGAAAGGGGTAGCGGGACAGTCTTAGTACCGGTCCGGTACAGGTGCGGCAAGAGGGAAGCTCACAATCCTCGAGCTTGGGGGTCCGCAAAGATGGGCCGCGGCAGCGCCAGCAGGCTAGGACGATGGTTCACAGCGAAGAGGGCCGCGGCAGCGCCAGCAGGCTACGAAGATGAAACGAGGTGATGAGGGCCGCGGCAGCGCCAGCAGGCTACGAAGATGGAACGAGGTGATGAGGGCCGCGGCAGCGCCAGCAGGCTAGGACGATTGTTCACAACAAGGAAGGCCGCGGCAGCGCCAGCAGGCTACGAAGATGGTGCACGACGAGAAAGGCCGCGGCAGCGCCAGCAGGCCAAGACGATGGTTCACGTTCACAAACCGGATTTTGACTCACCTTTGGAAATAGCTCCTGAACTGTTGCTCGCAGCGCATTCCCTGTGGCAGAGTCGGCTGGTGGGAGCGCTACCGCAATCGGCGGGTAGTACATCTGCTCCCAGCGCGACCGCGCCCAGGTAGCAGTGCTTGGGAAGGGCGTCTCCCTGGTCAGCCTAGCGGGGGACTGCGAGGCCCAGAATCCACCTTGCTGCTGGTGCCTCTTCCCCCGGAGGCCACGCCCACCTAATTGGCCGCTCCATATCACCTTTCGCAACACCCGCTCCGCGGGTGCCGCTCACAAGCCGGATTTTGACTCACCTTTGGAAATAGCTCCTGAACTGTTGCTCGCAGCGCATTCCCTGTGGCAGAGTCGGCTGGTGGGAGCGCTACCGCAATCGGCGGGTAGTACATCTGCTCCCAGCGCGACCGCGCCCAGGTAGCAGTGCTTGGGAAGGGCGTCTCCCTGGTCAGCCTAGCGGGGGACTGCGAGGCCCAGAATCCACCTTGCTGCTGGTGCCTCTTCCCCCGGAGGCCACGCCCACCTAATTGGCCGCTCCATATCACCTTTCGCGACACCCGCTCCGCGGGTGCCGCTCACGAACCGGATTTTGACTCACCTTTGGAAATAGCTCCTGAACTGTTGCTTGCAGCGCATTCCCTGTGGCAGAGTCGGCTGGTGGGAGCGCTACCGCAATCGGCGGGTAGTACATCTGCTCCCAGCGCGACCGCGCCCAGGTAGCAGTGCTTGGGAAGGGCGTCTCCCTGGTCAGCCTAGCGGGGGACTGCGAGGCCCAGAATCCACCTTGCTGCTGGTGCCTCCTCCCCCGGAGGCCACGCCCACCTAATTGGCCGCTCCATATCACCTTTCGCGACACCCGCTCCGCGGGTGCCGCTCACAAACCGGATTTTGACTCACCTTTGGAAATAGCTCCTGAACTGTTGCTCGCAGCGCATTCCCTGTGGCAGAGTCGGCTGGTGGGAGCGCTACCGCAATCGGCGGGTAGTACATCTGCTCCCAGCGCGACCGCGCCCAGGTAGCAGTGCTTGGGAAGGGCGTCTCCCTGGTCAGCCTAGCGGGGGACTGCGAGGCCCAGAATCCACCTTGCTGCTGGTGCCTCTTCCCCCGGAGGCCACGCCCACCTAATTGCCCGCTCCATATCACCTTTCGCGACACCCGCTCCGCGGGTGCCGCTCACAAACCGGATTTTGACTCACCTTTGGAAATAGCTCCTGAACTGTTGCTCGCAGCGCATTCCCTGTGGCAGAGTCGGCTGGTGGGAGCGCTACCGCAATCGGCGGGTAGTACATCTGCTCCCAGCGCGACCGCGCCCAGGTAGCAGTGCTTGGGAAGGGCGTCTCCCTGGTCAGCCTAGCGGGGGACTGCGAGGCCCAGAATCCACCTTGCTGCTGGTGCCTCTTCCCCCGGAGGCCACGCCCACCTAATTGCCCGCTCCATGTCACCTTTCGCGACACCCGCTCCGCGGGTGCCGCTCACAAACCGGATTTTGACTCACCTTTGGAAATAGCTCCTGAACTGTTGCTCGCAGCGCATTCCCTGTGGCAGAGTCGGCTGGTGGGAGCGCTACCGCAATCGGCGGGTAGTACATCTGCTCCCAGCGGGACCGCGCCCAGGTAGCAGTGCTTGGGAAGGGCGTCTCCCTGGTCAGCCTAGCGGGGGACTGCGAGGCCCAGAATCCACCTTGCTGCTGGTGCCTCTTCCCCCGGAGGCCACGCCCCTAGAATTACCCCATATAAACTACAACAACTCCCCCGCGACACGGGACACGCGCCGGTCGGAGCCCGGGGCGAAGACCGGGCAAAGAGCGGGCCGTTTAAGGCCGTTCAAGGACGGCAGAGGACGACCCTGGCCCTGAACCCCTGTTTCTTCGCCCTTAATCCATCGGCAAGGTAGGCGGCACTGTGTTTTCCATCTCTTCCTCAAACACATAGTGGCCGCCTCCCAGTCTTAACACTTACCGTTTTTTTGAGGTGCCTTGTTGCATCTGGTCCAGCCTCACAGATGTCAACTATGCGCAATAGAACCAGAAGCTGTACTAAAAAAGCCATGGCGGTAGCACAAGTGACTGGACCTATAGATCTCTTTATCTCACGGGTGAACGAGACCATCGATAAAAGTATTATATTGCTGGAAAAAAGAGTTTCCTTGGATCTCATGAACGCCAAGCGCTCGTCCTTGGGCTCTCTTGCAAACGCAAATTCACCCTTCCAGCAAGCTTTGAATAATTGTTCCTTACCCCTACCCTTGACCACCGCTGGCGCACTCACAGTACCGAACGCTGTCGATTTGTCAGTCACCCAATCTGACTCGGATCCGTCTTATGTTGATCTTGAGGCTACCCCAGATCTAGAAGCCTGTCAGACATCTGACAAGACGGAGCCGAGTCTAGATGGGCAAATTGATAAGGGAACAGCTCCTGTACCTATCGACTCCGGGGGAGGGGTTACTATTCCTAGAAAGGTTGCGCCCAAGACTAAGTTTAAGGAAAAACCCAAAGCTAAAGCCAGGAACCATAACTTGATATCGCCTACCCCGCATTCGGCGCCAGGCATACCCTGCTGGGTTGAAAATATGGTAACAGATCTCAAACTGGACCTTGAGGCCACAATAGCAGCGCAAATCAAGCCCTTAATTTCCAAACTTGACAGACTTACGTCGCTAATGAACTCGAAATGGCCTAATAAGATGAATGGGTCTGGGTCTATTCAGTCGCAAGGGATTAAAGAAACACTTCCCAAGCTTCCACCTTGCATTAAGCTCCCTAAAGATGCATCCAACAAGGCAAAAATACCATCAGCCACAAAGGATTCAGCCACATTGCACCTGTCCCAAACAGGGAATAACTCTGCTCAATCCCCACTCCTATCTACTCCGAAGGCGGTGGGTCCTACTACGGCTTTGCAACCATCTGCCGATGGAAATAAAACTACCATCTCACAGGCAAAAGATCTTACAGGAAAGTCTATCAACTCTGCAGCTCCTCCCTCTACAAACAAGCCCGAAGGCTCTAAGTCAAAACAGGCGCGTTTTAAGTTAATCAGCCTGCCACCGGAAGTCTCTCCTTTTGTGGTTGTGCTGACAGCCGTTCCCCCACTGAAGGAGGGAGTAAAAGAAACCTTTGTAGAGCTAAGAAACAAATGTGCCCAGTGGCTCCAGCTACACAAACCTTTACCTAGCAATATAAGTGGTGAAATTCTTACTGTGCGTAGAGGGGACTGGGTGGGCAGGAGTAAGAAAACAATAGCAGGGGATGTAATTACAGTTAATTTTAGGGACATAGGGGCAGCCAGCTACATATGCAATACACCCAACAGTGGACCTGCTACCCAAATTAATCCACTCCCTTTATCCTACTTCCTTCACATACAGCCAAGACTAAATCCTCATCGGCCTATTTTTCCAATTAACAGAGGGTCTGTGTATCCCCCGCAATATACCACTAAACACTGGCAGCAACCACCACATTTCTCATCTTTATTTCCACACCATGCTAGTCTTCAGTGGCAACAGTCTGCTCAGCAGTGGCAGCAACCCCTTCAGCCCCCACAACCCGCTAACCATCAGTGGCAACAGCCATGGCAGGACTTACCTCCTCCTTTCGATCCCTCGTACTCACCCCAATAGATTTTGTGTGCTAGATGAGGTAGACTGACTCAACTTCATGGAAGCTCCAGATCCAAATCTCACTATCACTAATAATGATATGGAGGATGTTCCCCTAGCCATACCTCCCCCCATATGTCCCGAATCCCCAACAGTGGCACCCCTAATACCACTTTCCCACATATTAACTAGGGATAGTGTAGACCCACCTAACTCCAAAACTATTACCATCCCCGACGGTGATCCAACACATGGCGAGATAAAAATTCTTAGCTGGAACCTTGCGGGGATCTCTAGGAAATTAGGCCTCCCGGAGTGGAACGTCCTGATTGACGCCCACAAGATCTGTGCATTCCAAGAGACCTGGGGCACTGAGCCACTGTACCGTGTCGGGTTTGTTACCTTTTTTTCACCAGCCGTAAAACCTAAGATAGGGAAGGGGCGGCCATCAGGGGGGCTTATCATCTGGGTAAGCATTTCACTCAACTGCCGGATAACCATAAAGAAGGCAGGAAACCCTGATATCCTTGGTATCTCTCTATCGGGACAACGTGGGGAACTACTTGTAGATCTCTACGATGTCTACGTTAGAGGCTCCAAAAATGGGTGCATCTCACCAACAGTATCGGAGCTTGAGGCCCAACTAGGGGACCATAGCGAACCTGGCCACATCATAATAGCAGGAGATTTTAACTGCACATATGAGCCACTCCCCCTAGAAGGAATACCCGATTTAGGAGAAGAGGACAGTAGGTGGGGTATTCCCATGCTCTCTATTCCACCCATTAAGCGCTGGACTCGCAGTGCAATACAGCTCAATGCACTTACATTAGAGTTCGGACTAAGAGCAGCCAATGGCCGCACACGTTCTGATCAGATGGGTGCCCCAACGTTCAACAGAGTTGGTCATTCCACGAGGATAGACTATATTCTGTTGGACCGGGGGCTTTGGAGTTCGGTCATCGATATGGTTGTTATTCCTACCATAGAGAGTGATCATAACTCACTTTCCCTAACCCTAATGAATTCCTGGTCCACCGGAGCGCCGTTAGTACCACCGAGCTGCCCACAGGAGATTACTGTCTCCTCTTGTGGAAGACGCCTTAAGTGGAATAAAATCCTGTGTAATACTAACAAACTGTCCACTATTGAAGAGGTGATTAAAGGCTCACAAGATTAAATCAGCTCCATAGACTTACTCATGGCAGCAGATAAAGTAACAACTATCTACGAAGTAGCCATAAAAACTATAGGGGACCTTTTTTGGGTAAAAGGGACTATAGGGAAAACCAAACCTCTAACCAAACCCAAAGGTAGACATGACTGGTATTCTGCATCGTGCAGGAAGGCCAAGACATGTCTAATCGAGGCAGTTAAAGGGAAGTCCCCCCTATCAATTCAAATAGCTAGGAGGGAACACAAAAGGTTTTGCGGTTAGCCAAAAGGGAGTGGGAAGATGCCTACTGGTTAACTCTTAAAGAAGCCAGCCTGAAAAAAGATTCTAAATGGTTTTGGGACACTATAGGGGCACGTAATAGACCAGACAGTGATCTGCTAACCTGCAATATCCCAAGCCAGGCGTGGGAGGATCACTTCTCCAAACTCTATTCCTGCCATGACGGCTCCGACGGGGGAGGGCCTGTCATATCCTCGCCTACCACAAACTATGCATTTTGCCCCACTGACTTTGATTTTACGCTAAAGGAAGTGGAATATGCAATAAGCACTATCAGTCCACAAAAAGCGGCCGGACCTGATGGGATTCCCGGGGACCTGCTAAAATCCGATAGCGCCAAATGGGGTAAATTGATTCACTCCCTCCTTGTTGCCATCTGTAAGGGTGCCCCTATTCCCTCATCGTGGAAAGGGGCTGAGGTGGTCCCCATCCACAAGAAAGGTTCGAGGGATGACCCATCTAACTACAGGCCGATCAGCTTGTTAGACACCAGCCAAAAAGTTGTTGGCAAAGTCCTGTTAGTTAGAATCCTAAATTGGGTAGAAGAAAACAAAATTCTTTCCGACTTCCAGGCAGGCTTTAGAGTGGGTACTGGAACGATCGAGCAAGCATTCAGGCTCATGATGGTATACTGGAAGGTTGTGGTTATAGGCAAGGGCAGTCTTTATCTCGCGTTTATCGATTTAAAGACTGCCTTTGACCTTGTACCTAGGGACTCATTATGGAAAGTACTTGCTGACATGGGGCTGCCACATTATTTGCTATCCCTATTAGTCAGATTGCACCAGGACAGCTTTGCCCAAGTCAGGTGGGGCCCTGGAGGGGAGAAAACGGGCAGTATTCCGGTCGAGAGAGGAGTCCGCCAGGGATGTGTTCTGGCTCCCACCCTTTTCTCTCTCTACATCAATGGGGTGGTCGAGCATCTCCTCAAACATCCATCTGACGAGCCATCCCTGGCTGGTGAACGCATACCGACCCTCCTCTTCGCGGATGATACGCTTTTAATCTCCAAAACCCCAATGGGACTCCAGAGACTTTTAGACAATTTCCAATCCTTTTGTACCAAACGAGGTCTGGTAATAAATACAAATAAAACGAAGTACCTTGTCCTCAATCCACCGAAACAACATGTGCGTTCCCCTACCCTAAACGCTGAGCTCTTGGAAAGGGTAAAGGTCTTCGATTACCTTGGGATACGCCTATCGGACAAAATGGACTGGACGCCACACCTAGATAAAATGCTGTTGAGCCACAAAAGGATTACAGGTGCCCTTTTGAGAGAGCAACGTTCCAGTGCAACAAGGCCTATAGGAACAGTCCTTGAGATTTACACAGCTAAAGGTGTTAGCTCTGCCCTCTAAGGGGCGGAACTTTGGGGCTCTTCGTCCACTGATGCCCTGCAGAGATCCGAGAACAAATTCTGCAGAGAAATAATGTCCCTTCCACAAGGCACCCCGACACTTCCTTTATTTATGGACCTTAGCTGTACCCAGATTGGCGAAATTGCGAAATTTCGCCCATTATTACTATGGGCCCGCATCTGGCAGGTAGAAGAACTAAGCGGATATGCCAGAGGCCTCAAGGAAATCATGTCATCACCAAGCTGGCATAAAATCAAATGGCTAAAAGACATGAAGAGCCTATTAACTAAGTTGGGACAACTTGAATCATGGCTAAATAGAACTTCACCCCCAAAGCAAACACTTAAAAAGCTCTATTGGGACTGGATTTGTTCTCAAAGAAATTCTAGCACCTCCCTGGGCAGGCTAACAGAGGACTTTCTGAGGTTCAAAGACTGTCCCAGGCGGGAATTGTACCTGGATGCAATTGGAAAACCCTTTGATAGGGCCTTGTATTTCAGATTCAGAATGGGAACTCTACCACTCAACACTTTTACCAAAAGATGGAAATCCTGTATGGAAATGTCCGAGCTATGCCCATCGTGTCTTGCTAAACCGGAAACACTAGCACATTTTATGTTTGTCTGCGGCGAGTACGCCACTCCAAGGAGGGTCTGGCTCAAAAACCTATGCCGTCAGCTGGGGACTAGGAGCCATGACGTGGCAATCAGGATACTTATTTCGGACAGTAGCGTACCCTATGCCTGCGCCCTAGCCAAATTTCTATCCTGGGCTTGGGCTATCCGAGCCAAAAAGCTAAAACAATCTGTTTAATTGTTTTTTAGAAAAATTTCTTAAACTGAAAATACTGCCATAATTGCTTAACCTGTAAAACTTAATCAATTAGTTGGCTAGTTCAACATCGAACAAGCATTTTTACTGAAACTATTGTCTTTTCTAAATGTTTGGAACAGAGATGCAAAATCTTTCAAATTTATTACTGTTGTTCTTATTTGTAACTTTTTATACACTGAACTGCTTTTATGATAATCACTTTTATCGAAATAAAGCTTTTTGACTTTGAATGGTTCACGTTGAAGAGGGCCGCGGCAGCGCCAGCAGGCTTCGGAGATGGTTCACAAGAAAGGGCCGCGGCCTAGCCAGCAGGCCTTCAAGGATGAGTTCCTCACGGTGTCTCTCGACTCCAAGATACAACTGCCTTCCTGCTCTGGAGCTGCCCCAGTTATAGGTCTGGTCTCCTTTGATGTCCGGACCCTCGCACTTGGAGGTCGGGAGGTCCGGGATGAGGGAGTCCAGACACCCAGCAGGGGGGTGGAGCCAGCGCCCGGGGAGGCCGGGGGCGATCAACACCTGGCGGAGGGGAGCCATTGACACTCCTTCTCCCATTGACCTGCCAAGTGGTCTCTTCACCCCCTGTTGAAAATCCTCTTGAGAGTCTTTTGAGAGCCCTGGAAGAGCCTTTGGTGAGCCTTTGGTTTAATCTGGGCCTAAATCCATCGTTTTTTTGCTCACCAAGCCACCCCAGTTCAGACATGGCCATATGCAAATCAGCCTTGACTCTGTGCCTCATGGGAACAGTCCAGCCCAAACTGCCAAGCCATGTCTTCCCTGGACCGGAATCGAGCATCCTAGGATCGGTTTCTGGCTATCAGCCGTCATCAGCCAGGATAGCTTGACTCCAGGGGGGTGGAGAGTACGGGACTCACGTCTGAGCATACCCGCCCCACTCGGGGTGACAAATGCAAAAATAACAGTTGATGGACAGAATGCAGAACAATGTCATACATTCACCCCAGTACAGAGATGTGGGCCTAAATCCATCGTTTTTTTGCTCATCATGCCATTCCTGTTTGAACACAGCCATATGCAAATCAGTCTTGACCCAGTGCTCCATAGGAACAGTCCAGCCCGAACTGCCAAGCCATGTCCTCCCTGGACTGGAAACAAGCATCCTAGGGCCGGTTCGGGCTTTCAGCCCTCATCAGCCAGGTAGCTTGATTCCAGTGACATGGAGAGCACGGGACTCACGTCTGAGCATACCCGTCCCACTCGGGGTGACAAATCAAAAACAACAGTTGATGGACAGAATGCAGAACAATGTCATACATTCATCCCAGTACAGAGATCTGCACCTAAAGCCATCGTTTTTTTGCTTACCATGCCATTCCAGTTTGAACCCAGCCATATGCAAATCAGTCTTGACCCTGTACCCCATGGGAACAGTCCAGCCCTGTTAGACGGGGACCCGGAGGGTCGGCCGAGTACAGGGGGAGAGGCCTCCGGTGAGGGCCGTCTCCGGTGATCGTACAGACAAGTAACTTCCCCCCCCACAGATGGACACTACACAAGGATGAGTTCAACACACTTTATATAAGAATCTTGAGGCAAGGGGATAAATGATACAGCGGGGTCAGGACACGAGGATCCTCCCAATTCTAGTCTCTGTAGGGGAAAGGGGTAGCGGGACAGTCTTAGTACCGGTCCGGTACAGGTGCGGCAAGAGGGAAGCTCACAATCCTCGAGCTTGGGGGTCCGCAAAGATGGGCCGCGGCAGCGCCAGCAGGCTAGGACGATGGTTCACAGCGAAGAGGGCCGCGGCAGCGCCAGCAGGCTACGAAGATGGAACGAGGTGATGAGGGCCGCGGCAGCGCCAGCAGGCTACGAAGATGGAACGAGGTGATGAGGGCCGCGGCAGCGCCAGCAGGGTAGGACGATTGTTCACAACAAGGAAGGCTGCGGCAGCGCCAGCAGGCTACGAAGATGGTGCACGACGAGAAAGGCCGCAGCAGCGCAGCAGGCCAAGACGATGGTTCACGTTGAAGAGGGCCGCGGCAGCGCCAGCAGGCTTCGGAGATGGTTCACAAGAAAGGGCCGCGGCAAGATGGCGACCGGAGCGGACGTGTAAGCTCTCGGCTCCGCCGGCCCTTGAATCCCGCACCATCATCCTGCTTGATATCCTGAAGCAAATCACCTGCGAGATGTGCGGTAAGCTGTGCTGACTTCGCCAGCGTTCCTCCGGATCCTCCGACTGCCCGACGTCCGAAGATATCCTGGATTTGCCTAACTGCCCTGGACCCCAGCTGGTATCGCTGCGCACGGCCGGACATCTGAGGCTCCGTTTCGGCCGGGCTGCTCTCTTGGAGCCGGAGTGTGGGGGGCGCTGCCTTTGCTCGGGACGTAGAATGTCCTGCACAGTCTGCCAAAGATCACATCGCGCATTGAAATTGTAGCGTGAGTGTTTGGGGCAGACGCGTTGGGTGAAAGACTCCTTTTTAAAGCGCTGACGGAGTGCCGCCTCGACCCCATCGCTGCTCCTGCCTGGCATCGGCGAGCCCCCCCCCCTCCGCCCTGACTAACTGACTACGCTGAAGCGGCTCCATGCGAAAAACCGCTGGCCGTGAGATGACCCTGGAGACACCGAGGGCTTGCATCGATCATCGGTAGTGCCTCGCGAACCCCCCACCCCCCAGCTCCAGCGCTATATTGTCGGCAAGATGGCGACGCCAGTTCACTTGTGTCGTGGGGAGGGTGGCCCGTCCTCGCCCTGTGACTGCGAACCCATGTGCACACAGGGGGCCAGTTCGCATTCATCCTCCTTTGATCTGGAACTAAAGGAACCGCAGCCTGCGTGGTCAATTGGTGATGTTATGGCTGCTCTGGGTAAATTGAGATCGGCGCTGGAACATGGCTATAGTGCACTGCGCGTGAAGATGGATGCCATTGTAAACGACCTGAGGCGGGAGCGGAAGGTCTGTGCCCCACAAAGTTTGGATCTGCCTGTACAGCTGGCTGACTGGGATACAATGTCTTCGATGGTCCGCAGCAATGATGTTACTGTTTTCACCGGAGCTTGTAACAAATCAAGGCCACCTGTCGGACCGGTTGGTGCTACTTTGTTTCCCTCTCGTTCCGAGACTGACTTTCAGCCTTGTTTAATATCGCCACTGTTTCGGGCACTAGTTACATGGCCTCTCGCCCCCTTGCTTGCTCTGTTTTTGAGGTTTTCACTCTCTCAGTTGTGGTACTTTTACCATCTGGATGTGTCGGAGAGACTTTCAATTGAGGACAGTGAACTTTTTGGAGGCTGGCGACGTCCATTTTGCGCTCCTGTCCCTCCCCCTCTCTCAAAGTGGCCATTTTGTTTCTTTGTCTCCGGAGGTATTGTATTTTCGTGGGGGGTGGGTGTGGGGGACATCCACGATCGGGCCAGGGCTAGGCGGCTTCCTTAGTGGAATTGACGTAACGGCGGGCGGGGACTGGGTTGGGACTGCTTTTTGCCTGATTTGTATGCATATTCAGAAATGATTCACCCCATTTACAGTATTGTTTGTTGTTACTATTGTGCTGATGATAATTGGGGTGGCGGATGTTTATGGGACCGGCGGCGACCGGGAGTATGTGGAACTGACCTCCTCCCGACTTGTTTTTCTTTTTTGGGAGTTACAGATTAGAATGCTCTTTTCTTACTCCCTATATTCAGGTGTTATAATTCTTCCTTATTCTTTTCTTCCTTGTCCTATATTTCGGGTTTATTGGGCGACAGACACACTGCTGGGGGGGGGGGGGGGGGGGGGTAGGCCGTAGCCTCTGCATGCGTGTAGGGTGGGGGGGTTGGGGGATGGGATTTTTGCTTTCTTATTTCGGTTTCTATGGTGCCTTGAATTTTTTCCTTTGTTTTGTCTCTCTTTCTTTATTCTCTCTTGGGTCCGGGTTTGCTGCAGCTTTGGGGCGGGTGGCGGTGGACGGTGATATGATGGTTGGTATAACTCCCGGTGCATAAATTTTGAGCTGCCATGCTGCCGTGAGGGACTTGACTATTGGGTAACTTGATTGCGTGGCACACTTGCTGCTACTGTCATCTCGCGCTTGCACGGACTCCACTTTCTTTGCCTTTCTTTTTGTATTTAAAAAAAAAACTGAACTGTCGGATTTCAATAGTTGCTACTAAAATGTAAAACAAACCTTCACGACTTCTGGGGCGCGGGATCACACATCTTCCAGTGTAAATTTAAATGCTTGCATGTTGTATTAATGTGATACTGTGTCACCGTATTGTTTGCTTTGGTGCAACAAACGTATCCGTGGCCGGCCGGATGGTTGTGGGCCCGTATTTGTTCTTTGCCTAATGCACAATAAAGGTTTACAAAAATAAAATAAAAAAAAAAAAAGAAAGGGCCGCAGCAGCGCCAGCAGGCCTTCAAGGATGAGTTCCTCACGGTGTCTCTCGACTCCAAGATACAACTGCCTTCCTGCTCTGGAGCTGCCCCAGTTATAGGTCTGGTCTCCTTTGATGTCCGGACCCTCGCACTTGGAGGTCGGGAGGTCCGGGATGAGGGAGTCCAGACACCCAGCAGGGGGGTGGAGCCAGCGCCCGGGGAGGCCGGGGGCGATCGACACCTGGCGGAGGGGAGCCATTGACACTCCTTCTCCCATTGACCTGCCAAGTGGTCTCTTCACCCCCTGGGTGGATGGTGGTGCCTCGATGTCGGTGCCTGGCCAGGCCCAGGGTTGGGGTCAAGCCGAGGCCACGCGGCCTTGTTATGTAGTGTCCAAAGATGGCGGCTGGGCTGGGGCAGTGGTGCTGACGGGGGCCCGGGCCAGCCGATACTCGGGTGTTCGGGGGCTGGAGGTCCGTTGTGGATGGGTAGTGGGTTGCCCCAGCGGGTTGCCGGGATGGTTCTTGTCGGGGATACAGGGAGAGCAGGGGTCTGGTCCCCGTCATGCGGGGAGGGAGCGGGCCTTCTCTGAGGCCTGTCCAACAAGCCCGAACTGCCAAGCCAGGTCCTCCCTGGACTGGAAACTAGCATCCTAGGACTGGTTTCGGGCTTTCAGCCCTCATCAGCCAGGAGAGCTTGATTCCAGTAGCATGGAGAGCAAGGTACTCACGTTAGAGCATACCCGTCCCACTCGGGGTGACAAATGCAAAAACAACAGTTGATGGACGGAATGCAGAACAATGTCATACATTTACCCCAGTACAGAGATCTGGGCCTAAATCCATCGTTTCTTTGCTCACCAAGCCACCCCAGTTCAGACATGGCCATATGCAAATCAGCCTTGACCCTGTGCCTCATGGGAACAGTTCAGCCCGAACTGCGAAGCCATGTCTTCCGTGGACCGGAATTAAGCATCCTAAGACCGGTTTCTGGCTATCAGCCAGGATAGCTTGACTCCAGTGATGTGGAGAGCACGGGACCCGCGTCTGAGCATACCCGTCCCACTCGGGGTGACAAATGCAAAAACAACAGTTGATGGGCAGAATGCAGAACAATGTCATACATTCACCCCAGTACAGAGATCTGGGCCTAAATCCATTGGTTTTTTGTACTCCACACCACCCCAGTTCAGACATGGCCAAATGCAAATCAGCCTTGACCCTGTACCTCATGGGAACAGTCCAGCCTGAACTGCCAAGCCACGTCTTCCCTGGACCGGAATCAAGCATCCTAGGACCGGTTTCTGGCTATCGGCCATCATCAGCCAGGATAGCTTAACTCCAGTGGTGTGGAGAGCACGGGACTCACGTCTGAGCATACCCATCTCACTCGGGGTGACAAATGCAAAAACAACAGTTGATGGACAGAATGCAGGACAATGTTATACATTCACCCCTGTACAGAGATCTGGGCCTAAATCCATCAATACAAAGATCGCTGCACTTTAGTCACGCCAGGTGGTTCAAGGTGCGCAGATGCACCCAAACGACGTGAGTTAGTCAACAGACTTGTTATAGAGAGTACGTCACAATAGCTCCTGAGAAGCATCGATGGGCCGCAGTGCAGGTAGGACTCGCTGAAGCAATTTTTTTAAACATGCTAAGCGCAGCTCGAGCTTCATTTAGAGAGGCGGTTTAACTGCCAATGGGCAGAAAATGTTAAAAACGTGTTAAAACATTAAAATGTAAGCTGAGGTAAAGCACCCATGTAGACTTGGTAAAAGTACTTACAGCACAAATACATGCGCCATCTGTACGGTGCATCAGAATTGGGACACTGACCCCTTCTGCTTTCTAATCTGCAAAGTCCTGTTATATCTTAAGCCCGGTGTGCCCAAGAATCCTTTCTAAAATACTGAACCATCATCTACAGAAATTCTGTTGGCAAACCAACGCAGCACGAAGCAGCAGAGCCGGTGATATCCACTTGTCCACACTGCAAACGAGCTGTAAAAATATGTTTTCCTTTCTTCCCACATAAAGATGCAGGTAAACAAAAGTCAAACATTCCTCCATTAGGTGGCAGCACTTAACCACTTGTTTCCGCTGGTATACAATAAAATTATGTAATTTACACTTCAGTTTGCTTCTTGATCTTGGGTCTCTTTCTCCAGTTTCGTCTCTGACACAGATCAGGGATCACTGACCCGGTAGGCATTTGTGGTTCTGGTTTTGATGTCCTTCTCCCGTTCTGACTCTCTGAAGGCTGAAAGAAGGCAGCAAAGCAGGATCTGTGGGCAGGGTAGAAATTGCAGTAGTCCTTCCGCACTGAACAGGTAGTGCCCTCAATGGCAAGTAGAGGCAGGCAGGAAGAAGCGTGACGCTGTGAACAGGTAGGGACTGGCATACTTAAGTTGTATGCAGGCAGTAACTGGCACATCCAAAGTTGAGGGCGACCGGTGGAAGGTCACTGGTGGGGCTTGGTCAGAGTGCCAGTAAGCTTGAGTTGCTTTTAAGAAATTCTTTTATCTTACTTGTTGTTCTCAATCTTGAAGTTTCTTGAGGTGTAGGTTTGTTCCAATCGTCGCCAAATGTAATTAGTAATAAATGTAGCCGAAGTATGATGATTAAGTAGGTTTATTGATGAATTATAAGTCTGAATCATAGAATCATAAAAGCCCCACCAGGAGCAGCTCCCTTGCTGCTCAGCCCTTTCTCTCAACTGACACTCATCCACCTAGCATCCCCAAGATTCTATCATTTCATCACACATACCAACATTCCAATATTCACTCACACTGGCTGAGCAGCAAGACAGGTAAGCAGGGAAGTTACATTGCCCTTAAACCAAGATACAACAGAGTCACCCTGGAGATCGTACCGGCAGTCATTAATGAACACCAAATGTGACGCATGATAATATGAATCAATATCTGCCGCAGCAATACCCCCGCAGTAAGGGGATTGAAAGCATTTACTAAGGGCAAGGTGGGGTGTTCCACCCTCCCAGAGGAAGCAATTGAGAATGGAATTTAAGTTAGGGAACCATTGTTGTAGAATTGTGTGGGGGAAATTCAGCAGTTGGTATAGAAACCAAGGCAGCGACACCATTTTGAAAATTGCAATCCTACCAGTGAGGGACAAAGGCAAGACCAACCAGACCTGAATATCTTTTCTTAAACGAGCCAGTATAGGTTTGAAGTTACCCGCCTTTTGTAAAGTAGAATCACAGGAAACTGGTTGATTTATTGTAAGTTTATTTGTAAGGAAAAACCCTGAGATGTTGCCACATGCAACTGCCCATTCCGACTGCTCAAGTCCACATTCCACCCAGAGAGAACTAACAACATTCTAAAGTAATTAAAGAGACAACACAGAATAGAAACATGGATGTAAGACATCCCCTTATCTAAAATAAAAAAATAAAAAGACAATATGATGATAAAATACATGCTATATACATTCAAGAATACAAAATATAATCATTAAACCTAATAGGTTTCTCTACAATCCGTCCAGATAGTCTTCTCAGATTTGGAACACATTTCCCAACAGATGGAGATGACTTTGGATGAACAATGACAGACTTAGATTGAACATTTCAAGATTGTGCCTTTCCTGGAAACACCACTGTTGATTTAGAAGGAATGATACCAGAATTTGATTGCACAGAAACATCAGTTAAATTAGAAGGAACAATGCCAAAATTTGATTGCACAGAAACATCACTATTCCTGTTCAACCAAATGTTACGTTCCAAATCATTGCATAAAACAATACTGTTAAAATTCCATTTGCGCCCATCATCTAACAACACACAATTCCCTCTTACTTCCAAAAATATTTTTGGTTGTGACCATTTGGAAGAACCATCCTTAGACAACCCAAACCGTGAAGATCTCACCCAATCACCGACACAAAAACTTTGCACACGTTTCTTAATTTGGTTGTTGTGCCTGTCAACATACTTTTCCTGATAAACATTCATTCTATCTCTAAGACACTCCTTGGAAATATGTCTAGAAGAAGTTTTAAGCATCCATGCAGGAGTTACTTTATTACATGCAGAACGTCCCTTAAGAAGATTGAACGGAGACACTAAGGTTGCAGAATGTGGAGTATTGCGATAACTCCAAATCATATCCTTAACTGCACTTTTACAATCTGCACCCTCAATCACAGCCAACTGTATACACTCCTTCAATACACGGTTGAATCTTTCTACCATACCGTTTTCCCTTGGACAATATACTGCAGTGGTAACATGTTTTACACCACACAACCGTAGATAATTTTGAAACTCACCAGCAACAAATTGTGGACCATTATCGGTAGTAATAGTCTCTGGAAATCCCTCTCTGTGGAATAGCTCTTCACAAAAACTAATCTTGTTAGCGGCCTTGATCTCTCTAACAAATGCCACCTCAGGCCATTTACTGTGATAATCCATTAAAACAATGGCAAATTTCCCAACAATGTTACCAACGTTAAATGGACCACAAATATCCATAGCCAATCTTTGCCAAGGTTTGTCCAGAAATGGAACAGGACTAATACTAGATTCGTGTGAAACATGAGACTTATCACTACAGGTACATGCTGCACAGCTTCTGACACACCTTTCAACATCTTTATCCATTCCAGGCCACCAGAAATCACACCTACACCTTCTCTTCATACCAGACATTCCAGCATGCCCTTCATGAATAAGATCTAACAATCTATTACGTAAACCAGATGGTACAAAAAGTTTGTCTGCTCTCTTAACAACGCCAACTACAGGATCATAAGAAAGTTCTGACCATACCGTCTTATACTCGGATAATTCACAATCACTCCATGAAAAACGATTGCAGGCAGAAGATAACCGAGCTATCACTTGTTTCAACACCACATCCTCCTGTACAGCTTGTTTCTATTCAACCAAATCAATAGCACCATTGCAAGCTTCATCTACCGTAGCTACTGACCAATCCTCATCCTGATCCATTACGATGTCACCCTCACTGATTGGAAGACGCGATAAATATTCAGCGTTAACATTTTTAATTCCAGGTACATACTTCAGTTCGAAATCATATTCCTGCAGTTTGTAAATCCATTTTGCAATTCTGGGAGTGGCCCTGCCTGCACCTTTAGTAGTAAATATGTCCACAAGGGGTTTATGATCAGTTCTTAATTCAAAATTTGTTCCCCAAACATAATTCCTAAAATAATTTACCCCCAAAAAACAAGCTAGCGCCTCTTTTCCAATGAATGAGTATGAGGATTCAGCACCTGTTAAAGTACGCGATGCAAACGCTACTGCCCATTCAAACTTATCCTTCCCTTGCATTAAAACAGCCCCCAGTCCATATGCACTTGCGTCAACTACAATGACTGACTTCATGTTTGGATCAAAAGGTTTAAGTGCCACAGCATTTAAGATATCCTTCTTAACATCTTCAAAAAATTATTGGCACTCAGAGTTTCACAAAAAATTAGCTCCTTTTTTCATTAATAACCTTAAGCAAAAAACCTTTGAAGCAAAATTGGGCACCTAAAAAAGAACGCAGTTGATCCTTATCAGATGGTGATGGAGCATTCTTAATGGCATCCAATAAGTTTTTTTTAGGTCTAATACCTTCTGCTGACAAAGTATGTCTAAGATACTCAATTTCGTTCGTGGCAAACTTACATTTCTCAGCAGCAACCGTCAAACCAGCCCACTGAAGTTTGGACAAAACCTCACCTAAAACTTTGTCATGGTCAACTCTACTTTTCCCCCACACAAGCACATCTTGGATATACCTTCAAGAACCCTGCACATAACTCTCTGAAAAACAGCTGATGCTGAGGATAACCCGAAAGGCATTCTCAAAAACGGAAAAGCACCTTCAGGAGTAATAAAAGATGTTAAGTGACGAGATTCTGAGTGTAATTTTATCTGATGGTACGCATTAGATAGATCAATCGATGAAAAATACTCCGCATGCTTAACTGATGCAACCATTTCGTTGATTTTAGGTAAAGGGTAACGATCCACCCAAATGTTATTGTTTAAATCCCTTAAATCAACACACATGCGTTATTTGACATTGGGTTTTCGGGCTAAAACCACTGGACTAAGCCAATCAGACGCTTCTATGGGCTCAATGATGTTTTGTTGACATAATCTATCCAGTTCTATTTTTAGTTGTGATCTTAACACTAAAGGAACATTGCGTACTTTATGAACGACAGGTATACAATTAGGCTTAAGGATTATGTGATGTTCAAACTTTTTAAGACATCCTAATTTTGGACTAAATAAGTCCAGAACTTTTTTATGCCATTCGAGCCCAACATCACTTTGAGTTAACAATACCTGGTCCGGATTTTTCTTATCTTATTACACTACCGTAGATTGGGGGTCAGAAGGGAAAAAGTTTATAGACTAGTGGGTGTGTATTCCCTTATTACAATCTATATACCAAAAGACACATCTCTAGTCTTATCCATGTGTATCAGACAAGTTTATGCAGTTTGAGCCCTATCTCTCTCTCGAAACTAACCTAAGTGATGTATATCGTCAAGGGGGGAAGACATCCCTTAAGGACAAGAACCCTCACTCACCCGAAGGTGACATGCTTCATCATATGGGTTCTCCTTACCAGTGTAGAAAACCTGGTCAACACTGGGAGCTACTACTTCAAGTTTTAAGGAAGGAGCTCAGAGATGTTTTTTTGGTAAGGAGAAGGATAGTAATCCCATTTGTGGAATGATGGGTGTAGTGAGGTTAGCAGCGCTATGTAGGAGAATAGAAAGTGGGTTAAAACTGTCTAGATAGAATTCACTGTCAACTACTTTATTCTAGTGTTCTACCTGACAGGATTAAAATGAAACAGCACAGTGGTATGGATATATAACCACTGTCACTTTATGGTCAACGTGTTTCAGCCTGTTGATCAAAACCTTTTTATCAGCGGCTTTCTTCCGGACCAGGTATAATCGTGTTATTGCTGCTGCAAGATGTGAAAAATAATAATAGTAAAGTTTATACAACACCGGTATTCCTGTTTTTCTTTCTGTTGTCAGGTTATACCCAAGGTATCTAAAGAGAAAACAGGAATGGGAAAAGAAAGTTCGAGAGAGAAACAAAAGGCAAAAAACAATAAATCACATGGTAACTTGAGCATTGTGCGTTGTCACGGTGTCACAAGTTTATTTATGCTTCTTTATATATAGTCACAAATAAGGACTTACCCTCAACTGTAGGATAGCCCTGCCTCACCTCTACCTGACAGGCTGCTCTGGAGGGAGGCCCTGTGCTGCGGGAGAGAAAAGAAACAGTGGCGAAGGTGTCAGAATTTTCACACCCTTTCCACTTTAATCCTAAATTCTTTGGCAATCAGGAGGTCAGTAAGCACAACTAGGTGAGGCAGTCTCAGAGACCCCGTAAGTAGATGTTTGGTATCCTGGATAAAAGTAGGCATCTGCGATACCAAGGGGCGTAGAAAAACATCTACTAAGCTTTGTAGGGGTTCAAGTTTAGATCCAATCCCCGAAACAATCGGTCTCCCTGGTGGAGGTCTAGTGGCTTTATGTATTTTGGGTAATACATAGAAGTAGGGTACTATTGGTGTTGCCGCTACCAAATATAGAGCGTCATTTTCTGTAATCCACTTCTTTTCTTTGGCCTCTTCCACTTTTTTGATGATCTCATTTTTCAGGCGTGTGGAGGGATCTAGTTGTAACCTAACATATGATTTAGAATCATGTCAGAGGCACTCATTTCTATAGCTCTCTTTATCCAGAAGTACCACCGCGCCCCCTTTGTCAGCGGGTTTGATTACTATTTCTGAATTGTTTGCCAAGTTTTGTTAGGAGATCTTCTCCAATCTAGTGAGATTCTGGAACTGGCTAGAGTTGCTAGTAGAAATTCTCTCAAAATCGTAGAGCACTGCTTCCTCAAAGGCTATGAAATGTGCTGGAACCAGATGCGTTGGTGGATTAAAAGTAGATTTTGGACGTAACCCCGTATTCAGGGTGCGTTTCTCTCCAGTTTCTTTTTCTTTGAAGAACGCATTAAGGCAAATCTTTCTGAAGAAAGCTGCCAATTCTTGGCGCGTCTGAAAGGCATTTCCTTTGAATGTGGGTACATATCCAAGCCCTTTTCCCAGGACTTGGAGCTCCAATTTTGTAGGAACATAGGAACTGATGTTAACAATCATTTGTTTGTGCCGCTCGTTGTCGCTGTTCCCGGAGCTTGTGCAGTCATTGTTGTTGCTACCGGTGAATTCCAGCTCACTCTTGTTTTTGGTGCTCTTCTTCTTCCTCTTTGATTGGTGGGGCCAAACCCTAAAAAAGGCTGTTGTGGCATCATATGGTTGTAGGGTGGGTACAGGAAAAATTGTGGCTGTTGTGGGTGTCCAGGCGAAAAACCAACCGGTGCAGGCGGCCACCATGGATTAGGTCCCTTTCCATAGAAGTTCCCTCTTCTTGGGCCTCTGCCTCTTCCTCGTCTGTTCATTGGTCTGCCACTTTGGCCTCCAAAATTAAAGTTATCGTCACCACTGGAGTCATCTTCACTCAATGATGTAGAGTAGTTTGATCCATATCTGCCACCTTTTCGATTGACTTGTGGCGGAACATATTCATCACTTGTATATGGGTACACCTTGTCCATGGCGAACTTGTCTAAATCTTTTTTGAATTTCGTGATTTTAGTAGCTAAAATTGAATCCTTAAATTCGGTATTATTTTTATTTGTGTCATCAACTTGTTTCTTAAAAGTTTCATCAGCTTGTTTTTTATCAATTGTTTTTTGTAAACTGAACTCACTATTAAAAATTTTATACTTGCTTCCAATGTTTGTATTTCTACTAGTAGTAACTCCGCTGCCTTTGTAGCTGTTGTAATTATTAGAATCAACCAATCTCTGGTGCATTTCCATGCGATAAACGACCAATCTCGTAGGAAAGTTTTGTCATCTAAGAAGAGGCGCGGGGAATTTGTTACTATTAGTCCTGATGGAGCACAATTTGCCCGAAAATATTCGGTCATTACTAACCCGTGTACCTGTGTTCTGGAGTGTGACCTCTTGAGTGTTACGAGTTTAGCCCAGTCATCATTAGGTTTTATGGTGGTGCTGGGGGAAATATCAAGAATACTAGGGGTACTCAGAATCTCACGTGTCATTTCTTCATCAAAGGTAAGTCCCAGTCTCTCTGCCATTACTACGACAGATGTTTAATTTTTAACGTTGGCCTCAGTGTCTGCACGACCCTAACGCGCAAAACAGCCACCCTGAAAAGTAACAAAGAAAGGAGGAAAAGATAGCAAAGTTCAAGGAAAACTGTGCTATAGATAGACCCACGACCAAAGGCCGTTCTGATATCTTATTACACTACCGTAGATTGGGGGTCAGAAGGGAAAAAGTTTATAGACTAGTGCGTTTGTATTCCCTTATTACAATCTATATACCAAAAGACACACCTCTAGTCTTATCCATTTGTATCAGATCAGTTTATGCAGTTTTAGCCCTATCTCTCTCGAAACTAACCTAAGTGATGTATATCATCAAGGGGGGAAGACATCCCTTAAGGACAAGAACCCTCACTCACCCGAAGGTGACATGCTTCATCACATGGGTCCTCCTTACCAGTGTAGAAAACCTAGTCAACACTGGGAGCTACTACTTCAAGTTTTAAGGAAGGAGCTCAGAGATGTTTTTTTGGTAAGGAGAAGGATAGTAATCCCATATGTGGAATGATAGGTGTACTGAGGTTAGCAGCGCTGTGTAGGAGAATAGAAAGTAGGTTAAAACTGTCTAGATAGAATTCACTGTCAACGACTTTATTCTAGTGTTCTACCTGACAGGATTAAAATGAAACAGCACAGTGGTATGGATATATAGCCACTGTCACTTTATGGTCAACATGTTTCAGCCTGTTGATCAAAACCTTTGTATCAAAAGGCTTTCTTCAGGACCAGGTATAATCGCGTTATTGCTGCTGCAAGATGTGAAAAATAATAATAGTAAAGTTTATCCAACACCGGTATTCCTGGTTTTCTTTCTGTTGTCAGGTTATACCCAAGGTATCTAAAGAGAAAACAGGAAATGGGAAAAGAAAGTTCGATAGAGAAACAAAAGGCAAAAAACAATAAATCACATGGTAACTTGAGCATTGTGTGTTGTCACTGTGTCAGAAGTTTATTTATGCTTCTTTATATATAGTCATAAATAAGGACTTACCCTCAACTGTAGGATAGCCCTGTCTCACCTCTACCTGACAGGCTGCTCTTGCTGTTTTGCGCGTTAGGGTCGTGCAGACACTGAGGCCAACGTTAAAAATTAAACATCTGTCGTAGTAATGGCAGAGAGACTGGGACTTACCTTTGACGAAGAAATGACACGTGAGATTCTGAGTACCCCTAGTATTCTTGATATTTCCCCCAGCACCACCATAAAACCTAATGATGACTGGGCTAAACTCGTAACACTCAAGAGGTCACACTCCAGAACACAGGTACACGGGTTAGTAATGACCGAATATTTTCGAGCAAATTGTGCTCCATCAGGACTAATAGTAACAAATGCCCCGCGCCTCTTCTTAGATGACAAAACTTTCCTACGAGATTGGTCTCTTATCGCATGGAAATGCACCAGAGATTGGTTAATTCTAATAATTACAACAGCTAAAAAGGCAGCGGACCTACTGCTAGTAGAAATCCAAACATTGGAAGCAAGTATAAAATCAGTAATAGTGAGTTCAGTTTACAAAAAACAATCTGATAAAAAACAAGCTGACGAAACTTTTAAACAACAAATTGATGACACAAATAAAAATAATACCGAATTTAAGGATTCAATTTTAGCTACTAAAATCACGAAATTCAAAAAAGATTTAGACAAGTTCGCCATGGACAAGGTGTATCCATATTCAAGTGATGAATATGTTCCGCCACAAATCAATCAAAAAGGTGGCAGATATGGATCAAACTACTCTACATCATCGAGTGAAGATGACTCCAGTGGTGACGATAACTTGAATTTTGGAGGCCAAAGTGGCAGACCAATGAACCGATGAGGAAGAGGCAGAGGCCCAAGAAGAGGGAACTTCTATGGACAGGGACCTAATACATGGTGGCCGCCTGCACCGGTTGGTTTTTCGCCTGGACACCCACAACAGCCACAATTTTTCCTGTACCCACCCTACAACCATATGATGCCACAACAGCCTTTTTTAGGGTTTGGCCCCACCAATCAAAGAGGAAGAAGAAGAGCACCAAAAACAAGGGTGAGCTGGAATTCACCGGTAGCAACAACAATGACTGCACAAGCTCCGGGAACAGCGACAACGAGCGGCACAAACAAATGATTGTTAACCTCAGTTCCTATGTTCCTACAAAATTTGATCTCCAAGTCCTGGGAAAAGGGCTTGGATATGTACCCACATTCAAAGGAGATGCCTTTCAGACGTGCCAAGAATTGGCAGCTTTCTTCAGAAAGATTCGCCTTAATGCGTTCTTCAAAGAAAAAGAAACTGGAGAGAAACGCACCCTGAATACGGGGTTACGTCCAAAATCTACTTTTAATCCACCAACACATCAGGTTCCAGCACGTATCATAGCCTTTGAGGAAGCAGTGCTCTACGATTTTGAGAGAATTTCTACTAGCAACTCTAGCCAGTTCCAGAATCTCACTAGATTGGAGAAGATCTCCTTACAAAACTGGCCAAACAATTCAGAAATAGTAATCAAACCCGCTGACAAAGGGGGCGCGGTGGTACTTCTGGATAAAGAGACCTATAGAAATGAGTGCCTCCGACAATTAAGTGATTCTAAATCATATGTTAGGTTACAACTAGATCCCTCCACACAACTGAAAAATTAGATCATCAAAAAAGTGGAAGAGGCAAAAGAAATTAAGTGGATTACGGAAAATGAAGCTCTATATTTGGTAGCGGCAACACCAATAGTACCCTACTTCTATGTATTACCCAAAATACATAAAGCCACTAGACCTCCACCAGGGAGACCGATTGTTGCGGGGATCGGATCTCTACTTGAACCCCTATCAAGCTTAGTAGATGTTTTTCTACGCCCCTTGGTATCGCAGATGCCTACTTTTAGCCTTTTATACCAAACATCTACTTACAGATATCCAAGACGTACCGTTTGACACAGAACTGGATTGGTTAGTGTCCTTCGACGTAGAATCTCTCTACACTTGCATTCCACAAGAAGAGACTTTGACCACGATAAAAGGAATGTTGGAATCATCAACTTGGGAAAGTATCACACCCATCGAATTTGTTATTTTTGTGCGAGGAAGGTGTTGAAAGAATTTTTTTTCTAATTCGAAGACCTATTATACCTGCAGACATCAGGAACTTGTATGGGAAGTGTTTGTGCTCCTAGCTTGGCCAATTTATACGTCCACAAAGTCGAACAAGAGATGATATTGTCATCGGGCAACCCATTCTTGAATCATCTACGTACCTGGAAAAGGTACATAGATGATATTTTCGTCATCTGGAGGGGTGATGAAGAGACATTGAAAATGTTCCATGAATGGCTAAATAACCAAAAAGATTTTCGGAGGTTCACTCTAGAATTTTCTAAAACCAGTCTCCCGTTTCTGGATCTGCTGATAAAACCAAGAAATGGAGAACTGATAACAGAACTTTATAGGAAACCATCTGCGTGTAATTCCCTTTTGTCATTTCAGAGCTACCATCCACGAGCCCTTCATGAAAATTTACCTTTTGGGCAGTTTTTACGCATAAGACGTAACTGCACAGAGTTGGTACAATATGAAGAACACGCAAAGGCATTGACACTAGACCTAAGGGAAAAGAAATATCCTAGCCATGTAATTTGCAACTCTAAGAAAAGAGCGGCTAACAATAATAGAGAAGCGCTACTTGAAAAAACACAAACAAAGGAAATAAATCCAAGATTAACCTTCGTTAATACCTTCTCTAGGTTTTTCTAACTCTGTTAAGAAAAGCATTAATAAACATTGGCAGGTTTTGAATTTTGCGGACAATGTACTCCCACGACCTCTGTTCGCATATTAACGGAGCACCAATCTGAAAGACAAACTAGTCCATACCCGACCACAAGTGACGAAAGACACCAGGGCCCAAACAACACTTTGGAATCTTCCCCCAGTCTTAGGACATTTTCCGTGTGGAACTTGTACAGTCTGCCCACAAACGGTAAAAAATCAGGAAATTGACATAGGTACTTCACGCCCGTGGAAAATTGATAAACACACCAACTGTAACAGTGAGCGATTGATCTATCTAATATGGTGTCCTTGTCAGCTTCGTTATGTGGGAATGACCACTAGAAAAATTAAAACTCGTATTCAAGATCATAAGAGTACGATCAGATGTGGCAAACGCTCAACGAAGCTGACCAATCATTTTTTAGACAAAGGCCATCTTGATACTGATCTGCATTGGGTGGTTCTGGAAAAACCTTGGATTCCACCGCATTTGACAGATCCTTCGCGGTTCTTATTCCGCAAAGAACAACAGTGGGTTTACAGACTCAAAACGGACACAATAGGCCTAAACGATGAAATACCTTGGGCTTCCATTTAAGCATCCAGTTATAACATCTATTACATCTGAAGGACTGACTTAACAACAGAACCATTGCAACATTATTTAGATGGGTTGAAAAACGAGCAGAATTTTTCAACCCTTTACTTATCCGCTTATTGAGTTGAGTATATTTATCAGTCTAAGAACGATTAAAAAGATACTTGTGGCACTGATAAACATGACACGATTAGAGGGGAGAGTATGACTAATAATTATATGGATCATTTCTCCTGAAAAAATTCGGATGGGTTCAGTAGTCCTTATTGTAGGTATCTGAGTGATCAAGAAATATAATCTGAGAGCCTAACGTAGATAAGGCGAAGTATCTAACATTACTTTGACACAAATATCCGCCACGAACGGAAAGACACGATAATATGACACGGATCTAACGCGCATGCGCGAAAAGTAGTGTCACTTACATGTATTTATGTCGATCATAATGTACTTTTCCCTCGTAGGGAAGGATGCATCATACACATGAACGTGAGACTCTAGAACAAAGTATAGTGACCGTAATTTCCCTAGTGTTGCCGATTTTGTGAATATCGTCTTTAATGAATTTGGCAACAAACACAACAACCTGGGAGCGCATGCGCAGAGTATAGTGTCACCCGCTAACATGCATGCGTATTGAAAAACGCAGGCAGCGGGGAGATCAGCCCTAGCGTAAGGACCCCTGTCTGACACAGCGGCAGGCAATCATGCAGTCTGAGTATAAATGCGAGCTTGCCTTTCCGTTCGGTACCTCCCGGGGCGAGCTCTTTCGAGAATCGAGGTACCGACAGAAAGGTGAGTGATTGAGTCAGAACCATATTGTTACTTTAACTTTGATCGCTGTAATTAGCAAACAAGAGCTCTGCTCCTCTTGTGAAGTGTAAATATCATCTCAATAGAATTCTTGGTTATTCTCTAACTTTTTCCTCTGCCTTTTTTAAGAGATTTTTAAAGAGTTTTTTGAAGAGTTTTGAAGAGATATGACGGTGTTTTTTGACGTGGGGTCTCTGAGACTGCCTCACCTAATTGTGCTTACTGACCTCCTGATTGCCAAAGAATTTAGGATTAAAGTGGAAAGGGTGTGAAAATTCTGACACCTTCGCCACTGTTTCTTTTCTCTCCCGCAGCGCGGGGCCTCACTCCAGAGCAGCCTGTCAGGTAGAGGTGAGGCAGGGCTATCCTACAGTTGAGGGTAAGTCCTTATTTGTGACTATATATAAAGAAGCATAAATAAACTTGTGACACAGTGACAACGCACAATGCTCAAGTTACCATGTGATTTATTGTTTTTTGCCTTTTGTTTGTCTCTCGAACTTTCTTTTCCCATTTCCTGTTTTCTCTTTAGATACCTTGGGTATAACCTGACAACACAAAGATAAACAGGAATACCGGTGTTGTATAAACTTTACTATTATTATTTTTCACATCTTGCAGCAGCAATAACACGATTATACCTGGTCCTGAAGAAAGCCGCTGATAAAAAGGTTTTGCTCAACAGGCTGAAACATGTTGACCATAAAGTGACAGTGGTTATATATCCATACCACTGTGCTGTTTCATTTTAATCCTGTCAGGTAGAACACTAGACTAAAGTAGTTGACAGTGAATTCTATCTAGACAGTTTTAACCCACTTTCTATTCTCCTACACAGCGCTGCTAACCTCACTACACCCATCATTCCACATATGGGATTACTATCCTTCTCCTGACCATAAAAACATCTCTGAGCTCCTTCCTTAAAACTTGAAGTAGTAGCTCCCAGTGTTGACTAGGTTTTCTACACTGGTAAGGAGGACCCATGTGATGAAGCATGTCACCTTCGGGTGAGTGAGGGTTCTTGTCCTTAAGGGATGTCTTCCCCCCTTGATGATATACATCACTTAGGTTAGTTTCAAGAAAGATAGGGCTAAAACTGCATAAACTGATCTGATACACATGGATAAGACTAGAGGTGTGTCTTTTGGTATATATACCGGATTTTTCTTATGCCAATCAGAAGTTAACAAAACTTGATCAGGATGATTTGGATCCAGAATTATCCCCAAATTCTTATGTTCCTTCCACCCTAACAAAGGTCTTCCCTTTTCTACAACATAAACAGTTCCCTGTGTATTTCTACCTTTAAAAACAATATCACTAAGAAAACAACCAATAACTGGTAATTTAATGCCCAAATAACCCACAGGAGTTTTTTCAGGAGATGTAAGATCACATTTGCCGCATAACTCCCACATGTTCTTGTCAATTAAAGTATATGGTGAACAAGAATCTGCCCACAAGTACAAACAGTGATTGCTGACAAAAATCTCACATTTAGGAGATCGAGTTTCTTCAGAAATCTCATTTACCTCATTATTCCAGATTGCCATAACTTCAACCTCACTATCACTACTTAAGAAAGTAGACTGATCAACCAAATTAACAGAATTTTTCCATGCACCTGGATTGTCAAATCTGCACATTTTTGCAAAATGCCCATTTTTGTTGCACTTGAAACATGTAACATTTGATGCAGGACACCAAGAATTTTCAGCAACATGTCTGCTATTCCCACACCTAAAACAAAAACGTTTGTTAAAACTTTGTGTTTTGTTGGGAAATGATTTGTTTTGTGGTGTAGCATTCTTATTATTACTAGACAATGTACCAGATTTAACTTTAACACTATCACGTTTTGTAGTGAATTTGTTATCAAAATATTTTGGTTTGTTATTAACAACAGCACACACATCGCTTAAATCTTTCCCATCAGTAAACTTGCGATCTTTGCTATGTTCACCACTTAATTCCTTGACATAGCGAGAATTATTCTCAACTCTTCTAGCTATACTAATAGTCTTTTGAAGAGACGGGTCTTTGAGATCTAATAATTTTTATTGAATTTTAACATTGTTAGTTCTGTTAACAAATTGATCTCTTATGATTTCTTCATGCAACTCCTTAAATTTACACGTGGCAGCTAATCTTCTTAATGCAGCAACGTATTGTTCTACTGTTTCGCCCATTAATTGTGCTCTTGAAAATAATTTGTGCCTCTCCACAACAATGCTAGTTTTCCTTCCAAAATGTTCCTCTAATGCTTTTAATGCATCAAAATACTCATCTGACGAAAACTGCTCAATTTTTGAACTATCGAACACAACTTCCTCATCACTAGCATCCTCATCTCCACCCTCGCTGACTTTTAAGGTGGTGGTACCACTAGAAGTACGTAAAGGTAAAGTTTTTAATACTTTCCTACCTTCAAAACCAAGACTATGTTTTAGTAAGGCTAATTTGCGTGAAGGTAGAAAAACCTCCCCACCAATTGCTTCTAAATAAGTCTCAAAAGATTCCTGCCAATCCTCCCATACCATAGGAGGAACTCCAGGATCTTGTAAAAATTTAGGAGGAGCTAAAATGGTATTAGTTTCCATAATAACCTTTGAAAACAAGAAATAAAGGAAATACATAATGAATTAATTAATATTCAAAGGTTAATAAATAGCACTGAAGAAATTAATAAATTAACAAAAGAAAAGTAGCCACCGTTGTCTTTTTGTTGAAATCCAGAAGAAAATCTCCAGCCACCGTTGTCTTTTGTTGAAATCGAGAAGACAGTCAATGTTATAATGTTAATTAAAGCAAATATCAGTTTTAAATGATGTTAGTTAAACCAAAAACAAATTTAATGATGTAGAAATGATGTTGACACGAAGTTAGAAGAGAAATCCAGTTTAAAACGCAATGTTTTTGTTGTAATCCTCGGTTGCTTGGAAACGCGCCCCAGAATGCATTGCGCATTAACCAGAATGCTTTGCAAAGAATGACGCGGTGCTTCACCAAAGACAATGGCCGTTCGGAAGAAGAAACACTACTGCATCCTCGAGGAACACTGCTTGAAAGATGCAGACATTGGAATGAAGGCTCGAGCACTTGAAGATTGAAAAATGCAGGTAGAAATGCGCTGCAACCACAACCTTAAAAACTATCCGAGATGAAATCGGCAATTCCGCTGTACTGTAAACACAGCGATTAGTATGAATAATTTTCTCACAGAGGTTTATGCGAGGATGAAATGACACTTGGCACGCATTTCACTGCTGAAAGAACTCGGTGAAGATTAGGTTAAAGAACAGTTTACTCACGATGAATTCATGATAATTTCTTCCAGAAATAGTCAACTTTGTTTTTCTTGCATGTATTTCCGAATATTCTTCTCAAATTCTTTTTTTTAAGCACAACAAAAATCTTCTTTCTTGAATTCGATAAACATCTCAGGGTCAGAAGGGTCGCTTTCTCCCTCGTCGCCAATTTTGTAAAGTAGAATCACAGGAAACTGGTTGATTTATTGTAAGTTTATTCGTAAGGAAAAACCCCGAGATGTTGCCACATGCAACTGCCCATTCCGACTGCTAAAGCCCACATTCCACCCAGAGAGAACTAACAACATTCTAAAGTAATTAAAGAGACAGCACAGAATAGAAACATGGATGTAACACCGCCCACACCAGTGCCGCATTGGGGGACATAAAGAAACCCAGATATTTAAACCCACTCGAGGCAATCCTGACACCCAGCCGAAGACTTGAGGGGAGCTACCCGCCGAGAACACTGTAGATTTAGACACGTTAATGTAAAGACCAGAGGTTTAACCAAATATGATTTGTAAAATACTGCACAAAACATTCTTCTCACTCTATGTCCATGTCCATACCTTCCCTTGGTGACATCTTCAACTGCTTATATAGCAGCCCTTTACTAATGGAGAAAAATTGATGTACTTCCTGAGCCTTCATTCTCACCCTCCAACTAAACTCTCTGACATTCATCAGCAAATAGGTGCATGTTTATCTCTTTGCCTCAATTCTTCACGGACTGAAAATGTACTATACTCTCTGTTACTAATGCTATTATTTCCTAAAGCAATGGATACTGCTTTATTTCCTATAGCAATGGATACTGCTAACTGCAGAATCCTCACCTTTGAAAATATCCTAGGTGCCAGACTGGACTTAAAATATTCTCCCAGCAACAACTCCTGCACACTGGCAGGTGGCACAGTGTGGCTTTCCAGTGATCTTGTACTTCTTATGAAGTGATGGAGCCGGGCTGTATTTAGGTGCCAGTCCTGTCCACTAACATCAGTTCTTTCTTTCCGCGCCCTGCAATCCTGATTCAGAGCGCTACTCCCAATTTGTCAGTTCTCTGAAAACTCCCAAAAAAGTAAAAAAAATTAAAATAAAAATCAGACATTGTGAGAGGGTTGGTGTGTGCCCTGAAGACCATATTCAAGTTGTTGTGGCCGAGGAAGCATATGTTGCATAAGTTACAAAGTTAAGAGTATTTATTACTACAGGGGCAATCTGTTTCTTCGCACATCTAAAACAACTACACAGAATATTATGAAAACAGCAGTAAGACTGGTTATAAATAACGAGAATAATATGAACATTTCCTGCATTGATTAAATATAATTTAAAATGTTATCTAAAACCTAACACTGTAATGCCTGCTTCTATGTGCTATACTATGAGAGCATGAAAGGCAGAGAAACTTGCAGTGTAGAGTTTCTTAGGGAGAAGAGACGTACTACAATACCTTTTAGACAGCAAACGTGGTCTTTATTAGCAAAGGCATGAAGATAGTGTTCCATATGAAAGGCAAACACCTACTGCGGTAGCAGTCAGTTGGCTTTCCTCAGGAATTTTGCTTTATGATCTTCAGGCGAGATCTGTCATCTGCGAAGTGTAAAGTGCACTGGCAGCAGGTGAGACAGTGTCTGGCAGAATCTTGAGCGTTAATCTGGGCAAAGGACCTCTGCTGACAAGTGGACAAATTGCAGTCCTTGCATACTAAATCTTATCAGAAATTGGGATTTCTTATATAATTTAGGAATGTCTGACATAAGATAATGTGCATCAAAGTATGCGTCACAGGCGTTTTCTTATGAACATAAGGCAGGACATCAATACAGACTACACTATTTTAGTTATATGTCTGTATATGTTCTTATTTTACCTTGACATGATGAGGAGTACACATTTGACCCAACCGAATGTTGCATTAAATATAGTATCTGTGTCATTAATCGAAAAACTTGATGCTATCATAAATCCTAGAATGATAAGGTCTGGCGACATCTGATTTAAAAGGCAGACAGGACAATGATTCTGCATAAATCAGGTAATATGACGCCTTCCGTTGTCTAAGTTAAGGAAGGTGGCAGCCTTCATGAACCATAATGGAGTCAGGGCCTACATAAGATGGAGTTGTACCTTAGGGACTTTACGTCACTTGCAGACCCACACAATTTGTGCCTTTAGTGCTTATGCTAAGGTCACAACTTGAGGCTGTTTGAGAAATGTGCCTTCATGCACCAAAAGATGACCAGAGAGCGAGAGGCGAAACTTTTCCTCGTGAGTATAAGAAGTTACATTCAAAGAATACAGTCTTGCTCCAAATCATGCATCAGGCCTCTGCGAAGTTGCATTCTTTCTCAAAGTTTTCTGGTAAATTGAAGTAAAAAATAATTCCATAAGCTCTAGAAAGCCAAGCGTGACTCTACACTTGAAATCAGGTGAGAAGTCACAAGGATGACACTCGAAGAGCTCCTAATCGCCAGCATCTTCCCAATGCAATCCAGTGCAAAAGTTGGTTCTGGCGTGCTCCAAGGTTCCCAAGACATTGCTCACCCTGAATCAAATTGTAGCCTTCAAAGACGCCATTCTGCAAATCTTTCAGGGGCTTTCAGCACCTTTGATCCCCACAGAACGAAAGTGGTCCCTCCTCGGACTTTAATCTGTGGGTGTTCCCCAATGCTGTTCTTCCCCTCTGCACTAGTCTCTGGGCCCATACCAACACCAATACAGGCTGCAACTCTGGCTCCAAGGCAACGCCAGTCACTTCCGTTTCTACACCTACCAAGGCACAGCCAGTGGTCATCCAACCAGATCATTAGTCCCCTCCACAACTCCAATATTAGTAGTGGCTGAAGGTCCTACTTTATTCCGGATCTGACGCCGTTAAAGGATTACAGAACGTCCCTCACAGCACTGATGACAACAAGAAGGCAGACAATTTGCTTCCCCTTCATTACACTGGTGAAAGTCTTAACCTAGAACTACAGGATAGCAGTGGGGCAGACACCTCTCCTGAGACCTAGCTGGACTCACCATTTGGTACACCAAATGAAAAAACATTTGCTTTGAAGTGGCAGTGGTAAGAGCAGCCGAGGGACAAGATTTACAGCGGCCTGTGGTTGAAGCTAAAGCCAGTTTGGTGACTGAAATAATCCAACCGGATTGTTTTCATCAGAGCCTCTATTGCCTTTTAATAAAGGCACTTATCAATATTGTCATGGCCTCCTCCGGTCAATCGAACTGTGGTGAGGAAACTGGCCCCTGGCAACCCTGACTTTCTGATATTACACTCCTAAAAGCCTTGTGGTCCAGGCATCAACAAGCAAGGTGAATCCAAGTGTCTTCCCCTCAAACCTCCTTCGGCACCAGACAGAGCATTTGACAAAAAGAAGTTTTCATCAGCCTCTCTGGCCTAGGCTTCTTGAATGCAATTTGTGAGACATTGCAAGCAAGATCCGGCAAGCAAGATCCGTCCAGCCGTCCCACAAGGCCTTCCAGTATCTCTTGCCCAAACTTTTCACAATAGATAGAATACACCAAAACATGTACTTGAACAACACACTGCTGCGGGCAACTAGATGTTTTGGGGAAGTCTGTATGTCATGTTTATGCCTTTTTGACAGATCATCTACACTTTTAGGAGAAAAGGTTTACTTAGCGCTTCAGAGATCAAAGGATAATTGCGCCTCCTCATTATACTTGGGATTATTATTGTCAGCCCACCAATTCTACCAGCAGTATAGAAAATTTACGACTTACTTTAGAGTCTTTGCTACCCGACAACGTCCACCATCTCAACCGGTGCAGCAACCCGCCCTGCCTTTTCTAGGTAGAGGTCATGGAGGCGGTAAAACCTGTTCACTATAGCAAGGCAGCATTCATGTACTTCCTCCGCTCCTGCTGCAGTGGGACCCAAGCTGCTTTGATTTGCCCTCTGACCCAGAGTCAGCCAGTAGGAGGCAGGATGAGACTTTTCTCCCCCGCTGGAAATCCATCAAATCAGATAGATGGGTTTTGCAGATTGTTCAAAGACGCTACTGCCTACCTTTCATTTCATGGCTTATATTCCCTCATGCAAGGTCAAATTTCAGCAGAAAATAACGCAGTCTTAATTCAGGAGGTTAGCCTGCTGCTGGCCAAGTATGCCCTTGAATTAGTGCCAGACCTTGTAGACGGGCAAGGTGTATTATTTGTTACTTTCGCATGCTGAAGAAGGGGGTCTCTGAGAAAGTTCAAAATGCTGACTTTGGAACATATCCTTTATGGGCTACATCATGAAGATTGGATGGTGTCTTTGGGCTTACAAGACCCATATTTTCATATACCCGTCTTGCAGTCCCATAGAAACTACCTGTGGTTTCACAGTGGGATTGGATTGGAACCCTTTCAGCAGGTCATGCTGCCCTTTGGCCCTAATTTGGCCCATTGCGTATTTACGAAAGTGTTGGCAATGGTTGCAGCTCATCTTCAGAGGATGCATGCATTGTGGTACCTCGATACTGGCTGCTCAATGCAGACTCGCCCCAGTTACAGAACACCTACAGACAATGGCCTCCCATATCCTCCTTGGCCTTTTCCTTCAGTGAGCTGGAGTCAGAAATGAGCACTATGCAGATTCTTTCCTTCCTAGGGTCTATCCTGAAAGTGGTGGTATTCAAGTCCTTTCCACCACCACAGTGATTCCAGGACATTCAGGATAAGACCCCGATATTTCATGCTCACTGTTGGATCTTGGTAAGGATGGTTAAGATGCCTTTTAGGCTCCTATCCTTGTGCTTGTTCCTTGTCCTGTACTCCAGATGGCATATGTAGTCCCTGCAATGGAGCCTCAGGTTTCAGAGGAGCCAGCACCGGGGCTATCTCTCCAGTTCCTTCCAGGTTTCTCAGGAGATGGCTTGGGATCATTCATGGTGGCAGAGCAACACCAACCTGACCTGCTGCAGCCCTATTTCTTTTCCTCATCTAGACCTAAACAGTTGTGACAGATGCATCACTGCTGGCATTGGTGAGGGTTATCTTGGACACGCAAAGCTCAGAGGCCTCAGATCTCAATCACAATACTGGTTCCATGTCATTGTATTTGAGCTATGCGCAATTGAGCTTTCACTGAAAGTCTTTCTGTCAACCAAACCATTAGGGGGAGGCTTTGCTGGTCCTCACGGACTACATGACCACCATATGGTATTACAACAAGCAAAGTGAAATGGGGTCCTGGATTGTGTGCCAGGAGATCTTGTGTCTTTGGAGATGGCTGGATCATCAAAAGATCTATCTTGTGGCCAAGCGATTGAGAGGGTCCCTGAACACCTTAGATGAGCTGAGCAGGTGTTGGTTGGGAGACAACAAATGAAATCTCCATTTGACAGTGTCACTAGGCATCTTCGAACTGTGGGGACTGCCCTGGCTAGATATGTTCACCCCTGCCAAGAACATGCAATGTGGTACATGTCAGCCATTTCAACTTTGTTTGCGTTTGCCAAATCAGCCTTCCCTTTAACCCCTTGTATGCTGATGACGAACCCCAGCCGTCATGCACTACGGTGCTCGTGTGCTGATGACGGCTGGGGTTCGTCATGGCCCGCCCCTGTTCTTTTGTTTACCGCACAGCGGCGGAAACGGGCCAGCAGCGAAGGGGTTAAAAGACAACTGACTCGCATGTTCCTCTAAAACATTTTGTCATGCCACTGTTGGCCCTCACATTCCACATGTGCTCACCATTTGAGCAGACTCATAGTTGTTCCCTAAGTATCTTGCCAAAGCTGTCTTTCTCATTGCGATCACTTTTATATGCCACAAGAGTGAACTGTAGATTAGTATTTGGGTAGAATATTGAAAAAATATTGTGATACAAATATATTGTGTCGAGAATGCCTGGACATCAAAAATATTGTCGACAGGAATATCAATGGTAAAAATATTGGTTTTAGTGTTTATAGTATCGTAAAAAATATCGATTTTGAAAATATTTTATATAATATTGTTTGTAAGTGTTAATTAGTATGTAATGTATTGTAGTGTGTTTGAATGTTTACAATTTGTTTTGGTAATTTATTTATATGACAATGTTGAAGTTTGTGTTTTTAGTTGTAATGTATATAATTATTTGGGGGGTTTTTGTAGTGGGAAATTGGGTTTGTAGGGGCTAAGGGTGGGGAGATTTTTAAAGAATGTTTATTTACATTTTAATGTAGAATGTTTAATTGTATTTTATATTTTAATACATGTTAATTTTTATTTTAAGATATATGTTAATGTTATGATACATTATTTAACAAAACACTATATTTAATATTAAAAATATACATGTATTTTCAAATTAGGACTATCGGAGTGCACGAAAATAACATCTGACACCGCGATGTGTGCGACTTTTTCTTTCCGGTTTGGAAGGGTTTGAGAGTTATGATGGTGGCGTGCTTCAGCCGCGGAGCAACGCACCACTTTTGAAGCGCACCACAACTACCTGAAAAGGAACCACAGAAGTGAATTGGCGAAGGCTACAGGGTAGTGGCTGCCACCAGGGACCAATCCCTGGTTAAGCTCCCAGCAAACTAGAAAATGGAATGCAGGGGATCGCGGCAAATCAACATCGGCTGAAATGACAGACATCACCCGGCCCAGCTGAAGGAGTTCCTGTCAGCCATGGCACGTGTCTTCGGATCATCCGGCCCCGCCGGTATGCCTTCGGGCCCCGCGGGCCCGGTTGGGGGTCCTCGGTCTTCGACGCCGCCGGCCCAACGTCATCGATGACTCCAGTCTCGACGCCGAGAAACCCCCAGGCATGGATCCCTGTCCATGTCGGTTGGCCCTGTATGAACTCCATCGACGGTGCTGGTATCGGCCGCAGTCCCAGCCGACGCCATCCCCAGCCTCCTCCCCGACGTGGAGTCGGTGCCGGAAGGGTGTCAACCGACGCCGATTCCGAAGCAGCTTGGAAATTTCTTTCCCTTTGTCCATCCACCTCCGTATGTTCCACCTGTTCGGCAGGCTATGGAGGACGGGAAGGACTGGGAGGGGTCTGAGGACCCTCTTGTAGCTCAATGCGAGTTAGACTCAGACTGGGATGAGGATCGGAGGGAGGCAGGTGACCAGAATTATGCTCCAGAACCTAACGCACTGTCTCCTTCTACCGTGGCTACGGAGGAGTGTGGTCCATACTCTATGGTGTTGCGTAGGTCAGCCGAGGCTCCCTACTGTGGCTGTCAGGACTAACCGCCTGATAGAGGTGCTTCGGCCAGCATCTTCTTCTTCTTTGGAGCTGCTGCTGTCCTCTAATGATGCACTCTCAGATGTTCTTTTGGGCGCCTGGTCCAGGCCTAACACAGGGGCTCCTGTGGACAAGAACGAGGCCCGACGACATCGCCCGTCCCCGGGCGACCCTGTTTTCCTCTCCCAACACCCTACCCACGAGAGCTTGGTTGTCGAAGCCTCTGCATCCTGAGCTCCTTCTCTTACATGCCTCCGGACAGGAAATCCAAGCAACTGGAGCAGTTTGGGAAGAAGGTTTTTTCTTCCGCCGTTCAGAACTGCAGTCTGAACACCCCATGTCTCTTGGGCCGTTGCTCCCATTCTGTGTGGGATACGGTTGCCCAAGTGCTGCTTCAGTGTCCGTTGGAAGCTCAGACCATACTCTCCAAAGCTATTGCTGAGGGGAGAAACGCAGCCAAGTTCACCATCTACAAGAAAAAAGGTAACCAACAGACACACGGGCGCTCTGCTGAATCCTGGGGATAGAGTTCACAATGCACAGTAATCAGGGTGCTCCTAGGGAAGAAGGTACGGTTACCCAACATCCACCAAGTTTTACCTAGGTAAAACAAAATTCACAACACATTTCCTCCCGAGCACTCATAAATATAAGATCAGATCATATCCGAAATCGTAATGTTTCAATAAGTCCCATCCAATTTGGTACAGTCACCAAAATACAATGTTCAAATATAAATCCAATATCCTGGAGTTAGTATTCCAAGTGTTTAATTCTTCATGTTCTTTTCTTCACACAGATACAATAGGTTTCTTCTTCAGAAGTAGCAGCCAGCATGTGTTTCGTCTTGATATGTATACACACATTGACTTCCTCAGGGCTGCAACCCAAAAAGGAAATAATAGTTGTTGAAAACCCCATCCGTATTCAACCATTCTAAAGTCTAGATTAAATACCCAAAATATGTAAGTTCCAGTGAAAAAAGAGAAATGAAAAAGGATGGAACCCAAAGTACATTCTCTAAACACCTTATTCATGTGAAAAGATACAGAAGGTAGTCAGTCACCATCTAAACAAGAATGGTACTTATCATGATTGAAAAAAGAGAGTACAAAAAGGGGAAAAATATACAGAGTTAAATTAGAAATTGATGATCACCTCATCTGTGAGTACGCCAATCAGATTCACCATTCCTCACTATGAAAATCCTTTTCACAAGACATCTAAAATAATAATATATAAGAGATGTTCAAAACCTCCACAAACGCTACCACGTACAATTCGCCAAGTTCATACAACGAAATTCCTTCTATCTATAATCAGAAACTTGTACCCCCATCATTCAATAATAGCCAATACTATATCTCATTCGATCAATTCTAATATCACAATGTTCTAAAACAAGGCTTGCAAGGTTCCTGCCAGATATCCCCCTTGTACATAGTACATTCTGACTCAAGTTACATGTCACTAAACATAAAAGAATACTGGCTTTACCGTATATTCCAGATCCAATGTTGTATCCAAAATTCTCCAAATCCTTCAAAACGTTTCTGTCAAAATAAGTAATTCTCTAAAATCGAAAATAATAACAATATCAATGATTATCCATCGCTTAATCATGCACAAATCCGAGACTGACCCGGCACCTCCTCTTACTTACCAAAATCCTCTTATGTCGAGATCGTAAATATTATCCGTTACGTTTCTCTCTCATGCAAATATCAAAAAGCGGTGTCCTGCAAAACATGCATACATACTGATCAACATCCGCACTGTAATACCTGTCTTTGCTACTTATCGGCACAATTCGCAGTAAAGTAGCTCACCACATCGAAGGGTCGCGTGTATCAACACTCCCTCACAATCGGCGTTCTATTCGGGCGCCATCTTTGAATGTCTGATATAGTTCACAAACCTTAGGCGCCATCTTGTAATATGTTAACATCGATATCCATCAAAGGCTAGTTGCGCCGTTAGGTGCTCAAAAATAAATTCAGAAATAATGGGCACTATCCACTATTCACAATATAACATTTACCGTTTCCAAAATAAAAAGATAAGAAGTCTATACATTTTCTTCTTTATGCCGATATGTCATCCGACACAGAAAAGCAGTAGATAACAAACCACAAAAGATCATATATAATGCACCGAACTTGCAAAAGATAATAGTATTCCCAAGGTAAATAGCTTAAATATATTACAGTAACCCCAATTACGTTAAAGTAGTCAATCACGTCCCGTGATCAAGTTCACCATCTGTTGTGGTGTTGACACTGCTGACTCGCTGGGCAGGGCGATTTTCACAACAGTGGCATTGCGTCACCACGCCTGGCTGAGGACCACTGGCTTTTCTGGGAATGTCCAGAATACATTGATGGACCTGCCCTTTGATGGTACTCGCCTTTCTGGCGATAAGGCAGATTGCGCGTTGGACTGTTTTAAGGACTCCCGGGATACGGCCAAGTCCTTAAGCCTTTCGTCCACACACACTCCTTCTGCTTCTGCTTTTCACTCCTTTCCTGACCAAGGAAGGGGCGCCCAAGCACGTTCATTTCAAAGCCACAAGCCTGCGCAGCAACAGTCTTAGCGCAGCCGCTGACGTGGTCTCCGGCGGAGTCCCGGCTCCATATCAACCTTCTGGAGCTTCGGGCGATACTTCTTGCACTGAAGGCATTCCTTCCCCCTGTCAAGGGGAAGGTGGTGCAGGTATTCACAGACAACACTATCGCCATGTGGTATTGCAACAAACAAGGCGGGGTGGGGTCGTGGACCCTATGTCAGGATGCTCTGCGCCTCTGGACATGGCTGGAACGTCAAGGCATTTCGTTGACGGTTCAACACCTGGCAGGTTCTTTGAACGCCAGGTCAGACAACTCAGCCACCGGTGCCTGATGGATCATGAATGGTGTCTTCACTCGGAGGTGGCGCAAGGTCTCTTTCAACAGTGGAGAGAGCCTTGGTTAGATCTATTCGTCACTGAAGAGAACGCACAATGTCAGCAGTTCTCCGTGTTGGAATTTCCAAGGCGGCACTCGCTCGGCAACGCTATTTGACGCGAGTGGAGCTGCAGTCTATTGTACGCCTTTCCGCCTATACCAATTCTACCCAGAGTGCTGAAGAAGATCAGGCATGACTGTGCCCAAGTCATTCTTGTAGCTCCGGACTGCACTCGAAGAGTTAGGTATCCCGAGATACTCAGTATGAGCATGGATTCCCCGATCATACTGCCTCGTCGGGCAAATCTTCTGTCGCAGCAGCAGGGGACGGTCCTCCACCCAAACCTGTCCAGTCTCCACCTACAGAGATTGAGCGACGACAGTTGGTTCCGTTTAACTTGCCACCTGAAGTCTGTGATGCCATTCTGGCAGCCAGGCGTCCCTCCACTAAATCAGTATACGCCTGCAGGTGGAACAAATTTCTGGCATGGTGCACAGCAAAGGCTGTGGACCCCTTTTCTGTCCCTCTTTCAGTGGTTCTTTTGTTCCTTCTTTCCCTGGCCCGGCAGGGCTCTGCGCTGGGCACTATTAAGGGCTACCTTTCTGTAATCTCTTCATGTCTCAGTCTCCATGATCAGCCCTCTCTTTTCAAGTCCCCTGTTGTTAATAGATTTCTAAAAGGCATTACTCACCTTTTCCCTCCTATTCCGTTTGTAATGCCTCAGTGGAACTTGAATCTGGTTCTTACCTATTTGATATGCGCTCCCTTTGAGCCGCTTCACAACTGTCCTCTTCGTTTATTGACTGTGAAGACTGCTTTCCTGGTTGCCATCACCTCCGCTAGGCGCGTGAGTGAGCTTCAGGCCCTTTCCTGTAAGCCTCCTTTTCTGAGGGTTCATCGGGACAAGGTTGTGCTTCGCACTCGTCCTTCCTTCTTGCCAAAGGTTGTCACTGCCTTTGACATTGGGCAGACTTATCACCTTGCCTACTTTCTTTCCGCCTCCGCACCCTTCCACAGAGAAAGAGAGGCTCCACCATCTGGACCCAAAACATGTGCTATTTGAATTGCACACACAGTTCCGGGTGGATGACCAGTTCTTTGTTGGCTACGTAGGCGCCAAGAAAGGCCAGGCTGTACACAGGAGGACTATCTCCTACTGGGTCATCTTGTGTATCAAAGCCTATTATTCTCTGGCTAAAAAGGAACCTCCGTGGGGCTGCACGCCCATTCTACCAGGGCGATAGCACCTCCTACTGCATTAGGACGTGGTGTCCCACTGCAAGACATCTGTCAGGCAGCCTCGTGGGCCTCGCTGCGCACTTTTAATAAGCATTATTGCCTTGACAGTGAAGTCCGGCGAGACAGCTTCTTTGGTCGTTCTGTTGTCTGTGACTTTCTGGTGTGATCTTTATTCGCAGACCCACCACCGGGGTTGGTATTCCTGGGGTATCTATTCTAAGTTTTATTACAAACAACAACAGAGTAACAAACAAGGTGTAATATAACTAAGAGCAAGAGGATGTCAGTTCCTTATAGCCCACATTTGAAAGAGTGATTGGAGGATAACTATGACAAAAAAGAACCCTCATCTCCCAACAAAGTTGGTGACTGGTTTCATCATTGGGTTCAGTTTTATCAAAAAGGGCTAGTGAATGTGCCCAAGAAAAGTTCCAGTGAGGTTAAAAAAAGAGCCAACAGTCCCCTATCCCCATTTTAATAGAGGGATAGTTGACCTTCAGTAAAAACAAAGTGCAAACAGACAACTAATGGCTAAGTAAATTTGAACCAATATGTCCTTATCTCATAGTCATGGTCAACATGTTTCTGCTATTATGAGCTATTTACGCTCAGCATTCGTCAGGACCAACTAATGTCCCCCGGAGGAACACGCACACTAAGACATGTCCAATCCGCAAGGACTCGTGATACTTAAATATGAACTCACGGACTTCCTGTGTCGACTCTCCCTGTATTGCCATGGGTCTGCGACCTGGAAAATAAAAGGTTATTCAACAAGGCTATCATTGTAACGAACAGATGATGGTAGCTCGACTTCCAAATCATGCTCATGCGATTTTTACAATTGCCAGGTGCTCCTTAAGCAAAAGTACAGGAGAAACACCCCTTATTAGCCAGTCAACCAGGATTCAAAGTGTCCCCATGCTCTTCCAGTTTTATAACAAATCAAAAGAACCCTGACCACCGGTCCGTGATTAGTGGCCTCTTAGGACGTCTATTTTAGGAAGACAACTCAGCCACCGGTGCCTGATGGATCATGAATGGTGTCTTCACTCGGAGGTGGCGCAAGGTCTCTTTCAACAGTGGAGAGAGCCTTGGTTAGATCTATTCGCCACTGAAGAGAACGCACAATGTCAGCAGTTCTCCGTGTTGGAATTTCCAAGGCGGCACTCGCTCGGCAACGCTATTTGACGCGAGTGGAGCTGCAGTCTATTGTACGCCTTTCCGCCTATACCAATTCTACCCAGAGTGCTGAAGAAGATCAGGCATGACTGTGCCCAAGTCATTCTTGTAGCTCCGGACTGCACTCGAAGAGTTAGGTATCCCGAGATACTCAGTATGAGCATGGATTCCCCGATCATACTGCCTCGTCGGGCAAATCTTCTGTCGCAGCAGCAGGGGACGGTCCTCCACCCAAACCTGTCCAGTCTCCACCTACATGCGTAGAGATTGAGCGACGACAGTTGGTTCCGTTTAACTTGCCACCTGAAGTCTGTGATGCCATTCTGGCAGCCAGGCGTCCCTCCACTAAATCAGTATACGCCTGCAGGTGGAACAAATTTCTGGCATGGTGCACAGCAAAATATCACCTTTATTCGTGAGTCTGTCCACTCGGACTTTCTTAACATTTCATCCAATACTGCTGGGAAACTTTATGATACAAGTAAACCATTACTCAAAAGGCTATGCATGGTCATTCTATTTACATCAAGATCATCAAGCCAAGAACCCACCATTACTTTAATGCGGGAATAACTCAAACAAAGTGCCACTTAAAATCTATAACATTAAAATGGAAGAAAAAGAGAGAACTCACTCTCCGTGTATGTTGATAATGCAACATGGGCTCGCGGCAGGGGAAAACCTTCACGCCCGATTTTCTGTTGGTATGCACAAAACACAAAGAGGGAGTGAAGCGTTGCGACATACTATTGCCGAGCTTGAATTATTCTAATGAAGCCACCACAAGAAATACGTAGCAAATAGTTGTGTAACTCACGTTCAATCTGGCGACTCCCCTCCATCTACCTAGACTACCTAGACGTGTCCCATCCGCGGCCCGAATGAATCAAGCTAGGACCAACGCGGAAGCATTCAAAAACGTCTCACCGTGTCACGTGGTCGCGCTACATAGCTTGACTCTTAAAGGTACAAGCCCATCTTTGCCGGAAAACCCCCCGAGATTGAGCGAATATGAGAACATTTTTAAAGATAATTCTTAAGGAAGGGATCAAACGATCACTATTGGTATTGTCTTAAATGTCTATAAGATATACCTGAAAATGCTTATTCTGCCACATGATTAATCATTTTTTTTGGCAAGAAAAAACTTTATTGAAAAGGTTATGAAAGACCCAGTGTTAAGGGACTGTTACACCAAAGGGATCAAACAACCACTATTAGGATTATCTTGAATGGCTGTATAATGTTCCTAGAAACGCTTATTCAGCCACATGATAAATCGATTTTTATGTCAAAAGAAAACTTTATTGACCAGAGTGTAAACGACAAAGTGTCAAAAGGGCTGTTCCAACACAAATTACTCGTCCTTTTCCTTAAGGGTATCTGTATAACCATGACCCTGAAATCAGGGGATTACAAGCATTACTAAGTGGATTACTGTAATATCCACCAAATCAAGGTGTTTAGAACTTCATCAAATAGGGAAGAGTTGTATCCTGAGAAATTGCCTATTCAGTGTGTCTAGCCAATCCAAAAAAAAAAAACCCCAAATGTCCCAGAATGTCTGCTCAAAAAAACCCGATCTATTCTAAGGTAAGGAATCTATCACTAACGTGTCTCTTTCAGATGCACAAGCTACATACTTGTGTACCGGTCTATCTGTAAGAGACATTAGTTAGTGATGGATTCCTTACCCCCCTCACCCATCCTCCCCATTCTGCGAACTGATTTCTAGGGTTAAGGTCATCCCTTTTAGGGCCCTAGTTTCAATGCGCCAGTGGTCAGTATCTTGCATGGCTCTGCATTCCTAGCGTGGAAAGTAGTGTTCAGAACAGACGTCCACGCGCGTGGGCGCGTCTAAGTAGCTCCGACGACGTCATCTCGGCGACTACGATGCCAACCACATACGCGGAGCCGTACGACGACGCCTACCGACGAGTAGGGGTACAGCTGACAAAAACTTTCCGGATCCAATCTGACGCCTGGAGATATTCTAAGGTAAGTAATCTATCACTAACTAATGTCTCTTACAGATATATCGTTACACAAGTAAGTAACTTGTGCGTTAATGTTTTTATAAATGTTAAAAATATGAAATTTATACAAAAGAATTCAAAATGTATTTTTGGATTTTTTAAAATTAAGTTTATGAATGGTAATACATATTTTTATTTTTTAATAGTTATTAATATAGTACTTTTATCATTGAAAATGTACGTATGAATATGAAGGTTTGTAGTTAAATTTGTGTGTTTTTACATAATAGTTTACAAAATGTTATACTACACAAAAATGGTGAGAATATGTAGTATTGACTGTCTTTGTAATGTGTTTGTTTGTAATATCTTATGTAAAATATTTTATTTTGAAGTGAATATTGTAATTTTAAACTATTTAGCCTCCAACACCTTCCCCAATAGGGTTTAGATTGGAGTGGGAATAGTAAATGACACCCCTCTAATGTCCAACATCTTACCCAATATGTTTAGATTAGAATAGTAATTGTCACCCCTTTAGTGTCCAACTCCATCCCCAATATGGTTTAGATTGGAGTGGGAATTTTTCAGGTAACACCTTTAGTGTTCAACACCTTCCCCAAATTGGTTTAGATTGGAGTGGGAATGGTACATATCACCTCTTTAGTGCCCAACACCTACCCCAAATTGGGAATAATAAATGTTACCCTCTAGTATTCTGCACATTGCCCAGTATGGTTAGATTAGAGTGGAAATAGTAAATGTCACCCCTTTAGTGTCAACTCCTTCCCCAAATTGGTTTAGATTAGAGTGGGAATAGTGAATGTTACCCCTTTAGTGTCCAACACATTCCTAAAATTGGTTTAGATTGGAGTGGAAATGATAAATGTTACCCCTTTAGTGTCCAACTCCTTCCCGAATATTGTAATTGCATTTATATAGAGCTTGCTACCGCTGATGAGGTGTTGATGAGCTTTTCAGTGAGTAGCACGCTACTCCGGAACCAAAAAAGGATTAGTGGTGAATTAGTCTAGGGAAATATGAAATTAGTTTGAGCAATGGACATGTTAGTCTGTTATTTGGATTGCAAATGTAGTGGAGGGATGGAAGAGGGAAGGGTGTGCATTTATATAGTGCTTGCTACCCCTGATGAGGTGTTGAAGTGCTTTTTGAAGGGTAGCACGCTACACCGAAACCCAAATATGATTAGTGGGGAATTAGTATAGGAAAATATGAAATTATATGAGCGGTGGACATGTTAGTCTGTTATTTGGATTGAAAAGGAATAGTGGAGGGATAGAAGAGGTAAGGGTCTAGAAAGTTTTTCTTTTTTTTTTTTCTTCATTCATAGCAGTATGAGGAGGGTTGGGATGAGTAATGGGGAGGTGGAGGGGAAAGAGTCAGAGGGAAGTGTTTAGAAAGGCTTGTTTGGGAGATCTGAATAGTAAAGAGGTATGAGATGATGCAAGGATAAGTAGAGTAGGGAAGAGTCTAGAAAGGGTTGTTTTAAGGTTCATAGTAGTGGTATGGGTTTTAGGATGAATGAGTGTGGTGGTAGAGGTTATATTTAGAGAGGTATAAGGTGAGAAATAGGTTAGTGCATTGGAAAGAGTAGTAGAATGAGGCTTGAGATGAGTCAGAGAGTTGAGGTAGAGGATACATTGAGAGCAGTATAGGGTGAGAAATAGGGTGGTGTATTGGAAAGAGTTGTAGAATAAGGTTTGAGGTGAGTCAGAGTGGAGGTAAAGGATATATTGCTAGCGATATACAGTAGTGCTTTGGATATGGTGAATTAGAAGCAAAGTAATAAATTTAAAGATACATACGTACATGGAAAGCATATATGTATAAGGAAGGTGATATGTGTAGATTAAAGTTGCATTTAATAAACTAAGACTTTCAAGTGTTTCTGTACTTTAAATAAAATTTTGGGTCTTTAAAAAATGTAATTCAATAGTAAAGCAATTGTAGATAGTTATGATAAAATAAATTACTTATTTATCCAGTGACTTATATACATGTTAAACAGAGACTAATGTACATATAAGTAATACTTACATTTGTTAAGCAGAACTAACAAATATCTATCTTTAAAAACATAATTATTATACACATTTATACAAAGCAATACACATATGTAGGTACACATCTATATTACAAATAAATGCTTATATGGAGAAGGATGTGCTGTATATTGATGTTTGAGTATGGTGGATATGTGGGGAGGAGCCAATTCTTAGTAGTCTTCTGAAGATAAGGTGGTTATCTGTGGATATTATGTTTGGCGGTAAAGAGTTTCTTAGTTTGGCTGCTTGAACATAGAAATGTGCCACCCATGTTTTTTTCTTTGTATGGTGGGATTTTGAGTAGAAGTGCCACTCTAAAGCAGAGGTTCTTTTGTTGAATGCATTTGGTGATTTTATTCCTGGTGAAGAGTGGTCCTATTACATGTATCGCTTTGTAGGTGATACAAAGCCGCTTGAATGTGGATCTTCTTGCAACCCGTAACCAATGTAGGGCTTTCAAGGCAGGGGAGATGTGGGTTTGTGGGCTAGAATGCATCTACGTTCACCAATGGCCAAGATACTAGCTGCTAGCTTACTAGCCAAATCACATGTCGTGTGGGTCGTTGAGTGGTTCCTTAAAGAAGTTATGCCATGAAACCATCCAACTTAACCTCTGAATGTGGAATGAGTAGAAGGTTGTCTCTGCATGGATGCTGCAGTGGGGGGAGCTCAGGCCTTGCAGCTGTCCACCTAACCATGTCAGTTATCAATCTGAGAAAACTAACTGTTGCAATGACTAATCTCGATTGCTCTATTATTCTAATTATAATGTGTGGTGTTTACACTAAGTGTTTTAGTCACAGGATAAGTATTTTAATAACAGATATCTAAATGCCAGATACTAACCTATCTTTAATTGATAGCCACTTCCATCTTTGAAACCCTGGGTGCATGGTTCATCTTTACTGAAGTTGCATCCTATATCCTTTGTCCTTTGTCCCATGTTGCTCCATCTCCAGTCTTGTTTACTATACAGCCCATACCAAGGGATGTTAGAAATTCTAATTATGATCTTTCTAGTTTAAGCTCCTGTGGCTGTTCCAGGCAGGGGTTCAGAACCACTGGAGTTGGCACCTGAACAGGGTATTTCACAGAGTAGTTGTCTAGTCCAGTAGTTATCCAGTCAAATATAGGTGGAGGTTGGGTTACATTTAAATACCATAATCTGTAGTGTGTTAGACCTGATTCATGTCTAGCTCTGCCTGCTGTCTGTCCTTATTGGAATGGAAGTTTAAGAATGGTCCTTTCTAAAGACTGGGATACTTAAATCTGAGATTTTAACTAACCTGCAATGAAGGGAATTTTCCTCTTAATCCCAGTTCTGCGTCTGAGGTATTAATTTAATAATAAAAATGACTATACTGATTATTTCTTCCTAAAAATCATCAATTTTAATCCTAAAATAACCAGAATATCTAAACTCTTAAATTACAGAGAAAAAAATGAAACATTGCACAAGGCTAAAAAAAACTGCTTCTTTAAGGAGCAAGCAGGTTTCATCTTCCAGCATGCATGTTCTGGCCATTTGCCTCACAGTTTTAGTTCTTATGGAAGACAATAACTAACACAACAAAGAGTAGTCTGTTAAAATTATTGGCAACCAGGGAGTGTTTGCTCAACTAGCTAGGATTTCAAGCATGTAACATTTCCTTCTGTATTGTAGGATCCTCACTTATAGTCAAACAGGATAGAGCAGCAAGTACTTTCCTCAAAACGTATGTGTCCATTTTTTGTTGTTGTTATTATTGAGGTTATTAATATGACACTGTAATAACACAATAAAAGTCAATCAATTGGCAGGACGAATATTGATCAGTATGACAATCGTAAGGGTGCAGCTGGATACATCACATAGAATATAACATGGGACTGGAAAAAATAGATGAAAACCCAGGCTATGGACATGGATCGTCATGACCACACTGTATTCGTTCAAGATACCCACTTAATTGCTTCCAAATCTTCCTGAGCTGTGTACGTCGCTTATCATTATCTATGATCAGGCACTCAGAGGACCGTATTAAAAAATTCATACCACCCAATCAAAGGATTGGGGGCCTGGGCCAATAACCAATGAAGAGCCAGGATCAGTTGAGCTAGAGCGATAGCTAAGAAATATATACCGCTTAAGTGGCCACGTATGAGAGGTGTATGGCCCAATCTGACTAGTTTAGAATCCCACCTCAAAGTGATTGGAGAGAGCAGGCAGATTCAGCTTACCAAAAACTGTCTTGCAAACAGAAGAACAGGTGGCAAAAATATGTACTGAGTCTGCCTGGTCGCAAGAACGTCTGAAACTCTTAGAATCCTACCTTAGGCTCATAATAGATAAACGATAAGGAGTCTAATAGAAATTATTAATACATTTAAACTGATGTAATTTGACTTGGGAAATATTCAGTACTGTATGTGAAAAGACATTAGAATGTTGTTTTTCAACAGGGGTATCTAAGGCCCCAAGATGTCAGCTCCACTTATTTGCCATGGTCTGTAAAAGAGCAGGCTGTTGTTGGACATTCGCTACCAGAATCATTTTATAAGCCCGACTAATTCCCTTCTTAGGTGACCACACCACAGATATTCAAGAAAGGCATTCGGGGAGCAGTCAACATCTTCCTTCTTCAGACCCCTAAAAAAGTGCCGGATTTGCAGGTAGCGAAAAAAACCTGAGCGGGGAAGAGAATGTCACTGGGACAATGTCTCAAAGGAAAGAAGACAACAGCCCTCATAGAAAGACCCCAGTGTAAATAAATGTGATGCCTGCCAGCAAGCAGTCATTAAAGCTTTGGTGCACTTGCCAAGGAAAGTTGTGATTACTCCCAAAATAAGAGTATACATTGAATAAAGTGATCCCCGCAATCCATATTTTCAAGAAGGCCCAGATAAGAGTCGAAAACCCTGAGTGTCTTATATCGAGTCCTCTTGGAATAGACATTGTCAACGAGGCCTGTATGTGGAGTAATGTCCGCCCCTAGGGAGATATTCTGGAAACAGCCATCCTAGCCCACATGGTTCGCACATGACCACTTTAACTGGTCAGGACTTGAATGCCGCTCAAATATATGCTCGCAGATCAGGTAACGAGAGTCCTCCCTCCATTCGTGACCTTTGCAGCATTCGTATATTGGCTGGGTGCATTTTGTACCCTGGGATGAACTTTTGCCCAACTGCCTCTATCTGTCTAAAAAAAACTTTAAATAAAGGGGTACGGAACAAAACAAATACACATAGTGAGGAAGGATAATAATTTTGATTAGGTTGCATCGTTCAATCAAGTCAATATGTAAGCGATGCCCCTTGATAAAAATCTCCAAAGTTGTGCTATAAAGTACATAGAAATTGAGCTTGATTATGCCTCCATTTTCAGGGAGACTTCAACCCCAAAGTAAGTTGCAGATTTGACCCATCGTCTGTCATCCCGAGAAGGAGCAATGTTAGAAAAGACCAGAGTCTTGTCAAGATTGAGTGTGTGCCCAGAGATAGCCCCATAGTCGGTCGGGTGAGATTGGAGTGGGAATAGTAAATGTTACCCTTTTGGTGTCCATCACTTTTCCTCAATATGGTTAGATTGTAGTAGGAATAGTAAATGTTACCTCTTAAGTGTCCCACACCTTTCAGAAATTTGGGATAATAAAACATATCACACATTTTTCAGTTTTTGTTTCCAATTTTTTTTATTACTGTATAGTTTTGCAATTTGAATTATATATATTTTAAGTGCAAAAATATCAAATTAGGTAAATTAAACTTTTTTTGAGGTAAATCGTATTTATGTACATTTGTAAGTTGTACCTTTTCACATTTTATTTTTTATTGTTAATAATTTGTTAACATGTATTAACTTTTTACGTATATATATTCCCAGCATTATTTTCCCATATGTTTTATTTGTATGTATAAAATAATTATGTATTATATATTATTTAATTTATACTTTACAATTTTCTCATAATTTTTTATAACATTGATTGATAAGTTTAATAATTTTTTACATTTTGTAAAATTTCTTAACGTTTTTCATCTATATTTTTGTCATTATTTTCAAATGTTTTATTAGTATATATTAGTTAATCGTATATTTTTTATAGTATTATTTAATTTATACTTTACAATTTTTTCATAATATGTTGTAGATGTGTAGTAATTTTCTAACAATTATATAAACATTTACTCAGCTTTTCAACAATATTTTCCGATCATTTCCATGGGAAGTCAGCCTTTTTTTCAGTTTCATTTGACAGCCATTTTTTTACCCCCCACCTTTTATTTTGTAATCTATCTGTGTTATTTTTAGTCGGATCCAGGTTGCAGTAAGTTGCTGCTGTTCATCGTAACTGGTAAGTCTTTTTTTTAAGGGTCTTTAAGGGTTTTGTGGGCAGAGGGGGATTTAGGAGGGATGTTTAAAAGTTAGTTATAGTGTTGTTTGTTAATTACTCTGATATATTTAGATCTAATCAAGGAGGAGAAGACCAAATACTTCTGATAAAGAACTCCACTGAAGAACTAGTCGCCACTGTTAGAAGCCTGGCGAAAGTTTCGGAACCCACTCTAAACAACTGTAGTCTTGACTTCTGCAATTTACTGGCTATGTTTTTCAAGTCCAACGTGGAAGAAGTCTACAATATGTTCAATAACAGCAAGCAAAACAACACAGAGTTTTCTGCGATCAAAGAAATTCCCTCTAAAAACAGTCTATTGGAGACTTTGTCTCCTCTGGACACGGAAGAGGTACTAAAACTAGTTCTTGCAACTAAATCAGCCTCATCCTGATCCTTGTCTGCCTAGCATAGTATACCTCGCTCCAGAAATTGTTAGTGAGTCATTGATGAAGATATATTTTTATATTTTGTTTTTTTTGTCCTCATATATGCCACCAGATTTCGTATGCTCTAGATGGGTCTCGCTGTTGCCTCTTATACTTACATTTTCGAGTCCGCCCTGGAGACAGTATCATGGCAGACAGGGATGTCCCAGAGGTAGGTTGTTTTCCTTATCCTACTCCCCCTAGCCGATGATGGAAAGCTTTAAGCCAGGGGGAGGACAGGACCGACACAACCTCTGGCATAATCATCGGACCATTTACTTGTTTAACCAGACCTCAAGTTTAGACCAGACATTCTCAGTATTCTCGTTGCGTCCAACCATGTCCATCTTACATACTTCCATTATATATTTTAAACATTCTGCAAATCTGGGGGGAACTGTTGACTTCCACTCCATGCAAATTTGTCTCCTAGCAATAACTACTACATAAAAAATAAACTGCGTATCCAGACTATTAATGTTATAGTCTTTCAGCAAACCGAAAAAAACAAGTCTAGGTGAACATATAATAGTTGTTGACAATACCTCGCCTAAAAAATCTACTATCGCTCTCCAATAGTCCTGAATTACTGGACACTCCAAAAAGATATGGACATCATCTGCTGCATTGTAGTTACATCGGGGACAGTAATAATTGTTTTGCGTTATCTTGTGCAGTTTGGCCGGGGTCCAATATACTCTATAAACTGTAAATAAATGATTACGTCTTAAATTGGCTGGTTTGATTAACCTCTGGGAAAGGGAAAAGGAATCTGACCATATTTTACTAACTTCTTCAGGAAGTTCAGCTATACTGTTTTCCCATAAATTTATCACCTCCGAGTATAGTTTGTTCTCTTCATCCTTGATTATCAACTTATACCAAAACGATACTTCTTTTATCCATTTCCCCCCTCTACAAACTGCATCAAGAATGGCTGGATCTTTTTCCCGCTGCAGATTCTGACTTGACCACCAAGCAGTTGGTAATATTTAAACCTAGTCAGGTGTCCATTTGTGAGTTGTGTTAAAGAGTTCCAATCCATTAGGCCTGAATCTACCCATAGATCTCCCCACTTTTGTAGTCCAGCTATTTTCAAGGGTTGTGAGAGCTGATCTTGGAGACATAGGGGCGTACCCGGGGAATCCCAGATTGGAGTGTATGTATGATAATAAGGAATATTAAAAACCTTCCGAATAAACCCCCAGTTTTTAAGTGCAGTCTGAAGTATCTTAAGGCGAATTTTTAAAAAAAAATTCTGGTCTCCGAACTTGAATAAAAAATAATCGTGGTCATAAGGTAAATCGTATAGTAAAGCCTGGAACAAGCGGCCCTGTGATGATGCGTCTAACATGTTCGCAAGTAGCCTGAAGTTTTTAAATTGAAAGGCATGACAATATGATAGTAAGTCTGGAAGGGCTAAACCCCCAATTTTTAAACCCCTTCTCAATTTTTTCCATGCTATCCTGGATGACTTACAAGCCCATATAAATGATCCAATCTTACCCTGGAGAATATTAATATCTTTCGAAGAAAATGATAAAGGGATACAATTATATAGAAAAGTCAATTTGGGAAGGATAGTCATTTTGATGAGGTTAACTCGGCCATAGATATTTAGTGGCAGATTCCCCCATCTTGTTAAAGTTTTATTAATGTCTTTGACCACCGTCTGCCAACTAAGTAATGGTATGTTCTTTAGTGCTTGAGTTAAATAGATTCCCAAGTATCGCATTTTTTGTTTCACGCCCTGTATATGTATGTTGTTATTCCAGCCCATTATCTCTGTTTTCTCACTATTAATCCGGTAGCCTGATAATTTTCCGAATTCTTCTGATAGATAAAATAGCCTGGGTATTGCTACTGAGTGATTAGAAGTATACAAGAGGAGGTCATCTGCATAAAGGGCAGTTTTTAATGACATATTGCCAAGCTTAAAAGGTTGAATTGTATTGTCGTCTCTAATTCCGCAAACAAAAGGCTCCATGTAGACATCAAACAAAAGAGGGGATAAAGGGCAACCCTGTCTAGTGCCTCGAGATACGTCAAACCAATCAGATAGTATTCCGTTTACCAAAACTTTTGCCTTTGGGTTATGATACAATGATTTGACAGCCCTAATAAAAATTAGGGGGAACCCAAATGCCGACATTGTAGCCCATAGATACTTCCAGTTGACCTGATCAAAGGCCTTAGCCGCATCTATCGCAACCAAGGCCAACGGGAGGTCTTTATCGTTAGCATAATCTATAGCCCCTATAACTTGGAATGTTAATTCGTTTAGCTGTCTCCCTGGAATAAAACCTCTTTGATCAGGGTGGATTATAGATTTTATAATCTTCGATAATCTGGTAGCTAAGATTCCGGAGTAGATTTTCATATCTGTATTTAAAAGTGAAATTGGTCTGTACGACTCTTGATGAAGATATTTAACGAAATCCTGAAAACATGACACTTCCCAGTTTAGTGGACGATAACATCAATTTAGCCATTAACAAAAAAATCTAATCTGTATCCACTGGAACCCAGGATTTAAAGGCCTAGCTCCAGACTGCCATTTACTTCAAAAGTCCTGGACAGGGCACTAAACATTGAGCTCACTTTCTTCATAGGAAATGACACTTCTTTCTGGTCACCCATCTGGTGGCCTACGGATATGGGTACTCTTACCTCACCAGTTAAACAAGGTATGAAATTTAGGAATTCTCTTTGAGAATAGACTGACCTTTAAATATCAGATCAATGCCTAAGTCTCATCAATTTGTCCTTTCATTCCACTTGACCTTCAGAAGGCAGTTGTGACCACGCTGGTCTTATTTAAACTGGATTACAGAAATGCCTTATTCCTAAACATGCAAAAAAGACTTCTGCAGAAAATACAAATGCTGCCAAATTACGTCGGCACACCTACTTTTGGGCGTACCTAAATATCAATGTGTCTCCCAGTTTGGTCAAACTACTCTCGCTCCCAGTTGACAAAAGGATTTCATTTAAATCGTTATGCATTGCTTTTAAAGTGCTGCACAGTGTTGGTCCAGATTATTTAAGACATTGCTTTACCTGGTACACTCAATCCAGCAATCTGAGCTCAACTCCTGCCAAGCTCTTAGTGATCCCCAGAATAAAAAGCTCATTGGAGTGGAAAAAGCTTAATTGCAGGAAAAGATAAATTGTGGCACTCTCTTCCCATCACGCTAAAGGACAGTCCTAACCTATGGTCCTCCAGGACATCCCAAAAACCTTGGCTTTCCAGCAACTAACACTGTTCCTTTAAATTCCTCGTGCTTTCACTTTTCAAAAGCAGCACCAAGAAACCTATGGTATTGAGCTCTTTATAAAATTAAAACCAAATCTATTGCTCTTACTATTTTACATTAGTTTGTCGTCTGCGTTTTTTACACTTTTAATAATGTATTACAGTGTTATGTTGGGGGTGTTATAGTTTGATGATTAACTGCTATGTATATGTATTCGGAATGTAATGTGTTTTGCAGGTTTTGTCAACGAATGGGCGTTTGAATGTGACTTTTTTTTTTTAAGGATATGAGTTTGGCTTATAACAGACCAATGGTTTTTACTTTGATTGTCTTGTTTAGGTTTCCTGTAGCAATTTGTTTTAAAACACCTTTTAGGTTTTTTTTTATGGGACTTTGATACATTGGATTACTTCAAGGGATTTCGATTGGAACCGTTATGTTTTTGAATTTTTAGGGGCAGGAGTGGGGTTGGATTAATTTGTCTTATTTGTGGATTACTAGTTTTTGTTATATGGAGTCAGGAAAAGATCTGAAGTTACAGAACAGTCAGTTTGAAATATTAAATTCACGTTGGGTGGCAAATGTGATATTACATTGTTTATATTAACTGTATATGATTGTTATGTGTAATTGTTAGGATTATGTGTTATTATTTTAAGTGATGGATTAAATTATATTTTAACTGTTTTGGTTGGTGAGCCTTTAAAAAAATCCTTCATATATATTTTTGTTATATCAGTCTTTACTAATATTGTTATTTTAAACAGTTGTTTGACTTATCTAATAATATTTAGTATTTTTTTAATAGATTTGGTATGTTCGTTTACAGTTTTGTGCTTTTTGAGGATTTTGGTAGGTTAGCATTTATTTTATAGGATGCTTTTGGCTGTCATTTCTAAGCAATGTAGTCATTTGTTATTTATGAAGAGTTTGACTGTAATTTGTAGCATGTTGTAGATCCTTTTGCTTTGTTTGCTAAGTTTAGGGCCAATTTCACTAACTGATTGCTCCATTCTTAGTTCTTGGTAGCTTTGCTCTTTTGTAATGCTTCTATAAATGTGTATAGTGTAGGTTGAGTTCTGCTTAGTGTAGATTGGAAGGAATTGTGCCATCCTTCCACTGCGTTCTATATTTTGGCTTCCTGTGCTGTCATAGACATTCCAACATGATATTTGGAATTTGGGTTGGTGTCTGTGTCGAGACCGATGCAATCTACCAACCCAAGTGTCTTCAAAATAGTCCATTAGGTGACTACGTTTGTCTTCATTTTGTTGGTAGAAAGGGCTTTCTATTAGTAGATTGTTGTGGTTGGCTACCTTTGTCACAGGGACATAGGCTAATGCTGTTTTTCTTTTATTACAATGGAAAATTGGCTGTTTGTGTAATATACTACACCTAGTGCAGATTTTTGGAGATGTCTCTATATACTTTGAAGTTATAGTAAGAGGCTTGTATAGCTGTGTGGGGGCATACTTTTAGAATGGGTTGAATGAGGTGTCTCCAACTTGTTGATCGGATCGGGAGTACCAGCAGCTCATTGTCACCTTCAGAGTAGCTCACAGACTTAGGTTCTGTTTTTTTAAAAGCATAGAGTCACATGTTTCTTTTAAATTTGAGAGAAGACTGTGTTTATTTTACATTCTTCTGTTCAGGTTGGAGATAGCAGGGCCTGAAATTAAAAGTGTTGGAGTAAGATTTATGACCCATGGGACAGAAGTGAAGAATTCAAGCACGGAGGTATTTAACTCTTTAAAAAGTACTAGTCAACTCAATATTGGAGTGTGAGCACAAAAGGATGTTTCTGAATGTTTTGAAATGCTACAAATGTAAAAGTTACCTTAATGATTAAGTTAACTCTTTATTTTCTCCCATTTCAAAGTGTTGCATTTACAAATAGCAGGCCTCTTGCTCCCAGTAACCAGTAGTAACTTTGCCATATTTATAACTGAAAAATACAGTCCTCTGTTTTTTAAATGGCAGAAGTTTAAAGTAAAGAAAAATATGTCTAGCAAACATTATCTTAATATTTTTCTCCACCTTCAATTAAGCCAATTATGTCTGATGTGCTATGAAGTATGTTTCTTGACTTTAAATTCCTCCCATTCAAACAAATGGCTGCGTTTTTCTGTTATAAATATGGTACTTCTTCTACAGCCCACTGGGAGCAAGAAACGTGGTGTTTATAGATGTGACACTTGGAAATGGGATTAAATTAAATGATGAGTTTTATTAAATCTATATATACATAAAGTTAACTCTTTAGTTTAATTTTCTACCATTTCAAGGTGTCGCCTTTACACACAGCAGGCATCTTGCTCCCACTGGCTAGTAGACACAGTGCCATATTTATAAGTGAAAAGTACAGTAATTATTTTAAGTCAGAGACATTTAAAGTGCAGAAAACTCTTCCATATCATGAGCATTTTTGCAGAATGCTTTCTAGACTTTAAATTTGTCCTATAAAAAAAGGTTATATGTTTGTATTATACATGTAGAGGTGCCACATATGACGAAAGGTATTCCAGTGCCACAAGTACATACAATATAGACTCTCAGTCATCCTTATACATTTATCCCATCATGCACACGCTTGTTCATACATCCCCATAGACCATACTGACACACATGGCAATTCTGTCATAGTGCCCCTAGTCAAAGTATTTTGCTCAAACCATAGTATCTTGTTCTATGGACATTAGGCTTAAAGTCAATAGAACCTGATTAGAAGGTGTCTGGTAACAGTGCACGAGTTGCTTGGCATTCAGTACCTCACAATGATTTTCACTTATCAGAAGTAGCTCTCACTATAGAAAAGGGTGGAGACCCCTGGGTTGACTCATGGCTTGTTCAATGTCTATTAATAATGTTTTGGTGGTAGCAGTTATTTGTTGTGTGTTTTATGTGGTTTAAGAGCTCGTAATAAGTGCTGCTTTGTTTATTTGGTAATAGGGCATATAGAAAAGGGATATTTGTGTTTTGACTTTTACCATGTATGGTGTACATCTGATGTCAGAAACTGGATTACTCCCCTCCAGCGAGTATCCAAACCGAATGACATTCCTTAAAAGAAAAAAATGCAAATTTGACATATTGGAAGGAGCCATCCCTAAAGAGAACACATTCTTCTTCAAGCAGTTAGGTTTGGGAGCCGTTTGTAAAAGCGGATCCAACTTTTATTTCTTCTAGTGTTCATTCTTTAAATGTCACAGACACTACGATTGCACCACAAGGCCCAAGAATTCCAAGAAGGTGGCAGCAGTCATTGAACTACGACTGTTATGAAAGCTGAAAACTAGATCTCTTGACAAGAGCAGAGATTGAATTGTCAAGAGAAGATTGTAGTGAGATCTCACAATATTGGCCAAATACTTGCAGTAGTGCCCAACATCACCTCACAATTACTGTAACCGTTATCTCCCGCAACAAAGAAAGGTATTGCCAAAATGAATTGATTCGGGGACCACAGGCAGGTTTCTGGATCTGACCCTGGCAGATCGATTAGGTATAAGAGTTCCAAAGGACCAACCAGAGCCCATCAGAGCCATGGATGGCTCTGAATTGTTGTCAGGATTAATTTGATTTCAGACTAAACCCTTGATTTTAGTCTGTCAAAATGGTTATACAGAGGACTAACCTTTGATTTTATAGATACGTCTCCCTTTGGTGCAGTCCTATAAGTGCCCTAGTTGCAATTCTATAACCCTAATATTGATTGAGCTCTTTGTATGGTGACCCTAGATTCCTTTACTTGTTTATACTACCAAGAAGTGCCTGATTTAATGATTCCCTTGAGTTGTGCCCTAACATGAGAAGCCCCTAAAGGGGCATTACCTGAAGCCTACCACAAACTTTTCAACGTGTTCAATGACAAGAAAGCAACTCAACTTCTCACATACAATATTTGACCTTGTAGCTGTAGCTGAGTATATTCCCTTGCCGGACCTGAGAACGAGCATCTCAAAAAATATCTTGCAGAGCTCCTAGAAATAGAAGTCATTTGGTACTCCACTTCGCCTGTGTCTTCCTTGTTCATTTTTTTTTCAAGAAAATAACTGCAAATTATGGGCCTGCATTGATTACAGAGAAGTTAATAAGGCAATTATTAAAAACCGGCATAAATTTCCCTTAATTCCTCTATTATTAAATCAGGTATGTAATTACACTATGTATACCAAATCAGACCAGTTCACTCGGACCCGTGAGGGCGACGATTGGAAAACCGCCTTTAAAAAAAAATTCGACTTATTCGAATACACAGCGATGCGCTTTGGGCTTTGCAATGCCCCAGCTGCATTTGAATACTTTATTAACGAGGTTCTGGATGTCTGCACCATCGTCTACATTGACAATATTCTAAACAAGTCTTAAACAGAGAGCCCAACATGTGAGAGAAATTCTACATTATTTGCATGAAAACAATCTCTTTGCAAAACTTAAAAAGTGTTCCTTTCATGTGAAATCAGTGGAGTTCTTGGGGTATTTTCTATCGCATGCTAGCATAACCATGCACCTTAAGAAAGTAGATGCCATTTTAAAATGGCTTGCTCCATCCTCGGTTAAAGGAGTTCAGGGTATACTTGAATTCGCCAATTCTAGCTGCAATTTATTACTTAATTCTAAGAGATTGTTACCCCATCACGCAGCTTCTAAATAAGAACACAACTTTTAAGTGGACAGAAACAGCAAACCACGCCTTTGAACTTCTAAAACAAAGATTTACCACTGCTCCTACATTGAGTCATCTAGACCCAGATCAACCTTTCTTTGTGGTGGCAGATGCCTAGCAGTTAGCGGTTGGGGGAGTGTTACCACAGGGACACCCCAAGGCAAGTCATTTTCATCCAATAGCTCCAAAACCTCCTACCAGTCTAACAAAATTACACTTTAGCAGACAGGAAATTATTGGCAATAAAATCGTTTTTTGTAAATTATTTATTAGGAGCAAAACACACTGTTACAGTTTGCTCAGGCCACAAGAATTTACAATTCTTTAGTTTGATGAAACCCTTAACCCCAGTCAGATGAGATGGCTACATTTTTTTCAATGAATTTGATTTTATAATCACATACCGACCAGGTAGCAAGCAAGCCAAGTTAGATGCCCTGCCATGTAGAGGATATTCAACCCTAACTGATACCCAAGTGAGTTTCCAAAACGTAATCCCAGAGAACAAGATTATAGCCATTTGTAAGATTGAAGACTTCATAAACGAAGTCAGAAAGTTTCTCCAGTCACTAAATTCAGGTCAATGTTGCAAGACAAAAGATAAAGTATAAAAGAGGATGTATCATGACCGTATCATGACCTTTTCTATTTTTCCCTACCTCACTGTTAATGCAGAAGGTTCTGTATTGGAATAATGACAGTGCACTTTCTGGACACCCAGGAGATTGAAAACCACTAAGCAATTGTAATTGGAGATATTGGGGGCCACCGATGCACAGAGATGTCAAAGAATACATCCAAACTTCCTCAAAATGTGCACGCAATTGGTTTCAGCATTCACTGCCTTCAGGACTACTAGGGCTCCTAGCAGTATCCCTGAGACCGTGGCATACCATAGGCCTAGACTTTGTCAAGAATCTACCAACCTCTAACTGAATAAAACACCATTTTTGTGGTAGCAGATTTATTCACTATGAGGGGCCCATTTTGCCTCGTTTAAAATTCCTTCGGTAAGGGAGCTAGCTGACATCTTTATGCAAGAAACATAAAAAATGCATGGACTACCTTTCAAATTAATTTCCAATCAAGGTCCACAATTTACAACCACATTTTGACAGAACCTTTGTGCAACTTTAGACACTGTTCTGGACATAATATCCCCAATCAGACAGACCGAACAGTGCCAATGAAAAAATGGAACACAGCTTGCACTGTTTATTAGCCCCTGTGTCAAGTGGATGGGATAAAGCTCTACCTCTGGCAGAATTTATATATAATGATAGTATCCACTCAGCTAAGGGGTTTCACACCTTTAATTGCCTAATAGTACTACATCCTAAGTCAGTTCCACTGGCCGAACCTAGTTGCCAAGAATCGATATCATCAGTAGCAGAACACCACAAAGTACTGCACAAAAATCAGCAGGAAGCATCCTTAAGTCTTGCCAAAAGTTCAAGTTCAAAAGTTCAAGTTCAAAATTTGTATAGCGCACTACTCACCCAGAGGGTCTCAAGGCGCTTGAGGGAGGGGGGTACTTTACTTATCGAATATCCAAGTTTTTAGTTGCTTTCTGAAGGAGAGGTGGTTCTGAATAAGGCGGAGGTGGGTGGGGAGAGAATTCCAGGTTTTGGCCGCTAAGTAGGAGAAGGATCTTCCCCCCATGGAGGATCTATGGATGCGCGGAATTGCCGCGAGGGCTTGATTGGACGATCGTAGTTGGCGGGTGGGGCTGTAAAAGGACAAGTGCGTGTTGAGGCATTCGGGTCCTAGGTCATAGAGGGCTTTGTGTGCGTGGGTGAGGAGACGGAATGTTATTCTCTTGTTGATGGGGAGCCAGTGGAGGTCTTTCAGGTGACGGGAAATGTGAGCTTGGTGGGGGATGTCTAGTATGAGTCTGGCTGAGGCGTTTTGGATGCGTTGGAGTGTTTTCTGTAGTTTGGCAGTGGTTCCGGCGTAAAGGTTGTTTCCGTAATCCAGTCAGCTTGTGACCAGTGCGTGGGTGACCGTTTTTATTGTTTCGGTGGGGATCCAACTGAAGATTTTTTTGAGCATGCGTAGGATGTTGAAGCATGATGATGAGACGGCGTTGACTTGTCTGGCCATCGAGAGGGAGGAGTCTAGGATGAAGCCCAGGTTACGCGCGTGGTCCGTAGATATGGGTGCGGTTCCTAGTGCCGGTGGCCACCATGAATCGTCCCAAGCAGAGGGGATGAACCTAAGATGAGGACTTCTGTTTTGACTGAGTTCAGTTTTAAACGGCTGTTTTTCATCCACTCTGCTACTTCTTTCATTACTTCGTGTAAGTTGGTTTTGGCGGCGTTTGGGTCTTTGGTGAGGGAGAGGATCAGCTGGGTGTCGTCTGCATAGGAAATTATGTTGAGGTTGTGTTGGCGCGCGATGGATGCGAGGGGACTCATGTATACGTTGAAGAGGGTGGGACTGAGTGATGATCCTTGTGGTACGCCGCAGATGACTTCGGTAGCCTCTGATCTAAAAGGGGGGAGGTGGACTCTCTGGGTTCTTCCGGCGAGGAACGAGATGATCCAGTCCAATGCTTTTCCTTGTATACCGACGTTGATGAGGCGTTGTATGAGGGTGTTATGACAGACTGTGTCGAAGGCTGCGGAGAGGTCAAGTAGGATGAGGCCAACTGTTTCTCCGTTGTCCAGTAGTGTTCGAATGTCGTCATTTGCTGCGATGAGGGTGGTTTCGGTGCTGTGTTTGGCTCGGAAGCCGGACTATGAGGGGTCGAGGGATTTGTTGGATTCGAGGAAGGCGGCGAGCTGACTGTTGACGGCTTTCTCAATGACTTTGGCAGGGAAAGGGAGGAGCGAGATGGGACGGTAGTTCTTAAGTTCAGTGGGGTCTGCTGTGGGCCTCTTCACAAGGGCGCTGAGTTCGGCATGTTTCCAGCTTTCGGGAAAGGTAGCGGAGTTGAGGGAGCAGTTGATGACGTCTCGGAGATGGGGTGCGATAATGGAGTTTGCTTTGTTGAAGATGTGGTGGGGACATGGGTCGGTTGGCGATCATGAGTGGATGGAGTTCATCAGGCGGATGGTGTCTTCGGTGGTGATTGGGTTCCAGGCGCAGAGGTTGTTGGAGGGGGGTTTAGGTTCAGATGTGGGTGGAGTGGACTGGTCTCTGTACTGGTTTTCAAAGCTGTTATGTATGTCGGTGATTTTGTTGTGGAAGAATGAGGCTAGGGAGTCGCAGAGGTCTTGGGAAGGAGAGATGTCGTTGGTGCCGGCGGTGGGGTTGGTAAATTCTTTGACGATGTTGAATAGTTCCTTGCTGTTGTGGGCGCTGTTGTCAAGTCGATCCTTGAATGCTGATTTCTTGGTGGATCGGATCAGTTGGTGGTGTTTGCGGGTGGCGTTCTTGAAGGTGGCCAGGTTGACAGTGGTTGGGTTTTTTCTCCAGGCTTTCTCGAAGGTGCGACAGAACTTCTTGGATTTCTTAAGGTCGTCGTTGAACCAGGGGGCTCCCTTGCTACCTTGCTTGATTAGATGGTTTTCCAAGGGTGCTAGTTCATTGGCGCTGCAGGTGATCCATTGTGTGAGGTTGGTGGCTGCTTGGTTTGGGTCCGATGATTTGGCAGGAGGGTTTTGGTGAAGCGATGTGAAGAGCTGGTCGGTGGTAATTTTGGTCCAGTTTTGTCGGGGAATTGGTTGTCGGAGGAGGAAAGCACAATCAGACAAACATCGTAACCAGAACTGGATTATAAACCATGGGGATTTCGTTTAGCTGTCCACATGGGACTTCAAATTGGATGCTCCACGTAAACCTCAACCTTGTTTCCTTGAAATGGGCCTGGGGTCATTGTTAAGTTATATTCCGGTGTTTGAGCCTCAAAGACGGGAGGTAATTAGCCACTTCTTGGCCTTGGAATTGAGGCCCATTGTCTGTTCTGAATTCTCGAAGCATTCTATGACTTGCTACAATTTTTGTCTAGTTTGGAAAGCACCTCTTCAGCAGAGGTGGAGGCCACAATTTCCATTTACAGGTACCTGGAAAAATCATCCACAATTACCAACATTTGGTGCCCATCCTGAAGGGAAACCAAGTCTGCGCTGGTCCTGATCCAAGGGTGGGACATAGCTGCTTCTTTGATAACTGCCCATGCTGGTTGTTGCCTCACACAGGAACTTTCCTTTACTGTTACTTTGCCCATCGAGTCCATCCCCGGGAACCAGACTGTTGACCGAAGGCAAGGTTTGGGCCTCACCATGCCTTGGTGCCCTATGTGAGCAAGTTGTACAGCTTGTCAGTTGGGGGTTTTCAGAATGATCCTCTGGATTCCTCAGAGATGGCAACCTTTCATTGACGTGCCTAGTAACTGACATATATAATGTGGGGACCAAAGGGGGAACTGGGATTCCTGTGTGCATTTCAACAAATTTCTAGTAATGCTATTCGGCTGTTTTACGGCGTTGCAGTAATGGCAAGTTGATAGCTCTCATTTCCAATCATGAGTGATATTATGTCTTTGATTGAGCTAGGCTTAGGTCTGGACTTCTCTGGGACAAGTTTGACATGTTCTTCTATCTCTTGTGCCTCTCCTTCCTCTTGAATTGTTGGCGGTTGGGATGCTGGATAAGAGGTTTGCCGGGGTTGTCAAACCTGGTCAATCCCTAAAGGAGAATGAACCCACCTGTGTCTGGAGCATCCATGTCTCTATTCTTGGAAGGTGTTTATTTAGGGACCCCTTGAAAAGAGGCACCAGAGGTTTGTAGCCTGTGGTAACGCTGAAAAGGAGGCGGTATAATTATAACTGAAATTGACTGCAACCCTAATGGACTGCTATGGGTTGTTTCTTGATGTGAGAATAGTGCTAATCCATTGGGGTTAAGGCAGGGGCAGCTCCTCCGCTGAGGCTGAGGAGCGTTGCACATTGCTTTTAAGACCAGAGCAAAGTAAAAATAAAATGGTAATAGCAGAACATTATTATCATTTTACTTTTTAGTATTGGTTAGGGTGGGGTGGAGCTGGGCTGCGTGACTCCAGCAGAGGGAGGAGTGGTGGTTGCAACATAAGTGCGCATGTCGGGCCGTCCAAACCGTCATGCACACAGTGCATGTTCTCCACTAGCTATATTGTACAGCCTGGGGAGAGAACATGCCCAGCCTTCCAGGCCATCTATAGCGCCGAACCACAGCACTCAGACCAATCACAACTCTGCTGTAAGAGACTGCGAGCTTCCGCTCCAGAGAAAAGGACGGAGGAGAAGCGGCGTCATTGGCATTCACAGGTAAGTCTTTTTTTCCCCTACCCCACCTGCCACAGCCACCATCCCCTATGAGGACCTTCTGCCTCGGTGCCACTACACTCTCTTTTTTTAATTTTTTTATTACAGAACCGGTATCAGCATAAGACAATCAAGAAAAAGTTTTACACAATACGCACAGTATATACAAGGGGAAAACATTTATAACGGTGTAAGAGGAAGAAAATAAATGCATAATACTTCAAAAATGAATAGAATATCATTACAAAACATTGGAAAACCATGGAGCAAAAAGGAAATCAATAAATTAGAAAATAAAGTTTTGTTAGTCTCAGCCGATACCACTAGGAGTTAACCCAGCTTTCCAAGTAGAGACGGCTTGCCATAACATCTCCCCTCGAAGCTTTGCTTTACGTCCTCTGGTGGCAAAAATAGCCGATTCGTAACTATAGACCGCTAGAAAGCGAGCTAGCCACATTTGAAAACTAGGAGGTGAAGCTTCTTTCCAACAGGCAGACAAAATTAATCTCAATACCGCTGTACCAGTGAATAATAATCTTTCTTCAGCTTTAGAAAGTTTTAAAGAATCATCATAACCTAAAACAAATAGGGTATCGGACTCAGGAAGTTTACGACAAAACATTTTCTCCCAAAATGAGGCAATCATACTTTTGATGACAATAAGTTCAGAGCAATTACTAAACATGTGTATTAGAGTAGCGGGTCCTTGTGAGCATCGTGGGCATCGATCGGTCTCTCTTTTGCCCCACGCGAAGAGTTTGGCCGGGGTAAAGTAGAGATCGAATACCGTTTTGAACAACTGAGCTTTTAGATTACTAGCCATAAACCAATTATTACTCATCTCCAGGACTCTGTCTATGTCAACATCTGGATTGTTAAGTTTCACCACCCATTTAGTTTCCATCTGTTCAATATCATTATGTGTATTAGTCAGAAGTATGTCATAAAAAGTTCCTATCTTAGTTTTAAGACTGGCGAATGCCTCAATTATATCAATTTTTGAAAGACAGATTGAAGCACTTTTTGCCCTTCATTTAACATGTAGTTGTGCAAACGTAAGAAAATCCCCATCAGAAAGACCACATTTTAATTTTACGTCAAGAAAAACAGTGTCTGAACCTTTTAACAAAACATCGTTAACTGTTTTAATACCCATCCTTTGCCATTTCTTTGCGGTTGAATCAAATTCAAGGCCGAGTGTAATAGTGGAATGTAGCAAAGGTGTATAGCTGTTGATTTTACCAATCTGCATATGTTTAACTACTTTATTCCAAATTATCCAAGCACTTTCTAGGATTTCTCCCTTGTTCTTCTTATAATAACTTGCTTCGGTCTTTCTTAGTAATAGACCGTTGGCATCTTGGTCAATTAAAAGCTCATATATTGAGGGGATTAAGGTTGTATCTGTTCCAGTAGCTTCGAATGAATCTAACACCATAGGATTTAGCTGTTTATGGAAAGCTGCCCAATGATAAAAGGTAATATTCGGTAACGTAAGCCCACCCCTATCTAATGGAAGAGACAGAAAGGAAAATGATCGTCTAATTTTCCCATGTTGCCACACAAATTTAGACATAAGTGTGTTGATCAATGTAAGAATTTTAGGATCAACAAATAGAGGAATAGTTCGAAAAAGATATAGGCATCTAGGCAGTATGTTCATTTTCAAATAGTTCACCCTACCTATAATGGAGAGGTAAAGACCATTTACTCTATCCAGATCCGTCTTAATCTTGTCTAGGAGTGGATCAAAATTATTTTTCACTAGAGTCTTAGTATTAGTGCAGATAATCACTCCAAGATAAGTAGCTGTTTTGGCTCTTCTTTGATCTGGACAGACAGTATTATCAGTGCATAAAATAATAGTCTTTCCTCTGTTGAGAGAATAACCCGAGCAAATGCCAAATTCTAAGGCCAATCGCTCAATTTCGTGAATCGCCTTGATTGGATGGGGTGTTAACACCGCGATGTCATCAGCGTGGGCTAAAACTTTTGATTCAAATTGATTACAGAGAACTGGCTTAATAACATTACTTTCCAAAAATTTGAGAATTAAGGGGTTGATATAAAGAGCGAAGAGAAGGGGCGAGCAAGGACACCCCTGCCTTGTACCTCTTGCAATATTAATATAGCCAGACTCTGAGCCTAACATTAAGATTTTTGCTTTGGGTTGTAGATACATAGATTTTATGGATTTCAAAAATTTAGGGCCGAAATTAAGACGTGCCATGGCAACCCACAAAAAGTTCCATGAGACACGATCAAAGGCTTTCTCAGCGTCAAGCAGGATCATTGATATCTGGTCTCCCGTGACAGACATGGCATCAAAGAGGGCAATAGCCCGACGGGTATGATCTGTAGTCCCTTTACCCGGGACGAAGCCATGCTGCCACGGAGAGACCAGATGCCCTATGACCCCACTGAGTCTGAGAGCCATCACTTTTGCATATAATTTGGAATCCAAATTAATCAGAGATATTGGGCGATAGGATGTTAATTGCTCGGGTGATTTTCCCTTCTTTGGAAATACAATGATGCTAGCCTCGTCCCACGAACATGAAGGAATACCATTGTATTGAACCCCCAAGAATAGGTCATATAAGAGGGGACATAATTGTTGGCTAAGAATTTTATAAATATCGATCGGCAATTTGTCTGGGCCGGCTGCTTTGCCAGATGTTAACAGCAATAATGAAGACTCTACTTCTGCAATCGTGATCTCGGCTTCTAGCTCTTCTCTTGCAGTATCCTCTAATAGACTAACGGCTGCCGGATTGTTGAGAAAGCTCGCCAGAAAATTATCAATATCTTTTTCAGATACTACACTCTCAAAGCTGACAGGAAGGAATATATGTTAATTTAGCAATGGAATGAAAAGGAACTTTAGGTATTTAGTGATTTAAATTGGCAGGTACCTCCAAGTAGTACCTACACTTCTTTAATGAGAAAGGCGGAGCACCAGCACTTCTTTTGATGGGGGAATGGGAGAGTGCTGGCATTTCTCAACATCAAACCATGTCAAGCGCTGGGTATGAGTACCAGTGCACACTGTTCATGGGCGTAGGAAGTGTGGGGGACGCGGGGGATATATCCCCCCCCCCAGATTTTGGAGTGGGGGGGACACGGGGGACAAAAGAATTTCCCCTTTTCCTTTCAGTCATTTGCAGGGCCATTAGCGTGCAAAAGCAAAACCTAATGGCCCTGTACTTGACCTGTGACCTCACCTGCCTGCAGTCAAAGAGGCCTCGCCCTCTGCCCTTTGTTATGCTGCATGAAGGCTCGGCGTCCTGGGAAGGGCAGAGAAGGAAAAAAAACTCAGTCTCTTTTCCTTCATACCCCGGGAGAAAGCAAGGACAGTGTCAACTTCTCCTGTCCTGCCTCTGGCAGCTGTCCTCCTCCCCTCTCTCTTTATTCCTCCATCTCTTTCTGTCTCTGTCTCGCTCCTCCTTAAGGTCTGATTTCAAGCGCTCTTATGTACCCTCTCTTGCCTCTCCTTTTCTTCGTTTCCCAGAGAAATGGATCCAAAATAGGCAGAACACTTTGGCTGGAAATGTCCTCATTTACTGACCGTCTTATTATTCCAAAGAAAAACCTCGGGATGGAGAGAAAAAATAATGAAATACCGAAATAAAGTAATACAGAGTGGTCAGCAGACAGGCCGGATTGTTATTTACATCCACACACATTAGCGCCACTTAACAGAGCTTGCCAGTGAAAGCGCTACTTTCTTTCTTTCTTCTTTCTTTGAACAACATTGTTTTCCCAGGGTGGGGAACCATTCCTAAAGGGACTGAAATACCTGGTTGATGGATGGAGTGGAAATGTTTAATATGATAATTTTCAACTGTTTTAATTATTTTAGCTTATAAAATGTGTACTGAGGCTCTGTGTCCGGGGATGTGGTCTTTTTTAAACCAAACTGCTTACATTTTTTAAAGGATATAAGCAATGGACATTGAAACAGGTCCCTTCCTGGTCCTGTAGCAATGTCCTGAATTTTTCAGGCAAAATCACTTACTGATTTCTGAATAATGAGTTTTAAACTGTTAAGGTAACCATGTTGCTCCTGAATACATTTCACATGATTTGCTTATTCGTGCATTCCTTATGAGTGTTTGCTTTTTCTAGGGTGTTATTCATTTTTTTCAGGTGGCATTTTATTGTTGTCTAGTGCATAATTTGAATTTAGTCGCAGCACAATTGAGTTGTAGCTGAAGGCAGTGCACGTTTCTCTCAGTGGGGCGGTATGGTGTTCAGTGTGGGAGAGGATGTGGCACTCTGGCCATAGCTGCTGAATTTGGAACTGGAGCACCATTTTCAGCCTTCATGAACAGTCCACCAGACCGCACTGCTGACAGAGCTCATTCCGATGCTACACCTTAGAAGGCCCGATAGACCTTGGAAGCCCTGGTGTCTTAGCACCCGCAGTTGGACCCTACGGGTGGCAAGTGTGAGTTAACCTTGAAGGCCTGTCCACCACAATCCATACTGCAGTTCACCTCCAGTCTTGCCAGCAGGCGTACGAAGAAGCACACCCTAGATCGACAGTGACACTGAGGTCACAAGATCCTTGAGGCCAGTCCACCGCACCCATTGGTATCTCCATTGGCCTTTTTCAGCAGTAGTGGTGGGTTGGGAATGTAGGATTTGCATGCACACCAAACTAAGGGGGTGATTATAATGGAGGTGGGACAGCCACGTCACCCCGTCAGTGGTGGTCCCACCGCCGTCGGTGACTGCATCACCACCAACCATATTACAATGGTGGGTGGTTCCCTGGCGGTCGGAAAGACCAACTGCCACGCACCCGACTGGCTCCTTGAGCCCACCAGTGCGGCGGAGGGGCTTGTGGTTCCTACAATGCTGGTGGTGCCTACCTGGCACCACAGTAGGGATTACGATACCCCTTACCCGCCAGCCTATCCATGGCGGTTCACCCGCCTTGGAAAAGTTGGCGGAAAGGGACTTTGGAGGCCTGTAGGAGGCCCCTTTCCCCCAGTCCCAGACATGGGACCTGGGGGACATCTAAGAATCCCCCCTACATATCACTGCACCATGTGGCAGGCACCGCATTGTGCCTGCCACGTAGTGCAGTGATATATGTAACATGGCAGTTTTTACATTGCGGCAGATGATGCAGCCAGCAGCACCTGCTGCAATGTAAAAGATAGGCACTGCGCACACCATAGTGGCGGTCGCATAGTAATGCCTATCGTGGGGCCCCCACCTTGGAGGCCAGCAGTCCCATTCCCTGACTCGATAGCGGACGGACTGAAGTCCACCTGCCATCGTAATCAGCCCCTAAGTTTGCAAACTTCATGGTCTCTGCTTCATGCACAAACACTTGCAGCCTGCTTTCAGGCTGCTGGAGTTATGCAACAATGGAGGCCAAAATGATGTTGCAGTGTTGACTAAATGATGCAACAATAAAAAGGCTGCAGCGTAATGCAGTGCACTTTATGATACTTTATTATTTTGACATATTTATACATACCGACAGCCTCTGCAAAGCTTTTGCCTCATTAGTACCTGTGTAACATACAAATGCAGCAGTGGGAAAGGTGACCAGTCAACCTTTGCAAAGGGCCTACACTTCACAGCAACATAAATCACATTTCTTTTAGTAATTTTTGATCCGTTTGACCTACAAAATTTTTTGGGGTCAAATCGTTAGATTATGCAGAAGATGATATATTGCGTGGCAAATGTGATACAGCCATAGTTAAGTGGAAAACATTTTCCACTGAACTTAATTTTGCCCCAGCATTGTAGTTGATCAATTTATAAGTTCCCCAAACACAAAAGTCGAGTTTGGGCACAATTTGCATTTTAAAAGCAGTCCTACAACACAGGGATACTTTTAAACTGACCTCAGGCTTCAGCAGTGCACACATGCAAACGCAGAAAGGGCTGCTGGCCTCTAAACTGCCATGCCCTATTATATTCTAGGGACTTAAAGGTAGTTCTAACCCCCCTGCCCTATTATGTACTAGGGCCTTATAGGAGAGGTCATGCCAATCACAGGGGTACCCTAACCCATAGTGCACCCTAGTGTATGTAGGTGTTTTCACAGTATCTTTAAGTGTCTCTTTCAGAATAGCACTGGCCCTGGGCCTGTTCAGGCAGAGGCCAGGGTCAGTCAGTCAGATACCACCAGTACCAGTCAGCAAATCATTGGGGAGTGCCCAGGGCACAGGATGGCTTTGCAACACTAAAGAAGCACAAACTCAGAATGTAAAACATAACACCATGGTTGGGGGGTTCTCTTTAATAATCAGAATTGATTTACATCCTAATGAACATATTTTCCAACATTAGGATAAGGAAAGACTCGGAAAAAATCATAACGTTCTAATCTATACCTTGCAGTTTTCATGCAGCTCTTTGATGACGTTTAATAGCTCACAGTTCAATGTTAGGATTTTAACTTATAAACTGCAAATACCAAAAGAATCTCTCAGACAAAAGCAGTAACTCACTGACCTATTTACATAATATGCATTTTGTGATCTGCCTGGTACACATTCTTTGCGGCAGGCATGTTACCCCACTGTGGCTACCTTACCAAGAGTCAAAACTAACACTAGACAAACCTCCGATCTCTCTCAATAAAGAACATTAATCCCCAAAGTTATCTTCACATTTGTATTGTTGCCTGAAAATTGCTGGAGGCCAGGAATGCAGGTACTTTTCAAACCATAAGGCACTTGCAAACATGACGCCCCCAACCTAAGTCAGCGACCTTTGTTTGCTTGGTGCATGAAGATGCAAGATTCATATACATTTTTTAAACATTTGGTCTGATTACTATATGAATGTAAATAACAATAAAGCATACATGCAAACTGTGACAACATGCATGCTTTTCTTAATATTTCACTTTGCCGGGCCCCGGGGAAAGCAGAGTCGCAGACTAGTCTTTCCCCGGGGTCTTTCGCGCAGGGGATAGGCCAGGTAGGGGAAGGGGAGGAGTTAGGGGGTGGGTACTTAAGCGCGGGGGAGGAAGGGATCTTCCTCTTTTCTGCGCCTGGCACCATCGGGAGGGAGCTCGAAAGGAGTTGTAGTTAGTACTTAGTTTGAGGCCTAGTGCTACTTTGTGGGATTTGTGCTCGGAGCTGTTCTACGGCAGCTGGGGTTTACTTGTCCTCCTGTTCTGTTTTTGCTCGGGTAGGATGTCTGGTGTGTCTGCGGAACAGGTCCGTGAGGCCTTGTTGCTGCTTGCTAGGGCCGACCGCGAGGATCTGATTAGGCCCGGGGTCATGGACCAGGCCTGGGTGGGGGCCACCAGGGGCACGAGGGCTGCCTCGGCCGGGGTCCGGGCGGCGGTTTTCGCCTGTTTGGAGGATGAGTCGGACCCAGAGGGGGGGCCCGGGTGGGGAGGGGGGAGGTGGGCCCAAGGACACGGCGCGGGGCGGGAAGCGCAGGACAACCTCCGCGCGGCCCTTCCCCCAGCTGGAATTTTTGCCTGGGGCCTCGGGTGCGGCATTGATGGCCGCGCCTTCCGCGCTTCCGCTCTGCGGGCCCCTGTCGGTGCCGGCCGGCGCCGTGCAGGGTGAGGGGCTGGCGGGCGATCCGGCCGGGCCTGCCATGGTCATGGTGGGGTCGCCGGGTGGCGGTAGGGCCTCTGGGCCTTTAGTCCGCCTGGAAGATGGCTCTGTGCAGGAGGGTGGGCCTGGGCTTGTGCTTCAGGGGCCGGGCGTGGTGTTGGAGGAGGCTCCTATTGATTTGTCCCGGGGTTCCAGGGCGGCCACCCCGGCCGCTGTGAGGCCGTTGGCGCCTGGGTTTTCGGCGGGCCGGAGTGCTTCGCCCGCTCTGGTTCCCATAGGCGGCCCGGGTTGGGTGCAGGGTTTTCAGCAGGTGGGGTTTTTTCCTCGGGGGAGTGATTTCTTTGGCTACGGCCCGCCCCCCCAACCGCCGATCTGGGGTTCCGTTTCCTGGGAAGAGAGGTCACGTGGGGAGCGGATCCTGGAGCAGATTCAGGAGGTTAGATGGGCTGAGGAGACGAGGGCAAGAGTGGGTGCAGTTTGGGGCCCTGAGATTGAGGGTCCTCCCACCCCCACCTCTGAAGAGGAGAGGGAAGCAGAGAGGCAGGAGGCGGAGGCCAAGAAAGCCAGGTTGAGGAAGTCAGGACCGGCCGCCCACTCTACGGGGGGCGCGGCCGGGGCAGGGACGGCCAGCACGGCTTTGAGGCCCGATGGTGCCGGGGCCCCACCAGGTTCGAGCGACCTGGGGGGCGGGAGGGGTTCCAAGTCGGCGGCTGTCGACAGAGCGAAGGGGGGCCTAGCGGGGCGCACCACGGCTCCGAGACGCAGGCCGGAAGAAGTAGGGCAGTCCGCGGCGGCTGTCCCTCCTCCGCGGGATCGGGCAACTTCAGCACGTGGCGCCACCGGAATGCGTGGCCGCGGATGTGTGCAGAAGGGTGTGAAGCGTGCTGTGAAAGATGTGGCCTGTGATGACATGAATCTGGAACCGGTGCTTGAGCTGGACTACAGTGCTGAGAGTGAAGAATTGGAAGAGGGGGAGGTGCGGGATGACCTGGAAGGCGTAGGCCGCGCAGCGGGAGACAACGACCTTGGTGTGTTGCAGGTCGAGCCCAGGACGAGGAGGAAGACGGGTTCCATGGCGGTCCGTGGCAAGGAGTCTAGAGGAAGGCCCCGGGAGCGGACGGAGGCACTGACAGGTGAGGGTGCTTGGTGGGCGGCTTGGGATGACGCTCCTCGGGGCGCGGAGGGCCGTAAGCTCTCCTGCAGGTCTGTGGGTGTGGGGGACGGGTCTGTGAGGGAGGGGGGGGGCGCCATCAGGCGGTCCACCTGAGGATGGTAAGAAGGTGGATGGTAAGTCGGTGACTTTGGGGGTACAGACGGAAAAAGGTGATGGCAAAGAGGAGAAAGGGGTGAAGGTCCCTAGAAGCTGCCTTACATGGGGTTGGCGATGCCTTTGGGGTCGCATTTGTCGGAAAAAATGAGGGATAAGATATGGAAACACGAATTTGTGGATGTTTTTAAATTGCTGCATCGGGAGGTGCCGGCGAAGGAGGGCTCCGAGGAGGAGGAGTGGGAGTTGACGAGGCGGCCTAGGGTGCCTATAACTATGGAGAACTGGACGTCGGCGTTTTTTTTTTTTTTTTTTTAAATTTTTGAAAACCTTTATTGTGCATGAAAAAAGAGAACATATACGGGCCTACAACCATCAGGCCGGCCACGATACTGTTAAGCACTGGTGCAAGCAATACGGTTCCCCAGCGGCATCAGGCAATATAGCAACAATTAATATCAGTTACACTGAGTGGAATCATGTCGCCAGGGGGAAGGAGCATTGAAGGTTAAATTTAAAAAAAAAAAAAAATTCTAAATAAATCAGTGAAGAATAGAATCAAGGAGAACTGAGTCCGCACATTAGCTTCATAACATGAGCAGGCAGCATCCATAAGATACAACAGCAGTGATGAACACCCCGTCAATATGGCAGTACAGTGCAAAACAACAGGAGCATCAGTCCGCAGTTACGTACCACCCACAGCGCCACCCACTCCCTACTAACCCCTGTCACAGACCCAGAACAGAAGACAGAACAAGAAAGCGCGGAAAGTTTAGAAAAATAAGGCCCATAGAAACCAAATAAGAAAAATTAAATCTACCCCCCCACCCTACATCAATGCGGAGGCTACGGCCGGGGAACGAAAAGAAAGTAGAAGAGAGAGAGAGGAAAGAAAAAGGAAGAATTATAACATCTGTATATAGGGAGTAAGAAAAGAGCACTCTAATCTATAACTCCCAAAAAAGAAGCAAGTCGGGAGGAGGTCAGTTCCACATACTCTCGGTCTCCGCCAGCCCCATCAACCTCCGCCACCCCAAGTATCATCATCACAATAAGAATAGCAAACAATACTGCGACTGGGGTGAATCATTTCCGAATAGGCATACAAATCAAGCAATAAGCAGTCCCAATCCAGTCCCCGCCCGCCGGTACATCAATTCCCCCAAGGGAGCCGCCTAGCCCTGGCCCGATCGCGGATGTCCCCCTATTCCCACCCCCCATGAAAATCCAATACCTACGGAGACAAAGGAACAAGATGGCTCCATTGAGAAAGGGGGAGGGACATGAACGCAAGATGGACGTCGCCAGCCTCCAAAAAGTTCACTGTCCCCAGTTGAGAGACTCTCCGACACATCCAGTTGGTAAAAGTTCCACATTGGAGAGAATGGAAACCTCACAGGCAAAGCAGGCAAATGGGCGTAAGGCCACGTACTTAGCGCCCGAAACAGTAGCGATACCAGGCAAGGCTGAATGTCAGCCACAGGACGGGAGGGAAACAAAGTATCGTCAACCGGTCCGACCGGTGGCCTCGATTTGCTACAAGTTGTAGTGGAAACAGTAACATCATTATTGCGGACCCTCGAAGACACTGTATCACAGGCAGCCAACTGTGCGGGGGGGTCCGGACTTTGTGGGGGATAGACCTTCCGCTCCCGCCTCAAGTCGAGCACAATGGTGTCAAGCTTCACGCCCAGTGTAGCATAGCCACGTTCCAGCGCCGATCTCAGGTCACCCAGAGCGGCCATAACATCACTAATTGAACACGCAGGCTGCTGTTCCATTAATTCCAGGTCGGAGGAGGGTGAATGCGACCTGGCCCCCTGTGTGTTCATGGGCTCGCGGTCACAAAGCGAGGACGGGCCGTCTTCCTCACGATACAGGGGGACAGGCGTCGCCATCTTGTCTACCATATAGCGCTGGAGCTGGGGGGTGGGAGACCCCGGAGGCACTGCCGATAATCGATGCTAGCTCACGGCGTCAGGGCCGTCTCACAGCCAGCCGAGTTTCGCGTGGGCCGTATCAGCGTTGTTAGTTAGTCAGGGCGGAGGGATGGGGCTCGCCGTTGCCAGGCAGGAGCAGCGATGGGGTCGAGGCAGCTCTCCGTCAGCGCCTTGAAAGGAGTCTATCACCCAACGCGTCCGTTCCAAGTAATCACGCTGCAATTCCAATGCACGATGAAATCTTTGGCAGACTGTGCAGGACAATCTGCATCACGAGCCAAGGCAGCGCCCCTCACACCCCAGCTCCAAGCGAGCAGCCCGGTCGAAACAAAGCCTCAGAGGTCCGGCGGTGCACAGCACACAAGCTGGGGTCCGGGGCAGTTAGGCAAAAGCAGGATATCTTCGGACACTGGGCAGACAGAGGATCCGGAGGAACGCTGGCTAAGTCAGCGCACTTCACCGCACATCCCGAAGGTGATTTGCATCAGGATATCAGGCAGGATGATGGCGCAGGATTCAAGGGCCGGCGGAGCCGAGAGCTTACACGTCCGCTCCGGTCGCCATCTTGGCTCCTCCCCCCAACGTCGGCCTTTTTGATTTTTGCCAGCGTGTATTGCCAGAAGTATCTGGACCGGGCGATTGCGCTGTTCAAGTATATGGATATCATTCGCAAGGCCCAGATGCAGTTTGGCGGGTTTGCATGGTTGAGTTACGACGAGGAGTTCCGGGCCCGCGTTAGCGCCGATCCGGAGAAGAGTTGGGGGGAGGTGGACCAGGAGCTTTGGATGCAGTGGATGGCGTCATCGCACTCGTCGGCCTCTACTCACACGGCCAGTGGTTTGCCGGTTTTATATCGGTCTTTTCCGACGCGTCCCGCCCAGGGCGGGGCGGGGGGCGGAACAGTGCCCAACACCATTGTGTCCGGTCAGCCGTCCAAACCCGGAGGACCCGCTACGGGGGTGTGTTCGAGCTACAGTCGGGGTTTCTGCTCTTGGTACCCATGTAAATTCAAGCACGAGTGCTCGAAGTGCGGCGGGAAGCACCCCCTTCCGCAGTGCCTCTCACTCACCACCCCCTCCGAGCAGTGGCGGAACGCGAGGGGTCGGGGACAGCCTGGCCCGAAGGGCGCCTACTCCGGTTAGGGTGGAGGCAATGGCCCCGTGGCTCGCGCGCTATCCTGATCGCGAGGCCGCGGCGCGGCTCTTCTGGGGTTTTACTGAGGGTTTTAGGGTTGGCTACCAGGGTCCCAGGGAGCGTCGTTGGGCAGAGAACTTGAGGTCGGCGAAGGAGTTGCCGGGGGTGGTGGCTGCGAAGTTGGACAAGGAGGTGGCAGAGGGGAGAGTGGCAGGCCCGTTTACTGACTGGCCTTTGCCGGATCTGATCGTTTCTCCTTTGGGGGTGGTGCCCAAGAAAGAGGAAGGGGAGTTCAGGATGATTCACCACTTGTCGTGGCCGGAGGGGCGGTCAGTGAATGACTTCATTGCAGAGGAAGACTCGAGGGTGCTGTATGCGTCGGTGGACGATGCGGTTCGGATGGTGCGGGTGTGTGGTCCCGGTACGGAGTTGGCGAAGTGTGACATTAAGTCGGCTTTCCGGCTCCTGCCTATTCACCCGGCTGATTTTGCGCTTTTGGGCATGCAGTTCGGGGGAGCCATCTATGTGGACACGGTCCTGCCCATGGGTTGTGCCATCTCCTGTGCGTTGTTTGAGCTTTTTAGCACTTTTCTGCAGTGGGTCATGGTGCGGGTGAGTGGGTGCCGTGAAGTCACTCACTACTTGGATGATTTCCTCTTCCTGGGCAGGGCGGGGTCGGGGGACTGCGGCAGGGCCCTGTCGCGTTTCCAGGCCTTGGCCGTGCAGTTTGGTGTCCCTTTGGCGCCCGAGAAGACGGCTGGTCCCAGCTGTTGCCTCACGTTTCTGGGGATTGAACTGGACTCGGTGGAATGGTTGGCGCGCCTGCCGGCAGCTAAGGTGAAGGAGATTCTTGCGTGTCTGGAGTGGGCTGTGGGGGAACGGCGGATCCCTTTGCGGGCGGTTCAGAAGCTTCTGGGTTTCCTTAACTTTGCGTGCAGGGTGGTGCGGGCAGGGCGGACGTTCTGCAGACGGCTCGGCATGGCCATGTCGGGGGCAGTGCTTCCGCATCACAGAGTGAGGGTTTCCCTGGGGGTGAGGACGGATTTGAGGACTTGGATTACGTTCCTGCAAGAGTTCAACGGGGTGCCTTTGGATTTTGATGAGGAAAGGGCGGTCTGGCAATGCCAAATTTTCTCTGACGCGGCTGGGTCAGCGGGGTTTGGTGTTTTCTGGGATGGTCGGTGGTGTGCGGAGAGCTGGCCGACCTCCTGGATCAAGCAAGGCAGGAGCATTGCCTTTTTGGAGTTCTTCCCATTGCTGGTGGCTCTGGTGGTGTGGGGGGAGGACTTTCGGAACAGGACTGTGCTTTTTCACGTTGACAACATGACGGTGGTGGACCTTGTTAATCACCAGAGGGCGAGGGACCTGCGAGTGCTGCGGCTGTTGCGCAGATTCATGTTGGCGCGCCTGCAGTTGAATGTGGTGTTTCGGGCGAAGCATGTCCCTGGGGCGAATAATGACATTGCGGATGCTTTGTCTCGTTCGCAGTGGTAGCGGTTCCGGCACCTGGCGCCGGGAGCGGACACCTGCAAGACCGAGCTGCCGGCCGGCATCTGGGCCTTGGGGGAGTGAGGATGATTGGTCTGGTGGAGGGTTCGTTGGCTCCGTCCACGAGGAGGTCTTATCGTCTGGCATGGTCTGAATTTAGTACTTTTATGGGCTGGACGGGGGACGGTGTCGTGAGTGGGGAGTCGGCTGTGCTGGAGGGTTTGAGGGGCTATGTGTTGTCCTGTATGGACCGGGGTCTGACTGCTGCTACGATCTCTGGGAAGTTGGCTGGAATTTCCTTTTACTGTGTTTTGTTTTTGGGTTTTACCCCACCAGGGATGTGGTGCTGGCTCGCATGTTGCGGGGGTGGGGTCGGGAGAAGGGGGCCGGGGGGGGTCGTCTGCGGGAGGCAGTGACGTTTGATTTGTTGGTTCGGCTGGTTGGGGTGTTGCCGGAGTGCTGTTATGACCAGTTTGAAGTGGGCCTGTTTCGTTTGTGCATGGTGTGGATGTTCTTCGGGGCGTTTCGGGTGTCTGAACTGTTGGGCACGAGACGGGGGGCGGGCAGGTTGTTTGAGGATGTGCGGGTGGATCCGGGGTGTCTGGGGATCTGGCTGGGTCGATCGAAGACCGATCAGGTTGGCAGGGGCAAGTGGGTGTGGTTGAATGAGTCTGGTGGAACGGTTTGCCCGGTTCTGGAGTGGAGATCTTTCAGGAGGGGGGCAGCTGGGGCCCGGGGTGGTGAGATTTTCTGCCATGCCTCTGGTGCGAGAGTGTCGGCTGGCCAGTTGTTGGCGGTGTTGCGTATGGCTTTGGGACGATTGGGGATTGATGGAGCTGGTTACGGTACTCATTCCTTTCGCATTGGGGCTGCGACTGCGGCGGCTCGCCTGGGTTGGTCCTGGGACAGGATTAAGGGGATTGGGCGTTGGAAGTCACGCTGTTGCGAGAGGTATGTGAGGAAGTAGTGGGGTCCCAGGCAGGTTGTTGGTGTTGCACTGTTTTGTTTGCCTGTTCTAACATCTTTTTCTTCGTAGGTTGCGTGGGTGGCCCGGGCGATAGGACGGTGACTTGGATCGTTGGGCACTCATTCGTGCACTGGGCTTCCAAATATGCTGACCAGCAGGTTTACGGCCGTAACCTGGGCCTAAAAGGACAATTGCACGAGGTGAAATGGTGGGGAAAGAGCGGAATGCGATGGGGGGCACTACTGCCCTGGCTCGCGAAGATGGTCCCACAGAGGGGATGCCCGGATTTGTTAATCATTCATTTGGGAGAGAACGACCTGGTGCAGCTGTCTGGATTGGCATTGTTACAACTTATGCAAAGGGACTTGGAAGTGTTAAAATCAAGGATGGCGGGGGCCTGCATTGCCTGGACGGAGCTGGTCCCCAGGAAAGTATGGAGGGGTGCTATGAAACATGGGGCCATTGAGAAGGCCCGGAGGAAACTTAATCGGGCAATGAGACTGTACTGTGCGGACAGGGACGTTAAGGTCATTTCGCATCCTGGGATTCGACTGGAGGAGCCTTTAGCTTTTAGGGAGGACGGTGTGCACCTGTCTCGGCTGGGTAATGCGTGGTACATGATGGAGTTACGGGATGTGGTGAGCAAGCTGTGGAACGAGTCTATATGGTGTCGGCGGGAGTAACTGTGCAGCGACGGACGGACAGCCCTGTGGGGGGGGGTGGGGCAGTGAACCGCCCTACAGGGGGTCCACTGGTTGGCAGGATTCGAAGGGACAGGGGGTCAAGAGCGGGCATACCCATCCCTTGGGGGGGGGGGGAGTTGGCACAGGACGGACCGAAGCTTGACTGGAAGTTTGTAATGACTGGGGCTGGAAGACGGTGATTGACGGCCAAGAGAAGGGTGTTTGGAGCCGCTAGGGCTTAGTGATGACGTGGGTGAATGAAACAAATGGGGGGGGAAGTGTGAGTGGGGGTTTGCTGTTACTGTTATTGTTGATTTATTGTTATGTACAGATTCGCAGTTCTGGTCTAATAAAATGGCCTTTTACGCTGACACTGCGTGGTCTGTTTATTGCGCGATGCCGGGCCCCGGGGAAAGCAGAGTCGCAGACTAGTCTTTCCCCGGGGTCTTTCGTGCAGGGGATAGGCCAGGTAGGGGAAGGGGAGGAGTTAGGGGGTGGGTACTTAAGCGCGGGGGAGGAAGGGATCTTCCTCTTTTCTGCGCCTGGCACCATCGGGAGGGAGCTCGAAAGACCGCCCACCCACCCGGCAGTTGGAGGTGGTTTCTGGGTTGGTCAATAGCGTTGCCAGTTTAGGCCAGAGCTGCTGTAGGCAGGATTCGAAGGGACAGGGGGTCAAGAGCGGGCATACCCATCCCTTGGGGGGGGGGGGGGAGTTGGCACAGGACGGACCGAAGCTTGACTGGAAGTTTGCAATGACTGGGGCTGGAAGACGGTGATTGACGGCCAAGAGAAGGGTGTTTGGAGCCGCTAGGGTTTAGTGATGACGTGGGTGAATGAAACGAATGGGGGGGGGGGAGTGTGAGTGGGGGTTTGCTGTTACTGTTATTGTTGATTTATTGTTATGTACAGATTCGCAGTTCTGGTCTAATAAAATGGCCTTTTACGCTGACACTGCGTGGTCTGTTTATTGCGCGATGAAAGTATGCGAATGTATTTGTTTAATGGGCGGTGATTTGTATAGGGTCACTGGAAAGTCCACAAGGTGTCCCTGTACGCCCCTGACACTGTTCCCTTTACTCCCGTTGCTCCAGACTCATGCAAGGCTTATCTTGTGGTTCAGTTTAAAGTCAAGGTCACACTATACGTCTTCCCACGCCCTACACCATCTTTGGCAGTTCAGTCAAACGTGTTTATGCCGGCCCTGGGGTGCTCCGTGCATTATCGGCTTCTTGTCGCACTTCAGCGCTGGTGGTTGTCCGTCCTCTCTCTTCACTCTCTGTGACAGGTCCTCCTCCGCACGCCCCAGGCCGCTGCGTCCAAGCACTGTGTGCTCTGAAGAATTTACGCTATTTGATCTGAGGCAGCGCCTTTGGGGTTTAGTATGAGCATTGTCTCGGCTTCATTAGGTGGATGTGACCCAGACTACCTAAAAAACAAAAACATTCTTTTTAAACTGGTTCGGCAACTTCGAGACCTGTGCTGACTGGACAAAAGCCACTAGGTCGTTTGTACACGTCTGTATGTTTTATACAGGGCCACTGGGATTAGACGATTCTGTGGCGTTTTCTGCAAAATTATGGATTTATCGCCGTTGCCACAAAATCCAGTATGTATTGCATAATGTGTGTTATATTTATAAACTAGAGAAATAATGCAGTCACAGAATATGCCAGATTACGCTATATATATTGCCTTTTCCTGCTCCATAACGTTTCAAACCTGCTGCAAGTTTGGTCCTCCATTGCCACATAATTCCGGTGGCCCTGGTTTTACATAGCGCCAATTCAGCTAGCAATGGCGCCCCTGCACCAGGGACAGACAGAAACATGCAGAGGACAGGCTTGCATTGAGGCCAGCGAAAGACCCAGGGTGGGGGATGGTAGACGGAGACGCTGGTAGTGGAATTTGGAGTGGATTGTAGTTTGAAATGTTATCTGTGGCTGGACAGGGCAGGAGGTGCAGGCAGTGTGGCAGGGAGGTGTTTTTCAGGTAGTCAGCATCCAAGAGGGTCTGTACCAACGGAGTGGTATTTGAAGAAGAGGGTTTTTAACTCATTTCACTGGTGGAGGATGGTGGACGCTCAGATGGTGGTGCACCCTCTCAGGGCTTCGTAGCAGCAGGTCAGGGGTCTTGTCTTTCCCTTGCAGCTCTCGGTCTGTAGTCTAGGGATGCCGCTGGAGGTGGTCCGGAGCCCTCCAGAGGGTCTGCTATGCAAAGCCAGGTCGGGAGTGGTGCCATCAATGACTGCTTTCCATGTGATGCAGCAGGTCTTGAAGAGGAGGCAGATGAAGTTCTTGTTGAACAGCTGCAGCCCACCCATGAGGCCCCACACAACATGGCAAAAGCTCTTCACGGAGTTCTGATGAGGCTCTGACTAGCAAACTGACCCACTGCCCGGTCAAGATACAACCGATCTAGGGCTTGGCTGGCGAGTTAGGAAATTGTTTCCTAGAAGTAGTGCCTTCACTTTGAGGAGCAGGGTTAGGTCATGGAATGGAATGGAATGGAAAGAGGATTTATATAGCGCAATGGCTACCCAGCCGAGCTGTTTTCAATTTGTGTATGATGTGGGAATTAAAGTTGAGAGTTGTGGCGATGTGAAAAACCAGGCATTAGCAACTGTGTGTGCAGTGATGTTGAATTGTATAAATTCCTCCCATTCAACCACTTCTAAACCTGGAATTGTTTGCTGGCGAAGGATACAAACTTATGCTTGGTTGGTTTAGTGTGAAGTATATCTTGGGCATCTAGGATTGGATGACTGTAAAACTGGACTTCAGTGAGTGATGCCACAGTTTCTGGAAAAGCAGGTATCTTCCATCTACGCCAGTAGAGCTCCCTCGAATCCCATGTAGAGATTGCAAAGTTCCAGTGAAAGGAAGGCGCCTTGAAGAATGCTTAATGTTACGGGGATAGGTTCTGACAGAGAAGTTCATCTGTACCAGCTCAACTCTCTCCTTGAGATCAGCCTTAAACCACTGTAGTAGAACAACATTGATTGCACTGCGGGTGACAAGGCAGCGGTTGGAAGGATGTAGAGCGGTCTAGTTAGAAGAAAAGGTAGTGGTCAATGGTAGCTGTGATATGTAACAATTCTTTCTTTCTTACAATTGTACAAATACAGGAAACTATGAACATGCAACACCCGTGCTTAATCACTGCCGTGTCCGGACTTATGTGCCAGAAATAATATATGCCGGAGAAGTCTGTAAGCGGTTTGAGGGTAATGAAGGGTGTAGCGCCTCATGCAAGATCGCGAACAGGGTGACAACCCTATGTCCGATTCCCTTGATTGCTCTGTGTAATGTTGCATTATGCTGTGTAATTGAAGTGCTATCATTCAATCCAAAAGTTGGACACTGGGCTGCACAAAACATCATTGTGCCTATGTGTTGACTGTTGAGTTCTGAACTCTTGCCCCCTAAACTTCCTCCCTGAGATGCCTTTGGCTGCTTGATACCCGAAGAGTGTAATGCAGCATAGTCTTCTCTGGGCCAGAGTGCAGGGCTGCAGGTGGATGTAAATCAGGGCATCAGTAGCAAACCACTTCAGCAAGTCTGCCTTGTGGACCCTTCTGTCGGGGCACCGGTGTGACTAAGGATGAAGAAAAGGATGGGGACACTTTTTTCTGAACTGAAAGATGATTCAATGGTATAAATTATTTTGAAAACCAGTGACTATTAACTTCTCACACATGCAGCATGTTTACTGACCCTGTGCAGGCTGGTGTGATGAAATAAGTCCTGGTGATGTATGGATGTTTGAAAGTATTATAGTCATTTATTGGAGATACAGATCAGTATCATTGGCATATTGCAGAATAATGATCCAATGATTGACAGGCAGGATGCCAAGGAGTTCCATGTACACACCAAAGATAACTGGGAACTACTTTATTGGCTATCAAATTCACGAATGGGCGCCACTTTTATTTTGGTGCTCGGCCTACTTTCTGTCCCAGTCCAACCCTGGACAGACAATGCTGGATGTATCTGCTTAGACTGACTGACTAAATAGGGGAGGAAATGCTAAAGTATTTCTGTGTTGGGTGAATTCCACACATGTTGAGCTGAGTGGTTCAAAAGCTTCTGTAGTGTTGGTTCTGTAATAAATAGATTTGGCTGTGGAGTTTTCTTCCTGATCTCAGGTTTTACAATTGCATAATCTATAATGTATGCTGCTTCCTTTCTCTTTTTGAATGCAGAGAGTGTTCCCCAGACGCACTTGGGGAGAGAGTAGCTATATATTGGTGCATTTTTTCAACGGGGGGTTTATGCTTTTTGCTGTTACATATATACAAGGGTGATTGCATGTTAACTGGGAAGTCCTGGCAAGGGTGATAACATCTTGGCTGTGTGCCGATGGAGAAGATATTTAAACAGCTGTGTTGTTTTTACTGCCCCGACCCAAACAATAAGAATCTGAGTAGGAAGTTTGTCCTTCTGGGATTGGTGTTGGCGAAACGCCGGATAGCTATTTCCTGGCTGAGTCGCAAACCGCCCAAAAAGATGCAATGGGTGCGGGTCGTGAAGGAGTGGGCGACAGCGGAGGGGATTCGGATGAAACAGGTCAGACATGAAGGTGATCTGAGGGCACAGAGGGCGATGTTAGATGACCTCAAATGCGAGGGGGGGGGGCGAGGAGGCCACTGGAACAGTAGGGCGGGTAGTGGGCCAGGAGACAACTGAGGGAAACCGGGGAATGCCCATCCTTGACATGTTGGATAGCGCTGTGAAACGAATAAATAGCAAAGACACAGGTTTCATATTACAGAGATGCACGCCAGACATGGGGGTGGGGTGGGGTACAGGTGTGGTGAAATTATTTGAAATAGGAATGTTTCTAAATGTAATAATGAAGACTTGGACCAAGGAATTGGGCTTTATAGAAATGAGGATCGACACCGCGTAGTTCACGTCGATGGGACTAAGCTGTTCACTGTGGGATTAATACACAGGTGTGGAACATATTTGGTCCAGTTACCCTTGTCTTTTCGAATAAATGATAACACTTAGTGTATAACTCAGAGAATGTCCGAATGTCTTGCCAAAATTGTTTTAGATGTTAATAAAGATATATTAAAAAAAAAACAGCTGTTGGTTGTTGCTTGAATGGTTTTAGTTGTTTTTGTGTGTAGATGGCCTAATGATATGTCCAGCCCAGTTCCACTGGGTTTTTCCAGCTGACTATTGGTATGGATGTAATAAGACAGCAGGTGTGTTGCCTATACTGTGTATAGATTCTTAGTTGTGCTGAGTGATGACTGGTCGAGGGGGGAGTTTCTCATGTTTTTGGTGGTAGGGTCTACTCCTGAGGTAGATATTGTTGGTGTGATTTTGCTGATAAAGAAATCGACAAATTCTATAATGGCGGTATTACTGTTTTGTATGAGATCTGTAGACGGGGTTGAAATCGATTGTTTGCGATCGAGTGTTAGGGAAGTGCCATATTACTAGCTCCAGGGATACAAGATGGAGGGTTCCTGGAAGGTGGAAGTCAATGAAAACGTGTTGATGACAGCAAGACTGCCAACTGAATTGGGCATGTGGTAAATGTTCTGTAGCCTATGTGCAGAGGTATACATTAAGAATGTGATTAGATATAGGGGTGAGCCGCTTCTCTGTGATGAAAGATGTGTCAAGGTTATGTGTGCTGATGGTTTTGAAAATGTTTTCTGAATATCGGACAGCTGAATGAACTGGGGGCTTGGCTGTGGGTGTACGTAGGGCATGCAGTACTTTTTAAAGCTATAGTGATATATAGGACTGAGGAAGGTGGAATGTTTGAGTGATAGTGCAAGAACAGGAATTGTGAATTGTGTGCTTGGATTTGGGAACATTATAGTATCTTATCTGCAATGTGGGATGCAGGGGTTCCGGCCCTAGGCCCTTGTACAACCAAAAATGGCTCACAAGTGTCTTCCTCATTTACTTTAGCCACCTCAGCGTGGACTCCCGTGTGTCAGCGATACATCAATTTCTTTAGAGTATCACATTCAATAGTACATGAAGTTATGTATACATACATGTAACAAGCATTGGCATAGCCAATAGGTCTCGCCTTTCGGACCTTATAAGTGTTTAGCAATGCAACTGTTGATGTTGTTGCACTCCAGTGTTGTATTTCCTTCCTTTTTTAGCCATCCACCTTTCCTTTTTACCTTGCATACATGCACCCTTACTTCTTCTATCTATGCGTGCATCTTTGCCTCCTTCATCTATCTGCCTTCCTTCTTTCTTCCCATTATTTCGGCTCTAGTCATTCACTCTTCTTTCCATCCATATACTTTTCCCAATACCTGCTTCTCTCGATGCATCCCTCCACCCATCCATTCTCCTCTCTAGCCATTCATGTCGGCATCCACCCAGCAACCTCTCCATCCTCCTCTATAGCGCCCCTTCCTTCGCCCCATCCTTCTCTCTATTCCTCCCTCTCCCCCACCATCTCTCCCTTCCTTCCATTGCAAGAGCTGGAGTTTATGAGCTTCTGATCAAAGTCAACACGGCCTTAAACACCAATTTAAAAGTTATATAGTTATCTGTTACACAGAACTACCTTCTGGCACACCCACCCCCAATCTAGTACCACCTCCCCCAGCTGCTAAAGTGGATGGCTAAGGACGCCTCAGCTTTGAGTAGGTATGTATCTGTAAAGAGTATGCCAGCGTGCTGTGAGTGTTAGAGTGCACACATGGAGTAGTGTGCCTTGCATGTTTGTCAGCTGTATGTGCTTGCAGGGAGAGGAGTGACTGTTGGTGGTTTATGCTTGCGGGGGAGAGTGAATGTGGTCAGTGGTGTGCACTTGCAGGGAGTGGGGTGAATGTTGGTGGTGTGTGCTTGCAGGGAGTAGCGTGAATGTTAGTGGTGTGTGCTTGCAGGGAGTGGAGTGAATGTTGGTGGTGTATGCTTGCAGGGAGTAGCGTGAATGTTGGTGGCGTGTGCTTGCAGGGAGTAGCGTGAATGTTGGTGGATTTGCGCTAGCAGAGAGTGGAGTGAATGTTGGTGGTGTGTGCTTGTCGAGACAGGAGTGTATGTTGTCAGTGGGGTGCGCTTGCAGGGAGCGGCTGGCGGGCTGATCCCACACCCCGCCTTGCTGTTTCTGTGGTTGGTTGTTTGCTTCAGGGTCACATGCTACCGCCGCCTCTTAAGGGGAAGTTTAGTGTAAGGAGGAGGAGGCGGGCCCATGAGGGAGGGGGAGAGTGGAGAAGCGGAGTTTGGCTCACACTGAGCCAAAGGTTTTAGGGCGAGCCCCCCTCCACTCTTGAGAAAACTGCTGGAAAGTGAAGTGGGGGGGTGCCGGGGGACGGGGTGTAACCATGCGAGCCTATAACAGGGAGAGGCAGGGGGCTGATCTGAGGCACAGGAGTGGGGGTTGGGGGTCAGGTTGACACCTGGCCAGGAAGAGACTCACCTTTTACAGGCGAGTGTGTGACACGCAGGCAGCATTGAAGGCGCCGACTGTAAAGAGCAGCCGATGAGAGAGAGGTGTGTGGAGCACAGGGGTCGGAAAGTTTTGAAGAAGGTGAGCAAGCAAACTCCGAAGCTCGTGGGCCCAGTAGGGCACTCGCGGTGCCCAGAGGGGCGCTCACAGGGCTCGAAGCGAGGCTGACAGTGCCCCGGGGAGCGGCGGATTTTTAGGGTTTAGGTGATATGGGGTGGACTGCATAGGGAGATCCTGATAGAGCTTTGTGAGTTCGGGTGAGCTTTAGTGCACTGCGGCCGAGGGGTGACGAAAGTGTTCGCATCACTAAAATTAGTGGCAGTCTTTAAATTTTAGTGCGTAGCATTTCCTTTGCTAGGACACCAATATGCAAGATGCAAAATGGCGTTGGGATGTCCACAGTCACTACGGACACGTGCATGCTGTCTGCTATGGACAAATGGCAAGAGCAGCCATGTTTGTCCATGCAAACGCGTGCACGAAAGCCCTCGCTAGAATAGATTACGAAAGGTACTCGCAATAGCGCGGGCAGCGCATGCGCCACTTTCACCAGGCGAGACCTAAAAAGCATATTTCCACCATGTAAAATAAAAATGAAAGGCTTACCACATTCCCTATGGTATTGCTTAAGTCTTGATAGGATGAAACCTATTTCCAACCCTATGTTGTGGTGTATAATGTCGCATCCTACACGGTTACACTATAAGTTATTAGCATCTAATAAACAGTTTCTGTAATTAAACATCGATTGTTGTCCTGGTGGAGGTTTCCAATTATGGGGGCTATGTAGGGAGGAAGAGATGGGAAAGTGAGAGTAGGTGAAAAAGGAGCGGGGCAAACGGGTGTGCTATTATTTGTTCTATGGTGAAGGGGAGAATTAAGTTGCTACTTTCAGATTGATTGTGAGGCTGCTGAGGGTGGGAAAAAAGAATTGCAGGGTTTGTTAAAACCCCAAATAGGACCCTGAAAGAGTAGAGATGGAGATGCCCTCTCATTTCAGGTTGATTCTATATATAGTAAGCAACGTTAAGATTAGTGCTGTAGACTGGAAAGAGGACGGGTTTCTCAAAATGGCATATGGAGGAAAGAATCTAGCCATACTTGCGGGCACATAAAACATATGCATCTTAGGTGCTTTTCAAAGACTTTCATAAGCTGTTGCTTGAAATTCACTAGAGGCGACTTAGTGTCCATGCTGAAGTCCTAGCAGATGTTTATTTACTGCTTTTCCAAGCATCCACTTTGATTAGGGGCTTTCATTGTGCTTGGATGACTTATTAGGATGCAGGACTGGAAGGCGGATGCTGTGCAAAAGAACACCTTAATTAAGATCCCCTTCTCTTAATATTGTACCCTCAGAGCCCCTTTGGAGAATTTAATGACAAAGCAGAGTAAGAACAAGCAACCTGCCTTTCCATGGAAGCAACTGGATCAAATTTCTAGAGTTCAGACATTACATTTATATCTACATATAAAGGGTGCTTTCCAGACAAAGGTAAAACCTGGAAGAGTCCCACAAGGGGTTGCTTGCCTTTTCTCCTCCCAAGCAGATGAATTCCTGGCCATACTGGGTCACAGGATGTGTCTAGGTAGGGGTCAGATTGCAATGTTCTTCTAGGTGTAACCTTTGTCAGTGTTACTGACAAGATTGAAATTATTTCCAGCCCTCAGGACTCAAAATTGATCCAGACTCCCTTCCCTAGATGCCTGGAGAAACAGATAGCTAAGTGGAAAGAGATTTAGAGTTTGATCCGGTAGAAGGCATTCATGGGAGATCCTTCTGAAGATTGACAACAAAAGGGTCTTCTCCATTATTATTCTCTTGTGAAACAATGTCAGATGTGGGGTTCATGATGAGTTTAGATCTGCGGAATATTATCTGCTTTGTTCCAACAAAACCATTTTCAGGGTAGACACGTAGTAGAAGACCTTCTCACTGGTTCTTCCAGATGCTTGACTTTCTCGTCATTAACTTATGTACAAGATTGTCAACAAAATACCAACTACTGTCGACATCCTTCACAGAGAGCAAGGACTGGTCAGCACTAATTCTAGAGGCGAGACCCTATGTGATATTTCTTTAACAAGTGATCCACTGCAACACAGTTTTCTCATGATTTGGGGCAATAGCCAATTCCAGTGCCACCTGTTATACTGTGAGTGACTACTGGATGCCAGAGTTTATTGTACAACGCACAGAAGGCAGAGTCCATGGACATTACTCTATAACGGGTTTTCTTCTAAGTCGTATGAGGGGCCTTGCATGGCCTTAAAAATATTGGTACTTTAAAGTCTTGGAAGGTCCTCTTAGTCAGGGTCTTGGCATGGTTCTCTGACCTGGGGAAGGTAGAAGGTATCACACCACTGTATATATCTAGTTCTTGTTGCTCCGCTCCTCTCTTCCTTATTTACAAAGTGTCCTGTTAGTGGTAGGTTTTGGTTTGGCCCTTTCTCACTCTTCTTGATTGGCCCTTATCTGCATACGGATGCGCCTTTTCGAAGGGACCTTCTGGTATTGTTTTAGTGTTTTTAGTGGCGTACCCTGTCTTTGCTCGATTTATGCAGTGGCACTGGCCCCTTCCTTTCAACTCTCAGATCAAGGTGGTTGTCCTCGATACTATGCCTGGGACCCTAAAAGTAAGACAAATTGAAATAGTTTGGGAGGGGATTCTGTGTATGTTCCTGGTCAAAACAAAAGTTGAGGGATGACGTTTTGGGTCTCCTCAGCTCGTTGGTGACCTCCCGTCAGATGGCTGTGGGCTAACTGTAATACAACTTCAGCACGTGACAGAATAATTCCAGCTCCTTATATGAATGAAAAGAGTGGTTCGTTTTGAATGTACATGGAAAACCGCACACTAGGTAAGAAAGGATATTAGGAGTTGAAAGTGTTAGGAGTGGTATTACACGTCTTGATACTTGAAAGGATACTTTTTAATTTAATGTATTTGGTTGTAGAAATTCTAATTCCATGTGCAGAACGCTTCGGTGGCCTATATATCACCAGACGTTATATTCAAAACAGAAGGGATTATCCTGAGGCATTTTACAACGCAGGACGTACTTTCTATTTTGGAAAAAGGTAGGCACTTCTTCCCTCCTTCTGTTAGTAGCAAATGTGGTCACGTAATGTCTCAGTCTTCAAGTATACAGGTTCACTCGTTTGCTCATAATCCTCTCCAACCCCCCTCCTCCTTTCTCTGTTTCTAACTCTCTCTCCGGACCAAGCTATCTCATAACCAATAAATAGTGATTTCGAAAATACCTTAGTCTTCCAATCTATACACAATGTGAATTCTATCGCTGTATCAAATGTATCAAGTTTGGGATCTAGTAAACTGTCTTATGAGGGATAGATGATCGATGAACAGCATAGATGCTGTTGGCTCAAGCAATTTTAAGTGTTTTGAAAAACATAGCTAAAAGTTGCGCTTTTTTCTAATCTCCAGTTTTTTTAAAGAAAATGTTTTTTATGTATGTAATTTGTATGTTTGCACTAGTTTTTAAAATAAAAAAGTATATTTTTATACGCTCAATGAAATGTTAAAAAATGTAAAGCGTGTTTATATTATTGGTATATTTGTTTATATTGTGTACTACTATTTACAGCCCTGAAGAAGCCCGTGTTGGGCGAAACGCATTGGCTGTGGATGCACTGAAATGAAATAAAGCATTTATGATCTCCAAAATCTGCGTGAACGTCCATCACTCCTGTCTTCTCTATTTTTAAATTGTATGGCATTGTCCGCCAGAAATTGTGATTTGAACGTTGCCTCTCTAAATGTGTGTTAAAAAAACTCTCAGATCAAGGTGTTTGTCCTCGATACTGTGCCTGGGACGCTAAAAGTAAGACAAATTAAAATAGTTTGGGAGGGGGTTCTGTGTATGTTCCTGGTCAAAACAAAAGTTGAGGGATGACATTTTGGGTCTCCTCAGCTCGTTGGTGACCTCCCGTCAGATGGCTGAGGGTTAACTGTAATACAACTTCTTGAACGTTGCCTGGAATGAGTAGTTGTTTTTGAGTGGTTTCAAATTCTTGTGGGACTGTTAAGAACACTAAACCTCTGACAGTTTTGGAAAAACAGACCCTTATGTGCTGGAGTTGGTCATTCTCTTCTTTAGCCCTGTGGAGTGAATAGTGTAAAGTACAATTTTGGGTCTGTTCATAACCAAAGGACAGTCTGTTCATAAGATTCCATTCAACAGGGCCTGTGCTATTTTGTGCCACCAGTAAGACTAAACCGGCTTTCTAGTTGTTTTTTTTTTTCTCTCTCCAATCCTGGTTACGACTCTTACATTTTTTAAATCGGGGATGATGTATATCATGTTGAGTGAAGGGAGCACTTTTAACTAAGAGTCCCTTATTCTAGCTTCATAGAAAAGATGCTTTAGATACAAACTATGAGTGATGCCATATATATATATATATATATATATATATATATATATATTTATATATATATATATATATATAAGAAAACCTTCTGGCGCAAGAAGTAAAGACTGACGCACATACAGTGGTAAATCTAACAACCATGACACTTACAAAAGCAGAGGAACAACTGCTAGCGTTGGGCCTCAATTACTGCCCGAATATCGACTTTAATTATGCTACAACCCGAATTGCTATATTCAAATTTATAAGGAAATTAAAACTAAAAAAGTTTTTTGCCATGAAAAATGCCTGGGATGAGAAAAAATCTAGAACTTCCACTGCAATAGAATCCAATCTGCAGGTCTCAGAAGTACCTACTCTATGGGCTTTACATGAATTGAACAAGGAAGAAGAGAATTACTCACAATTACCAACACAAATAAAGTTACGAGAAATGAATTTACTTCAAAAAGGTGCAGGAGAAAGCCCTTTTAAGCCAAAGTCAACATTTATCCCTCTCATGCCAAAAGACGCGATAGATGTGTTCAATGACCGTGTTACAGCAGAAATGAAAAAACTGAATTGCCAAATAAATCATAACAAACGAAGACCTAATCAACAACAGATACAGTTCACCAACCTAATGGAAAAGATCAATAAAAACCCTGAGGTAGTGGTGAAAAAATCCGATAAAGGGGGCAATATTGTTCTTTGGAGCAAAATGGACTACGATATGGAAGCAAGGCGGCAGTTGGACAATGTAGACTGTTATGAAAGAACATCAATGAAAACATATAATAAAGCGAAAGACAACATCAAAAAGGAATTACAAAAATGGAAGAATGAAGGGCTAATAACTAATGAAGAGTTTAAATTCATGTATAACACCCATCCAGTAATGCCCTTCCTATACTTGCTCCCCAAACTGCACAAAGGACAAACCCCCATACCAGGCCGTCCCATAATATCAGCCATTAACAGCATGACGGAACATGTGGGACAATACATAGACTATTATCTACAGGATCTGGTTAAAGCAGCGGTCTTCAATCTGTGGGGCGCGACCCCCAGGGGGGTCGTGGAGTCCTGGGAAGGGGGTCGCAGATTCTGCAGAGTGCAGTTCCTGGCATTGGGCTGAGGGTGCTCACGGCGGAGGCCTAATTCACACCGAGCTGTGAAAAACATCAACGCCTTATTAACAAGTAAAAGGTCTTTTAAAGACCTGCCAAGTACTTGGGTGTGACTGTGTGCGTGTCCCTGAAGCTGTTACAGCCAGACTCACAAACACGAGCTGGGGGGATGGGGGGGGGGGGCTGGGGGAGTGGCTGTAGTGTAGCCCTTTGAGTTCAATGTATGTTGCGCCCCCAGCAGGGAGGCACAGAGATTGAATTGAATTGAAACTGCACTTGTATAGCGCTATCTACCCGGAGGCCTCGTAGCGCTTATGACTGGAAACTTACTTAGCGCGGGCTCAGGGCAGATCAGCAGGATTTTGCAAACAGGTGAGTTTTCAGGGCTTTTCTGAAGGAAAGATGATTGCTAATTGCTAATGTTCCAGAACTTAGCCGCGGCGTGTGAAAAGGAGCGGCCTCCCCAGCCGGCTTTCCTAACTCTGATGGAGGAGGCCAGCTGGAGGGTACAGGATCGGAGGGAGCGTGCCGGAACATAGGGAGTGACCAAGGGCTGTAAAATTGCAGGGCCAAGGTGATGGAAGGCTTTGTGTAGAGTACACATGGCCTTGAATTGTACTCTGGCCGCTATGGGGAGCCAGTGAAGTTCCCTTAGGGCATTCCTTGCTGACTGCCAGCGAGGGAGGTTGTAGAGTAAACGAGCCGCACTGTTTTGGGTGACTTGGAGCTTCTGGGTGACAAAGGAGGGGGCTCCCATATAGAGGACGTTTCCGTAGTCCAGGTGAGATAGTATAAGGGCCTGAACCAGGATCCTCCTTGCCTGAAATGGAAGCAGAGGGAGCACCTTCCGCAGCATCCTCATCAATCCAAAACAGGTGGCTGCGGTCTTTGTGGCTTGGGCTGAGAAGTTCAAGGCTGTGTCGAACCAAATCCCCAAGCTTTTTATTTGGGACTTGGGAACGGGGGGCGAGCCCAAACATGGTGGCCAGATGGATGCAAAGACAGAGGGAGAGGGGTTACCCAGTAAGATGACATCTGTCTTCTCCCCGTTGAGTTTTAAACGGGAAGATTGCATCCATCTGGCAACAGCCTCTAGACAGGGGCCTAGGGTGTTGGACGATACCTCTGAGTGGTCTAAGGAGACCACCAGTTGGGTATCGTCCGCGTAGGTGACAATACGCACACTGAAGGGATGGACAATCCTGTCTAGGGGTTCCATGTAGGCATTAAACAGGGTGGGGCTCAGGGAAGAGCCCTGAGGAACCCCACACCTGAGTGGATGTTTAGGTGACACTGCCTCGCCCTCAAAGACCTGGAAGAAGCGGTCAGCCAGGAAGGATGTCAGCCAATCCAGAGCCGGGCCCGACACGCCCATGTCCGCCAGTCGTTGTAAAAGCGTGACATGGTTGACCGTGTCGAACGCGGCGCTGAGGTCTAATAGGATGATGGCGACTTTGCCACCCTGGTCTAACACTGCTCTTGCTTCCTCTGTTACCGCTATGGAGTTCTGGACTTTTTGGTACTGTCCAGAGGTGTCAGGGACAACACCCGAAGACCCCTGAGTTCTACCTGTCTCGGTGCACAAATAAACAGAAACACGGGCTTCTCGATGGTGGCGTCAAAGACCAAAGGTTTATTACTGCAGGGACACAGAAGTCACAGAAACTACACACGGGCAGATTCTAGGAGCCTGTTCAAATTGTACAAAGTGGTTTGCTCCTTAAATACAAATTATTTAGCTGAGGGCAACATTCTCCACATACTAGTACGTTTCTTAACCTTTATGTCCTAAACAATAAATATTTGGCGTTACACAGGAATCGTCAATAATATCTGATGTCAAAACATTACGAACGAGGGGTTCCCACTGTTCCATCATAATCCCATGTCAACTTTTCATTCAAGAGCCGGACCGCCTCATCGTAAATTTCGTTACCTCCCCCTAATAAAGGCCCAGAAGGAAAGGAGCAGAGCCAGGTGCAGAAGATAGAAAAACAGGATAGGAGATGCTTGTGGGTCGTAAATGGGCAAGGCTACCAGCTTCGGCCGCCTAATCATGATCAGGCCAACGAACACGTGAACCAGTGTAACAGGACTGGCCTCAGGCCGGGGAGGCAGCTTTTGCCGAATCATGCGGCCACAGCGTTTCTGTCCTAAGGTGCACGTGTCACTAGCAAGGTGAATCGCCGGCTAAAGCTTACGTGTCCTTAAGTGAAATGAATTGATCAGAGGTCACTGTGTGTCCATTGACTATGTGAGGGCAAGAATACAAAATGGCTGCCATAATCTAAGATGGATGCCATGGGTGAATCAGAAAGGTGGTTATAACAAGAGTGCTCTTGCTCGTAGCATAGCGAAAACACCAGGATATGCTAAATGGACCATTTGCGGTTCACTGGTACTAAAATTATGAGTTTACGACAATGTTGAAAATACGGGTTCAAATCGTCACGGAACCTCAGACCCTCCTTTTGCCCTTACATAGGCAATTCAGAGTCTATCTCGATGTTCATTAGGTCAGTGATATGTTGTTGTATCATCATCCTTTCTCGTACCTTGTCTCCAAACACAGGCTGTTTTCTGAAACAGGTTGCAGCACAGAGGCTACACAAAGCGCGGCCACATTGGATAATAAGGCAGCACGAGAATAGGAATACTAGGAAAATACCAACGACCATCAAAACCTTCCATCCCCACGCTGATAGTAAAGTCCAGAGCCATTCCATTAAGGACCAATTTCCCTTGTCTACGTGAATAGAGTCGGAAATCTTGTGTAGCTTAGAGATCGCTTCGTATACTGTCGGAGCATTATTGGGTATAAAAACACAGCAGCTCGATTGGATCATTCTGCATACCCCACCTCGATCTGCAAGTATTACGTCAAGAACCATACGGTTCTGTAACGTCATGAGACGATCCGCCTGGAGCTCAGCTGTTAAATTACTAAGGGCACCAGCAGTTTCTGTAATAGTAGATTCAACTACCCGTGTTAGCTGACGTAGATTTCTACTATTGGCCATGGGCCCCCAGAACGGAAGGAAACCTTTGAAAAAGTCTTCGGCTTCCTGACCAGCGGTATCTTCTTTGTTGAAAACACCTCTTGCTACTCTGGTCTTGTGATAATCTGGGGAAGCAGTGTATGTCGGAGGCAACAGTCGAGCAATATAGCATGAACCTGAAAAGTCAGCAGGCAGCCATGTATATGCCCTATCCTGACCGATGAAGTAGGTACCCTTAGCAGTTAGGAAGGCAGGGGAGGAGTTCGACGGATACACGTAGGTCTCAACACAGTCACTCCTCCCTAGCCGAGCTCTTGGATTTCTCCCATTACCTTGCAAGCAGAATTGACCTCGGTGAGGTACGACCCAGACTGGAGTTGAGCTTATACGCTTGCTTTCACCCAAACTAATACTATACTCCGTAGAATTCCAACTCAGATAAACCCGTAGTTCATCTCTGGGGACAGATGGGGAGTTATTGACGTCTTTAATCATGTCAGTTATTCCCTTTATCAAGGCTTTATTAACGGAGCTATACCTAGCGGAACGTGGAGGACGCGGGGGATAGGTCTCGAGAGCATAGACAAATACAGTTTGGAAGGCCCGACATGATCCATTATAGCTAAAAGGCAAGACCAGATAGGGAATGCCTTTATCCATAGTGTGTGGTATCAATCCACATACCCAGCAGTCTGTTGTGTTAACAACCAGTTGATGTTGATGCAAGAGTTGTACAAAAGTGTTATTTCTGAATTCTGAGCGTCGAGCTTGCTCATGTTCAGGGAATGGATGAAAGGAATGAAAAGAAGCAACAGTAGAAGAAACGAGATCAAGGGGAGGTACTGTAGTTGTTATCGGTGCAAAAATTAAATGAATACCAAAGACGATTCCACCCACCAACGTTATTAAAACAATCAAAAACGTAATTGCACATTGCATCAGAAAACATCTGTTATGAAGAATCTTGTAGAGTCTATTTCTGCGAACATAAATTACATTCTCTCGGTGCAGCCCAGGAAGCTCCATCTTCTACAACCGCTCGCGACCACTGATGATATGTACGTAGTTGAAAATGCCTCTATCAGTCCTGGGAGTTCCCAGAACTAACAGAAAGACCGACCTTGTGTCTGGCCCCCGCAGATTCAACTAGGCACAAAGCCACGACCCTACGGCTACCCAGACGGCAAGGTTATTAAAACAACATACATAGAAAAATACAAAATATTAGCAAACTTCCTGGCTGGAGGCAATGTATCAAATTAAAATATGTAAAATAGGCAGTTTCCTGCTTTATTTGTCCTTAGAATGAGAACGGAGGTTGTATCTTAATTTTCCTGGAGTTGTTTGATCCGGAAATAGTCTATTTTCAGCAGGAATAACAATGTTCGAGTTCGCAGAAGACAAGTGTTCGTTTGATGCAGAGGACAAATGTTCAGTATTCAAAGGAGCAGTTTCAGAAGGGGAGTCAGAGTTCGGTGAATCAGTAATCAGTTCTGCATCGCTGAAAGGAACGTATCTAGGAACTGGTTCGGTTTCAGAGGCACCAATTCCTTTTCTCACCCAGTTATCATAAGGGAGTGGAAGGGGTACACGCTTAGTGTGTGTCGCGTGGACCCAGTTTTTTCTTTCAGCCACACGTACAGCAGTCCTTGTTGCCAACAGCACTTGAAATGGTCCGACGAACTTGGGTTGGAGATTTCTGGTCCGTCCAAAGTTCCTGATCACAATATAGTCGCCGGGTTTCAGCTGATGACCTGGACTCTCCGGAGGCTTTGGCAATGCATCGAAAACCTGTTGGTGAATGAGACTCAATTTAGCAGTCAAGTCAAAAAGGTAATCAATTAGCATTGGGTATTCCAGTTGCTTGAACTCCCTCGGCCTAGGTACCCCCCAAACATTTGCAGGCCGACCGAACACAATCTCATAGGGGCTAAGCCCTACTCGAGAATTCACAGTCGCTCTTGTGGATAACAGGGCCAAAGGTAGTGCGTCTGGCCAGGACAAGCCCGTGGAGGCTTGTATCTTGGCCAGTTTCAGCTTGAGGGTGCCATTGTAGCCTTCAACTAAACCTGCAGACTGGGGGTGATTCGCACTGTGAAATTTTTGTTTAATACTCAAACCTGCACACACACTCTGCATAACTTTCCCTACAAATTCACTTCCGTTATCTGACCATACAATCCGTGGCATACCATACCTGGGGAAGTATTCTTTTAGAAGGATTTTGGCTGTGGACAAGGCAGTATTGTCTTTTAGTGGATATGCTTCGATCCACCTTGAAAAAGCACATACTACCACTAGAACGTACTTAAGGTTATTACACCGATCCATGTGAATGAAGTCTAACTGAATCACTTCGAAGGGACAAGAAGGAGGAGCGAAGTGACCAGCGGGTGTGGGGATTCCCTTGCCAGGATTATGCATCAGGCATATCATGCAATTTTTCACCACTCTTTCTGCACACTTACTAATCCCATCATTCTTCCAGACTGGAGCCAACATCTTACAAATCCCTTTCGAACTGATGTGCGCTGCTCCATGCGCCATCGTTACTACCGCAAGCACATACGCATCAGGCAACATCCAACGCTGCTGTTCCGACAAATCAATCCAACATCCACTCGAGTCCAGTTTACCCGTATTCTCTTTCCATGCAAGCTTTTCCTCTTCAGTCGCTTCTTCCTGAATTGCTTTCACAGTTTCCACTGTATCCTCACACATTCCTGATTCAGTAATCCATCTTGCAGACGTTGCAACATACATTCTACTCATCGTATTCCTAGCTGTCTGTTTAGCGGTCTCATCAGCAAAAGCATTTCAACGACCAACCTCATCCGTGATTGCTCGATGAGCACTGCATTTCACAATCGCAACTTCAGTCGGTAAGGTTAGAGATTCCAACAAGTCATTGACTAGCTGACCATGCTGGATCTTAGTCCCATGGGACGTAATGAAACCTCTTTCCTTCCACAAACGGCCAAAACTATGCGCTACGCCAAACGCGTACTGACTATCTGTGAACACATTCACTCTCTTTCCCTTAGCTAAAACACACGCTCTAGTCAATGCAATTAATTCTGCAGCTTGGGCAGAATTCTGACTCACTCTTGCAGTCTCCACAATCGTACTCAAAGTCGTTACTGCGTAAGCAGCTGTTACATCACCATTCTCCAATTTAAAACAAGACCCGTCAACATACAACGTGCCATCTGGATCTGATAATGAAGTGTCTTTAAGATCAATCCGTCCTTTTGTCTCCTCCTCGGTTCTGAAACAACAGTCATGTGGTACAGAATCACTCGACTCCTGACTAGTCGGCAACAATGTTGCTGGATTCAATACATTGCATCTTTTAATCTGAATATGACTTGCTAGCAGTGTCAGCTCATAGCCTGATAATCTAGCACTGGTAAGGTGTTGTGTCTTGGTTCGGTTCATGAGCGTGTCCACGGCGTGAGGAACCATGACCACTAGCATGTTGTTCATGACCAAACCAGCAGATTGTCGAATGGACGCTGCAGCTGCGGCTGTAGCTCTCAAGCAACTAGGCAACGCTCTGGCTACCGGATCTAATGTTGATGAAAAATACGCACAAGGGCGTTGTTTATCACCAAATCGTTGCGTCAGAACACTCAACGCGCAACCTTCTCTCTCGTGGACATAGAGTGTAAAAGGTTTACTGTAGTCGGGTGTTCCCAACACCGGAGCTGAACATAGTGCATTTCGTAACTCAGAGAAACTTTGCTGACATTCGGCAGACCATGGCACCAGACTCGGAACACCTTTCCCAGTCAAGGCCACCAATGGTTTTGCCAAAAGAGAAAAGTTTGGGATCCATTGCCTACAGTATGAGGTAATACCTAAGAAGGCACGCACTCCTCTCTGTGTGCTAGGAACATTCATCTGCGTAATTGCTTTTATTCTCTCTGGGGTCAACCTTCTTCCCTCCTTTGACAAGAGATGACCTAGGTAGGTCACTTCTTGACAACAGTATTGCATTTTGGAAGGTGACACCTTGTGATTTAAATTAGACAAATGATGCAATAGGGAAATTGTAGCTGCTTTGCAAGTTTCCTTGTCATCGGCAGCCACTAGAAGATCATCGACATATTGCACTAAAGCAGAACCAGGAGGAAGTACAAAGGAATCTAACTGACTTTTTAATGCTTAGCTGTAGATGGATGGGCTTTCACAATAGCCTTGTGGAGCACGTTTAAACCTAAAGCTTCGGCCTCCTAGAGAGAAGCCGAAAATATCTCTGCTTTCTTCGGCTATTGGAATGCTGAAAAAGGCATTCTTCAAGTCGATAACTGAAAACCATGTGGCTGCAGCAGGAATCAACGTTAACAATGCAGTAATGTCTGGAACCACAGGGAACTGTGGTATTACAATTTTGTTAACTTCTCTAAGGTCTATTACAAATCTATAGACTGGAGGTTTTGAAGGATCAGTGCGTTTTAAAATTGGGAGTACAGGACTGTTACAGACATTTCCTCTAGTTTCCTCTATTACATCTTTCTTTATCAAATCTTGCACGATCAATAAGAGCGCACGTTCACCTTCACTAGAGATCTTGTATTGTGGGATTCGTGGAAATTTGACATTTGCTTTCAAAGTTACTACATATGGTGGAATTTCCAAAAGACCAACGTCGATAGGACCAGTCGCCCAAAGAGTATCAGGGAGAGAACGCAGCTCCAGGGGGAGCGCATCCATTGATAAGTACATCGGGGAGATTATTCTTTTACCCAATGTAAGCTGTACTCCTGACGGAGAACAGTACAAAGTCGCGTACAGGCGTTTTAACAAGTCTAAACCAAGCAGATTTTCATTACAACCAGTCGTCAAAATCAGGGGTGCTTTCAATTGGTGAGGTCCAACAGAAATAGACAAAGGACCAGAAACGGGGTTGTGAACAGGGGCGCCTGAAAAACCTACTGAAACATTTGTTAAGCCAGACAAAGGTGCGCCAGGGAGTTTCGCATGAATGATAGAACTTTTTGCTGATCCAGTATCCAACAGAAACGGTTCGACTACACCTGATGTTGCTACTGCGACATAAGGCCCACTCTGATCTACTGGAACTGATACTACTCCCTCTCTTTGTCCATGGCTGTCCTAGTACTCATTTTGCTGAAATTCCCCACTAACTTCACAGTAGTCCTCAACGTGATACTGTTGAGATCTATTTGGCTGTGTAGATTGCCCGCTTCGCTGATCAAAATAATTAGAAGGGCGATCATTCGTTTGTGGAGGCATAGCACCTCGTCCTCGACCTCTAGAATTTTGCGTAGAACCACCACGACCTCTCTGAGCTGCAGCTGCATTATTTTGTGCTAGTACTGGACACTCATTCTTATAATGACCTTCCTTTTTGCAGTAAGCACACTGATTCCATTGGTATTGCGGTCTCTGAGAGCCATAGTCGGTCCTCTGATATGGCCCTTGCTGTGTGTTCGTCTGATTCGTGCGAGGCGGATATGCTTGCTGCAAAAGGACTTTAGTTTTTAAATCTTTTGTTTTCTTATCTGACTTTTCCTTCTCTTCTTTATCCCTATTTTCATAATACTGGGCAGTTGCAAGTATTTGCGCAGTCGTAGAGACAGCCCACGCACTTTCAGAGTCTTTTAATTTATTACTGAGCTCTGGTAACAGATTGTGCACAAATTTATCAACAAATAATCTCTGTCCTCCTTCCGTGCTCATATCCTGACCACTGTGATCTACAAAAGTTTCCTCAAATCTTGTGAAAAAGTCGGAGACACTTTCGTCCTTCTTCTGCCTGCATGCGGACAACTTGTCCCAGTTAATGCGCAATGCTGGCATCAGAGTTTTCATTAAATCGATTATTCTACCAGGCAAATCAGCAATTAGAGGTCCGGGTTTAGAACCACCAATCTGTTGACCATCAGCCGCTATTATAGCTGCCCAATCACCACCTAATGCAACTGGATGATTTTCTTTACGAATTTTAGCCCAAATTGGCTGTGGTACTACATTGCCAAATAACATGTCAATGTCCGCTAAGTTCATTACGCAAGCTTCAACTGTTTGCGCCAACTCTTTGTAATATCCAGCTGGATTTTTACGCGGATCTGGCAAGGCCTGTTTTACTGCTAGCACTTCAGCTCGTTTCCACGGAATGTGTATCCACACTCTCTGTATTTGGGCCGAAGCGGCTGCAATACCATGGGCCGCGTCAGCTTGCACAGCTTCGCGCCAAATTGGAGGAACTTCTCTCATAGGATATTGACGATTCTGTTTCGCACTACGTTTGTCTAGGTCTCTTGGGGAACGAAGGGAAGGATCGAATCTAAAATCTAAAATTAATTCCATTGCTTCCTTTATTTCTGGACCAACTATCATACCTGCAGCAAATTTTTGTTGAACTTGTATTAACTCATCCGGTACTTGTTCAGATTCGCTCTCCTCCCACTCTTCACGCAAAAGAGAACACATGACATCGAACACATAGCGCTGTGTCGGTTCATTCCATTGCATAAATGTATCTAATACATCTCGTACATTATACCTTCCAACTTTCGAAATCCACCTAAGGGCAGTAGAATCTAATATTCCTCGTTCTTCACTACTAGGAAGCTGACTACGTCTCTGAACTGATTCAGAAGCAGGACTTCTAGTCAGTGTTTTGTAAAAGGGAGATAGAATATTAGATACAGATTCAGTGATTCTCCGACGAACAGAAAGCGGAGTCACATAGCTTGCAGAAGTTTGAAGTAGAGTAGTAGTCGGAACAGAGGAAACAGCAATAGTAGGGGTAGCAGGTAAAGTAGCTTGTGAAACAACAGGTATTAGTGGTACAGGCACAGGCAGAGGAGCTGGCAACCCTGGAAGAGGAGGTGCCGGAGGAACATTGACCACAGGAAGTGCAGGTGCTTGATTCAAGGGAACAGGAGCAGGTACACCAGGCTGTCCAGCAACCGGTAACTGAACATTCGGCAAAGGTGGAGCTGTAGCACCCTGTGCATACGGTGGAGGTGACCTCAACAAGTAAGACAACAGGGGATCCTTTTCAGGGTCCTCTACTGTCTTAGTTGTACTCGATGGCAAGGCAGGGTAGCACTTATCTATTGCCAAGTTACGCTCTCTATTGGCTACCTCTATCGCTTTCTCAGATTCATTGAGTTGCAGCTGCTTAGCAGACTGTTCTAAAGTCAACTCTTGCTCTTTTTGCTCTTTCTTTAACTTTTTAGTCTCTCTCTGTTTGGATTCTTTTCGCCAGCAACGGAAAGAATCAAACATTGCCGGCTGGGCTTTCTTCTTAAACAATTTTATTTCTAAATTATCAAGAATTTCGGGTTCAAAACTACCGTGTAGTGGCCAACTAAGGACACCATCCCTCCGTGTATTGGATCTATACCTCATTATAAGATATAGGACCCACACCATGTTTACAGTACAGATCATAAAGAGGAGTTCCAATCGGAGGAACCAGACATGAGTTCTCCAACCGGGAATCCCTGTTGCAACCAAAACACGACAACATACAATTTTTCCGACTTACCATTTTATAAACCGGAACACAGAACAAACACAAACAAAGGTGCGCACTTGAACTAAGAACTTAGGCCTACCAAAGTGAACAAATCTATCGATACCCAAAGTAAACCAAAAGATTATCGTACCTAGAACAACCAGTGATAATCTTACGATACCAAACCAAACCAAGGAACTAAGGATTATCCAAACAGGAGCAAACCCTTACGAAGTAACCAAACAACTAGCAACCACTCAATACTTAACTGAGGCACTGAAGACGTCACCAAGGAGAAACCCGTCTCGTCTCGCCGTACTAAGGTCTGCACCTCGGGTCCAAGACAGGGCGACAGTCAAGGCAGCGGACCACTGCAGCCGTCCGAACGGGAACCCTCGTGGAAGAGAACGTCGGGCCACTTTTGCGATATGCCGGGATCGATGAAGTGGGGCGCCTCCCTCTGGAATCTTCACACAAGCTTCTCGAACTCTTCAGGCTTTTGAACCGGTACCGAATGACGTCGCCCCACATGGGCGCCAATTGGAGTTCTGGACTTTTTGGTACTGTCCAGAGGTGTCAGGGACAACACCCGAAGACCCCTGAGTTCTACCTGTCTCGGTGCACAAATAAACAGAAACACGGGCTTCTCGATGGTGGCGTCAAAGACCAAAGGTTTATTACTGCAGGGACACAGAAGTCACAGAAACTACACACGGGCAGATTCTAGGAGCCTGTTCAAATTGTACAAAGTGGTTTGCTCCTTAAATACAAATTATTAAGCTGGGGGCAACATTCTCCACATACTAGTACGTTTCTTAACCTTTATGTCCTAAACAATAAATATTTGGCGTTACACAGGAATCGTCAATAATATCTGATGTCAAAACATTACGAACAAGGGGTTCCCACTGTTCCATCATAATCCCATGTCAACTTTTCATTCAAGAGCCGGACCGCCTCATCGTAAATTTCGTTACCTCCCCCTAATAAAGGCCCAGAAGGAAAGGAGCAGAGCCAGGTGCAGAAGATAGAAAAACAGGATAAGAGATGCTTGTGGGTCGTAAATGGGCAAGGCTACCAGCTTCGGCCGCCTAATCATGATCAGGCCAACGAACACGAGAACCAGTGTAACAGGACTGGCCTCAGGCCGGGGAGGCAGCTTTTGCCGAGTCATGCGGCCACAGCGTTTCTGTCCTAAGGTGCACGTGTCACTAGCAAGGTGAATCGCCGGCTAAAAATGAATTGATCAGAGGTCACTGTGTGTCCATTGACTATGTGAGGGCAAGAATACAAAATGGCTGCCATAATCTAAGATGGATGCCATGGGTGAATCAGAAAGGTGGTTATAACAAGAGTGCTCTTGCTCGTAGCATAGCGAAAACACCAGGATATGCTAAATGGACCATTTGCGGTTCACTGGTACTAAAATTATGAGTTTACGACAATGTTGCAAACACGGGTTCAAATCGTCACGGAACCTCAGCTAGGAGGGCGGTTTCGGTCCCATGTAAGGGACGAAACCCTGTCTGAGAGGCACGTAGAAGGCTATTTGACTCCAAATAGTTCATCAAGATGTTATTTACGTGCCTCTCAAGCAGTTTGCTAAGCCAAGGGAGTAGGGAAATAGGACGGTAATTCGCCAAGTTGGATTGGTCAAGACTGGGCTTCTTCAACAAGGCCCTCACCATCGCGCACTTCCAGGGAGGAGGTACGGATTTTGAGGAGATGGAAGTGTTGAGAACGTCCAATATGACCGGGCGAATTATGTCCATAGCCTTAATGAGGGTCTGAGGGGGTGCTGGGTCGTTAGGGGAGCCTGAAGTGACTTTGGGAATGAGTCTGTCTAGGGCCGGAATGTCTAAGAGTGGGATAGTGTCAAGCCTACACGAGACAGGGGCATCAGAGGTGGAGGAAACGGGGGGTTCCAAGTCGTTGTTAACATCCCCAAAAGAGGAGTATATAGTCTGGATTTTTTCGGAGAAAAATACAGCCAGTTCATTGCAGCGGTTTTGGGCACCATCAGCAGAGGGACATTCCGCAGGGGGTGAGATGAGTGATTTAACAATTTTAAAAATTTCCCTTGGGGCGTTAGCGGCTGCATTGATTTTGCTGCCGTAGAAAGAGGCTTGTGCCGTCTTTATCTCCTGTTTATAGAGCCTAATGGCAGCTCTATATTCATCCTTCCTAGGTTTGGAGTAGTCCTGTCTCCAGGCTCTTTCATATTTACGACAGGCTAATTTCATGGTCTTGAGAGTGGGAGTAAACCATGGGGCAGCTCTAGGTCTTTTCATAAGGTTACTAGCCTCTACAGGGAGGACCACATCAAGTGTGGAGGAGATCCAATCATCAAAGTTGTTGGCTGCTGTTTTGGAATTTAGTGCCTTCCTGGGTATGTCTTTAACCAGGGCAGCTTCCCAAGCGGGGAGGGGGAGTGAGGACCATTTCCTGCCTCGATGTTTAACGAGGCCGCAAGTGGAGGGAGGAAATTGGTACGCCAGGTGAAGGGTATCAAAAAATGATCCGTCCAGGGTAATGGGATAGGGGGTTCAACCAAGAGATCATCAATATTGCTGTAAATGTGGTCCAGCAAGTGACCTCTATTGTGAGTTGCATAAAACCCCTTTTGATGTAAGTCCAGCGCTTGAAGATTGGAACAGAGGGTATTGGCTGCCGTATTGTGGGGATCATCTAGATGCAAGTTGAGATCTCCCAACAAAGTGAAGTTGGGTGAGGATAACACGATACTTGCAGCAAGATCCGTAATTTTAATAATGAAATTGTTAAGAGCGCCAGGAGGCCGGTAGGCTAGGATGCCAGAAAAGGTGGTAGTGGGGGAGAATTCGAGTGAAAAGTGTAAACTTCCGCAGGTTGGCGAGGTGGTGGGGGTGACTCGGCATTTGTAGCTGTCACGATAAACAATGGCCACTCCTCCACCTCTCCCAGTCAGGCGATCTAGTCTCTTTAACGTAAATCCTTGAGGAATGGCCCAGACGATAGCTGGATCATTGTCTATATGGAGCCACGTTTCCGTTAGGAAGAGTGCGTGAGGATTAAGGTCTTCAATCAGAGAGTGTAGCTCAGTATGATGTTTACAGACGGACCTACAATTTAGGAGAAACATTCTCCATTCCTGAGAGGGAGGTAACGGGCAGGTAGGAGGGAGAGATGGACGCCAGTTACAGCTTTTGCAGACATAATCAGTATGGGAAGGAAGGAAAGTGTGATCACATGTCAGACTAATGGAAGGACGAAGGGCAAGAAGCGAGGTTAAATCATGAGACAGCGGAGGGCCTACCATGGTGAGCGAACCTAGGCACCAGTCAGCAGGAAGCGTCTGGACGCGGACTGGCGCAGACTGGCTTCTCTTTGGCGCCTCTTCGGCGCGTCTACGGCGCTACCGCTGCGCGTCACCGCTGCGCGAACAAGTGCGGGCTAAAAAGGTTAGGTGGAGTGGGAGACTAGCGCGTCAACCCACCGAAGATGGCCGCCTCAGATGGAGCAACCAGATGCCCTCCATTGAGCGGGAAAGAAGAATGAAGACGACGCAGAAAGATACTGATTCCCCCCTCCCCCCCCCCCCCCCCCCCCATGAGAGAGGCACAGAAAAGGTGGGTGGATGAATGATGGGTGGATGGATGGATGAAAGGCTGAAAGATGGATGAATGATGAGTGGATGGATGACTGAAAAGGTGGATGGATGAATGATGGATGTATGGATGGAAGGATGAAAGGGTGGATGGATGAAGGATAGATTGGTGAAGGATAGATGTATGGATGGAAGAATGAAAGGGTGGACAGAAGAATGGATGGATGAAAGGGTGGATGGATGAATGATGGATGGATGTGTAAAAAGATGGGTGGATGAATGAAGGGTGAATGGATGGATGAAATGGTGGATGGATGAATGATGGATGTATGGATGGAAGGATGAAAGGGTGGATGGATGAAGGATAGATTGGTGAAGGATAGATGTATGGATGGAAGAATGAAAGGGTGGACAGATGAAGGATGGATGGATGAAAGGGTGCATGGATGAATGATGGATGGATGGATATGTAAAAAAATGGGTGGATGAATGATGGGTGAATGGATGGATGAAAGGGTGGATGGATGAATGATGGATGTATAAATAGAACAATGAAAGGGTGGATGGATGAAGGATGAATGTATGGATGGATGGGAGGATGAAAGGATGGATGTATGGATGGATGGGAGGATGAAAGGATGGAAGTATGGATGCATAAAAGGCTGCATGGATGAATGATGCATGGATGGATGTGTGAAAAGGTGGGGGGATGAATGATGGGTGGATGGATGAAAGGGTGGGTGGATGGATGTATGGATGAAAGGGTGGATGGGTGTATGGATGGGAGGATGAAAGGGTGGAAGGATGGATGGATGAAGGATGGAGGGATGGATGGGAGGATGAAAGGGTGGATGGATGAAGGATGGATGTATGGATGGGAGGATGAAGGGGTGGGTGGATGTATGAATGGATAAAAGGTTGCATGGATGAATGATGGATGGATGTGTGAAAAGGTGGGTGGATGAATGATGGGTGGATGGAAGGAAGGGTGGATCGGTAAAGGATGGGTGCATGGATGGATGATGGATGTATGGATGGATGGATGTGTGAAAAGGTGGGTGGATGAATGATGAGTGGATGGATGAATGAAAGGGTTGATGGATGATTGATGGATGTATGGATGGAAGGATGAAAGGGTGGATGGATGAAAGATAGATTGGTTAAGGATAGATGTATGGATGGAATAATGAAAGGGTGGACAGATGAAGGATGGATGGATGGATATGTAAAAAGATGGGTGGATGAATGATGGGTGAATGGATGGATGAAAGGATGGATGGATGTGTGAAAAGGTGGGGGGATGAATGATGGGTAGATGGATGGATGAAAGGGTGGGTGGATGGATGAAAGGGTGGATAGGTGAAGGATGGATGTATGGATGGGAGGATGAAAGGGTAGGTGGATGAAGGATGGGAAGATGAAAGGGTGGAGATGGATGTATGAATGGATAAAAGGTTGCATGGATGAATGACGGATGGATGTGTGAAAAGGTGGGTGGATGAATGATGGGTGGATGGAAAGAAGGGTGGATGGGTAAAGGATGGATGTATGGATGGAAGGATGAAAGCGTGGATAGATGAAGGATGGATGTATGGATGGAAGGATGAAAGGGTGGATGGATGGATGTGTGAAAGTGTGGGTGGATGAATGATGGATGGATGTGATGAGGTCTAACAGGCGCATTTATGGTTGTCAAAAGTTGATGATGAGGAGTACCAGTTTCTAGAAACTTTTGTCGGAAGGGGGTCCTTACTCCTAAAAAGGTTTTACAAGGGGGTCTCGGCATCAAAAAGTTTGAAGACCTCTGGGTTAAAGGGTTGCCTTCATATATAAAAGACAATGGCGATTTCTTAAAACGGATTGATAAAATGGTGTGGACTGATGATTTAATGCTTTAAACTCTTGACATTAAGTCGCTATACACTAGCATTAATCATGAACAAGGTCTGCAGGGTGTAAGATATTTTTGGGATACTCGACCAGCGGAGTATATGCTTCACAATAAGATGCTCATGTCATTAATAACTTGGTGCTTGAATAATAATTACTCTGCCTTTGGTAAGGAGGTGTTTAGACAGAAGCGGGGAGTGGCCATGGGGGCCTGTTTCTCCCCGAGCTACGCGTGCTTGCACGTTGGGTTCTGGGAGAGACAGGTCCTCATGGGACACTACCGCCAAGAAATGGAGCAAAGAATTTGTCAATGGGTGAGATTTATAGACGATGTTTTCATTGTGTGGAGAGGCAACAAACAAAGTGCTAAAGAATTTGTTGAAAAACTGAATATAAATGACTATAACCTGTACTTTACATCGCATTGTAGTGAGAACTCTATTGAATTTTTAGATGTCCAAATACAGGTAGCAAGCAACAAATTAATCACCACCGCACATAGAAAGCTAACTGCAGGAAATGCGACCCTCCACGCGTCTAGCGCACACCCAAAGCACCTAATTGCCAGCATACCCTACGGGGAAGTACTGCGAGGAATATGAAAGATGCAAAAATGAGAGTTTAGAAAGGTTGCGAGCCAGAGGGTATACAGAAGACATGCTCACCAGAGCTACAATCAAAGCAGGTGAAAGACCTCGAACAGAATTACTACCACCTGACATCGAGGCAGATAATGAAACTGTAAGCAGCCAGGAAGCACCAAGATTAATCACTACGTTCAGTAGACAGGAGCGGAAAATAAGAGCAATACTTAATAGAAATAGGCCTATTGTTTTAACAGATAGTATTCTGAAAGAAGACCTTTTAGATAAACCACAGGTAACTTTCAGAAGATGTAAAAACATGGCCACCCATGTTTCACAACCACTGACAGCAGGGGCTCCTGCGACTATGTGGTTACCAAGTAAACAGGGCTTCTATAAATGCACAACCTGCCGGACGTGTAATTTCGGCATCAATACCACTAAATATAACACCCCCTTTAGTGAGTATGATTACAAAATCAAAGGCAACTATGGCTGTCGCACAGAATTCGCTGTATACATACTTACATGCACCTGCGGGCTCAGATACGTCGGCAGCACCATTAAACCAGTGCATGTAAGAATACTCAACATATACGAGCGATTATCAATAGCGACCCCACCTACCCGGTAGCAAGGCATTTTAAGGCAATTCATGATAAAAACTTATTATGTAATTGATTCAATACCGGTAACTAAGAGAGGTGGGGACAGAGAAAAGCTTCTGAGACAGCTGGAGACGAAATATATATTAAATCTGAATAGTAAGTCTCCATATGGATTAAACAATACAGAAGATATGCACACGTTCTTATGAATACAACTGTGTACTATACATAATAAAATACGGCAGAAGATGAATCAGAATTTTATGCTAATGCACAAGCCAATCTCTTATTCCTAATTTTTAAATACATTTATATTTTTTTCAATATTTATATGTACTGAGCACTTTTTAGACAATGCAGATAAAATATTTGATTTTATGTCCGGGCTCGGCCTATTAACCATAGAAATCTGTAAAGAAATTTGTATGCAAAATGTCTAATCATCGGTTTCTTTAAACATAGTCATTATAAGGCATTATTTTGCACATATAAAAGGAGTAATTTCCGTTGTGTACTGTGATTGCGTAATTTTGCACATACTTGGGTTTACAGGCATTTATGCCGATATATGTTTTAAATTCTGGAGTTTCATTTTCTTTTAGAATTTTAACATGAACCAATGTGTAATATTGCACAAACAGTGGATATAAAGCATTTATGCTGCTTTATTTACATTCTAAAAATGTGATCAATTTCAGAATTTTTACATATTGTAAAATGTCATGTAATTGTATTGTACATATTTATTATTTATTTAATATTTATGGCATGATGTTTGCACATTTATAATATATTGCATATTTATACAATGACTACAAAAGAAACCGTGTAGAATATATAAACAATATGAATGTTGGATGGCATACATGGAGAAAAAGAGAAAAAAAGAGAAAAAATGCATTGTCACAAGTAGTATGTCTTCACTTTTTAGCACCACGTGGTAAAAATGGTTGGAAAAAACAAGTATTTAATGTGGAAGGTTACTGCATGGTCGCCATGTGATCAAGGTTACTTGTTAACCAAAACGCGTCATGCCAGAGAAGAGCCGTGATATGAGAGAATAAATCTTGCTAAAATATTTACCTGCTGCGTGGTGGTACGTTATTCTGTGGTATGAAGTACGCTGGATGCAGAGTTTACTAAGATATATATATATATATATATATATATATATATATATATATATATATATATATATATATATATATATATATATATATATATATATATATATATATATATACATACATATATACATGGTTTTAATTCCTGAGGTAGATATTGTTGGTGTGATTTTGCTGATATATATATATATATATATATATTTATATTGCGCCAGATACTTAAGAATAATTGGCACATAATCAAGGATGATCCCATCATTGGAAAATCATTATCAGAACAGCCTGTCATAACATTCAGAAAATCCACTTTAATGGCAGACATTTTAGTCACGAGCAGTCCGGAATGTGAAAATACCGTAGACTGGCTAAGTACAAGAAAGGGGTTTTTCAAATGTATCAGCTGCAAAGCTTGTACATATGGAAAAAACACAACGTCGTATATGACAGCCTTCAGTCCCAAACCCCATATGATCAAATAACATCTCACATGTAGAAATGAATATGTGGTGTACGTTCTTGAATGTAGCGGTCAACTCAGGTACGTAGGAAGTACAAAACTTCCTGGATATCAGAGAATATTGCAGCATATCAGGGCGATAACCAACAGTGACCCTAGCTATCCAGTAGCCCGCCACTTCAAAGAATATCATGGTGGAAAACCCAAAGATCTGAAATACTACCTAATAGATAATGTACCAGCACAAAGAAGGGGAGGCAGTAGGGAGAATGTACTACGTCGCCTTGAGACCCATTACATACTGCTACTAGATAGTAAACAACCGAATGGGTTAAACATGGGAGAGGATCTGTACACCTATTTGGATTAGAAAGGGAACAACACACCATGCTACCAATACATTAATCTGCACATTGAAGAAAGTTGTCTGAATAAGAGATCAATAAGGATTAGATCAAAATGGTATAAATAACTATAACTCGTATGAGGTAGATCTGTAAATTAGGAAATTTTTATGCAATTGTTTGTAAATAATTTTAACTCATTTGGGAATATTAACTGTTGAAAAACGTATATATTTTTTTACTTTTTATAATCAAATATTGGGTTTTACAATCTTAAATGGATTGGAAGTGTTACCTATCTAAACATGAAATTGATTTTTAAGAGATTTTATCTAAATGTTTTTTAGAAATTGATTGTGGGAATCATGTTTTAGAAGCCCAGTAAAATGATAGTCCATTCAACCTGTATCCCAATTGGAGTGAAAATTCCCAATCAACATCAAAGTATAAGAATATAGATATGAACCGCACATATGAAATGAATATTAGACCAGCACTTTATTATTTACAAGCACTCATAAGCACTTTTTGATGTATAACACCAAATAGGCAAATCAAGGGTTGTTCCTAGGGAAGCACAATATCACAATAGCATAGAAGAGAGCGTAACATGAGTACAAATTTAGATATACAATCGATAAATACAACATGCATCTAGGTAATAGGGGTATTCTAACCAAAATATCATGTTCAAAAAGGTATTTATACAAATCATTACAAAGAATGTTCAGATTGTAAAATGTATTATGCAAGTATTTTATGTGGCTACTAAAGTATGCTAAAATTACTCATGACATGATTAACCATGCTTTACCCAAATTGCACAATGTATTTTACGTATAATCACAAAACTGAAAATGAGTTTTAAAATGATTATTGAAAGAAAAACTATCGTTGTATATATATGTAAATACCTCTTCTATGTTTATTAATGGGCACTTGCACTTTAAAAGGGGATGTGCTTCACTGATGTGTTGTCATGTGATCAAGGCAGGGATCTGCCGAAACGCGTCGCGAGGACTGGTATGAAATAAATTAAAATTGCACCGAGAAGGGTCTGCCTCGTTTCATTTCTGACCCCTTTGGGAGTTGGTGGCTAAAGCGAGCATCATTGAAAAATATATTTATATATACATATATACATGGTTCTACTTTCAAACTCTCACATGCAGAAACCAAAACGGGATCCAGTCCCTGACCATCTGAACCAGACTATGAGCCGAGGCAGTATTTTAATACAAAAATACTTTGATTTTCATTAATAACAAAAGAAGGAAACGAGAACACAAAAATCAAAACAGGAACAGAAAGGCAACTAGGGCCAAAGTATCATTGAATATCTTGTGGGAGGCAGTGAGGCAAGATCTCTGGCTCTCCACCATCCCAACAGTGAGCCGAGAGCGTCTGGTTGGAGCCTCTGTGCATGAGGCGTGTTTGCATGACCGTCCCAGAGATCTAGTGTGCAGCACCAATGCCCTGTTCAATCTCCGGCACAATTCTGGCTAATACTGTGTAATACATGCTGCACTCATTGGCTAACCTTGAAGGCGCTTTAAATTGCTTGACAAACTGATGCGCGGGAATAAGGTCAGATTTGCTCATTTGCGTTAGTCCAGCCTCTGATGGGGACTCTTGGCGGGCTGTATGCTTAGGAGACAGGTTTTTGAGTTTTCCAAGCGCTGTGTCTAAGAGATATGCATGGAACGTAAGAGGGACAGATATATATGTCTAGTCTACATGGGTAAATACGCTATCAACCATTCATTTACTATTTACTAATAAGTCTTTATTGCTATACAAAGGAACCATTTTTCGCAACGTATGATTGAGAAAACAACATTAAGGGACATGCCTTTCAGTTTGCAAGCAGCTCAGGGGTTCTGGTTCTTAACTCGTTGAGTTATATAACAGAGATTATCATGTGTCGCCTGCAAGCTGGGCAAAGATCGCAGCAGCAAACGCAGTAACCCACTGAGCTCTCTACATAAAGTACAGATCTGTGACCTGCATGTCCATCATTCAGCTCGGATTTGTAGAGCGCGGCAAAGCACCTGCGAGGGTATGCACGGGCATGTTACACATTGTGCGTTTGCAGCATCCACACTAACCCTCTATGCTATTTTATGATGAGTCAGATAGGTGTATAGACTGCATATAGATTTCCCCAGCACGTGCGTTAACCGCCAGAGTTATGTTAATTTACTATTGCACCATGACATTCGCTAGGTACACAAAGATATCTTCAGCAAGTGCTTGACGCACTAAATAGTTAACAGTGCATACTGTTCATGAAACATTGTCAAAAAAAAGGTTTATTCTCTCATTTGTCTTTGTAGCCAATCAGTTTTTTTATGAACGTGACAGATGACCGTCACACTTCACTGCTGACTTTTCTGCTGCGTCTCATTGACCCCAAATTATTGGATCCCTGAGTTGTTTTTCCATTTCCAGAACTGTACACCAGGACATTGTGTGGTCCATCACTGGCTCAATACACTGTATAAACAATAGAATTAATAAATAAATTGACGTTTTTTGCAACTTGCAAGTCATACACTCCGATTTTGGCGCGGTTATTAAATCACTGCCACTGGTTTGGTTCACAGTTCACTAGTATTTAAGCACTAAGGGGCATAGATGCCCCTTTGTGATGTTTCACTGGCGATAGGGGTTTCGCCTTATTTACAAGCAGTGTTAAGCCACTTAACGTGCTTCACTCGGCCTTGTAAATAAGGCCCCCTTTCACGCTATGGTTAGCGTGAAAGGGATGAGCAATGGGTGTTGTGGTGTGTGTTCCACTGCAACACCCACTGATTTTGAAGCTGCCCCATATTTACAAGGGCAGCGTAAATAGGAGGCCGCACCAAAATTAAGATCAGGGAAAACCTGATCTTAACTAGGTGAAACGAGGAGAACTGGTTTATTTCTCCTCGTTTTTGCTTTTTCCATGTGCGCTGCGTTGTGCAGCACACATGGATAAAGCAAAATGCCTTGGATTGTTTATGTTCAGGAAGGTGACCCTTCCTGGAATTACCTTTTGTAACTTCCATTAGCAGCACACATAGAAGTAACAAAATGGCATTTCAGGATTATTTATGTGCAGGAAGGGGGACCTTCCTGCACATAAACAATCTTCCCCTGCACGCAGACACCCTTGCATTAAGGTGCAAGTGTGCCTACGTGGCGCTATAGCGCCAGCGCAGGGAGAAACGCAGGGCTGCACCATATCCTTGTAAATATGGTGCAACATTGCGTGGAGTGAGGCGTTAAGCCATGATGGCTAACGCCGCCACTTCTTTGTAAATCTCCCACTAAGTGACAGTTCAGTTTTGGCACGCACTAGTTGAAAGGTCACCATTATTATTGTTCCTACGCTCTGTGGAGCATCCCTGACTGTACGCCTGTGGCTTCGTGTCTGGCGAGAAGCTGCTCGTCCTGTTGCTGGTATGCGGTGACCTTTGCACCCCTCCTCACGTGTCTTCATTCCGCATGCTTGTGGTTATTGTGGTGCGTGCTTCGCCCTGTGGTTCCTCATTGTTAGGGGAGCCCAGTTCCTCCCTGCTCTGGGCTCTGTTCTCTGACGCAGTCTGCATGGCAAGGGCGGGGCCGGACGGGCTGTTGATCGCATCCGCCATTTCCTTGTGGGCCAGAGACTCTGGTGGTCGGTTTGTGAAGGCGCAGGGCTGCTGCCGCCTCCTCTGTCTCAGTCTCTCCCCTGGACCCCAGCTACTCGTGCTGATTACAGCAGGCACAACTTGGTATAAACACAGAGACAGAGAGGAGAGGGGAGTGAAACAAAGGAAGGAAAAGGCGAGAGACCAAGTATAGCTAAAAAAAACAAAGAGCGGGATAGAAGGAAGGGTGCAGGGCTAGTTCGGATATTTTTGTTAGGGCTGCTTGGGCCCACTGCCAGTCCTATGGCTACATTTAACAACCATATATGTTCTGAGCTGAGCGTTGTTGACCTGGCATCAGTGCCCCATGGGGATGTTAATATGCATGCCTTCGCATGCTTTGCCACTGATGCTCCCTTATCAAGTACTGGTTTTAATTTGCTTACACCATGAGCTTTCTATTTACAAATCTTTGACTTCAGGTGCGTCCGTCTCAACTCCCAGAATGCAGTGCAGTGGTGTGTTAAGTATAAGCCTAGCACTGGAAACAAGGTGTGCAGGTGGCATGGATTCATCTGTAACATGACCGAGCAGACAGATCCTACTGTGACTTACTGAGGGAGGTTGGATGGAAATCTTTGGGGTGCGAGGGCATCTGACATTTGTGGGTACATTGTTCCACAGTTTATTTATTTATCTCATTTATAAAGCGCTCTATCACCTAACAGGCATCTTGGCACTGACATCATAAAGTGCACGTTAAGAGTAATGCTACATGGGAAACTGGTAACAGGTTATGCATTGGGGAAGAGCCAAGTTTTTAGTCCAGATTTCATTTTGTTGAATCTTGGTAGTTTAACCAGTCTATCCGAGGAGGAGCGGAGGCTTCTCTCAGGTACATCCCACGCAAACTTCCTCTGCATAGGTACTGGTCCAAACCCAGGCAGGGCCTCAAAGACTATGCAGAGGGGTCACGGATCACTCAAGTATCTCGACTCCATGGGTAAGTAGCTCATTGCGTTCTATTTTTTCTTTGCATTTTGTTACTTATGGTCATTTTGTCATCTTTAGTCTGTAAACATTTAGGACTATAAGTACCAGCATACAAAGAAAAAACCTGGACTGATCAATGTTGCCCTAGTCTTTGCCGCAACTCAGCTGCTCGGCCACTTGCATTTTCCCAACAAACACGAATTATGTACAGAAGGATTAGCATTCACTGCATGGTGAGGCGGGAGCTGGGTCGAACAGAGACCACCTCTGCTGTTACCAGGAGAGCTGTAGTAAACCTTGCTCTCCCCGCCCCTCTACTTGCGGATATCGGGTTGGTGAAGTGCATATCAGAACTGACAACACTTCCTTCTCCCTCGACATGAAAACCTACATAGGGATCTGGTTCAGTCCCTTGTAGTGATTACTCACTGAGAAACTCCGACGACAATCATGATTTCTTTCTGAGAGTAACTACTATCCTCCCACTGGGCTAAGAAGTACTAGTGGTGGTAGCAAACAGTTATAATTTGAGGAGCGTGCGATTTTTATCTGTTACTTGCATGGGAGGGAGTCGAAAGGCTGTTTTCTCTCAAGTGTTATTTTTTTGCTATCCGTGTTCATGTATGTTTGCTCTGTAAAGATGTGATGGGGTGAGCGTGAAGTGCATGTGCAGTGAGTGACCACAGGGGGACCACAATCCCTTTAGGATCTGCTATATGTGGATAGCACACAACATGGATGCTAGAAACAGCCTGCCAGACAGGAATCCCCTAGAGAGTCTGATAGGCCAGGCTCCCTTGAAAGAATAGAAAAAGAGTCCTTTGAAGTGTGGGGACAGCCTTTGCCCCTTCCCTGCTTCTTTCCTCTTCTGAGGTGTGCTGTGGACAGTTCTGCGGACCAGCTAGGTGGGGAAATCCTTGCATCGCCCTTCATCCTGTGGAACCTACAGGACAAAGGTATGTGGCTGAAGTCATTATGTGTACAGAGACCAGCGCCCTTAAAACCAGACCAAATCCAAAACAGACCAGGCCTGGAGGAATACACATTCTAGTCTCCTAGCCTAATATAACTATAGGGTGCAGACAGTCCCCAAGTGTGTGTGCCAGGAAATCTCAAGACTGGATTGGCAGCTCACACCGGTGTGCTGCAGTGCTTAATTTGTAAAACAACAAGTGCCAGGGCCCTCGTCAGGAGGCCACTATAGCTAGTACTACCCATTGCACCTGCTAGTACCACCAATGACACAACTATTAACACTAATAACCAGCTCACCCTACAAGTGTGACAGTTCAGACTATTGCAGGCCCCCCACGCTATGAGAATGGCTTGGGCAGCAGATATTTGTCATTGTTAACGCATTTTGAATTGATAAACAGCTGTTGTTGTGTTCATCTCTATTTTAGAAAAAACAGCGCCACTATGTGATGTTGCCAATTAAGTGACGGCGCCGACCACTGCCTTAAATTTAAGCACTGGTGTGCTGGAAAACTCTTGAAGACACAAGGACTGGTGTTCTCGAATTGAAAGTAGACACAACTTTGATTGGCAATAAAGCACAGAGCTTAAGTAGCGCGCAGAAGGACAGTCCGCTTTCACAGAAATGTACACTGAACTTCAAATCACAATTCAGCGGACAGTGGTTTATATACTTTTTAGGTTTAAATCTTTTTATTGATTTTACTAATGAAATAGACAATAGAAGAACTCTCTCCCCTACATCCACCGCCCGGTGAGGAACTGTATATATACGAAAAAAATAGAGAAGAGTAAGGGAGATAAAGAAGGTGGGAGAGTTGAATTGCTTATCTGGGTGTAGTAATGGATCCAGAATGTAAACACACAATATCACCAATGCTCAAAATGGAGCAGGGGATAATGCCAGTATCTAAGGCGGTCAGTCAAGTGTTTGAACAGCGGCCAGGGGCGGCTCCTCCACTAAGGCGGAGGAGTGTCGCCCCACTGCCTTTCAGCACGGCTAAAAAGGAAAAATAAAATGATAATAATGCGTTGCTATTATCATTTCTTTTCCTGTGCTCTGGCGGGGCGAGGCTGTGCAAGGGGGAAGGAGTAGTGGCACCCTCCTAAGTACACAGGAATGTTTGGTCGGCCCTCTGGGGCTCCCATTCCCCATCTGAGCGCCGAACCACGGTGCTCAGACCAATCACAACACTGCATTGTAGCGTTGTGATTGGCTTAGGGGAGCCCTATTTGAACAGAAGCCAGGAAGAGGATGGAAGAGAGCCGGCAGCCGGCCGCCGCCCCCCGCCGCCCTTTCCCTGCCCCACTACTGCTTCACGGGAGCAGTCGCAACTGCAGCAGGTGTGAGATGCAGGATGCTTAAATATGTCGGGTAGGGCAGTTCCAAATATTCCTGTGATAGAAATCATAGGCATGGTCCCCAAGTTTCATCAAATAGGGGCATTTTATCTTCTGAGGAAGCCGTCCGCTTCTGCATGCCAAGAAGCTCCCAAATTTTGTGTAGCCAATGTAAATGTGTGGGTATATTGGTTGTATCCTAGCGGGACAGCGCAGCTTGTTTGACAGTGCATAAGGCAAGGGTGCTAGCTCATCCCAGTGTCAATTGCAAAGGTTATGTCAATGGATTTGGGAGGCCTAATAGTATGGAGCTTAGGAATCTGGCAAGTTGAGTATCATACATCTAGTTTTGCTGTCTAGAACTCAGATCAATACTCTTGAAGCTTTGGGCATTGCCAAAGTAGATGGGTCAGTGTTACCTCCTGCCCACAACCTCTTTACACAGTGAGTCCCAATCTCGCTTCTATTGAGTTGGTCATGAGGGGGTATAATACAAGTAGTGGGCTATTTTGAGAAGTGTTTCCTTACCCAATGCATTGCGAGCAGAGTATTGAACTCGCTTATGGATGTCTAACTATTCCTTGGATGTAAAAGGATGTTCGCATTCTTTTTCCCAACGCAGCTGTGCCGCAGATTTTGAAGGGGTCTGAGGAACATTGAGAAAGGCATGAATATCAGAGAGAGGATGTTTGTCTGTTATTCTAGTAAGAAGCCATGTCTCAAACCGAAGTAGGGGCCAGTTGCGTATGGATGAATGGCAGGTGGGTAAACCAATGGCAGATAGCTAAATACTGCCAGTGAGCAGCAAATGGGATACCATAGTTTTGCTGTATTTGAGGAAAGTCCAATAGACCCATATGGTAGAAAAAATCACCTATGTATTTACAGTTTGCCTGTTGCTATTGTACATAGCTAAATTCTAGATATGCCGGGGGGAAATCTGGATTGCCAATGAATGGTGTTTGAGGGGATATGCGAGTGGATTGTCTTTTCGATATCTGACCGTTATCCCAGGTCCCAATGGTCTCTCTAAGAACCACTGAAACATATACCCCAGGTGGTTGGTGACATTTGAGCAGCCGGGGTATCTTCCAAAGGTGTAGATCAGCCACTGCATGATCGATGGAGCACCAGTCACGGCCTCCCTGACTCGCTGGTGGTGGGGGTTGCGCGGGGGTTCGCGTACGGGTTAATTTAAAAATAAAAAAACCTTACCTTCCAGGGTCCCAAAGGAACAGTAAGCAGGAAGCCTCTCTCCCCTCACCTAAGCTAATCACAATGCCGCAATGGCAGCGTAGGGATTGGTCAGGACACCGACCAGCTAGGCGCCTATGGGGGAGGCCATAAGGGCAGAGTGCACATGACTGGTTTGGTCAGCCCCAGAGGGCCGACCAAACAGTTGGTGCCCTCAGCAGTGGGCAAGCCACTCCTCCCATGCCCTAGAGCTGCCCCGCCCGCCTGCCCCCAACCAAACACTTCTGCTTTTTTGTAGTGCGAGAAGCAGAAACATAAAATTGTAGTTTTACCATTTCATGTTTCTGCTCGCACTGCGAGAAAGCAGTGGGGTGACACTCCTTCGCCCCAGTGGAGTAGCCGCCCCTGTGGGGCACCAATGCTTCTCAGAGCTAGATCTACTCCATTCTACGATATACTGAAGCTGAGCGGCCTGATAATGCGTAAGATGTGGAACCCGCAAGCCTCCTTCTGCGGGGGGTAAATAGGCCTGTTTTTTGGCTATACATGCTTTCTTGCCCGACCAGATGAAATCTTCTATAATGTGTTGTAATTTATTCAAAGCATGTGAAGGAGGTCGCAGAGGCAACGTCTGCATAACATATACAATTTTGTGCAGTCTGAATATCAAAACGTGCTTTAGATGGAAGAAGGCTGTAGTTATTTTCTGAAGTCTGTCTGCATGGAGTTAAGTTGAAGGACTCAATACATTATCCCCTGTTGAGTCTAGGAGAGGAGGAAGATGCTGGTCGGTCTTAGGGATTGTGAAGTTGAGAAATGACTTCCAAAGACCTCCAATTCCTCCATCAAAGAGAGCAGGGATTGGAGTGGGTGTGTCAAGGCTATCATGCCGTCATCAGTGTAGAGAGCCAGTTTGATTCCTCCCTCCCATGGTAATCCGGGTTATGTTGGGATTGCTACGGATATGTGTCGCTGGGGGATCCATGTATAATGCGAAAAGTTATGGTGACCTGGGGCAACCCTGCTGGGTACTTCGGGTAATTGCAAAGGAGGAGGAAGTCACACCATTTACCCGAACCGCTGCTCCAGGGTGTAATTAGTTACTCCCAACTAAGCGCCGAAACCGCTCACCAAAGCCCACTTTCTGGAGTACCAAAAATAAATAGGGCCAGTGTACTCAGTCAAATGCATTTTCGGCATCCACTAATGATTGCAGTGCAGTGACCTTGGAATATTGAGTTTTATCTGAAAGGTGACAAAGCGCGTAGTTTTATCACTGCAATTACGATCGAGGATAAAGCCCGCTTGATCTAGGTCTACAAGGCTTTGCATAATTGGTACCAGTCTGTTTGCAAGTATGGTGGTAAAAATGTTGGCATCAACATTTTATAAATGTATTTGCCAGTTGGATGAGCAATGTACCAGTTCTTTGCCTGGTTTAGGCAGGACCATTCTGGTAGCTAACTTCATTGTGTTTGTTAGCAGACCTGTAGTACTGAATGAGTTGTATAATTGTGAGAATATGGGAGCAAGGGAGGTAGCGAAAAGCTTACCGAAGTCTGTATAGCCAAACTGCCCCAGAGCTTTGCCTGATCGCTGCCAGCACCTCCTCCATTTTAATGTCCTGATCTAGTTAAGGGGAATCCTGTAAGGATAAGCATTCCATATTGGCCTGTGTTAAAAATAGGGCAGAATCACCCTACGCCAAGTCATCGGCAGAGTAGAGAGTGGCGTCGAAATGTTCAAAGGATTCAGCAATTTGTTCATTTTGAGGGAGTTGTTCCCTTCCACTTCAGTTATCATTTGCCTAACTGCTAGGGCTTGCAGGTGGTGTGCCAAAATGCGCCCGCTTTGTTACCCCGACGAAGTACTTGTGCTTGGCATGTAGGAGGGCGTACTCTGCCCTATCCGTGTATAAAGCTGCAAGCTATTTGTATGCAGCTGTAAGCTGGGGACGAATTCTATGTGAACCTGATTGTTTGTGTACTTCTTCCAATTCCCTCACCTGTCCCTCTAGTGCTGTTCTCTTGTCCCTTCTGTTTCGGTTTGAGGGGGCAGCTAACGCAAGTAATCTGACGCGTAGCACTGCTCTCAGTGTATCCCAGAGGAGTGCTATTGGAGTGTTTAAGGTATCATTGGTGTCTAGGAAATCGTGACTATTCTAGATTAGCATCAAGAGTGAAATCAAAACCAACTTCCCACAATAAGGACATCGGAATCTGCAGTGGTCATTATCTGGCCCAGCGCATTGAGAATAAATGCGTCCTTGTGATCATTTGGGGTGTATAGAGTGGAAAATGTTAACGTATATGTCTGTGTAGTAATGCAAAGGGCTAAAAGTCGACCAGGGATTTCAGCTTGCATATGAAGAACCCCACAGAGAAGTGGGAGGCCAGGATATTTGCTACCCCCACTCATTTCCCTGAACCTGAAGACAAATACTGTTGATCAAACCACCTAGAACGCAAGTGCCTACAATCTGTTTTAAGCAGGTGTGTCTCTTGGAGGAGGGATATGTCACACTTAGATTCCCTCAACATAAAAAAGGAGCACCAAGCATTTAGACAATGCGTTGAGGCCTCGAACATTATAGGTAATGACCCAAAACATCAGTTAGGTGACAAGCATAGGCAGCTAAAGGGCCATGGCATGGCAAAATAATCCTGAGTTGGAAGTGAGGTCCCTGTAATATTAAAGCATGGAGGTTGTGGGCTATAATAACCCTGAAATAGATAGTTGGAAGAGGAATAGAGAGAATAAAAGAAAAGAACGCAACTGAACAATAAAAAAGAAAGGCGGTCTCACACAGACCGCAACTAACAAAGCTTTTGGAGTCCATGTGGCAGCAGCCAGGAACAGCCGTACCTCCATCTCCATAGCGTGGAGCTCTGCCGCCAGCTCAAAAAAAACTAGCCGGAGCTGGAACCCAGGCAAACTGCAAACCAATCCTGAGAAGCATTCAAATTCATAGTTATCTGCAAAGGAGGGGATACATCATTCATATGTTTGTTGTGGGAGGAGGACGAGCAATCAGCTTCTAAGTCAGATGTTTTCTCTTCGTGCTTAAATTGACAGATAAGGGTCTCCCTCTCCTGGCGACTTTCAACTTCAGAAGACTTGATCGATTTTTTAGACTTTGTCAATTTGTTGAAGAGTGTGAGGGGCTATGCAGAGGGAAGTGAGATGACTCTGTCTCTTGTAAGGTATCTATGTTCAGCAGGGTTTTATCTTCCTCTACTGTAGGCATGTTGTGCGTTTCACCATTCCAGACGAAGCCGAGACTGAATGGGTGCCACCACCTGTAGCGGTTTCCCTTTCCTCTGAGAAACTTTGTGATAGGCATCCATAAACGGCAATGTTGTAGAGTGATAGTTGACAGGTCTGGATATAGCCAAATCTTGTTGCCCTCAAAGTCAATAGCATTACGAACGATCTCGTACTGCAGACATGATCATCTCCTGTTTGTAATAATGCAGGCATGTTAATGTATCTGTGGGCGTACTAGGGGATTTAGCGGGACCACTAGCTCGATATGTTCTATCCAGTATAATATCTTGCTGGTCAAGATCTCGCGCAACATGGTGAAAGAGCCTGCGGACATAATCCTCTAAGCCCTCTGCTGCCACCTGGAGTGGGAAACCTTTTATACATCTATTCCCTCTCCAGAACCAGTTTTCAAGCTCTTCCACTTGGTATCTTAGCTCCTCGTTCATTCTCGTAGTTCTAGTAGTTCTCGCAGATAAGCTTCAAGATCTTTACCATGGGAGTCATTTGTTTTTTTCCCCTTGTCAATTCTGTTGCCCAATTCACTCATTGATATATATTGATACAGTTGCAATATCTGCCCGGAGGACGCCAGAGAGAATTTCTAGAAACTCTCGGGTAACCAGTGCATCTTCGTCTGCTGCATTGGAACTGGTATTGCTTGCTTCAGGTATTGAGGCGGGGTAGTCTCCACAGTATGATCTGATTCTTTGCCCATCGGCTTGTCCAAGAGGTCCTTAATGGTGGTATCTTTCTTTGGATTTTGCTGGCGCGCCATGACATCACTGAAGTTGAGAGGGTGTCAATTCAATATTGTAGTAAGTGAGCAATTTGTCTGAGGAGGCGGATGTGATGACCAATTGCAGATAGCAAAGATTAAACTGGGCCCCTTCTAATCGAGTCATTCTAAGTTGTGCGCTAGGGGAACAGCTAGCGCTCGTGGTCTATTCAGCCGCAAGGGAGGAGGCCTCATGCTGCTAGGCCACACCAGGCTTCTCGATCAGGTTAAGAGCTAGGACAGGATACTTACGGTCCAAACGAGCCCCAATAGTTCTGTGCCGTCCCTAGTGTGTTAGTGTACAGTATATATGCTGAAATCTGTGCCCAGAAATACCAGAATATTCCAGTCTGGGAGGCCAAAGTTATGCTAAAGGGTGTAAATCATAGGGGGACAGCTCACCTGTAGTCTCTGGGCAGTGGTAGCCAGGCCCGCACCACGGGGTGCCACTGCTCGGGTGGGCGCATTACAACAAATATGGGAAGCAGCTCGGATCCACGTAAAGTCCTTTCTACCGGTGCCTAGCACCCGAAACAGGCCCAGCGTTGCCAACTTGCACGTGTTGGCTCCCCACCCTCTCCAGTGAATAGCTCTTCAACGGGGAGCGGGACTGTCTGTCTGTCTTTATGGCCTCGGTGTGCTCGGTGTGCTCGACGCGTTCACCAGGCCTTCACCGCCAGTTTCACCAATCGTAGGGGAGGAGACGGAGCTCCGTATTTCCACTACCTCTCGGGCACTGTCTTGGACAGGCCCCCCCTAAATACTTGTGAAAGGTAAATTTGTCACATGCATAATTACTGATAGAATGTTCATGCACATCATCACTTTCAAAGAAGGCAATACTATTGTACCAAAATAACTGATCACATGACTAAAGAATGCAACCTATTTATACTTGCGGTTTGCTACTTTCTACACAGGCTTGGTGTCCTTAGCTTGTCTGGTTTTAAAGCGTAACAGTGCCACTCCTACATGACTATAGCTCTGTGAAGACAAACATCCTGCCTGTCCTGTGCTTCTATTCAGCTTGATCAGCATATTATCTCAAACACGTGTTTTCTCTAGGAGGGCCTGTGGCCTTCACTGCTACAGTTGTGTCTAAATATATTTCCCTATTCTACCAGAGCATCCTACCCCCTAAATCTTATACCCCATTTGTGTTGCTTTTTATTCTGCTATTGCTGTAAGGCTGGGGCTGTATCTTTCTTTTAACATGCACACCTGAACTCATTTTCCTGCTGGGGCTTCTGATCGCTAGTCTCCTTGCAATGTCATGAACATATCTGGAAGTCCTTCTAAAATCCTATTAAGAGAAGCTGTTGGAAGGAGACTTGAAGAAAGGTAGAAGGTAGTGATCCAGCGAGATTACCAGCTTGGGTTACTCATAAACTACCATACTCACCTGGGCCCAGAATCATTCTCACATATGCTGGTAATTATTACTGCGATCAATTTTTATATTCCTATGTGATGAATTTACCATTACACAAATTATTACCAGCCCTATCACCTTGGATCTTAATTTCCTCTGGTCAATAGATCAGGTTGTTAGCAGAATAGGTATAAATGACATTTAACCTTTATTCTTCAAATGACCACAGACTCAAGAGAGTTTTAAAAGTTTTATCTGGTCAATAATATTATGAGTCAGATACCAGTACATGTCATACACCAATTTCTTTAAGGAACTAATCAAGAGTAAGATAAAATGACTTGGTTAAAATCTCATGATGAGAGTACCTGGAAAGGGTGGAAACAGAGAGCTGTACAAGGACATACTACACAGAATTATATTTACCTAGAATGGTGTGAGAACCAACCCCTGGCCAAGGAGCTGGAAAGGGGACTCCAGAGTAGTCAGGAGCCAACAGTTTAGGACAGGTTCAGGACAGGATAGGTGACCTCTTCTAGATGCAACGCCAATGTGGCACCCTCTCTGGCACTACTCTCTTCGATTCTTCCCCTTCTTCAGAATTTCTTCCACGTTCCCCTTCTGGATGATCGAATTCTTCTTCAGCAATGGCTCTGTCTCTTTCTCTCTCTCTCTCGGGTCTTCTGTAAGAGTGCTCGAACAGCGTCTCTGACCTCTGTGGCCTCTGCCGTCATCTACGTCGGTGATGGGTCTGACAGTCTGCGTCGGATCTGTGACACCTAACTGACTAAGTCAACCTTAGTTATACTATTCTATGTGTATATACCACCCCCAATGTTTCAATATTCTTGAAAACCCTACTTCTGACTGGACAAGGAGATGGGGAGCGGTCATCACACCATACTAATGTAATGCTTTTTCTTTAGTTCATTGTTCAATATTCCCACCCCTTAATTTTACTTTTCCAAGCTTTATTCCCACCCGCATTTCACATTGGGATCAAATACAATGTATACAAATTTTGACTTCTTCTCCTTCCCTTCTTCGGGTCGAGAGGTGAGGTTCCCAAGCACTTCATTGCTAGAGCGACCTTGGCTGAGTTTCAACGGACTCATCATGGATCTGGACGGGTTTGGGTGCGTTTGTGTACAAGCCAGGTGGGGTAGGGATTTCAGTCACCCTCCAGGCCCAAATATGAACTAATAATAAAGTTGGAGAAAGACATGTTAGAATACGGAAATAAATTAATGCACTGTATACCACTTGTTCCTACTCTAATCCCCTTAATGTATTTAACTTTTGCATTAATGGTTTAATAAAAAGTTTCAAGCGGCCATCTTAATAGCTATTGTGCAGCTGCAAGGTTTTCCCTCCAAAGCAAAGGATGTCCTACTACGTAGATGCAGTAGACGCATGCGCAGAAATTTCCTGCATTTTCGGCAGCCATTTTAAGACACTCTGGTTACTTATTAGTAAAACACATAGGCAAGCTTCCCATATATTTTGTATAAAGTGTATAATGCAATATTAGTATTTAGGAACATGTTGATTACAATATTACACGTTATTTGAGAGGATTGCATCCAAGCAAGTCTCTTTTATGAAATCTTGCTCCATCAGTAGCTAGAAGGTTTGGAAGGGTCCCTCAAGTGTTCAGTTGCTGCCTCGAAAACTAACCCATTGATTAATTATGCACCATGTGCTGTATTGGATTCTGAGTCTTGTGCTCTACACCACATCCCTGAGTCAATTCAATTCAAAAACTTTATTCGATTATTTGTTTACAATAATCATAAAAGTACATACATGCATGATACAAAAAATACATATAAAATACGGCTAATTTATAAATACTCATGTGAGAAAGGACATATTTTTCCTCAGATATACCGATTTTAGAATAAAAACAGCAGTAAAAAAACAAATGTCCTGCGAATCAAGTCCAAATAAAAGCCTCATAGCAGATTCAACAGTGGATACATTATATTTTTTTTAAAGTGGTTTCAAATAGATTTTACGGAGATGAAGGTAAAATGGGCAAATCAATAAAAAATGCACCGGACATTGCTTTGAAGTCCCATCACATGGGCAAGGGGCAATAGTGTGAGTCTTAACATGCGGACACGCAACAAGCAAATGAACGGTCCCCATTCGCAGTCTTGTCAAAACATATTGGTGAGAACGAATGGTAACCATTTTAAGGTATCCTGCAAAGCCCGGTCCCAACATATTGTACTTATCATAAAAGACATGTGTAGGGTACAGAGAAGTCACAGCATTACGCTTTAAAGTACTGGCCCTCATAAAAACGTATTTAAGTTCTTTCTTAGGGATGTCTATAACACCAAGTGGGTTATCACGAACATGCAATTTGAAGACATCCTTAAATACACAGATAATATAATTAAGCCAGGGGATACGGGACATTTGTCCATGTGGAGACAATCTAGGATGATCTTCTTTGTAAACCCTGTCTGCTCCTTGGCCCAAATAGATCTCCATACCAAAAGTGGTCTAAGACTTATTAGATCAGAAAGATGTTCCAGACCAACCTCAAGGTGGATCAACTTGGTTGAAGCAGAGGGTGGTAAACAAAGAAGCTTTTAAACAAATTTATTTTCCTCCACCTGAAGCATATTATGATTACAGTGGCCCCATACCCCTGAACCATAGAGGGCCAAAGCAACACATTTATGGCGATATAAATACAACATGTCGGATATCCGCCTATAGCCTAGCTTAGATGCAAACTTAAAAATGCCAAAGACACACTTGCCCATTTTAGCTCTTACATTAGTCACTTCGGGAGCCCATATGCCCCCATTATTAAAAGTGATGCCTAAGTAATAAAATTTATCAACCACTTGTATTGATTGATCCATAACTGTAAAAGGTCTTAATTTTTTTACTTTCTTACCACAGGCCATAATAAAAGTTTTTGAATTGTTAATTTTTAATTTTCTCCCGTTGATAAAATCCACAAATGTATCCATGAGTTTCTGAAGCCCGACAGGGGTTCTAGAAAGTAGGACCGTGTCGTCGGCATAAAGCAATACCGGAATAGGTATGCCGTCAGCAGTCGGTGCATCAGCATTAACAGCACGTAATTCGGACTCAATGGCATTGATAAAAAGGGAGAAAAGGAGGGGGGCAAGGACACATCCCTGCCTGATACCAGAGCCTACAGGGATATTAGCCGAACACTCCCCCTGTTGCCCATACCGTATCTTTGCCGATAACTTCCTATACAGTTGTGCCAGAAAGTAAATGATTTCCCGTGGGGCACCCATATCCAGTAAAGTTGTCCACAGAAGCCGGTGGTCAACCAAGTCGAAGGCGCTGGAGAGGTCCGCGAAGCAAAGGAACAGTGAGCCTTGCTTAGCACGTGTATATTTGCCTATAATAAGGTCCAGGTTTATGCACTGTTCTATTGTGCCTAACCCCTTACGGAATCCAAACTGGGAGTCCGCAAGGACACCATTTTCTTCGACCCAGTCCTCCAAGCGGCTCAATAACACCCTACTCATGATTTTGAGGGAAGCAGTAAGTAGTGAGATCGGGCGATAGTTTTTTGCCTCTCCTCTCGCTCCTTTTTTATAAATAGGGATAATGATAGACTCTCCCCACACCTGGTGGGCCGAGGTCGTTGCTGCTGCATTAAACACTTTAGTCAGCAATGGGCTCCAAAGGGATACATCTGCTTTATAAAGATCCACAGGTACCCCATCGGGGCCCGGTGCCTTCCCCCCCTTACTACACCGAATGGCTACATCCACCTCGGTGACTGTAATATTAAGGGGTAGGGGGGTGTCACCCACAGCATCCTTATCATTCCCTACATCTAATCCCTCGGGGTTAAAAATACTAGAAAAATGAGCCACCCACTGTTGCTCGCTCACCTGAGCAGACAGTACCGGGAAATCATCCTTCTGAAGAAAAGGACTATTGACCGTGGACCAGAATAACTTAGTATCCCTAAGTTCCACGGCCTTAGTCAGGTTGTCCCAGGCCTCTTCCTTTAGTTCCTGTTTTCTAGCCTTCAGGTGAGTTATATAGTTCCTCCTTAAGGGCCTTGACTGCTTCCCTGTCCCTGGGTTTACGATTAAGAGCAACTTTTAATTTTTGTAGGGATTTGGTACATACCTTATTGAACCACCCACAGATGGGTGAGTCAATCTTGGATAGTTCCACTTGTACTTGGTGCTCAGTTTCTAATCCATTAGTAGATACTAAAGGACGACAATTTACACTTTGGGTACCCATTAGAGCCTGGAGGTCTCTGACTTCTGAACCAGTTCACACAAGAAAAAAATAGGGGCCAGTGTTGGCTACAAACACATAGGTGCGTCTGGCTTAAGGGTTCCCCACTGATTTCAGTGGAAACCGCATGCCAGGTAACAATATAACATTTGTGGAGCAACTTATGGGGCTAAGATTTAATTAAGAGTTGGAACCACATTTGAGTAGATTTGCTCTAAATGGCATTGAATGCAGGAGATCTTCAGTAATGGCCCATAATGACAAGAAGGCATTATCCTCGTAGAAATGTCGAAGAAATCAATAGGTGCTTATTCCAAATGGATCCTGGTAGCGCTGGCATATGGAGCAGCTCAGGAGAAATGTGATTGATATGACTTTGGCTTAAATAGCAGTTCCCTGCCATCTTCTTAACAAACTCAGCCGAAAAAAGGGAACCACTGTTCTGTGACTACTGTCATTTGGGGACTGAGCTGCGTGTGACTTATTTTCTAATGGATTTGGAAATGACAAATCGAGTTTCCAAGACCAGCAAGCCCAAATCCTTTAGTGCAGTATTGTTGCAATTATCCCTCCAGCTCTGTGTGTGGATGAGATAAAACCCATTCTGTAATGTTGGATATTTCACTGTAGCTTGCAAGAGCTCAGCTTTTGGAATAGCAATGACTTCTAGTTCCTTAACCACTCTTCACATGTAGTCCACAATTGAAGGCCAAGAGGTTGTCTTGGCAAGTGAAAAGCTTGAGACAAAGTCAAAGAGGCTGTGATCTTTTCCCTCCTTGTGCTTTATGTGAAAAGGGTAATCCCCTTACCCACCTACTCCAGTTCCCTCTGTTTTTTTTGTCAAATCTGTTTATTGGCATTGGTATTTTTGAGCAGTACAATAAGTGCAGCATTTTATACATCACATCTGATTAGTTATGTCAAGCATTTGTTCGTAGGCAGAATAACATGTCATTTAGGTGCTGCAACGGTTCATATAAGTGTCACAAGGTTTAGAATATGAGCCTGGATGTGTCCGCAACCCAGGGGAGTCCATATACCCCAGTCCTGTGTACAGAGATGATATTTATATAACAACTGTAGAAGATCAAATCAAATCAAATCAAAACAAACAAACAGCGGCATGAGCACAGATATACATTGCGTGCTGACCCCCTCCCAAAGCCCGGCCCCCCCACGACTCCCCCCGCTCCCCGCACGCACGCGCCTCCAATCTCAGCTGTTCCTGCGTTATAGAGCTGTGCGTTGCACCGAACAAAAGATGCAATATCAAGTCAGGCGTACTGCCCGCGGTGCACCCCCATCACCCAGTGTGCCTATCTAATTCCCTGCTACCCCTTCGCTCGCAGATCTTTCTACTGGTTGTAGGGCTTTAAGCATGTGCTCCCAGCGCTCTGCAATAGGTTCCCTGGGGAGCCCCACCGTTTCCTCCCTTCGAATGGCAGTCCATTCCGCCCGGGCCCATGCTTGGAGGGACAGGGTCCCCGCCTGCACGCTGGGTGGGTCACGCGCCTTCCACCTCTTCATGAGGAGGCTCGTTGTCACTACCATCCCCAGATCCAGGAAGCAGGACGACACCTTATCCTTGAGCGGTCTCCTGAAATGATGTAAAAGGTATTCAGGCCAGTTACAGGGGATGGTGCGCCCAGTACAGTGTCCAAGTAGCTCGCTAATGTCCCTCCAGTAAGTGCCCAGCCCTGGACAGTTCCATAGTAGATGGAGAAGGTCTGCATCCATCTCATCGCATCTTGGGCAGGACGCGCCAGATCTGTGGAAGTATTTGTTTATTAGGTCAGGAGTCAGATAGGCCCTGTGAACAATATAGAGTTGGATTTGGCGAAAGCGCATGTTTCTGGGGGAAACTCCAGTTCCCCTTTGGTTGCACATTCACTCGACTATCATCAGAGAGAGACGTTACAGCGAATGGCCAGCAGGAGTTGGGCACTGCCGGACTCACCACCCAAAACTAAACAAACCCCAGAGCTGAATATTTTCCCAAGTCCATGCCCAAGTTGTTCATCTAGTCCAGGTTTTTCCCTTTTATCCTGGGACCTGTCAACTTGATTTTGCAATAGGATAAGTGAATGACAAATAACAGAATTTAGCGAAAAATCCTTGGCTGACTGAAGTACTCACAAATGGACCCTTATGGGCCCTGGGAAGATTGAGAGCTCTGCAGTCACAGGAATCACGCACACCTCGGTTTATCTACAACTGCTTTACTTCAACAAACAAGTATGGTCACACTAAACAGCATTTATCGCTTGGTCAGATGCAGGAACTGGTGCAAACAGCTAGAATGTCTGGCTTTTTCTGTGACCAGCCATAAGTCTACCTAATCCAACAATCGGCCTGTGCGCACCAGAAGTGACAACACTCTAAAGCTGTGGGGCTCCGGTCTCTTCCCTGTAGGACAGTTCTGTGAAAGGGGGGCATCGTGCCAGAAACATCAGTGTGAAGAACAACAGAAGATACCTAAGAACAGAGCACACAATGCGAGCAGATACTACACAATGCATGAGCGTTCTGTCACATCCAGTTCAGAGCACACAGAGACATGGATCAGATGTGGTGTCTGGCAATATTGTACAGCTGAGAGGATTGGCTTAAATATTACACCGCTTACACCAGTAAAAAGCATCTAGAGCTGGTTCTGTGCTGTTGTAAGTGCTGTAGCAATACATGACCCATACATTTCTATTTCTTACATATTTCCTTTTATTTATACTGCTCTCTTGGTCCTCTGCTGGATCTTGTTTTGTGCCGAGAGAGGTCAGATACAAAGGGTCCAACAGTCATCAAATGAGGACCAGGAATTGGATAACTAGATTATAAACTGAAGATCAGATTCATGTAAATTACTCTCAAAACAATACTATAAAGGTATAGGATTATCACTGCAAGCCCAAATCTCCAAAAGAAACGTAGGCAGGCCAAAATCAAAGACACCAAGAGTTCAGTTAAAGCTATGCAGAACAATATCATTAGTATTTGATAGTCCAAGATCTCTCTAATATGATCTCTCCTGATCATTGGTTACACAAATTAAGAATGCACATTCAATTGGATAGAAATAAATCATGATAGCTGAATCGATACAGTAATTCATTTTAGTTTATCAAATTTTAAAAAAGACAAGTGCATCAGCAATTGGCATCGGCTTATAAGATGATTGGTTAAATTCTAAAAGTATACCAAAGCTCAACAGTTCAGGAAGCGACGTGAAACATGCCAGTTCAAGTATTTTCCCTAAAAGGAAGAAACACCTAGGTGCATATAGCATATGCATCAATTCAGAAAGGAAGCCAATTAAGTCTGCATCTGCAATTCAAGATTGACAAGGAAGTTCTGCAAAATCCCCTCCAAGCGATATGATGGCATCAGCAGACTTCCAAAAGTTAAGACATAGGCGCAGCCCACCCGTCATCATTCCAATAGCATCCAGCAGCAGTCCTTATCAGATTTATCAGACAATATAATATTCTTAAAGTTCCGGGAGTGGGACCTCCTGGAATCTCCTCATCAGATCAGACCACTCAGTTCGTTGGTCAGTTCATATGGGATATTCTTCTAAAGGAAGGTGCACCAGGAAAAAAGTTTCAATTTCGCAAGATTGAGTCCATCATGTTCCTTTAGTGTTCCAAAATATTTTTTAAATTATCCAATGCGTTTCGTTTCTGGATGCCTAGGAACTTCATCAGGGCTGAAACAATTACATAAAAAACAATAAATAATCACCACATTTAAAACATGTAAAATGACATTATTTGCTTACAAATAAAAAGACATAAAACACATTTGGATCTCTATGTGTCTCATTGGGGTCACACCCTAAAATGCAGGTTTTAGGCACATGACATACCACATACAAATCAAACTAGGAGTAGTTTACCCCTAAGCAACCCACAGGTACATAGAGTTGAGGTCATCACAAATCCCATAAGGCTCCCAAATAGTATAGAAGTTCATACCAAACACACCCACCTATATACAGATATTGATTACATATAAAGTTGTATACCACATCATACCCCACCTCACATGAATGTGCAATGAAAACTTGAGTTTCGATAGGTTGAATGTCAGGCGACATAAAAAAGATACAAAATGTAAAGAAATAGGTGGGACAATCATGCCGTCCTTAAGTAATTCAATTTGTGAAACGTCAGAACAATGCTCCGTTAGCAAGAGCACATGAGTGAGTTCAAAAGGACGGTTTCCCAGGCCGATGTTTCAGACTGGAGCCGAAAATGTAATAAAGTCTTTGGTACATGACATGAGAATTCAGGAAAGAAAAGACTGTTTCACGTTATTGGTTGCATTGAGAAATTCTCTCATAAGCAGTAGAGTCAGCAAGTCAAGAAACTTCATGTATGCAGTTAGGCCCACAATAATTTGAGCTAATATAACGAAACAGATAAATAATTATTAGGCTTAGATTCATTGGAAATAAAATGATGTCATTCATTTTAGTTTAGCTCTGATGCACTTGAAGTAATTTAGGATGGTTACAAATAATGTGTGTCAGTATGGTACACTACTACGTTTCAAACGTACCAACATGTAAATATATTTTAAAGCATATATTCAGATTTTTGTTCTAGGTGTATAACAATAGTACACATGTGAAACACAATCTCTGAAAGTTTCACTTATGCATTGTTAATTTGGAATATGTAACACCTACTTTTTCTTTTTGGTGCACACTTTACGCATGGATATTTCTTTTTCTATTCCAACGCTGGAGGAAAAAAAGTTTGTTTCTCCTGATTCACCTTTCCTGGTCCCTGCAGGATCAGATCGAGCTGTGACTAGGAACCGAGCAGGTGAGAGAATGTCTGGCTATTTGTTGTTATTTTTAAAATCATCAGGGAAGGCCCAGCAAGACACATTCTTCATGTATGCTTTATTTAAACTGTTTTTGTCATTATCAAGGTTGTAAGACAATATAAATGTCCAAATAACTGGTGATGAATGATCCTGCCAATCCTTTGTCTGTTGGTAGTTTTGAAATGCAGACAAACTGTATTTTATGTGGATAGCTCAGTGGGTTACTGCCTTTGTCTCTTGTGTTAGTTGCTGTTCAGAAGCCACAATCCTATCAGAGGACAATGACCTATGAACTGACATCAAAGAGCTGCATGCAAACCTGAATGATATGGTTTGAACATATCTTTTTTTTGTATTTGTATATAGTTAGAACTTGCCTAGTCTTTCATTATTCTAATGTTGCTAAAAATAGTTTGTTTGGGAAGATATACATTTTTATCAGTAAAGCCAATCCCATCCACCGGGGTATGCTTTAAATCCTACGTTTGTGCTTCTCCAGACCAAACCCTCTTGACTGATTTACATATGTGCATGATTGATTGTCTCTGTATAATGTGTGTGTGATGTAAAGTACTGTGACACCCTACACAGATATGAATAGTGCAATACAACAAATGAAATGCATATGAGAGAGTGACTACGGAGAGATGAGGGGAGCTGGTGGAGGGTGGGAGTGAGGGTATCCGAGAAGGAGGTCAATAGGGGGAGGGGCTAGGAGAGATGAGGGGCACTGGAGCAAGGTGGTAGTGAGGGAGTCTGAGAAGGAGGTCCTGAGGGGGACGGCTATGGAGAGATGAGAGGCACTGGAGGAGGGTGGTAGTGAGGGAGTTTGAGAAGGTCAATAGGGGTGGCTACGGAGAAATGAGGGGCACTGGTCTTAGGTGGCAGTGAGGGAATCCGAGGAGGAGGTCAATGTGGGAGCTATGGAGAGACGATGGGCGCTGGTGGAGGGTGCCAGTGAGGGAATCCGAGGGTGACGTCAATGGGGGGCTACAGAGAGATGAGGAGCGCAGGTGAAGAGTGGCAGTGAGGAAATCCAAGGAGGCGGTCAAGAGGGAGAACCCGAGAAGTGTCACTTGCCTGATACTTCCACCTCAGAAACCTCCTCTTCCCATCAAAAAACACTTTTTGAGAGTGATAACTTTTAGAAAGAGATTTGGAAAGAAAAGAATGTGTTTTATTTAGGGTGACCAGAATTTTTAAGCCAAAAACCGGGACATTTCACGAAAATAGAAGAAGGACTACAATTTTACTTCAAGAGATGAGAGCACTCCTCAGCAGAGAATTACAGAACAGGCAGTAAGAACATATATAAAATGTAATTTTTTAATCCACTAGCTTGCCTGTTAATTAAATTGTTTTCTCTGAAACAATTGCTTTGTAGAACATAAATAACACCTCCCACCATTTTCAGTCAACTCTCTTTAAAAACTGGGACATGAGCTACATTTTTTAGGTTTTGCCTGCAAGTGCGCACGTAGTGCGCATGCGCTAAAAAACCTTTTGAGTTCTATGTCGGATCGATGACCCGCCTCTGTCTCTCATTGGCTAGCTCCATAAATGGAGGCTAGCCATTGGGAGACAGAGGCTGTCAATCACGCTTTCCCCTGAAAACGCGATTCGGGGCGTTTCTCTGACTTTTTTAAGCCCCGCCCCTTTGTCCTGGGCCGCGCTGTGATTGGCTGCCGGCCCGGGACACCCCCGTGACGTCATTCCCGGGCCGCGCTGTGATTGGCTGGCCTGCCCGGGACCTGACTTGTTTAAAGGTTCCTGTCACTGTCGTCTGAACGCACCCCTTCTGTCTCAACCGGAATACACTGACCATTGCCGTCTGAACACACCCCCATCCCTCCTGTCTTCCCTTAATACACGAACAGCGACACATAATGTATAATATAAGGGGTAGGGGAGGTTCACTGAGACCAGAGCTAGAAAGCGCAATTCCTGATAAACCGGGTTTTACGGCCATCCTTTTTCCCCAACAACCTGCTCACTTTCCACTCCATCTAAACTCTGACAATTTCTCCCTCCAACTTTACCTCTGGCGTCACAGCAAGTCTTTTATGGTCCGGAAGTATCGCCACCTCTCAGTATCTCTCATGTCCATTGGTCAGCGTCACACCGAACCGAACCGGACCATGAACCAATGGTTGCTCGTTACTGAAATAAGTACCGGGTTAAGCTCAAACTCCGTACAGGAGAGTGGGTTTTGCCATAGAAATGTGTGCATGAATGAGAACGATATCGTTGATCAAAAAAGTTCTATAATAATACTGTGACTCTGTGCCTCGTCGGGTCTGCGGGAGCAAATATAGGCACCGAAGAAGCCACGCCCTCTGAGGCGCCCAGGCAGACAGCCGCTTCAGCTCAACTTGGCACACTCATGGCAGTGAGCGACTGAGTGGAGTTGCAGTGACACCCAGAAGCGCAGCAGTGAGGGGGTGCTCAGTGTGCTGCAGCGAGTGCCGCCTGCTCACGAGTTATGCAGTGAGACCCCTGCGTGTTGTAGTACGTCAGTGAGCAAGGATCCAAAACGGCTCCGTGAGTGACAGTGGGATACTGAAGCCAGTCAGAGACGGGCTCAAAAGCATTGGAGTGCACGAGTGAGTGAGGCCCAAGAGCTGTGGTCGTGACACAAAGAGAGGTACGCCCTGAGCCATGCCATGCGGCCGGGAGTTATTGCAGTGTGTCACTGAGGCATGTGGGAGTGCTACTTTTGAATCCGTGAGTGAGACTCGGAAATATTGTAGGACATCAGTGGGAGAATGGCAGAGGTGCTGCCCGTGAACCGGAGGGTGTCACTCTGTAGTTCAGCCGGGCATGAGACTCCGCAGCGCAGTGGTTCCGATGTCAGACTGCAACACTCTGGAGACCTCACCAAGCGACAAAGAGGAACGCCGCGGGAAACACCCGTTACAACAAAATCATTACATCGCGCTTCCATCGCAACGCGACTAGAACATCGCAGGAGGCTTCAGAACGCATGCAATTACGATGCATGCTATAACATCGCATGGACCATCACGTCGCAGGCTATTACATAGCATTCCGCTTGAAATTGAAGGCAGCAGCATTCCGCTTGAACTTGAAGTTATGTAACGTGAACAGAAAGTCCTTTAATAAAATAAATTTTGAACTTGAACATGAACTTATGTAATAAATAAACAATAAACACGGCTCTCGGTTGCAGTGGCATTCGCAGGTTAGGGGCATTCGCAGGCTATTACTTTAACATAAATTCATTTAATCAATAAAAAAATTAAAACGCGACATAGCATTACACTTGCACTTAAAAAGCATGGATCTTGGTTGCAGGGGCATTCCACCTCCCTAGTGACAGGCCCGTGATATTCCTAATATGTGTGCATGGCCTGGGGGAAATTATTAATAAATTGAAATGCAGGGGGATAAGTGAAAGGCGTGTAAAATACACGGATAGCGCTGACGACTTTGGTGCTGGGAACCAAGGCTCGAGACTCGCCTGAGCCACATAAACAAACAAAAAAATTACAAGTGCATTAAAAAACGACCCCGTGATATTCATAATATGTGTGCATGGCCTGGGGGAAATTATTAATAAATAGAAATGCAGGGGGATAAGTGAAAGGCGTGTAAAATACACGGATAGCGCTGACGACTTTGATGCTGGGAACCAAGGCTCGAGACTCGCCTGAGCCACATAAACAAACAAAAAAATTACAAGTGCATTATAAAACGACACTTACAAATGCTCCATCCATTCATCCACGCACCATTTCATTCATCCATCCTCCCACCAATCCGCCATTCATCCAGCCTTTCACCCGTCCAATCATACACCCTTCATCCATCCACCCTCTCACCCATGCATCCACCCATCATTCATCCCCACCTTCCATCATTCAGCCATCATCCAGCCATCGTCCATGCACCCATTGATGGACATCACGAAGCAGCTTTATTAATAATTATACAGCTTACAATAATGACTGTGTTAATGAATTTTTCATGAGCTTGTGTGCCGAATAGCTTTAATTCTGTCCCTCAATTGTTCTTTTTGCATGAAGCAATGCAGACAGCAAACATGGTTGCTCCTGTCCCAGCCTAAAAAACAGGCCACCACCAGCAGTAAAACGGACCCCCACCCTGCCAGTCCAGCAGAAAAAAAACAGCAACCTGGTAGGGCCGCATCTTGTCAATGAGTTGCTCCCGAGTGTGATTCAGTGAGTCAAAGAGCTGCAGCCAGTAAGACAAGGGTACTAGGAACCAGTGACGTAACCAGTGTGTCATGAGATCTAGGAAACGGGCCCTCCGGCCGCTGTTTGGACTGGGCAATACAGCAAACCCCAGGATTCAAGGGGTCCCAGTGCCACTGCATCTGCTGCCTCGATGGAAGCTATGACGTCATGCGAGCTGACGCTGCAGAGATGCCCTTTTACCAAAGTCGCAATGTATTCACTCACATGAATCACTGACTCAACGGATGTCATGCCTGTTTGCACGGTTCGTTCTCTAGATTAATGTTCCCCGCCTGCCTCACAGCCCTTGAAATGACTGATGTCTTTAGCAATAAGAAAACACGTGCGGCAGGGAGGAGGTTGCAGGGGTTGCTCTGTAGACTAATGACACCATTTTAGACAAAAATTCCTGCTAAAACATATTTCAAAGTTCCCATCTAGAGGCACACATCTTAAACGTGCTTTGGATTTTCCAAAGTTCATGAACCGAGCCCTCAGGCAGCACATCTTAGCCTCGCGTTAGAGAGACAGTAAGTACATGGTAGGGCTCAGATCTTTTCTACCTCCTTACACAGTTTTCTTTCTCTGGCAGCTGAATATTCCCTCTGAAAACAAACCGTAAAAACTCAAGTTTGTGACTGCAGAGATATCCCTCCGGTTATCCACATCATCAAGGCTAAGGATTCACAGGACAGATTCATCCCCGCGGATATATTTAGCATACAGCTGAAAGATTCATAAAGCAGAGCTACCCCTCAATTTACACATATCGTGGGGGCTCGGGGCCTCCAACAGACCCCCTATGCCACAATGTATGCAGTGCTACGGGGTTGTACTGGGAACGGACAGAGCAGATTTATTTTCCCTGTAAGGCACAGACAGACAGCAGAACTACCCCTCAAGTTACTTTAAACTTAAAGGTCACGGGCAGCGTGCAACCTTTTTAGGTCTTGCCTGAGCCAATGCTCTTGCGCATTGCTCTGGCGAGATTATAGTAAGCGGAAAAGAACAGTCTACCAAAACGGCTGCGGATCGCATACAGTTCATGTGATCTATGCACGTGCACACATAATGCCAGCCACATAACACACCACCATTTGTCTGTGCCTCGGCATCAGAATTCAAAGGCTGCTGCTCCCCCGCGTGCACATCGCACACCACCATTTGTCTGTGCCTCGTCATCAGACTTCAAAGGCTGCCGCTCCCCTGCCCCCCGCATCAGACTTCAAAGGAATGCAATCCTCCCCCCCCCCCGCCACAGCAATGCCGAGAGCTTGTTTCTGGACGAAAGTGAAAGCCTACTGTGCTTGTTTAGAGTAGCCTTGTTCCTCAAATGCTGTTGCTGTGTTGCCATCTCTCTAGGGACACTCAGCTTGAAAACACTTGACTTGCTAGCTGCAATGCTACATCCGCTATGCTTTGCCTCTAGACACGTTGATCCCTCGCAGACTGTGCTGACTGCCCCTCCGGATTCTGAAACTGACCAACGCAGTCAGCACGCAGTCTTTTCTCTCTGTCTTATGATTTCTGCCCTGCCACCATTTACTGCGGACCCTCACCCTCACACCTCCTCACCCTCACACACCCTCACCCCCGTCACCCTCACACCCCCGCACCCTCACACACCCTCACTCACCCTCACAACCTCACACCCCTCACCCTCACAACCCTCTCACCCTTACAACCCTCTCACCCTTACTCACCCCCTCACACCCCCACACACCCTCACCCTCACACACCACATCACTCAGGGACAGCACCACATCACTCAGGGACACTGCCACATCACTCAGGGACACCACCACATCACTCAGGGACACCACTACATCACTCAGGGACACCACCACATCACTGAGGAACACCACCACATCACTCAGGGGCACCACCACATCACTCAGGGGCACCACCACATCACTCAGGGACACCACCACATCACTCGGGGACACCACCACATCACTCGGGGACACCACCACATCACTCGGGGGTACCACCACATCACTCAGGGACACCACCACATCACTCAGGGACACCACCACACCACTCAGGAACACCACCACATCACTCGGGGACACCACCACATCACTCGGGGACACCACCACATCACTCAGTGACACCACCACATCACTCGGGGACACCACCACATCACTCTGGGACACCACCACATCACTCTGGGACACCACCACATCACTCTAATACACCACCACATCACTCTAATACACCACCACATCACTCCAATACACCACCACATCACTCTAATACACCACCACATCACTCAGCCCAACCACATCATCACTCAGCACCACAACAGCACTGTCCTTGATTGCTATCAACAAGCATTGAAATAACAACGGGGGGAGGTAGAGTAAAAAGATAGGATTCCTACTCCACAGGCACTGATAATTAAACAAGAAGAATCCTACTTCCAGTGTGCACCACAAGGATGGGGGACACTCAGTGTTGTGTAAAATACCCCTCACACACCAACAGGCCCCTTGGTGTCATGCTTCATCATCGGGGTCTTCGCACCCCGCTAGAGGGATGCGGCACGCTGCGACCTGCGACTACGCGGGAGCGTTGACAAGGTTGACTATGTGTGGTGTGTGTTAAGTGCAAGTGAGGGGATATATGTGAGAGAAGGGTGTAGTGAAAAATTAAAAAGTACCTGGCTAGTGGGTGGTGTGAAAAAAACTTTATTCAGGACCCCTAGCTGGTGCTATTAAAAAGATGTGCAAAAAGGCGAGGTCAGTTGTCTTAATTAGGGACAAAACCTCTGGTGTGCGTCGACATGTTTCGGAACTGGCATTCCTTCTTCAGGACGGGGCACAACTTCCCAACCCTACTCACGTATTTCTATGTAAAAAGGTGTTATCTTTAAAACTTTTTACTGAAAAGTGATAACGACCTCACGGAGGCTAACAATGTGCCTACAGCGGTTTTTATTGGTTCATGCAATTGCATGCCCTGAAAAAAAGAAAAAACCCAAGTAAGTTTGGTTACCATACAGGACTGGCTCAAACAGGTGCAATCACCTGGAGCCCCAAACAGTTAAATTAACCTGTAAAAAAAGGGGGACACACATGACACACAACATAGAAGACACATTTATAGTTTTTTGTATTTGTTCTGTAAGACATACTCATAGTCACTGTTGTATGTTGCATCATGAGCATATCCAGAACATCAAGGTAGGTAGGTGGATCCACAATCTGTGAGGGTAAAGGGTTGATTTCAGTGTTTTTACTCTTTTTACTCACTGTTTGACTCCACGCAAAATCGGGATATCTGGGAGTTGCTTTTGTGTAATATACTCACGAAATCCGCCTAAATTGGCCTCCTTCTACCACCCTGTGCTGCTCCGCTGTCAATGCGTTAGCGAGCAACACCGTGGTATATATTGGGTATTTAGGTGTTGTTTGATTCGTTAATTGGTGGAAATGGGAAGCGGACCATATAAGGGACATCCGTATCCCCGCCTATCATGAACATGTTCACGGTCTCAATGTGACATGTATTGTTTATAACTCATCTCATTCGTTAATTACCGGGTTTTTCAGACAGACCAAATTAGGAGTATCCGTTTCGCTGCCTATCGTGAGCCCGGACACGGGTTCCTGCTGACATATGTCCTCCTGGGCATGCCCGGTCGATAAGCGTTCCGAGAGGCACGCGCATGCGCATATCGCATTCGTTCCGCCCTGGTTTGCTGGTTCTCGGCGCATGCGCAGTCGCATGGATCGTCTCTACCGCGTGCCTCCGTATTTTGAATACTGCTTATTTAATTTCAGGGGCATCCCATAAGGCGATCCATAGTTTTGTTTATCGCCTGGGCAATGGCATAAAATGGGAAACGTTATTAACATACTACCAAGACAGTGGAGTGCGCACTTCTTAGGGGCGTTCCGTAACTTCTTTATTTTATTCTCTATAGGTAAAACACATCAGGTTGGTTCAGTTTTTTTAATCCCTTCTTTTTCTGAAACAACATAAAAAGGGAAAAAAAGAGTTTAATGACGTTATTGTGTTTCTGTTATTGTCCAGTGATTTGGCTCCATGGAATATCGTCATTAAGACCTATGATGTGGGTTCCCAAGCGAAACACCCATCGTTGTTCTTTCTGAAATAAGCCTGTTTCAGATGTTAAACGTTCGATTACAGTCCAACGTAAGTCGTTGATGCAATGTTGATGTTCCAAAAAATGTGATGCCATCTTGGTGGTCGTTTTTTTACAGCGTATATTGCTTTTATGTTCCCCTATCCTCACTTTGACAGGGCGGGTGGTAATGCCTATATATTCTAGACCACATGGGCACGTTATCATGTAGACCACGTTCTTCGTATTGCAATTAGAGAATTGACGTTGTTCCCATGACGTGCCATTCCTAAAGGTTAGGGTTCTGCTTTTCTGGGTTTGATGACAGCAGCTGCAATCGCCACAGGGGAAGTGTCCTTGGACCCCAGTTACATTTTGTCTTCCAGTGGGGTTTTGTCGTGGTCTAGTATGTACCAGCATGTCTTTAATGTTTTTGCCCCTCCGGTGTGCATACATTGGTTTCTCAAAATCTAGGTCTCCACAGTACAGTATTCCCCAATGTTTGTTTATGACTTTTGATACCTGGTTCGTTATGGATGTATATGTCGTAACACAAATTGGTCTTTTGCTTGATCCTTTGTCTTTTGGATTATCCTCTAGGAGTGCCTCCCTGTGGTTGTTCCTTGTGCGTTTCATTGCCTTGTCAATGGTTTTGACAGGGTATTGTCTCTGTATTAGTTTGGTTTTTAAATCTTTGGCCTGTGCATTAAATTGGTACAATTCTGTGCAGTTTCTTCTGAGACGTAAGAATTGTCCGTACGGTAGGTTCTCCCTCAAGTGTCTGGGATGGAAACTATCGTATCGTAATAAACAGTTCCTGGAGGTGGGTTTAAAATGGGTGGTACTTTTCAGCCTTCCATCCTTAGTGTATATATTCAAATCCAGAAAAACCATTGATGTGTTGGAGATCGTACTTGTAAATTTTAGGTATTCATTCTGGTTGTTGAGCCAAGCTACAAAATTCGTGGCACTGTTTACATCCCCATTCCATATGATGAAGATATCATCTATATACCGTTTCCAGGTGTTAATCTGGGAACGGTATGGATTGTCTTCATGTAGGATCTTGTGCTGTTCCAGGTGGTGAACGTATAGTCCCGCTAGACTTGGAGCAAAAGTACTACCCATGCTCGTTCCATGGGTCTGTAGGTATAGAGTCTCTTTATATTTGAAAAAATTGTCTTTTAAGGCCATGGTAATGCATTCCAGGACCAGGTTCCTTGGTGTTTGGTACTTCCATGTATTACTGAAGAGCACTTCCTCTATGATTTGTAGTGTCTCCTCATGAGGCAGGCTAGTATATAAGCTCTCCACGTCGAGGGTTAGTAGGAGCTGTTTGGATGGATCAAATTCTTTGTCTTCCAGTAATTGTAAGACCGCTTTTGTGTCTTTCAAATATGTGTTTGTTGATTGTACCATCGGTCGGAGGAAAGCATCCGAGAATTTGGACAGTGGTTCCAGAATCGACCCAATCCCGGAGACGATGGGTCTTCCCGGTGGATTGTCGATGTTTTTATGTATCTTTGGGATGCAGTAGAAGTATGGTATTCTCGGAGTGGGTTGTTGTAGGAAGTCAGCTTCCTTTTTACTGAGCCAGTCATGGGCTAGACCTTCCTCTACCATGCCGCCAATCCGGATCCGAAGTCCTTCCGTTGGGTCTCTTTCCAGAATTTTGTAGTTCCGTTCATCCGATAGTAAGCGCTGGCACTCTTTATCATATGCCTCCAAGGTTTGCAATACTATCGCTCCCCCTTTGTCTGCTGGTTTTATAACGAGCTCACCGTTGTTTGTTGGCTCTCTTAGGGCTTGTTGTTCTTCACCACTATTGTTGTAGAAAACGTTCTTCCCTTTTGTATTCAGTTGGTTGACCTCAGTGGTCACTGCCTTTTCAAAGGTTAGGATTTCTACAGGGATTGTAGAGTCTGGTGGGGTGAAGGTTGACTTCAACTTTAGGCCAGTATCTGTTTTATCCTCTGGTAATGGCTTGTCCTTGAAAAAAGCCTGTAGTTTTAGTTTCCGGAAGAAATCCTGTAACTCCATGTTGAGTTTGAAGATATCTGGTTTCTGAGTTGGTACAAACCCCAGGCCTTTGTTTAAAACATTCTTCTGTGTCGCTGTTAATGTCATAGGTGTGAGATTCACAACTAGGTCCCTCTCTTGCTGGTTGACGGTTGGTTGGGTAGCGATCCCGTCATGCTCCGGGTTGTCCGGGCGTTGGGCTGCTCCTGGTCTTCCCACGCAACAGTGTTGCCTTTCCGGTTCTTGCCTCGTGTGTTCTGGCGTGCCCCTAAAAAAGGTTGTTGTGGCCCTCCATATGGTTGTTGCTGGCCGTAGTAACCATCGCTGTATTCTTGATTCCATAATGGTCCAAACTTTATTACGATACGATAGTTTCCATCCCAGACACTTGAGGGAGAACCTACCGTACGGACAATTCTTACGTCTCAGAAGAAACTGCACAGAATTGTACCAATTTAATGCACAGGCCAAAGATTTAAAAACCAAACTAATACAGAGACAATACCCTGTCAAAACCATTGACAAGGCAATGAAACGCGCAAGGAACAACCACAGGGAGGCACTCCTAGAGGATAATCCAAAAGACAAAGGAGCAAGCAAAAGACCAATTTGTGTTACGACATATACATCCATATCGAACCAGGTATCAAAAGTCATAAACAAACATTGGGGAATACTGAACTGTGGAGACCTAGATTTTGAGAAACCAATGTATGCACACCGGAGGGGCAAAAACATTAAAGACATGCTGGTACATACTAGACCACGACAAAACCCCACTGGAAGACAAAATGTAACTGGGGTCCAAGGACACTTCCCCTGTGGCGATTGCAGCTGCTGTCATCAAACCCAGAAAAGCAGAACCCTAACCTTTAGGAATGGCACGTCATGGGAACAACGTCAATTCTCTAATTGCAATACGAAGAACGTGGTCTACATGATAACGTGCCCATGTGGTCTAGAATATATAGGCATGACCACCCGCCCTGTCAAAGTGAGGATAGGGGAACATAAAAGCAATATACGCTGTAAAAAAACGACCACCAAGATGGCATCACATTTTTTGGAACATCAACATTGCATCAACGACTTACGTTGGACTGTAATCGAACGTTTAACATCTGAAACAGGCTTATTTCAGAAAGAACAACGATGGGTGTTTCGCTTGGGAACCCACATCATAGGTCTTAATGACGATATTCCATGGAGCCAAATCACTGGACAATAACAGAAACACAATAACGTCATTAAACTCTTCTTTTCCCTTTTTATGTTGTTTCAGAAAAAGAAGGGACTAAAAAAACTGAACCAACCTGATGTGTTTTACCTATAGAGAATAAAATTAAGAAGTTACGGAACGCCCCTAAGAAGTGCGCACTCCACTGTCTTGGTAGTATGTTAATAACGTTTCCCATTTTATGCCATTGCCCAGGCGATAAACAAAACTATGGATCGCCTTATGGGATGCCCCTGAAATTAAATAAGCAGTATTCAAAATACGGAGGCACGCGGTAGAGACGATCCATGCGACTGCGCATGCGCCGAGAACCAGCAAACCAGGGCGGAACGAATGCGATATGCGCATGCGCCTGCCTCTCGGAACGCTTATCGACCGGGCATGCCCAGGAGGACACATGTCAGCAGGAACCCGTGTCCGGGCTCACGATAGGCAGCGAAACGGATACTCCTAATTTGGTCTGTCTGAAAAACCCGGTAATTAACGAATGAGATGAGTTATAAACAATACATGTCACATTGAGACCGTGAACATGTTCATGATAGGCGGGGATACGGATGTCCCTTATATGGTCCGCTCCCCATTTCCACCAATTAACGAATCAAACAACACCTAAATACCCAATATATACCACGGTGTTGCTCGCTAACGCATTGACAGCGGAGCAGCACAGGGTGGTAGAAGGAGGCCAATTTAGGCGGATTTCGTGAGTATATTACACAAAAGCAACTCCCAGATATCCCGATTTTGCGTGGAGTCAAACAGTGAGTAAAAAGAGTAAAAACACTGAAATCAACCCTTTACCCTCACAGATTGTGGATCCACCTACCTACCTTGATGTTCTGGATATGCTCATGATGCAACATACAACAGTGACTATGAGTATGTCTTACAGAACAAATACAAAAAACTATAAATGTGTCTTCTATGTTGTGTGTCATGTGTGTCCCCCTTTTTCTACAGGTTAATTTAACTGTTTGGGGCTCCAGGTGATTGCACCTGTTTGAGCCAGTCCTGTATGGTAACCAAACTTACTTGGGTTTTTTTCTTTTTTTCAGGGCATGCAATTGCATGAACCAATAAAAACCGCTGTAGGCACATTGTTAGCCTCCGTGAGATCGTTATCACTTTTCAGTAAAAAGTTTTAAAGATAACACCTTTTTACATAGAAATACGTGAGTAGGGTTGGGAAGTTGTGCCCCGTCCTGAAGAAGGAACACCAGTTCTGAAACATGTCGACGCACACCAGAGGTTTTGTCCCTAATTAAGACAACTGACCTCGCCTTTTTGCACATCTTTTTAATAGCACCAGCTAGGGGTCCTGAATAAAGTTTTTTTCACACCACCCACTAGCCAGGTACTTTTTAATTTTTCACTACACCCTTCTCTCACATATATCCCCTCACTTGCACTTAACACACACCACACATAGTCAACCTTGTCAACGCTCCCGCGTAGTCGCAGGTCGCAGCGTGCCGCATCCCTCTAGCGGGGTGCGAAGACCCCGATGATGAAGCATGACACCAAGGGGCCTGTTGGTGTGTGGGGGGTATTTTACACAACACTGAGTGTCCCCCATCCTTGTGGTGCACACTGGAAGTAGGATTCTTCTTGTTTAATTATCAACAAGCATTGCCATAGCCAATAGGACTCGCATTAGGAAAGTGTAAGCTATTGGCTTTGTGAATAACAATGCTATTAATTTATATATTTTCAAAGCCAACACATATTAAAAAAAAATTGTCATTTACAATACCAATAGCTCACACTTTCCTAATGCAAAACCTATTGCATTGCAAATGCTTGTTTAAATTTGCTGGGACAGCTGGTGAAAAACTGGGACCGTCCTGGCAAAACGTGGACACCTGGTCATCCTAGTTTTACTGGGCCCTTGTAAGACTAAGGAGAGATAACAGGGGGCTTGAAGTAGGCCTGGCTAGACATAGAAGTGACATATCGGGCCTGCAGTGGCCCAATCCTAGGCCCACCTAATTAAAAATTCTTGGACCCGAGCCGGTAAAAAAACAAACTAGAACATTGTGAGTCTTATGGTTTGTTTGCATTTAAATTTTAGAGTAAGAACCGGATAACAATTATTTTATATAATGCCGAGGGTTCGAAAAGCATTGTTCACGTCACCAGGGCATTGCCACCTGGAGCATATCCATCGGTACGCTAGGCCAGTCTCGGTGGTTTCTGGGAAGGCGCGCCGACGTCGCTTTGCATATTTGGGTGCAGCTGTGCTCCCCGAGACGTATTTTCCATATCCACACCTCTCTGCGTGATATTTTTCCTGCCGTAGTTCTGCGCCGTGCAGTGTGCCAGCTCCCAGATCACTGCCGGAGTTTGCATGTCTCATTTTCATGTTTAATCGTGACAGGCCGCCTCTTGGGAGCGCGTGCCGCTCCCTGGACTGCCTACTCCCAGTGTTTCCAGGTAACGACCCGTGCTTTAACCTCCTGTGAATTATAGAGGTGATGTTTGCTTTAGATCCTTCGCTGTTTTCCTGGACCTTGTCGCGGGTTCCTGGTATATCGGCTCACCTGTCTCCTTTGACGTGGGCTGCGTGCGTCCTTAACTAGTGAAAAGAGGTGTTCGAAAGAGCACAAGGCTCTCCACTTTCAAAGAGACATTTGTTCAGTCCGCACTGCAGGCAACTCCTGTGACCCAGTGGACTAATGTTGCGCACCGCTGGTGGCCCTGTGCCCTGGCGTCCCCCGGGTCTCGTGCTGCGCATCTTCAGCGCAGAGTGCGTCACTGTCGTTCTGTAAACACGCCGAGCCACCCTAATCCCGCCACATTCTAGGCCAAGAACATTTTCGGGTAGTGTTGACAGGACATTATATTTCCCGTCTGAGTGATTGTAAACACTTCGAACTGCTGCTGGTGGCATTGTTTATGACGCACATTGCCGGCTTCCTAAAGAGTGTTATAAGAGCCCATTAACAGTGAGAGCCTAGTTTGCATTCCCCAGCTCGCCTCTTTCTTAGGACCGAGGATTCATCATCGTTTTTTTCCCCTTCAAAACACCAGCTTGGTGCATTGCGGGGCATGTCCTTTTGCTGTTAACAGTTTCAGGATAAGCTCCAAACACCAGCATATAAAGTGTGCTTGCTGTTGACTAAAATCCCAGAATTGCCCACTTCTCACCTACGTTTTAAAATTTTACAAAGTCATCTACTCCATTAAAAAATGCTTGTTTCACACGTAAATTAAAAAATAAACTCGGATGTCACTTTTATTCAAATCAAGCATTTAAACAACCATTGGCAATATGATTTTTTTTCCATTTGCGTACCCATTTGAAAGTGGTGAGACGTAGAAGTTCAAGATGAGTGCCCTGTGGCAAGCGAGCAAGCTCAACAGTCATAAAGGGGATTCAGGGGAGTTCCCCCGGTAACATTTTGACAAAAGAGTCGGCAAATGGAGAATTTTCAATCAAATATAAGAAAGCAAGAAGGTTAATAAAGCAATTGTGGCTAGGACATTCTTAGGGCACATAAGAATTTAAGCCGGTAGCGCGTGACACGGGCTGATAATACTTTGCATATTAAAGAGCCTCTGGCGGTCTTTTAATAAAAACACCTCTGTATTCCGAGAGCATCCATAGTACTATCCTAAGGCAGAATACAAAGCCCATGTAACTGTGAGAATTACAGATGCACACAAGGACCAGGGGTGTAGGAGACACTACATTTTTGGTTAGGACAAGGACTTTTCATTGTCTCTATAGAAAATTATCATTGTATTAGAGCCGCAGGCTTAGATACATGTGTACAGTCTCATAACTCTGAAGTGAAATAGCTCGAAAGGAGGGCACATCTTCAAAGTCTGTAATTATGCTTTATTTTTAATTACATTCTAGAAAGTAATATGAAAATATGTGAAAACATATGAGCTTACATCTTCATGCAAAAGGCAAAAAAGGGTTGGAGAGAAAAAAGGAAGAATAAATAAATCTTATCGACATTCATAGCCCTCAAAATGCAACTGAACTAATCAGGACCATTTTTTTGCTGCAAGAAAATGATTCCGCCATCTCTTTATATATGTTGCATGTGGCATGATTCTGTCATTTCTGGGACATAATTGACCTTAACCAAGTTTTGAGTTGACGGAGATCAATGAAGTTTCTCTCAGCCTCAAAGAAGATACTGGAATAACTAAGAGAGCCTGTTCTCAACATATGTAAAAAAAAACATTTAAAAAAAGCTCAGCTTGTTGGAAGCATTTTTTCAAATTATGTCTGCAATTCCTGGCCCTGAAAAGTACTTAAACATGCATGATAATACAGTTAACTGAGGTGAGGGTAGCAAATGGTCAAAATCTTACTATTGAGCAATGGTGTCTGTGTGTCTCTGTGCTCATTTTTGAAGTTTCAGCCCATACCACCATTCTCTACAATAAATACTCAGTCTCTGTGAAAACTAAAGCTGTTATCGCTCATTGAATTTTAATGTGTATGAATAATGTATCTTGCTGTAAGGAAGGTACCATTCCTTTATTACCTCAACTAAACCTTAACTGCCCACTGTTGCTACCCCTGGAGAGTTAGTTTTATAAAGGCTTATTGAATTGGAATTTAAAAGCATCATAGGCAATAGGACACCCATAATAAAAACAGTATCTGTTGGATTTGGCTCTCTATGGGGAGTAATTTCCAAGCTATTTGACTTCGCCCCTCCTGTTTTCCGAACCCGTTTTGGTTGGATTTTCGGACTCTGTGTACTTTACCACTGCTTACCAGTGATAGAGTGCTTGTGCTCTCTCCTTTAAACATGATAAAATTGTCTCGCATCCAATTAGCACATTTTAATTTACATGTTAGTCCCTAGTAAGTGGCACTACGTGCCCCAAGGGCCTTTAAATTATTGCTACTAGTGGGCCAGCAGCACCTATGCACCCACTTAAGTAGTCTTTTAAAACATTCCTCATGCCTGCCACTGCAGTCTGTACAGCAGTTTTAAAGAGTCATTTTATCCTGGCTGAATAAACCTTTTGCCAGGCCTGAACCTTCCTCTTTAATTGATATGTCACTCCAGTGTTAGGCCTCAAACAGCCCATAGGACGGAGTGTAGTGTATTTAAAATATTGAGCATGTGCTTTTAAGTTTTACATGTCCTGGTATTAAAAACTCCTACATTCATTTTTCACTACTGCAAGGTCTGCTTCAGCCAGAGGATAATGTTGGATAACCTTATTACATTTGATAAGTGATCACTTTCAATTGGGAACAGGAGGAACATTGAGTTTGGTGTCTAAAGAATTGTAATTTTAAACCCTCTTTAATGGTGAGGTTGGCTTTTAAGTCACATGGCATACCTCATTGTTTCAAGCATCTCATGGCATAGGATAATGTGAGTGTGTGTAATGTGTTCATAAAAATGAGATTGTGTGTGTGAGAGATAGGTCATACAAAAGCATAAAACTTGCTGTGTAAGACACAGAGTACCCTATGTCATGTGATGCTTGAAATAATGAGAAATGTCTTGTAAGATGCTCACAGAAATTCAGTATATTGAAATATGCTGAATGAGATGAGTGTGGGATAAGCAAATCTAAGGTCTTCTTTGGAGCCAATACAGGCTTTAATTCATAGAATCATTTGAAGCTTCATTGTGTCAGTTAATCTTTTTTGAAAAGCATTCTAAGGTTAATAACAGTCCAGGATAGGTTTGCACTAGGTACAGTCCAAATGTGTTGTACTAAAGAAAAATATTTTTGAAAGCGCTGTAATTTAAACATTGAGGGTTACAGTTGTAGCTTTTGATACAATGTAGAACAGTTACCAAAGGTGTTTTCCTCCATCAATAGCAGAGAGTAGATCAGGTATGATGCCCATTTTGTGTCTCCCTGTGCTGGCGCACATTTGGCTGCCTTGCCCCGATGTACACAGCTGTGCTGTTTAGTGCATGGGTGTGTGTGTTTGATGTCAAGCATAGGTTTTTGTAGTGGAAGGGTACCGTTCTGTACAAAAACTGATGGTTTAACATAGTTTATTATTTTTACCACTGAATGTATGCTGTAAAGTGCTGTACATGCGTAAAGTTTCAAAAGTTCAGAGAAAATAAAACTTTTCTCATTCTTAATGCCTGCCTTGAGGAAATGTAAATTTTTGGCACAAAGTCCTATCTACTTTTTTTTTCTTTTAGTTAATAAGGCTTTGCATCAATAACCATGGATGGTTGTATGGGAATTAGAGGTGGGCGAGGCACTTAGGGTCCAAGCCAGGCTTTAGCTTGAAGCCTGACTCTGGCACAGCATAAGGTCCTGTTAGTTGTGTGGGGGTATCATGTGTATGCTGGCCCTTTGATCATTGAAACTCCTGGATGTTAAACGTTACCCTTCTTTGTAGTAAATATGTGCTTTTATTGATTGAAACTTGATCACTCTGAACCCTATTTTGGATGCTCACTGAACTAATGTTATTTTAATATATTACCTCAACAGATAACCTTCTATCGCCTGTGGCCCATATCTCGCCTCTTGCCCCAACTTCCCTCCGCCGTGATGAAGGTGTAGCCCGACTGCGGCTATACACCGAAACGCGCGTCGGCGCTTGTTCCATTCTTGGAACCTACAAAAATACCTTTTTTTGGGACTTTATACCATCCTGTCTCTTGTCCATCCTATAAATCTGTGGCAACTGTGTGAAGTGAAGTATGAATGATTATGAATGTTTGTGTGTGTGTTGGTGATATTAATTACGAGAATATGGGCCATGTCTAGAACTTATGCAATCCTACTCTGATTTTTTACTGTATATTTATAATCACAAACTGTTTAATGAAAATGAAAGAAAAAAATGAATTGTCATAATGTATAATAAAATGTCTTTTGATAAAACTCTATTTGCTATGTGTCTGTGAGATATCCTCCAGGGTTCAGAGTGATTTGTATATTTTGGACCTATCCTAGGCCTTCCGTACTATCCTTTAGGCAGGTTCCTTTCTGCTTTGATACCCTGTTAGAACCTTGAGCCCATAATGAGCTGAACGATGGCTTCTGCATGCCACCCTCCCTCTACTTAGGATGTGGGGTTGCGGTCAGACCTGCCGACTGTGCAATTGGGGAACCTAGTTTGAGTCTCGGCATCAATTTAATTTCCTGTGAGTCTGGGGCAGTCACTTAATCTCCACATGCCAGTAAACAATGCATGTGGTGTTGTGTAATGTAATTGGGGCTCATATAAAGCACGCTGATACCTTTGGGTTAGGTTTATGCTATATTTCAAAACCTGTAGAAAAATGCACTAAGAGGTAAAAATAAACCCTTAATATAAGGAAAGACAAATAGATACCCATTTACTAGCTGATTTGTACAAAGTGAAACCAGCAAACCTGAATACATCGCAGCTTCCCCGCTTAAATTGTGTGACTTTAGGCAAATATTTTAATTAATCAAAACACTTTTCCTTCAGTATCACATTCAAGTATGTGAATTTAGCCTAACAATGGTAGAAAACGATCACTTTTTACAAGTACTTCTCAGTGAAGTACTATAATGCTCCCTGTTAATATCAAAGTTTCTGCATTTTAAAGAAATACACATTTTTTAATTTTGAAGAGACTATCCCATTTTACATGATGTTTGTTGTATGATTTACATAGCAAATATTTTCAGGGCTTGGCTTGTGCATGGGCTCCAAGATGCAAGCCAGACTCTTGGATTGGCTCTGGCTCAGCTCTCCCTGTTAATTTGTTCTCTTACCCACCTCTAATGGAAATACAACCCATGAAACAAACCCTTGCCGCAAAGTAGCATTGAGCTCGCCTTTGTGTTTTGTTGGGTAACTTTCCAACGCAAATCAGGACATGTGTTGGAAAGCAAATTCCTGCACAACACTTTGCCCCCGGTCTGCATCACTTCTTTTGTGACGCAAACCTGGTGAAAAAAGATCTCAAATTTCCCTTCAGGTCTTTCTGCACATTTTCAGTTAGTCTATCTTATACTGTATGCTGCGTGCAATACCTTTTATTAATTGCCCTACATATTCACAGTGCTTTCACTCCCAGGCTGGGACCTCCTATGTTCATAAACACACAAGTCACCAGCCTCCAGTGCACAAACCGGTTATACATACAGATATCTGAAGTAATTATATTAACCTACAGGTGGGTGAGCCACTGAAAACTCAAGCACTCTAGAGCCTGAAGCCTGGCCCTGACTCAGATCGGGGTTCTGTTGGAACATATTTGAAGTGATGTTTGGTGAATGTTTTTCATGGCAAACATTTTCAGGTCTCATCCCGTGCACGGACTTAAGAGCCAAGCCAGAGCTTTGGCTTGGCTCGGCTCTGACTCATCACCCTGTTAATTTGATGGCTCACTCACCTCCATATGAACCAACTGAGGTTTACTCTGAGAACAATGGATTGCCCACAGATCAAGGAGGACCAAAATATGTGACAGCTTCAGCAAAATTATACAGCAGTAAAAAGCAAATTCTGCTGCATAATGGGACTCTTTTTGTGCTGGTGTTACCTCATCCTCTACAGCCACGGCCCGTGGAGGGAGTTTCGGTGCGGCGGGGAGGCGGGGCAGGGGAGGGGAGGGGCAGGGTGGTGGGTGCTAAAAACCGGAGTATTTATAATTGAAGGTAAGTAAACAATTTAATTAATAAAACGGATTTCGTAGCGCGCCCTGCATTGCAAAATGTGATGCAGGGTGTGCTCCGAAATTCGTAGCCGCCGCCGCGGCTGATCCTTTGCCTTTGAAAGGTATTTGAATTACCTGGGAAGTACCAGCATCCTGCACACAGATCAGATAAGAATGCTCTGCGTCTACGTCATCAAAGCTGCAGCAGCATAGGCTACAGCACTTGAGGCGGGTGAGGCAGGGGATCCGAGGACCTTTAAGTGCAATGGGCGTTGGGCGCTTGGATTTCGGAAAAGAGCCATGCTGAATTTATGTCAGCAGCCCATTTAAACTTCATACATTTTTCAGTCCCCATGCTGTTAATACACCTAAAAACGAATTAAATTTAAACAGGGAAAGCATCGTTGTCTCTTTTAAAACTTCATGGTTGTTTGTCACCCTTGCCCCCCCCCCCCACCCTTGTCCCCTATGTCCCCTCACTTCCAAAATCTGGGGCAGATAAATCTCCGCTTCCCCCACAGTTCCTACGCCCATGACCAGAACAGCTATGTCTTTATAGTTGTTGAAAAGTTCTTCCTGACGTCCGACCACCAGCTCACTGAGCCATCATTTCAGTCATCACAGTACTGTACATTGTTTTCTCTATACTTAGGCAACAATGTAATTGAATGCGTCACACATCGAAATTTAGAAACAAAGTATTATAACATTAACAAAAATAAACATTAAAACATAAAGCCTTATCAAGATGTATTGTGTGTCGATATGACATGCAGATGGGAAGTGTTGCTTCATGCGGTCGCGGCTGGCATAAATCGTGGGTGGAGGCGATGGGGGGGTCGATGTAATAATAAATAAAACAAGCATTGGAAATGCAATAGGTCTCGCATTATTAAAGTTTGAGCAGTTGGCATTTGAAAATGGCAATGTTGTTAGTGCTAGTTATGGGATTGCAATTATACTGAAATACAATCACATGTAATGCGTAGGTGTATTAAAAAGTTAAATGATAGATAATGGTGTTGAAGAAGTAGTTAATAAATATTGATGTATGTATTTTGCATCTTTTTTGAAAATCTTAGTTATGCAATGGGTATGTACGTAAAATATGTTTGTGACTTTAATTTAAAGTTAGCGAAAAAGAAAACACATTTTGCAAGTAAAAGATGTTTATTGATATTGAAAATGCAAACTTTGTTTAATGACAGTTGTAGGCAAGAGCACACATTACCAAATTTGACTCTATAGGAAATATTGCAAACTTTGAATAAGCATACAGTTGTAGGTAAATGGCCACATTACTAACACTGACCTTAAAGGAAATACAGGAAACTTTATTCATTTGTTTTTAAAACCAGCAATCGGTGCATAAACACGCACTTTGAACGTATAGTCCTTGCTTATGATGAGCAAGGCTGGCAGTAAAAGTGACTGCCAGCCTTGCTTCTCATAAGCATTGACTAAAGGTACAAAGTGCTTGTTTACGCACCGATGCAAATGAATAAAAGGCATTGTCATTTACAATGCCAATAGCTCAAACTTTAATAATGCAAGGCCTATTGCATTGCAGGATGAGGTGCACACCCAGGTTCAACTAACAACCATTGACAAAGCCAATGGTCCTGCCTTGTTGTAGGTATGATGTCACTTGTATATCTGGATGCAATGACAGAAACATCAAAATACAAGTCGGGCGGCACACAGTGCTAAACACAGATTTTTAGCTTAAGTGTTTTAAATGAAGCTCTTAATTACAGTGGCCACGCCCCTTTACGAGTCCCCTAGTTTTTTCATCCCACTTAAAGCCCTGACTATAGAGCTTAGAGCGCAGGGTGCATGCTTGGCTCCCTCCTGCTCCACTGCTCTTCCCGAGTGTAAGTGATGAGCGCTTTGTGCCGCGTGCACTACATACAGTGCTAGAGTACAGTAGCACAATGACACACACACAGGGCTGCAGCCCGAGGGATGAGGTGCACCCCCAGGTTCAACTAACAACCGTTGCCAAAGCCAATGGTCCTGCCTTGTTGTAGGTATGATGTCACTCGTATCTCTGGATGCAATGACAGAAAGATCAAAATACATGTCGGGCGGCACAGCGTGCTAAACACAGATTTGTAGCTTAAGTGTTTTAAATCACACCCTTAATTACAGTGGCCACGCCCCTCTACCAGCCCCCCCTAGTTTTTTCATCCCACTTAAAGCTCCACTGCTCTTCCCGAGTATAAGTGATGAGCGCTTTGTGCCGCGTGCACTACATACAGCGCTAGAGTACAGTAGCACAATGACACACACCCTGGCTTCAGCACGAGGGATGAGGTGCACCCCCAGGTTCAACTAACAACCATTGACAAAGCCAATGGTCCTGCCTTGTTGTAGGTATTATGTCACTTGTATCATATCTCTGGATGCAATGACAGAAACATCAAAATACAAGTCGGGGCGGCACTTGTGCTAAACACAGATTTGTAGCTTAAGTGTTTTAAATTACGCCCTTAACTACAGTGGCCACGCCCCTTTACGAGCCCCCCAGGTTTTTTCATCCCACTTAAAGCTCCACTGCTCTTCCCGAGTATAAGTGATGAGCGCTTTGTGCCGCGTGAACTACATACAGCGCTACAGTTCAGTAGCACAATGACACACACACAGGGCTGCAGCCCGCGGGTTGAGGTGCACCCCCAGGTTCAACCAACAACCATTGACAAAGCCAATGGTCCTGCCTTGTTGTAGGTATGATGTCACTCGTATCTCTGGATGCAATGACAGAAAAATCTAAATACAAGTCAGGCGGCACAGCGTGCTAAACACAGATTTGTAGCTTACGTGTTTTAAATTACGCCCTTAACTACAGTGGCCACGCCCCTTTACGAGCCCCCCAGGTTTTTTCATCCCACTTAAAGCTCCACTGCTCTTCCCGAGTATAAGTGATGAGCGCTTTGTGCCGCGTGAACTACATACAGCGCTACAGTTCAGTAGCACAATGACACACACACAGGGCTGCAGCCCGCGGGTTGAGGTGCACCCCCAGGTTCAACCAACAACCATTGACAAAGCCAATGGTCCTGCCTTGTTGTAGGTATGATGTCACTCGTATCTCTGGATGCAATGACAGAAAAATCTAAATACAAGTCAGGCGGCACAGCGTGCTAAACACAGATTTTTAGCTTATGTGTTTTAAATCACGCCCTTAATTACAGTGGCCACGCCCCTTTATGAGCCCCCCTAGGCTTTTTCATCCCACTTAAAGCTCCACTGCTCTTCCCAAGTATAAGTGATGAGCGCTTTGTGCCACGTGCACTACATACAGCGCTAGAGTACAGTAGCACAATGACACACACAGGGCTGCAGCCCGCAGGATGAGGTGCACCCCCCAAGTTCAACTAACAACCATTGACAAAGCCAATGGTCCTGCCTTGTTGTAGGCATGATGTCACTTGTATTGTATCTCTGGATGCAATGACAGAAAGATCAAAATACAAGTCGGGCGGCACAGCGTGCTAAACACAGATTTTTAGCTCATGTGTTTTAAATCACACCCTTAATTACAGTGGCCTCGCCCCTTTAAGAGACCCCATAGTTTTTATATCCCACTTAAAGCTCCACTGCTCCTCCCAAGTATAAGTGATGATTGCTTTGTGCCGCGTGCACTACATACAGTGCTACAGTTCAGTAGCACAATGACACATACCCAGGCTGCAGCCGAGGGATGAGGTGCACCCCCAGGTTCAACTAACAACCATTGACAAAGCCAATGGTCCTGCCTTGTTGTAGGTATGATGTCACTCGTATCTCTGGATGCAATGACAGAAACATCAAAATACAAGTCAGGCGGCACAGCGTGCTAAACACACATTTTTAGCTTATGTGTTTTAAATCATACCCTTAATTACAGTGGCCACGCCCTTTTACGAGCCCCCCTAGTTTGTTCATCCCACTTAAAGCTCCACTGCTCATCCCGAGTATAAGTGATGATCGCTTTGTGCCGCGTGCACCACATGCAGCGCTACAGTACAGTAGCACAATTACACACACACAGGGCTGCAGCCCACGGGATGAGGTGCACCCCCAGGTTCAACTAACAAACATTGGCAAAGCCAATGGTCCTGCCTTGTTGTAGGCATGATGTCACTTATATCGTATCTGGATGAAATGACAAAAAGATCAAAATACAAGTCGGGCGGCACAGCATGCTAAACACAGATTTGTAGCTTAAGTGTTTTAATTCACACCCTTAATTACAGTGGCCTCGCCCCTTTACGAGCCTCCCTAGTTTTTTCATCCCATTTAAAGCTGCACTGCTCTTCCAGAGTACAATTGATGAGCGCTTTACACTACATACAGCGCTACATTACAGTAGCACAATGACACACACACAGGGCTGCAGCCCGCGGGATGAGGTGCACAGTTGTGTGCCGTCCTCTCAGACCTAGATTCCATAAAAACCGCCCGGGATGGGGTGCACTTCACGCAGAGCCGGAGCATCCCCCGCGTCCTATTCCACAGACAGGCGGGGGAAGCAGCCGCTGCCCTGTAGAGAGGAGGCACCGCTTCCTACCCACGCTGCTTTCAAGGAAGGACTTCCTTGCACTTGAGATCATTAAGCGTGCCTTTACTTAGTTAGCGAAAGGAGGCGCCTATTTCCCAGGACAGATTAATGTTCGCCGAGAGAGGCTGAAGCGTGGAAGCACTTTCAGCTTCTTGCAGCATGGATGCCTCTACCCAAGCAGCCAGAGCACTAGGTTCATTGGGGAGGGTGCGTCGTCTGCAGCCCGTAAAAACACTCCTACCAGCACTCCCCTCTCTGCTCCGGTTAGCCCAGATGTACAGAGGAAGGTAGTGTCCCTATGTGCTTGTCGGCTGCCTGAGCCGCACTGAGGGAAATTGAAAGCAATTGTGAAAAAAAAAACAAAGCCAGGAGTGGTGCACGCGCTTTTCCTGACATATGCTTTGAATTATCACGAACGAGTCTGGCCCGATAATTGAAAGCAATATGTCAGGAAATGCGAGTAACAGACACCAATAGGCCAGGGGCGGAGTTATGCGTGCGCCTCTGACATATGGTATGCTCGCTTTAAAACAAAAACACACGTAAAGGCCAATAGCAGACTGGAAAGGAAACTAGCGTGTGGAATTTGTGAATTTACAGGTCCATTTTTAAAACGCCAGTAAAAGGGCTTTTCGCTTCGCGAGCCCTAAAAAGTACCTGTCCACCGGCCGGGTCCCACGTTTTCTCAGCTCCTGCTCCGGCTCTCTTGCCTCTGGCAGGAACAGGATGCAGGCAGCCTCCCTACCCTAAGCCAATCACAATGCTGCAATGGCAGCGCTGTGATTGGTGGTGATGCCGCCCAGCCAGGGGCTTATGGGGAGGCCATTTTCTCCATGCAGGCTGATTGTAGCCTGCATGGAGAAAGGGCAGAGTGCACATGACTGGTTTGGGTAGCCCCAGAGGGCCGACGAAACAGTCATTGTGCCCTCTGGAGTGGGCACACCTCTCCTCCCCTGCCTAGCCCTGCTCGCAGAGCAGCCCCTCCCCCAACTAAACCCTTCTTCTTTCTTGCAATAAAGCAGTGGGGTGACACTCCTCAGCCCTAGTGGAGAAGCGCCCCTGGCTTAGTGAGCGATCTTTCAGCTTCTCTTCTGCACCCTATGAAACGTTGACTTTGTAAATATTGAAATTCCTTGCATTCAATGAAAGTGTAAATACTAAGCACTGTAAAATCCACAGTAGGCTATGCAAATAATAATTTCTCCTCCTGCATTGAGAATAAGGGCCAGGCCTCACAACTTTATTGAACGTAAATTAGCACTAAACATGTGGTATTTCTCTCCAAGTAAGCTGGAATGGCTGTAAATTTAAAGACGCGTGTCCAGCCCTCATAAAATTGCATGCTCTGCACTAGAAATAAAAGATGAAACTATTTTTAATGTCAGCAGATTAGCACCTGTGGAGGACTGATCGCCACCTGAAAAGGATCAGAGAAGATCTTACCTTCAATTTAACAGAGTACTGCACTTCACAGCCGCAGCCAGCTGTGTAATAAAAACAGGGAGACTGGCTAGGTAAGTATATTCAATGATCTCATCCTTTGATCAGGGTAATGTCTCCAGGGATCCTAACCTTGTTCGTCTTAGGGTGACATCATCTTTTCTTCTGCTCATAAATCATAAACATTCACCAGTAGCAAATACAAAACTGAAGCAAAGAAAAATAGCAACCTCATGTGGTTAAGTTAACATGGCAGCACAAACTCACCAACAAGGAGTGCAATATTTAAAAGAAAGGTTTGTGTTCCTCACTTAGGCCCTGATTAAGAGTTTGGTGGTGACGGCCTGACTGACAGATTACAAGCAGGGTGCTGGGGCCTCCTGAAGACCGCTGCCACCACCGACATGTCTCAGGGTCAGAGGCGGCCCATAGAGGCTGTCTTGGCATTGTTTCTGCCTGGTTAATCGCCAACTACCTTTCTGCCAACTTTTTTATGGCGGGGACACCACTATGCGAGAGTGAGTGGAAAGGCAGTTAAATTTGGCAAATTCTGTCCTGAGGGTGGTTGTGTTCTTATGTCATGTCACTGGTGCACATAGAAAGTGCTCCAATACCTTCGGGTTGGGTTAGTACTATAACAAACTGCAAAAATATAAAAAACACAAACATACCCCCCTCTGGCTGAGATCACATTCTGGGTGTGTCCAACAGTCAGCAGTGTGGACAGCATAGGAATCTGGCTTGATTCTGCTGCCATGCAACTGCCAGCCCAGCTGGCAACTCCTAATACGACTGGCGAGGAGGCCGGCTGCTCAGCGAAGTGCTCGGTCCCGCCACCTTCACCAGTGTGTTTTGTCAGTGTGTCGCTTGAGCCGTCGATGGTGAAGTGGACGATACTGTAGTCCGTCAAGGTCAGCTCGATGTTGTGGGAGAACTTGGATCTACCGTTTGTGGAGAAGATGTGGTCCAGTGTGTGTCCCGCTCTTAACATGAGGAAGGTGACCAACTGAGATAGGCTGATCGTGCTCATGTTTTCCATTAGCGTGGTGGAGTAGGGGTCAGATGGGTCTTCTAGGTGGAAGTTCAGGTCCCCTAGGAAGATGTAGAGGTTGGAGTTGATTGCTAGGATCCCGGTTGAATTCCGGGATGGAGTTGCAGAAGTTGGGGCGAGGTCCTGGGGGTTCCTCTGATTTTTTTTTTTTTTTTGAAGACGTTTATTAATGTTCAAAGGTGCAGTACATATAGCAAAGCCTACAACCCTGCGGGCCGGCTGCAAATGAAAGGTGAATCGTGAGGTTGCAGGTCAGCATAAGAGGGCGTGTCATTGCGCCCCTTGTGTCCCCGGTACACTAGGACTTACATAATATAATCACATTACCTTGAATCAAGAAAAGAAAAGGTCCATAAATGACGTCTTATTTTTCATTTTTTCTAGAACTGAGCCATGAAATCGGCAAACTAAACAAAACAGTTCGTATCGGTATGTCCCAATGTTCCTATCGCGACTTCACCACTTGAAGTCCGTCCCACTTGCACGGTGTTAGTAGGAGCCACCTCTAATCGGTGTGGTAGTTGTCGATGTTGTTACAGTACAACAGGAGGTCAGAGGTGTGCATGCGCAAGTGTGCTCGGACTTAGAGTGGGACAGCTCCTTTGGGCCATGGTATTTCGCCGGTCGCCGGCCTTGTTAGTGGAGCATGTAGCAGTCAGGTGGAGTAGCCTCGCTGTCGATGTATCAAGCGGCGTCTACGCCTGCAGTCGCCGCCTGGAGCGCCACCGACGGCTTCTACCCACCGTAGCATGGGGGATTGGAGAGGCCACCGTCGGTGAGCAGGGGTCCGATACTACAAACATGTAAACATATATGTGAAAGTGGGTGGGGGGGGGTGGAGTGTGCTTGCGGGGGCGATGTCAGCAACTCTGTGCTTGGGGCGCACTGCTGGGCAATGGCTGCTGGTGGGCGCCCGCGTGGGCGTCTGGTCGTGTCTGAGGTCTACGCGCTGGTTGATTCTTGTCTGTGTCGGGGGGGGGGTGGGGGGGGGCGCCGCATGCGGTGGTTCCTGCGATAGAGCATTAGCCTCTGTGGCCCACCTCCGGTGTCGCTTATTCTACGTGAGCCCTCTGACAGTGCCCTCCCCCTGCAGGGACCCCAGGATGCCATCCCAGAGCTGTGCTATCGGGAACTGCCTCAGGCCCGCTATTTCTTCCCGGTGGAGCGCCGTGCCTTCCGCCCTGGCCCAGTTAGTAAAGGATGTGAACCAGTGTTTCGGGGTGGGCGGTTCCCGCCGTTTCCAGTGTCGTGTGAGCAGCCGTTTGGCCGTGATGAGGCCCAGATCCCAGAATCGTGCCTGTGTTTTGTTCAGCTTGGTTCTTTTATAGAGTCCGAGAATGCACGTCTCCCACGTGTCCGGCAGACCCGGGCCCGTGCTGTGATTCAGGAGTGAGATCACCTCCCCCCAGTACGCGGTCAGGGTTGGGCAGTGCCAAAGCATGTGCAGGATATCTGCGCCCAGCAGGTCACATCTGGGACAAACGGCAGTGTCGATCGCGAAGTATCTGTTTATTCTATCTGGCGTTAGGTATGCCTGGTGCAGTATGTACAGTTGAATGATACGGAAGCGGGAATTGCGGGGGACGTTCACGGGGCTAGCTAGTACTAGGTTCCACTCCTTATCCGTCCAATCCCTCCCTCGGTGCGCCGCCCATTTAGCCCTAATCTGCTGTGTGGGTTTTTGCGTGTGGATGAGAAGCGCCTGTGCTAACCAATGCGTGATGTGCGAGCCTCTGCCCATTACATGTAGATATTGGATCAGGTGGTGCATCGGCGGCTCATCCTGGATGTCACCCCAGGAGTCTGTGTATGCCCGCAGTACCGACGCATGGAATAGGAATTGCCCGGCCGGGAGTCCCGTGGTTTCCGATAGTTCCGCAAACGGGAGCAGGGCCCCGTCAACATACAGGTCACCCATGGTCTCTACTCCAGCTGTGATCCAGTGGTCCAGATTGCGCGGCGTAACCATCCCGCTCCTCCTGGGGGTGCCCAGCAGGGGGAGGGCAGGAGCATATGGTCTGGTATTTTGTGTCAGCTTCAGGCTGCGGAGAAAACATTTGCGGGCCACGGCCATATGCAAGGGCAGAGGACGGGGTCCCTTGGTCAATGGGTGAAACAGGGCGCAGACCTGGGGGTGAGTCCATTGGTAGTCAGCAGTGGCCGTATCGTCTAGATGTGTATCGCTGAGCCAGTACGTCACCCATTGGAGCTGTGCAGCTAGGTAATACAGCTCCATGTTGGGGACAGCCAATCCTCCCTCCGCGGTCGGGGAGTACAGTTTAGCCAGCGCCACTCGAGGTCGTCCCGCGCTCCAGATCAAGCCGCGAAGCATTAATTCCAGGTCGCGGAATATCCGCGTGGGGACATATGTGGGGATATTCGCGAAGTGATAGAGTAGCCTAGGGAGCGCTATCATTTTAGAAAGAGCTATTCGGCTGGGCACGTTCAGCGGCAGAGTTTTCCAGAAGGACATCTGGGCTCGCAGGGAGGAAATGGCGCGCACCAGGTTGCCCTCTAGTAAGTCCTGTGGGTCTCTATAGATGTGTAGTCCTAGGTATTTAAACGTGGTCGGGTACCAAGCGAGCCGGGCTCCTCCAAGATGCACATCGCATTCCTCCTGATCGCGGCTGAACGAGTATACCCCGGACTTGGCCCAGTTGACCCTGAGGCCCGAGACCTCCGCGAAGGTCTGGAAGATGTCCGATAGCTCGGCTGGCACCGCGGTGAGGTCCCGCACATAAAGCAGCAGGTCGTCTGCATAGAGTGAGACTGTGTGCGTTCCGTCAGCCAATGGGATCCCCCATTCCGCTCCTCTGTCCCGTAGCAGAGCCGCCAGTGGTTCAACGGCTAAAGAGAAGAGGAGGGGCGACAGGGGGCAGCCTTGCCTGGTGCCTCTACGCACCCCGATCTTCTCCGACAGCAGCCCACCCGTCCTCACTCGGACACTGGGTCTCTGGTAGAGCAGTCCGACCATGTCAGCAAATGCATCTCCCACCTCGAATCTGTCCAGCACTGCTCCCAGGTATGGCCATTCTACTGAATCGAAGGCCTTCTCCAGGTCCAAGACCAGACACCCCGATCTAGGCCAATGCGTCAGAGCCGCTTCCTGAATCCGGAAGAGGCGGCGTAGGTTACGAGACGTGCTCCGCGCCGGCATGAAGCCGTTTTGATCCGCATGCACCAGAGTTGGTACCTCCAGGGCCAGGCGGCGGGCCAGGAGGGAGGTGAAGATTTTATAATCAGTATTCAGCATGGCCAACGGCCTATAGGACCCCATGAGTGCGCCATCTCTGCCCGGTTTCAGCAGCGAGACCAGGTTTGCCTCGTTAAGCGAGTCTGGGAGTGCTGATTCCTCCATCGCAGTATTGTACAATTTGAGCAGCTCCGGAACCAGCGTGTCCGAACACGCCTTAAAGAATTCGGCGGGTAGTCCATCTGGGCCAGGTGATTTGCCGTTGGACAGTGCGAAAATGGCCTCGCGTATTTCTTCCGAGGAGAATGGCGCCCCCAGGGCGTCTTGCTGCGAGCCTATAAGGAAGGGCAGCGGGATGTCCGCCAGGTATTCTGCTATGTAGGCCGCGGAGACTCTCAGTTGCGATTTGTATAGGGCCTGATAGTGCCCCACAAACGCTTGATGTATCCTGATTTGGGTGTACACTAGCTCTCCCTCAGCCGTGCGGATGACGGATACTGGCTCCGTGCGTTCCTCCTGCCTGACTAACCAGGCCAATAGCCTACCGGGCTTGTCACTGTGTTGGTGCACTCGCGCCGAATTGGCCGCAAAGTTGACGTGTCGCAGCCGTTCCAGTAGTGTTTTGTGCTCCGCCCGGCCGCCTGCAGCCGGTCTCCTGCACCTCCCACCGCCTCCTGTTCCCTGCCGAGTAGGTCCGCTTCCACCCTGCGCAAGTCCTCCTCCAGCTTCCACCGTATGCTCCCCCGAGTGCTCAAGCAATGTCCCCGTACCACCACCTTGAATGCGTCCCACTCTACTCTCGGGGAGGATGCTGTATCTGAATTGTCATTGAAGTATTGCGCTACGCAGGCCTGCAGGGAGTCTCTGAAGGGGCCATCTAGCAGTAATGCAGGTTGCAGTCGCCATGTGGGGATTGGTGGGCGCGGGCGTTCCCAAGCCATGTGTAGTGTGTGGGGGTTGTGGTCCGAATGTGTCCTACCCAGGTATTGAGAGTCAGTGATATGCGGCAACATTTCCGTTGATACCATGTATCTGTTGAGGCGAACGTGTAACGCATGTGCTCCCGAGAAATAAGAGTACACCCTAGTGTCCGGGTTGTGCGCACGCCATGCATCTTCCAGGTCCCACTGTGTCGCCCACTGTGTGAGTGCCCTCGTGGCCCCCTGGGATGTTGCCTCTGGCCTTGGCGGGACCGAGCGGTCCAGCACTGGGTCTAGTACCGTGTTATAGTCGCCTCCCAGTATCCATGGGACGCCGTGCCAGGGCGCCAATTTCTCTGAGATGCGCGCCAGGAAGGTGCCCTGATCCATGTTTGGAGCGTAAATGGACGCCAGGACCACTGGTTGCCCGTCTATGCGACCCTTCACCAGGACATACCTCCCCTCCGCATCTATGTGAACTTCTGACATCACGAAGGGGGTTCCCGGCTTTACCCACAGCAGCGCTCCGCGGGCGTATGAGGAGTATTCAGTGGCATACAATTGTCCCCTCCATCTCCGCCTCAGCGCTGTCACCTCCGCCCCACTCAGGTGTGTTTCCTGCAATAGCGCGACCTGCACGTTCTGCCTCTTCAAGTAGGAGTAGATTTGATACCTGCGCGCGGGTGTGTGCATACCTCTAATGTTCCATGTGCATATTTTTATGGCAGACATTTTGGCAATACACAGTCCTCCCTGACATTCCCAATAGTAGCGGCTCCACCAAAGGCCCCAGCAGTGGCTCTCCCAGCTCTTCCGTTCCCACCCCCCACAGTACACTCAGCAAAGTTCGGGAAAACATTAGGACAGGGAAAAAAAACAATGTATAACAACAACCAACAGCGGGCTATCCCCACTAAAATACCAAAAGGGCAGTGGCGGAACGGGCCACCGTCCATGCTCTCAAGGGAGAGGAACATTCTTACTTGTCTAAGGGGCAGTGGGTGCTAAGCACAAGTTCGGCAAGACGGATATATAGTCAGTTAGGGGAAGCAAGTCGCTTCCCTGAGCCATTCAATACAGGACGTTAGTGGCCACCCACTACGGTCCAATGCTCCAAGTAACCCATCCTGTGTGTGGCCAGGTGCGGATGCGTGCTAAAAGACCACCCCTTCAGTGCCCTCCCTGCTTACCACTAGTGCCATAAGGGCATTACTCACTGTTCCAGGTGTCCACAGTTCGGTCAGCTGGCAGGGGGGGAGGGGGGAGGGGGGGTGGGAGGTGGCCCCAACAGTGGCGGGCGCCAATTGCGCATCATCGTCCAGTCGACCACTGCCAGCCCTCCCTCGCTGCGGCAAGGCCAATGCAGACATCACCTGTAGGATCAGTGGATCAGGTCAGAGGTTTGCGGCGTGACGATGGGCAGTTCCACCGAGATCTGTGAGTTCGGGATCCCGTATATGGCCTCGTCGTCGTCGCTAGGTACCGGCTGTTGGCCGTCCTCCTGGGCTGTCTCTTGGGAGGGTGAGTTGCTCATTTGGGAAACCTTCTGTAATGCATCGCGTTGTTCTTGGAGCATCTGGTCCAGTGTGGGGGAGTGTCCCGCCCCCTCCTCCGCGTGTTGGGACTGTTGGGTCCTGTGTCTGCGGCGTCGTCGCGGTCCTCGTGGCCTGGCCCTCGCCTCGCCTCCGCGAGAGTGTTTCGGTGCCGTGTCCGTGCCCCCGTCCAGCCACTCGCTGGCCTCCACGGGTGTGTTAAAGAAGTAAGTGTTGTCTCCCGCCACCACTCTCAGCTTGGCAGGGAATAGTAGGGAGTACTTGAGGCCCGCAGTGCGTAGCCTCCTCTTCACTTCCATGAAGTCGTGCCTCTGGCGCTGTACCTGGATGGTGTAATCGGGGAAGAACATGATCGACGCGCTGTCTATGCGTACCTCGCCCAATCGCCGTGCCTCTCGCAGCACCGTGTCTCTGTCCCTATAGTTCAGTATCCTGAAGAGCAACGGCCTCGGGTTGGCGCCGGTGGTATAGGGCCTCGTTGGCACCCGATGTGCGCGCTCCACGATGAAGTGCGGTGACAGCGAGCCTTCGGGCAAAAGTGTCCGCAGCCAGTCTTCCACATGTTCGGCCGGGCGGGCCCCCTCCCATTTTTCAGGAACCCCCACAAGTCTAATGTTGTTGCGCCTCACCCTCCCTTCCGCGTCCTCGGCCCTGTCCTCCAGGAACTCCACTCTGTTCAGGAGGTCCTGCACTTGCCTGTCTGTCTGAATGACCTTGGGCTCGATCTCCTTCACTGCGCCTTCCAGGGTCTTGGTTCGGTCGGACAGTTTCCTGTGGTCATCACGCAGGAGGGTCAGGTCCACTGCGACCCCATCAATTTTGGACTCCAGGGAGGTTCTAGTTTGCTGGAGGGACTGCTCCATCCGTTCCATCGCTGCCAGCACGCTGTCGAGCCTCGCAGCCAGTTGCTCGGCGGCCATTTTGTGTATCGGTCTGCCCGTCTTCCCCTTCGGCGGGGCCCCACCAGTCCCAGTGCGGGTCCGCACTCCCCCGGACATGTGCGGGTGGCGCCTGTCCTGCAGGGTCGTCCCCCGGTGCTACTCCAGCGATGGTGTCCCCTGAAGTACTGCGCTCCTGAGTTGGGGCTCCGCGGGTGCCAGCTGGTCCCTCAGGTTAGGCCGTCGTTGTTGCCCCCGAGGGAGGGGGGGAGGGGGTCCTCCAGGGGGTGTTTCGCCCTACCGTCCCACGGCTGCGCCTCACCGGCTCGAATGTTGCTTTGGCCGAGGGGGCGTGCACGACACGTGTGCCCGTGTGGTCTGGGCAGGTCGGTCAGGGCCTGGTCCTCTCTTCACTCATGCCCCATTTTCTCTCCGGCCGCCTTCACCTCCATGTGGGGGGGGGGGGGTCTGCAGGAGCACCCCTCCGTGCGTCTACAATGCGGGGGGGGGGGATGGCTGTTCTATCCCCGGTGGTGCGCTGCCCCCGGTCAGAGTTCCAGGCCCTCAGCGCCTGGCTCGGGGGCCGCTGCCTCCTGCAGGCCCCTCGGTGTCCGCTTCAGCGTGGTGGGCGCCCCGGGTGGCGCCGGCTGCTGTGTGATCCCTCCGGGGGGGCAGTCCGCCGTTGGGGCAACCGCCGTCGCCTGCGTCCTTCTCGGGTCGACCTCCACCCCGCCGTGCCTCTCCTTGGTCTGGGCAGGTCGTGTGTGGGGGCCACGGCGCGAACGGGGGGGTCCTGCTCTCCCCGTCGCCCGGGCTCGTCCCTGGCGGTCTGTAGCTGTTCAGGGTGTCCTCCGGACCACTGGCGGGTCCACCCGGCAAGGCAGTGTGCAGCCCGTGAGGCCCGGGCAGCTCGGTGAGGGCGGGCCGTCGGGCCTGTCTTCTGGGCCCAAGCCCCGGTCTGTCTTGGATGCGCCGCCGGCCCGGGAGCGCCCTGTCCCGCAAGGGGGCTGTGGGAGAGGTCGGGGTCGGCCCCGTCGGAGCTCGGGATCAAAAAATTCGCCAGATGTGCCGTGGCGGGTTCCGGGGGGGTCCGCTCGAGGTTTCGGGCGGCCACGTCCAAAATTGCCGGATAATTGGCTCAGGGAAGGGGAGCCGGTAGCGGAGCTCTACCCAAGAGCGTCCGTCGCCATTGCGTGCTTACCTGGGGGTTCCTCTGATGGTGGTTTTGGCGTCCTGGATGATGGTGATGCCTCCGCTTGGTCTGCTGGGGCGGTCACAGTAGATCATCATGTACTCGGGGTGTTGTGGCAGGTGCTGATGAGGGCGTGAGCCAGGTTTCGTGATGAACGATGGGCATGGGTGGTTATGGTGTCCCAGATTTCCGGGGCGTACTTGCAGAGGGATCTGACGTTGAGTAAGGCGCAGTAGAGCTGTGGTCTCTGAAGGAGTGCCTGCTGCTGGTAGGTGGTCATGGTGGCTCTTGTGTCACATGAGAAGTGGCAGTGGTTGCAGGTAAAAATGTCCTTTGGGGGAGCGTGGAGAGGCATTGCAGCAGTTGATGTTTTGTAGCCTGAGTTTGAGATGTCTGAATTCTTTGGTGGAGTAAAGGCATCGGGTTGTAGGGTCCTGGCACTGAGCGCGGACGGGCACAGATGGGCTTGTCTTTGGGCGTGGGCGTGCAGCGACTTCCATTAAGTAGCTCTGGGATGAGGGAGGTGCAGACCTGTTGGGTCAGGGCTACTCACTGGAGTCATGCAGCAGCCTCCATTAAGTAGCCCTGGGATTCGGGAAGGGCAGTCTGGGAAGTGGGAGGGCAGTGTGCTCGGCATGGATGAGAACCGTCAAGAACCGGTCCGAAAGTGGTACGGCCCACAGGGACGCGTACACAGGGCACAAAAGGGGAAGAACAATACTGAGCAGGAATTAGAAGCCAAACAAAAGAAATGCTAAGAGGGAAAATAAATAAAAAACACTCCAAAGAAGAGCAAGTAGAAATAAAAACCAGGTGAAGATGCAGGGGACAAGGCTGGGCTAGAACCAGTGGCGAACCGCTCTGAGCAGGACTGGTCAGTGCCTCTCTGCTGCAAGGCTGGGTGGGGGAAGTGGCGACTAGTCTGTTTTCAGGATAAGAGAAGCATCAGGATTGGATGGGGTGGGGTAACACAGCACTCCTTTTACGTCTGGGGATCTGTGTCTGCAATCCCACGCTGTTACAAAGCTACTGGATTGGTGTGGAAGTAGTGCGCATTACGGGTTGGCTGTCGCAAGACAGACTGCCAATCTGACATTCGCACTCCGCACTTGTTGTGTCATCCCTGCTGCTGTCAATCAGCAGTGATCACACCCATGGGCATCCGCAGAATTGTTTCCAGGGGGGGCAACATTTTAACTTCATCACCATCCTCCGACATGATTGAGCACAAGTATTAAATCCATTAAAAAAAATCTAATAAGACAAAGAGCTTAAATAAACCAAAAAAACATAGGGGGAAGGGAAAAATATTGTGAGGCGCCACAGCAGACGACCTGGCAACTACAATAAAACAGGGAAAAACTAAAAATGACCGGAAAAAAACAAAAACATTCTAAATCAGGTAGATGCGGTTCTAGAGCATGGGTACTCACAAACTTTCTCTCAGGGGCCAAATTTAAAGTGTAGTTTGTGGCCGAGGGCCGCACCGGTGGGGGCGGGGTCAGTGGGGGAGGGGGAGAGGCTAGAGCAACAAAAGAACTATGACCATGAGGTTGAACACAGGTCCCTGCAGCGGACGTCTTCGTCCACTTAGCCACCAGACCCGGCATACACACATCTTTCTTTCTCTCTCTCTCTCTCTCTCTCTCTCTCTCTCTCTCTCTCTCTCTCTCTCTCTCTCTCTCAGTCTATCTGTCTCCCTCCCTCTCTTTCTGTCCCCCTCCCTCTCTCTATCTCTCTGTCTCCCTCCCTCTCCCTCTCCCTGTCTCCCTCTGTCTCACTCACTCTGTCTGTCTATCTCTCTCTCCCTCGCTCTCTCTCTGTCTCTCTCTCTCCCTGTCTCCCTCCCTCTCTCCCCCTCTGTCTCCCTCCCTCCCTCTGTCTGTCTCTCTTCCTCTTTCTGTCTACCTCCCTCTGTCGCCCGCCTCCCTCTGTCTGTTGCCCTTTGTCTGTCGCCCTCTGTCTGTGTCTCCCCACTGTCTCCCTCCCTCTCTCTCTCCCTCTCTCTCTCTCTGTCTCCCTCTCTGTCTCCCTCTCTGTCTCCCTCTCTGTCTCCCTCTCTGTCTCCCTCTCTGTCTCCCTCTCTGTCTCCCTCCCTTTGTCTCTCTCCCTTTGTCTCCCTCCCTCTGATTGTCTCCCTCTGATTGTCGCCCTCTGTCTGTCTCCCTCTGTCTCCCTCCCTTTGTCACCCGTTGTCTATCGCCCTTTGTCACCCTCTGTCTGTCTCCCTCCCTCTCCCTCCCTCTATCTCCCTCTCTCTGTCTCCCTCTCCCTCTGTCACCCTCTGTCTCCCTCTCTCTCTCCCACTGTCTCCCTCTATGTCTCTCTGTCTGTCTTAGTCTCTGCCTCTATCTGCCTATCCCTGTCTCTGCCTCTATCTGTCTGTCTCTATCTGTCCCTGTTTCCCTCCATCTGTCTCCCTCTCCGTCTCTCTGTCTGTCTCTGCGTCCATTTGTCTCTGTCTGTCTCTATCTTTCTCTGTCTCCCTCCCTCTATCCCTCTGTCTCCAGCCCTATCTGTCTACCTCTCTCTCTGTCTCCCTCTGCTTGTCTTTGTCTCCCTCCCTCGATCTCCTTCCCTCGGTCTCCCTCCCTCTGTCTCCCTCCCTCTGTCTTCCTCCCTCTGTCTCCCTCCCTGTCTCCCTCCCTCTGTCTCCCTCTCTCTTGGTCTCCCTCTCTCTGTCTCCCTCTCCCTCTCTCTCTGTCTCCCTCCCTCTGTCTGTCTCTGTCTGTCTCCCACCCTGTATCGCCCTTTATCTGTCTCCCTGTCTCCCTGTCTCCCTGTCTCCCTCCCTCCCTCTGTCGTCCCCTTCCCTCTGTATGTCGACCTCTGTCTCCCTCCCTCATTGTGTTTATCTATAATTATGTCCCCCCCTCTCGCCTCTTTTCCTATCTTCTTTCGTCAATCATTTCTCCCTCTTTCCTCTCCCCCTCTCCGTTTGTCTCTACTCCCGCCTACGTCTCTTATTTTTCCTTTTGGCTCTGTCTCTCTCTGTATCTCTCTCTGTATCTCTCCTCTGCTCGTACGTCTCCCTTGGCCTCAACATGGAGGGTTAATTACATTTTGCACTACAACATTGTCAAAATCGAATTTTCATTTTTTCCCATTTTTAGTCATATTGTTCTTTAAATGTAGTTATTTCAGTCCTTAGTGTTTTTTCCTGGAGTTTTTTCACTGTTAGCTGTATACAGCATTCTCCCCATTGCACAAACGGATGGAATTTCATAAGAAAGTTTCAATTTCAATCTGGTCTGTCACTTCAGTTTTTAAACTAAGAATGCTTGCACTAACCCCGCTCCCCAAACGCCCCACCCGCGCCCCGTAGCTATGTATCTGATTGTTGTGGCCTGCTGTGAGAGACTAAAGCTCCCGTCCCCTGCCTAAGACTTGCTAATTGGGCTGCTCATCTCCTGAGGCCTGGGATGGGCGGATATGCTCCATGCTGTGCCTCCTCTGCCGGCCCATTGTCATTCTGCCCATGACAATGGACCGGCCTCACTCTGTGGCCTGCTGAGAGTCACACTCGGCGCTGTAGCAACCTTTTAGGTAGGAAAGTGTAGTGACGGTGTAGTTCTTTCCTGCGAGGGCGGAACCGCAAGTGGTCCACAGGAACCGGAAGGCGGCCATTTTGTAAGGCGCCGATCCGGCAATAGAGAAAGCGCGCGCTGCCCCGGCACTCCGATAATAAAGGCTATTTCTTACATTTACCAGTGGCTCCTGGTCTCATTGATAACAGCGACCCCTCCTACAATGGCGAAGAGGCGGGACACGCCGAATTAAAAGAAAAAAAAAAGAAAAAAAAGTCGAAGGAACGAGCACACGCCGAGCAGAGCCCTACACAAGGCATTATTGGGCCAAATTCACTAAGAAGGAGAGCGAGCCACCGAGGAGCAGAATAAGGAATATTCGGAGCGCGGCAGTGGGCAGAAAGCGGCAAAGGGAGCTGGGGTGCAGCAGTGCACACTGAGCAGCACACCAGTCATGCAGGCACAGTAAGGGGCCACCAGGTGCACACAAGTGACCACTCGGGAAAGGAGGCGGAGCAAGTGGCACAAACACGCCGCAGACGCGAAGGCACCTGAGGGGACGAAAGAGAAGCCCCAGACTAGAAAAAGGGCGGGAAGAAAGAAGGGGCAGATGCATAGGAACCACTGCCAAGGAACCACTGCCGCAGAACGCCTGCGGATCGGCCAGCACAAGGTGAGGAGCCCAGCAGTAGGGACAAGGCAAGTCAGCAGGCAACCCTGGACGCAAGGGGTGCAGCGGGAGGAGTAGATAGCGGACAAGACCAAGGAGATGATACGGACGCGAGGCAAGCACCAGGAAGCCCGCCCAACCGCAACGTTCCCGCACAGGAGGCCCCGAGGGGAATCAAGAAGATGGCCACGCCGTCCACTTCCTTAGCAAACATGATGCCCTTCCTCCCGAAGAGAGGAGAACCCACGATGCCGTGGGAGGACTGGAAGAGATGTTTCTTGAACTACTTAGAGGCTTTGGAAGAAGAGAGCGACGCAGAATACTCCAGCCCGAGGAGAAGGAAAATTCTTCTACACAATCTAGGACCAGAGGGCTTAAGGGTGTTTGACAATTTGGTGAAGGCCACGAGAGACGAGACAGACACGGACGTGTTCAGACATGTGATAGAGGACTTGGACACGCACTACAGGCCAGTGGTGTGTGTGGCCATAGATCGGTGCAATTTCTTCCAAAGAAAGCAGGAAAGCGGAGAGACCATAGACGAGTACGTCGCGGCGTTGCAAAAACTGGCCCTAACCTGCAAATTTGGCGCCCTGCACGACGAGTTGGTAAGGGACCAAATCATCATGCACACGTCCAACACGACGATACAAGAGAAGTTATGGGTGAATGGCAACGCCCCCCTCAAAGAAGTTTGGGCCTTGGTCAAGAAAGCAGAGCTGTCTAAAAGATGTGCGCAAGCGGCCAGAAAAGAGACAGGGGGCACTCAAACCGTGTGTAGAGTGATGGTGCACAACAAGAGTGACAAAACCAAGCAACAGGGACCACCTAGATACCAATACACCAAGCGAGGCCAACAGAAAACTGGTGCGGTGCAGAAGGCGAGTGGAGAGAGATGGACAAGTTGTTACAGATGCGGTAGCACATCACATCTAGGCAACGACAGAGTGTGCCCAGCGTTTAAAGCGAAATGTACGTTCTGCAACGCGTTTGGACATTATGAAAGAGTTTGCAGGCGGAAGCCCAAAGGAGCAGCAGTCAAGTATATAGACCAGGGCAGCCCAGAGGAGGAAGAGGCACAGGCGGAAGAAGAATACCTGGAAGAGGTCTTATACATAGACGACCAAGTCCTGGACGTGGATTGTAAGGGGTCCAACAAACCAATACTCAACATGAGCATAGGAGGTGTGAAGGTCTACATCGTAGCTGACTCCGGAGCTCCCATCACGATTGTACAGAGAAAGGTGTGGGAAGAGAAGTTCTTGAGAGAAATAAAGGAAGAACTAAGGCAAATGGATCTGAGACCAGTCACCTACACGGGACAGAGAATACCAATGTTGGGGTATTGCCCGTTGCCATTTGAATTTAGAGGAAGGAGAGCGAACTGTAAACTATATGTGGCAGAAAAAGGACCCTCAGTGCTAGGGTGGAAAGACCAAGGAGCGCTAGGGATCCAACTAAATCCTGGAGGAATAGAGAAAGTGTTGCTGATGGACATGGAATGTGAACAAGATGGAGAAGCGTAGAAGAGGGAATACCCCCAGGTGTTCAGCGGGAAGATTGGATTATTGGCCAAATTCAAGCACATGATCAGATTGAAGGAAGGAGCCACACCTGTGAGCCACAAGGTTCGAACCATTCCTTTCCGCTGCAGAGAGGCTGTGCAAGAGGAGTTGGACAGATTGGAGAAAGGAGGTGTGATCGTAGCAATCGAAAGTGCAGAATGGTTGTCACCTCTAGTGGTAGCGCAGAAGCCCAATGGCAAAGTGAGGCTATGCGTGGACCTCAGGGAACTAAACAAGAACATTCTAGTTGACAAATTCCCACTTCCACGCATAAATGAGATGCTAGCAAGGACGAAAGGCATAAAGTGGTTTGCAACGGTGGACCTGTCCTCGGCATACCATCAGGTGACACTCCATCCTAAATGCAACCACCTCACGTCCTTTATAACACCTTTTGGGTGCTACAAATTTGTGAGAATGCCGTTTGGACTGGCCTCGGCAGCCACGGTATTCCAAAAAACGAATGCACCAACTATTTAAACAAGTGGAAGGAGTCCAATACTTCCAAGATGACATTCTGATAATGGGAAAATCGAAGCCAGAGCACAATGAGAAACTACACACTGTACTGAAAGTATTACAGAACAAAGGTCTCACTGCAGAGTGGGCGAAATGCACATTTGGAATGCCATCAGTGACATACCTGGGGCATGAAATTAGTGAGAAGGGAATTGAGCCCAAGAGAGAAAACATGGAGGCGATACATAAAGCACCAGCCCCGGGGAAGAAGGAAGATGTCAGGTCGTTCCTCGGCATGGCGGAGTTCTATAGCAAGTTCATCCCGAATTTCGCCACTAAGACACATCACATGCGTCAGCTATTGAAAGAGACAAATGGATTCCAGTGGGGCAGAGAAGAACAAGAGGAGTTCGAGGCCCTGAAGAAAGAAATGAGCGAAGCCATACCACTCAAGGGCTTCGACCAAGGAGCCACTGATGCCAGCGACCGTGGTCTAGGAGCGGTGTTTTTGCAAAGGTCTGACAGTGGGGAAACGTCCACTATCTGCTTCGCATCAAGAACATTGGCATCGAATGAAGAAAAAATCAGTGTCATCGAGAAAGAAATGCTGGTGGTGGCGTGGGCGATGGAACGCTTCCGGCAGTTCCTGTGGGGAGCCAGGTTCTTGGTTCGCACTGACCATAGGCCGTTGATAAAAGTACTTACATCAAGCGGTCATGCACATGCCACCCCAAGAATAGCAAAGATGACATTGAGACTCCTAGATTACGTATATGAAGTGGAATATCTACCAGGTCCCAGGAATTAAGTTGCAGACTTTTTGAGTAGAGCTGTGGTACTGAACATTCTGGACCCGACTATGGTGTGGTACCGAAGCCAAACCTGTTCGGGCAGTCCTCATCCCCATGGCCGAGCAAGATTAGCATCAAAGCACAACATGCCATAAACCGTTCATCGCACACAAGCCATGTTTTATCGCACACACACCTGTCCCTGTTTCTTCTTTATGGTCTGTTTTACAAGGAGGAGGTGCCCGATTTTATTGGGGGTTCATCGATATCTGATGGAAGTTCTGGGCCTTGCTGGGTGATCCATCACGAACTGGACAAACTGAAATGTGGGATTGTCATCATGACTTTGCTTTCTCTTTGTAATAGAAATATTTATATGACTGAACTGTAAAACTAGGAATTCTTGCCTGAAGCTGATATTTTTGTATAAAAAGAGAAGGCTGGTTCTGTAAAAACGAACAGTCTCCTGAGAATATACACACCGTGCTGTTGTACTTCTAGGACGCTTGTTACTTGGTTGCAGCCAATAAAACTCGATCCTTGACATCACCTAAAAGACTCTGTGTTTCTGTGGTCCAAAACAGGAAGGACTCAAGAGGTCTCTGGGTGTTCCCCCTGGCACCGCCAGGTCCCTAAAAACCCGGTACCTCAGTTGGCGCCCAACTCGGGGCGGTATCAAGCGGTATCGGTCCAAGCCAGATGTTCGTGAGGAGCTTCGTGTGAAAATTCCAGAGGACGGCCAGCCACTTCAGCGACGTCGACGTGGTTCCGAAGGTCTTTGCTGCGAGGTTCCCCACGTCCCAACGGCTACGAAGGACTGCTGCCCTGACTATCGCCCTGTTTTGGACCCATTGATGATTGGTAGAGCGAAACGATAGATGAGTCTTCTAGTGACGTCATCGATCTTCAATACTTCAGTTAAGTATAAGTGGAGCGTCTCCCAGTCCTTAGTTTGATCCTTAGTTTTTGGTAATGTTGAGATACGCTTTCATTTGGAACTTGCAAGCGCCAAAGCCGAGGGACTCGTGTATTCACGAGACTATCGTATTCGATAATCCTTTGAAGTTTGAAGCTAGACTAGTGAGCGAAGATGCCTGGTTTTAGCAGACTTGGAAACTTGTTTTGTCTTGGTTGTAGTAGGGACTCCCTATTGGAGGATTCGTGTCCGGTTCCTCCGATTGGAACTCCAATATATGAGCTCTATGTGAAGCACGGCGTAGGTCCTATTGCATATAATGAAGTATGGATCCGATACACCAGAAATTATGGTGTTCTAAAATGGCCACAATATGGTAGCTTTGATACAGAGATTTTAGATAATTTAGAGGTGAAACTTTTCAAGAAGAAAGCCCGGCCGGCGATGTTTGACTCCTTTCGCCTATGGCGCAAAGAAGCCAAACAGAAAGAAATGAAATTAGCAAAGAAAAATAAACAAGGTATGTCGATGGTACAAGCTGCTGTTGCATTCAGAGATAATGAGGAAGAGCAAGAGAGTGAACAAACACTTAGAAGTAGGAAGCTAGCAGTAGACAAATGCTACCCAGTTCTGCCAAGTAGAGGACAAGGATCAAAAGAGACACCTGAGAAGGATCCTTTAATGTCCCATCTACTGAGTTCTCCACCTCCATATGCACAAAATGCTACTGCACCCTGTAACGCTTTGTTATACCACACCCCACCGCACGAACACCAGTTCTTCCACAAACACCAGCTCCTCTTCAGCTGGTTTCTACTTCTCCGGCACAACCCTCTCAAGGGCCGCCGCCTTTGCTATATACTTCATCTACCTTTTCTGTGATTTCGCCTACTGCTCCAACTGCTTATCCTAATACTCCTTCTGATACTGCCTCGACTTCTGCTTTACATCAGCCTATCTTTTCTGGCGTTTCTGCCGTTCCATCAGCTTCTCCTTCTGTTCGACAGAGAGTGGCAAACACTCTTACTGGTCTTTTCTCACCTTTCTTTGGGTCGCCTAAGACGACCCCTAACACAGAACGTAGACAGTTGCGGAGTCGACTGCCTGACTATCAAGAGAGAGAAGTACTGAATGAGTTAGCACGTAAATGGGTTACTGATACTGCAAAGTATGATGTTCAGTCCGTCTTGGAAGTCTTCCATCAGTGGGAAGCATCTACACAGAGATATGTATTTGAACAAATGTGCATATATCTCCGTGAAGATTTGAGGGGAAATGATCTAGAGTACGACATGCAAGAATTATTCCTTGTGCGATTCAAGTTCGCAGAAGGCATGATTGTGAGTGCCGATGTTGAACAAGCAATAGAGATGTTGTTGTCTTATAGGAGTAAGGGAAGCAACTCCAGATTGCTTTCTGATCATGACATGCCAGGTAGGAAAAAGGCGTGACAGTATCCCATGAGAGAGGTTCCCCCAGTTTGGAGGGAAGGTAACGCAAATGCGAATCCAGCCATTCCCCCGCATTTCCAACTTGTATGGGTACATGTTCCTTGGAAAAGATCTGAAGTTTTAGCGCTCAAACAGACATTGCCTGACCCCCGCAAAAATCCTGCAGGGTATTATAAGGAGTTATCACAAACTGCCAGTTCATGTATTATGAATCTAGCAGATGTAGACATGTTGTTTGGAAATGTTGTTCCACAGCCCTTATGGGGAAAGATTTGTCATGCAGACCATGATCAAGAGTTAGGTGATACATGGGTTAATATTGCTGCTGCTGATGCTAGACAAGTTGGTGGCTTCAAGCCTGAGCCTTTGGTAGCAGAACTTCCTGGTAGAATTATTACATATATGAATACTTTAATGCCCGAATTGCATGTGAATTGGGACAAGTTGTCTGCGTGCAAACAGAAAAAAGATGAAAATGTGTCTGACTTTTTCACGCGGTTTGAAGAGACTTTCGTCGATCATAGTGGTCAGGATATGGCTACTGAGGGTGGCCAAAGATTGTTTGTTGACAAATTTGAACATAATTTGCTTCCTGAACTGTGTAATAAGTTGAAGGACTCATAGAGTGCTTGGGCTGTTTCCACGTCAGCGCAGATTTTAGCCACAGCCCGGTACTACGAAAATAGGCGAAAAGACGAGCTAGAGAAAGCAGATAAAAAGACGAAAGAATTGAAGACTAAAGTCCTTCTGCAGCAAGCTTATCCACCTCGTAATAGTAGTCAGCACGATTATCAGCAACCACAGCAGTACTCGAGGGATTCACAAAGAAACGAGTCTTCTCAACGGCGTTTACCATATAGTCCAAATCAGTGTGCGTATTGCAAGGAAGAGGGTCATTTCAAGAATAGTTGTCCGGCTTTGTTACGGCGTTTGAATGGTGTTTCTGGTGCGAGAGGTAGAGGTGTTCAACAGGCTCCTAGAGGTAGGGGCCGTGGAAATTTCACCCAGAATGCTCCTTCTTTTCCACCTCAGAAATCCATGAATAGCTTTGACCAACAGAATAATGCGTCTTCTAGGACAGCACAGTACTATGCTGATGACTGCTATGCAGAAAACGAGAATGAGGGTAATGATTGCTAGGACATCCATGGACAAAGAGAGGGAGTTGTTTCAGTTCCAGTAGATCAGAATGGACCTTATGTTGAGGTGATTACATCAGGTGTGTCAGAGCCTTTTCTGCTGGATACTGGTGCTACAAAGAGTTCTATTATGCACTCAAAACTTCCTGGTGCACCTTTGTCTGGCGAAATGAACATTTCAGTAGGTTTTTCTGGCGCCCCAATTAGGAACCCGATCTCTAGTCCTATGTCCCTTTCTGTTGGGCCATGTGAATTAGAAGCACCCCTCATTCTTACAACAGGTTGTGGTGAAAAATTGTTAGGATTGGATCTGTTAAAGAGACTATATGCAACTTTGTACTGTTCTCCTTCGGGAGTACAACTTACACTGGGTAAGAAAGTGGTTTCTCCAATGTATTTGTCAAGAGATAAACTTCCGACAGAATTGTCTTCTCTTCCAGATATACTTTGGGCGACTGGTTCTAATGATGTGGGTCTTTTGGAAATAGCGCCATATGTTATAACATTGAAAGCCAATGTCAGAATGCCACGTATTCCCCAATACAAGATCCTCAGCGAAGGAGAAAAGGCGTTGTTAGCAATCATTTACGATCTGATTGAGAAAGATGTCATTGAAGAGACAACAGGGAACATCTGTAACAGTCCTGTCCTGCCGGTTTTAAAGCGTACCGATCCTTCCCAACTGCCTGTCTATAGGTTCGTGATTGATCTCAGAGAGGTGAACAAGATTGTTGTGCCACAGTTTCCAGTTGTTCCTGATATAACTGCCCTATTGACTATGATTCCAGCTTCAGCCACTTGGTTCACAGTGATTGACTTGAAAAATGCTTTCTCCAGCATCCCTATTGTCGAGGAGAGCAGGGATATTTTTGGCTTCAATTTAGGAGGCCGAAGTTTCCGCTTCAAACGCGCTCCTCAGGGCTACTGTGAAAGTCCATCTATATTCAGTCAAGCTCTGAAATCACAACTCGACATGATTGTTCTACCTGATGGTGCGACTCTTATTCAGTACGTCGATGATTTACTGGTCGCTGCAGATACTGAGGAGATTTGCAAGCAAGCCACTTTGTCATTGTTGCGTCATTTATGTGATATGAAGCACAAAGTCTCTCTTTCAAAACTGCAATTTTGTCGACAAGAAGTGACCTACTAAGTTCACATCTTATCGAAGGAGGGAAGGAAGCTGACCCCAGAGAGAATACAGGCAATTACAAAATTGAGTGTCCTGCGGACACAGAGAGAAGTGCGTCCTTTCTTGGGCATTACATCATATTGCAGACAATGGATACCGAATTTCTCCTTGTTGGCCAAACCTTTGGTGGCCTTAACTTGCAAGGATACACTGAAACCCATTCCATGGTCTGAAGAGTGTCAGAAAAGCTTTCACGAATTGCATGATGCATTGTGTTCGGCTCCTGTGTTGGGTACCCCCGACTACAGTAAGCCTTTCACATTATATGTTCATGAGAAAGAAGGTTGTGCATTATCAGTTCTGACACAAAGTTTTGGGGGGAAACAGCGTCCATGCGCGTACTTTTCAGCAACTCTAGATCCGGTAGCTAAGGCATTGCCAAGTTGCTTGAGAGCCACTGTGGCAGCAGCTGTCTGTATTCGACAGTCTGCTGGGATAGTATTGAATAATATGCTGATTGTTATGGTCCCACATGCAGTAGACATTTTTCTAAACAGAACAAAGAAACAGCACTTAACTATAGTGCTCGATTGTCAAGTTATGAGCTGACACTGTTAGCGAGCCATGTCCACATAAAGAGGTGTGACACACTAAACCCAGCCACGTTATTGCCCATTCCGGTAGAAACAGATGAGGTTGAACAACACGACTGCTGCTTTAGGACAGAAGAAGAGACAAAAGGGAGAGTGGATCTACAGGACACTCCTCTTCATGAATGTAATGATGCTTTATGGGTTGATGGTTCACGTTTCAAGTTGCCAAATGGTGATACGACTGCAGCATATGCTGTAACAACATTGCACACGATTGTTGAAGCTGCACGTATTCCACACAACTCTGCACAAGCAGCAGAATTGATTGCACTCACAAGAGCATGTGTGTTAGCAAAAGGAAAACGAGTGAATGTGTACACAGACAGCCAATACGCCTTTGGCGTGGCTCACAGTTTTGGACGATTGTGGCGTGAACGTGAGTTCCTGACGTCGCATGGTACAAAGATCCAACATGGTCAGTTAGTAAATGAGCTTCTCGAGTCACTGACCTTGTCACTACAAGTTGCGATTGTGAAATGCAGTGCACACAAAAAGGTAACGGATGATGTTGGTCGTGGGAATTCGTTCGCGGATGAGGTTGCGAAAGAAACTGCAAGGAATGTGATGAGTCGAATGTATGTTGCAGGCCCTGCGAGATGGATTGGTGATGTTGGTATGTGCGAAGACACGATTGAGAGTGTGAAGTCTATCCAATCCGAAGCCACAGAGAAAGAGGTGAATGAATAGAGAGAAAGTAAGGGTAGATTGGACGCAAAAGGTTGTTGGGTCGAACTGTCAGAGCATCAGAGATGGCTGCTACCCGATGCGTATGTGCTTGCAGTGGTGACAATGGCTCATGGAATGTCCATCACCGCGCTTTGCGGGTCCTGCACCCACGTCTCGTTGGCGGCCATTTTTGGTTGGGGATAGTGTGCACGCTCTAGTCCTCTCTCTAGGAGGCGAGCAGTGCATAAATTCAGGCAAATCAGGTTAGTCCGCTCCTAACAGCTTAGCGCATTACCTGCAGCGCTCTACTCGCAGCGCGACCTTGCCAGCTGCTCTTTGAGTTTTTAAAACTCCTGTTTTTGGTCCTTCTGTTAAATTGTTTATTTTAATTCTTTCCCCTGATTTTAAAAAGCCGGCTACGCATACTTGCATTTCTGTCCCCTCTCCCGCACTGTAATTGGATAACATCACCGCGCTTTGCGGGTCCTGCGCCCACGTCTCGTTGGCGGCCATTTTTGGTTGGGGATAGGGTGCACGCTCTAGTCCTCTCTCTAGGAGGCGAGCAGTGCATAAATTACAGCCATGCTCACGCGCAGCGGTGACGCGCAGCGGAGACGCCAGACTGACGCCGGAGTTACGCCAGAGTTCAGCCCGTCTGCGCCCGTCCGCGCTGAGGACGGGCTGCAGGCCGGGCAGGACCTGGATCTCACACCTCTTTTATCTGTAAAGGTAATTAGGCGCTACTCTCCATCTGTGCTCCTGGCGCTCAGACCTCCTGCACGCCCTTGTCTACATCGCTTTACACCGCTAGGGTTACTACAGTCCCGCCGCTGTACGACTTGCTCTTCCTCCTTTCATCCTCCTGTCGTCTGCCCTTCTAGTCCTTGCCCCTCTTCGCCAAAGCCCACTACCTCTCTTAGAACTGGCTTTCTTGTAAATGTGCGCTCGCTAATTAAACACAACTTAGCCTTCCACGATTTCGTGGATGAAAGACAGCCGGACTGGGTCTTCATTACGGAGACCTGGGCTACTGACTCCTCCGGTCATGACCTTCTCTTAGCTATCCCAGAGGGCTATTCCCTACACAGGCTCGACAGACCTATACGTAGAGGAGGAGGTATTGCCATTCTATTCAAATCCTCCTTTTCCTGCAAGGTCAAACCGCTATCCTCGCCTCAAGATCGTTTTGAAGCTTTATACTTTTGTATAACATGTGCTCCTTCGGTCTCTTTCACAGGGATACTGATCTATAGGCCGCCTGGCCACAGAACTAACTTTGCCTCGGATATTCTGAGAATCCTAGAACCTTACTTTGGAAAGCCTTGTCTCACCATTCTGGGCGACCTCAATTTCCATCTAGATGAGGCCGACTCTAAGGACACTCTATCACTAGTCGAATCTCTCGGAGCCTGTGATCTTACTCAGCTTGTTACCAGTCCCACTCACAAGGCAGGTCACATCCTCGACGGGATATTCTCTAATGATTTGAGACTTTCCAGCGGCTCACCCCTGCCGCTAGTCTGGACCGACCATCTTGCAGTTCCTTTTCATTTTACTTTCCCTACTTCCTATTCCACTAAGAAGGTGACAACTTCTCTCGTTCTTAGAAGAAATCTTAGAAACCTCACGGATGAGGCCCTCGCCTCTCTAGTTCCTTCTCCTGAGGCTCTCTTCCCTAAAGACGCGGATGAGGCTGCCCAAAATGAGGTAATATGAATTTTCATGGTCAATTGTGTCCCCTATCGTAGACCCCCAACGGCTCCATGTACGTGCTTCAAGTACATGTATGTTCCCTCCACTTCCAGCTATGAAGACGCAAATACATTTGCGTCCAACGTTAACATGTCCTCTTTCAGATCCACCATGAATGGGTCGGATATTCGGTTCCTAAGTGTGCCTTGCCAACGTCTTTACATGGTGCACTTTTCATGTTTTCTAGCTCTGGTGAGTTAGGCCCTGATTCCTGCCATCGAGCCCTTTCTGACTTCTGTTTCTGAAAGCTACAGTCTGCTGCTTCCTGACCTCTACCTTACTCCCTGTGTGGCGAGCGGTGCCAGGCTCGGCCTGCTTGCCTGCCAAGACTGTATTCAGCCTTCAAGTTATCTGCTCCGCTCCTCGAAAATACATTCCTGTCTAGTAGTTTAGGAAAACATCCTTCCCAGCTGCAGAGCAAAGGGCCCGGCCTCACTGTCTCCATGCAAGTAATTCATAGCTCCTGTTACCATGGTAGGCCCATGGCCCCTCGCATCTCATGTAGACACGTAGTCGCATATGCACGCACTAGCAGTCAGTATAGAATAGCCTCTGCCCGAGAGACCTTTCCTTCTAGATAATACAGTTCCTCAAACACAAGATATTAGATATGATTTGGGATTAGGTTGTTCTGACACCCCAGACTTCTGTCTCCTCATGTAGGGCTAAATGTCAAGTCCCCTTCACCCTCCAGTTCCACGTCAATTACACGTCATGCTGCTGCACGCGCATCTCTGCCACATATTTCTGCTGACACTGCAGGATTCTTCTATGGATCCACCCACCTATGATACGTTTCAAGTGACGTTGTCTAGCACACACCTCCGTGTACGCCCTTGTGCACGCCTTCTGTTACGTACATGTATTCTTATCTCGTTTCTCTCAGCTGTTACGCCTTCTGCATCTATCTCTACTGTAATGCATTGACTATATATATGATGTTCTGTTATTAAAGCATTGTACATGTTCATGTCCATTCCCTTCCTGAACCCTTGTGGTGATGGAACATGATACCTGGTTCGAACCAATTCCTTTCTAAGGAATAAAACCCTTCCAAAACTCAGATACCCCGGATTCTGCCTCTTATTTTTGACTGAGTTATTCTTATTGAACTTTACCACATAAATTAAGCATAGGTAATTTAAATTTACCACAAAGATCTGAAGGATTCCATCACCAATGCAGTGGAAAAACTTGCCCCAGCATCCCTGCGATATGTAGCCCGTCGTAAACCATCAGCACCATGGTTTTCGGACCATCTTAGATCATTAAGGCAGGGCTGCAGAAGCAGTGAGAGGAGGTGGAGGAAATCCTGGGATCCTATGGACTGGGAGGCCCACAAGTCTGCTCTACGGGAGTACAAGCAGAAAGTGATTATGGAGAAGCAGGAATACTTTTCCAATCTTACTAGGTCACTCACTTCCTCTAGGGAGCTTTTTAAAATCGCTAACTCGCTATGCTCCCTTCAACTCCCTGATCCCGTAGTCAGCTCTCAAGATCTATGCGACGACATTGCAGACTTTTTTCACAACAAAATCCTTGATATTCATACTTCACTTGAAGTTCAACGTCATTCTCTGGACGAGAATATTCCTCCAGGCATAAGCTCTCTTGAGTCTCTGGATACAGCCCCTTCTAGTCTTCTCACGGATTTTCCACCTCTGTCTCTGGAAGGATTGAATCTTCTACTCGACAGGACGAAATCCTCTTCTCCATTGGATCCACTACCTCTTAAGAAGCTGAAAGAGTGTAGGAGCAGTCTTCTTCCCTCCTTGTTGGAGGTGATGAACAAGGCGATTGTCCAAGGCTCTTTTCCATCGGTAGGAAGAAGGCCATAGTGAAGCTGCTCCTTAAGAAACCTTCACTTGACCCCGGCCTCCTTAAAAATTTTAGGCCCATTTCCCTTCTTCCTGCACCTGCAAAAATACTAGAGGCACATTTGAATCTTCATCTATCTTCCTTTCTCGAGGCCTCTGAGTATCTTGACATCACCCAACATGGATTTCGAAAACATCATAGCACAGAATCTGCTCTCACCTTTGTAGTCGATAACATCCGACGCAAAGTTGACGCTGGTCAAACTACTGTTCTAGTGCTACTTGACCTCACGGCCGCATTCGATACCCTGTCTCCCGCCATCTTAACATCTCGGCTTAGGGAGGCAGGTGTTACTGGGTCGGCCCTGAGCCTCCTTAACTCCTTTCTCCTTGATAGGGAACAGAGAGTGATGCTTGGAAACCACCTCTCCCCAGCTAAGTCTTTGCAATGTGGGGTGCCACAGGGGTCGGCTTTAAGTCCAACCCTGTTTAACATCTACGTGGCCCCCCTTGCTAGGCTTGTAAGATCGCAGGGGGTGGAGGTGGTATCATACGCCGATGACACCCAGATTATGGTGTCATTCACTCATTCATCTGTCACTACATCTGCCTCCAGCTTCAGGTCATGTATGCAACATGTTGCAGACTGGATGGTCATCAATTCCCTGAAGCTGAATGGCGACAAGACAGAGGTGCTGGTCTTTGGGAAGGACCAAGATGTCTGGTCGAGTGAGTGGTGGCCCTCCTCTCTCGGCACCTGCCCCACTCCCTCTCAATCTGCCAGAAACCTCGGTGTGGTGTTAGATACTTCACTCTCGATGTCCCTTCAGGTGAATCGGACTGTTGCAACCTGTTGGGGCGTGATCAGGATACTCAATAGAATTCGCAGCTATCTGTCTCTTCAAGCACGTAAGCAGATTGCAGTCGCCCTTGTTGGCTCCAGGTTAGACTATTGTAATTCTCTTTATATGGAGTCCAACAAGGGCCTTATACATCGGCTGCAAATCGTGCAGAATGCTGCTGCACGCTTTGTCTTGGACCTTCCCAAGACATCATCTGCCAATACTGCGAGGAGGGACCTCCATTGGCTGCCTGTCCAGCACAGAATCTATTTTAAAATTCTTTGCCTGATGTTCAGAGCTCTCGAGGATGGACCTAAATGCGCTATCAGCTCTCTTCTTACCCGCTACCATCCTACAAGGTGCCTTCGCTCTGCGGGTCTACTCCAGCTTGCTGTCCCTCGTTTCAGGCTCACCAGATGGGGAGCCAGGGCCTTTTCCGTCGCTGCTCCCCAGCTTTGGAACACTGTGCCTATGGAGATCAAAACTCTACCTTCTCTGGACCTGTTTAAAAAGGCTTAAAACGTGGTGCTTTTCAAGAGCCTACTCAGGTTGAACTGCTGAGTCTTTGTTATGAGCTGATTTCGGAATTAGGCGCCTTGAGGCCCATTGGGCAAAGTTTGCGCACTATAAGACTCTTTTCATTTCATTTCATTTCATTTCATTTCAATGTCTCACATCAGTGTGAAAGGGATCTGTAAGTTGTTGACTCCAGTATGGCAGAATAGTGGAATCCCTTAATGTGCAGAGAATGTGGTCAAGAACTGTATGGTGTGTCTGAAGTACAATCCTGGTAGAGGAACCCCAACTCCAGCTGGTCATTTTGCGCCTCCAACGTATCCGTTCGAGGTTTTGCAGCTAGATTTCATCCACATGGAGAGGTGCAACAATCTGAAATACGTACTCGTTGTTTGTGCCTTTTCCAGGTGGGTGGAGGCGTATCCCCTTAAGGACAATACTGCCTTATCCACAGCCAAAGCCCTTGTCAAAGAGTTCTTCCCTAGGTTTGGAATGCCTAGAATGGTCTGGAGTGATAATGGGAGTGAATTTGTGGGACAAGTGATGAAGAGAGTGTGTGAGGGGCTAGGCATACAATAGAAGTTCCACGCTGCAAATCACCCCCAATCAGCTGGACTAGTAGAGTGCTATAATGGCACTCTAAAATTGAAACTGGCCAAGATCCAAGCAAGCACAGGTCTTAAATGGCCTGACGCCCTGCCTTTAGCACTCATGTCGACAAAAATGACTGCTCACTCTAGAGTGGGACTTAGTCCTTATGAAATTGTGTTCGGCCGCCCGGCCAACATATGGGGAGTGCCAAGGCCCACAAGGTTCAGTGAGATAGAGCATCCTGTACTGCTTGACTATTTGCACAAATTGACGACTAAATTGCGTGTTTTACACCAACAGGTCCACGACAGTCTGCCTCAGGCCTCTGAAGCTCCAGGACACCCTATCGATCCTGGAACTTATGTCCTTGTGAAGAACTTCCAGCGAACGAAGAATGATCAGCCCCGGTGGACCGGCCCTCATTTAGTTCTTCTCTCGACCAGATCTGCCGTCCGAGTTGAAGGGAAAAAACATTGGGTGCATGGGAACCACTGCAAAAGGGTCCCACTGCCCCTTCCATATGACCGGTGGGTCCAGGAGGGAATTGCTGACTCTGAGACCGAGACTGTGCCTCGCTTCTTACCCTTCAGTGATGCACGCTTGAAAGGAACTACCTCTGAAAAGGAAAGCGATAACATTCTGCAAGGATCTGTGCCACCGTCAATGCAGTTGGACACTACTGAGCCTGGACTCCTGTTTCTGAACCACACAGCTCCTGGTCGAAACCGCTATAACCTGAGGCCAAGACCTATGACTATGGACTAATAAAAAGTTTTTTCTTTTTGATCGTGCAGCTCTCTCATCTAGGATACTTGCTCATTTTTGATTTTCAAACCGCCATCCGGTTCTGCTGCTAGGGTCGCGGTTGCCACAGTCTTTGGAGTGCAGCTGGAGACGGTTAGGTTGACAGTTCTGGTTGGTCCAAGGGAGTTGCCCTAAACTAACAGAAGCACTCCTTAGCAGAATCAATCTCCCACCGCGGGCAGCAACTTAGAGGATGGAGTTTCCCAAGACGGAGAGACCTGCCAACTCTACGAATTTTAAGACGAAAATATGCACTGTGATGGCAAAAACACGATTTTTAATAATATGCATTTTCATGTTGTGTAGCATAATGATGTTTTTGATTGGCTATGCTTTATACACCTTTCCAGTTTCCTTTGTACACACCACACAGCCCACACCTCCTCCTACTGTTTCCCCACACTCTTTCCACCCTCTGCCTGAACACGAGTCTGCCAGAAGATTAGAATTCATAAATAACTCATTCGTTCAGCTCCTACACCAGCACCAGTCTGTAATGAACACAACGAATTGTTGGGTATGCGGACTTATGCCACACACGACAGATAAGGGTATCCCGTATTTTGTCCTGCCGTTTAGCTACTATGGTTCTCTGTGGGCATTTCAAACAATGTTTCTATTCGCCATTGAACCATATCCCCCACGTCCCACAGGAAGCAACTCGAGTAACAAGGCACTAGTGGCAGGGATCAGAAATATGAGCAGAGAGATTGACACATATAGGACGATTCCCAGAGATGAATTGGAGCCTTACAGTAGATGGAATGTCACGAAATATGGAATTTCCCTGAGTAAGAGCCAGCAAGCAAAGAAGTCCTCCCCAATCTGGATAGTACCCCATCAAGGTCACCTGTGTCTGCAAGGAAATGGCAACAACCCCAGAGCTCAGTTAGGGAACAGTGTCTTTACTGAAACTTATGTTTTCCCGTCTCAGACCTCCCCTTCGTTCTTGGCAGCTAAGGGTACATACTTTGTCTGTCACGATAGAGCATATACATGGCTGCCCCCTAACTTTTCGGGCACATGTTTTATCTCGTTCCTGTTGCCACCCACCTACACGGCCGAGGCAGATTACCACCGGACAAGGACAGTTAGGGGTGTCGTGAGTAAAGACGACACCGCGGAACAGGAGTTTGGAGATTTCGCAAAAGGTTTTCTGCCGTTTTGGGGGCCTATGGTGAACAGCAGGAACATTCGCCAATTGACGAGGGTAGTAGAATCCGCCGTGATTGAAACGGCTGGTGCCCTTAGTAACTTGACTGCGGAGCTCCAGTCGGACCGCCTTATGACTCTTCAAAACAGGGTTGCCCTAGATGTCATACTTGCAGACCGTGGTGGGGTATGTAAAGTGATCCAATCCAGTTGCTGCATTTTCATCCCCGATAATGCTCCGACAGTATACCAGGCCATCTCCAAACTGCATAAGATCTCTCAGTCCATTCATGTGGACAAAGGAGACTGGTCCTTGCTGGGGTGGTTCTGGGAACTGATATCTGCCTGGGGATGGAAAACTCTGATATTCATCAGGATGGTCTTAGCCATTCTGTTCCTGTTCTGCCTGTGTGTACAGTGCGCTCCTGCAATATGTGGCCTCTGTGCTACATCATGTGTAAGGAAGCCTGTGTCAAGGGACGAACTAAGCAACAGGATGATGCTACAGCAGCATCTCCATGACTTCATGAATACAGATTTGGACTCAGATTAGCATGAGTTATTGCCTATATATGGGCAAAAGGAGGGTCAGTGGTACTGAAAATTCTGGACCCGACTATGGTGTGGTACTGAAGCTTTACACTTGTGTCAGAAAATATCATCATACCATGTCGAATTTGGTATCGGCAGACCGGTACTGATGAGGACATTATACCTATGCATTTGCATCACAATCGAGTGATGCAATCACCTTAAAATCGTAGTTTCTGTCTTGAACCCTCGGGTTCCATTTACTGAGCGGCATCCATCTTGTGGTTGCCCTTACATAGTCAATTGACCAAGGCCGAATTCGATCCGAAAGGACACGTACACCTTTTCTGACTTCTCTGTGACCTGGGCGAGCTGACTCCACTGCCTCAAGCCAAACCTGTTCGGGCAGTCCTCATCCCCACGGCCGAGCAAGATTAGCATCAAAGCACAACATGCCATAAACCGTTCATCGCACACAAGCCATGTTTTATCGCACACACACCTGTCCCTGTTTCTTCTTTATGGTCTGTTTTACAAGGAGAAGGTGCCCGATTTTATTGGGGGTTCATCGATATCTGATGGAAGTTCTGGGCCTTGCTGGGTGATCCATCACGAACTGGACAAACTGAAATGTGGGATTGTCATCATGACTTTGCTTTCTCTTTGTAATAGAAATATTTATATGACTGAACTGTAAAACTAGGAATTCTTGCCTGAAGCTGATATTTTTGTATAAAAGGAGAAGGCTGGTTCTGTAAAAATGAACAGTCTCCTGAGAATATACACACCGTGCTGTTGTACTTCTAGGACGCTTGTTACTTGGTTGCAGCCAATAAAACTCGATCCTTGACATCACCTAGAAGACTCTGTGTTTCTGTGGTCCAAAACAGGAAGGACTCAAGAGGTCTCTGGGTGTTCCCCCTGGCACCGCCGGGTTCCTAAAAAACCGGTACCTCAGAGCGGCGGCAAAAGAGAAAGCAGAAGAGCAGGACACCCCTGGATGGGAGGGGTACATGGTAGCTACCATGCAAGATGTGGAGCAGGTGATTAGTGAACAAGAATGGACTGAGGCGTATCAACAAGATGAGGATCTGGAGGCCATAAAAGGATACGTGACACATGGGTGGCCAGAGAAAAGACACCTAGATGAGAAAATGAAGAAATACTGGGAGGTGAGAGAAGAGCTGTCCCTAGGAGAGAATCCCATGTTCTTATTCCGAGGAGACAAGATCATCCCTCCCCAAGGATTGGTAGGACATGAGGGACATCAAGGGATAACGAGGATAAAGGCCCTGGCAAGACAAGCATACTTGTGGCCTGCCATTGATGCCCAGGTGGAGAGGTATGTGAGGGAATGCGATTCATGCGCCAAGGCAGACAAGACACAAACCCTCGTGAGACCTCAACTTGGCAAGTTCCCGGTGCCCAGCAGTCCCTGGGAGATGGTGTCCATAGACATAATAGGACCCATTCTGAACATTGAGGGGATACAGAAATATGCTATAGTATTGATGGATAGGTACTCTAAGTGGCCTGAGGTGGAAGTGAGAGAAACGGTGGACACGGAAATGGTATTGGCGTTCCTAAACGCGATCTTCGTGAAGGAAGGAATCCCCAGGATAATTACATGTGACAATGGGCCACAGTTTATCTCAGCCAAATGGGAAGCGTTCATGTCCAGAAATGGGATTGAAGTAAAACACACACCTATGTACCATCCGGCAGGCAATGGACTGGCCGAACGGTTTAACAGTGTCATAATGGGGAAAATCCAAGCTGCCATAAGTGATGGGCAGGATTGGGAAAAGGAGCTACCCAAGATGCTATGGGCATACCGCATTACACCTGGAAGCACAGGGTACAGTCCGTTCAAAATTTTGAGAGGACGTGAACCATTTTCAAAGGACAACATGGCGTGGAGACAGATGGTAGTGCGCAAGAGACATATACAGAACATCAGAACATTAGAACAAGCGACGCAATGTACAAGCGGTGTCTCTGGAAAAGGGAGACTGGGTGAGAGTGAGAGTAGCCACGTTAAAAAGAAAAGGAGAAAGCAAATTCACGCCACCCCTTCAGGTCCTGGAACCATATGCCAGATCGGCGTTGTTGAGCGATGGGAAAGTGTGGTCGCAAGACAGAATGGCGAAGTGCAACAAAATCCTAAGATGGGAAACTGAAGGCGAGACAGGATGTGAAGTGGGAGCACAGAGAAGCGATGTCAGTGGAAGGATATTAGAGCAAGTCGGAAGAAAGGAAGAGCAAGTAGAGGAGACGGGAAACGAGGAGGTTGGAAACTATGAGGAAGGTGCAACTGGAAGTGAGGCTATAGCAAAGGGACATGAGGAGGAAAGGAACAGAGAGAGACAGGACGGAACCGGAGGTGAAGTGAGCGACATGCGAGAGCTGCATGCTACCCGAGGACCCCGAGAAGCAGAAAGGAAACGGAAGACGTGAGGACGCGAGCAGGACGAATTGTGAGAAAACCCAAGAAGTTCGAGAACTTTAATATGAACATCTAGTAAGAATGTTTTGGTACCGGTTTTGTTCATTGGTTAATTGTTTAAAAGGGGGGAGATATGTAGTGACGGTCTAGTTCTTTCCCGCGAGGGCGGAACCGGAAGTGGTCGACAGGAACCGGAAGGCGGCCATTTTGTAAGGCGCCGATTCGGCAATAGAGAAAGCGCGCGCTGCTCCGGCGCTCCTATAATAAAGACTATTTCTTACATTTACCAGTGGCTCCTGGTCTCATTGATAACAGTGACCACTCCTACAGAGAGTCGGCCCAGGTATGTGGGCCCATCCTCTAGAACCGGGCCTGGCTCCGGGGGGGGGGGGGGGGGGGGCAAGCGCCCCATCTTGCCCCCCCTGCGGACGCCCATGGTTCTGTTCCTATTGTGAAGCGCTCTGACACCTTCGGGTAAAGCAGCGCTATATAAAAACGCATTAAATAAATACAAATAAAATAAATACATCCATGCTATGCAGGAAGGAGGTTGACGGACGCAAGGGGCCCAGGGCTCATGGACATGAGCACCACCACGCCACCTTCGCACGGGGAATACTTCATTCAATAAGGTCACTGGCCCCGGAGAACTCTCTGCTCCCCTCTGCACACATGCCGGGCGCGTGGAGAGACGAACCGAGCACGTCTGGGTCACAGTCCCCCCTCGCACGTCTGCAAGAAATGACTCAGGCAGGGGTTTGATGTTTGAATTCGTGTGCATCGCACTGCCATGATTGACTCTGCTGGAGCCCGGAGGAGGGGAGCGGGAGAGGTGCTCAAGCCATGATAACCAACAGATGTCCTCTGCCCCTTCCAGATGCCTGGGGGCTGTGACCAGGGCAGGCCCTTCAGGTTATCATCTGTGCCATAAATTTGGAACAGTGTGTGCACAAGTTTATATGGTGTTTTCACAGATGGTGTTGCTAGCTGCTGTAGGAGAGTAGGGTCTGCAATCCTATGATCACCCAGATTTTTTGCTTTTGTTTCACTGGTTTACGACTTTCTCTGGCTGTGGGCCTGCCAATCAGACCCACAGCCTGGCTGTTCTCTCTCTAAATTACAACATGTACCCTAGGTGCATTTACCAATTGGTACTGGGCCACCTTATCAGACCCTGTAACTCAGGGCATAGGTGTACCCAGGGCCTACCAGGGGCTGAAGCATGTATTATGCCACCCCTGGCTGGCCTCCTAAATTTGACACAACTGGCTGCATGACAGCTGGGGCAAAGTCGTGTAATCACCCTTTGCTGTAGGTGTAGTATACCTATACCTAACCCTAAAATGGACACACAGATTCCTATCAGTCACTCCTATGGCAGGCCTTGACAATCCTGAAGGCAGAGTGCTTGGAATCGTGTGAGATGGTGCTCTGGCATGAGCTGAGCCTGTCTGCAGCTTGCGGAACCAAGTCCAAATAGCTGTTCCATGATATCGCATACCATATACTCTTAAGTGCATTATAATCCTCGCGGTTAAATGCTATCTTTGGTATTGCTTTATCAAAACATGTCGAGTAAGGTGTCATACGAATTGGAATACTAACCCCTCGCCAATTCTGGCGACGGGGTTAGCATTCCACCCTTCTAGAGGGACACGACATGTATGTAACTGTGAACCCCGGTTAAAGTTAAACGAAGCCTCAGCTCCACAAAATGGATGCTGCCACCACAGACACGAGTCTGACCCCCTGCAGCTGGGAGTCCTTCCAGCGAGGGGAGCCTGGACAAAGGGTTTCCTGTCAGGGGCGGTGCTAGCACCGTCCTAGACATGGTTTTGTGTATCCTGGGTAGGCAGGGCTCTACAGGAAGGTGACTGCTGAGTGGCACCCCGGTGCTCACTACGCATAGGCCGGTCAGAACCAGTTCCAGGGGCACACCAGCCCCTGGCCTTGGGAAAGTCCAGCATGGCAGAGGGGTGTAACCACCCCCCTCCTAGTCCCACCCATAGGCAGGACCTAGTCATCGGGTCAGCCCCCTTTTTTAGTATAAAGATGGGAGCGGGCCCCCTGTTCAAATTAGATCATCTTTGGAATCAAGACGCGACTTTCTGCGAAAGCCCTCAAGATTTCCTTCTTCAAGATTCTCCCTTGTGGCTAAGGAGTAGTCACCCTGCATCAAGCGGGCACCATCCTAAGAACACTGCGGTCTGCTGCAAGTCCTTCTTCACGAATCCGACGACCCAGCTCGACGAGACCCGGCTTCCCTGGCACCTCTGACCTCTACAGCCAAGCTGAGAACTGTGAGTGCGACGAGACCTCGAGGGACCGACGATCGCCAAGACTGCACGACTTCTTTGCAACAAGCCCACCGTGTGCTCCACTGGTGAGTGCTTTGGGGTCCGAGAAGCCCCAACCCTGAGCAGCTCCAGCACCGAAGATCAGCCCTCCAGCATCTCCACGATCTGCGTGGGGCCCCTCTGCTTTTGCGTGCTCACCGCGCTGTGTGGCTACTAGCCGGCTGGCTTGTGGCCTTCTTCACGATGCCCGACGACATCACTGCTGCTGGTCTGGTTGCTCCAGACTGGCCCTTGCTTCCTTGCAACAGAGAAGCACCCCGGACCCTCCTGGTCCACTCCAGACGCCATTTTGAGTCCACCGCGTGGGCTTGAATTTGCCAAGGCTTTGTTGCCCAATCCTGGGTCCAGCGACGCCGACAGCTTCAATCTTCGTGGGACAGCTCGCTCCTCCATCCTGGTCGCCGACAACGCCTCCTGGTCCGTGAGATCTGCGAGCACAGCGTCACCCACTCACCTAGTCGAGGTGACTACCATCCGGTGCCCTCCTGGTGCCACCTGACTACTGGCTAGTAGTCTCGAACTTGGTCCCCTCTGCTTTCAGGTGTCATCTTCCTTCGATCCAGGCTTGGATCCATCGAACTTTCTTCACTGGTCGCCTGCCAGCAACTTCTTTCTTCCAGGCTCCTGGTCCGCCTACGAGGATTCCCGACGTCTTTTGAGACCTATGCAGCTGCAGCCCCTGGGCTAGGTAACTTCGGCATTTCGGTGCCCCAGCATAGCCTCACTATCCAAGGGTCAGAATCCACTTTCGTTTTCCTCCTACCAGGTCGGGTTCGCCCGAGAACACTAACTTTGTCCTTACTAGCTGCCATAGACTTTGTCCCGCATCACGCGTGAGAGTGCACACTCTGCACCCGAGTCCCCTGGGTCTCCTAGAAGTAATCTGAAGATTCTATAGTCAAGATCTAGCGATTCCAAAGCCTATTAGTACTGTACTTACCTGCTAGTAATTTCGCATTCCACTTTCAGAGTATATGGTTTTCCGTGCCCCTCGGGCATTTGTATATACTGTGCTAACTTAAGTATTTTCATAAGAGTTTTGTTTTGTGCTTAGTACCCTGTCCTCATAAAGAGTACAGGGCTGTTGTGATTCTTAATAAATATCTTGTTTATTTTCATAACACTTGTGTGGTGTCCTTTCACTTGGTATTCAAGGGGTATATGTGTGGTAAACAGCTGGCTTAACACGCCCTCTCGAGTCTTTAGCCTTAGACTGCTCGTATCCACGCTACTAGGATAGCTGGTCTATAAGGTTGACTTACAACCAATCATCAATAAGGGTTGCTGGACTGATACATAGTGTTCACTAGAATAGTGAGCACTGCATATCAGGCCACCTTCTCACATTGGTGAGCAGCGGTTGGGATTTGAGCTTGCTGTTGTTTTACCACACGTATCCTAAGAATATCTTGTTGAAAGTACAGGGCTGTTGTGATTCTTAATAAATATCTTGTTTATTTTCATAACACTTGTGTGGTGTCCTTTCACTTGGTATTCAAGGGGGCCATGATAACCAACAGATGTCCTCTGCCCCTTCCAGATGCCTGGGGGCTGTGACCAGGGCAGGCCCTTCAGGTTATCATCTGTGCCATAAATCTGGAACAGTGTGTGCACAAGTTTATATGGTGTTTTCACAGATGCTGTTGCTAGCTGCCAAGTGGGCCCATGTCACGTGGGACACCCTTCGCCAATTCTGACTCTTACGCAAACAGCACGAGGCAGGGCGAGACTCAAGGCCGTTCTTAGAATGATAAAACAAAGCTAGGTTTCCAGAACACAGCAAGCTTTGGGAACAGAACGCCGGAACAGCTACCTGACGGTCATAGGCGTTTATATCGCCCCCAAAAGAGAATCCAAAGAGCTCGTTGGTAACCATAGCTCACTCCAGACAGATAATTTGGTTTTCTAATCCACGCTGTCACTCACACACTAACCAAATCATAGAGGCTCACATCGGAGTAGAGGGGTTGGAAGTGGACAACTTTGCAACCTGCGCAAATCAATCCGTCGCTCTTTAAAATAAATATGCCTTTAGGTTTTGCTTGTTGGAGCGGGTTACATTTGTGCCTGTTATAATTGTTATAATTCTGTTTATTGGCATGCTGCCCTATAAAGATGTGAATGTCAAGGGACTTCGAAGTGCTATATAACTGCGTGTAATTGCAAACAAAACAGGTGATGGACAGAATGTGGATCAATGTCACACATTCACCCCAGTCCAAAGATCTGGGCCCAAATCCATCGTTTTTTTGCACTCCACACCACCCTGGGTTAGACAATGGCGATATGCAAATCAGCTCTGACCCTGTGCCCCATGGGAACAGTCCAGTCCGAACTACAAAAGCCATGTCCTTCCCAGAACGGAATCAAGCATCCGAGGACCGGACCGGTTTCGAGGTAACACCTCTCATCAGCCCGGCTAGCTTGACTCCAGTGGTGTGGAGTGCCTGGGACCCATGTCTGAGCATCCCCAGCGCACTTATGGCGGTAATTGCAAACAAAACAGGTGATGGACAGAATGTGGATCAATGTCACACATTCACCCCAGTCCAAAGATCTGGGCCCAAATCCATCGTTTTTTTGCACTCCACACCACCCTGGGTTAGACAATGGCGATATGCAAATCAGCTCTGACCCTGTGCCCCATGGGAACAGTCCAGTCCGAACTACAAAAGGCATGTCCTTCCCAGAACGGAATCAAGCATCCGAGGACCGGACCGGTTTCGAGGTAACACCTCTCATCAGCCCGGCTAGCTTGACTCCAGTGGTGTGGAGTGCCTGGGACCCACGTCTGAGCATCCCCAGCGCACTTATGGCGGTAATTGCAAACAAAACAGGTGATGGACAGAATGTGGATCAATGTCATACATTCACCCCAGTCCAAAGATCTGGGCCCAAATCCATCGTTTTTTTGCACTCCACACCACCCTGGGTTAGACAATGGCGATATGCAAATCAGCTCTGACCCTGTGCCCCATGGGAACAGTCCAGTCCGAACTACAAAAGTAGAACTGCGTGTGGCACCAGTTCCATTGGTGTAATTTCTAGTGATGTCACTGAGGTCAAAGGTCGGGCCATATAGCTCTACACCTCCTCTTCCCTACCACCCCCTTTGTATTGATTAGGAAGAGGCTTCCCTGGAGGCAAGGGTGAGATTACAGCAGTGAGATACATGGGAAAAGAAGGCATATGATGCACAGGGTGGGTGAAGTAAGAAAGAGGCAAATCCATCGTAGGGCGGGAAAGAGGTGGAAATGAGAAGAGGGAACAAGGGGCTGAGCAATGCCAGAAGGGTAGCATGTAGGTAGAGTGGATCAGGGCTAGGGGCCAGCATGACAGCGCATGAGGAGCCATGCACGGACTGCGCCGGATTGTACATTTTACACAGAGCTTTACACCCCTGAAGGGGCTCCAAAGTGTTCAGTTTGTCTCGGTAGCTCCTTACAGTGTTCTCGATATTGGGAGTGATATTTTATTTTTATTTTTTATTTAAAGAGTTTTATATAGCGCTGGCTAGACCCGGAGGTATCAGAGCGCTTTCATGAGAATCAACAATGTAACAGAAAAAGTTCAACAATTACACAATAAATCCCAAAAAAAGAATAGGCAATACAATTGGGAGAAGGGAGAAAGGAGAGAGAGAGGTAGTGGAGGGGGCAGGGGAGGTGAGAAAGGGGGGATAAGGGGAGAGACAATACGGAGAGATGAAAAAAAGTCTATCTAAGGACCGCCAGGGTAGGTGAAGACCAAGGAGGGAATCCACGGCCCATCGCACCCATAGCTAAACCAGGTAGCTCCATCGGGCATCAGACAAAAAAGATCAGTCTCAATACATTGAGAGAGGGGAGAAGGAGAGACATAAAAAGAGGGAGGATGCGGGAGGAGACAGCAGGAGGGACGAAAGGAAGTGCAACAATGTGGTTTAACAGTAAAACAGAAAAAGATCAACAATTACACCTTACAACAAACAGTCAGCACTACATTAGGAGAGGAGAGAAAGGAGAGAGAAAAGAAGAGGGGGTAGGTGAGGTGAGAAAGTGAGGATAAGGGAAGAGACAACCGTAGAGACGAGAGGAAGTCTGTCTAAAGACCGACTGAGTAGGTGACGACCAAGGAGGGAATCCACGGTCCATCTCCCCTATAGCTAAACCAGGTAGCTCCATTGGGCATCAGACAAAGTAGTTCGGTCCCAAGTGTCGAGGGAAGAGGTTCGCAGAAAAACAGGATGGGAGGGAGATACGGCAGAAAGATGAAGGAAAGTCTGCCCAAAGACCGGTTGGGTAGGTGACGGTCAAGGGGGAGTCCCAAAACCCATCTCCTCTATAGCCATCAGGAAGCTCCATCGGTCTCTGGCCAAATAGCTAGGTCTCAATAGGAAACATTTAAGGAACATGGATGGCAAAATAAATGGAGCGTAGAGGGGAGGGGACAGGGAAGGTGAGAAAGGAAGGATAGGGGAAGAGACAACAAGGAGAGACTAAATGAAATCTGTCTTAAGGCCGACTAAGTAGGTGACGACCAAGTAGGGAGTCCACGGCCCATCTCTCCTATTGCTAAACCAGGTATCTCCATCGGGCATCAGACAGAATAGTTCAGTCTCATTACATTGAGAGAGGAGGGAAGTAGAGATAATAAATAGAGGGAGGAAGCAGGAAGAGGCGACCGGAGAGATGAAAGGAAGTGTGGCTAAAGACCGACTAGGTAGGTGACTTCCAAGGAGGGAATTCCCGACCTCTCTCCCCTATAGCTAAACCAGGTAGCTACATCGGGCATCAGACAAAATAGCTAGCTCTCAAATGACGCAGGAAATTTGCAGGTAAACAGGGTGGGGGACTAGGGCCAGGACAGGTAAGGGCTGAAATCAGTAGCAGGAAAGTGGAGAGGAGTAGAGCGGGGAGGGGTAGGGAGTAGGTAGTTCAGTAAAAGTTACATGGTTAGAAACAGTTACTGGAGCATGGTGATGCATACTCAAAAAAAAGACAAACAAATAGCAATGTTACAAAGGTACATGATACAAGGCGAATGTGGAATTGCACATTGTGCACATCATATGGTTGAAGTCTGTCCCCAAGGCGCCTTAAAGCGCTGATGCTCCAGCAGCCGGCCCCTGACTGCTCTTTGCCACTCTACCAGTACGGAGCTAAGTATTAATTATAGTGAATCCAAGGACCATCTTTGGGCTCTGTGAGAGTATTGCATGGTGAAGCCGAACCAGCGTCGCCACATAATACTCCACCTTCCTAAACCACCCAAACCAATCTTTTCCATTAAACTTTATCGTCTTTGTGGCTATTGGTTAATTAGTACACCTTAATTTTTGACAAACTGGGTTGAGCTTTAGATTATTTATTCTTTAACTGCATTGTTCTTTCTATTGATGCACTCCTGCACCACAAAATACTAAGAGTACCCTTAGCATGAGGCGAAACTAAAGTTGAAGGGGTTGTGGGAATCAACTATATGATACTAATGTCTGTAGAAGCTTTCCACTCCCGAGCTAACAAGTGAATTTCTTACCTTCCTTGAATTAACGAAAAAGTAAACACTAATCAAAATATGTCTCTGTTGATTAATTTAAAAAAACACAGTAATACAGAGTGGATAGAAACAAATAATAATGGTTTATTCAATGTATTCCCAATGTACAATGTGCATTTGCCATGAAATACATAGAAAAAAACAGTCAATTAAATATAAATAGTGCACTTTTAGATAAATAACATTGTTAAAATGCCACGGGAAGACAAGACTGCATGTATATCTTTGATAATCAGCACTATGGCACAGACAACATATATAAACTGCCTTTAGGAAAGCAACGAATAATCACAATATGTCATCCTTGCAACTAACGTACAGGATATCTATGATGTTGCGCCTGAACATTGTAAAATCCGACGTAGGCATTGCGCCACTACATTAATAGTTTCACATTTTTATGATGGTTGGGGTGGGGGCAGAGGTGGTCAGAATGCCCTACCCTCCTGGAATTTTTGGGCGGGCGGTGGGGTCCGAAGTCGAGGGGCATAGCGATTGGTCCTGAGGGTGTGGAGGCAGGGTCTCATAGGTTTTTATAGTGTGGTATTCCGTCATTTTGTTTGGGTACGCTCCAGTTTTGCAAGGCAAAGTACATCCAAGGTACTGTTACTGCGAACCAAGACTGTATCCAACCCATGCTCCATTGCAGTTGGCCTGAACTTCTGGATTTGACCCGGTCTAGCGCAACCACATAGCTCTGGTTGGTACTATTTTTCGCTAAGCACGAGAGACCAGTTTATTATTTAAAAATTCATATCTTGACTTCTACTTATTATATTTTTGCCGTTTTGCTCTTGTTTTGTTCATAAAAATATGAGCTAGTTTCTAAACCAGTGTGGACTCGTTTTGTGGTGTTTCCACTGTTTTACTGTTTGAAGCGTTGCGCAAATACTTTACACTTTGCCTCTTAGGTTAAGCCTGACTGCTCTGTGCCAAGCTACCAGAGGGCGTGCACAGGTTGATTATGGGTGTGTTGTTGACTTACCCTGACTAGGATTGTGGTTCCTGCTTGGACATGGCGTATACCTCTGCCAACCAGAAACCCAATTTCTATCAAATATCTATTGTTCACATGTGACAATACGAATCATAGAATCCATGTTGTATGCTTAATTGTAATGAGTCCCGCCACACATTTCTTATGAAAATGTCAATACAAATATTTAAAAAAGACAGCTCTGTTTTGCATTGCATTCCTGGGCGTCCTTTCAGAGTGTAGAGTTAAAAGTATGTTGGATATAGTCTGTCAGGTATGGGAGGTACTGGATGAGGTATGCGAATCATGCTTCAAACATGGTGTGACATACGCCACTGTGCAAATCATGAGATGTTGAGGAGGGAGTTGGAAAAGATACAGTTGCACATGCCTGCCTCTTGTTTTCGGCAGTGATCCCTTGAATCATGCAGTAAAGTGCATAGGACGAACCGGGTTTTTAGTGCTCTTCCTGCACGAATCCAGTTTCAGAGCTTGGTCATCTGGCAATTTAGCGTATGTTCCTACCTTATTGTAGGACCATCTTTATCTTATTTCATTGTACATTTCATAAAGCACTCTTTTACCCTGAAGGAGAGGAGCACTCTACAACGTAACAGCTGGGAGCTGCAAAGTGATGTCATCTGCAAAATTCCCACTACTTATAGACAAAAAAAGAAACACAAAATGTACAAAAATATAGATGAAAGAATAAAAATCTTATTTTAACAAAATTACGATTTAAGATAGAAGGAAATAAGGACACAGTGCCTCAATATCAACACATTATCACCCAGTAAACAGTTAAGATAGAAATGTAAAATAAAAATAATGAAAGAAAATAGAAATTATATGGTGTACTACAGACGGTAACTGGTTGAGAATTCTAAGTACTAGGGGCCTTATTTATGAGGCCGTGCGTCACTTTTACACCGCCGGTGCGTCACTTTTTGTGACGCACCTGCGGCGTAAAAAATGTGCCTTGTGGCACCATATTTACAAAGTGACGCATCTAGGTAGGTGTGTCACTTTGTAAACCCCTGCGCCACTTTATACCTGCGCCAGGTATAATGTATGCAGGGGGGGCGTTCCAGGGCAAGAAAGGGTCATAGAAGTGACGCAGTGAAATCTAAAAGATTTCATTGCGCCATTTATAGGACGCAAATGCGTCAATATCTTACGCCTGCCTCACAGCAGGCGTAAGACTGATGCAGGCCCTTTCACATGGGGCTTGCCCCATGTGAAAGGACACATTGCTGGAGTTGCGTCACTTTTGTGACACACTCCAGCAATGCGTCACTTTTGCACCATACTAACGTATCTGTAGTTCCTTGCGACATGATGCGTCATATTGTAAATATTTAAACAACAGGGGGTGGTGATGGACAGAGTTTCTGAATTATGCAGAATACTCTCACCCAGTCAAGAGATCAGGGCTTGATCCAACACCGTTTTTTAGCTCACTGCACCATCCCAGCTCAGAACCCGGCTATATGCAAATTAGTCTGTCCCTGGCCCAGTGCATCATGGGAACAGGGCAGACCAAACTACCAAGCCAATTCTTTCACTGGGAAGGAAACAAGCTTCCGGGGACCGGTTTCTGGCATTACAGCCGTCTTCGGCCCGGCTTGCTTGAATACTGATGGTGCAATGAGCAAGGGACTCATGTCTGAGTATACCCTTCCACGCTTATGGTGGACAAAATAATTAAACAACAGGGGGTGGTGATGGACAGAGTTTCTGAATTATGCAGAATACTCTCACCCAGTCAAGAGATCAGGGCTTGATCCAACACCGTTTTTTAGCTCACTGCACCATCCCAGCTCAGAACCCGGCTATATGCAAATTAGTCTGTCCCTGGCCCAGTGCATCATGGGAATAGGGCAGACCAAACTACCAAGCCAATTCTTTCACTGGGAGGGAAACAAGCTTCCGGGGACCGGTTTCTGGCATTACAGCCGTCTTCGGCCCGGCTTGCTTGAATCCTGATGGTGCAATGAGCAAGGGACTCATGTCTGAGTATACCCTTCCACGCTTATGGTGGACAAAATAATTAAACAACAGTGGGTGGTGATGGACAGAGTTTCTGAATTATGCAGAATACTCTCACCCGGGCAAGAGATCAGGGCTTGATCCAACACCGTTTTTTAGCTCACTGCACCATCCCAGCTCAGAACCCGGCTATATGCAAATTAGCCTGTCCCTGACCCAGTGCATCATGGGAACAGGGCAGACCAAACTACCAAGCCAATTCTTTCACTGGGAAGGAAACAAGCTTCCGGGGACCGGTTTCTGGCATTACAGCCGTCTTCGGCCCGGCTTGCTTGAATCCTGATGGTGCAATGAGCAAGGGACTCATGTCTGAGTATACCCTTCCACGCTTATGGTGGACAAAATAATTAAACAACAGGGGGTGGTGATGGACAGAGTTTCTGAATTATGCAGAATACTCTCACCCAGTCAAGAGATCAGGGCTTGATCCAACACCGTTTTTTAGCTCACTGCACCATCCCAGCTCAGAACCCGGCTATATGCAAATTAGTCTGTTCCTGGCCCAGTGCATCATGGGAACAGGGCAGACCAAACTACCAAGCCAATTCTTTCACTGAATTTCTGAATTATATTGTAAATATGACGCATCAATCATGCCACAAGAAGGGCGCACTGAGAAGTGAAGCATCGCTGCCTTCAAGCAGCAATGCGCCACATAAATGAGGGCTTAGGTGCGTTGGTCCAAAAGGCCTGATTGGAATACTTGGGGTTGCATTGATTTCTTCACATGGTTCTGGGCATATTTCTCTTTATGTTCAGAAGCCAGATATTTATTTGGGGATTTTTTTCCTCTCCACCTTCACAGATGTAGAAATGGCTGTTACAGGGGGTTCCGAGCGTGTCCGCACCAAGTACTTCTGAACATAAAGAGAAATATGCCCAGAACCATGTGAAGAAATCAATGCACAAAGCCTAATTGATAAATATACGCTGTTATCCAGACTTCAATCAACTCTTGGATTTTTCTAAAATATCGGCTAGTCTCTTTAATCAGATATCACTCCACCTGTGGCTATAAGATCATTTCCGAAACCCTCTCCGTGTATATAAATTGAATCCATTTGCCCAGAAATAGAATGGAAAAAAAACGCACTGCCCCTTCTTTTTAACTTCTGTATATTGGTCTATAGTATATGTCCGTTTTTTTTTTGTCTATTTATCTTGGCCCTGAGGAAGGTGATTCAACCATATACCATCACCGAAACGTACGTAGGCCGTACACTCTAAAAAGACCTGGACAATGTACTACTGATTGGTCAATAATGTACAGATCAATGACTAACTGGTGGAGCCCCTAATTTCATGTACCAACAGTGAGCCACCAGATACGCCTTTGGGTTATAATTTCTTTATGTAAAGTCCTGTTTTCATGTTTCTATGTATTTTTATAGAGAATAGTGAATGCAGATGTATGAAAGGTATGTGTGAGAGCATGTATGTTAGCAAGGTATGAGATATTGTTAGGGGCACATTGTTTCAACTGCACTTTCTGAAACCTAAACAATTTATAGTGAATATCTATCAATTCTTGATTGTGTTGTTATGAGATAAAATAAAATGTATGTATGTATGTATAAATATCTAAAAAGCAAAACCCCAAAAAAGACAAAATAAAATAAAATAAAATAATGTCTTTGTAATAATTACAAGTCTTGGTTTCTGTCTATAGCATCCTCTCTTATGTAAATGTTTTTGGATAAATCCTTGTGACAAAAGCAATATAGGTCTCATTAGAGGTACTCCTTATGCCTAGTTCATTCCTATCTCCCCCCTCTGGACCTAAAACTAATTGGGAGAACTCTTCTTTCTTTATACTTGGGGTGCTAAAAAGGGAAATTTCACCCATCACTTTCTTGTTTTTTACATGTAATGTCCCACAATACAAGGTCCCCACATCATCCAGTAAATTTCATATTCAAAATGTTACTTCTGTCTATTTAAACAACTGACGGGTAATACTGGAAGCCACCATCATTCTTCGTCCTTGCTGCTTCAAGTCTCTAAAGCCCCTGTAGGTGCCTCTCATGTTGGGTGTGCATGAGCTAAGCCGCAAAGAAGTTTATGAAGGCTATCGCTGCCTCACCTGGCTTCAGGCAAGAAGCAGGCACATACATTGAGTAAGTCATACGTTCCACTTGGCTGGCTGGAAGAAGAGCAAGCCAGCTGCATTTCATAGCTCTTGGTTAGTCAGTGCAGCATAACAGGAGATTGCAGTGGCGAGGCAGCAGTGTTCTTGCCATAAGCAGAACAAACACAATAGATAGTGGCATACTCAATAAACAAACAGCTTTCATACACCCTGTAGGAAACCCTCCTTTTCTGCACGGTCTAATTGAATTTTTGCCTTTTGCTGGACCTATAGTTTTTGCTGGTTTTTAGAACTCTGGGCATCTTACCTCTGCTAATCAGTAGTAAAGTGCCTGTACCCTTTTAAACATGGTTGAATTGGCATATTCTTAATAGGCGTTATTACATCCCTAGTATATAGTACAAAGTGTACAGAAGGCCTGCAAGTTGATTGTTACAAGTGAACTGTAGCATCTGTTGTGCCATCCTCTACAGTGACAGCGTAAACATGGCTTCAGGACTACCAGTGTAGCTTGACAGTAGCAGTGTAAAAATTGCAGTTTAACCTGTCAAAATAAATCCTTTTGACATGTCAAAACCTGCCTTTTAAATATTAATTAGCCACCCCTAAGTAGGCCTTGTAGTCCACAAAGCATGGTGCATTGTATTTAAATGTAGACATGTAGAAATGTAATGCTAACATATCAAAACAGTAACTCCACCCAAAAGCTATTTTGTCACTGTGGGAAGCCTAGCTGTTCTCTGTAGAAAACACAGAGTACAGATTATAGATCTGAATGATGGTCTCGGGACTGGGATGAGCCAGGAAAATAATTAAACAACTATTTGTAAAACTTAATTACAATTCAAATCAGTAGTGAAGTTGGATTTGTTCACTATCCGAAGTGCCTAGAAGCTATATTCAAATTTGCTCTCCAACTTCTGCTAGTCAGTAATTAGCATTTGGATATGTGTGAAAAGGGTATGGAATGCTTCCCAGCAGCAAACAATAGGCTGACCTGAATGGAAAGAGATGTGACTCTGAATTTGACATAATATGTAGTGCGGGGGATGGGAGTACCCTTTTTGGAATTATAGTGTCGAATCCTGTTTGATAGGTCTGCTGGGTTTACATTTAACACTAGGAAAATAAACAGGATTGCAAAACAATTCTTATTTAGCCACTGTCTGGTTGCTGGAAAATCTTACTTTGTTTCAAACAGACTTATCTCTCTGGGTTTATTGTATGTACATTAGCTGCCCCAAACTGGATGTTTATGTTAGATGTGGACACTAGGATTCCCGCACCCATTAGAGCCCAGGTTTATTGTGGCTGAAGATGTTTGGCATCTTGCAAATGCCCAAAATGGGAAGAATTGGCCCTGGGAACTTTTATCCCATTGGTTATAGCATGCCCATGAGTCATTCCCACCGACTAGCTCGTGCAAGGCATACATGTGATATCATCAGGGACCGACTTCAGAGAACTCCTGGACCTGGCGAAAATAGAAGAGGATTGAACCTGCTGTCTACAACTTGAGAAGAGCCCTGAAGGACTGAACATGCTCTCTCCTGTGCCCAGGAGATATAAGTGGACTTCAAAAGTCAGTTGGCTGACCTCCTGTTCAAGCGTCAGGGATAACAGAGACCTTTCTTTCCGGCACCTGCCCAGCTGACCAGTGTAACTGGACCTGAACTGAACCCTACTGTTGACCCCTTCCTAAAACCCTGTGAGTCTCTTTAAGTGCCTCCTCTCAGGTCCTGGGGGCCTTTAGAACTGTACTCCTGTGGTGGATTGTGACTTAAAGGGCTAAAGTCAGAATGTGAATTCTTTGACCATGACGAATGTGGTAAGAGTAGCAGACATGTGCTCCATTGCGGTCAGTGTCAAATGACATCTGCTTTCCAGTCTCCCGCAACAATTGGCTATCATGGCACTTTATGATTCTTGGCACTATTCCTACTATTCTTACTTAAAACTTTAAAAATACAGATGTCTGTTTGCACTAATGGATTTTGTCATATTGGTGTCACTTTGTTCATTAAATTGCACTCTCTTTTTCAAATTCAGTTAGGGATTTTTATTGTTCTGCATTTCGTCTTTATAACTATTTGGGTACTTCTTAAATACTTTACACATTGCCCTACATTAAGCGGTCTGCTCTATGCCATAGCTACCAGGAGACCGAACTTGGGTTAATTTAGTGACGGTAGGGTTCACGGGTAAAAGCGTTGAGATTATTCCGCGAGGCTAATAGTCACCCGCCCAAATAAAAATCCAATTTCCTACACATCCTAAATCATAATAGTGTTGCAAATTCAAACATTTATCCTACATCTGACATGAATGATATTGTGAATATCGCAACTCGGAGACAAGAAAAAACCTTGCCCAAGATGGACAACGCAGTACTTCTTAATCTGGCACCCTTTTTGACGTGGTAAGACAAAGACAAACATTATACAATATCGTTACGAGATGACCACAGATTTTAGAATTAGTCAATATAGGTCCAAGAGCTACAAAACTGAGCGCTGACAAAACTTCTGAAAAGGATATTGTCTGATAGATTGGATTAATTGGTATTAAGTCCACCCACAAGGGATCCAACATCAATAGAATGGTCAGATCAAGGGCCACGTGCATACTAGAGACATTGGTCTGAAAAGGAACACTGAGTGGGTACGTGCAATAAGAGACTGCTCCTGTTCTGGTGCGTCTGGTCCTCGGGCCCTGGGAAGCATTTGCAGTATTTCCAGCAGTTTTTCAGAACACACAGCTCATATCTGTGCCGTGCAAGCCAGCACTGCCTGAGGCACCTGACATTTGAGTGGGAAATGCCCTGAAAATACCTGGACAGTTGACATCCATTTTGAATAAATATAACACTGGGCAATCCAGTGGCCAAAGGAACCTGATTACGTCATTGATTGACAGCTTACAGGCAGGCCGTGAGGGCTTGATGCTGCTGCTTCGCGTGCTCTCTGGCGGGCCTTTTACCTCGAGGCTCGAGCAGCTGTTCTCCAACGGCCCCTTTTGGGCTGACTGACAAAGCGAACCTTATAACTTTTAAAGTCTTGCAACTGAATAAAAAAAAAATATATATATATATAATTTGAGATGTTTGGCATAACATGAGGAGCCCTTCACTATTTACTATCCTTGCGTCATTTACGTTTGAACTGCACTTTCATTCTTCCGATGACCCGCTGGTTGCGTCTACTCTGTCGAGATGTGGACACCCTACAAGTGGCGATGCTATTACTTTTGAACTAATTTCCATTAAATACACAAGTCTCCTGCCTTGACTCATACATGCCGCTTAAAGACATATTTATTTAATTTGGGCCCAAAAAAATTAAAGCAACTTTTTTTTATTGTTTCTACGTCCTCTGTATATGTATCACCGTTGCTACATTGACCAGTGCGTCATCAGCACTTTATGCACCGCCTGCTTTTGTGATTTCTGCTTAAATAATAGACTGTGTACAGTTGACGTTAGTTAATGCATGTCTCTTGTTTCTCAAGTGACATTGAATATGGATTATTTGAATGTGGATAACGTAAGTATCAACTTAAGAGGAACCAACTGTTGTTTGCAGGACAATTACGAATATTAACAGTAAGATAACTGGGTCAGGCAGGCTGCTGCTTTCCCATGTGTGCCTGCTGGCTGGTATTTCATTTATTTGAGTCGTAAATGGGTGTAGCACTTGCAGCTGTTTGCTGTCAGATGCATTGGTGGGAGTGTACAGAGAAAGAACACATGGCAGCACAAGGTCAAGCACATTCAATCCATATGTACAATAAAATGAAAAATGGTGCAATCACTTCCTGCACCTGCCGTCCGGAAGTGCCACTAATAGCCACCTTTTCCAGAAAGATGGAAAGTGCACTCGTTGTGGAGTTAGTAAAGCAAGCAGAGATCTGTTCCAAAATTACTTCTTTTATTCAGTATCCCGATTTCTGTATTAGAAATATGAGAAAATCCCAGTCACCACCGTCCCATCAGGGGACATATTATCTATGCGGTCCTGGTATAAATACCTTAGAACGGCATGGTCACATACATATCGGCATGATACCTGGCATGCATTGTTGGGAGTGTACGAAATGGCAAGGCTGTGACGTCACCCTTATGTACAGTAGAAGGGCGTGGGTTGAGTGAATGTCTGAGTAGGTGAATTGTGTACGTGTTCTGCCAGACAGAAGACAGATATCCAGTCATCCTGGTTGTGCTGAATGCTAAAGAGGTGAAAGCATTGCTGAAGAACTTCTTAAGCACTTTTAAACACGCCGTTTGATTGGGTAAAATTAGTGAAATAAAATAATAAATCAATACCCTGTAGCCAATAATACCTCTTCGAGACCCAAGCATCAGATAGGGTAATGTAGTCTTTGATGGTGGCACTTGGCCCATGGTGTTTGAAAATTGTATCAAGAATCATTCATGCTATTTTTCTTCCAAGCATGTGGGCAGGTGGTTTGATTGGTTGACAAAACTTGTACATATCACTCCAATCAAGTATGGCAAGAATACATACCTATTAGAGAGAGAGGAAAACTTCCTATCTCTCTAATAGGCAGCAGGCATGCAGTGACCCTGTTGCCATTTACTTCTCAGAATAGAGATGTTAAACATGGGGTTCCACAGGGCTAGGCTATCAGCCCAATTTTGTTTAATCTTTATCTTTGCCCACTTATTGTCCTACTAAAATCATTTGGCATTAATGTCATAACTTATGCAGATGACACTCAGCTTGTATTTTCCGTTGAGGGCAATAAAGCAGTGCCTTTAGAAAAATGTCACACCTGTATGCACAGAACAGCAGAATGGCTGAAAGAAAAATCATTGCAATTTAATGGGGAAAAAACTGAAGTCCTGTGCTGTACCGCAGGTAAAATTCAGTGACCTCTCCCAGTAGACTTCTGGCCAGGCTCGGCTAACAACTCCTTATTGCCCGCTAGTACAGTGCACAAGTTAGGAGTGATGCTGGATGGCAATTTAAAACTAGACTTGCAGGTGAATAAAACGGTGAACATTTGCCTATCTTTGCTTCGAGCTCTTTGGAAGATACTCCAGTTTTTACCTACTCTTGCTAGACCTCAGTTAGTGCGGAGTATTGTTCTAAGCAGAATGGATTATTGTAATGCACTCTTTTTAGGTGCCCCAGATTCTTTGATAAAAAAATTACAAAGAGTACAGACCAAGGCAGCTAAATTGGCGCTAAATCGGCCACCAGAGCCTCGGCCTCACTGGCCTTAAAGGACTTACATTGGCTGTCCATTGCACAAAGAGTCCAATTTAAGGCACTTTGCATTGTCTACAGGGCAACACATAAAACTGGGCCAAAAAAACAGAATGTTTCCTAATGATTAGGTCCTTGCCTATCTCAGTTTAGCTACACGCAGTAGCTGACTGGTAATCTGAGCGCCAGGATACCCTTGGGGTGGCAGTTGCGCTATACAAGTGTGCCTCACATTACATTACATTACATACGTGTTGCCAGTTGATGCAGGCCACCCATCAAGCTAGAGGTTCAGGTCTAACGCACATATTACAACATATTTACAACAATATGTCACAACTCTGTGCTTCCCCCTGCACTGGCGAACAAACTGCTGCCATGCGCCGAGGCAGGCACCCTTGCACCATGGTGCAAAGATGCCTGCGTCGTGGGGAAATTGTTTTTGTTCAAGAAGGGTTCTCTTCCTGCACAAAAACAATCCGAAATGTGTTTTTTCAACTTATATGTATGCTGCATTAGCACACATAGAAGTTGAAAAACAGAATTCTTTCAATGATTGTTTATGTGCAGGAAGGAAACCCTTCCTGAACGAAAACAATCATTAGAGGTGGTTTCCTCTTTCAATGTGTGCTGCAGAATGCAGCACGCATAGAAAGAGGAAAAGAAAATGAAGAGAAATTAATAAATTTCTCCTCGTTGCGCCTCCCTACGCCTCCCCTTGGAAGGCGTAGCATTCACAAGCATTCCCAGATTTACGATTCCTCTGAAATCTGGAATGGTTTCTCGTTCCATCGGTGTTGCTTGGGTACTTCCACAGCAACACCAATGGAACGCCCCTTTCACGCAAAGTGCTGCGTGTTAAGGGGCCATATTTACATGGACCTAGGAAAAGCCACGCATGGTGGCTTTTCCTGTCCTTATTAATATGAGGCAGCGCAAGGGGATTCTAAATCTGCCCCTGGGTGTTTGGGAAGTCACTGGCTGATGGCCAATAGGTAGAGGGGATCTGGGGTGAAGAAGCAGCAAAAGAGAGGAGCGGTTCTCCATGTGGTGAGGGGTGGGCCTAGCATTTGAAGCAGACGACCCTGAAAGGGAATTCACCACATAAAAATGTGGCTTTTCATCGGAGGTGGGGCTGGGACTCAGCAGCAGGTCAGCCAAGTGGAGCTCTCGGGTGGGAGGCCTGGTGAGGCAGAGGCTGTGAGGGAAGCGGTGGTCTGGCTACAGAAGAGCAGTACAGGTGAAGCTGAGTGTGGGAGAAGAAGAGGAACAGTTCGGACAGTATGGGGCAGTGTAGGGTAGAGGGTCCAGTGCGGCCTATTATGGATAAATACAGATGCGCTGTGACCTGGTTGGATGGTGCGGTGACCAACTAGCATGGGGATAGAAGTAAATGGTATTGGCAGCAAAGAAGGCACCATCAAAAGTTTTGAGTAGCTTCTGAGTGCCAGCCCAAGGAGAAAGTCTGGACTCAAATCTGTTGTCAGTATGGAACATGAAGATTGCTATCTCCCTTTGTGGTGCAAGAGGAACACGCCTATGTGGGGAGGGGATGTGGCAAGGGGTGACAGAGGTTTTAGGTGGAGAGATGTTTTTTGGGAGGAGGGTGAGTTGAACTATGCTCTATAAGTAAGTCATCTACTGAATATGGTGGGCACGGGTGTGGGCATAGACCCAGAGCGTGGGAGTTTGGGGTGAAAGGAACTAAAAAGAAGAGCAAGAGGTTAAAAAAAGATAACACAAAAGGAGTTGAAAAGAACTAAAAAGAAAAGCAAGAGAGTAAAAAACCGGTAACACAAAAGGAGTCGAAGGCAGGTTTGCAAAAGAGCCAGAGCTTGTTCCAAGAAAAGAGTGAGGCATTAGATAGCGATGGGCTTGAAAAGAGCGAATGAGAATCACAAAACCTCTATGGTCACTTCTTATAGCAACAACGAAAAAGAAAATATGGAAATGGAATTAGTTACAGCATTTTTTACTGTGTAAAGAGATAAGGGCTAGTGAAGAATCAAAGAAGGAAGAGTATGATTGGGCGGATGTCGTTTTCTTTTTTTTCTCCAGTAGACACATCTGCTGGGCACGAACTGTAGATTTCGTTGAAGGGGTCAATAGGAGTTCTTGGGCCAGGCTGGGTTCTGTATGGGCTCTAAAGGGGTGACTATAATGACCAAGAAGAATCCTTCTTTTAGGGTCACACGGAAAGGGCTAGACCCAGATTACATGGGTCTAGCCCTAGTGAAGTAGTGTGGCTCACTGGTTAGAGGCGGCAGACCCGAGAGCAGAGGACGGCCCGGGACCAGGGTTCGATTCCCGGCGCGGCAGGTTTCTGGACCAGGGTCAGCGGACTCGATAATTCTCTCGCCTCGTTGCCCACTCTGATCAGCGTTCACACTCGGCAACTCTGGGCATTAGCTTGCCTCATCTTCACTAACGGCCCCACCAGACCGCCGGGGATGCCTGGTCTCACCCTGGAGATACCCATTAAGGGACCATCTCTCAGGGAAGCCAGGAAGGGATTCGCAGCGGTCGAAGCGCCTTGGGACCCTCCGGGTAAGTAGTGCGCTATATAAATGCCTATACATACATACATACATGGTGCTCCAGGTTCAGAGCGCTAGGGAAACCCAAGCCTTCCTTCGTCAGTGTCTATGCCCGCCCCCCTGATTACAGAAGGAGGTGCTGGAAAAGGTGGGCCCTATACTCCTAAAGACTGGGGATACTGTCCCACTGGTGGGGGGAGACTGAAACGATGTCCTGACACCAACACTAGCAACAGGATGGGAGAGACCATGGATGGAGATAGTGGAATAAGGCTTGTAGTGTTGGCAGTTTGGCCGTGATTATGTTTTCATCTAGGAAGGGAGGCAGCAGGCACTGTAGCGGGTAGTTTTAAGCTACGTTTTCAATTGCCTCACAAGTGCAGATGGGAGGAGATTATAAGGTTGGCACATGCAATGCTGGAAGTAGTGAGGAAGACATTGAGCATGGCAGTGGAAGGAGGTAGGATTTTGAGGCCTTCTGATTACTGGTCATTGGCTGACGTCTTAGTATTGCCTCTGGATATAATAACTAGAAAGGAGCAAATTCAGCATGATCCATCCTTTACCATAATCAGAGCGGGAGCCTGCCAATGATTTCATCGAGTCAGAGGATATCGCTGTTCATTGCATGAGACCAGGTGGGTCCTATAGTTTGGAATCGCAGGAAGGGAGCAGAGATGGCGGACTGTGCTATCAAGTAGATGGCTCTACTCCTCTCTTTACATATGATGGATTCCAATTTTCTGACATGAAGTTTGATGGTTCCTTTATTTGGAAAAACAATGCCCCAATAAGGCCACTTGTTCTGTTTCCAGTTCTATTCAAGCATTTTTATTCATATTTACACTGTGTTTCACAGTTGTCATGAACTTGAGTCAAGTGACTCGTTATCAGGATCTTTTTTGTGGCTCGGGCTGCAATGGACAGTGTAGAGTGGTACTAGTGATTTTTAAGACCATCATGGGTATGCTAGGGTTGCCTTTGGCCCTAGAGAAAATGGAAGGCAGGTGTATGCGAGCAGCAGCTGTTGTGTGGACCAGGACTGCATTCAATGAAGCTTGAGGCCAGTCTTCCATGGGACGAAGTGAAAGTCCTAGTGACGTTGAAGGACGAAGCACTGTTGAGTGAGAAGAAAAGTACAGAGGTTGCTTGCACGTCTCAGTTTATTATACAGGGTGGTAAGAGTGGGCAGGAAGCTTTGTACATGACTAAGAATGGCGATGTGAGGGGGCGATTTTCTGCATCATACAATATGCTTGGAAGGTTCAGAGAAGTCAGACTGTAGCGTGTGGAGGTCATTAAATTTGAATATTTTTTATTGAACAAACTCAATGCAGTAACATGTCTCAGAGAGTCGAGAATCGTAATTCAGCAACCGTACTTCAGAGGTCACATATAGGTACCCAGAATAGTAAGTAACATATTAATACTTTTTAGACATCATAGGTTATAGTATAGATAACAGACTGGTACAGCAAGTCTAGGAGATAACCCCAGGCCCCAATGGTAGTGGGGCGAAGTGAAGCACAAATTAGAAGACCCGGTACCACTTATTAAGGGCACTTGATCAACACCTACAGTACTACAGATTCATCATCAGCACTGAATTAATACTAAGCAGTGATTGTCTTTCTTTAACCATAAGTGGGAGCAGAGGTCCTGCAGATTATCTAAACATACACAAAACATTACTAAATGATCTACTGTGGGGAGGAGCTCATGGCAGGTGCTGCCCAAGTCTGCCTCTGTTGTGATTTTGAAATCTCTTAAAAGATCATCAAGCTCCTACCTGTATCTGCTCAGAAGACAGTGGTCCAAGCCTTAGTCATTTCTCATCTAGATTACTGTAACATCTTATATCTGGGAGTTTCTCAGTCCAGGCTCATGAGGCTCCAATGTGTCCAAAATTCAGTACCCCGGGTCCTGCTAAACCTTCCAAAGTGGTCTTCAATGGTGCTTCATAAAGTTAATTGGCTGCCAGTGAAGAAACGCCTTGCTTGTAAAGGGTATGCACCTGTTACAACGCATTCGTTACTCCGCACTACCATTACAACGCGACTTTTACAACGCATACCAATACAACACATTGCGCTGGGGGGCGCTACTGGATAGGGAATAAGTATAATTTACTATCCAACACCTTCCCTAGGTTCCACGGGGACTGGAGTTAGAATAGTAAATTATACTTACCACTATCCAGCACCCCAAAGCGCTATGCGTTGTAATGGTATGCGTTGTAATGGTCGCGTTGTAATGGTAGGTAGTTGTAACGGTATGCGGTGTAACATGGTACATCCGCTTTGCCTCTCTGTTTCTGTTACAGAATCTTTATGAAGACAGGTGCGGCTTATCTGCATTCCTTCATCATACCTTATTTACCGGAGAGATGTCTTAGGTCCTCTGAGGCAATGTTAGAGCAGGTTCCCAGGGTGAGGAGAATTCTTATTGGCGGGAGCTCTTTTATCTTCCTTGCATCTAAGCTATGGAACTCTCTTCCACCTCAGTTGAAGCTTTCCAGGACAGAGTTTCTTTTCCAGAAGAATTTAAAATCTTGGCTCTTTAGGTAGGCTGCTCTTCTTCTTTCTTCCTGGACTTTGTGACACTCCTAGGAAGCTTGACCTGTTAGCGCTAGGACACTCCTGTAGGAGTAGCTATGTCCTTTACCAGCCTCATTCATTCATTCATTTATTGCGTTTCTGCTGTTATAGGAGCTCCCGGCCAGGAGTAGGTATGTGAAAAGATGTTTCTTCCTTCTTCGTTACTAGCATCACTGACCTGAAGAATCATAAAAATGCAAAAAAATACTGGCAACCATATCTTTTTTAATGATCTGTAACTCTGTCTTTTGAGTCGTGTAATACTGTGGAGGTCAAATATATATTTATATCCCCTATCTATATGCACATTATCCTCATGGCAGCAAGTTTGGTAACTCTCTCTCGCTGTCGTGGGTCAGCTAACTCAACTCCACCATGAGCGTGCCTGCCCCAGTCTCTGTCTCTGGCCCTTTATCTACATTATTCTCTGTGCCTCTCCAGTGGGCAACTTGACCTGCCTCTCCAGTGCCATCACCACTTGAATCCAGGACCTGCCCTCCCAGTTCTGGATTAGCGTAAGACACAGAGTTGGCTGTAGCTGCCACTTCAACTCAGCGTAGGGTCAGATGCAGGAACGATCCAGTCACAAGGTAAGATGGAACTGACGTCCTCTGAAGTCTGTTCTGTCTGTCAGACATAGTGAGTCACCCTGTGGAGTGGGGTTGGCATGAAACCATAGCAACTTCATGGACCAGCGTGAGTCCTTGCACAGAATAGACCATTCCCCAGGTGGACCTCCACTTCAAGCACCAGAGGGCATCAGTCCACCGGCCTCTCTCTCTCCTCTCCAAGGGCCACACAACGCTGAGGATGGAGTTACACCAGAGTTCTACAACGTGATTGGCTTTTTGAAGCATTTCAAGTGCATAGCCATAAACTACTTTGGCATAGAGAAAGATTGGACTGAACTAAATTGGATGCATCAGGAGCAGGTCGGTTTGCCACTGCAGTTTGGCGTAAAATGTCTGGAAAAGTGGAGGAAATGTTCTAGGGCATTGCTTTGCTTGTATTATTTCCTTTAGATGTAGATTTGTGTTTAGGGGACACAAATGTATCCAAATGCAGCATGATTTGAATTGTGGACGATAGGTGGTGGGATCCCTGAAGAGTTCAGTCGGCTAGGGATGAGAAGTTGTTTCAGCTGTTGAGGATTTTGTTTTGAGGCACAAGACACACAAAATCTTTTTTTAGAGTAAATCACAACCCCAATGTGAAAAAATATCACAGATGTATTGTCTAGTTCACAGTGGCTGGGGCTACATCGATTGGTAATGGAAGTAGGATCGAGAAGCCGCAGGAGTTAAGGGAGTTAAGTGAATGAGCAAGCTTCAGCTGACTGAAGCCCCTCTTGCAGTGACCACCAACCACACCCATACCACAGGCACAACTGCTATTTATGAGAAGCCAGGATGTAAGAGAGAAGCAGAAGCAGTGTTTGTCAACAGAGGAGGAAAGTGGTTTGACATTGCCAGCAAGTTTCTGCATTTTACAGTAAACAGTTTTGAAGATAAGGGCATACAGTGGGTGAAATGGGTTAACGACTCGGAAAAGCCAGTCCCGAGGAATGAGGGGCGAAAGAGAAAGTCCTAAATGAATAATAGTCAAATGCCACAGACAAAAAAATGATATACAGTCAACATATCGAGTTTTTATTATTGATTTGCATTAATATCGATTAAAAAATATAGAATGGACACAATATCGACTGGACAGAATATAGACTACAAAAATATCGAATAGGATAGCATTAATATCGAATAAAAAATATAGAATGGACATAATATCGAATGGACAGAATATAGACCACAAAAATATAGAATGGACAGAATATAGACCACAAAAATATAGAATGGACAGAATATAGACTACAAAAATATCGAATTTGAGGTAAGTAAACTAATATCAATTTTTAAAGTGTTTTTTATGTTAGTATATGTTTGAAAAGTGTACATTTATTTTATTATTTATATTAATTAATTATTTTTATGGTATTTATTTTTGCGCAATATAATTTTGTAGCGGGTTGTGGGTTTATAGGAGAATAGGGTGGGAAGTAATTTAATTATAATTAATGAAATATGTTAATTTATTTATTGGTATTTATTTTGAATTAATTGTTAATTAATTAATAATTGGTAACTAATTAAAATATAATTGGTAATTATTTTTAATTACTGATTAATTGATAATTATGTTAATCTAAGTAATTTATTTTCTGTAGCGGGTTGTGGGTTTATAGGTGAATAGGGTGGGAAGTTATTTAATTATAAATAATTAAATATGTTAATTTATTTATTTGTATTTATTGTGAAATAATTGTTAATTAATTATTAATTGGTAATTAATTAAAATATAATGGGTAATTAGTTTTAATTAATTTATTAATTCATAATTATGTTCATTTTATTAATTTATTTTCTGTAGTGGTTTGTGGGTTTATAGGGGAATAGGGTGGAGAGTAATTTAATTGTAAGTAATTCTATTTTTAAAATATTTTTTTATTTTATCAATTTTTTAATTATTTTCTAATTGTTAATTGGTAAATAATTTGTATTAGTAGGTAATTATTTTTATTAATTAATTTTTATTTGCATTTTTAATTGATTAATTAATATAATATATAAAAGTGTTAAGTAGTTTAATTAATTTGTAATTGGTATTATTTATTTTATTTTTATTTATATATGAAGTATTTACTTTCCCTACTGTTGCACTCACTGGAGTGGGAATAGTAATTTTTACCCTCCTGCTATCCAGTGCTTTCCCTACTGTTGCACTCACTGGAGTGGGAATAGTAATTTTTACCCCAATGCTATCCAACGCTTTCCCTACTGTTGCACTCTATGGAGTGGGAATAGTAATTTTTATCCCTACGCTATCCAACACTTTCCCTACTGTTGCACTCTCTGGAGTGGGAATAGTAATTTTTACCCCTACGCTATCCAACGCTTTCCCTACTGTTGCACTCTGTGGAGTGGGAATAATGATTTTTACCCCTACGCTATCCAGCGCTTTCCCTACTGTTGCACTCTCTGGAGTTGGAATAGTAATTTTTACCCCTACGCTATCCAACGCTTTCCCTACTGTTGCACTCTCTGGAGTGGGAATAGTAATTTTTACCTCTACGCTATCCAACGCTTTCCCTACTGTTGCACTCTCTGCAGTGGGAATAGTAATTTTTACCTTTACACTATCCAATGCTTTCCCTACTGTTGCACTCTCTGGAGTGGGAATAGTAATTTTTACCCCTACGCTATCCAACGCTTTCCCTACTGTTGCACTCTCTGGAGTGGGAATAGTAATTTTTACCCCTACGCTATCCAACGCTTTCCCTACTGTTGCACTCTGTGGAGTGGGAATAGTAATTTTTACCCCTACGCTATCCAGCGCTTTCCCTACTGTTGCACTCTCTGGAGTTGGAATAGTAATTTTTACCCCTACGCTATCCAACGCTTTCCCTACTGTTGCACTCTCTGGAGTGGGAATAGTAATTTTTACCTCTACGCTATCCAACGCTTTCCCTACTGTTGCACTCTCTGGAGTGGGAATAGTAATTTTTACCTTTACACTATCCAACGCTTTCCCTACTGTTGCACTCTCTGGAGTGGGAATAGTAATTTTTACCCCTACACTATCCAACGCTTTCCCTACTGTTGCACTCTCTGGAGTGGGAATAGTAATTTTTACCCCTACGCTATCCAACGCTTTCCCTACTGTTGCACTCTGTGGAGTGGGAATAGTAATTTTTACCCCTACGCTATCCAGCGCTTTCCCTACTGTTGCACTCTCTGGAGTTGGAATAGTAATTTTTACACCTACGCTATCCAACGCTTTCCTTACTGTTGCACTCTCTGGAGTGGGAATAGTAATTTTTACCTCTACGCTATCCAACGCTTTCCCTACTGTTGCACTCTCTGGAGTGGGAATAGTATTTTTTACACCTACGCTATCCAGCGCTTTCCCTACTGTTGCACTCTCTGGAGATGGAATAGTAATTTTTACCCCTACGCTATCCAATGCTTTCCCTACTGTTGCACTTTCTGGAGTTTGAAAAGTAATTTTTACCCCTACGCTATCCAACGTTTTCTCTACTGTTGCACTCTCTGGAGTGGGAATAGTAATTTTTACCTCTAGGCTATCCAACGCTTTCCCTACTGTTGCACTCTCTTGAGTGGGAATAGTCATTTTTACCACTACGCTATCCAACGCTTTCCCTACTGTTGCACTCTCTGGAGTGGGAATAGTAATTTTAACCCCTATGCTATCCAGCGCTTTCCCTACTGTTGCACTCTCTGGAGTTGGAATAGTATTTTTAATCCCTACGCTATCCAACGCTTTCCCTACTGTTGCACTCTCTGGAGTGGTAATAGTAATTTTTACCCCTACGCTATCCAACGCTTTCCCTACTAGTAAATTTTACCCTTTCCGCTATCCTACGGTAAAAATATTGTAATTTTTTAATTAATATTACGTTCATATATATATATATATGTATTAACAAATCAATTTGTATGTTATGTTTTTACTTACATTAATTATTTATTAATTTTAAGGCTATTTAAGTATTTTAAGTTTGTTTAAGTTAATTATATTTATTATTTCATTAATTTTTTATTAATTTAAAGCATTTAAAAAAATTCGATATTTTGACTAACTATATTTTTTACATCGATATTTTTGATTCGATATTTTTGTACTTACCTGTTTGGAGATAGGAGGTCGATATTTTGGCATTCTATATTTTTACCTCGATATTTTGGTAGGTCGATATTTTGGCATTCTATATTATGTCAGTGATCCGAGTACTAAAAGTATAAGCTCTATTAACTCTGTTCTTTGAACAAATGCCAGTCTACCAGGACAAAAAGTATAACTTAGTGAAGTCTTTCTATCCTCAAATGATTTGCAGAAAAGCAAAGGCAATAAAACATTTAATGTATTATATCTATTGACACCATTACTAATCTATATGCATACTAGCAAGCATAAAAATATATTAGAAAAAATAAGAATTAGAGCTATTTTTGCCATACCAAAGACCAAGAATTATACACATTATCACTACAAATAGTGTGTGAATTAAAAATTAACTTTTTACATGACATGCTCATTATCATCACTTCTCTTGGACCTCTCAGCTGCCTTTGACACAATTGACTATGACCCTCTAATACAAAGACTCTACGAAGCCAACAAAGAGGGGACTGCTCTTTACTGGACCACAAAAGCAGGGGTTCCTCAAGGCTCTATCATTTCACCCATGCTTTTCAACATCTACTGAAGTCATTACAAGCAATGATGAATGAATTTTACCTCTCATGCTATAACTATGCAGATGACACACAAATACTACTTAAACTGGAAAGACATTGGAAACTCACAAGTTTTCAGCTGCCTCAGAGTTGTTGATCAGTGCAATGCTTGCAAAACAGAAATACTCACATGTGGCAATTAGATAAATTATGACCCATTCGCATCTTGGCCTAACAATCTGGGAACACCACCTAAAGTATCTAAGAAAGTAAGAAACTTTGTAAATACCATGGACTCCAAGTTATCAATGAATGCCTGAGTGGACAAACTAGCAAGATCCAGCTTCTTAACTACAAAAACTCTGTGACGCATCTTCCACCACTTGGGATTTCCACACAAGGTCCAAGCTTCTATCCAGGGGCGGCCTTAGGCATGTGCAAGCTGTGCACCTGCACAGGGCCACCAAACCCCAGGGGCCACCACGCCAATATATATCCTTAATATAATAATCCTCTGAGGATGGATACATATTTGCGTGACGGCCCCTGGCAGGGATTTGGCGCCCTCCGGCTCTGTTCCACTTCCAAACACCCTGACCCCCCCCTTTCCCTCTTCACTGGCCTCCACGTTCCACCCCGCCCGGACCCCCTCTTCCGGGGCCCCCTACCCACGCTCCCTACCCAGGGCCACCATGAGCCTAGAGCCACCCCTGTTCTATCTTTCTTGTTTTGGCTAAACTCGATTATGCCAATACCCTCTACCAGGGATCATCTTTTACAACTATGAAAAGACTACAAGGGATTCAGATATGTGTATTCCCTTATAAAAATTTGTATAATAATCATGTTTATAAATATATAGATATTCGTTAGTTCTGCTTATTAAATGTACATGCTACTTAAAGTTATATTCTATGTTTAACATGTATATAGGTCACTGTATAACTACATTTGTATCATAACTGCCTGACATCAGACCTCTTGAGGCGGAAGCCGGGAGGGTCACTACGCTGTGTTTTTAACTAGAATTGTGCATTTAGTGATTTCTGTGATTTTAAAAACAAACTTGCACCTTCTCTGGGCATTTACCGCGCTGCAGTTTTAGAGGCAGCTGCGGGATTAGTTGTGTTGCCGCGATTTTCGGGACACTGAGGCCACGCCCACCAACACCAGGCCACGCCCCCCTCCACACCAGCATTTAAAGCGCGCTGATTCGCTAGCGCGATCCCTGACATCAGACCTCTTGAGGCGGAAGCCGGGAGGGTCACTACGCTGTGTTTTTAACTAGAATTGTGCATTTAGTGATTTCTGTGATTTTAAAAACAAACTTGCACCTTCTCTGGGCATTTACCGCGCTGCAGTTTTAGAGGCAGCTGCGGGATTTGTTGTGTTGCCGCGATTTTCGGGACACTGAGGCCACGCCCACCAACACCAGGCCACGCCCCCCTCCACACCAGCATTTAAAGCGCGCTGATTCGCTAGCGCGATCCCTGACATCAGACCTCTTGAGGCGGGAGCCGGGAGGGTCACTACGCTGTGTTTTAAACTAGAATTGTGCATTTAGTGATTTCTGTGATTTAAAAAACAAACTTGCACCTTCTCTGGGCATTTACCGCGCTGCAGTTTTAGAGGCAGCTGCGGGATTAGTTGTGTTGCCGCGATTTTCGGGACACTGAGGCCACGCCCACCAACACCAGGCCACGCCCCCCTCCACACCAGCATTTAAAGCGTGCTGATTCGCTAGCGCGATCCCTGACATCAGACCTCTTGAGGCGGAAGCCGGGAGGGTCACTACGCTGTGTTTTTAACTAGAATTGTGCATTTAGTGATTTCTGTGATTTTAAAAACAAACTTGCACCTTCTCTGGGCATTTACCGCGCTGCAGTTTTAGAGGCAGCTGCGGGATTTGTTGTGTTGCCGCGATTTTCGGGACACTGAGGCCACGCCCACCAACACCAGGCCACGCCCCCCTCCCTATTACTTACCCCTACTTAATATGTGCAATTTCCGGAAGCGCAGCGACCGAGCGCAGCGGGCGCGACGATTGCGCGCCGAAGGCTCGCATAAGGCAAGCTCGTCTGCACTCGTCCGCGCCGAGGACGGGCCCGGGGCCACCCCCCCTGTTCTGCCTGGTCCACGACCCACCATCAATACTCCTCTGCTATGTTACTCCTCCGCAGAACTCCGGAGCTATAAACCTTATGCCGAAATAGCCCATCCCATACCCCTCTGTAATTACGACTCTTGCATTGGACTGCTTACATGTCCCACATGCATAAAGATACCGTCTACAGACACTACCACCTCCATACCCACAGTGTCTGCAGCTTTAATAAACGTTCGTTCCTTACCCAAACACAAAATGGAAATCGCCGAGTTCATTGACTCCCATGACCTGGACCTATTATTTATCACCGAAACATGGGGAGATGAATCCTCTGGACCTGATTTCAGAGATGCCATGCCTAACAATTACTGTGTAAGCAAGCTAAACAGACCCCTAAGAAAAGGCGGAGGAATAGCAATCATACATAAAGAGCACCTAAAATTAACAACATCAGAAACTACTCTCCTTAATTTACCGCCCCCCAGGATCCAGATCTAAATTTCTCTCAAATGTAGACAAAATCATTGAGATGTCTATCGGAGCCCAACACTTCACCGTATTAGGTGACTTCAATTTTCATCTTGAATCTCATGATGACCTTGATACAGGAACATTATTAGGTGACATGGAGTCAGTAGACCTACAAATTGTCAAATCACCTACCCACTCAGCAGGGCATACCTTAGACGGCCTATTCACCAACGACAGAGATATTACAATCAATAAGGTTCTTCCTCTAACATGGACAGACCATTCGGCTTTTTGTTTTTCAGTCCCCATTACTCCTTGCCCACCCTCCCAGACTACTTCTGGACCAACAAAATTCAGAGACTGGAAAAACATTAATATCGACCAGCTCACTGAGATCATACGGGACAGTCCTCCGCTAAACAAGCAAGACCCTGTAGCTGCGTCAGCCACCTACTTAAACATCCTGAACGCAGCCTGTAACAAACTAGCACCCACAAAAACATCTAACAGGAACAGAAAGCATCCTTCAGCCCCTTGGTTCTCGGAATCACTCAGATTGCAGCGCCAATATTGCAGGAACTTAGAAAGACAATGGCGTCGACACTATAATAACGCAGACAAGATCAGCTATAAAAACGCCCTTTCCAACTATAAAAAACTGATCACATCCGAGAAAACCACTTACTACACCAACCAAATCAACCAGGCCAAAAATTCATCAGGAAAACTGTTCCAGGTAGTAACATACCTGTCCAATCCTCCTCCACCCCCCTCAGAGGGATCACAGGACCTCTCAGATGCACTGGCCAAATTTTTTGAAGATAAGGTCAGAGCCATTTTCTCCACTTTTGCACCTGACCCTTCCTTATCCCCTACCGAGCACCCTACGACAAATAACACTCCAAATTTCCCAGCCTTCGAAAACATCACGAAAGATACGGTTCAACCCCTTATCGCCCGAACCAAATCTGGATCTCCATTTGATCCATGCCCTCCTGCTGTTCTCAACCTTATCCCAGAAGCTGTTGCCCCGTCACTCACTACGATCTGCAACGCAATGTTCACATCCGGCACCTACCCTTCAGTATGGAAGGAAGCCATTATCAAGCCGCTACTCAAAAAACCCAGTCTAGACCCGCCTCTCCCATCCAGCTACAGGCCTATTGCATGCCTTCCTTTTCCGGCCAAAATCTTTGAAAAGATCATGAACCAGCAACTGGCAACATACATCCACAACAACAACTTACTGGATGACACCCAGTTCGGGTTCCGTCAGGGACATGGCACAGAGACAGCTCTCCTGAAGGCGACGGACGAGATTCGATCCATTATGGACAATGGAGGAGCTGCAATCCTCATACTTTTAGATCTGTCCGCAGCCTTCGACACGGTCGATCATGCCACTCTGATTGACCGTGTCGCAGCCATAGGAGTAAGGGACAAGGCTAAGGAGCTTCTGGCCTCATTCTTGTCAAACCGCCCACAAACGGTGAAGCTGGGACAATACACTTCCCAGACCTTCTCCCTGCCTTGCGGTGTACCACAGGGATCCTCGCTAAGCCCGACACTGTTCAATATATATGTGTCTGACTTAGCGAGGGTCATCAAGTCCCACGGTATCTCTCTCACTACATACGCAGACGACACACAACTGGTGTTGTCCGTATTCGATGATGACCAAACAGTAGCGTCAAACTTCCAATCTGGCATGGAAGCAATAAGCTCCTGGATGTCATCAAACTGCCTCAAGCTAAATTCTGATAAAACAGAAGTGATGACATTCGGGAGACTACAACCAACCTGGTCTCCTCAATGGTGGCCCCAACAAATGGGACAACCTCCAGTACCAGTGGTCAAGGTACGAAACTTGGGGGTCATCTTCGACAACAAACTGTCCTTCCAGCAGCACGCAAACTCAGTGGTCTCATCTGCCTTCCACACCTTAAAAAAAATCAAAAAACTCATTCCGTACCTACCATCTTCCGCAGGCAAAACTTTAGTCAGCACGCTAGTCTTTTCCAAGACCGACTATTGTAATGCCTTACTCCTAAATGCACAACAAAAGGTCCTTAATAAATTACAGACTGTACAGAATGCAGCAGCTAGGACCCTGCTACGCATTCCTAAATTTGCATCTGTCTCCCCCTACATCCAACAGCTGCATTGGCTGCCGGTAAGGAGCCGCATCAAATTTAAAGCCTTGTGCATAGCGTACAAAGCCATTCATAACCATGGCCCCCTATTTCTAAAACAAGCCTTTCGCCCACCCGAACAGCAAAGAACATTGCGTTCATCTTCTGCCCATCTGCTAACAGTCCCCCGCACAAGAAGGGCTAACTGGGGAGACAAACGTTTCACCGTTGCCACAGCTAGACTGTGGAACACTCTCCCTCTCCACCTTAAGTGTGCACCTACCCTGCTTAAGTTCAGAAAAAATCTGAAAACATGGCTATTCCATGCCTAGTTTCCTTTCCTACGGAGAGTTCTGTGACACAGCGCCGAGACACCCTTGGGTATTTGCGCGCTCTAAAAATCGCCAAAAATAAATAAATAAATAAATAAATAACTAGCTAAAAGTACTCAATACTTGAAAGCCTGAGTTTATTAAATAAAACTTAAATCTAGATATATTACCTTAGTTATACATATATACCTTCCATGTACATATGTATCTTTATATTAATTACTTTACTCCGAACTCAGCATCTCCAATGCACTACTCTATATCTCACCCTATACCTCTCTCAATCTATCCTCTACCTCCACCCTTTCTAGACTGTTCCCTCCTCTACCCCTCTTTGCATCATCTCAAACCTCTTTTACTATTCAGATCTCCCAAACAACTCTCTCTCTAAACCCTTCCCTCTGACTCTTCCACCTCCACCTTCCCTTTACTCATCCCCTACTGCTATGATCTTCAAATAAACCCTTCCCTCCTCAATTCCTCCACTATCCTTTTCAATCCTACTAAAAGACTCACATGTCCACTGCTCAAATAATGTAATATTTCCCTATACTAATTTACCACTATTCCTGGATAGGTTCTGGAGTAGTGTGCTACTTGCCTAAAAGTGCTTCAAGGCCTCCTGAAGGGTAGTAAGCGCTATATGAATGCAGTTACAATTACAATAAATCATTACGCTTAATGGACATATTCTCTAGCTTAACAGGAGTACATAATAGCTAATATAGAAGAAATATAACATGTGTTTAAATATAGCAGTTTTAGAGGGTTTAATGTACTTTCTTATGTCAGTTAATAGCTATATTATTTTCTCACTTTAACTCACCCCAACCCTATTGTTCATCTCAAATCTGAGCCCTAATTTAGATCAAGTTGCTTCTTATCCTCCTCGGCTAGACCTCCAGATGGGTCACTTTATTGCAGTATGCAGATGATATAATTGTTTTCAACGTTACAAAAGTTTTTAAAAGCCCTGGACAAACAGAGCAAAGAGAAACAACTGACAGTGAACTTTGGCAAGACAAACATATTGATTTTTGGAAAAAAGTTTAAAATGAAAGGCCACTGGTATATGGGAGGCAAGCCGGTGAGGCAAGCACTAAGTATACATATTTGGGGGATGGTTACAAGATCAAGGCTCCCACCTTTTGCACTTCAATGCATTAAAACAAAGCTTGCCTCTCTCATTTCAGTATTTCAAAAGCTATTTCACATGTCCGCTGGCCTGTCTCTGATCCCTCTAGTAAGATCCATGACAGCAAAACTGATTTGAATGCTAGATTTTGTTACAGAAGCGTACCGAGCAAAACTCTGGCATTTTTAGGTCTCGCCTATGCCAGCGCGCTTGCGCTGCGAGGCTTTAAGTAAGGGCTTTTCAATTCTAAACACACGGTTGTGCGTGTGCTTTTTTCTTTTAACCCGCTATTGACCTTTGCATGCGTCTTTCTTAGAAAGGCAGTATGCAATTGACCCAAGGTGGGTGCATGACCCGCCTTCTATCTACCGTGGCCTAGGGTCCTCAGGAGCGAGCAGTAGCGGCATCTGGTTCCAATTATCGCAATTGGAAACAGATGGCGGTCAGCGTTGGTTGCGCTGGTTTTCTCCTGTAGCGTGCGCGCGTGCTCACCACTCATGGGTAGTTTTCTAGTGCTTGTTGCTGCTAGCCGTCACCCTGCTCTGGAGGAGCACTCTTATAGCTGTCGGTACCTCTTGTTACCGATGGTACACTTCTGTCTCTGGTGCACTCTTGCTGCTGGCCGGCACCCTGCTCTAGAAGAGTCCTCTTACAGATGTCAGTGCCTTTTGTTACCAACAGTGCACTTCTGTCCCTGGTGCACTTTTGCTGTGGGCAGGCACCCTGCTCTAAAGGAGCACTCCTACAGCTGTTGGTGCCTTTTGTAACCGAAGGCGCACTTTTGTCCCTGGTGCCCTCTTGCTGCTGGCTGGCACCCTGCTCCGGTGCTTTTCTGTCCCTGGTGCACTTTTGCTGCTGGTGCACACCCTGCTCTTGAGGAGCACTCTTACAGCTGTCAGTATCTCTTGTTACCGACTGTGCACTTCTGTGCCTGGTGCACTCTTACAGCTGTCGGTGCCTCTTGTTACCAATGGTGCACTTCTGTCCATGGTGCACTTTTACTGCTGGCCGGCACCCTGCCCTGGAGGAGCACTCTTACAGCTATTGGTACCTCTTGTTACCGAAGGCGCACTTCTGTCCCTGGTGCGCTTTTACTACTAGCCGGCACCCTGCTCTGGAGGAGCACTCTTACAGCTGTCGGTACCTCTTGTTACCCGAAGGCGCACTTCTGTCCCTGGTGCACTTTTACCGCTGGCCGGCACCCTGCTCTGGAGAAGCACTCTTACAGCTGTCGGTACCTCTTGTTATTCAGGAGTGTCCTTTTTATTGGAGGTGAACTTTGGTGCCGGAGTTGATTCTGTCTCCTGAGGGTGCACTCCTGTCACTGGCTGTGCACTCTTGCTACGGGGGTGGAATCCTGTCCCTAGAGGTGCACTCTTGCTTCCAGGGTGCACATTTGCTTCTTGGATGTACTCCTTCCTTGGGGGTCACTCTTGCCTCAAGAGTCGCTCTCTTGTCTTGGGGAGGCGTTTGTGCTTCTGGGGGACACTCACCTACACCCTGTCAGTAGAGGGGCCTCTTCCTCTGCCAGCCCCCACACACTCTTCCTCTGCTCTGAGCTCAGCACAAACTATGCTCAGAGCTACTCGGTTACAAACCACATCCTTTGACAGCTCAGCCCCTCTTAGGGGTGAGGGGGGCAGAGGGGGTGGGGGCAGGGACCGTCCCACGGCACCCACAGGGACAGCCGCTGAGGTAGGAGATGGTGGGCAGTTTGAGGGTGTGGGACAGGAAAAGGGGGGTAGCTGCTGGTTCACGGTCTGATGCAGCCGGGTGAAACCCCTCTTAAGGTCCTTGTGCCCCGCCCATCCTGCACCCCTCCGCGCCCCTTCGCTTGCATCTCATGCCCCACACCACCATCTCCATTGCCTGTTCTCTCCTCTGTCTTCTCCTACCATTCTTCTCCTTCACGTCTTCCCCTCTCCTGCATCTCTGTCCTTCTCTTTGACCTCTCCCCCTATCCTGCATCTTTGCCTCTCCTGCCCCTACATCCTCCTGCACCCCTCTCCTTCTCATGCACCTCTTCCCCCTCCTGCATCTCTGCCTCTCCTGCTCCTACCTCCTCCTGCACCCGTCTCCTTCTCATGCAACTCCTCCCCTCTTCTGTATCTATGTCCTTCTCCTGCATCTCCCTTCTCCTGCACCCTTCTCCTGCACCTCTGTCCTTCTCCTGCACCTCTTCCCCTCTCCTGCACCACTATCCTTCTCATGCATCTTCCTTCTTCTGCATCTCTCTCCTGCACCCCTCTCCTTCTCCTGCACCTCTTCCCCTTTCATGCATCTCTGTTCTTTTCCTGCACCTCTGTCCTTCTCCTGCATCTCTGTCCTTCTCCTGCACCTCTGTCCTTTCTGCGTCTCCGTCCTTTTCCTGCACCTCTGTCCTTCTTCTGCATCTCTCTTCTCCTCCTGCATCTCTCTGCTCCTCCTGCATCTCTCTGCTCCTCCTGCATCTCTGTCCTTCTCCTCCTTCTCTATCCTCCAAATGTCCTTATCTCCTCCTAGACCCCTCGCCCTCTCCTGCACCTCTGTCTGTATCCTGTACCGCTCTCCCTCCTGTTCTCACCTCTCCCTGCATCTCTTGCATTTCCTACGTCTCATTGCTGCCTCCCCTCCCTGTTTCTGTGCCAGGGTGTCCTCCTACCACCTCTCGCCCCACGAATCTCCTTCATACCCTCCTGCATCTCTGCGCTCCCCCCCAACGCCACACCGGCCTCCGAGCAGGCCTCCTGCCGTCTCTCACTCTCTCCAGGCTCTCTTCTCTTCGGATGTCTCTGTAACCACCTTGGAGTGTATTGTATATAGCGTTACTATAGTGCTTTCCTACTCCTCTCTATGACCCTCTACCCCCTACCACCCCCTCCCCCACCCTCCTTCTCCTTCCCTCGACCACTACTGCCCCCCATTTTCATTCTCATGCCCCCTCCCTGATCTTGTCTCATTCTGAGTTCTCCTTTCCACTTCCTGCATCCTCCTCTCCCCCTCTCTCTCTCTGTCTCTCTCTCGCTCTCTCTTTTTCCCCCTCTTCTCAATTTTCCCCCATATATGCCACATAATTACACGCCACATAATTACACTCTACTGAATGCAACATACACTCCCCATAATACCACTGTGTGCCACATAATTACACGCACATAGTTACACTCTACTCAATGCAACATAAATACACTCAACATAATACCACTCAGTGCCATATAATTACACGCATCATACTTACACTCAACTAAATGCAACATAAATACACTCCACATAATACCAGACTGTGCCACATACTTATATGCTACATAATTACACTGCACTCAATGCGACATACACTCCAAGTACCACTTAGTGCCACATAATTACACACCACATAATTACACTCTAATTAATGCAACATACATCCCACACAATACCCCTCAGTGAGGGAAGAAGTGCCAGCCGTGCAAGTACAAAAAAGTAGAAGACATTTTTTATGTTAAAATCTTTTTTTAATCAGGTTTTTCAGTTGTATATAATATCGGGGTAGCTGCGCGCTATATAAAATACACAAATAAATAATTAAATAAATAATAAATAAAGGTAACAAAAATTCTTCACACTTTTTAATATAACTTTTCAACAACAGCCACAATGCTCTACAACATAGCCAAAAGTTCTGGCTAAACACTTAAGGTCCCAAAGGCGAGACCTATTGGCTATGCCAATGCTTGTTTCAATATCCCGCAGTGCAAGGCTTATCGGCGCTTACGTTCTCTCTCTCCAATTGCCTCACAGACACAAATAAGGCTGGAGTTCAGGCTAGTGGACTAACATCTGGCTCAGAAAGCATCTATCCTTAAATTCTCTAACTTATTGAGGCTGGTGAAAGGGCATACAGGTGGGGTAGTTAGCGCCCAACCAGTAGTGTGGCAGGAGGTCCCCAGGGCCATCTCTTGGTCACTGGGGGGCCCTTCTTTTTTTTTTTTTAAATCTTTTTGTTATAAAAACATGCTCCAGTTAATCACACAGTGGTCAGCAGTAGTAATACATTGATACAAAAAAGACATCACTATTTACATTACATGTCAACATCACGGCCAGCATGAAAAGATCAAACCCTCTAAACTCCTCCCAACTCTGACCATGAATTTCTGGGGTCTACACCGGTGGAATTTCTGTGAATGGATATTACTGCGTTCTGAAGTACCACCCCCTCCCATACCCGGTCTACTCCCCCCGCACCTCCCATCCAACTCCTTCCCCCTCAAGAAGGGAGCGGGACTCGGGGCCTAATCTGGCTTTTAATCTGATTCAGAATCTGCCTGGGTGTCTACTGATTCTCCTCTGTATTGCCTCCCTGGCCCCCACACTTTCTCCCATATCTTAGGGCATCCTCTACTCTTATAAATAACTCTTTCCGCCCTTTGGCGGGGCCCTTCTTTTAAGCATTTAGCCCCGCTTGGTGGTGATCCCCGGGGCCAGGGGTCTGCAGAGGATCTTTTTTATTATTTTGTATGTGCTCAGGGGAGGTGGCGGTCCCTGGGGCAGTGGGGGCCCCCCCCAAATACTATTATTTCTGCCCCTTGGAGGAGCAATCCCGTAAAGCCTCCCGCACATTGTTTTTAAAATAATGTATGTGCCCTGGGGAGGTGGCTGTCCCCGGGAGGCAGAGGGGCTGGGCGCGTCCCCCAACTTTTGTATACTACAGTGCCCCAGGGAGGTGGCTTTCCCGGGCTGCAGCTGCCAGGTGTGCCCCACACCTTAGTATAATTAAGTGCAGCAAGGAGGTGGCAGTCCCTGGGGCTTTTCTAAAGGCTAGAAAGGGGGCCCCATGAGCCGCCCTCCTTCATTACCCTCATGCCCCGAGATTTGGCCCACCCGGGGCTATGAAAAAGATGCGTGGAACCCGGCAAGTCTTTTTTTCATTTTCCCACTAATTTGCAGAAAAATAAAAATAAAATGCTTTTTTACACTCGGTGGGGCCCCTGTGGGCCCCCCACCATATCTGGGGGTCAGGGTATTCTTACCCTGCACCCTTTTCTTTCTTTATTTTAACCAAGATGGCTGCATACACTTCCTGGTTGAAGTGTTGGGGAGCCAATCACATTTTAGTAGGATCCAGACAAGTTCCTTCTATTTACGCTTTTGGAAGGGCCAATGACACCACTGGTGGGTGAAGTCGACCTGCAAATTAAGATTGAATTCAAATACTTAGGTATTGTGATTAGGAAGTCAGAAATATTGTTACTGGTAGTCAATCTAACACCCCTGCTGGAATGCTTTAAGAGACACGTAGCACATTGGAGGGCCCTGCCAGTCTCATTGATGGGAAGGGCATTGCTCCTCAAGATGATGTTGTACGCCCTTCAAAATACCGCATACAAGATACCAGACAAGTTCTTTGGGGAAGTAGATAGTGAATTAAGGAAACTTCTATGGGATGGAGAAAGTGCCAGAAGAGCATTAACTAAACTACAGAGAAGTGTCTATAAGGGAGGCCTTTCCATCCCAGACATAAAGAAATACTACTGGGTGTCCCAATTAGTGCCAATCAACAAGTGGATTTATGGAGATAGGGATGACCCGGAATATAGAGTGGACCACCTGGGGATAGGAGAGAAGGGCTGTCCTGGGGCACTATACTGTAGAGTGCAGAATAAACCCATGCCCCTAAAATACACAAGCAGTGATCAATGCCTGGTGGAAAGCCAATAACTATGGGAAAATAGACTGATACAAAGAACCCCAATATGGGACAGCGATATGCTACAACAAGTGGGTACACTGCAGGGGAAACTGATAGACATAGTCCACCAGGGAGATATTTGGAGAGGCACGGTAATAATCCCATTTGAAGACCTGCAGAAAGAATATAAATTAGCAGACTCCGATAGATACAAGTACATTCCGTTGGGACATGCACTTCAACAGCACATTAGGGAAGGGGAGCAACTCCCAGATTATAGCCCCCTTGAAAACCGGCTCCTGCTGGTCCCAATTCTGGGAAAAGTGACATTCTTAATTTACAGAAAGATAACTTTTAACACACCTGATCCATTGAGGACCCTGCGGGCAGCCTGGGAGACGGATATTGGGCTATTGGAAGACAATGATTGGTCCGAGGCAATACAAAGCCCGAGGGAGGTGGCAATTAGAGCGAGATTTTAATTGGTCAAATTGCGGATTCTGCATAGGTCCTACTATACAGGAGTACTGCTATGTAAGCTGGGAAGAGCTCCCACAGATTTGTGTGTAAGGTGTTGCAATCAAAGAAGCGGCTTCCCTGGCCGTGCAGCAGAGCACCATCCCTGGCTGAAGCAGAACTGGATGTACAGCACAGGGAGACCTGAGCGTTGCACGCAGCAGCGCTTCTGAAGGTACAGCGCTCCGCTTTAAATGACTGTTCCTGAATCCCTACCTTCTCCCCCTACTTAAGGGATTAACACAGACATCCGAATCTGCTTGAAATCAGGAAACCCACTGAAGGGTCTGTTGTCAATTGTGCCTCGGACTACAAGAACCATCAATCCTGGTGGTGGAACATGCATTAGCCACGCCCATTATGGGCGGCACTGTCTAAACCAAATAAAGTTGGACTTTCAAAGGCACAATCTCAGCCTGTTTTCTGCGTCAGCCCCAAGAAGAAGAGGCGTTGGCCTCGAAACGCGTAGGGTGCATGCAAGGATGAATAATTCACAGGAGCAGTGGGGTTTCCAGGGCACGAGGTGACAGAGAGCTGGAAGGCACGGCGCGCTGTGTGTGACTGCTGCAAGCGCAGGTGCGCACTTTGCTCGATTTGTATTATACGGCTGCCCCTGGCCGTGCAGCAGAGCACCATCCCTGGCTGAAGCAGAACTGGATGTACAGCACAGGGAGACCTGAGCGTTGCACGCAGCAGCGCTTCTGAAGGTACAGCGCTCCGCTTTAAATGACTGTTCCTGAATCCCTACCTTCTCCCCCTACTTAAGGGATTAACACAGACATCCAAATCTGCTTGAAATCAGGAAACCCACTGAAGGGTCTGTTGTCAATTGTGCCTCGGACTACAAGAACCATCAATCCTGGTGGTGGAACATGCATTAGCCACGCCCATTATGGGCGGCACTGTCTAAACCAAATAAAGGTGGACTTTCAAAGGCACAATCACAGCCTGTTTTCTGCGTCAGCCCCAAGAAGAAGAGGCGTTGGCCTCGAAACGCGTAGGGTGCATGCAAGGATGAATAATTCACAGGAGCAGTGGGGTTTCCAGGGCACGAGGTGACAGAGAGCTGGAAGGCACGGCGCGCTGTGTGTGACTGCTGCAAGCGCAGGTGCGCACTTTGCTCGATTTGTATTATACGGCTGCCCCTGGCCGTGCAGCAGAGCACCATCCCTGGCTGAAGCAGAACTGGATGTACAGCACAGGGAGACCTGAGCGTTGCACGCAGCAGCGCTTCTGAAGGTACAGCGCTCCGCTTTAAATGACTGTTTCTGAATCCCTACCTTCTCCCCCTACTTAAGGGATTAACACAGACATCCAAATCTGCTTGAAATCAGGAAACCCACTGAAGGGTCTGTTGTCAATTGTGCCTCGGACTACAAGAACCATCAATCCTGGTGGTGGAACATGCATTAGCCACGCCCATTATGGGCGGCACTGTCTAAACCAAATAAAGTTGGACTTTCAAAGGCACAATCACAGCCTGTTTTCTGCGTCAGCCCCAAGAAGAAGAGGCGTTGGCCTCGAAACGCGTAGGGTGCATGCAAGGATGAATAATTCACAGGAGCAGTGGGGTTTCCAGGGCACGAGGTGACAGAGAGCTGGAAGGCACGGCGCGCTGTGTGTGACTGCTGCAAGCGCAGGTGCGCACTTTGCTCGATATATATATATATATATATATATATATATATATATATATATATATATATATATATATATATATAATGCAAAAAACTTCCCCAAACGAAGAAGCAGGAGCCCAGAGGAGACCGGTTAGAAAGGACTTTATTCACCAATGAACAGCTCAGGCAACGGCGAATGCATTTCGGATTCACTCCTTCCTCAGCGCCCAATACCTGAAGTAGAAAACAACGTGTGCTAATGTCTGCTGCCTTTTAAATAAATAGCTCGAGTCCGCTCCTCCCCTTTCGCAATGACGACCACCTGTTGCAGTTCGTTGTAGTCTTGTCGAACCGCAACTCCCAGAATGCCACAATGTTCAACATCCCAGGTAGGTGAAACAAAGGGTAGTGTAGATGTTGGCTGTGGAAACCCAGAGTAATGCAGGACATGATGAAACCACCCGCTGTCCCCTTGTTTCAAAGCCTCTCCTCGGGCCCCCTCGAACCTGCCACTTCCCCCACAGTAAAAAGTCCAATGTTCCAGTTTTACGGGCTAATTGTGGAATGCAGATTGCCACTGTAGAGGTAAGAAACCTCAACTGATCAAGTCCTTCTTGTGTGGGGGCGGGTGCCGGAAAAAATTCCCATGAAGAAAAAACAAGATTGCCGTGCGGCATGCCAGCCTTCTCCGGACCCCTGAGCGTAGCAGTGGCTTCCTTGATGCGCTACTGGCCAGCGCAGAAATGCGATGCAAAAAACTTACCCAAACGAAGAAGCAGGAGCCCAGAGGAGACCAGTTAGAAAGGACTTTATTCACCAATGAACAGCTCAGGCAGCGGCGAATGCATTTCGGATTCACTCCTTCCTCAGGGCCCAATACCTAAAGTAGAAAACAACATGTGCTAATGTCTGCTGCCTTTTAAATAAATAGCTCGAGTCCGCTCCTCCCCTTTCGCAATGACGACCACCTGTTGCAGTTCGTTGTAGTCTTGTCGAATCGCAACTCCCAGAATGCCACAATGTTCAACATCCCAGGTAGGTGAAACAAAAGGGAGTGTAGATGTTGGCTGCGGAAACCCAGAGTAATGCAGGACACGATGAAACCACCCGCTGTCCCCTGGTTTCAAAGCCTCTCCTCGGGTCCCCTCGAACCTGCCACTTCCCCCACAGTAAAAAGTCCAATGTTCCAGTTTTACGGGCTAATTGCGGAATGCAGATTGCCACTGTAGAGGTAAGAAACCTCAACTGATCAAGTCCTTCTTGTGTGGGGCGGGTGCCGGAAAAAATCCAGCGTCAGCACAAGCAGAATAGATCGCGTGTACAGGGAGCTGAATTCCAAAGGTTTCTCCTTCGCGTTAGAACCGGGCGGCGTCAAACTTGACACTGATTACTCGCGCAGGTAATGGTTATGGATTAATTCGGCAGAAGTCTCCCACTCTCCACCGCCTCTGTAAGGACTTGGAGCCCCTGATCCAACGGGCTCACAGCGTCTCCATCCCTCCTGATAGCGACGGAGACACCCCCGCTATAAGCCGACGCCTTCCCTCCCGTTTTTTTCGATTGGTGCATATAATACTAATCAAGATTATTGCGTTTTTCCATTGGACACCATAAACCTCCATCCGCCTGTGTTCATTTACATTCACAGAGCGGCTTTCCATCCCAGAGAAGCCTGTTCCGTCTTGACCCTCACAGGTTCCACGCATAGCCTCTTGGGTGTGTTTGAGGCCCTGATGAGAATCCCCGACGGACTAAAGGGGATTTGAAACGCGTAGGCCTAATATTCTACTGGTCTGCTTGTGTATATAGGAGTCATTTCTACCTCTAGACTCCTTACCATCCAGTGTACATTACCCACTTGCATTAACCCTTAATGAATGGTGAAAAAATGAAAATATCTACGGGAATGTACGACTTTTGAACAATTGTACTGAACTTTTGTATAATTGATGCAGATCCAGTTTGTATTTTCTTTTGATTGTAGCAGTAGTATGTGGTATGCTTGATCCAGGTTTGAATGTGATGAATGTTTTTTGAATGTGATATGATTGAGGTTTTGAATGTCCGAAGTATTCAATTGAATGGAGTTTGATGTGTCCGCTTTTTTCCTTGATTTTTCCAATGTTTTTCTTCTTTGATGTAAAGATAAATTTTATAACAATTGTTGAATTTCTATAAAATTAAATTGCGATTAAGCAGCAGTACCCTCTCTTGAATTAATTTTCTTGTTGTGGTTGATTAGTTCTAGTATTAAAAAAACATTATCAGTACTGGCATCTTCTTTTGTTATTTGATATTTAGGCTCAACCTTGCTGATTAGAGCCAACCCTACTTTGTTCCCACTTATAATATCTGGTGACACAACCCAGAATGTTGTGGTACACCAAATTCTTCCATGTTCAACGTACAAGGATTCTTTGTATTAAGCTTGATAACGAATCTTGATTTCTATTTTTATGTCCATAATTCTTTCTCCCAATCACCTCTACTTTTACTCTGCATGTCCCAAACAACTGAAACAACTCAACATTCTTTTCATGATTTTCAGAAAAATGTCCGGCTTCACAGTAAGAAAAGCCACCATGTTTGGTTCCAAATTCCTTTCTCGGGTGGGAAAGATGGTGCTTCCTACACATTATGATTTCCAAAGGAATTCCAAGATATAAATACAGACAATTTCAGATCTATATCAGATAATAATATTGGCAAGGATCTGCATCCAAAGATATCTATCACTTATGCCTATACAGAGCTTTAAGGCGCATTTTAGTGCAAAGCTATTTAAGTGAACATAATGAGATTAGTTGGCTTAAACCCCTGTGTGCGCTTTCATGAAATGTGGCAATTGCAAAGCATTTAAATCTAGTAGAAGCTGGAAGGAGTATACCCTATCCACAGGTAGCCTGGTAGTGGGAATAAACTTACTAGAATTTAAGTAGAGGAAAATAGTAGCAAGAAAATATAAAGCATCATATAATTCACAAATGTGGAGTCATTTAGCTGAAATGTTAAGGAAAATGTCCAATAAACTGTGTATGTTTCCTAGTTACCCTATTGATTATTATAAAAAAGAAATTTGGAAAGTTGAGGTAGTGTGTTAACCTTTGCTCGCTCCGTAAGTGGATCTTGTTCAACTGTCATCACCTACCTAAAATCTGCTAGCTGACAAGTGGGTGATGCTAATGTGGTGCTTGATGAATACCTCTTGTCCAGATAATTAAGAACAATTAGAATGTTCCTTGGGTTTTGTGAGTACTACTCAAGATTTGTTATAGGGTTTTCAGTAAATTCTAAACCTCTGAGTATTCTAGAACAAGCATTTACAATGCAATGGTCTCGGCTTTATTAAAGTTAGAGCTATTGGCATTGCAAATGGCATTTTTAATTTTTTTTAAAACATAAATAAATGGTATTGGCATTTACAATGGCAATAGGTGAGCATTAGAGAGTAGTAGAGAGTATTAGCGGACATGAGCCACACACACACACAGAGCCACACACACACACAGAGCCCCACACACACACACACACAGCCACACACACACACAGAGCCACACACACACACACATACAGGGCCACACACACAGACAGAGCCACTTGCACACACAGAGACAGAGCCACACACACACACACAGTCAGGTCACACACACACACACAGACAGAGCCACACACACACACACATACAGGGCCACACACACAGACAGAGCCACACACACACAGACAGAGCCACACACACACAGAAAGAGCCGCACACACACACACAGACAGAGCCACACACACACAGACAGAGCCCCACACAAACTCGCACAGACGGAGCCACACACACACACACAGAGCCACACACAGCCACACACACACAGAGCCCCACACACACAGAGCCTCACACACACAGAGCCCCCCACATACACAGAGCCCCACACACACAGAGCCCCCCACACACACAGAGCCCAACACCCACACAGAGCCCCCCAAACACAGAGCCCCACACACACAGAGAGAGCCCCCCCACACAGAGAGAGCCCCCTCCCACACACACAGAGCCACACACACACAAACACAGAGCCACACACACACACAGAGCCGCACACACACAGAGCCACACACACACACAGAGCCACACACACAGCCCTCCACACACACACACACAGAGGCCCCCCCCCCCCACACACACACACAGCCACACACACACAGAGAGCCACACACACACACACGGAGCCACACACACACACACAGACAAACACAAACAGAGAGCCACACACACACACACAAACACAGAGAGCCACACACACACAGAGAGCCACACACACACAGGGAACAGAGGGCAGAAAAAATGATCACAACGAGGGAACAGAGGGCAGAAAAAATGATTACAACGAGGGAACAGAGGGCAGAAAAACAATCACAACGAGGGAACAGAGGGCAGAAAAACAATCAAAATGTGACTCATTTTAACTAGGTTATGGCACTGTCAAACTCCACTACAAAAATTATTTTTATCCAGCCCCAGGAGCCCCTTTGACTGGTGTTACTGTACTATGGTAACAGATGTATGAGCAATAAATAGGCTAACGAGATCAACTGCATCGCCTTTACTACCTAATGGACAAAGATTATTGTAAAGGTGTATACACACAAAATGGAAATATAGCCGAATTTCGAACTATGGAAAAGGGAATCTTTGAGATAAACTCTAGGTGTGCTCGATCATCTTCGAGATCCCGACATGTTCTGATCCTGCTGTAAGGGGGGCAGCTCCACGGGGCCAGGTTTGTAAGCGGAGAACAGAAAGGGATGGCTGAATGGCGGCTTCACCTGGCTCATCGCCTGAGGTATTAGATCACTGGATTAGTTGAGAGGACAGGGGGTGTAAAAAGCAGGAAGGTACCTCCAGGTCAATCGCACCCAGGGCAGAGTGTCACGCCCATGCTAGCACTCAACAAGAAAGCACGTGGCGTATGTTCCTTCCCACGCTCCTGGGAAGTTAGCTAAACAATGAAAGCAGGTCACACTCTACTCGCACAACTTTTATCACACTTCCCCAGGCCGTTTCTCTCTGCCCAGATGCATCATCCTTGTCGCAGCAATCACGGGCTAGAGATATATTGCTTACTCTTAGCCTTGATGGGAGGCACCATATCTGTCCTCTGTCCCCTTCGTATTTACATTTACCTTTGTTATCGTAACCCTTTCGTATTGTTCACCTTAACCTCTGACTTTATGTCTTTAAACGTGCTCTTTGCTCCTGCCCTTGGCCCTGTTCCTTGTGCCTCGCAAACTGCCACATGGATGTACTCTTTACTTCTATCTCGCCATTTAGCATTTTCCTCCAAGGATCCGATATATGTAAGCTTCCTTCCACGTCCAACTACTGAGGGCCTGCGGGGGCGGGTACACACGACGGGCAGACAAGGTCATATCTTCCCACACCATTTTGCTCCTTACCATTAGCAGATTCCCTGGCAAGTTCCTGTGGGAGCTGAAGGACGGGCGGCTTGCGGCAGCCTCTCATCAGGAGGGAAGCCATGGGCACCTGTAGCTAGAGAGTCTGGGCGCGTCAGTGGGAGGCGGCCTGGAAGATCGTGAGAGTCACTGGCAGCGGCAAGCTCTAGTAATCCATCGTTCCCATGTCCCACGCACTGGTCGTTGTCTGTTCGTAACCGGCAGTGGCTGTCACACAGAAAGAACGAGGGGCGGAGATTGTCAAAATACTGCAGAGAACGACGCCGCACGCGACTGCAGGATGCATCGCGCACTGTTAAAACATCATCAACACCAGCCGGCGATGATGGCCCAGGCTGTGGGCAAAAAAGTGTATATTTTGAATAGAAGAAAGTGCTGGCCTCAGGAAGCAGCTAAGAGCTAAACAAGTGGCCCTGCGCTGTGAACGAGAGAGACGAATGGTGGGCATGATGAGAGGGGAAAGAGGGCAGAGCAAGCGAGGCAACCAGCGGAGCGTGATAGAGAAAAGTAAACAAGCCATCAGGAGGGCAGTCGAACACCACCATGTTTCTCCGAGTTGAAGCAGGAATGCCTCGGAGAAACGCAGCGTCATTTTTGGATTTGGTGGCGTATTTTTCTTTCTCTCCTCTTCCCATTGGCTGGAATGTAAAATTCCAGCCAATGGGAAGAGGGGAGAAAGAACATGAAAAAGCATGCCCCCGAAATCCCAAAAAGACGGGGCTTAAAAGGACAGACGGCCGTCCTCGCCAATGGCTGGCTTCCTTTTAGGAAGCCAGCCAATGGAGAAGAGGGGCGAGTTCAAGCCCCACTACTGAAAAACATAAAATCTCGGCAGCGAGACTGCGCAAGCGCAGCCTACGCAGGCCGAGACTTAAAACGGAGGAGAGAGGTTTAGTGGACCTGTTGTCATTGATAAGTGTAAAGAAGATATCTCCAATCCAAGTATATAGTTGAAGTAAGTCTTTATTAGTCAGAAGTGAAGAGACCTCCAGCTCCTTCCACAGCTTCCTCTGTACTATCTGCTATTCACATCATAACATTCTAACCTCCTAGCAACATTCCCACAATTCTAATAAGCATAGATCCCAACACATCTCCCCCCAATACAATATCAGAAGAAATATACAAATAAAGTATCTAAGGAAAAACAAGGCTTACAGGAACAAATAATGGTCTATGGAGCACTACACTTTGCGACATTCCCACAGCTCCAAGCAGAACCATCATTTAGAATGAGAACATTTTTCTTCACAACCTTTACTTGTTTAGGTTGAGAATATTTACTTTCTCCCTTAGTTACAATGCCACATTTCTTTGTCACAACCCAATCACCAACACATATATTCGGATCCTTCACCCTCATTCTGATATTGTATGCATGTGTAGAATCACGCTGCCTACTGACAACACAATCCTTCACACTTGATCGGTCAACCCACACACATTCCTTGTTTTTGAGCCAACCCGGAACTTCCTTTAAACCTGGCTCACGCCCCTTTAGGGAGACAAATGGAGAGACACCGGTGACCGAATGTGGAGTAATCCTGTAAGACCAGACCATTTTCTTAAGCTCCTCAGACCACACCAAACCATTCGCCAATGACAACTGTATGTTCTCCATCAACAATCTGTTGATCCTTTCCACAAGGCCATTGGCCTGTGGCCTAAACAACGCAACCCTCTCATGACAGATTCCCATGCCATCTAAAAATTCCTTCATTTGTCTTGATACAAGCTGCACACCATTATCTGAAACCAAAGTTTTTGGAATACCTTCATTTAAAAATGTTCTCTCCAAAAAATTTATCACTCTCTTAGTGTCAATACTTTCAGTGGACTCCATTACGAACCACTTAGAATGATAGTCCACCAGAACCATTATGAACCTATTCCGAGTACCCAATTTGGAAATAGGTCCCAAGAAATCAATCGCTAATTTCTCCCAGGGCCGTACCGGAAATTCAACACAGGAAAGAGAAGGCTGCCTAACAACTTTTGTTTTATCGCTCGCAGCACACGCATGACAATGCCTAACCAACTCATCGATCTCACTATCCATCCCAGGCCACCAATAGGATTCGCGAATCCTCCTCTTGGTCATGTTCCTCCCCAAATGGCCTTCATGTGCTATATTCATAATCTTTGATCTAAGACTGCACGGTGGCACCAATCGGTTTCTCCTCCACAACTTCCCTTCAGATACACTCAATTCAGCTTCTACATTAGAAAAACTCTTCAAGAGAGTGTCATTGAGGGATTCTCTAGACCAGCCCTTAGAAACATGTTTCATAACCAAAGGAATTATCTGATCATCTGCCATGGCAGATTCCCAATCACTTTTATCAAAAGCAAGAATCTCATTACAACTAATTACAGTATCTTCCACATCTACCAGATCTACTAAGTCTACAGGCATTCTAGATAAACAATCCGCAATAACATTTTTCTCTCCTTTCACATATTCCATCTGAAAATTGTACTCCAGCACTGACAAAATCCATTTAGATATTCTAGGGGTGACATTACCCTCCAAGCCCCTACCTCCTTTAAACAAATGCACGAGAGGTTTATGGTCTGTGCGCATTCTGAAAGGCAAGCCCCAAAGAAAATATCTAAAGTGTTTAATCCCCCAGGTGCAAGCGAGAGCCTCCCTCTCAAAAACCGAGTAAGATACTTCTGCCCCCTGTAACCTTCTAGAGGCGAAACCTATAATCCTTTCCACACCATCAGACATCTGAGAGAGCACAGCCCCAAGTCCCACAGCACTAGCATCAGTGGTAACAAAAGTCTTGGCCTTAACGTCAAAATGACCTAAGGTAGGTGCATGAATAATTCCTACTTTCACACGCTTGAAAGCATCCTCACACACAGGATCCCAATCAAAAACTACACCATTCTTCATCAAGCGCCTCAAAGGCTCGACAACATCCGAAAAATTCCTAATGAACTTTGAACAATATTCAGCTAACCCTAAAAAGGACCTTAGCTGCTCTTTAGTTGTTGGTGTGGGAGCATCATTAATTGCAGAAATTATACTTTTTTTTGGCTTAATACCTAAACCTGATATCTCATGACCCAGATACGTCACACAATCTCTCTTCAGTTGACATTTTTCCTTTTTTATGGTCAGACCATTAACCTCCATACGCTCCAAAACCTGTGTTAAAATCCTATCATGATGTTGACAATCCTTTCCAACTATTAACACGTCGTCCTGAAAACATAATACATTTTCAATCCCCTTTAAAACTTTCTCCATTACCCTCTGAAACACTGCTGACGCTGAAGCCAACCCAAATGGCATCCTGCAATAACGAAATGCCCCCAGTGGTGTTACAAACGAGGTAAGGTGTCTTGATTCTACGTCTAAGTCAATTTGGTGGTAGGCTGCAGACATGTCAATTACACTGAATATTACACCACCACCCATGGCACTTAACATCTCAGAAATATTAGGCAGTGGTTGCCTATCAACCCATATATTCTTATTTAAGTCGCGTAAGTCTACACAGAGACGAATTTTGGTCCCACCATCCTTGGGCGCGACTACAATGGGGGCGAGCCACTCAGATGCCTCAATAGGCTCTATAATCTTCAGGTCCAAAAGCTTGTCTAGTTCTATTTTCAAGGGTTCTCTCATCAAGTGTGGTAAATTTCTTACTTTATGAACCACAGCCACCGCATTTTTCTTAAGAATGATTTTATGAGAAAATCCCTTCAACTTTCCTAACTTTTCTGTAAAAACATTAGGAAACTTCGTCATCACATCTGTTTCAAAAGTATCAATACTAAGAACAGAGAATGAAGAAACAGGTTCAAGAGCATTGGGATTTAGTACAATCCCTAGATCTTTCTGGTGACGCCAACCAAGCAGGTTAGACCCCTGCTTAGTGAGGTACACTCTACCAAATACTTTTTTACCTTGAAATGTGATTACCATCCATTTGAGACCTAAGATGTCAATGGTCTTTCCACCATATCCCACAGCTCTTATATCTGGAGAAGTCCAAGAGTTGAGATCCACATCACCATCCCAAATCTCTACATACATATCTTTGGACAACAGGGTATAAAGGCTTCCAGAATCTACCAGCATGTTAACATTTCTGGTTTGAGGATGCATAGGATCTCTAGAATCAAAATTGATCAGACAATGTGGCTTCTCAAGCTTATCAGTACTTTCAGTAGCTACATCAACAAGACAAATAGGGTCTTGTACGCAAAGACAATTTTCACTTAAAACCAGTCCATCTACACACAGCATTAAACTATCAATATTCTCACAAGAGTCATCAATTTCATTAACATGTTGAGTCTTAGCATTGCAAGCTTTAACTACGTGACCCCTCTTTCCACACCCTCTGCAAATAGCATTTCTAGCTGTACAACGAGGACTCGATGCAATGTGTCCTGGAGATCCGCATCTGTAACATTTCACAAGACGTGAATTCCCTTGTTGCACAAGATTTGGAGGACGATAAATTGGAGAATGGAAGTTAGACAACTTATTGCTTTTAGAATCAAACTTCTTAACAAGTTTAGTTTCATCAACAAATGCTTGTGTTTGAGATTTTGTACTGGACTCTGGTTCCTTTGCCACACCATCTTTAGATATAGAACCAGAACATTTATCCATTTCTTTTATCCACAAGTTAGTATTTTCTATAGCCTTAACGATCTCAATAGCTTCTTCTAAGTTACAATCTTTACTGAGTAACTTCTCTCGCACCCTTTTATTATTGGTGCATCTAACTATTTGATCCCGGATCAAAGAATCTGTCAAATCTTTAAACTGACAGTTAAGTGACAATCCCCGCAAGGCTGCCACATAAGTTGCAACATCTTCATCAGCTTTTTGAACTCTACAAAAGAACTTATGCCTTTCTAAAAGAGTATTAACTTTTGTGATGAACCTCTTTTCTAGCATCAACATACTCATGTCGTAAACATTAGCAGCATGACCATCACCCACACCTAAAGATATCTCAGGCAAATCCTCGTATAATCTTCTACCCTCCACCCCCAAATTATGGAGAAGAATGGCTTGTTTGCGAACAGGACCATATTTGTCCGCACCAGATGCTAACACATATGTGAGGAACAATTTCTTCCATTCTTTCCAAGGTATAGGGAGTTCACCAGGAGTAGGGAGGAAGGAAGGGGGGCTAGAAAAGGTTTGATCACCCATGGTAAGTAATGTAAGTAATTAATAGCACCTTAACAATAATCAATATCAGCTTTGTAAACTATTAATAGCACTTTTTCCCCTTTCCCTTTTTTTTTTTTTTTTTTTAAAAGAAGAAGATCAACAGAGTAATAAGTAATTACTCAAAGTAGAATCACAACCCAATCTGGGAAGAAATCGGCAGTTCAGCAATATTCCTGTCCATTCACGGAAGAAATCGGCAGATCAGCAGCGTAGATTCAATCCAACCGGCAAGCAGCACAATAATGCAGGCCACCGTACTTCCTTGACGCTGCGTGAAGTTAATAAACCAATCCAAAATGGCCGCCGAGTGCACTTGACGCTGCGTGACACTGCGCAGCGCGATGGCAGAAGCACAGGTCACTCCGGAAATGCAGCAGAAGGAGGAATGTCGGACGCGAGCAGCATCCGATGCTTGGCAACAACAGCGCGATGCAGATAACGACGGTAGACAGCGTGCACAGGTAGGCAGTTGAATAGTTTAAATAATGCGGCAGAAGCGCTGATCGCGTTTGAAAGAAAATTTGACGATTTTCTCAAAATAAAGGAAAATCACTGGCAAAATGATGCCTGGCAAGCCAAGGGTAAATCCAAACAAATCCAGAAGCACAGTCACGGGCAATTGTCAGAAGATCTAGACAATAAGGCTTAAACAGACAGTTTGAGATGGCACAATAAAAATAGTTGTGATTCTTGCAGCAAAAGTAAGAGGGCTTTTTAAACAAGAACAGCAGCTTTCTATTAAAGCGCAAAGGTGGCAAGATAATGAAATAAAAATCCTGTTGTGCGGTTGCCAGTCATAGAATTCGAAGCTTGAATTCAATCTATCTATCCACTTCCAGGATTTAGATAGAGAGCAATATACAAGCTGAAATGTACATACCACAGGGCTTCTGCTGCCACAGGATTGTTGCTGCCACAGGGTTGCTGATGCCTTGAGAAGAAAAGCAAAGTTGGAGGAGTAAATTGTATACCACAGTCCAATTCAGTTGTGGTATCATCCAGGGGTGGAGGTCAATTCCAACCCCATCCTCGTCGCCAATGTAAAGAAGATATCTCCAATCCAAGTATATAGTTGAAGTAAGTCTTTATTAGTCAGAAGTGAAGAGACCTCCAGCTCCTTCCACAGCTTCCTCTGTACTATCTGCTATTCACATCATAACATTCTAACCTCCTAGCAACATTCCCACAATTCTAATAAGCATAGATCCCAACAATAAGGTTTGTGGGAGTGCAGTCAGATTGAATGGTAGGAGTTGGTGGAATGTTGCTAGGGTGGTGAAATGCAAAGGTGAGCAGGATGTGAGTGATATCCAAACGGAGGAAATGTTGGAGCAAGGAGATAGTGGTTTTCCTGGCTCTAGCACCTCAAATTTGTTCCAGTCAAAGGGCCAAACCCATTTCACCTTCTTCTCATGATAACAGTGTTGGAGTATGCAGGGGTGAACGGGTGAGAAGGTTACTGATTAGGTATAGGTGATTCTGCCAGCAGGTCTTCGCAGTTCCTTTTCTAGTATGTTATAGTTCCTTTTAATGATTTATTGTTATTTTGTTCCCAGGTTTAGTTCCTTCATTTTCATGGGACTAAAGAATTAGGTGGGTGGGTTATCTATGTAAGGGGAGAAGTAATCTAGTATTGGGTCATAACAAAGGTGTTCCATAAATATGGAACGTTTTGGTGAATGCACGATCTTGTATTTAACGGCAGTTGGAAACCGGGTGAAGCTGGTAGGTTGCGTAACCACAGCAGCTCCATCGGAAATAAAGATCTTCACTACAGTTCCACATCTAGGTGTCATTTCTGGGGGAGCAATTACCTTGTGGGCCCCATCACCATCTTAAATTGATAGATTTTCTAGAGCTTTTCGGGAATAACAGTTTTTAGTTTTCTTGGCACTAAGGACTGAATCAATGTGCCAACTTGAATAAGACAACCAGTTGGACTGCAATCAATACACAACCCACTGAGCAATGTTTGTATAAAATGTGTTTTTGGGAACGATCAGTCCCATAAGACAAGACAGTGAGACTTTATTGGAAAACCAAATCCTTTTTCATGAATGAATCACACACTCAAGGGGCACTGGTACACAGAATATGCATTTTAAAATGTTTATTTTAAAAGCCCGGTCTAGTTTATACAATACAATAGGAATAGTAACCACACAGAGTTTAAACAATAAACAGCGAGAAAAATAAACTAATATTGTGAACAGCAAGAAATATTCCAGCACAGTTATTTTATTTCTTGCATTAACAACCTCTTTTGCTACTTCTAAGCAATATGGTAGCACATAAGTATCCTGTCTTGAGTTTCAAAGGTAATGTGCTCTCCATACCCTATTTAGAACAACAGGTACCAGATTCAGAACAACAGGACCTATTTGTTCTGTCTGACTAGCAATCCTGCTGTTTCTGTCCTCATTCTTTTTAATGCCATTCTGGGAGGTATGGAAATCCCCTGTACTTGGCTGGGAGCAGAGATAGTGCCAATTTACAAAAAGGGCTCTCCTCTTCTCCCAGCCAACTACAGGCCGATTAGCCTCATAGACGTTCCCCAAAAACTTTTCTCTCGTCTCCTTTTGGATCAGCTCCTTTGATGGATGGAGGCAAATGAAATCCTTAGTCCTCTCCAGGCTGGCTTCAGAAAAAACACGTCCACCATGGACCAGATCTTCCGCCTCATCCTCCTGTACTGGAAAACGGTGAGGATTTAGGGGGGGGGGGCTATACATGGTGTTCGTGGATCTGAGGTCAGCCTTTGATTTGGTCCCCCGGAAAAAACTATGGGAGGTCTTAAAGGGGCTGGGTGTTCCCACCCAGCTGCTGCACGCCATAATCAGGCTCCACGATGGCAACTACGCGCAGGTCAGGTGTGGGAGGGATGGAGCGCTGTCATCAAGGTTTCCCGTTCTCAGAGGGGTAAGTCAGGGGTGCGTCTTGGCGCCGACCCTGGTTTGCCTCTTTGTCAACAGAGTTATATATCACCTTGATGACGTTAAAGATAACGACGCTCCTTCTTTGGCAGGCAGGAGGGTGCCAGCCATTATGTTTGCTGACGACACCCTCCTGCTTTCCAAAAGCCCAATGGGGATCCAAAGGATTTTGGATGGATTTGGTCTTTTCTGTAGGCAACATGGTCTAGAGATCAATACAGAGAAGACCAAATTCATGATTTTCAACCCACCACCAAAGAGCAGACCCAATCCCACTCTGGGTACAGTTAGCCTGGAAAGGGTTACAACTTTTCAATACCTGGGGGTAACTCTGCATGAGAGCCTGTCTTAGGACCCCCAGATAGTGAAATCCCGGCTAAAGCTGACTCAATTATCTGGTGCAATTCTGAAGGTTGTAAATACTTCAACCTTCAAACCTATCAGTCCGGCACTAGAACTGTACAAAACGCAAGCCAAAGCGGCTGCAATGTACGGTAGTGAGCTGTGGGGGTACAGAGCAGGCCCGGTTCTCGCCAGAGTAGAAAATATCTTTCTCAGACGCCTTCTGGCCCTCCCTCGTAGCACACCCCTGATTCCCTTGAGATTGGACGTGGGCTTAGCCTCCATCGCTGCTGAGCTGGAATCTAAGCCAGTAAGATTCTGGCACAGGATCTGGTCCACCAGCGAGCTTGAACATTACAGGAGTGACCTTACCCATGTAATGGCCTTGAACCACCGAGATAGAATTCCATGGCTGGCCTTAGTTAAGAAGGAATTGTATCGTCTTAAATTGCCTGAGCTCTGGGAGGTTCCAGCATCGGGCTGCCAAATGCTATCCCGGAAACGATTAGTCCAAATTTACAAGGAAAAAAGCCTGGACTCACTTTTGACCTCAACTAATAACGGCACCCTCACTGAACGTTTTTTGCAATCCAAAAACTCCTATGAATCTGAGGGTTTTATGGATATTATTTTTCCAATTTTAGCCAGGAAACTGTTTATACAGTGGAGGTTTGGCACTTTACCTATTAAAACTTTTACCTCCAAATGGCTGCAGAGCGATGATAAAATCTGTCTGGGTTGTAATTCCCATGATGAGGAAGAAACCCACCTTTTTTTCTTCTGTCCTGCATATTACAGACCAAGGAAATATTGGCTGGTCCCCCTTTGCAGGAATTTGGGTTCAGGAGCCATAAAGATGCTTACAGAGTTTTAATAACTAGTACTCTGCCTCACATAGTTTTTGCTGTGGCTAAATTCATCATGGCTATGTGGCATATCAGGAAAAAAATTGTTAATTGCACAAAACTCTAAACTATGAACTTGTTCTTACAATCATGGACTGTGCTTTTTAATTAATTCATGCATGTTTTTCCCCTGATTATGGAATGTCTCTTTTTTTCCCTCATCATGTTTGGAACGACCCTCTACTCATTTTATCTAATGTGTTTTTAAAATTGTAATTCTTTTTAAATGGTTGTTAAAATGCATACTCGTGTATCTTTTATGGTCTTATAGACCGAAATAAAGAATTTTTGGATTGGATTGGATTGGACTAATATTGTGAACAGCAAGAAATATTCCAGCACAGTTATTTTATTTCTTGCATTAACAACCTCTTTTGCTACTTCTAAGCAATATGGTAGCACATAAGTATCCTGTCTTGAGTTTCAAAGGTAATGTGCTCTCCATACCCTATTCAGAACAATAGGTACCAGATTCAGAACAACAGGACCTATTTGTTCTGTCTGACTAGCAATCCTGCTGTTTCTGTCACAGAGCAGCTGTGTGTATCAAAGAACAAACACAGCCTCTCGGGCAGCCGGTGACGGCCACTCACCGGTTACAACAACCTTTGATTAGAGTGGGTGCTGAAGCCATACTGTCTTGTCTTGATAGCACTGGCCCCCTCTAACTTCTAGCTATCTGCATTCGCTTTTATAATACTTAATCAGAGGTCTGTTAACAACTGTCACAATAAACAGTCCATACAAAGTAGTGCAGTACATTTTCAGCTAGTTCAAATGATAAAACTATGCTGTTTGAGAGAAAACATAAGTAACATGCAATCAACAACTTTCTAGAAGCTCTGTTTGTTTATTACGGGTAATAAAGATATGCTTCAGCAGAAATGATTAAATAACTAATGTATTCACATAAACTTGACTATCACATTTTCATGAAACAATTGAAGAACAAAACAACATGTTAAGAATGTGCATTCGTTGAATGATAGTTGTTAATTTCTTGATTATATGACTAACATACATTTCATAACAAAATGAAAAGTCCCTGGCGAGAAAAATTAAAGAGTTTATGGCAAATTCCGGCATCGTGTACAGCTTGGTGTCCCCAGTTGCTGGTCGCTGCTCTCCCTCACCGCAGTGTTGTTGCATGAATGTGGTTCCGCAGGTTTGGGCAGCTCCTGAGTGACTCAAAAGAGCTATCTTGTGCCAGGATTGGTATGGATTTCAGAGGTGTTAAGTGAGGTCTAGACGGATGTGTCCACAATTTTGCGTGGCAGACCACATTCAACTTGTTTTGTATTTTTGAAAACCGTTTCTGGCATCCCTGATCCTGAAGAACCTATCAATCTGCAAACCTGAGAGTGAAGACCCACCACTGGTCTCCAAATACTGTGGTGTCAAGTGGATAGCCCCTTCTGAACCCCCTGCACAAGGCCCTACTGTTGGCAGAATATTATCTTTTTTTTTTTGGTTTAAATCATTTTTATATGCATTTCAAGAAATAAAACACAAAACACAGCAGGCATTGTAAGTCTCGGGGAACACACCCCGTCTCTGACCCGCGCCCCCCGCACCCCAAGGGTGGTCAACATGCAACCAGGAATGAAAGATGTGTCCATGCGAGCGGGCGTGGGCTTGGTGCAGATCGGCAGTGCCTCGAACAACCCCAACTGAACAGTCCCCCCTCCCCCCAATCTCCCCCGCCCCCCGCCCTGGATCCCTCCCCCTCCGGTGTGGTCACTATTCTGATGGCCATTGTACCAGCTATCGAATCTGAAAGCTCTAGGTGGGTGTGGCAGATGGTCTCTGGAATTCGTCAGCAAGCCGGAGAACCTTGAGGTATTTTGGGCAGGTCAGCTCATTAAATTCAGCGGATAAAAGGTCCACCAGGGATTGCCAAGTATCAAGGAACATGTCTTGCGTAAAGGTGAGGGAGGCCTGTATCCTTTCCATGCCCATCGTGTACCAGAGCTTATGGAGCCACCCCGTATGTGTGGGTTTTTTCGTGTGGAGCCCCATAGCGAAAGGACGTGTTGTGTCGCCGCCCCCACTGCCAGCCCCATTTGTTTACCTCTGAGTGATTTGAGTGGGAAGGTGATTTTGTTGGGTAGTCCCAGTAATGTGTAAGCCGGGAAGCGTGGGATTTCTGTATCAAAGTATTTATCTATGTCCCTAAGTACCTGCTCCCAAAAGTCCTGCACCTCTGCGCATTCCCAGGGTATGTGGGTTAGAGTGCCTACTTGTCCGCAACCCCTACAGCACAGTCACGGCGAGGGTTACTTTGGTGAAGCTGTGCTGATGTCAGGTGCCAATAGTAAGCTATCTTGACTGCTGATTCCTTAATAGCCAGATTCCTAGCGGTGTGGTGGGCCCTATAATATATATCTTGCCACTCCTTATCAGTGACGGATCGATCTAGTTCTCGCTCCCATCTTTTCTGACCCGCTGAACGCGAGGTGGGAAGCGGCGGGCATAGCATTTTGTACAGATCTGTTATCGCTTGTTTATCTGTCTTCTTGGCGTGAAGCTAATTTTCAAAAGGTGTGAGGTGCCTACTGACCTGCGGTAACATGTCTCTGCTCATGAGCCAGTGTCAGATTTGAAAGTATTGGAAGCCGTGGGAGTGCGTAGGCCTCATGCAGGGTTTGCATCGGCATAAAACCTTCCAGGTCGAATAGGTGACCAGCTGACCTGCAGTCGAAGACCTCCATTGAGGGAAAGAGCCATGGACCATGCCCGGCTCAAAGGCTGGGTGGTCGAACAAGGGTGTCAGTGGTGATGGATAAGTAGTGAGGCCCCTAGTCACTGCCACCTCGTCCCACACCTGCAAAATAGTGCATTTGATAGGTGATTTCTTCATGTATGCGGGGGTCCTGACGCCTCAAGAATGGGACCCGCCATAGTGGCATTTGGGCCATTGCACGGTCTTGGAACAGCCACCTCTTTTCAGATTCTGGGCGGTGCCATTCCAAGAGATATCTGAGTTGTGCTGCCTGAAAATATCTCTGGAGGTCCGGAACTCCCAGTCCGCCAACCGGCGAGGCGTGTCCGATGAGGTCTCTGTGTAGCCGCGGTCTCTTACCGGCCCAGACAAACTGTCGGATGGCATCCTGAAGTTTATTAAGCAGGCCTATTGGGGGTGTGACTGGCAATGTCTGGAATAAATACAGTACCCTCGGCAGCAGAGACATTGTTATCGCTGCTACTCGCCCCAACCAGGAGAGCGAGTGTTGGCGCCATTTTGCTAGTTCGCCCAGAAGTTGACTGAGGAGAGCTGAATAGTTCTGTTCCACTGTTTGCGCAGTGCTAGGCGTTAGTGATATGCCCAGATAGGGCACCGACATGCTGGAGGCGAGCCCCCCTAGGCTTTAAGGCAGTCTGCTAGACGCACGGGCATTACGCCCCAGTGGGAGTACCAGAGACTTCCCGATGTTCATTTTAAACCCCGATACTTTCCCAAACGCCTCCATTTCCGTTAAAAACGCTGGGATCGACTTGATAGGGTCCTCCACTGCTACGAGGATATCGTCCGCATAGAGGCTTATGGTCTGTGCTTCCCCCCCAAATTTGACTCCGGCAATCGCTGGGTTGTCTCTGACCCTTTGTGCGAATGGCTCGATGTAAAGAGCGAAAAGCAATGGGGAGAGAGGGCACCCCTGTCTGGTCCCCCTTTGGATGTCAAATGGTTTGGAGCACACCCCATTGACCCGAATGACCGCTTGTGGGGCAGCGTAACAACTAGCGACCCAGGTACGGAAACGTTCTCCCACTCCAAAGCGTGCCAGGGTGGTGTCTAGGTACCCCCAGTCAACCCTGTCAAGCGTCTTTTCCGCGTCGACCGATACGAGGACTGCGTCCGAGTCATTGAAGTGGGCCTTGTCTTTGACATGCAGCAAACGTTTCGTATTGTCCGCACATTGCCTATTTGGGATAAATCCTGCCTGATCAGGTTCAATGACGCCTGGCAGCAGTCTAGTGGTAGTAAAGTGTCTGTTCGAGGGAAGTGTCATAATAAAAGGCCATGTCTAGCTTGCCTTTAGTTCCTAAAGGCAAGAGGGACATCTAGCACTGCACAGGGCCCTAAGCTTAAGATAAGTAAACCTGTCTATGGCAGTGGCGCCCAACTTGTCAGAAATAAAGGTATATTCTAAAACAATACTTCCTCTGGGAACAAGTCCTTCACCGTTTTTGCACTCCAGGTCCTTTATTCATAAAGGAATGATCTTTCGGCAGTGAGCAGGCTGAGTGGATGCTGCTCAAGGGACGGCTCTGGAATATGGAGTATAGGAAGTGAGAAACGTTTTCTGAATCAATCCCAATCCAGTTGTGTGCTAGCAACTGTACTAATTCCAGCCCTCTCTCCCGCAAAGGGGGGCTACGGAAGGGTGAGGGCGAGGGCGAAGGATCTGTCCAATCAGAAGGAGCGAGCAGTGTTGCAGCACAAGGAAATGATAGATTCAGCCCTTTAAAGACCCAGAGACAGGAAGTGAATGTTCACCATCTGGGATAGGAAAGCAGTAGTGAAAAAGATAAGAAAAGTCGCCATTTTAGAATGGTGCAAAGCAAACCCTTCCCAAGACATTCTGGGAGCAAGGCTGCGGAAATATGGGAAGACGACTTGCAGGAAAATGGCTCCCCGACATGATGATGGCCACTAGAGGATTTGTTATTTTTGTTCCCCAGGCGTGAGGTAAAGTGTATTAATGCCCCCGCAGAGTGTCATACAGGGAGCCGCAGTTCCACAACTGGAACTGCGGTGTACAAGAGTCGCCAATATATGCAGGTGTCGCAGAACGCACCCACGATGCAGAGACAGCAACAGCGGGAGATTGGGTGGACACGCATCGTGCCCAAGAGGAGGAGGGAGGGGCTGCGGGTTGAACAACAGCCCATTGCGGTGAAGGTGGAGGTGTCACGGGCTGGATCACGGCCCGCAGCATAACATTATCCTACTCAGCACAGCGAGTAAAAATTCCCGCTCTAATGAATGGAAAACTTTGGTGGCATCTAGGAAGACAGCCACTGCTTCCCCCCTCAGGATTCAGTTGGTGTATTAAAACAAAGAGGAATCTTAAGTCATGGGCAATTGAACAGTCTAGGTTTAAGCCCACCTGGTCCAAGAGGATAATGTGGTGAGGAGCTGTAGCAGTCTCTTTTGTCAGGATCTTTTAGCGTCTATATTAATGAGAGATAGAATTGATATGACTCTTGTGTAGGAATTTTGTTTGGTTTACTTAGTGCTACAAATATCATTTACCTAAGCAATCCCTGTTGTTAGTGCTTTATTGTGTACTTGTAATGGTCTTATGACCAATAAGACTGAAATGATTTATACAGTTCGATGGGGAGCCCATGGCCCCCTGGTGGATTACACGTGGGCATATTGACGATGACTGATATAATTTTATCTAGAGTGATAAGGGTGGCAAGGAAATGTTGCTTTGTGTTGCTGAGTCATACAGGCATTACTTCGTTAAAGTAGACAGCACAATCTCCTTTTGAAGGTAATGTCCTGGAGGTGTAGAGATTGAAACAATGTGTTAAAAACTCTGCTAGGATATCGCTTGCATCATATTTAATTTCCTCATTAATATCTTCCAGTTGAGTGATATGTTGGGTCACCCAAAGTTGGTATATTACTGAAGCCAGGGTTCTACCAGTCTGACCCAGCCAAGACCGAAGTGTTGGCAATTACTACAACGGTGAATCCCCGGTTGGATAGTTTCTGACCCCTAGAGTTAGGTTCCCCCCGGCACAATGCCTGCAATAAAAAGCCTGGGCATTAAGCTGGAGAACAATTCTCTCATTTTCAACCATGCATACAGTGGTCATGCCAATGAATTTGTCAGTACTGGATTATGGAAATGCCCTGTATATTGGTCTCCTCAATGAGCTGCTTGGAAAGCGCCAGATAACAATAAACGATGAAGCAAGATTACTGTTCAATTTGCCGAGATGGACGCATGCTACCCCATTGTTGCAACAACTCCACGGGTTTACAGGTAAACACAGGGTTATTTTTAAAGGCTTGTGCATTGCCTACAAGACACTGCATGGTACTGTGCCAGTTTATATTTAGGAATGCCTGAGGTACTATGTTCTCAGTCGCTGAAACGATCTTGCTGACGCACATTTTAATAAGGCAACCGTGGGCTGCCAGTCTTTTTCAGTCTTGATACCACAGATCTGGAATGGATTGCCAGAAGGCTTGAGGAAAGACACCGCCCTCCTTCATTTTCGGGAAAAAAGCCTTAAAAAGTTCTTATTCAAACACACCTGGCAGTAACATGTTAGTACAACCTTCAGGTAAGCGCCAAGAGAGTAATGGTATTTGTGAGCTATAGAAGTGCTATTAACATTATTCCCTTACTTGTCATTTGAGATGTCATCAGTGATGTCATCAGTGATGTCACTGACCTTGTCATGAATGATGTAATATGTGACATCATCAACAGTGGATTGCGGGTGCGCGAGTTATAGTTAGTACAACTAACTATATGGAGGAATTTCAATGGTTTTGTACGAGTGAAATGTCCAGCTAACTATAACACCCCTAAAACCAATGTTTTTTTCAGTGAATTTCTAAGGTTTTTTAAATGCTAATTCCTAACTATAACATGTCTGAAACCTTTGGTTTTGTCAGAGAATTTCTAAGGTTTTTTAAATGATAATTCTTAACTATAACATGTTTGAAATCTATGTTTTTTTTCAGTGAATTTCAAAGGTTTTTTAAAAGCTAATTCCTAACTATAACATATCTGAAACCTATGGTTTTTTCAGTGAATTTCAAAGGTTTTGTAAATGACAATTTTTAAATGTATTAATTGTTATATTTATTTGCTTGATACTGACTTACTACATTTTTTAAACTATTTATTTTTAGATATTTTATTTTTTTAATTACATTATAATTACATTATACATTACATTACAAAATATACTTTCTCAGAATGAATTACTTTAGTTTAAATACTTTGCAAATAGGCAATAAACTTTTAAGTACAGTAGTTACAGTTGTTGCAATGGGCAACTCAATTTCAAACCCAATGCAACATTGAGATCAATGTGAATTTCTAGTTAAATGCAGTTAGTTACTTTATGGATTTCTTTTCTAACCACAGGACTGGATACTAGATTCAGTCCTTGAACATCTCCTGTAAACAGTTGAGTAAAAGCGTTTTGGTTACAGTAGTGATTTTTAAGGAATATTATTGTTTATAAAAGTTGACACTTCAAACCTTTTTCACATAGAATCACCAATGTTATCCTAGGGGAGGAAATTCACTTAGCAGGTAAATAGTGTTATTGTTACTTTTTCTTACTCAGTGGTGGATGCTGGATCCAGCACTAGTGCATCTCCTGTAAACAGTTGAAAGAAAGCGTTTAAGTCATACAGGCGATTTTTAAGGAATATTTTTAGTTTGTGAAAATATACACTTAGAAACTTTTCTTGTGAAAATCAGACAATGGATTCTTATGGAAGGAAATACAAGTTACTGGTAAGTACGGTTAGAATTACTTTTCAGGGTCAGTGCTGGGCTAAAAGATGCAGCACTGTGTTCTCTACTCATAACAGGTGAGTAAATCAGAATTCGTTGTTCGGATGATTTTAGGTGAATATTTTAAAGTTCCAAAACTCCACACTTTCCAAGTGAAATCAGTCAATGTTAGGCTATGGAAGGAAATTCAAGTTACTGGTAGGTGTGGTTAGAATTACTTTTCAGGATCAGTACTGGGCTCAAAGATGCAGCACTGAGGTCTCTCCTGATAATAGGTGAATAAATCAGAATTCGTTGTACATCCAATAACCGCCACAGCACTGCATAGCAGAGAGATGTAAAAAGGGGCACGGCCTGCACCACCTCTCTTAAACGCAGCGCAGTGACGCAGTGGCGCTTCCTGGAAGCACCTGGTGTGCTACTTGGCCCCCATGTTCCTCAGGTTTGAAGTGGAATTTTTGCTCCAACTTAAAACGTGCCACAGGGCGTGTTTGCACACATCACGTCAGGCCCCTTCACCACTGTGTAAACGCGCCCTATTACCATTCTAAGTTGAGAGATTAAGTCCCCTTCAAACCTAAGGGTCCCTAGGGTCAAACTAGCCCACTAGGTACCTCCAGTAAGCGCCACAGAGCTGCGTTGCAAAGAGGTGTAAAAAGGGGCGTGGCCTCTGAACACCTGTCTACAACGCAGCTCCCTGGCGCATACTGGAGATACCTGTTGGGCTCTTTGGCCCTCAGGGACCATCAGTATTGAAAGAGAATTAATTCCCCAACTTAAAACGCTCCACAGGGCGCGTTTGCACAGAGGTGAAGGAAGGGGGCGTTGCCTGAGGTGATATGTCTGCAAACACACCCTGTGGCGCATTTTAAGTTAGAGAATTAATTCCTCCTCAATCCTGTGGGACCCTGGGGGCCAACTAGCCCACCATGTACCTCCAGTATGCGCCAGGAGGCTGCGTTGCCGAGAGGTGTTGAGAGGCCACGCCGATGGTGCTTACTGGAGGTACCTGCTGGGCTAGTTGGGCCCCAGGCACCCTCGGTATTGACAAGGAATTAATTCCCCAACTTAAACCGCGCCACAGGGCGTGTTTGCACACATGTGAACTCAGGCCCCACCCCCTCCCTTCACCACTGTGCAAACGCGCCCTGTGGCACGTTTTAAGTAGGATGATTAACTCCCCTTATATACTGAGGGTCCGTGGGGTGCAACTAGCTGACCAGCTACCTACAGTAAGCGCCACAGAGCTGCTTTGCAGAGAGATGTAACAAGCATTTGCAATGCAATAGGTCTCGCATTAGGAAAGTTTGAGCTATTGGTATTGTAAATGACACATTTTTTATTTATGTGTTGGTTTTGAAAATAGCAAACTTAATTGCTTTGTCATTTACAATGCCAATAGTTTTAACTGTTGCAAATGTGACACCTATAGCATTTGTAATGCAATATGTGTTGTATTTACGTGACTTAGATGTATTTATATTTCAAATAACAATGGCTTTTACAGTTTTTAATAATTAATACTGAAATAAAAGTTATTTTAATTTATAATAGCAGTAACTTAAACTTTTGTAAGAAAAAATGGTGAAGAATATGTTAATTGTATTTTATTGTGACGAAAATCCAAGAACAGAAGTGACATATTAACATCTATTTGTGACATTTGTAATAAAGCTTGAAACATTGAGAGAACATATTTGAACCAGTTGTTGAATGGTTGCACAGATTGATGCTGTGGTGGCGCTGAGTGATGTTGTGGTGACGATGAGTGATGCTGTGGCGTTCATTGATGCTGTGGTAGCGCCTAGTGAGTTGTATTTCCCATGAGTGATGCTGTGGTGGTGCTGAGTGATGCTGTGGCGAAGCGATAGATAGAGAGAGGGCAATAGATAGATAGAGTGATGGCGATGGAGTGAGTGTGATAGATAGATAGAGTGTATTTATGTTGCATTGAATAGTGTAAGTCTGAGGTGTGTAGTTATACGGCACTGAGTGGTATTATGTGGAGTGTATTTACGTTGCATTGAGAAGAGTAATTATAAGGGGTGTAATTATGTGGCACTGAGTGGTAATATGGGGAGTGTATGTTGTATTTAGTAGAGTAATTATGTGGCACTGAGTGGTATTTGGAGTGTATGTTGCATTGAGTGCAGTGTAAATATGTAGCATATTATGTGGCACTGAGTGGTATTGTGTGGAGTGTGCGTTGCATTCAGTAGAGTGTACTTATGTGGCACTGAGTGGTATTTGGAGTGTATGTTGCATTGAGTGTAGTGTAATTATGTGGCAGGTAATTATGTGGCACTGAGTGGTATTTGGAGTGTATGTTGCATTGAGTGCAGTGTAATTATGCGGCGTGTAATTATGTGGCACTGAGTGGTATTTGGAGTGTATGTTGCATTGAGTGCAGTGTAATTATGTAGCATGTAATTATGTGGCATTGAGTGGTATTGTGTGGAGCGTATGTTGTATTCAGTAGAGTGTAATTGTGTTGTGTGTAATTTTGTGGCACTGAGTCATATTGTTTGGAGTGTATGTTGCATTGAGTGTAGTGTAATTATGCGGCGTGTAATTATGTGGTACTGAGTGGTATTTGGAGTGTATGTTGCATTGAGTGCAGTGTAATTATGTAGCATGTAGTTTTGTGGCACTGAGTTGTATTGTTTGGAGTGTATGTTGCATTGAGTGCAGTGTAATTATGTGGCATATAATTATGTTGCACTGAGTGGTATTTGCAGTGTATGTTGCATTGAGAGCTGTGTAATTATGTGGCTGTGCAGTGTGTGTGAGGTAGGGCAGTGTGTGAGGCAGCGCAGTGTGTGTGTGAGGCAGCGCAGTGTGTGTGTGTGTGTGTGTGTGTGTGTGTGAGGCAGCTCATTGTGTGTGTGTGAGGCAGCGTGTGTGTGAGGCAGCGCAGTGTGTGTGTGTGAGGCAGCGTGTGTGTGTGTGTGAGGCAGTGTGTGTGTGGCAGCACAGTGTGTGAGTGGCAGCGCAGTGTGTGAGGCAGTGCGTGTGTGAGGCAGTGCAGTTCATGTGTGAGGCAGCACAGTGTGTGTGAGGCAGCGCAGTGTGTGAGGCAGCGCAGTGTGTGTGAGGCAGCGCAGTGTGTGTGAGGCAGCGCAGTGTGTGTGAGACAGCGCAGTGTCCAATGTGTGGAAGGCCCTGGTTACTTCAGCATGAATGACGCACCTGCACTTCATAGCAGCTAGATTTAGACCAGCACTGCAGGATTATAAACACCTTGGAAGCCTTTGAATCGTCTGTACATCCAGTTCTAGGGTCACAAGACGCATTCTGTTGTTTTATCTATTTCCAATACACGTGGCTGTGTTTATATGTGACGGGGTACTGCTTGACCCAAAACATGGGCTTCAAACGTCTGGTCGCAGAGCGGTGCAGCCGCCTGCAGGCTGGAAGCACACGGCTTGATATGGAATGATTTATATTTAAACAAAAACAAGCTGCGAGCAAACACTTTAAAGAGCCAGCCCTGCTAGCATTAGTGTTAATGTATTGACAGTGTTTTGTATCATATAAATGAGCAGAGTAATACGTGCAGGGATGATTTGGAACAGCTGGGCTAATGCACGCGATCGCAAAAAGCAGCAGGTTAGTTTTTGTAGCGCCAAAGAGGTGTGTGCAAATGTATGTAAGTGCTTTGGTGCCGGGCGATCCACAAGCTGCGAGCAAATACTTTAAAGAGCCAGCCCTGCCAGCATTAGTGTTAATGTATTGGCAGTATTTTGTATCACATAAACGAGCACGGTAAGTGCAGAGATGATTTGGAACAGCTGAGTTAATGTGCACACTCGCAAAAAGCACCAGGGCAGTTTTTGTAGCGCCAAAGAGGTGTGCGCAGATGTATGTAAGCGCTTTGGTGCCGGGCATTCCACAAGCTGCAAGCAAATACTTTAGAGAGCCAGCCCTGCCAGCAATAGTGTTAATGTGTTGGCAGTGTGTGTCTTGTGTTCGCACTGAAGGCCTCAGACCAATTGTGAGTCCTCTCAACGGCTGGAAAAACATGGTTGGGGTGTTGGGGGGGGGGGGTTAAGGGTGGGAGTAAGTGAAGGAGCAGAAATGGGGCGAGCAAAATAAAGCCGCAAGAGGAGCTAGAAAAAAAGTACGGGGATTTTAAAAGCAGCTATAGGAAAGCTGCTAATGGGTTAGCTGGCAAAAGCATACGTTTTCAAAGCACGAGCTAAGGGAGACGTACCTGCAGCATGTAGGGGGCCACCAGAAATGCATTAACACCTTGCTTGTAAAACAGGATCAAGTGTAGCCGCCACCAAGTCTGGAGTGGTGTGAAACGTTGCAATAGTTACTAAATGTGTTTGAATGCGAGTCTGCCATCGCACAAGAAAGAGAAAATTGTCTCCTTGTAAATAAAGATCGTTATCATAGGTAGGAGATGCAAATGTGGCTTTGATGCAGTTGCACATATGGGTGATGTTTACACAACAATCTGGCAAATTTGTACCAGAGATAAAAATGTTGTACGAAAGTTTTTTTTTTGCGCTTTCACGTTTAGTTTTTTAAGAAAGCGTAAGAAAATACTCTACCCAACACTGCTTCCTTAAGTAAAATAGACTCGACATCATCATGGACCAGAAACTATTGAAAGTAAAGTAGTTACGGAGAGATTACGTTATTTTTGCGCAGGATGACAAAATATTGATCTGATGCCACGATTTTTGTATTTTTCAGTAAAGAGAGGAAACAGGGTGTTGCTTCTAGCAGTCCTACAAAGGCCAACGTTATTGGCAGTGTTAATTTGTAAATTAGTGTTCAACAGCTAAAGCTCCGTTTTACAATAGAGTTAAGTTCCATAATAAGAACATCTCAAAGTCAGTCTAAAAAGGCAATTTACAGGATGGGCATCCTGCTGGACTTAAAAAAAACACAAAAACAACTATGACAATGACAACAAGCAGTGGCTGCGAAATCAAACAAGCTGTTTGCCGCGAAAGTGAAACGAGACGCATCGGGAGCAGCAGCCTTTGATGTGCCGGCCGGCCATGCAGTGAATATTTGGGGAAGAAAAATGCAGGCATGAGGCAGAGCGCACCATATGCAGAGGGAGGGGGTGAGCCGAGTGCAGGAGAAATGCTGCTGGCAGGGGGAAGGCTCGGGCAAGCTCGTGCATGAGGAGCTTGTCACGTGATTCTATTCTCGTGAACTGTTTGAAATCGGCCTTTTAGGAATTTTCGGGTTTAGCAGTAATAGGTTCGAGTAAACTCGACCTAAAAAGGGGCATGGCCTCAGAACACCTATCTGCAACGGAGCTTCCTGGCGCATACTGGAGGTACGTGGTGGGCTAGTTAGCCCACAGGGACCCCCAGTATTCAAGGGGAAATTGTTCCCCCTCTGCAAACGTGCAAGGGGGCGCATTTGCAGAGTGGTGCAATAAGGGGGCGCGGCTTTCGGCCCCATCCTGTATTTTATTTTTTGAAGGGGATCTGTGTAGCCCCCCTTCTTTTTCGAATTTTTTGGCCCTGGGGACCCCATTTCCCAGGGCCAGCCCCCAATTTTGTTTTAAACCATTTCAAAATTGGGAAGGGGGCCACGTGGCCCCCTCCTAAGGCCATAATCTGCCCCGGGGACCCCATACCCCGGGGCATGGGCCATTTTTTGTATTCTTTTATCAATGGGAGGGGGCTGACTTGCACCCCTCCTGTGGCCACTTTTGGCCCCGGGGACCCCATCCCCTGGGGCCGGCCCTTTCAAAAAAAACATTTTTGTTTAAAAAAATTTCCTTTTGGGGAGGGGGGCCGCGTGGACCCCCTCCCGGGCCACTCATAGCCCCGGGGATCCCATCCCCCAGGGCTGGCCCACTCCTTTGGGGACTGTGGGGGGGTCCCAATCCCCCCACGGTCCCAGCCAGCTCTCCGCATCCTGCGGGAGCCGGCATTGCTTTTCCACATGGGGAGCAGCTAACATGCTGCTCCCCAATCTTCTTTGCTATTTGGAAGAGAGAGCAGGTTTCCTGCTTTCTCTTCCAAATAGCAAAGCAGTTTGCAATGACAGGGTGGGAGCCAAGAGGCTCCCGCCCTGTCATTGCAAACGACAGTGTCCCGGGGGTGGCACCCCAGGACACTGCAGGAGCCGGCCCTGGGGGGTGGCAGTCCCCAGGGCCTGTACAAGGCTTCGGGAGGAGGACCCCGTGGCCCCCCTCCCACATTTGTAAGAAGCCCTGGGGGTGGCGGTCCACAGGGCTGGGGGACTTCAGAGCCCCCCCACACCTAATATGTAGTAGCCCTGGGGGTGGTGGTCTCCGGGGCTGGGGGGGCCTGAGAACCCCCTACATAATTTTCAAAAGCCCGCGGGGTGGCGGTCCCCGGGGCTGGGGTTTTAATAAGCCCCGGGGGTGGCGGTCCCCGGGGTTGGGGGGGCCTGAGAGCCCCCCCTATATAATTTTTTTAATCCCCGGGGTTGGAGGTCCCTGGGGCTGGCGGGCCTCTCTGGGCCCCCCTTTACATATAGTCCATTGCCCCCGGGAATTGGCCCCCCGGGGGCTAAAAACCAAAGATTCACGGGAACCTGTGCTTCTTTTTTTAAAAATGTCGGCCGAAATTCACACTGGGTACATGAACCTTGACGATTTTTAAAAAAAAGATATGCTTTTTTTGGCCCTGAGCAGGTCTAGGGGGTCAGGGTGTTTCTACCCTGCCCCCTTTCCGTGTTTTGCAGTGTTTTTTGGGGGGGTTTCTTGTGCCACGAAACGCGTTGGCGATTTGGAAAAACTTCTAATGCAGAGTGTCACACCAGCTGTGCTGTAACTTCCGAAAATAAAACGAAAAGCATACCTACCTTTTGTGGCTTCTCTGAGGGGGCAACTCTTGTGTGTGAATACATTTGACGGCTGGTCCGGCCGTGGAGAAGCCCTACTGCATGAAAGCGGTCCTGTGGTGGTATTTACAGACAATCACCGCGTTGGGAAAAGGAGGTCGTTTTTGGAACGTGGTTAAAATACAGCGCAATGTGAGTTGGACACTTTGGCATACCCACTTGGGCTTTATCAGTCTACAACGGCAACAACGCAATTGGCAACTCACTAGAGGACTACTAAATGTGTACTACTGAGACCATGAGGCTCTGCGAGGAGGCGACGCCCATTGGGGCGGGAATCAGAATTGAAATATTAAGTACACACCTTGCCCTGCGCTGTTCTAACAAGACTTGCCTATGAGAAAGTGCGTGTAGCACGAAACGCGTCAGCGATTTGGAAAAACTTCTAATGCAGAGTGTCACACCAGCTGTGCTGTAACTTCCGAAAATAAAACGAAAAGCATACCTACCTTGTGTGGCTTCTCCGAGGGGGCAACTCTTGTGTGTGAATAAATTTGACGGCTGGTCCGGCCGTGGAGAAGCCCTACTGCATGAAAGCGGTCCTGTGGTGGTATTTACAGACAATCACCGCGTTGGGAAAAGGAGGTCGTTTTTGGAACGTGGTTAAAATACAGCGCAACGTGAGTTGGACACTTTGGCATACCCACTTGGGCTTTATCAGTCTACAACGGCAACAACGCAATTGGCAACTCACTAGAGGACTACTAAATGTGTACTACTGAGACCATGAGGCTCTGCGAGGAGGCGACGCCCATTGGGGCGGGAATCAGAATTGAAATATTAAGTACACACCTTGCCTTGCGCTGTTCTAACAAGACTTGCCTATGAGAAAGTGCGTGTAGCACGAAACGCGTCGGCGATTTGGAAAAACTTCTAATGCAGAGTGTCACACCAGCTGTGCTGTAACTTCCGAAAATAAAACGAAAAGCATACCTACCTTGTGTGGCTTCTCCGAGGGGCAACTCTTGTGTGTGAATATATATATATATATATATATATATATATATATATATATATATATATATATATATATATACATACATATATATATATATATATATATATATATATATACATATATATTCATATTCACTACTGAAAAAACCATAAGTGTTAGGGCTGTTATAGTTAGCTGGACATTTCGCTCGTACAAAACCATTGAAATTCCTCCGTTATAGTTAGTTCTGCTAACTATAACTCGCGCGCCCGCAATCCACTGCTGATGATGTCACATATTACATCATTCATGACATGGTCATTGACATCACTGATGACATCACTGATGACATCATCCATGTGACAATCAGATACACCTCATCATACACTAGTACAACCTTTCATCACTCACTGTAAAATACAGAGTACCATATTTGAATCCATTTACACACCAATACAAGTTTCTAAAAACCCACTGAGATTTAGGCCCCAACAAAGTAAGACTGTCACAGGCCCTCAAAGGAAATTCCCCAAACATCTGCAGACCTTCCTGCCACCTCTCCAGGCTCACACGCAGCGAGAGCTATGACATCTCCCTCCTGGCCTCTGAACCAGCTCTTGCAACGCAGGCCCCCTGATATTACTTGGGGCCCTGGTTACTGAGATTACTAATACCTTTTGGGACTCTCATTCGGTGATTTTGCTACTCACCTATGTACGGACATTCAACACGAGCTAAGCTCTGGATTTTGGACAACTCCACAAGTTGACCAACAATCTATCCCATATTGACCCAATGTTGAACATATTATAAAGAATTTTTCATAGTTGGCCGCCCAAAGGAGTGTTCTACGCTGGGGATATGTAGGCATCGCATGATTTCTTTTCAGGATCTGTATTGTTCCTAATATTCTCATTTCTGCTATTCTGCCTCATGTCAGACTGTCTGCGAATACGAAATGTGGGCAGACCTCCCCACACCAGCAAACAGTCAATTCTACACAACACCCGGGGGAGCCCTTAATAAAAGCTAAGGATGGTGGAAATGCACAAGATATACAGCAGCCTCCTAAGAAGGAAGCCCCCCCAGCTCTTCCCTTTCCGTCATAGGCAAACCTCCAGCACTGCCAAATCCTCACTCTCATGCAAATTAACGATATAATGCCATAATCATCGTAACCTGTTGGGCTTTTACCTTAACGTCCTATTCTTTTTTTTTTTAAATATATTTTTATTAACAAATTAACAAAAAGGAAAAAGAAATACATCAGGTGAGGTGGTAATTTCACAGTAGACTAATCAAACATCGCACATACAGAATGGATGAAAACAATATATGATACATGGGATCACGGGGATTCCCGCGCTTCTGCTACCATTCGTCGCGCCGGTGGCGTGCAAATCTCACCACGATGGCTGTTCCATGCCCCCAGACCTTTCCCCATTTTTCTGGACAGCCCATGGCCACATTCAGACTTCTCTCTAAACATGCGCCAATCTAAGTCCTCAGCCCATTTAGAAACCCGGGGTGGTTGGCTGGCTCCCCACAGCTGAGTAATATTCCGTTTAGCTATCATACATGCCAAGGTCACCCATTGCTTACAATACACCTTCAGGTCCATGGGTTCCCACACGTTCAGTATGTATCTCCGTGCCTCTGGTCGTATCGCCTCCCCCAAGGCCTCTCTCATCTCCTCGTGAACCTTTGTCCAGTATTTCTGTACTTCCACGCAATGCCACAGAATATGCATGAAGGTGCCTAGTTCTCCACACCTCCTACGGCATTCTCCACTCACAGCTAGCCCCATACGCTCCAATTTCGGCCCTATAATATAGGACCTATGCAAGATCTTCAATTGCACCAGTCTGAGTCTCATCTGAATCGCCACCACCCTCGGGGAGGAAAGCGCTTCCATCCAGTCTTTATCATCTAGCTCCATTCCATCTGCACTCCACTGCGTTCTGACAGGTCCCGGGGGCTCTCCATATGGTTAATAAGCTTTTTATATATTAATGAGATAGTTTTCTCTGGGAGGTGGCCATCTAACACTCTATCTTTGAGAGGAGAGCTCTCCGGAAGCGTGGTGTCCCTAGGTATGTGAGTGTGGAGGGCGTGCCTAATCTGGAGGTATTGATAAAGCTCATTATCATGTAGACGGTACTGTTGCCTAAGGGATTCGAAGGTGTGCATTCTGTCCCCTTCCCAAACATCCTTAATCTGAGAGATTCCAATGAGATCCCATTTATAAAATCCCTTGGATTTCCACAAACTCCCAAGTTTCTCTGAGTTCCACAGGGGGGTGGCCAAGGCCAGTTTACCTTCCCAAGCAAGATGTTTATTAGCCGCATTCCACGTGTGGACTGCGTGTGCCGTTGGGCCCATCAGCTGGTACCGCCCGGGCCTGGCGTAGAGCGCCCTTGTGATATCTCCGCCCGGCACCTGCCCGCGATCCATGGCATACCCCGGGTCTCCAGGGGGCCCATACACTATATGGTTCACCGCTGCCAGCTGTGAAGCCCAGTAGTACTTTCTTAGATCCGGCAGGCCAATCCCACCATCATACCATGGGAGAGTGAGCTTGGTGAATGCTATTCGGGGTCTTCCGTCCCAGAGAAGCTTCCTCTGACGGCCTTCTACCTCTTTGAAATAGGATAAAGACACAGGTCTACCGTGTTCTGAAGCACGTACAAAAATCGGGGAAGTGCCATCATCTTAAACAGCACCGCCCTACCCAGCAGGGATAGAGGAAGAGCCTTCCAGCGAACCACGTCCCTTCTGAACCGGTTCAATGGAGGACCCAGATTGTTGACAAACGTCCTATTGTTAACAACATGAGGCCTATGTGTGGTCAATTGCGGCCTCTGTCATTGCCTCAAGCTACATACTACAAAAGGATACTACACCCAAAAGCCAAACATATTGGGTGACAGTTGCCTCAGTAAATAAGCAATTGTGGCACCGTTGTACATGCAATGGTTCTGGAATGATGAACCTGTGCAAATCATAATCAGTCACTTTGAAGATACATCCCCGTCACATCTGTCTACCAGACTACACTTTATCGCCGCATTGCTCCAAGCGCACCCCAATGCGAGCCACCATCGACACACCTAGCTGACAGCCCTAATGTGTCAAAGCACACAATTTAAAGGCCTCCCCTGAGGAACCAAGTAACTGGAACGTAAAATTCTGGATCTTTGTTAGCTTGTGGACAACATGTGCATCAGCTCCAAAAACCCGTGTATGCCAAAGCCCACCCAGCCTGTGTCGTCCCACAGTGCCCCCATCCAGGCCAATGCCATGACACATCACTCATCTCCCCTAGATCCTTCGTTACTCGAGTCACCTGGGCCACATGGACTCGAGTGAAACATGTAACCAAACATCCCAATGAAGGTCTTCCACCCTTTCGCAGTCCCACTGCCCCAAACTCAGGCCCTTACCGCAAACGTTAGAGCCCACTGAATAGGGAATAAAGAAATGACAACTCGGGTGAAAAGTGGGGGGAACAGCGTGGCGGTGCCATCTGGTGGCACAGCACCCGATGGCCCCTGTCAGTGCATAATTTTAAGGAATAAGTGCCTGAGCCCTTGTGGTGAGGCCCCCGCAATTTGCACCCCACATTGCCATTGTCAGCACTGCCCATGTCAGATGGTACCCCTCTGCAAACCATCACACTGCTACCAGTGTGAGAATTCAGATTAGTCGAACCCCCCAAGCTTTAAGAACTGCCTGGGTGGCAGGTATTAGTTGTTTTGCGCATGTGTTGAAATATCCCCCAACTAATTTTCCGCTCATTAAAAATGAGCAGCTGTCCTAAGTGCGGTGCCCGCTTGTAAGTGGTGGTGCCGAGCCCCAGAAAGCACCTGCTCAAATTAAGGTCTGCCCCATATAGGCTTTAAAATTACTGAACTCCGTGCATACCTGGAGAGTACAATGCGCCTTTTTCCACAAATTATTTCTCCCCACGCCATCGGGCAGACGCCACCTGGCAATGTATTACCCTGTTCAAACGTTAGTGAAACTAGCGTCACCATCGCTGACAAGCCCCCTCAGGGGAGGGGTAGTACAATGAACGCCATACTTATAATACAGGCGAAGTCAGGGCCAAATAGCCCAGTGAGCGTGGCTCGAATGCCTTGTGGGATTTCTTAGTTTTTTTGCATGTTTATATAGCGCAAACTCGACGAGCGCTTTATGAGCACCGTATTTACATTGCACCTTCAGGCACAGGAGGGTAAGTGATTTGCCCAGAATCACCGGATGTGAGAGCGACCCCAAGCCACGAACCCTGGTTCCCGCACCAAAGACAGCAGTGCAAACTCTACCCGAAAGTATTGAGCGCATTCATGAGCACAGTTTATACATTATACATTCAGGCACGGGAGCATAAGAGATTTGCCCAGGATCATCGGATGTGAACGCAACCCCGAGGCTCAACCCTGTTTCCAGCATCAAAGTCGGCAGCTCGAACTTGACCCAAAAGTATGGAGCGCTTTTATGAGCACAGTTTATACATTACACATTCAGGCACGTGAGAGTTAAGTGATTTACCCAGAATCAACAAAGTGAACGCGACCCAGAGGCTCGAACCCTGGTTCCAGCACCAAAGTCGGCAGCGCGACTCGGCCCAGAAGTATGGAGCGCTTACTTGAGCAATTTTTTCATTACACATTCAAGGCACATGCGAGTTAAGTGATTTGGCCAGAATCACTGTATGTGAACGCGTCCCCGAGGCTTGAACCCTGGTTCCAGCACCAAAATCGGCAGCGCGACTCGGCCCAGAAGTATGGATCGCTTACATGAGCAGTTTTTTCCATACACATTCAAGGCATGTGCGAGTTAAGTGATTTGCCAAGAATCACTGTATGTGCACGTGACCCCAAAGCATACAATCTATAAGGTACCAAAAGAAATAAAAAATATGCCCGGAATGACCGGCGTTGCCGAGGCTCGAGCCCGTTTCCTCTGCATCGCGGTCGACAACTGTAACCATAAGGGTAAACCACCAGTCATGTAAACGTAGGTTAGAAGCTATTCTTTCAGGTCATGGCAATAGGTGAATGTGCAGATCCATTCCGCCCCGTACCCCCATGACCGGAAGCAGAGCAGAGCTGGCATGTGCCCAACCATCTGGGGAATGATCATGGTAAGGGCTCGTGGTGGCGGGGGGACAAGCCATGCCTCTGCATTCGCTGGCCAGTGCCTAAAAATTCCAGGGGATCCAATCTCAGCCCCTCCCCGTGCCGCCTTCAACAAAGAACTGGCTCGCCGCAAAGTGCCCTCCGAGCTCCAAAACCCAGAGCCTCCCGGGGAGCTGAGAGATAGGGTGAATTTAAGGTGAAAACAGGCGCCACGCTCAAACCTGGCATATCGCTCCCAGACGGCATTGCGCATCTTGCAGGAAGTCATGGGTATGAGGGCGTACATATATCTGCAGGATGGATACAAAATGCCAACTCTAGACTAGACATACTTTGAAAGCTGCCCAGCCCGAACGCCGCACGTCGGACAGTTTTATAATCAACAGCACATACAGAATGCGAGCATGCTCACCGACGCCCATGGGAAGGCGTGGATCAGGGCAGCAAGTACACCTGCTACCCCAACTGGGCCAGCCCAGCCAACCAGCTGATTCGCCAGTCATGGACAGCATAGGGAAGACCTATGCCCAAGCGGGTCTGGTGCCCGATGGCCTCCACAAACGGACCCCAGCCCAACCCCCTCCCCCCCGTTTGACCTTGTATGCCGCCTCAGCATTTTAAAATTGATGGCACAAAGCACAACCCCAGCTCTGGCCGGGTGATCGGGCCCAAACACTCTTCGACTTCGTGCCCGTGGCCCCTTTATTGTCACCTGGGGGCCCGGCATTCCAGTTCAGATGGCACCCGCAGCGAGCCACGCTGACCATGGACTAAACCCGATGCAATCATCAGCAACGAGGGGCGTCTAGTGGGGCTAAAGACATGCGGAATGTATACCCTCCCTCGGCTCAACCCCCAGCTAAACCAAGCTGCCAGGCCCGAAGTCACTTGTGCAGGGGTAGAGGGCGCACTGGAGGACTCCATACTCGAGGCAGTTTTAGGAAGCGGATTCTTTGTTCTCAGTCCAGCCAACATGGCCGGATACACCATCTTTAGAAAACACTTGCGACTTATTGGGTTTTAGTAATTAACTTGTGGAGCGTGATTTTTTAACAAGATGATGTAGTGGCGAGCTTCCCGCATAACTAGTTAGTATTAGTACTTTCTTTTCTGAATTGCAGAGTATTGTTTTTAAAAGTGCAGTTTGTTTTTCTCGCGGCAGCCTAGTTTTGCCGCGTCCCGCACAGCTGCTTGGGTTGCTTGTTTGTCAGCTGTTTACTTTTATATCTGCTGGTTGTTCGTTGGACGTGCGGTTGCTCTTGTGCTCATCCAGCGTGGTGCATGCTACCCGGGCTGTGTGTGCTGTGCACGCTGCCGTGCTTGTGTGTGTTGTTGGACTTGGCCCTTCTGGCAGGTTCACCCCTGAACTTTTTGCCTTTTAATGTTACATAATTATAGTGGTTTCTGATCTTTGCGCACTTTGACACTGTGTTCCAGTGTAAAGTGCGTGCGCTCTCTGAGTGCGTGTGTGAGATTGGCCTGCCCTCCCATAGGAATGCATGGAGGATATGTGTGTCCATGGTACTTCCTGATGTGTGGGGAGTGCAGGGTCGAGTTTGGTATGTGCGGACTCGTGAGATTGAATCCTGCACGATGATGTGTGCGGATTTATTGTGTCTAGTGTGGAAGTGTCACTTTTAGAAGTTGGCATGTCTGTGCAGTTAATGTGAATTGACTGTCTGGCTTGTGATTGGCTGGAGCTGGCTGGTGTGCCTGGCTCCAGGAGTCAGGATGGGTCTGCGCCGGTGGTGAATGGAGAGATCTGCATGTTTATGGGAGGGAGGAGTGTACTTGGGACCTGAATAGGGCTGGACCTTCCCTCCACAATGCTGGCTCCACCCCCTGTGGTGTGTCTGATGTCCCTGACCCACCCTGTGAATAGGCAGAGGGGCTGAGCAAAACAAAGTGCTCAAGAACCAGTTGCGTCTGGTTCGCCCCTTGCCTGCACCTTTGGAAACAAAGGAAATGGTGTATAAAAAGAGGCTGTGACCTCATGTAAAATGTTCTTGTTCATTACTTGAATCTTTCAGGGGTGTGCTGCTGCTGGGGCCCAGGGGAAGGCTTGCCTCCCCGGGCACTGCCCAGCCCCTGGATGCCTGGATACCTGGAGTTCTGGCTTGGATCCTAACAGGAGGGGGCTTGCTGCTAGTGGGGCCCAGGAGGGAGCGCCATGGGGGCCATGCATTGCCCCTCCTGATGCCCAGGACCTCTTGGAAACCCTTTTGCTCCAGTTGCTTTGTGGGGCCAGGGTTTCTGTCTCCCTTAGCACCTGGGAAGCGCTTTGTTTTGGAACTGTCCTGCTCGTATTTATAGCAGGTGCCTACCCTGCATTGTGCCCGTGGTGGTGTGGGGTTAATTACGGGTGCCCACCCCTCCTTTATGCCCAAAAATCACTGCCGCGGCCCTCGCGCCGAAAACAGGAAGTCAGGCACCGTAGTGCCTGACCATTGGCGGGACTTCCAGTTTGGAACGGAAGTCCCGCCCACCGCCGCGCTGGGATTGGCTGAAGTCGCACGCCTAGGAGAGGAGAAGCCGCCCGGTGGAATCGAGGCGGCCGGTGGAGGCAGCGCCGGTTCTTTGTCCCCTCCGGCGCTCCCGTGGTGAAAAGGGAGCCCCGGTGCCGCGAGTGAAGCAGGACACCGGCGAGTAGCAAAGCCGGCCCCCGCCACACTCGAGAGGAGACCGCGAGGAGAGAAGCCCCCCCCCCCTCGATGCAGGAGCCCAGTGATAGGGGGCCGCTCCAACAATGGTGGCATCTTCTGTATTAGGGGCCCCTTGGAGGTCCCGGGGGCCCGTGTTCCCCTAGAGCCCGTGCATGGCTCCAGCGATTGGGGGCATGTCTTCCGAAAAAGGGGCCAGAGTGGCCCAGGGCTAGTTCCAGGCCCCACCATTGCTCCCCGAGCCCCGTGGGTCTCCCTTGTTCAACGGGCCGGAGGGGCCCATGCTTTATTGCCTGAGGCAAATTCAGTCTCCAACCTTTGGGGGCATTATGTATTTGAGGAGCCAGAGTGCTCCAGAGGGCACATGTATTGTTTCAGAGCCTGGAGGGCTCCAACGTTGGCACAACTTGTCCTGAAGGGCCAGTGAGGGCCCCTGTCGCAGTTTTTGAGTCACAGCTGCCCAGCAAGTAGTGGGCAGCCACAGCTGCCCAGCAAGTAGTGGGCAGCTGCACCGTTTAGGTTTTTCTTTCTACTAGGGACATGTCTTTGGACTCAGGAGTGAGTCGCACTCCTTCGCCCCTACCTTGGTCTTCCACAGCTGCGCAGCACTTAGTGTCAGCTGCAGCGTTTAGGCCCTGTTAATTGTTCTCAGCTGCCCAGCAAGTAGTGGGCAGCTGCAACGTTTAGGTTTTGGCGCAGTGGCGCAACCTGGACCTTGATGGGATTTATGTGCTAATGCTTTGGGTGTCAGGAAATCTAATGTGTGTAGTATGTTTTGCGCACCCTGTGTTTGATGCCCCTAGATATGATGTAGGCATAGGAGGTTATTTTACATGTTTAGGTTTATGTTAGGGAAATTATACTTCCCTGTGTGCTTTACGCCCCTAGTGTAAGGTTTTACTTAGGTGGTGAGGGTCTAATGTAGTTAGACTGATGGGGTACTGTGTATGATGGATTTCATAGCACAGACTGTTGCAAGAGCAGTGATTATCAGTGTTTACTGACTGTACGTTCTATGACCTATTTTTACTTGTATGTTTTAGTTCACCTTTACCAAGTTCCCTTTGTGATGATCCTGACAGTGGTCCATGTGGCCCTGGCAGGTGTACATAATCCTTTGTAAATATTGCCCGTGCCAGTTGGCACAATGTACATCCTGTGATTCTGATTCTGATGTGTTTTGATAATACAAAGGCTATTTTTGATATAACCTTGTATGGAGTTCTTTTTGTGTTGTTGCTGGTGAGTGCGTGCGCAAATACTTTACACATTGCCTCCGGGATCAGCCTTACTGCTCGTGTCACGTTGCCAAGGGGGTGAGCAGGGGTTATCTTTGGAGTGTAACTTCCTTGCCCTAACTAGAGTGGTGGTTTCTGCCTAACTTTGGCGCAAGCCTCAGCCAACCCGCAATACCATTTCTAACATGTGTGAAACGGGAGAGCGAGGAATGCTGACACGTTTGGGTTGTGAGTGAAGCACTGCCTGGTAGACCAGCTGCTGGAGCCCAGAGTGTACGGGGTTGAACTCACTATTAATAAGTGGGAGGTCGGCGTGGGGGTGGAGGTGCATGAGGGGCACACCCCGGGAGCCAGAGACTCAGCGTTTAATCTCTGAAAACAGTCACAATCGAATTCACTGCAGACCTCAGAGAAAGTGACGTGTTGCTGCAGCTCGTGGCAAGTGCTGGCCGTTCATAATGTCAGGTAGGCTTTTAAAATGCAGTGTTACTTAATGTTAATCTTGTTGCCTGCGTTATTGTGATGCTTGCTTTAGTGCCGTGGACTTTTCTGCAGGTTAACATGCACTGAGACGAGAAAACAATTTTGGTCCGTACTGACAGTTTATTCAACATTTTAAGTGGGTGCTGTTTATTCCTCACCTGACTGTTGGACCGGCCTTGTGGCGTGGTCCGACCCCTCCCGCATGACGGGTCCCGGACTACTGCTACCCCTGTTCCCTGGACGAGAACCACACCTGCAACCCTCCAGGTCACCCCCCAGCTCTTCCCCGATGGAACACGGACCAGTAACCACAACCTTCTCGGCTGGCCCGGACCCTTTGCCGAACCACCGCCCCCGGCCCAGCCGCCATTTTGGACCATCCACGGCCAGGCCTCGTGGCCTCGGGTCGACCTCCACCTCAGGCCCAGCCAGGCCCCGACATCGAGGCACCACCATCCACCCAGGGGGTAACGAGACCACTTGGCGAGTCAATGGGAGAAGGAGTGTTGATGGCTCCCCTCCGCCTGGTTTCGATCGCCCCTAGCCTCCCTGGGCGCTGGCTCCACCCCCCTGCTGGGTGTCTGGACTCCCTCATCCCGAACCCCCCGACCTCCAAGTGCGAGGGTCCGGACATCAAAGGGCGCCAGACCTATAACTGGGGTAGCTCCAGAACAGGAAGGCAGTTGTATCCTGGAGTCGAGAGACCCTAGACAAACTCATCCTTGGAGGCCTGCTGGCGCTGCCGCGGCTCCTCTTCGTGACCCATCTTTGAAGGCCTGCTGGCGCTGCCGCGGCTCATCCTCTTCGTGAACCATCCTTGAAGGCCTGCTGGCGCTGCCGCGGCTCACCTCTTCGTGAACCATCTTTGAAGGCCTGCTCGCGCTGCCGCGGCTCCTACTTGGGAACCCTCCAGCTCGAGGATTGAGAGCTATATGCCTGTACCGGACCGGTACCGAGACTGTCCCGCTACCCCTTTTCTCCCAGAGACTAGAATCCTGGTCCTCCTGTACCGTCCAGTATAACCTGCTTAAGAATACCGATAAAAGTGTGCAGAACCTATCTGTGTGTGGCGTCTATCTTTGGGGGGGTAGTTGCTCGTCCGTACGATCTACGGAGAGGGCCCTCACCAGGAGGCCTCTCCCCCTTGCTCGGCCGACCCTCAGGGCCCCCGTCTAACATTGGTGGCAGTGGCGGGATTCGAGCCAACGCATAATCGTACGGAGAGTAACTCGCCCCACGACTCACAGCAACAATGACGACAAAAGAGACCGGAACAACCGCAAAATTCCAGATGGAACGGTTAGAAGAATACAGCCACAAGGAATTAAAACAATTCTGCATAGACTTGGGCATCGCTACCACGGGACTGAGCACCAAAGATGACCTCAAGCACGCCTTGGAGTCTTGGGTGGAGACGGGAGCGTCCCCACCCCAAAACGAAAGCATCGAGACCACAGAAATAATTGCAACACCCGAAGAAGAAAGAAGAGCGGCCTCTCTTCCGAGGAGGCCCAAGAACGAGAGAGGAGCCGGCTCCACGAGTTGGAACTGGCTCGACTCCGCTTAGATGGAGAACTGACACTAGCGGAACAAAAGATAGCCCTCGAACACTTACGGCTACGAGAAGAAAAAAAAAGCCAGAGGGAGCTAGAAGAGAAGAAGCTAGCGTACGAACATGAGCGCAGTTTAAAAAAACTAGAGATTCGAAGACAAAACAAGGACCTCGGCGTCCCCGAAAACCAGAGCTCCGCTCCCCCTACGGACACCAAGGTCTACATTCCCAAAGACGTCGTCCGAGAATACTACCGGAACGACGACATCCAGCAATGGTTCAAGGCCTACGAGGTAGCCATGATCTCTCACCGGATTCCACGGAAAGACTGGGGAGCCGGGTTGTGGGGGGGATTCGTCAATGAAGGGAGAGATGCCCTGCTACAACTCCCCGACGCAGAGATGACCTCCTACGAGCACATGAAAGCCGCCCTTCTCACTCGCTATGGGCTCACCCCCGAGATGTACCGGCAGCGATTCCGAGACTGTAAAAGAATCCCCGGTACCACCTGGGTGGAATATGTGAACTTTTTTAGCCGAGCCTTAGAGGGGTGGATCAAAGGCAGCCAGGTCAGCTATGAACAATTGGTCGATCTCATCGTGTGGGAGCACCTCTCCAATAATTTTTTCGTTGAACTAAGGCAGCATCTCCTCGACAACAAGCTGACCGAACCCCGGAAACTCGCCATCGAAGCGGATCGATGGGAGAGCACCCGGGTCTCCCGGAATTGACCGGGCGAACAAAACAGAGCCTCCCAGGGGTCCCACCGTCCGCGAGGAGGAGGAGGAGGCCATGGTCGGGGCAGGGACACCGCCCCGGTGCCCCCCACCAGCAACCCCCCGTCTCCGGCCGGAAGAGGAAGTCCTCCGACGCGACCGGGGTTCCGCTCCAACATTGTCTGCCACAGATGCCAGCGGATGCCATTACGCCAATGACCCCAACTGTCCGAGAAGCCAATCCAACAATACCCCGGGTCCAATGAACCGCCAGATCACCGCCGTCGCCCTCGGAGAAGAGCAAGGCGAAGAAGAAGCCAAAGATTGCGTACAATATCAGACAGAGTGGGAACCTGCAGCCATGTCCCTGGTATGTCTAGGAGAAAGGGACATGGTCCCGCGGGCCCCCATCCCAGCCAACACGCAGAAGTACAGCCAGTGGGTCACCATTAATGGACACCGGGCCGAAGCCCTCCGCGACACGGGGGCCAGTGTGACCGCAGTCCGTTGCCATCTGGTGACCCCCGATCAAATCTTGCCCAACGTCCTTTGTCCAGTACGGTCTGCGGACAACTCCGAAAGCCTGTGCCAGATGGCCCGCGTCCCCTTTGAGTGGGGGGGAGTGTCGGGCATGCTGAAAGTGACCGTCCGAGACGATGCCCCCGTGGACTGCCTCCTGGGGAACGATCTCGAGAGCTCCCCCTGGGCAGCCGTTGAACGAAGAGAACACCTAGGGATGCTCTGTCTCCCTTAATGGGTCTGTGCGACGACCCGATCCATGGCCGCCCGAGCCATCACCTCCACCGAAGAACCCGAGTAGCCCGAACCTCCACCGCCGGTCGTCACTGAAGAGACCACCCCTGAACCCGGTCCACCGGGATCCGACAACGAAGAGCCTGACCCACTCCGAGACCTTCCGGAGCTGGCCCAGTGGCGCCAAGAAGGTTGCCCCACTCAGGAGCAGTTCAGCCAGGAACAAAGAGCGTGTCCCTCCCTCGAGGGGCTCCGACAGCAAGCCATAGCCCAGAGCGCAGGGGATGCCTCGGGGGCTCATTGGATCTATTGGGACAATGAGCTCCTCCACAGTGAGCAAAAGATTGCCGAACTGGGGGCCAGCCGGGTGCTAGTGGTCCCCCTCCGATTCAGAGACTTCCTCTTGAACCTGGCGTACGATGTGCCTCTCGCCGGGCACCTGGGGCAGGACAAGACTTACAGCCGCCTGGTGACCCATTTCTACTGGCGTAAGATGCGGAACGATGTGATCAACCACTGCCGGGCCTGCCCCACCTGCCAGGCCAGCGGGAAGAGCGGCCGTAAACTAAAAGTCCCCCTGCAACCCTTTCCAATCGTCACCACTCCCTTTGAGCGGGTGGGGATCGACATTGTGGGGCCCCTGGAGCCCCGGACAGCGCAGGTCACCGGTTCATTCTCGTCCTGGTGGACCATGCCACCCGCTATCCCGAGGCCATACCTCTCCGGACCGTGACAGCGCCCGTAGTGGGCCGAGCCCTGATGGGGATCTTCTCGCGGGTGGGCTTCCCCCGAGAGGTCGTCAGTGATCGGGGCACAAACTTCATCTCCAGATACATGAAGTCCCTATGGCAACAGTGTGGGGTCACCTACAAATTTACGACCCCCTACCACCCGCAAGGAAACGGACTAGTGGAACGATTCAACCGCACCCTCAAGGGTATGATTAGGCTGTTCGGAATTCGGTTTAAACCGACTATGCTGGACAATACACTACCGAATGAAAAATCAGCTGACCGGTTTAAACCGAGTCTGACTGATTTTCATTGTTGTTGCGTCTCTTGTCCACTTGATGGAGACAAAGTAATAGAAACCATTGGCCTGTCTGGGGCGTCTGGCACGGAGGTGTCAGGGAAAAAACACTGCTTATGCAAATGGGAAGCCGAGGTGTGAATGGCCCAAGGGCCAGAGTAACACCAGGCCGCCTGTCTGGCTCAAGTGGGGGAAGAGGAGCTGTTGTGGTCTGCTGTTTTACTGCAGCGGCCGAGTACTTCACAGGTCTTTCAAAAGACCGTTTAACTAACGACTCTGTTAATAGAGCAGTGCGCGATGGGTTTGGGGGGTGGGGGCGGGCACCGCACATTGTAATCAAGGGTAGCCAGGGAACGACAGGAGAAGGCTTCGGATTCCACAAGGGTAGTCCGGGCGCGGAGGTGAGAGGCCTCGGATGCACACTTCACTAGCAAGGGAAGTCTAGATCTGTGCCACACAACACAACAAACTATCCTACTGGGATGGACCCCACCCGCATTGTGAGCCAGGGCAGACTTTAGGCTTTAAATATATATTTTTCTCTATTTTAATACAGGACTTCAAGGAGGTTAAGAATAAATAATCCACCCCGGATCGGCAAATTGCTTTGCCAGGGTACCCAGGTCCATGCTCAAAGGCCCCACCCTGTCTGCCCCTCATCTTCAGTTTGGTGCAGGGGGGCAGGCAGAGCCCAATGTGCTGGGGGGGGGCTCAGTGCAGAAGACCCCCACCCTCACTCCTGGCCGGTGACGTTAGGAATGCTCCTGTTGCTTTAAGGAAAGAATCGCTCTCAGTTTCCAGGAGCGCACGATCATCTTTGTAAAATATTCAAGGAGCGTGCCAAAGTGCAGGACAAGGCTCCCTGGAGCCGAGGGTTGGGGGGGGGGGCTAAAAGGTGGGAATAGCAGTATTTCAGCGATCCTGTGCTCAGTGACAGCCAGAGAAAGGCAGGCGAGGGGGGACGCTGCAGCCGCTAGCTCCCTGACAGCCAAGGGAGGGACCCGGTATCCTCGAGAACAGTGACAGGACAAGGCAGGGTCTGCTGCAGTCCAATGTCACACAGTCACGCGGTCAGAGCGTGGGACAGACGAGAGGAGAAAGTGAATGCTGTACCTGATAAATTCTGAAAAAATCGGGGCATCAACTGATGCTGCCTGCCTTCATAGATTAATACTTCACCTCTGTAGTTAGTTGGGATGCCGCCCATGTTGTAATACACCGTTGGAAGGACTGGGATTGGTTATTTCGTGACATCAACACCTGAAAAAATCATGGCAACCTCAGAGATTCCTGGGAGACGCGTGGCCAGCTGCTGAGGTGGAAGATGGTGCAGCTGTAAATATACATGATCTTTGTCGGGACCACACCCTCTTCCTTCACGGATTTCAATTGTTATATAACGGTTTCAACCCCATCAGCATCATATAGAGCTCACTTGCATTGCAAATATATGCTAATGAAAGTTTTTAAACATTTCAGTTTGGGAAGACTGTGACCTATTCACACTTCACTTTACACTTGTTATCACTCAGACAAATCTCTTCACTGTGGAATCTGTAGCAAAGGGCTGTGAGCGCAAGGATTCTGCGTGTGGCCTGTAGCTGTACAAACCATCAGCCGAGAGTGGCACCGGGGGAGGCCGTGCAGAGCAGATGGTCCGCCCTGCTGTGTTTTTGGTTGGAAAGGAGAGGTAACATTTGCAGCCACTTCAAAGAGACAGTGTTCGGCTCAGAAGTGCAGAGGCGCTGGAGCGAGCCCTGCTGCAGGCGAGGCTGTATGTCCGCAATGCCACGACTTTGTGTTTTTTCCTTTATGAGAGTAAAAAAAAAAAAAAAGAAAGAGGACCAGAAATCGGTAGCCCTGATATTATGCGTGCATTGTGACCAGTTAAATCCCATTGAATAGCATTATTCCACAGATATTTTCTTTGCTAGCATAAGGCAGGCACTATCTACTAGGACAGGTGCGGGCACAGAACAATGCCTCACCATGGCTTGGAAAGAGGCATGAAAAAAGACACAGTGTGTAGTTAGAAGCATTTCAAAATGGAGAAAAGAAAACGGGAGCCAGAAAAGAAAGAGTATATTGAAAGGTACAAGTTAATTTAAAAATAAGAAAGACCAAATAAAGTATGGTAGTTGTGTGTTCGCAGTGGAGTCAGGTATGTTTGAAAATACTGACCCTCATTCAGTGCGGGCAGAGTGTGACAAAGGAGCTACCGAGACAGCAACTTCTCTTTTCGCAGCCAGCAGCCGGGGGCGTGAAGAGCGAGCAGACTTTTTAATGGTGTCAGAGGCAAAGCTGTGCCTCCTTTCAAGGGGTCTTGTCGACCAGGAGGTCCTTGTGCTGCTACTGGAGCGGCCATGCAGTGGACCAGATCTTCTGGGGAATATTCGGCCCCCTTCTCATCAGATGGGGGAGAAGCCTTCCCCAGAGTTTGTGTGTCAACGAGGAGGCAGCGCTAAGGCTGTCTGGCGCACACTGCAGCTTCCTCCCTCTCCGCCTGCAGCTTTTTTCTCCTTCACTAATGTGATATTGATTGGCAGCTTAAGCAAGAATTGTACTTTTCTACTCCCAGGACTGTTGTCAGTATCAAAGAATCATCGAGTCACTCTCTCGTCCTGCCAGTGCCAGTCCTCTCCTTCACCCCTAGAGGTGACCCGAGCCAGTGCGGAGGTCACAGCCGCTGAGTGTCTGGAACTCTCCCCAGCTCCGTTGCTGTTTACTCACCATGGTAATTGAGGGTCATACACCTGTAGAAGTACAAGCCTGTGCTTGTGTATTATGTGATGTGTGTGTGATATTTGTGTAGGTGAAGTCTTGTGCGTGATTGTCAGATTGTGCAAGTGTACCATGTTTTCAGTGTGCTTGTCACTTTTTGTGTGATTGTTTGATGCATGCATGTATGATTAAATTGGCATTTGTCATCCTGTATTTGAAAAGTGAGTCAGGTTGCTTATGTGGACACTTTGACAAATGTGCATGTGGTGTCAGGCACTCTACACAAGTCTATGTTTAATTGTGTCAGTGACAGAATGTCAGACGCTATGCATATGTGTGAAGAGTGCCCGATTGTGCGTCAAAGTATCACTGGCCTTGTGATTATTTCAGCTGCGTGCCGAGTGCCAAGCCTGTGATTCATCAAAACCCCAGCCAAAAAGTGCTATTCTCGTTTGTTGCCAGCTTTATCTCAGCTGCACTTTTATGGGGCTGTGAGGGAGCCTTTGAATATTTGCTTGTTGTTTTCCTAGTATCTGCCATAGTAGAGTTCCCTGCCATCGTTCCAGACCCATAGCTCAGTGTTTGGCAGGATTGCCAGAAAAAATAGGAAATTCATAATTTCTAGGACTCTGACATAATGATGGCCTTCACATTTTTTGGGGGAAAGGCTGCTTACACGGCAGGGGGTTAAAATGTCCAGGCGACACTAGCACACTTTTATTTTAATCTATTCAAATGTTTTACCAGAATAAAAGCTGATACGTGCAGAGCCCAGCTATAGTCTTCCTTTACAGTTTCTGCCCTTTGTTTAATGCAACATCGTTTATGAACTTAAGGACAACACAAGGAGAAAACAATAACATATTTCCACCGGAATCATTTTGAAGCCAGATAAAAGTCCCCCAAGGACGGCAGGGGGCACACCGCTTATTACCACAGCAAGGAGTAGCCCCAGAGGTCAAACATGCAGGCCCACCCTCCCAAAAATTTCTGAATTCGTTCTTAGGGAATGCATGCAGTCCTTCAAACACAGGCCCGTGTTACCGGTGCCAGCAAGTGGGAAGTATTGATACAGACAGTACTGGGAATGTCTGAAGGGCAGCCATTCTAGTGAATCAGCACTTAGAGGCAGTAACTGCACTAACATTTGGGCGCATCTCCCCAGCTGCACTTGTACGTAGCGTAGGGTTGCACTGGAATACCTGAGATTGTAGGACAGAAGGAGGGGGTCACATTAACTACAATTAGGGCAGCAATCACATTCTCTCTGGTTGTTGCTGCGTGTGATATTTATAAAAGCAAAACAGTCTGCACAGTGTTGCCTTTAACATCTGACTGCAGTGCACTGGCTGTTCATGTGACATATCAGAGTGCAGTGCGCGATGGCACCTATAACACGTCTAACTGGTGGCACATGCAAGATCTCAAAGTGCAGTACATTGGTAATGAGTATGGCGTTACGCTACAAAACATTGTTTTTAAAGTGCTGAACTGATACAGGGAACTTCCTTTCCAGTGGCGCTATGTGACTCGCTAAGTAATAGGCCTTCTGTGCAAAGTTCTACAAAAAAAAGACACACAACATAGTTCTTTGTTTTATTACAGTGGGAAGAGTTCTTTGTTTTATTAAGGTGGGGAGGGTATATCTTTACTAAGTGCAATAATGTTTAGCTGTTTACATCATGTATTATGTAATTTTATAAATATTATTCATAGGCGTCTCTGTGCAATAGAAGGCAGCCATCAACAGCACACCACGTTGGCCACATTGCAATTTTGTAATAGCATTTAAAAAAGTTCTCTGCGTATATTTGACAAACACTTGTTGAGTGGCCAATGCACGCTTTCATTTTAAACAAACATTTACAATGCAATAGGTCTTGCATTTACACAAGTTTGAGCTATTCACATTGAAAATAATGGCTTTTATTTTTGTTTTCGTTTTTAAAACATAAAGGCTTTGTCATTTACAATGCCAATAGCTTAAACTCACATAAATGCGAGACCTATTGCATTGCAAATGCTTGTTAAATCTGAGCTGCAGAATCAAAGGACAATGGAAAGTATTTCATGACTTTATTAAGCTTCTGAAATGTAGAGCAGTATACAGTTTGAGGAAAAATTGAAAAAGCAATCATAAAAGCAAAGCGTTCCATAAACACCGTCAAAACACCGTTTCAGTTGTTTTTTATGGCGCGAAAATGAGTAAACACTGAAAAGCACTGTTTTTTTGAGGTATGGAAATCACTGGAAAACACTGAAAAAACACCACCAGAATTTACCAAAAATAGAAACTGAAAACAGGAAAGCCTAGGTATGATCATGGGCCTGGCAGAGCCCCTACGCCGCCAATGGGACGTGCTGCTACCCTGCCTCCTGTTTGCCTACCGGGAGGTCCCACAAAAGTCCCTGGGATTCAGCCCCTTCGAGCTCCTGTATGGGCACCCCGTCCGGGGTCCCCTCAGCCTGGTCAAGGAAGGGTGGGAGGTGACCCCCAAAAGGCTCCCCCCGATGTATACCGGTACCTCTTGACCCTCCGGAATCAGACGCAGAGGTTCCGAGAACTCGCCAAGACCAACCTCGAGGCCAGCCAAGAGGGCATGAAACGCTGGTATGATCAAAACGCCTCGTCCATTGAATTCGAGCCGGGACAACAGGTCTGGGTCATGTCCCCGGTCGAACCTTGCGCCCTCCAGGACAAATGGACCGGACCCTTCGAGGTGGTGGAGCGCAAGGGCCCCGTCACCTACCTGGTGGACCTGGAATCCCCCAGGAACCCCCTCCGGGTTCTCCATGCCAACAGACTTAAGCCGCACTTTGTGCGATCAGAACTTAGCCTCCTGATGGCTACCGACAGTGGGGCCGAAGAGGACTCCGAGCCCCTCCCCGACCTCCTAAAGACTCTAGCACAAGAGGAGTCAACCTCTCTTCCACCCTGACCCCAGCACAACGCCACAGCTGCCAAGACTTGCTGCAACAATTCGCCGATCTGTTCTCCCTCACCCCCGGGGTCACCCCCTGGTGCCTCCACGATGTCGACACCGGGGATAGCCCCCCTATCCGGCACAGGGCCTACAGAGTTCCCGATCGGGTACGCGCCTGCATCCAGTCGGAAGTCTCCAAAATGCTGGCTCTAGGAGTAATCGAGCCCTCCGACAGTCCCTGGGCCAGCCCGGTCGTGCTGGTCCCCAAGGCCGCTGCCCCTGGCGTCGCCCCAGAACTCAGATTTTGTCTGGACTACCGGGGCCTGAACGCCGTCACCCGAACAGACGCTCACCCCATCCCCCGAGCGGATGAGTTGATCGACCGTCTGGGGGCCGCCGCTACCTGAGCATCTTTGACCTGACCGCGGGCTATTGGTAGATCGGCCTCACCCCAGGCGCCCAGGAGCGATCCGCCTTCTCCACCCCGGATGGCCACTACCACTTCAAAGTGATGCCCTTCGGAATGAAAAACGCCCCCGCCACCTTCCAGAGGCTCGTGAACAAAGTATTGGCAGGGCTGGACGATATCGCCGTGTACAGTCTCCACTGGGCGGAACACCTCCAACACCTCCGGGAGGTCTTGACCGCCCTCCGGCGGGCAGGACTGACAATCAAGGCCAGCAAGTGCCAAATCGGCCAAGGGTCCGTGACCTACCTTGGGCACCAGGTAGGAAGTGGCCAGGTGGCCCCTCTCCAACTCAAGATCGCAGCCATCCAGGCCTGGGAGCCCCCGGTCACCCAAACAGAGATCCGAGCCTTCCTGGGGCTCACCGGATTCTCCCGGCGCTTCGTGAAGGACTATGGCAGCATTGTGGGGCCCCTCACAGAACTCACATCCAAGAAAAAAACCCCGAAAGTACACTGGACCCCTGAGTGTCAGACCGCCTTTGAGAACCTCAAGTCCGCAATGTGCACCGCCCCAGTGCTCCAAGCCCCCGACTACAGCCGGGAATTTATAGTACAGACTGATGCCTCCGATCACGGCGTTGGGGCCGTTCTCTCCCAAATCAACACAGAAGGAGTTGACCAGCCAGTGGCCTTCATCAGCCGGCGCCTGCTGGCCCGAGAACAATGCTGGAGCACCATAGAGCGAGAGGCCTTCGCCGTGGTGTGGGCCCTCAAGAAGCTCCGGCCCTATCTCTTCGGTACCCACTTCCGGGTGCAAACAGACCAACGTCCTCTGCAATGGCTGATGCAGATGCGGGGAGAGAATCCGAAGCTGTTGCGTTGGTCCATCTCCCTGCAAGGGATGGACTTCACTGTGGAGCATCGCCCAGGCCAAGACCACGCCAACGCAGACGGCCTGTCCCGCTTCTTCCGCCTCGGCGAGGAGATTACCCAAGAGGATGGGTGACTCTCCCTGCCTTCAGCTGGGGGGGACGCATGTTGGACCGGGCTCGTGGCATGGTCTGACCCCTCCCGCATGACGGGTCCCGGACTACTGCTACCCCTGTTCCCTGGACGAGAACCACACCTGCAACCCTCCGGGTCACCCCCCAGCTCTTCCCCGACGGAACACGGACCCGTAACCACAACCTTCTCGGCTGGCCCGGACCCTTTGCCGAACCACCGCCCCCGGCCCAGCTGCCATTTTGGACCCTCCACGGCCAGGCCTCGTGGCCTCGGGTTGACCTCCACCTCAGGCCCAGCCAGGCCCCGACATCGAGGCACCACCATCCACCCAGGGGGTAACGAGACCACTTGGCGAGTCAATGGGAGAAGGAGTGTCGATGGCTCCCCTCCGCCTGGTTTCGATCGCCCCCAGCCTCCCTGGGCGCTGGCTCCACCCCCCGGCTGGGTGTCTGGACTCCCTCATCCCGGACCCCCCGACCTCCAATTGCGAGGGTCCGGACATCAAAGGGCGCCAGACCTACAACTGGGGTAGCTCCAGAACAGGAAGGCAGTTGTATCCTGGAGTCGAGAGACCCTAGACGAACTCATCCTTGGAGGCCTGCTGGCGCTGCCGCGGCTCCTCTTCGTGAACCATCCTTGAAGGCCTGCTGGCGCTGCCGCGGCTCATCCTCGTTGTGAACCATCTTTGAAGGCCTGCTGGCGCTGCTGCGGCTCATCCTCTTCGTGAACCATCCTTGAAGGCCTGCTGACGCTACTGCGGGTCATCCTCTTCGTGAACCATCTTTGAAGGCCTGCTGGCGCTGCCACGGCTCATCCTCGTCGTGAACCATCCTTGAAGGCCTGCTGGCGCTGGCGCTGCCGCGGCTCATCCTCTTCGTGAACCATCTTTGAAGGCCTGCTGGCGCTGCTGCGGCCCCTACTTGAGAACCCTCCAGCTCGAGGATTGAGAGCTATACGCCTGTACCGGACCGGTACCGAGACTGTCCCGCTACCCCTTTTCCCCCAGAGACTAGAATTGAAGGAATCACTGTATCCTGGTCCTACTGTACCGTCCAGTATAACCTGCTTAAGAATACCGATAAAAGTGTGCAGAACCTATCTGTGTGTGGCGTCTATCTGTGGGGGGGTAGTTGCTCGTCCGTACGATCTACGGAGAAGGCCCTCGCCAGGAGGCCTCTCCCCCTTGCTCGGCCGACCCTCAGGGTCTCCGTCTAACACTGACGCTTGTAGTTTCACTGGAAATTCTATCAATATGTGCGCACTGCCGTTTCTATGTGTTTTGCCGCCGTAGGCGAGAATTGAAAAATGCTGCCCCCTCCCTTGTCCTACCATCTCTCTCTACCCCTGTCATCCAGGCTAGAAGGACCGCCCCCCAAAAACATGTTGGAATTATGAAGGTTCAACCAGTGTTCTACCTAAAGCAGCGGTCTTCAATCTGTGGGGCGCGACCCCCAGGGGGGTCGTGGAGTCCTGGGAAGGGGGTCGCAGATTCTGCAGAGTGCAGTTCCTGGCATTGGGCTGATCGAGGGTGCTCACGGCGGAGGCCTAATTCACACCGAGGTGTGAAAAACATCAACGCCTCATTAACAAGTAAAAGGTCTTTTAAAGACCTGTCAAGTACTTGGGTGTGACTGTGTGTGTGTCCCTGAAGCTGTTACAGCCGGGCTCACATACACGAGCTGGGGTGAGGGGGGCCTGGGGGAGTGGCTGTAGTGTAGACCTTCGAGTTCAATGGATGTTGCGCACCTGGAGCTGTGGGTCGCGTGACACGTCCCCCGTCCCCAGCAGGGAGGCACAGAGATGCCCTCCCATGAGCGGGAAAGATGAAGGAAGATGATGCAGAGAGATACTGTTCCCCCCCCCATGAGAGAGGCACAGAAAAGGTGGGTGGATGAATGATGGGTGGATGGATGGATGTAAGGCTGAAGGATGGATGGATGTGTGAAAAGGTGGGTGGATGAATGATGAGTGGATGGATGGATGAAAGGCTGAAGGATGGATGGAAGTGTGAAAAGGTGGGTGGATGAATGAAAGGGTGGATGGATGAATGATGGATGAATGGATGGAAGGATGAAAGGGTGGATGGATGAAGGATAGATTGGTGAAGGATAGATTGGTGAAGGATAGATGTATGGATGGAAGAATGAAAGGGTGGACGGATGAAGGGTGAATGGATGAAAGGGTGGATGGATGAATGATGGATGGATGGATGTGTTAAAAGATGGGTGGATGAATGAAGGGTGAATGGATTGATGAAAGGGTGGATGGATGAATGATGGATGTATGGGTGGAAGGATGAAAGGGTGGATGGATGAAGGATAGATTGGTGAAGGATAGATGTATGGATGGAAGAATGAAAGGGTGGACGGATGAAGGATGGATGGATGAAAGGGTGGATGGATGAATGGATGTGTAAAAAGATGGGTGGATGAATGATGGGTGAATGGATGGATGAATGATGGGTGAATGGATGGATGAAAGGGTGGATAGATGAATGATGGATGTATTGATGGAAGAATGAAAGGGTGGATGGATGAAGGATGGATGTATGGATGGGAGGATGAAAGGGTGGATGGATGAAGGATGGATGTATGTATGGATGGGAGGATGAAAGGGTGGATGAATGAAGGATGGATGGATGTATGGATGGATGGGAAGATGAAAGGGTGGATGGATGTATGGATGGATAAAAGGTTGCATGGATGAATGATGCATGGATGGATGTGTGAAAAGGTGGGGGGATGAATGATGGGTGGGTGGATGAAAGGGTGGGTGGGTGGATGGATGTGAGGATGAAAGGGTGGATGGATGAAGGATGGATGTATGGATGGGAGGATGAAAGGGTGGATGGATGAAGGATGGATGTATGGATGGGAGGATGAAAGGGTGGACGGATGAAGGATGTATGGATGGATGTGTGAAAAGGTGGGGGGATGAATGATGGGTAGATGGATGGATGGATGAAAGGGTGGATGGATGGATGAAAGGGTGGATGGATGTATGGATGGGAGGATGAAAGGGTGGATGGATGAAGGATGGATGTATGGATGGGAAGATGAAAGGATGTATGTATGAATGGATAAAAGGTTGCATGGATGAATGATGGATGGATGTGTGAAAAGGTGGGTGGATGAATGATGGGTGGATGGAAGGAAGGATGGATGGGTAAAGGATGGATGGGTAAAGGATGGATGTATGGATGGAAGGATGAAAGGGTGGATGGATGGATGTGTGAAAGTGTGGGTGGATGAATGATGGAGGGATGTGATGCGGTCTAACAGGCGCATTTATGGTTGTCAAAAGTTGATGATGAGGAGTACCAGTTTCTAGAAACTTTTGTCGGAAGGGGGTCCTTACGCCTCAAAAGGTTTTAAAAGGGGGTCTCGGCATCAAAAAGTTTGAAGACCTCTGACCTAAAGGTATTTAACAGATAACCATTACTCAAGTGAATATGTTGGGAACCGAAGACGTGTAGCAGACAGGGGACCTACAATAAGAACACACAGGCTGTTGAAGAGGTGTGCAGTGGGACCTCGAAAAAGGAACATACAGGAGGACCCCAGAGTGGAAGTACAGAGGGCACCACAGAACATGAGATTCAAAGACCCCGCCGTAGGAGCCAAAGGAATCCAGAAGAAGTGCCCCAGGGGCTCCAAAACAGAAGCCTAGAGGAACCCTAGAAAAGGAGGCCAGGACTCAGCGACCTGAGTAGCCCCATGGACCCGACAAACACAACCACAGGGAACGCAGATGAAGAGCCCCAGTGTTCGTGTATATTAACAGTTTTATATATATATATATATATATATATATATTTATTTTTAGTTTCATATATAGCGCAAACTAGCCCCCAGGATATCAGGTATCAGAGCCCTTTACCTGAGCACCAGTTTTGTTACAGATGGACACATTTATTTGTGTTTTTGTTAGGCACAGGGAAATTAAGTGATTTGCCTAGAATCACAGGTTGTTGAGCTTGTTGCTGAGACTCGAAACTGGTTTGTCAGCTTCGAGGTCGACCGTTCTATCTGTAAGGCTACATCCTCTCCCCAAAATATAGCGCCTAATACCCTTATGTGGGGCACTGAAGCACTCATCTACATGGGCAGAAACTAAGCCGTGTATGGGATGTGGTTGGAAGGGTTTTGTCTTTGTTCTTTATCCTATGTGGGAAGTATTTCCCCGCCATGCGTGATGACCACGTGCGATTACCATGTGATGGGAAGCAGCGCCTAATAAGATACGTGAAAATGAGTGCTTCAAGTCCAGGTAGGTTAGACAGGATGCATACATTTGAATAATGTGAGCTCTAGGGAGAGACCCCATAACAGAAGACCTAAGGAGCCCAGACAGGAGATCCCAGAGTAAGAGGAGGGCATGTGAGGAAGTAGAGGGAGGGAGGCATGACTGACAGCAAGCGGAGGGTGTAAGGGGGCAAGAGGAGGTGGTGTGAGTGGGGTATAGTTGGCAGGAGGGCACGGGGTAGAAGAAGGTGAGACAGGGATAGTGACATCGTCCGAAGGAGGAGTGAGCGTGTCACACTGTGACAGGACGCCTACCTGCACATGCTGAGGAGAGCTCCAGACTGGAAGTCCTGCCGGATTCGGGTAGTGAGATGTAAGAGGGGCCTCTGCAGGGCAGTGCTTATGAAGATGCCAGGGCGTTTTAATACCGCCGTCACGTTTATTCTACTCGGGACACATTTTGCAATTCATGTTCTATCCTGAGCACACTCTGCCCTGCGTTACCAGCTATCCCGGACACACACTGACTGCGGGTCTTGCCACCCTGCCCGGCATGCCCTCTTATCTTGGACACACTCTGTATTTACAGGCCTTGCTGTCCTGGATACACTTGCACTATGTGCCCCTCTGCCCTGGACTCACCTGCCTGCCGGAGCTCCGCTGCCACCTTCTCCCAGTTGTTGCTCCAATTTTCCGGGTTCTAAACGCTCCCGCACGCCCCTGCTTTTAATGTAGTTGAGTTTGAGGTGCTTCACCATGGGCACGAACCTCCATTCGCCGCCTTCGAGACTCTACCAGGCCTGATGAGACAGCGGATTTGGTTCAGGCAGCAGGCTGGCATTTTGAAATAAAAGCGCGCTTTGTACGAACACAGCGCACTGCGTCACATCGTTTGCAACGATTACAAAGTCAGTACTCTCCGGGGCGCAGTCATGCGTGGGGGGTGGGCCATAGTCTGAGTCTGTCCAAGTGCACGGTAGTTACTTGCTGAAAAATAGTAATACAGGAAAGGCGCCACTCCCGAGTCACTTGGCCGAGATTCCCAAACTAATGTTTTATGCCGCCCTCCCCCTTTTGCCGCCCTAGGCAGCCGGCCAGTCTTGCCTAATGGCAGAAATGGCCCAATGTGCGTGTGTGTTCCTTGAAGAAATGCAGGGGTTTGTGAATGTAATCTTATTTTAATGAATGGGTTTAGGTGTTTTGTAAAGCGCTGTCAAGTTTTGATAACTTTGTAGTGCTGAAATTACATATCACAGTGGAAAGTATTCAAACACCGGTCCAGTTGAGAGTGATGGATGTCATGGCCTACGTTCTTCAAACTGGGTACCCTGGGGCTTTGTGAAAGGCCTACAAAGTCTTTCTTAAAGAGATAGGTCTCGAGGTTTTTAGGTTTCGCCTATTATCATTCGCTTGCGAATGTAATGGGCGAAAATTCAAGGGCTCGATCGACTGGTCAAACCACTGCGGTTTCTTCACAGTGCATGTGAGTCACATGACCACAAAAGTGGGTCACGTGACCACACAAGCACGCGCATCTCCCTAATCCGTAGGATCACAACACAAACGTCTGAAGTGCTTCAGTTCGGAGTTAAGTTCTGTATTTCATGTTAGGCTTCTAGATGCAGCCACAGCCTGACCGATCCCGTTAGAGCTCTATTCTCCCAGCACATTGACACCAACATTTCATGCTTCTGCACATTCTCACAAGCATCAATACTCCCCAGCATGCCCTTGCGCACACAATCACTACATCATCCCGTTTCCTTACAGACAGCCACCACCACCAAATCATTATATAAAGTTACCCCATAGATCAATGCCAGTCCAAAAGGTAGAATGACACCATCAATTGTACATCTACGACCCTTTCACAACGAGGCATTCAGATCTTGTTTTTTTCCCAGTGCCATTGTTTTCGAAAATAAGCAAGCCCTTTGTCAAAGGGCGGCTCCGGTGAATGCCTTAGCTCCACTTCTGCTGCCGGCTCTTGTCTGGAGCACTTGTCACCTTTATGTTTTCACTGTTTTCCCCTTGTTATTTATAGTGATGATTTCCGTGTTTTTCTAAGCAATCCTATCGCTGTTGCAATTTGCACATTCCATCATGGCGCCTACACTTGAGTCCTTTGTCTATGCTCACTGCACCGTAACCGGATATAGTTTTCCGGGACAGCCTACCACTGCCAGTACGCCGATTATGGTGACCTGGATGAGAGCGTTTGATATCGAGCATTTTTTGCCAAAAGTAAGCGAAAGATTCATCATTGCAGCATCCTATGTACTAACTTTACTTGCATGATATTTTTAAAATAATGGGAGCACTTTTCAGTCTACTATTTTGAATAGCGGTACCTCTCTGTGAGGTATTAAACACAGCGCGCCTCCTGAACTACTGCTGAACACGGTTTTCGTTACGTTTTTTATGTCTCATTTGGAGTATGTGTGGACAGCGGGCTTTACTATTTACATTTACTTTACAATTAATACACCTTCCCATTCGGTCTTTCTCACCCGCCTCTCATTTTATATACCCGACAGTAAGTCGGTCACACTTTCATCCGTGATTCGAGCTTTTGCATGTATTTATTTAACTACTTTCGTTAAGTAGTCTTCAGGTATCGACTATAGCCATATATTTTTGTATTGTTTCATAGAATACCCCTGATGAAGAACCTAGTGTCCGAAATGCATTGGGTGACTCGTTATCTTGAATAGAGAAGTGATGCACCGTTTGAACATGTTTTGAAACACTCTTTATGGATTGACAAGGATTGATATTATGACTTCATGTGGAGCAACATGAAATAAAAGAACCACATTGTTAACATCATTTTCTTTGGATTCAACGTACTCAACTTTTTGATACAACGCCTGAAGTAGCGTTCCTCTTGGTTGTGCCCAGGGAGTTGGCACCTAACCTAGGTACCGTTGCCCGAGTTCATATTTCCACACCTCTATCCCAGGAGCACACCACAACAGATCTACCTCGAATACCTGCGGAGTATGAACCCTTTACTTTATTTGTTATTCAAAGAGTGGAAAGATATAGAACAGACAAGCACTGGCGTTGCCAATAGGTTTCGCATTTGGAAAGTTGGAGCTATTGGTTTTGTAAATGACATTTTATATTTATATATCGTTATTGGCATTGTCAATAACAATATATAAATATAAAATGTCATTTACAAAACCAATAGCTCCAACTTTCCAAATGCGAAACCTATTGGCAACGCCAGTGCTTGTTATTTTTGTAGCTTGATTCAGCTCTGATTTGGGTCCAAGAGTTTTCGATCCAGCACTTCAACTGCGCCATTCGGGTATTTTAGGCTGGTGATAAACTCTAAAAGTGCGCTGGGCCGGCAGATAACAAGCATGTGTTTAAAGCAAGCATCTGTTTAAAGCCTGCTCCGTTAAGTGTCAGTTTCCAAATCCATTCCCTGGAGTTCTGTGTCTGTTGGTGGGAGTCCGGTTTCAGAGGCCCCTAACGAGCCCTGCTGAGGCGGCCATTCTGCTCGGATTTGCGTCAGGCCCTGGACTGGCGGGTGACTGGCTCCTCTTTACCACTGCACCTGCACATAATGAGCGGCATCATTAGCTGATGGACTGCATGTGCCCTGGCTCTACCTTAAAAGGCATCGCATTTGCATACTACTTCAGATCTTGCCTTTAATGGATTCCTCCATGAGTAAAACGAAAAGCCTCTTTCTCTTAAAATGCGATGCCTCTGTTTTTCTAATGCACATTTTATGAGATACTTCTCCCACTCGAGCAAGTGTGCAGTGTAGAAGAAAGTCCGGTCTTTGTTTTTACAGACCACGCCCAGCCCTTCCCTGGGTTTAGAAGTGAGCAGCCAAGCCGGCAAGGCATGTAAGGGTCATTGTAAAATGGAGGACACAAGTCACAGCTTCCCTGCCCTCATCTCATTGAGGGTTTGTTTCACACATGCGCAACATGTGTCTGTGATGCGCCACAGATTGAGGTACACGCGCTCTAAATGGTCGGCCACGGGACTACCTCTGGGAGACTTCCACAGGACAGTTTTTTTCTGAAGGCCACATGTTTGAATTTAGAATTATATTATGTTATTCTGAACTTGTTAAGCGCACGGGCACCCAGGGGTTTCATGGCGCTAGCAGTGAGGAAAGAGTGAGAAGCAGTTAGAGGTCATAATCGTGAGTAATAACCCGGTGAATGTTCAGTGACGCAACCAAGGTGCCCTAAGTCCCACTGCAGGCCAGGAAGATAGGCCCATCCTGCCCCTGGGAAGGTAAAGAAGGCCATAATTGGGATGCAGTGGGCTCTCCCCTGTACTTCAGCACCTATGCACCTGCTATTCTGATGAGAGCTACGCCCCTAGCACTAGGGTGGTCAACGTGGCTGCGAGAAGGGTCCCTGCGAACCCTGCAGACACCACGTGTGCGCGCTGGATGAGTCAGGCAGACATTCTACTTTAACTTTGTGTCAGGGTGGCACTGAATCACAACGGACTCATTTGTTGTGAAAGGCAGCACAGCAGCCACAACAAGTGTTTGAGCCATCTCTGGAACCGCTATGTTGACATGGTTAGATTAGAGGAAATTGAATTGCAGGTCCCACTAATAACTTTTCATGTCACCGGGTTAGCAGGATGCTGCTGTTCTGTCTTGTGGGACTAGTAACGTCTCACCTTTTATTTTCAAGAAATAAGAACCGAAAACGGCTTCTGGTTTAATGTGAGACCCTCTCCACGGACGGGGTGCAAGGCGACACGCAGCAAGCGTGCCCTCGCATGTTATTGGACATATGTCCTCAGTATGTGAATGAGATTTACACGACTGACCCTGTCAGAAGGTTAGGCGGGAAGTGAACACCTGTGGAGACAGTGCAAGTCACGTGTGAATACAGACGCTCACGTCCCACTGCTGGAGACTAGGCATTTATCACCCGTATGTAAAGAGAACGGGTCACCATTACCAGAGGATGTGAGGTCATACATACAAAATAAACACCTAATTCAGCTATTTGTATGAATTGAATTGAATTTATTTGAATGAAATCTCTGATCGAAGGTAAAAGCGAGTGCAGACATTGCAAAAATACAAGTCTTTCGTCTATTGTACTGGTTTTGTAGTCACATCACGTGACACTGTGGTTAAAATGGCCGATTTTTGAATAGTTAAACTATTGGTGAACAAGCCGGCTGCGCCAGCGAAACGCGTCCTTTCCAGCTGTCCTAAATAAATTATCTGGCCAGAACACAGCGTTGTGAATCCTTGCTTGTTGGAGTGAGGGAACTCGATATTACGGACCGTACCTGGGTGGTCCCCATTTGCACGATGCACACGCTGCTTAGGAGTGCGGCGGCTGCACCGAGGTGAAGAGGAGTAAAAATATATATATATATACACACACACACACACACACCAGGGTTTTTGAAAGACTCTGGACCGCCGCACCCGAGAGAGGATGTAACCTGCTGGAAATCGGGCCATTATAGAATCTTAAAAGAAGAGCTACGCTCATTGAATTTAAAGTGATTCTTTATTACAGACGGAGCGCCGGGTTTACACTTCTGCTCTACGTGAAGCGGTCGGCGCCAATGACTAGAAATGGCCGCCTTCCGTCTTCGCGTGACGCGTTTCCTGTTCCGCCTAGCGGAACACTAGTGGGCTAACGCAAGTGCGTTACCACATATCTCCCCCCCTTTACACACAGTAACTCAACGATAAAAGTTCTTACTTCCAGTCCATGTTAAAGTCCTTGAATCTCTCTGGTGTCTTCACTTCTCTTCCCACTCTGGTTCTCACCTTCATCGTTCCCTCTCTGCACTCCTGTTCTATGCTCTCTTTACCTTGAGTACCACTCTTGTCTGTCATGTCCTTGTCCTTCTCTCCATTCCTTTCGCTTCTCTGTTCTTCTCGCTCTCCTGCACCATTTTCCTCCTCGGCTACTTCCTGCTGTCCTTCTTCCACGTCCACGTTCCTTCCTCCGTTACTTTCTTCTTCTCCGTCACTTTCGACATTCTCTAGACCCTATTCCACTTCGCATTCCTCTTTGATTGTCCTGCTGCACTTGGCCATCCTGTCCTGTGACCATACCTTTCCGTCGCTTAGCAAGGCTGATCGGTCATACGGTTCCAAGACTTGTAATGGCGGCGAGAACTTGCTCTCGCCCTTCTTCTTGTGGACTGCTAGTTTGACTCTTACCCAGTCCCCTTTCTCCAGCTCAGCCTTCTTTACTTTGTGGTTCTTATTGAAGTGAGTCGTATAGATCTCCTGTGCTCTTTCCAGGTTCCTTTTCACTATTGCTGGAGGCCATCTGCTCTGTATCACCAACTTCCTCCACGCCTGATTGTCCTTGGTGAACGCTTCTCTCCCCCTCAAAATCTTGAAAGGGCTGTACCCGGTGCTGCCCGGGGTGATTCTGTATGCCCATACCATCTTTTCCAGTTCCTTCTCCCAATCCAACCCGTCGTTGATGGCCGCTTGGATGGTTCCCATGATCACGCGGTTAAACCGCTCCACTTGGCCATTCCCTGCGGGATGATAAATGGGTGGGTGCTTCACTTCTATCCCATTCCTTTCGGTGAAGGTTGTCCATCTCGTTGAAGTGAACTGAGGGCCGTTATCGCTAACGATGATCTTGGGAATGCCCTCTCTTAGGAATGTGGACTGTAAGAAGTTCACCACTGCCTCCGTGTCCATGTGTTCTCTTACTTCAATTTCTGGCCATTTGGAGAATTTGTCCACCAGCGCTATTACATATTTCTGAGTCCCTGCTTTGTTTTGGACTGGTCCTAAGATGTCCACTGACAGCATTTCCCACGGGCCATCCGGTATGGGGAATTTCCCCAGGGGTGGTCTGATCAGGTTTTGAGATTTGTCTGCTTTGGCACAGGATTCGCACTGTCTCACGTGCCTTTCTATCTGCGCATCGACTGCCGGCCACCAGTAAGCTTGTCTGGCAAGGGCTTTAGTTTTGGTGATGCCCTGGTGTCCTTCATGTAGCAGACCCATCAGGTGTTCCAGTACTCCTTTGGGTGGTATCACCTTGTCTCCTCTCAACAGGAAGATAGAATCCTCGGCTAGCGATAGTTCCTCTCTGACCTCCCAGTACCTTCGGAGTTCTTCTCTTAGGTGCCTCTTTTCTGGCCACCCGTGGACTACATACCCCTTGATGGCTTCCAGGTCAACATCCTCTTTGTATGCTTCCTCCCACTCTTGCATACTTATCGCCTTCTCTGCCTCCTGGATCGTGGCGACCACATAGCCTGCCCATTCCTGTTCTTCTTGGTCACTCCCCGCTTCCATGGCAGCTGCCCTGCTGAGAAAGTCCGCCACTTTGTTTTGTGGCCCAGGGATGTGTTCCACGTCGTAGAGGAAGTCTAACAGACGCAGGGTCATCTTTGCGATCCTAGGTGTGGCATGCGCATGGCCACTTGATGTCAACACACGGACTAAAGGTTTGTGATCCGTTTTTACTAAGAATCGCGCTCCCCACAGGTACTGGCGGAATCTCTCCATGGCCCACACCACTGCCAGCATCTCTTTCTCCACCACGCTGAACTTCTCTTCGTTGGGGGCCAGAGACCTGGATGCGAAGCTGACTGTGTGCAACTCTCCTTTCTCAGTTCGTTGCATTAAGACTGCCCCCAGTCCTCGGTCACTTGCGTCCGTCGTGAGGATTGTCTCTGCCTGGGGATCGAATCCTTTGAGCGGGATGGTGGCGCTCATCTCCTTCTTTAAAGTCTCAAACTCGTCTTGTTCTGCTTGACCCCACTGGAATCTGTTCCTCTCCTTGAGCAGCTGTCGTAGGTGGTGCGTCTTGGAAGCAAATTGTGGCACGAACTTGCTGTAGTATTCGGCCATTCCTAAGAACGACCGAACATCCTCCTTTTTGCCTGGGGTGGGTGCGTCTTGAATGGCCTTCATGTTGGCGGCTTTGGGCCTGATTCCTTCTTCACTTATTTCGTGGCCTAAATAAGTGACTGATTTCACTCCCAATCTGCATTTAGACCATTCTGCTGTCAGTCCGTTGTCCTGTAGGATCTTGAATACTTTGTGGAGCTTCTCATTGTGGTCGTGCATGGACTTCCCCATTACCAGGATGTCATCCTGAAAGAATTGAACGTCGACCACTCCTCTCAGCAATTTGTGCATCATCTTTTGAAAGACTGCGGCTGCCGAAGCTAGGCCGAATGGCATCCTTAGGAATTCATAACAGCCGAATGGTGTGATGAAGGAGGTGAGGTGTGTACAGGAGGGGTGTAGCTTGGCCTGATGGTACGCCGAAGACAGGTCCACTGTCGAAAACCATTTGATGTTTTTGGTCTTTGACAACATCTCGTTTATGCGTGGCAGGGGGAACTTGTCAACAAGTATGTTTTTGTTCAATTCTCTCAGGTCCACGCATAGCCTGACTTTGCCGTTGGGTTTTTGAGCTACCACCAAGGGGGAGAGCCACTCTGCACTTTCTATGGCTCTGATCACCCCTTCCTTCTCGAGTCTGTCCAACTCTTGTTGTACTGCCTCTCTGCTCCTGAACGGGATGTTCCTTACTTTGTGCACCACTGGCGTTGCTCCTTCCTTTAGTCTGATTAGGTGTTTGTATTTCGCCAGCTCCCCGATTTGGCCATTGAACACTCTTGGGTACGCCCTCCTCCATGACTCCACGTCGTCTCCTTTCTCCATGTCCATAAGTAGGATTTTCTCGATACCACCCGGATTCAACTGGATCCCTAAGGCTCCCTGGTCTCTCCAGCTCAGGACTGACGGGCCTTTCTCTGCTACGTACAGTTTGCATATTGCCTGGCGGTCTCTGAACTCGAACGACAGGGGACAATATCCCAACATTGGGATCTTCTGCCCAGTGTACGTGACAGGACGCAAGTCCATTGGACGTAGTTTCTCACCGTGCGTGGACGCAAATTTGTCTTCCCATACCTTCCTTTGGATGATCGAGATGGGGGCTCCGCTGTCCGCTATCATTTCTAACGGTATACCTCCGATGTGCATGTCCAGTCGGGGCTTGTCGTTACCCGAGTCGTCCATCTCCAATACTTGGACATCAATGTACAGTATTTCCTCCTGGTCATCAGTTCCCTCAGATTCATTGGTATCGTCTTGCTGTTCTCGGTCAACGAACTTCACTGTTGTCCCTTTCGGTTTCCGGCGGCATACTTTCTCGTAATGGCCAAATATCCCGCAAAACGAGCACTTTGCTCGGAACGCCGGGCACGCCTTATCATTTCCAAGATGATTGACACTCCCACATCTGTAGCAACTCAGACGTCCTCCCTTAGCTCCTCTCTGGTCGGCGGGATATGTGGACTTCTGCTTTCTGCCCTCCGGTTTTTTTTTGTGGCTCCTTTTGCCTGGGGCGTTCCCCTTTCTGTTGTGTCGATATCTGGCACACTGACTGCGTACCTCCTGAGTCTTTCTTAGCTGCTTGGGCACAGCGTTTAGATAGTTCGGCTTTCTTGACCATGGCCCAAATTTCTTTGAGTGGGGCATCTCCGTTTACCCATAGCTTGTCCTGGACATGGGAGCTCGACGTGTGCATGATAATTTGGTCTCGGATGAGCTCGTCGTGTAGAGCGCCGAATTTGCATGAGATGGCGAGTTTCTGCAGGGCAACAACATATTCATCTACAGTTTCGCTACTCTTTTGTTTCCTTTGGAAAAAATTGTAGCGGTCAATCGCGACACAAACCACGGGCCGGAAGTGTGCGTCTAGGTCAGCAATGGTGTGGCTGAAAACATTGGTGTCTGCGGCATCTCTTTCTACTTTCACGATGGTGTCGTAGATTCTTATCCCCTCCGGGCCCAGGTTGTGTAGCAAGATTTTCTTTCTGCGTTTACTTGAGTATGGAGCGCCTGCCTCCTCCTCTAAAGCGTCGAGGTAGTTGAGGAAGTACCTCTTCCAGTCCTCCCATTGTCTCTCCGGTTCCCCTGGGTTGGTAAGGAACGGCACCAGTTGCGTGAGGGACGACGAGAGTACCGCCATTCTGCCCTCTCTGTTCCTGGTGGGTTGGACAGAAACTGTCTTCCCTTGGGGGCTGCCCGGAGCGTTATGCTTGGTGGGGTCCCCTTCTTCCGGGTCACTCTCGCTGTCTTCCCTTAGTTGTGCGTTGGAAGGGGTGGGTAGTGTTTGCGCCCCTGCCCCTCCTACTGCCTGCACTCCTGTGGTCTCTTCAGGGCGAGTGGTCGAAGACTCTCCCCTGTCCTCACTCTGTTCCGCCAGCTTGCTTGGCTAGTCCTGCATTCTCTGGGGTGGTGCTCCCCACTGCCCCTGGGTTCGCCTCTGTTGGCGCGGGCTCAGTCGCTACGCTCGCTCGCTCGTTCGAGCCTCCGTGGCGCTTGGTGCCCTGAGTGTCTGCAGGCCTACCTCCTCTGCTGGGCCTTCCTGTGTGCTTCGGTAGGGGTGTGCGCCGTGTGGAGTCAGGTGTAGGCCTCTGCCACGCTCCGTCGTGATCTGTAGCACATGGAATTCGAGTCCGCCGGTGGAATCAGCGTCCTCTGACCTCAATTGCCCTTCAGCTTGCTTCCGGGGTTCTGTGTCAATTCCGATGCCTCGTCGCCATTATAGAATCTTAAAAGAAGAGCTACGCTCATTGAATTTAAAGTGATTCTTTATTACAGACGGAGCGCCGGGTTTACACTTCTGCTCTACGTGAAGCGGTCGGCGCCAATGACTAGAAATGGCCGCCTTCCGTCTTCGCGTGACGCGTTTCCTGTTCCGCCTAGCGGAACACTAGTGCGCTAACGCAAGTGCGTTACCACAGCCATGACTTCGCAGAGAGACGCCTTGCACTTACACAGCGCCTTCTGGTTTGCAGAACATTGGGATTTGCGGAGGACGTAGGCTTTGCAGGGGCATTGACAATTTTTAAGTAAAAGACTCTGGTGGTGGAGAGTAATCAGCAGCGTCCACTGAAGAGAATGCTGGGACATGCAGTTTTAATAACCATCTGGTTTCCTCTAATGGGAGGGAGGTAACGCATACAAATAGAACTGTGAGTGAGAACCAGAGTGTTAGGCATTTGAGGAAGGCATAAGCTGAAACGCGTTAAGCCAAGAAAAATTAAACATACCTGTGCAAAGCCGCTTTGTTCCCTGTTGTTTCTTGGAGGAAGCGATGTGGTGCGATATGTATGTGTATGCATATATGTATATATAGACACACACACACACACACACACACAGATACACACTCAATGCTTAATTTAAGCTGGTGGTTGCAAGTGGGGTTACCAGGGGATTTTTGGGGATCGGCCCTTATTTTTCAGCATAAGATATGTCCTGAGTGTAAGAGAGGGTAAAAATCACACAGATCTGAAAGACGGAGGAAGAGAAAGACGACAAAACTGTCCCAAAGGGAACTAGAAAGAATCTGCAAGAGAGAGAAAAAGGAGCAGGGAGTGTCTGGTAGTGAATTAAAGAATACCAGACTTGGTATGCAACACGCTGAAGAGCATTATCTATCTAACATATGAATTTACATATATATATATATAATAAAGGAGGAGTAGCGAGAAAGTGACCATGGAGGCTTGGTTAACACTCATATCCAATCAGAGTGGTGTGTGACTCTTTCAAAACCGGCCCCCAGGTGGAAGTAACTTCGTTTGATGAAACGTAGCACTGAAGAAAGCAGATAAGCTGAAACGCGTCTGCCGAGCGTTCTATCAATTTTCCACCCAAGCGCTTTAAATTTGGTAATAAAAATCAGCAAACAGCACCGAGCATGTGTCGGACCCGTTTTTCAAGGTGAAGAGGGGGATTGGCATTATATATATATATATATATATATATATATATATATATATATATTCACTGAAAAAACCATAGGTTTCAGGCACGTTATAGTTAGAAATTAGCATTTCAAAAACCTTAGAAATTCACTGAAAAACCATAGGTTTCAGGGACGTTATAGATAGTTGGCATTTCACTCCCACAAAACCATAGAAATTCCCCTGTTATAGTTAGTACAGCTAAGTATAACTCGCACCCCCGCAATGCACTGCTGATGACGTCACATATTACATCATTCATGACATGGTCAGTGACATCACTGATGACATCACTGAATACAGGGAAAACACCTACATACATTAGGAACACTATGCGTTGGGGTACCCACAGGGGACGTTTGCACACTTGTCACATCAGACCACACCCCCTCCCTGCACCACTGTGCAAACACACCCCCTGGTGCGTTGTAAATTGGGGGATTAGTCCCCTTGAGTCCTGAGGGTCCCTGGGGGCCAACTAGCCCACCAGATACCTCCAGTAAGCACCACAGAGGGCTTTTGTGGTGAGAAGGAACCAATGATGATAAGTGGAACATATTGACGAGTACCAGTCAGCAGTTCCTTGGTGGTTGCTCCCGTGAGGTCCCTTCCCACCTTGCACACACTTTTACTACACCTTTAGAATTGAAAGGGAGATAGGAATACGTGTAGACACAGACACTAAGAGGATTTTAGCAATGAAATAGGCACACTCTGTTTAGCAATGCAAATTTGTTGCGTACTATAAACACCTTCATTAATTAGGAGGCAGGTGATGTTTCGGAGAACCTATGACAGATGGGACAGGTTTTATTGATGAGAAAATCCAAACCAGTGTCTGCTATGACAGGGCAGGAGCCGCACGGCTCCCGCCCTGCCATAGCAAACAGCAGTGTCCCGGGGGTGGGCACCAGGGACACTGCAGGAGCCGCCCCTGGGAGGTGGTGGTCCCCAGGGTCATAAAGGGCTCCACGAGGGGGGTTACCCTCCCTACAAGTGCAAAGCCCCGGGGAAAGAGTTGGTGGTCCCCAGTGCTTGGGGGTCTGCAATGGACCCCCAAATATAAATATACAGTGCCCCAGGGAGGTGGTGGTCCCCGGAGCATGTGGGGAGGCTCGTACCCTCCCCACACATTTTTTTAAAACTGAGCCCCGGGGAGGTGTCGGTACCCGGGGCTGCGGGGGGGCTGCATACCCCTGGCAACTCTTAAATCTTGCCCCGGGGAGGTGGCGGTCCCCGGGGCAGCATGGGGGATTAGGCCTACCCACTCTTTAAAAAAGAAAATGTCAAATGAGCCCCGGGGAGGTGGCGGTCCCTGGGGCTGTGGGGGGGCACGCACATAAATCTTGCCCCGGGGATGTGGTGGTCCCCTGGGCAGTGTGGGCGGGAATGGAGCCCCCAACACATTTTTGTCAGTCTTGACAGCCAATTAGAATAAAGCTCGTGTTCGGGAGGGGTCGCAACTCCACCGCAGCCATAGATATCAAAACTTTTAATTTTTTAAATTTCTTAGCACCTACCGAACGGATTTACACCATTTAAAAAAAGGTCTCTTTATGATCCAAGCACTACCTTTTTGCCTAATTTGGTGCAATTCCTTTCAGTAGTTTCTGCTGTAGCCTTGCCCAAAGTTTCCAATGGGAAATAGATTTTTGACTCATTTTTTGAATTTCTCAGCAACTACTGAATGGTTTTACACCATTTAAAAAAAAGGTCACTTTCTGAACCAAGTTCTACCTTTTTACCAAATTTGGGGTAATTCTGTTCAGCAGTACGGGCTGTAGAAATTAACATGGAGAAAACGCATTTTGGGCCCCCCCTTTTTTCTTAGTCATTGCTTGACGAATCACCCCAAAACGTTCAGGATAGGAGCTGACCTGGATAGACTTTTGTTTTGGAGAATTTCGCGAAGATTAGTTATTAGCAAATCAAAGAATGCTATTCCTATGGAAACTGGGGTCTAACTATAACTACCTACTGGTAGTTATACGGTATATAGTTATATATATATATATATATATATATATATATATATATATATATATATATATATATATATATATATATATATATATATATATATATATATATATATTATGAAGGCTCCACTCGCACCAGCCTGTTGCACTCCAAGGCGGGTGCCTGCCAGTCGGGGGTGCACCCGACAACAATATCCGCTCCAACAGTCCCTCCCCGCAATGCTCGGGAAATAGGAAGCAGCACTCCAAAGATAGGTTTTCTCTTCCTCAGAGGCGTGTTTCTTTTGGCTTCTATGGCACAATCTCCTGTTATCGCGCTTTTTCAATCGAGCAAAGCGCAAGACAGCAGCAAGTTCCACTTTTACCCACTGGGGAAACACAATGGTTTTAAAGAATGGACACTATGCACACACCCACTGTGGTAAGAGACATGTCGCACTACGACACCCAGAGAGCCGCATTCCAGGCCACGCCCACTGGGGCAGGTGCTCGATTGAAAAAGCGCGATAACGGAAGATTGTGCCATAGAAGCCAAAAGAAACACGCCTCTGAGGAAGGGTAAAGGTATTTCCTGAAACGCGTCAGGCGAACTATTTGACTGAAGGGAACTGCTGTGTAGCCTTGTGCATGCCTGCTGCCATTAAACGAAAAGAGAACAAATACAGTCTGCCAGTGGCGTCTGTCCGATTGGGGAAAAACCTGCAACTGACTGTATGTATATATATATATATATATATATATATATATATATATATATATATATATATATATATATATATATATATATATATATATATATATTCACTGAAAAAACCATAGGTTGCACACCAGTTATAGTGATGTCACTGACCATGTCATGAGTGATGTAATATGTGACGTCATCTGCAGTGCATTGCAGGCGCGCAAGTTATAGTGAGTCCAACTAACTATAACGTGGGAATTTCAATGGTTTTATGTCAGTAAAATTTCCAGCTAACTATAACTGGTGTGAAACCTATGTTTTTTTCAGTGAATTTAATAGGTTTTTTAAATGCTAATTCCTAACTATAACGGGTCTGAAACCTATGGTTTTTTCAGTGAATTTCATAGGTTTTTTAAATGCTAATTACTAACTATAACTGGTGTGAAACCTATGGTTTTTTCAGTGAATTTCATAGGTTTTTTAATAGCAAATTTCTATAGCTATGTAATGTAATATTTTTTTTAATGAATCCTATATTGTATATTTATGTAATACTACTTTTTTTTTATGTATATTCATATTTTTTTTTTTGCCCTGGAGCGCTCCCGGTGCGCGTACCAGTGAGCGCACCGGTGAGCGCAGTATTTTGACGCGCCCCGGTACGCGTACCGGGCGCTCCCCCCCCCGCAAAATTTAAAAAAAAAAATGTTTTGCCATATATGGGCCTCCTAAACTCCCCTCAGAAAACCTAGAGGCTCAGGGGGTGTCTACCTTGCCCCCTTCTACCCATTCCCAACGTTGTTTGTCCTCCATCTTGTGTCTCAATTGTACCGAAACACAAAATGGCAGACTCCCGCAGCGCTGCCGGTGCGTGTCCTGGGGCGCGCACCGGTAAGCGCTCCTAAAAAAAATGTGGGAAATAAAATTACATAAAAACCACTGGGAAGACTTTCTCCAAATATAGAATAGACCCTACTATATAGCAGTCCCTACCATTTTCCCAAATTTGATGGTATTCCATTGAGCCATTTAGGCTGTAGCCCTGTCTAAATATCCTGAGGTAAATTACATGACAAAAACACATATGAAAGTGTTAGAATTTTCAACCAATTAAAATGTTACTTACATTTTTTACTTTTATTTGCTGACATTTGATTGGTTATGTACATCAATATATATGAAAAATGAGAGGGAAACACAGCCATTTTGACTAGTACTACCTAAGGTACATTTCAAAAGATTTTTCACAGAAAACTTCAACTCCTTTGAAAAAGGTAAGTTAATATTTTTGAAGGGGAACTATGTTGTGCACTTTAAGTTAATTTGGCAAAACGTTTTCTGATAGTTATATACTGTCCCTCTGTAAGAGTTAGAGATTGAGATTAACTTCTCTGTGATAATTATGGATTGAGTTACACTTCTCTGGCATAATTATGATTTTACTTAGGCTTCATCACATGCACTTTTAAATAGTTCTACTTCCTGCCTCAAACCATACACTGCCCAAAAATTACTTCACTGTTAAAAACTCATAAGTACCTGTCTGAACTTAAACCCAACAGTACCCTTACTCTACTGATATAGTTATTGTATATGCAATTTTCAGAAAGAAAATGGAAGGAGAAAAACAATCAAATGTTCCTTCTATCGAAGTAAAGGTGGAAAATCCAGAAGAGCAAAAAGATGAATTTGATTTCATGGATGACTCTTTGGAGCAACAGTTAATAGAATGTTTGGAACAAATGGAATCATGTACTAATAATTATGAGGAAATACCGGACAATATTATGTTACAAGTTTTATTAAATTTTGAAAAAGAATCAGAAGAATACATTTATATTTAATAATTTTAAATTGTTTGAGACAATATTCATTTTTTTATGTAATTCATGAAGTAGTACCAAAATGATTATATTATAAAATGAGACTTATAGTATACTGTGCAACTTTTTTTGTGTTACATAGTAAGTTTACTCATAGTTACTTCCTTTCTCCCACTATATTATCTACAATGTGTAATATACATCTCTTTTTCATCATAAGGGAGCAGGATACACTGCCCATCAACCACTAGGCCTTCTCAGGAAGTGCTTAAAGTATCTGTTTCTGCTTTCTTGACAGACTATGGTATGGATTCCATATACCACAATAACTTCTGTAACCTCATGCAAGATATCTACAGAGGACTAGGTGTACATTAAATTTAAGGGACAGATTTACAAGCCCCTTGCGCCACCTTTGCGTCACGTTTAACATGGGAAAAGTGACGCAAAGGTGGCGCAAGGGGCTTGTAAATCTGCCCCTAAGTCTCTACATTGATACCTACATGTAGGTTCTTAAATCAAAAAAAAAAAACAACAAAAAGATTTTTTTTTTAAAAACAGCTTAATTTTTAAAAAACTGTCATTCTTTTTTTCCCCATGGTACGCTCCCCGGTACGCTCCCCGGTGCGCGTACCGGGCGCTCCCCCTGCGAAAATCGATTTTTTTTTTTGCCCCGCGGGGCCCTTTTATAACCCCCACATCAAACCTAGGGGACCAGGGGGGTCTACCCTGCCCCCTTATGGTCATTTGCTCCTTTGTTTTTGCCACCTCTTGTGTCTCGTTCTTACCTAGACACAAGATGGCGGCCGCTCCGGACTGTTTCGAATGTTTACAGACACCCGTGAGCCAATCAGCTTTCCGCGCGCAAGTCGCGTAGCGCGCCCGGTGCGCGTACCGGGGCGCGGCCATAGATATATATATTTTTTTGAACCTAAATTACTCAAAATCCACTGGAGCACATATCTTGAGACATAGCAAAGGCACTTCGGGCTACCATTCCCTACAATTTTGCCAAGTTTGGTGGAAATCCATTCAGCCGTTCGGGCTAAAAGTGAGGTCGACCGCCCTATGGAAATTAACATGGGGAAACACGTTTTGGGACCCCCCTTTTATCTGAGCCCCCGCTTGACGAATCCCCCCAAAACTTTCAGGGAAGGACCGGAGCGCCGCGAAGCAATTATAGGAAATTTTCAGGCAGATTCCTCAACCGGCGCCAAAGTTATTCAAAATAGAATGTTGAGATTTTGCATTGAAAATAATCCTAACTATAACTACCTACTGGCGAGCGCCAGTAGGTAATATATATATATATATATATGTATATATATATATATATATATATATATGTGTGTATATATATATATATATATATATATATATGTATATATTACATGTCCTTACAGTCCTTTGTTTCCAAACAACAAACGGTTACACTCTTGCAGTTCATTTAGGCACAATTAATGTATTCTTAAATCCATACTTTATGATACAGGAAACAGGCGATTAACCAACGCGTTTCGGGAAAACCTTATACCTTGGTCATGGTCGATTTGTTCGTGAGCTCGCTCGTTTTTTAGTAATTCAAATAGTATTACGTAATTTCCTGTTCAACCAAACACATCACCCATAGATTGCTTGAATATGTAGTCCCCCTATATATGACATACGATTATCACAGTCTTATTTTAAAGCAAATTAATTTACAATGCTAAGCCAGTTGATGACCCATTCATTGCCCCAACTTTTAGTGTGATTTGTTTTATGACTTTACAGTTTAAAGTCGGACCCTTGTCCTTATTTATTATCTGTCCGTGCCTTATGACTGAAATCTTTATTGTTCTGTTCTCTTATATCACTTCTCCAAATCCCCCCAGTGGGACTAGACTCTTTATGTCTTTTTCTCCTTATTTGTTCCTTTTTTATTTTCCTCTCAATTGGGTAGATTCTGTCAATGTCATGTTGGGGCCCATTTATGTGCACACTCCTTGTTTGGTTTTTTGATTTCCCCATCCTAGTTTTTCATTTTTTGTTGAGGCTCGCCTCAGCCTCGTTGGCTAGAAGAAACCTGCACTGGCTGCCCATTCAGTCCAGGATCTCTTTTAAGATCCTTTGTCTCGCTCATGGGGCTCTTTACGGTACCGGTCCAGAGGGGATCAGGTCCCTCATTCACTCCTACTCCCCCAGTAGAGCTCTTCGCTCCTCCAACAAAAATCTCCTTGTGGTTCCCAGATTTGTAAGAACGACATGGGGAGGTAGAGCTTTCTCCATGGTTGCACCCAGGCTATGGAACCCGCTCACCCCTGAACTTGCAGGTCAATCTTCCCTTGCGCTGTTTCGTAAAGCATTAAAAACTTGGTTTTTCATTGAGGCATATCTGTAATGTTACACATTGGAGAATTACAGATTGGATGACCTACCCTTGGGATAAGGTGCGCGGTATAAGACTCCCTTCATTCATTCATTCAACAGTTTTGGCTGTGATCAATCCACATTCAATTTCAGCACAGCAGGAGGTTAGAGTTAATTTAAAGATGTATATATAGCTCTTCCGATTGATTCAGACCATATGGAAACATACTTCTGAAATTTAAAATGTGATGCGATTCTTTCTGCCACAATGTTTTCTCCCTATTTCCTCCCCACTGATTTACAGGTACAGTTTCAATACCACAGAATTTTCAAGGTCTTCCAATCCCCATTGTGGTGTAGCTCCATATGTTTGGCCACTGCATTGTTCATGTCCTTATTAACTGTGGACCATACGTGTTCCAGCACTCTTTTTTTAAGTTCACACATAGTGCTGCCCACATATTTTAGTTTAAATGGACACTCAATTATGTATACTGTATATTGGCTTTTGCAGGTTATAAGCTCTCGAATCTTCCAGGTTTCGCCATCTGCCATTTGGATTTCTGTCATTGGCTTCGCAATCTGGCACACTTTACAGCAGTGGCATTTCACAAAGCCCTTTGTTTTTAACTAAGATTCCTTTTTATGTTTTCCTTTAAGATGACTGTGCACTAGTCGATCTGTCAGATTGTTGGCTCTGCGATATGTAATGGTTGGATGATTTCCCATTATTTTTCCCATTGTACCATCGAGCTTTAGAATTTTCCAATTTTTTGGCAATTTCCTTGGATTCTTGAGTGAAATACATGATTAATCGTATTGGTTCTGGTTCTGATTCGTCCCCTGATTTCTTTGGGGTCAAGCATTCCTCTCTTGATTTTGCATTTGCCTTGTTCCAACACCTTTTCACAATGCTTTTGTTATATTTCCTGCATGTGAATCTTTCTGTTGTTATTGCACTGTTTCTGCCATTCTTCCTCCTCACTACAGATTCTGCGCAACCAGAGGAACTTGCCAAGTGGGAACAAAACCGGATGTCGCAACAACTACAACGAAGCAGGGGAAGGGGAAAGCAATGGCAGCAAAGAAATCGAGACCAAGGGGACAGAGACACAAACAGATTGACTGAAAGGGTCGGAACAACAACGAGGAGCATGAGGCAAAGGAGGGATCGGCAGTAGATGAATTACAAGTAGTGATAGAGTAACGTTCCTTGACACGGAAATCTATGTAAAAAACATGCAGATTGAAACCACACTCCATCGGAAAATCACAGCTACCAACTCAACGCTAGAAGCAACAAGCTTCCATCAACCATCAATAATATCAAGCATTCCATTTGGTGAGCTCCTCCTGTTGCGCAGAATCTGTAGTGAGGAGGAAGAATGGCAGAAACACAGTGCAATAACAACAGAAAGATTCAGAGGGAAGAGTTCCCAGTTTTAACATGTAAAAACAGCTGATTAGCGTAAGACACTGGTAGCCGAGAGACCTTTTCAAGACTCCTGTGCTGCCATCGCTAGCATGTAATACTTCTGATAACCTCCCAAGTATTGAACACATTGAAAGACAATGATATTTTAAACAGCAAGAAACTCTCTTACCCGCAGTCATTTATATTATTTATTTATTTGTAATGATTTACATAGTGCAAACATGGCCCTAGAGGGTATCAGACCACTTCACAATGGTACAGAGAATAATTACTTCAATAATATCCGTTGAGAAAAATGCAGGATAAGGCAGCACCCAGTTATGGGTGGCTACGACACAATGCCAAGACCCATACATCGAAAACAATTTAACATAGCAGGAGAGCAGTAGTCAGGGGGATAATCTGACATGTCAGGAAAGGTACCAAGGGAGGAGATCCTAGGATCTAGGGCAGAAATGTGTTCATAAGTAGTACTTAAACTTCTTTCTTGAAAGATGTAGTTGAGTGATTTAGTCTGATTGAAGAGGGCAAGGCATTCCAAATTCTCGGAGCAATCCCAGAGAAAGCTCCGTTGTAGGTTTTCTTTTTGAGGAATCTCTCAGCAGTAAGGTGTTAGATCTTTCGGAGGATCTGCCGCAGCCAGAAAGTTTGAGCTTCTGAGCGAGGTATCTCGGGGTATTGAAGTGAAGAGCTTTATGGGTCATGCAGGCAATTTTTTCTGAAGTATTGCTTAATAAGGGAGCCAGTTGAGGGATTTCAAATCTAGGGTGATGTGATTGTTTCTTTTTGATCCATTGATGAGCCTTGCATCAGAGTTGAGCGAGGCCCTTAGAAGAACCGTTTTGGATCCAGGCAAGAGTTGCACTTCCATAGTTCAACCTGGGAATCACCAGAGCTTGCACTGCAGTAGCGAAATCATGTAATTATACATAGTTTACTATTTACTCTTTTTCTACTATTGCAAACACTATGTTCATATTTTGTGGGCTCTGAAAATGGAAGCTTCCCTAGATACCTGGTTTTGGTGCATGCCATTTTTATAAAGACAGTCCAGCAATGCGCACTTTTAGTGTTTCATAGGTTATGGCGTTTGATTACGACACAGCGGTGGGAGTCATGATAAACATCATGCAACTTGCAAATTAAACCCATTTGGGAAAGAGGGGGAAATCACTTAAATGTTGAAGTGTTTGGAAGATGTGTCAAATGCGTTCTTAAGCTGTCTTGGTAACAATCAGTAGATCAGATTTATAGAACTTTACGTGGCCTTGTAAATGGGGGAAAACCCATTGCACCGCCAGTGCGTGAAAAAAGTGGCACATCGGTGGCGCACAGGGCTTGTAAATGAGGCCCTTGGTGTGCAAGAATTGTAATTCTATGAAACGTAACTCAGCAGGTTATATAGGGGTGCCATTTTACTGTCAGCCACACTACTCCGAATGGCCTAACCAACAGTCATAATTTTGATGTCAATAAGCAGCTCAGGGGAATTAATAGCAAATACTTTATATATGCATGAGATACCACCCTTGCCTAATGGGCCTAAAACCACTCCAATGGGTTGTATTCCAGGGGTCACCTAGACTCTTCTTGTGGTATGCCCGGGCATGTCATTGCTAAAGGTGTTAATGAAACTGTGTCTTTGGAGGTTGACTTCTCCTTGTATGTCAGGAATGGTTTAGTTTTGTTGCTCTGCCAAACATTGCCTAGCTTGGAGATTTTTTGTTGCTCTGCCAAACATTGCCTAGCTTGGAGATTTTTTGTTGCTCTGCCAAACATTGCCTAGCTTGGTCCCATCTTCCAAACTCAGGCAGACGCCTACTCTGCTCCAACAAAGTGTTTCTCGAAAGAGGAGGCTCATGGGTTGGTTTGTCCTACAAGGAGACCTAGTGGTGTGTCCTGTGCGAGCACCGTTTGACCCAGGGACTGAGGTAAGGGAATGACATACATGATATCTTTTAAACTATCTTTACCAATTGTAGGAAGTTCATGCTTGAAAGCGGTATCTCCGAAACCCGTCGAAAATACAGTACAGGACAAGGATATGCGAAGAAGTGTATTATAGTCTTGCGTCCGCCATTACCAATGCCCCATCATAAGTGGAGGCACACATTTATCTGGAGCTATTGTTGGCAAACAACTAGCCATCAGGAAGCAGCGTGCACTTGCTCATAGGTCACTAAACTGCTTTTGGGGATTCCAAGCTAGAAATGTTGAAGGGCTTACAAAAATCTGGCCTGAGCCACTCATTCAGCATGTCATCGTGGTATATTGCAATGCTGTCCCAGGTCATCAGCGGCTCCATTGCTAAGGCGAAAAGCAGGGGCAAAAGCTGGAATCCCCACCTGGTGGCGACAGAAGGGTGGTGATAGAATCCACTTTACCCTGACCTGTGCACGAGGACCAGCACAGAAGTCTCACGTATGAAGAAGCGAGCTCCAGCACTCTGAAGAGAAAGAAACAATGGAAGCCCATCAGCAAGATGGTGCCGGGCCATGAATAGTCTGGGCCTTTTGAATGGCAGCATGCACTCTGCAAGCCTCGTGCCATTAGCCAGGGTAACATCACCCTGATGGAGTAGGATGAGAGAGGGTAGCGCCCTCAAAGATTGTGCCTTCATGGTTTCTAAGGGAGATGGGGCGTAATGAAGCGCATCCCTTTGGTGGAAGACCGGGCCTAGCTAGCAATGTTGCCAATTCAATGTCTGTTGCCAAAAGAACGCTTCCGGGTCGCCTCTTGGACATGATTAACAAGCGTGCAGTGAGGAAAGGCCTGAATTTGGTGGAGGTGGAGTAGGAGGGAGCCATCCGGCGGGTGTCGTGCCTGGTTTCAAGTTACCAACGATCTCTGCAGATTGCTCTCTATAATTAGAGACCGCAGCATCACCCTATCAAGGTCAGATAAAACCGCAGGGGGCCGATAGTGAATAAGGGACGTGCTCTGTTCAGGCATTGAGAGTTCTTGCTTATTGTACGATACACAGGGGCATATTATCAAGGGGGTTTATCTCCGCTTTTTTGGCTTTTTCAAAGCCAAGAAAGCGGAGATAAAATTATCTCCCTATTACCTAGCTGCCGCTAACACCAGTTAGCGGCAGCTAGTAGGAGATAGCGACCATCTTGGGCCCCACTTTGCATGTCAGTGATATTTATCACTAATGAGATGCAAAGTGGGCGTGCCAAGATGTTAGAGACTGGAAACAGTCGCTAACATCGCTATCTCCTATTACCAACTTTTGGAGATATTCGCGCTAAGCGGGAATATCTCCAAAAGCTAACACCTGCCCTGAGCAGTTCTTAGCCATGTTATCCAATGGGAGGTGGATAACATGGCTAAGAGCATTAGCTCGCTAATGCATGAATATCGCTGACTTTTCAGCGATATTCATGCTTTGCGGCGATTTTTACCGCATTTGCGTTAAACCTTGATAATACCAAGGTTTATTTGCGGTAAAAATCGCCGCAGCGCTGCGGTAAATTTTTGTCTCTTTTGTCACTATTGCTTGGTAATATGCCCCACAGTTTGTTTCCCATCAGGGAGTTTAATCCGTGGGAGTGCTCTACGGATTGTATTCTTGGCAGCCAACCAATAGAAAAGCTTCCCTGATGTGTCTCCTATTTCATAGACGTGCCTGGTCATCCACATCTGCTTTACGCAGGTGGAACTGCCTCCGGGGCCCTATCTGTGTCCAGCTGGCAGAGCCTCCCTCCTCATCTTGGGCACACCCACACTCGAGGGGAGTGAACTTTGTTCTTTCTCTTTTTCTTTTCCTCAAGGAAGGCTGGGGTCCTGTCCCACAGAATGGCCTTGTCGCTGCCCACAGCCTGCCAGATAAGCCCACGGAACACTTGTTAATCTAAAAATATACCTTCAATTGCACCTGCAGAATGCGGTTTGGCTGTTCAGCCTCGAGCAGGCCTTGCATTAGGCCGCCGCGTGGGGAGCGCGCGCCCTTTGGACCAGACAATTCTTGATCGCACGTGAAGGCGAGCACCTGCTATCGACAGAACATTTACCTCAGGCATAAAGAAATAACAGATTCTTGATCTGGTGCCATATATGAGTCTACTCCATGCACTCAGGAGTCAAGATTTGTCAATGTAGGACATGCTCTTTTTCCCGTCCTTTTTAGGTCGCATCCTGCCAGATCTGCAGCTGTTGCTGCGACATCTTGGGCCATTCGGAAAGCTTCCCTGGGGAATCCATTCTGCCCATTGCGCACCACTGAATTGTGGTTTGTAACTTACGTTGTCTCGCTCTCTATTTGCTGGCTCTGTTTTAGGCTCTGCAGCTTGAGTTCGTCCCTTTCCTTGCCCAAAATCTATGTACAGTATTCTTCCACAGTGCTCGACTTCTAAACAGGCCTTTAAATCTTGCTCTTATCTTGTCACATTTGCAGTGCATTCAAAGACAAATATCAGGCTTTGTCTTCCAGGGAGGAGGGAAAAGGGGGGGGGAACATGAGGAAAGCAGTACGATATTTATTTTTTCTAGCACTCAACAAAATATAAATGTCTGTAAATGAACTGTGTAGATATTTCAGAATATACCAGAATTAGAAAAGCACAAACGGAGCAACTTTTTGGCAATTCTAAAGTGTGGTGGAAACAAATATTTTAATACGCTCAAACAAATCAAAACACTAGGTGATGACATTTATAGCGCTGCCTCTCCCCCGGGGGCGCGGTGTGCTTTTCTTTCTTTCCTGGGCGTGCTGGCTGTCTCCCGCTGCTGAAGATCGTCGTGTCCACAGAACTTTATTGCCCTATACCCCTGGTGGGATGGGAGTCCCAGGGTCAACTTATCACCTAAACTCTGCAACTTTGCCACACAGGGACTACTAGTCCCAGCATCCCTAGTGCCGCTACAGGTGCCGCAAGTGAGGGGAGGCGTCATCCATCTAGTTTATAGCGCTACCTCTCCCCCCATGGCGCGGGACGCCCGCGGGTCACGCCCGGGCCAAGGGCGGGTTCCATCCGTGCCCGTCAGGGCCCGGAAGAGGCAGAGCAGGGCCACCCCTCTTGGCTGCTGCATTGGTAATTTCGAAGTACCAGCGAGTAAGATTCACGTCAAATAAACCTTGCTGGGTCTCATCTTTACATCATTAACTGCCCTCCTTTAAGACTCTATCGGCATTTGAAAACGCCCGTACTGCGAACTAGGATCTGTGGAGTCCTAAGGAACTGCGGATTGTACTGTTATTTACATTAAACCGATATCGGGAGGGTCATATTAAGGTGGGGGTAATTTCATGGCGGTGAAAATCAGGTTCTTGTTCTGTGTTACATAATCCCTCACGTAGTAGGCAACAGTCCATAGGTGATAAAATAAATGTAGCTGGGGCTGTGATTGAACTGCTTGGAAAGATTGTTATAATAGCCTGTTGGTTTTTCTTTCCTCATTCAAAAAAGTTTTATATCCTTGTAGTGCTGTTTTCCACCTCTATTTCTTATGTACTGCTGAACCATAGATGTTTACATAGATAAGGAGTATGAACAAACGTAAAGGTGCAGCAGGCACCTTAGATGACTTTTTAACTAGAACAGAATCGCTGATGGCACATGAGATTTAAATGACAGAAAGGCGATTGTCACTTGATCCCTGGCAATTTTCGATGTATAAAGAGGCAAATACGCCATTAACACCTAGAATAATAGTCCAAAGTGGACCTGAAACATCCGCCAAGCCAAATTTAGGGGCATATTAGCAAGAAGCTCGTTAAAATTATCGCCGTTTTAGCAGCGGGAAACTGCCCCTAAAACAGCGATAATGGGCTTACAAATAGAAAAAGCTAAAGGGAAAGCTCCTAGAACAAGGCAGAAGCGTGCTATGGGGGGGATCAGAACCCAAGAAAATAAGGGGCCCAAGGTCCAATGCCCAAATAAACCATCAAGCAGAGGAACAAACTGTAGTAATGACAAAAACGTGCAGCACACAGACAGAAGCGGTTGTTGCTCCCACGTCCATCACCCCCTTTTGTATCGCTTTGTTGGCCCTAAGTTGGCAGGGTATGCTCAGACGTGAGTCCCTTGCTCACTTTGCCACTGGATTCAAGATAGCCTGGCTGATGAGGGTTATGAACCTGAAACCGGTCCCAGGATGCTTTGTTTCCGGTCCAGGGAAGACATGGCTTGGCAGTTCGGGCTGAACTGTTCCCTGGAGGCACAGGGTCAGACTGATTTGCATATGGCCATGTCTGAACTGGGGTGGTGGAGTGAGCTAAAGGATGGTGATGGATTGAACCCAGATCATTTGACTGGCGGTGAGTGTTTGATTTGCTCAAACGCTCTGTCCATCATCCCCTTTTGTATTGCTTTGTTTGCCCTAAGTTGGCAGAGTATGCTCAGACGTGAGTCCCTTGCTCACTTTGCCACTGGATTCAAGACAGCCTGACTGATGAGGGTTATGAACCCAAAACCGGTCCCAAGATGCTTGTTTCCGGTCCAGGGAAGACATGGCTTGGCAGTTCAGGCTGGACTGTTCCCATGAGGCACAGGGTCAGACTGATTTGCATATGGCCATGTCTGAACTGGGTTGGCGGAGTGAGCTAAAGAATGGTGATGGATTAAACCCAGATCAGTTGACTGGGGGTGAGTGTTTGATTTGCTCAAACGCTCCGTCCATTATCCCCTTTTGTATCGCTTTGTTTGCCCTAAGTTGGCAGGATATGCTCAGACGTGAGTCCCTTGCTCACTTTGCCACTGGATTCAAGATAGCCTGACTGATGAGGGTTATGAACCCGAACCCGGTCCCAGGATGCTTGTTTCCAGTCCAGGGAAGACATGGCTTGGCAGTTCGGGCTGGACTGTTCCAATGAGGCACATGGTCAGACTGATTTGCATATGGCCATGTCTGAACTGGGGTGGCGGTGAAGTACCGAAAATTATCCACCACCTCCCAATTACAGTTATCGTTACCCAGATCCCATTTGCATTACCAATGATCAGTCGGTTGGCAGTGTAGAAGGTTCAAGCATTTATTGGACAAGAAACAAGCTCTGCCAGAGGAGCTCCTTGCGACCTAACCCCACGAGGTCCGCCAAGAAGACTGCTGGCACATTATCAGAACATCATGTATATACAGTTGCATTTGCAGAATCATTGCCCAAGATGGAAAAATACAAGCAGGTACAGTTTAGTGCATGAAGGAAAGACCATATATGGCAGACAAAGCGCTCTTGGTTTCGCTCATCCTAGATTAGCAAGGTCGGCCGGGTGACTCCCTTCTGCCAGCTTCTGAACAGCCTGCCCGCACCCCTCCCGGAATGTGCTTATCAGGCCCTCCTCTGCTACCTACAACCTTGACGGGCCTAACGAGCTGAAACATCAATTCTGCAACAGTTGGCGTATTTCTCAGGAGAATGCTTTCTGAACGGGGACTGTTAATACAAGACTTCGAGCGAGGCCACAAAATGGCGTCGATCGAGACAACAAAACGCAGAATGCAAAGGCCCATGTAAGCTAACGTTCTAGAACGTGACAGATGGCAATATGCTAATGTGTATGTGCATATACTAATAGGTTTAGATACATCATGCTAATTCTAACACCTCGATTTTAGGAACTACATCGTTGTTCCTTGAGGCTAGTTCCTCAAACCCTCCTTTTAGTGTGGTGTAGCTAAATAATTTGGACAAAGAAAATAATCTAATCATCAAAGATATCCTCGTTGATGGTCATCAGCTCATTAATCTCCTGTTGCAACATTTGGGCTTTAGAAGGGACTTTGGTTGGTATACACATGGTAGCGGCCCTGGAAGCACAGTAGGAACAACAGGCCGGCCCGCACTGTAACAGGACACAGCAGGTAAAAATGATACCGGCTGCCCCGCACAGAATTAATAAAATCTTCCATCCCCAGGTAGTCAGAAGTCCCCAGTACCACCCAGACAGTGACCAGGAACCATTATCGACATGCATGTCAGAGGCAATGCGATGCAATTTCTGAATGGCCAAATGAACAGAGGGGGCGGAGTCAGGAATAAACACGCAGCAAGAGCTGCCAATCACGCGGCATGCTTCACCGCGATCAGCTAAGATGACGTCTAAAACCATACGGTTTTGGAGCGCAACGAGCCTCGTCGCCTGAAGCTCCGCCGTAAGGTTAGTCATGATGTCAGTAGTTATATTAATGACATTTTCCACTATCCTGGACAGTTTTCGAATTTCTCTGCTATTAAAAATGGGACCCCAGAATGGCACTAACCCCTTGCTAAAATCTGTAAATTGCTGCAAAGAGGTGTCAGTTTGGTCGACCTCAGTTTTAATAAGCTGCCTGCGCTGCCTTTGGGGAACCACTGAAGGCGTTGGGGCCATAGAGCGCAACCGGTGTGTACGATGGTAATCTGAAGGTGCGATGTACACAGGCGGATAGAGGAAGGACATGTAACACCGTCCTGCCCAATTTCGGGGTAACCAAGTGTATGCATTTTCACCACAGACGAAATAAACATTGGGCGGGGTGACCAACGGAGGGCAAATGCGTTTCCGTAAACGATAGGTGTAGTTGCAAATGCTCTCCCCAACCTGCACTCTGCCTATCCCTTGTACACAGAATACTGAGGAAACATTCAGGATAGGTATAGGTACAGCACGATCTCTAGTAACATTTCGCTCAAGAAACAACTGGAAGTACTGGGATGCATTAAAATTTCTAAAGTCATAAAGTTCTTCTTCCATCCAAACCTCATCTCGAACTGCTAGATATTTTTGCATACAAGCCTGTGGGTCTATATATCCCCGCCCCCCACGACCACTTTTATTAAAACCATAATGTGCATCAATGTACTCATACATCAAGTTATGCTCGTTGAAGTCCAAAGTCTTTCGCTGTTCACCCCAATGGCGGTATATAGCCGAAAACAGCCTAAACCATGCTTCACAGCTTCCTAAATAGGTCATGGGTAAAGAGAGGAATAAATCATGATTATGAACCACCGAGGGCAAGAGCCCACACACCCAGCAATCAGTAGTGTTAGCAACACTGTGAGTTTGATGAAGCATTTCAACAAAAGCATTCTTGGCATAAGTCTGGCGATGGCGCTCCTTGTGGTGTGCTAAAGTGTACAGAAGATGCTCAGAGGGGGCAACAGTAGTTGGTATAAATTTCTGCAAAGGGTACTCATGTTCCAGATAGACAAATAAACCCATGAACACAGCTATTATGACAGCAATTACTACTACAAATGCTACTTTGACCCTTGTGGTCCATGTTGAAAACATTGGTTCATAAAAAGGTATATAACGTGGGGCAATTGGAATTTCTTCTTCTATTACAGGTCGGCCAAAAGGGTGCATTCCTAGCTAAAAGAATCCTAAAAAATAAGTCCTGGCATAGCAGTCCGTCCTACCAGAGGGTTCTTCTCCCTGTGTCCGTTAGAACCTCACAGGCAGGCTCTCATTATTTCCAAAAGGACCAAAAGAAGGTGATCTGAATTTATTTTGTGCGACAACCTGGCCTTTCCGTTGACTTCAGTCTTTCTTTCTGAACAGAGCACAGTAATCAAAGTTCCAGCTCTCAGCGCGTTCAGTCCAGTGTCTCGCTCAGCACCTCAGACCAGCAAGCTAACAAGCCCTGTCTAAGCAATCAAGTCTTTCCTTAGCTCCTGACGCTGGGGTCTGAGGTACCGCTTTTCTGCTTTCTCGGCCGCAGGTTGTATCACACACTACCCGGAACTTCCTGATCAGAGAACAGCACACCAGAAACTTTCTGAGAATTTTCAGGTGCAGGGGCACGGGGAGCAGGATTCAAAGCTCCAACAGATTCAGTAGAGACCAAGTTGTCTGGCCTCGCCACACTCTCCTCTAGCCTTGTCTCGATCTCACAGGCGTCGGAAAAGGGCACGAATGCAGTAGCTTTCTCACTCTCCTGCATCAGAATACCCCCTGCACGTTGCTGATCATAAGGAAGTGGAATTGGCAGCCTTTTTAGATGTGAAACATGAAGCCAATTCTTCTTCCCGTCCACTTTAACCGCCGTCCGGGTAGCCAGAAGAATCTGACGGGGCTCGGACCACCTTGGAGCCAGGCTGGAGTCTCGCTCAAATTTCTTCACCAGTACCCACTGGTCGGGATGTAGTCGATGTCCGGGGCCCTCTGGCAGCGGCTGCAATACGGAGGCCACCTGCTGATGAACAGAACGAAGGTCTTTAGTTAAAGCGTAAAGGTAATCAATCAGCATAGGATGTTCAATATCGGAGAAAGATCGTGGCCTGGGCACCCCCCACACATTCGCCGGCTTCCCAAAAACAATTTCATACGGTGATAGACCAGATCGGGAATGAGGGGTAACCCGCAAGGACATGAGTGCTAAAGGCAGGGCGTCAAGCCATTTTAATCCTGTACTTTCCTGTATTTTGGCCATTTTCAGTTTGAGCGTGCCATTGTATTTTTCCACGAGTCCAGCTGATTGAGGGTGCCGGGCAGCGTGGAATTTCTGTTTAATCTGTAGGCCTTCACAGATGTGCTTAACCAGGGCCCCATGGAAGTGTCCCCCGTTATCTGACCAGATCAAGCGGGGCAAACCGAAGCGAGGCAGGAATTCTTTGAGGAGGGCTTTAGCTGTGGCCATTGCTGTGTTTTCTTTGGTGGGGTAGGCCTCAACCCATTTGCTAAAAGCACAGACAACCACTAAAACGTACTTCAAGTTGTTAACGCGCTCCATATGAATATAATCCATCTGGAGTACCTCGAGAGGCAATGTTGGTGGTGCAAAATTCCCGCTCAAGACATTCTCTCCCTTCCCCGGATTGTGTCGCAGACACACCATATAGTATTGGACCAACCGGACAGCTGTCCTTTGAATGTTAGGGTTGTTCCAAACTGGGTCCAAAAGCCCACAGATACCTTTTGCTCCTATATGTGCAGGACCATGCGCCATAGTTACAACGGCCTGCACTAGTGCGTTGGGCAATAACCATCTTTGTTTTTCTGTCAGATCGACCCAGCAATTATTCTCATCCAATCTTCCTACCTCCTTTTCCCATTTCTCCAATTCCGCGGGTGTAGCTTCCTGCTGTAACACCCTTACACTTTCCATGGTGTTATCGATTAACTCAGAGGCCTCCACCCACCTTGTAGAAGTATTCACAAACATTTTTGACATTAGGGACTGTGCTGTCTGCTTGGCCACCTGATCCGCAAAGGCATTCCCCTCCCCCACCTCATCTACTATTGCTTTGTGCGCACTGCATTTAAGGATGGCTACTTTCTTAGGCAAGGTGAGGGCATCCAACAATCGTAGCACCAAGGGACCATTCTGAATCTTCTGGCCATGGAAAGTAAGAAAATCCCGCTCCCTCCACAGCCGCCCAAAGCTATGGGCCACGCCAAAGGCGTATTGGCTGTCCGTGTAAATGTTGACCTCAAGTCCCTCGCTAAATTCGCAGGCTCGCAGGAGGGCCAAGAGTTCAGCTGCTTGGGCTGACCGATGCGGAACTCAGAATGTTTCGACTACTGTCTTTAGAGTCGTAATTGCATATGCAGCTGTTGTTGTTCCATCTGCCAATTTGAAACAGGACCCATCTACATACAATTCCCCCTGGGGTTCAGCTAGGGGGGTGTCTGTTAAATCAATCCTGCCTTTAGTTTCTTCTTCGGTGCGAAAAATACAATCATGTATGTCATCATTATGTTCACCCGTAGGGAGTGGTAACAAGGTGGCCGGATTCAATGTTGCACACCGGGTGATCGTGATGTGTGGTGCGAATAGTGTTAATTCGTATCCAGTGAGGCGTGCGCTTGTGAGATGCTGTGTTTTTGTTTTGTTTAGTAATGTATCCACAGCATGCGGCACCGTCACTGTTAGGTTGGAATTTAAAATGAGTCCTTCTGACTGCCGGATGGCCACCGCAACAGCTACTGTGGCCCTCAGACAGCTTGGAAGTGCTCTTGCGACATTATCCAATGTAGCTGACAAATAGGCGCAAGGTCTTTGCTTACCACCAAAGTCCTGCGTTAACACTGACAGTGAACAACCATCGACCTCATGCACGTATAGTACAAAAGGTTTACGGTAGTCAGGAGTGCCCAAGACAGGGGCGGAACAAAGAGCATTTTTCAAAGATTCAAAAGAGTGCTGACATTCATCCGTCCAGGAAAGGGGTTCATGCACGTCCTTGGTAGTCAGGTGCAACAGAGGTTTAGCAAGAAGGGAAAAGTTAGGTATCCATTGGCGACAGTAAGAGGTTATGCCAAGAAAAGCGCGAACTTTGCGTTGCGTGCAAGGGACAGACATTGTAGCAATGGTAGTAATACATTCAGGTGTTAGTCGTCTACCCTCCTTCGATAGTAGATGACCGAGGTAGGTCACCTCCTGTCGACAGTATTGGAATTTTGACAGGGAGACCTTATTTCCCTTTGCAGCCAAATGATGTAACAATTTACCGGTCGCATCCTTGCAACCCTCTTCCGTATCCGAAGCGATCAGGAGATCATCCACGTATTGCAGTAGGACGTTACCCCGTGGTAATTCCAAGTCATCCAGCAAAGCCTTGAGGGCCTCGCTGTATATACTCGGGCTTTCAGTATAGCCTTGTGGTGCGCGGCAGAAGCGGAAGCTGCGGCCAGATAACGAGAATCCGAAAATCTGCATGCTATCGGGATGAATGGGAATACTGAAGAAGGCATTCTTCAGATCAATGACCGAAAAATATTGTGCGGTCGGTGGAATCATCGTAAGGATGGTGGTAATGTCAGTCACCACAGGATACTGCGGCACCACAATCTTATTGACAGCTCTAAGGTCAATCACAAAACGGTAAGCAGCATCTTGTCCTGGTATGCTAGAATCAGAATTCCTTTTCAAAATCGGAAGAATGGGGCTATTGCACACATTTGCGGCTGTTTCTTCCACCACTCCCTTGTCAATCAAATCCTGAATTATAGATAGCAACGCTCTCTCGCCTGCCGGTGCAATCTTATACTGCGGGATGCGTGGCAGTCTCGCCCCTTGTTTCAGCGTGATATGAACCGAGGGATGTCTAGTTTACCAACATCAGCATCCCCTGTTGCCCAAAGTGTGGCAGGGACGCCATCGAACTCTGGGGGCAGGGGCTCATTTTTAGCGAAGCATTGCTTCAGATATTCAGTACAAGGTCTGATCGTCAAATATACCCCATCAGCAGAACAATGAATGGTCGCGTTTAGCTTTTTCAACATATCCAAACCCAACAGGTTTTCTCCACAATGTGAGGTAAGCAAAAGCGGAGTGTCGACAGTGGCAGGGCCAATCGAGAAGGGCAGAGGTTTTGAAATGGGACTGACCACTGGGACTCCCGAGAATCCCACTGAAATTTTATTTTGCCCAGACAGAGTTGCCCCTGGAACCAACGATCGAGCAACGGAACTATTCATTGCCCCGTGTCAATTAGGAAATTTTCAGAAGTCCCCAACACCTCCCCTTTCACATAGGGTCCCTTTTGATTGACCGGGATCGACACTTGGCCCCTACTCTGTCCCTGGCTGTCCTATGCTTGTGCATATGAATCCTGATCCTCATATTCGTAATCGTTATGATAGTACTGCCTGTTTTGACCTTTATCGAAGTGATTACGCTCAGACTTGCCTGAAGTCTCCTCTCTGCGCATATCGTTCCGGTCAGGGCCTCCCCGTCCACGTCCTCGCCCTCGGACTGCTCCGTTCTGAGCAAGTAACAGTGGACACGGTGCTTTCCAATGCCCCTCCTCTTTACAATAGGAACACTGGTTCAAACCCACAGTTGGAGCCCCGCCCGCGCCTCGGCCCACACTCGTCCCTCTTGACACAGGTCCCCGCGTTCCTCTCCCCCCCTCCTTGTCCCCGCACGACCTAATGCAGTAGCACTCGTGTTTTCAAATCCTTGGCCTTTTTCTCCACTTTCTCTTTACATTCATTCTCTCTATGTTCGTAATACTGGGCCATGCTCAAAATTACAGAAGGGGTGGAGGTAGTCCAGGTACTTTCCGCGGCCTGTAGACGTGCGGAAACTTCCGGGGCCAAGTTCGTAACAAATCTATTCACAAACAGCCTAATTCCACCCTCGGTCGCTAGATCTTGCCCACTAAAATCGATAAAAACTCCTTCAAACCTCGTAAAAAAATCGGACACACTTTCGTCCTTCTTTTGTTTGCAAGCCGTCAATTTGTCCCAATCGACTTTCCTCGGAGGTATCAGAGTGTGCATAAAGGCGATAATTCTCGCCGGTAAGGATGTTATTTCAACCCTAGGCTTGTCTCCTGGTTTGCGATCCCGGTCCCATGCTCGTAGCTCATCCCACGTACCCCCTAATTCGGCGTGATCAGAGTCGTGCACCTGTCGCCATATATCTACCGGCACCAGCAAACCAAAGAACAGTTCCACATCTGCTAATGTCATAACAGCAGAGGCAGCAGCCTCCGTCAATTCTTTGTAATAGGCTGTAGGGTTCTTGCGAGGGTCGGGCAGTTGGGATTTCAATGAAAGGACCTCACTCCTTTTCCATGGAGTGTACACCCATTGCTCCTGAAATCTGGCGTCTACTCGTTGCCGAGTAATGACCTGATTATCATCGCGCAGTTCGGGAACCTCGGGATGATAAATGCGATGGACCTCTCGCATGGGGTGTTGCGAGGTCCACTGAGTCAGGGGGTGTTCTGAAGTCCATTGGGGACATTTCAAAAATAATCTTCCCCTATACTGGACCATAGTGACTACTTTTTTATACACTTCCTGCGGGCTCAAATTAAACCTATAGGTCCAGTCACGGATCTCATACAATATGGAAGGAGCACTCCCATTGCTAAAGCTAACCTCCCAGGCCCAAATGAGGGAATTCGACATTTGGAACACCACGTGTTGTTGCATTACGGGCTCCAAATCTTTCACCGTGCTCCATATATCTTCTACCGTATATGCGTTATTCCTGATCCATTGGACAGCTTGATCAGCTAACGCTTCCTTCTCTCCATAAGCCACAGAGGACCTGGTAAATAACCGTTTACCTTCCAACCCCCCTACTGCCCCTTTCGAAGTCTGATCTGCCGCACCGGGCGTGGTGCTGGCTGATTGAGAGACCCCGATGGGACTTGGTACGCTCAGCTGTACTCGGGGGAATGGATAGGTCAATTTAGAATCGGGGATAAGAGTGGCCATGCCTCCAGATGAGGGAAACGGGATGTTCGTGTCGCGATTAGGGGTGGTGGAACTCTGATCCACGGGCGCCGATGCCGGTGGTACAGCGGCTGGCTGGACGGGGACCGCAGGGTACATGCGTTGCGGGGCATATGGCGGGGGAGGTCTCTTATCTAGTAGATCCTCAATCTCATCCTCAGCTTCATTTCTCGTTACGTAGCTTTTGTCGACTTGCAACCTAAATCGTCTATCTTCTATCTCTATGTTCTTTTCTGTTTTACTCTTGTCATGTACAATAGCTTTCTGCGTAATAGTTTGCCCTTGCTGAACCTTAAGTAATTTTTCCGATCTAATACGTCTCCTTTTTGCTTCTTTCTGCCACTTATTCAGAGTGTCAAACATAGCCTGTCGGCTGCGTTTGACAAAAAGACGTTCTTGTAAATACTGAATCTTTTTCTCATCAAAAGATCCAGTCTTTGGCCACTGTAATTCTATGTTATCCTTGGTGTACTTATGCCACAAGGAATTAAAGAGAAGGGGACCAATACCGTGCTTGCAATACATATCGTGGCTGGGTGTACCCTCCGGAGGAGAAGGTTGGCTTTCGTCCAACCTCATGCTCTCCGGGCGGAAACAGCCAAAGCACAGTTTGCTGAGACACGGCATTGTCCTTTTCTATAATAGGTCAGCTGAAAAGAAATCAAATATTATTATTCGAGAAAATTGAACCAAATTGCATTCAACACAATTTCATCAAACACATGGCCATGTTTTCATTCATTCAACGTACATTTTCCAACATACATAAAACAAAAACGTATCGTATACAAACGAGAGACAAATGGTATACCAGTATCCCGCAACCAGAAAAAGTGGAGCCCGTCGACTCCTGCCTGTGGAGAACTCTTTGATGCAATATTCAGAAACCCACAAAATCAATATTCAATAACAGTCTTGTCCTTAGACTGCCTGGAGATAGGTTACACAGGTTTCTAAACCACAGACCAACCTACAGGCCATCCGCCAGTATTCATGGTTCACCTCCCGGACTATGCTGGCTAAGCCCGCTTTTGCAAGCGCTGCTCCAGATTTGTCCGAGCGCTACCCAATCTCAACTGTCGCCGTTCCCGAGGACAATTCGGCCCAAGTGCAAACCGCAGTTTCCCACAAGTAAGGCGTGTAATCGCTATCTCCAGTTTTTCGCAACAACCAAACAAGGGGCATCTACACGTGCAATCTCAATATTGCTCCGTCAGACCCCCTTTTTTAGAGTATCTCCGTGACCACAAGTCACCACAATGCTAAGTACCAAAGTCCAGAATCCAACATAAGACAGGACAAAACACTCACCTGGTGCACACAGGTCTGATTGCACGTTCTCCACTGCCAACTCTCAATAAGGCCAACGCGGCTGGTTCTCGGGTCACACCCGAAGGCCTCCGGCGTGAGGTCACTAGCAGCTGAGATCCCTTCCACCGGAGGGGCAAAGCAAAACCCCAATTTCTCATTGGTTTATTCTGCGATCCCCCCCCGATCGACAGCATCCCTTTTTAATGTCCCTCTCTGAGATACAGAGAGACGACCCCAACGCGGAGTCCCGGCGGAGTCGCCAACTGAAGTACCGAAAATTATTCACCACCTCCCAATTACAGTTATCGTTACCCAGATCCCATTTGCATTACCAATGATCAGTCGGTTGGCAGTGTAGAAGGTTCAAGCATTTATTGGACAAGAAACAAGCTCTGCCAGAGGAGCTCCTTGCGACCTAACCCCACGAGGTCCGCCAAGAAGACTGCTGGCACATTATCAGAACATCATGTATATATAGTTGCATTTGCAGAATCATTGCCCAAGATGGAAAAATACAAGCAGGTACAGTTTAGTGCATGAAGGAAAGACCATATATGGCAGACAAAGCGCTCTTGGTTTCGCTCATCCTAGATTAGCAAGGTCGGCCGGGTGACTCCCTTCTGCCAGCTTCTGAACAGCCTGCCCCGCACCCCTCCTGGGATGTGCTTATCAGGCCCTCCTCTGCTACCTACAACCTTGACGGGCCTAACGAGCTGAAACAGCAATTCTGCAACAGTTGGCGTATTTCTCAGGAGAATGCTTTCTGAACGGGGACTGTTAATACAAGACTTCGAGCGAGGCCACAAAATGGCGCCGATCGAGACAACAAAACGCAGAATGCAAAGGCCCATGTAAGCTAACGTTCTAGAACGTGACAGATGGCAATATGCTAATGTGTATGTGCATATACTAATAGGTTTAGATACATCATGCTAATTCTAACACCTCGATTATAGGAACTACATCGTTGTTCCTTGAGGCTAGTTCCTCAGCGAAGTGAGCTAAAGAATGGTGATGGATTAAACCCAGATCAGTTGACTGAGGGTGAGTGTTTGATTTACCTAAACACTCCGTCCATCATCCCCTTTTGTATCGCTTTGTTTGCCCTAAGTTGGCAGGGTATTCTCAGACGTGAGTCCCTTGCTCACTTTGCCACTGAATTCAAGATAGCCTGGCTGATGAGGGTTATGAACCCGAAACCAGTCCCAGGATGCTTGTTTCCGGTCCAGGGAAGACATGGCTTGGCAGTTCGGGCTGGACTGTTCCCATGAGTCACAGGGTCAGACTGATTTGCATATGTCCATGTCTGAACTGGGGTGGCGGAGTGAGCTAAAGAATGGTGATGGATTAAACCAAGATCAGTTGACTGGGGGTGAGTGTTTGATTTGCTCAAACGCTCCGTCCATCATCCCCTTTTGTATCGCCCACTCCTGAGACAGCAAAGGAAAGCCTTGAGACTCTTGAGCGTGTAATTAGTGGGATACTGGAAACTGGTTTTAGATCTATGTTAACACAGATAAACAGTCTAATATATAACAAAATTGGCTTTTTGGACCAAAAGATGAACAGTTGAACACTGCTGTAGGTAATTTGAGAGATAAAATAGATGGTACTAATTCTGGTACTACAGAAAGGGGGGGGCGATTCTAGGCATTTAGAGGAGTCCCGGGCCCGAGCTTTGTTGGAATGAGTAGTAGGACAAAGGACACATCTGTGGCTAAACCAATGACCCAAAGAGACAGCAGAGAAAGAGGCATACGGGCAAAAGCACAGAATAGGGATGATACAATGAGGGGAATACACGTTCTGGATGATAAACATGAAACCCCAAATCTACCCAAAAAAAGATTAGGCCCTGATATAATAAAAAGCTCACAAGATACACTTTCGAATCCAAGTTCTGATATCTTAGGCCTACCACCTGCCTCATGTCCTTATGTATTAATTTTAGCAGGGGTTCCAGCTTTAAAAAACGGACAGAGTGAATCCTGGACGACTCTACGAAACAAGACAGTTGATTGGCTGACAAAACATAAAAAAGTTTAGACCACAAAACACTAATGAAATTTTGATGGTCCGCAGAGTAGGGTGGGTTGGCGATTCCCCTAAGAACCTAGACGGCGATTGTATAATAGTAAATTTCCACCGCCCGCAGATGGTCCGATCGCTATTAAATATTAGAGAAGAAACCTTCACCCAAAACACTTGCATTTGTGCTCTCCCTTTGGGGTATTTTTATAAACCACATCCTGGGACATCAGTTATTGATGATGCTCCAATATTATCCCGAATAGGTTTCAGGCACTATTTGCTTTGGATGCTGTGGATTGACAACCAACTTTCATAGTCGGTGAAATACTCCCTTCAGTAAATAGTGAGATAAATAGTAGCACAGAACAAATGCGCCCCAGAAATATACACCTTCTAGAGGAGATGCAGGGGGGGATAACCTATCATAATGCATGTAAGTTACACATAACTGCTAGAGAGGAGGAGCAGCAATGGACATTACTCAAGCCCATAAATGCTTCTTTTGAGACAGCGAACACCCCCAATAGGCCAAACACAACAAGTCCAGGAGCAAATAGTCGGAAAGCAATACGATTCACATCCTAGAATATAGCAGGATTAAACAGGAACCTTAGAGACATGGAATGGATGGAATATACAGAACAAAGTGATATTCTACTATTACAAGAGACTTGGGCCCTAGAAACCCCCCATAGGGTAGGGTATAAGACTTTCAGTGTAAACGCTATTCCAACAACGAGAGGGAGGCCTTCATGGGGTCTTATTATATGGATTAGAATAACCCTCAAAATAGAATCAACTGCACTGTATATACCATCCAAGGATTTGGTTGGTGTAAAAATTAAAACACAGGATAAAAAATTAATATATCTAATCAATATTTATAATAGGCCAAGCCCAACGATGAAGGAATCTCTAATAATTAATCAACTTGATTTATTTTGTAATTTAATAGAGGCAGCCGCAATGGTAATTATTGGGGGCGATTTTAATTGCAAGTTTGAACCGGTGGTGGGGTTTGACAATCTTTTTGAAGATGAAGACACAACAAATAACATTCCCACTCTAGAAAGTAGTCCGACAGAGTCCTGCTCTTCAGCAGTCGCACAGATTATGAAACTAATAACAGGGCAAGGACTTAGAGCTTGTAATGGTCGGTTACCTTCGGGTAAACCGAACATATATATTGGTATCTGTTGATTTTTGGCCTAATGTATCAGACTTGAAAGTAGATGACACTACTGGTAGTGATCATCGTCCCCTGCATTTGTCACTAACACCTGACCTTTTCCTTGGTAAAATTTTGGACAAGGAAGAAATTATTATCCTCACTGATGCTTACAAAGTTAGTAACAATCGCCGTGCCGTAAAATGGCCATACATATTAGGAAGGTTGAATCCATGACACAGATCTATAGCATCTTTGCCAATACTGTTTCACTTCATCTAGATTCACCAGGAGCGGAATTCCCGATAATGGCTGCACAACAAGCTTTGCAGGTTGCCCTTGCACCGGTACTGAGTAGATAACCAGGGGAACACAGTGGAACAGGTATAAAAATAGGAGCTAACCGATGGTACAATAGGGAGTGTCGGGAGGCAAAGGCTGACCTTATACTGTCAATAAAAGAGAACAATGTAACAGTTATAAGGGAGAAAAGAATTCAATATAAGCAAACCCTTGCCCATGCAAAAAAAACGTGGGATGACAATACTTGGACAGATCTAATTGAAGCTGCCAAATCTAAAGATCAAGTAAGCTTTTGGCGCTTAATAGCTAAAGGCAGAAAGACAAGTGGGGATGATAAGGACCTTTTCCTTGATGCAAAAACTAGGGAGGGCCACTTTTCTAGACTTTATGCAGATGTACAAGTGGTAGAGCCATCTTGTTCTGCACTAGTGGCGTCCAACTCCATTATTAATAATCTTCATTTCAGCCTGGAGGAAACATTACTGGCAATAAATGCAGTTAAACCAGGGACAGCCCCAGGCCCGATAAAATACAGGGAGATTTATTGAAGCATGATAGTAGTGTTTGGGGCCCTTATATTAACCACTTATGTAATGCAATTGCTGCAGGCTCGCCATTGTCTGAAACATGGAAAGGGGCGGAAGGTGTTACAATTTTTAAGAAAGGCAATCGTAGTGATCCTACAAATTACCGACCAATTAGTTTAATTGATATTTTACAAAGAATGTATTCTAGGCATATTTTTATGAGATTGAACGATTGGCTTGATGAGAACAGTGTGATCTCAAAATTCCAGGCGGGGTTTAGAAAAAAACAAGCACAATCGATCAGGTTTTTAGATTTTTATGTTTGTGCTGGAAATCTATAAATATAAAAAGGGCCATTTGTATATTGCTTTTGTAGACCTAAAGGCCGCTTTTGACCTTGTACCCCGGAATTTACTTTGTGAATCATTGAAATATCAAGGCGTCCCTGTTGAACTACTGGTGCAAATAATAAGATTGCATGAAGACAATTTTGCAAAAGTAAGATGGGGCCCGAGGGGTGAACTAATAGAGGCAATTCCGGTAAGAAGGGGTGTACGCCAGGGGTGTGTACTGACACCCACCCTATTTTCAATTTATGTTAATGATATCCCCTACTTGGGTGTACACATGACTCGCCCAAGTTGGGTGGGGATTTGATGCCAGCTCTTTTATTTGCTGACAACACCATACTGATATTGCAAACCCCTAAAGGTCAACAATCTTTATTGAACTCTTTTAACATTTATTGTAAGAAAAAGGGCCTTGAAATAAATGCCTGCAAAACAAAGTACATGCCAATGAATCCCCACGTCTTTTAAAAAGAATTTAGCAGTTAATGGCCAAAAATGAGAGTATGTACATTATTTTAATTACTTAGGCATAACTTTGGATTCAAAGTTGTCCTGGAAGCAGCAGCTAGAAAAAAATACAAGATTATCCAACTCCAAAACTCGTTGCCAATAATAAAGATGCATGGGAGTAGTATATCGAAGGCGTTGACTCCTGCTTTGGAGGTCTTCAAATATAAAGTACAATCAGCTTCTCTTTATGGCTCTGAAATTTGGGGACCCCACTTCAAAAGGGGTTTTGAACTAGGAGAAAATAAATTTATTAGAAGGGTACTAAGTCTGCCGGTGAGAACCCCCCTAATTCCCATTCTTATGGATTTAAACATCAAACAAACGGATCACCATGCAACATTAAGGCCCTTATTATTTTGGGTATGGCTTTGGTCAACTCCTTAATTGACCAGTTACAAGGAGGGTCTACGGGAGATTTTAGAAATTGACAAGAGCAGGGGCACCCCATGGATTAAACATGTTTACTTTTGGATTGAAAAATTTGGCTTGAATCATTTTTGGGAAGCTCTGACACAGTTGACTTTGTCTAGCAAAAAATTGTTAACATTTACTTTCTGGATTTATATCCAAAATAATGTGCTACATTGTACATGCAATGGTATATTACCAACTAAGTTTCGTCTATTTAAGGAAGTAGCTAGTTTGAACCCTTTTTGGATGAGATACATACACCACTAGCTAAAGCCTTGTACATGAAGTTCAGGTATGGTGTGTTATGCATCAATGCAAACACATCAAAATGGGCAGCAAACTGTGATAAAAGTAGTAATGAATGTTGCTAATTATGTCAAAATGCACTAAAGGAGAATGATCTACACATATTATTCTTTTGCCCAGCATATGGCAAACAGAGGAACAAATGGATTAAACCCATTTGCCATAATCTGAATACTAGAGTTTGTATAGAGGCAGGAAGAATATTGAAAACAGATACATCCCAAAAAATTGTTTTTAGTGTCAGTAGGTTTTTATTCAATGTGAGTCTTATAAGATCTAAAGTTGGATTAAGACTGTAACTATGCACATGCACTTTATGGCCTTAACGCTAAAAATGAAACTATGAATCCATTTTTGTATAGAAAAACATTTGAGTTGGTATGTCCATGTGGAAATAACACTGACTTTTATAAAATCATGCACATGTTCGGATTAGAATAAGAAACAATGACTTATGTACACAGTGCATTCATTCTTAAAAAACCCTTATGCCTAGGTTTTAATGTATTTAAATATTTTAATAGTATTTTTGGGTACGGAAAATGCATTACTGATTCAGATTTTCAGCCCCTACCATGCTGAGGTGTTACTATTTATATTCGAAACTGCCCCATGTATTTTATAACTGTGTGTGTATATTAATGATGAATCTTTTATGGTTTTATTTTGAACCGAAATGAAGAATAAATAAATGAATGATGACATTTAAACATGTTCTCGTTTGAGCACTGTATACTTTTTCAATAAATCTCAATGCCTTTTCAAATGTAAAGGTCATTTCAATTTAAGTTGTGTTCTCTGTAATGACAGTACGCTGCCACACATGCATACTTCTCTTTACCCCACTCCACTCTACTCTACTCTGCACCACTCAGCACTACACCACTCCACACTGCGTCATTGCACTCTACTCTGCACCACTCGATTCTATGCCACATCACTCTATGCCTCTCTACTGAACACCTCACTACTCTATGCCAATGCGCTCTACCCCACACTTCTCTGCTATGCACCACTGCACTCATCACCACTGCACTTAATGCCACTCTACTCTGCAACATTGCACTCCATGTCACTGCACTCTGCGCCAGTGCACTCTGCTCTGCACCACTCCACTCTACACCAGTGCACTCTATGCCAAACTACTCTATGCCATTCTAATCTATACTGTACTCTTCGCCACTGTACTCTACCGTGCACCACCCAACTCTACTCGGAAACAATCTACTCTATGCCACTGCATGGGGTGCCACTGCACTCAGCACCCCTGCACTGTACTCTGCACCACTGCACTCTTCTCTGCATCACTGCATTGAACGCCAAGGCACTCTACACCACTTTACTGGAAACCAATCCACTCTTTGCCACTGCACTTTATTCCACTCTACTCTGCAACACTGCACTCCAAGCCACTGCACTCTGAACCAGTGCACTCTACTCGGTACCAATCCACAGCAGTGCACTCTATGCCAAATTTCTCTATTCCTCTCTAATCTACTCTACACTACACTCTACTTCACTGTACTCTACCGTGCACCACTCAACTCTACTCAGAAACAATCCACTCTACTCCACAGCACTCAGCACCATTGCAGTCTATTCTGCACCACTGCACTCTACTCTGCATCACTACACTGTACGCCAATGCACTCTACAACACTTTACTGAAAACCAATCCACTCTGCAGCACTGCACTCTGTCACTATACTGTTCTCTGTCAAACAACAAAAGAGTGTCAAAAGTAGTAAGTGTGTAAGCACAAATACAGAGAAACAATCACCCTTAATAATTCACGTTGAGAATCATTAGGAATTATTATGAAGCCCTCACTCACCACCCTGGGTGGTGACATGCTTCATCATCGGGCCCACCAGGAGAAGCCGAATGCCTCCCTGGTGTGCTTCAACGCCAGGATACTGCGGAGCTGGTTTTTCGTGACAGTGATGTGAAAAATTGTGAGTTTAAAAATGTCAAGATGGTGTACCACGCAAAAAGTTTTATTCAGTGGTCAACCTGACATGGTTAAAAGTATGTGTTGGGAAATTTACCAAATAATGTTTTGGGTATTTCCACTCAAAGTGGGGTCGACATGTTTCTGCCCGTTATGTGTAATTTACTGGGCTTTCTTCAGGACCATGAGGAGTGTACCCCGGCGGTATGGGCGTGCTAAGGCCCACCCTACCAGAGGACGTGAAAGTTAAAATACAGTGTTAAAATTGAAAGGTGCAAAAAACAAACCAAACAAGTTGTGGGATTTACCTCACATTGCGAGGAACCTGTATAGTTTGTTAAATAAAAGATCCACACCCCATAGGTCTCAGGGCACACCGCCCGCAACGCCTGGCACCCGCTCAGCACCTAGGATCTCCTGCAACCGGACCACGAGGTCCGGTTGCAGGAGATCCTAGATGCTAAGCGGGTGCCAGGCGTTGCGGGCGGTGTGCCATTGACGCCTCCACCCCCCTCCCGAGACCTCTGGGGTGTGGATCCTCGCATTTTGAGGTAAATCCCACAACTTTTTTGGTTTGTTTTTTGCACCTTTCAATTTTTACACTGTATTTTAACTTTCACCTCCTCTGGTAGGGTGGGCCTTAGCGCGCCCATACCGCCGGGGTACACTCCTCATGGTCCTAAAGAAAGCCCAGTAAATTACACATAACGGGCAGAAACATGTCGACCCCACTTTGAGTGGAAATACCCAAAACATTATTTGGTAAATTTCCCAACACATACTTTTAACCATGTCAGGTTGACAACTAAATAAAACTTTTTCCGTGGTACACCACCTTGACATTTTTAAACTCACAATTTTTCACATCACTGTCACGAAAAACCAGCTCCGCAGTATCCTGGCGTTGAAGCACACCAGGGAGGCATTCGGCTTCTCCTGGTGGGCCCGATGGAGAAGCATGTCACCACCCAGGGTGGTGTGTGAGGGCTTCCTAATAATTCCTAATGATTCTCAACGTGAATTATTAAGGGTGATTGTTTCTCTGTATTTGTGCTTACACACTTACTACTTTTGACACTCTTTTGTTGTTTGACAAAGATTTACCCGGGGGGACTGAGAGTGTCCCGTATTTTTCCCTCTCTCTCCTATTGTTGTAACTCACTATACTGTTCTCTACAACACTTTACATTACTGCACTATATGCCGTTGCACTATACGCCATTGTACTCTATACCACTGCACTCTACGTCACTCTATTCTACTCTGAACCACTGTACTCTATGCCACTGCTCTCTAAGCCACTCTACTCTATTCCCCTCCATGCCACTGCAATCCCGGCCAATGCACTCAACTATACACCGCTGCCACTGAACTCTATGCCACTCTACGCTACTGAACACTACGCCACTGCACCTTACTCTACGCCATGGCCCTCTATACCACTACACTCTATGCCACTGTAGTCTATCCGTATTCGCTAGAGGGGTTTTGTCCTACAGGACCAGGCAGGACAAATTTACAATATACAATAAAGATTGCCTGGTCTCGGGTTCAGTCGCTGTTTTTTTATTTATCAGCAAGTGTGAGCTCTATTATGTAGTTTTAGAGACTCATTATTAATTAACTTTTTTGTAAATGTTTATCTTACTTATACATTTGCAGTAAGAGGTTATAACACAACCTGAAGCAGTTCTTACACATAAATCAAAATTCAAAAAACAATTGTGCATGGAAAATCATAACAGCAGAGGTTTGCATGACCATTACATACGTAATCATAAATTTCAATCATTAAAACGGTACACCAGAATTTTCAACAATCAGTCTTAGGTCATATTTCGTTTTGAGAATTTTAAAAGACTGACACACTATGGGCATCTACTTTATGCAAAGTTCGAGCACGTCCTGGCAGCGCGGGACGTCTTTTTCAGTTTAATGCCTTATAGTGGATGTGGAAAATTAATCACATGTGGAATAGCCGACGCGTTTCCAAACCTGGTATGTCTCACTTTCTTAGGGCTACATGGGCATAGTCAAAACACTCGACTATGCCCATGTAGCCCTAAGAAAGTGAGACATAGTGACAACTTACGGTCTCCTTTCTCTTGATACAGAGTCACGGTCAGGAAACCAGAATGATAATGATGACATCGCGCACTCAAAACTAACAGGTACCATATGCCACATCCAATACCACCCACTTGTAAAAACCATGAGAAAGAGTAGAGACTAAAATATAATTTCTAACCCAACAGGTACCCAGGCTTGCCCTGAAGAAAAACCAGAGTATCCATACCGGGTTTGTAATGGCATGCATTGTAATGGCATGGGATGTAAAGGCAGTTGCATTGTAACAGTTGTGTTGTAAAGATAGGTAGTTGTAATGACTGCGTTGTAATGGATGTTTCCCATGCAAGAGCCACCCCTACAGCAACTCTTTGAAGTGTGGAAGCTATGCGCTGTGCCTGCCAGCGCAAGGCAACTGACTTTTGTCCAGCCCTTATGACCTGACTGAAGGCTAGAGGCCGCCTGGAGCTGGAAGTTGTGCGTGTGACTGGAGGGAGAAGAAGCCCTCTGTGGCCACTGGTGGGTCCTGTGCAGCAGCTTTCATTGACTGCCCATGCAGAATAGAGGAGTCACGGTGACTGATCCACTTTTTGTTATTTTGGCCTTTTATCATAAAATACTTATTGATTTACTAAAAAGGTCTGTGAGCTTTACTGAGTAGTTTCTTGATGCAAGTGTTGTGCTGGTACTGCTAACCTTAACACACATTCTCCGACGTTGCCTTCTGTCTCGGTCCTGCACTTCTAAGAGGTAGGTAAACTGTCCTACAGAAACAGTGAAGGAGCTAGTTTTGCACAGTGGTGGTACAATTCGCCCCTCTGATCAGCCCAGCTTACTACAGATTGTTGACCAGCGCAGGGATTCCCGCTTTGGTTCAGCAGTACCTTACAACCTTGGGGTTAGGATTTAAAAGTCCCTACCTAATTTTCTTTAGTGCAACATCTGCAAAATGTTTTTGGATTTTGATTGGTAAGAATTTGTATTTCCTTTCATTTTTTTATTCATACTTTTGTATCTTATTTTCTTTGAAATAAAAGTGGATCCGGAAATTTTGTCTCGTTTTACCAACATGGAGATATGATTTTGGTGTCAAGATCGGTCGATTTTGGTTAGCAACGAGGCTAATAAAGCCGAACTGGAAACTGTCTTGAGAACATGGGTGGGAGACTGACAAGTGCAGATCACCTCAGGGGAAGCAGAAGCAACAGAACCAGAGCATGCTGCACCTGTGGGAGTTGAAGTGACAGCGGGGACAGGACTAGTAGGCATGCCATAGGGCCCTGTAGTATTGTGGGATGTAGTCTAGTGGTTGGGGGGTGGAGTCAGAGGGAGGAGCAGGAACAGGAGGAGCCGGGGAACAGGAACCAAGGTCAGTTAGAGTAGGGACAGGGACAAGGATGGGTGTGTGATAATAAAGCTCCAGTATTAGCAATCCATGGTGTCTGTGGTTATTGTAGCAGGATGCTACAACTGGCGACGAGGGTGGGATGGGCATGATCATAGCCCACAGAACCCCACAAGAGAGCCCTGTCCCCAGGCAGCCTCGAGGAAAAGAAAACGCTGCCCAAGGGAAACGAAGTTGCTGCCTGAGACAAGAAACCAGCAGCAGGTGACCCTGTTCCCCCAACAGTTGAGAGGGATCCAAGAGGGAGACGAGGCACTGAGCGTTAAAACGCTCAAAGAAGAAGAGACCCCTTCGCGCCAAAAAGCGCCTCACGCTGGAAGCGTGTGCCCTGGGTAAAGAGCCCGTGTGCAGGAATCAGGAGCCCACTCCGACCCTGTGGAGTGCCCAGAGAGGTAAAAGAAGTGCCCCAGAGTTGTGGAAGGCGTCCACAACGTGCCGACAGCAAGCGCTGCTGAGAGCACTGAAAGCGGAGCTCGAGAGAAATTCGAGGTCGGAAAACCTCACGCCCGATGCGTGAGATTTGGCACGGTGCCGGTGAAGGAGAGCGGGAACTTTAAAAGCGAGGGATCGGGAGCCCAACCCCGACCCTGTTGTGCTGCCCGAGTGTGTGGAGTCCTGCGGAGCAAGGCGTGGACATCGCCTGGAGAAGAGCGCTGCCGAGCGCCAAAACAAATGCAATCGGGAGCCCTGTGTGCAGAGGTGGGAGCATCCCGTCTGAAGTGCCCAGAAGTGCTCACCGGGAGCCCACCCCGGCGGCAGAAGTCAAGGAAAGCTGCCTCACCTGAAGCATTGACTCTGGCAGTGGATCCTGGCTGCGACCGGCAAGCGGTGAGTGGAAGCGCTGCGAAATACGGTGATTCCGGTGAAGAAACAAAGAAAAACGGCCGAAATCCCGTCGAAAACGAGATTCCCGCGCGGCCATTTTGAAGTCAGGCAGCGGTGTCCAATCCCCTGCGAGGAATCATCGGCGGCCATTTTGAGGTCAGGCAGAAGACCTGAAAGTACAAATAAACATTGGCAAGTGCCACAGGGCCCGAGAACAAGCACTGGTAAGTGCAAATCAAGCAGTGGTAAACACAAAACAAACAAGCACTAGTAAATACAAGAACAAACATTGGCAAATGTAAGCAGAACAAGCATTGATAAAGGCGAGGAAACAAACATTGACAAATGCAAGAAAACAAACATTGTCAAAATGTAAAAAGGAAAAACAAGCACTGGTAAAGACAAGATAAGAAATTATACAACAAGCATTGGCAAATGCAAGAGCGTACAAATATTGGTGCATGCAAAGACAAGTACTGGCTAAGAGTAAACAAGCTTTGGTACATGCAAAGAAACAAGCATTGATCCATGCAAAGAGACACAAGCATTGACACATACAGATCAACAAGCATTGGACAATCCGTGGCCAAGGAAGAAAACCGGCATTGGTGAAGGCCAAACAAACATTGGCAAAGAAACCAATCAGCAGTGGCGAAAAGATACAAACAAGCATTTGAAAAGCGAGCAAACAAACGTTGGCGAGAAACAACAAACCAGCACGAGCACCTACAAAGGTGATGCAACAAACACTGGCCAACGCAAGTGCAGAAAAGAAACGAGCACTGATGCATGCAAGAGTCAGGTAACTACAACAAGTGGACACTTCGAAACGCACGAACTCCACGTGATTCACTGGCACAGACCGTGATGATCGCAACACATGATCAGACCGCAAGTTTCGACTAAAGAAGATCAACTACGAAGACGCGAAGACGAGTGAACAGCCCGTGCCCTGCAAATATGATCCATCAGAATCCTCTTCTCATGGCGAGGGAAGAAGTAGCACAACGACGCAACCCTTGCATCAGAGCACCACCCCCAGGAATGCAGTATGATACCTGGAGTCTGTGTCTTGAACAGAACCAATGGCTGGCGACATTGGGTGACTTCCTGGACGCCAATGGTGAACAAAGAGAGAGGAAATGTCTAATGCTGCTCCTCCATTTGGTGGGTCCAGAGGGCCGATGCCCAATCGAAACATTTTCCAAAAAAGACACAGAAATATATAAAAGACTCCAAGAACAGCTATGTGCCCGTCTCTCCGCACAAGCGGAAGTAGATCAAGAGCGCATCGCTTTCAACACAGCTCAACAGGAACCAGGTGAACCACTGCCAACTTTCATCACTCGGCTGCAAAACCTGGTACAAGGCTGCCACTTCAACACCTTTACGAATGAGGACGCAGTTCGACTCCGGATAATTGAAGGCTGCGCAAACCCCGACACAAAGCTCAAGATCTTGCGAGGACAGTGGTCGCTAGAAGAAATCATCAGGAAGGCTGAAATGGGAATGCACGTCACGGCAAGAGACAGATCAAAGGACCCGAATCTGAAGGCAACTTCTCAAGGTGCCTGGACAGATGAAACTCGGAAAACAGACAAAACAAAAAAGATAGAGAGGGAAGGCAGACCAATGGAAAGACAACGGGAGAGACACAGTGACAAGGAGTACTCTGAGTCAATCAGTCAAAGGACAACCTCAAAGAGTTCTTCACCCTCAAGGTGTCATTCAAAGTCTGACCAACGGGAGAGACACAGTGACAAGGAATACTCCGAGTCAAGCAGTCAAAGGATAACCTCAAGGAGTTCTTCACCCTCAAGGTGTCATTCAAAGGCTGACAAAAGAGGAGTGTCAGGTGGGACAGATCGCACCCCTGAACAAGATGGCAACTTACACAACAAGAGAGTAAGGAAGACAAACTATAGAAGGAGAGCTCAAAATGGTCACAACTGGAAGTTAGCGCAAGAACACTCTTCGTCAAGTTGTGAAGACGAGTCTGAGGGAACATCATCCAGCAGGAGAACACATCACACCCACATCATGGGTATCCGAGCACCAAACAAGTGGGAAGAAGAAATAAGTCGCATAAGACGAACTGACTTTCCCCAACAACGAACAGGAAAAGACCAACGCATCAATGACACCGGGGACAATGAAGAAACTGAGAAGACGTTGTTAACATGTGAGCAAGGCAAAGATGGAAAATCTCAAGAGCAGACACAAAGAACAAGCACGTGGTTGTTGAGCAACTTCTCAAATGAAACAGTGCCAAAGACAAGTCGACGAAGGCACCCGGAGAATCGCTTTAAAGACAACCCTGAGTCACCGAACAACGTGTCACGGCTCACTCATTTCAGACATCCGTTACCCGATACACCCTCCATGGGACACTTCAAAAGGAGTATGGCCAGGAACTCCTCTGATTCAGAGAGCGCGTTCGTTCGATCCTGGAGGTCGACAAAAGACTTCTCTGACCCAGAAAGCACGTCTATGACTAGGAACTCCTCTGGTTCAGAGAGCACGTCTGTCCGATCCTGGAAGTCGACGAGAGACTTCTCTGACCTAGAGTGCTCATCTGCTCAATCCCGTGAGTCGACCGAGTCATGGTCCCGACAGCAGTCATGGCGTCAACCACCCAAACGCACCATGGAACCAAAGGACACCCCTCACGTCAAGAGCAACACGTCACACACTAAGGACTCTGAATACTCAGTCATGCCACAAGACAACCTGTCATGTCAGTCACAGGTATATCTGGACACAGATCAGACACCATCACCCCTGAAGGGGTCCGCGAGGCTGACTCAAAGGACCTACAAAGGGAAAACAGAGACAGTGGACCTTGGTCACCGGACGGGAAGGGACCAGCCAGTCACTCCGCAAGAAAAACCGGACGTGTCAGTAGAGAGAGATCATCAAATAAGAGAGAAACATGCCTATGCCCAGACAGCTCACGAGTCCGCCAGACGACCCGAGGCTGTGAATGAGTTATCGAATCAAACCAAGATAGTCTCGTCAGATAGCACCGTACTGTCTGGTATACATGACCCTGAATTGGAGGGCAGTGTTGCCCTCAATCGGACTTGCCAAAAGGAAGTAAAGGTAAATGCGGTGAATAAGTTACTGAACCAAGCCAAGACAGTCTCATCCGATTGCACCATACTGTCTGGTATACATGACTCTGAATTGGAGGACAGTGTTGCCCTCTACCGGACAAGACAAACAGAAGTAAAAGTAGATGCGGGTGCTCGGAAGAGGACCAGAACATTATTCTCTCATGAAAGAGATCGAGCATCTGAACTAACAGTACCTACACCACGGGAAGGAGACATGCTGACTGCGGAATGTGAGAGCAGACAGTTCACCCGCAACGTGATCAAGAATGCCCCGATTAAGACGACAGAAAGATTGACCAAAGTCAAGCCCGCCGCGGATTCGACACTACTAAGGCTTGAAGAACAGGCTGTCCGCCAATCCGTGTGGTGGATTGAGGAACTGCGAACACTGAGGACATTAAGCTCATTTTGTTAAGAAAGGGGGAGATGTAGTATTGTGGGATGTAGTCTAGTGGTTGGGGGGTGGAGTCAGAGGGAGGAGCAGGAACAGGAGGAGCCGGGGAACAGGAACCAAGGTCAGTTAGAGTAGGGACAGGGACAAGGATGGGTGTGTGATAATAAAGCTCCAGTATTAGCAATCCATGGTGTCTGTGGTTATTGTAGCAGGATGCTACAGGCCCCCTCACCGACACCATCACCTGTAAGGAGCAGTGTATTTGATCATGATTTGACCCCTGCTGAACTTGAAAAACACCGCTTGGCTCTTCGAGAGAAGGAGTTGGTGCTGGAGCAGTAGTAAATAACTGTAGAACTCAAGAAAGCCAACTCCACTCTTAAACTGAAAGGGAACAAAGCACTCTCGTGCTGCGCTGGTGCTAAATTTAGCAGCCTAGTGCCACCGCAGGCACCCTTGCACCGTAGTGCAAGGGTGTCTGCGTTGAGGGGCGTGATTGTTTATGTGCAGGAAGGTTTCCTTTACTGTACATAAACAATCTTTAAATGTTGTTTTGTATATCTATGTGTGCTTCTCTAAGCAGCACACATAGAAGTTGCAAAACGTCATTTTTTAATGATTGTTTATGTGCAGGAAGGGAAACCTTCCTGCACATAAACAATCAATGGCCTTTTGCTGTTTCTATGTGTGCTGCACAACACAGCACACATAGAAACAGCAAAAACAAGGAGAAATGTTTTTCTTCGTTGCGCCTGTGTAAGACCTGGTTTTCCCTGGTCTTAATTTTGGTGCTGCCTCCTATTTACGCCTCCCTTGTAAATTTGGGGCAGCGTCAAAATCAATGAGTGTTGCAGTGGAACGCCCACCACAACACCTATTGCCCACCCCTTTCACGCTAAGTATAGTGTGAAAGGGGCCTTATGCACAAGCCGGCGTTAAGCAACTAAACGTGGCTTAACGCAGCCTTGTGAATAAGGCGAAAGCCCTATCGCCACAACAACGTCTTTAAAAGTGACGCTGTGGTGGCGATTGGGGCTTGTAAACATGCCCCCAAGTGTGGGAAAATTTCAACTCCCAGACCCCTAAATATTTAGTACCTATCTATGAGGAGGAGAATGGTATTCAAAATTGTTACCCTTCCGTACAGATGATACTTCATTGTCTGAGGTAGAGGAGGTTACATCAAACATATAAAAGGTGATGGGGGATTCTTGCAATGCGTCTAACCATTGGCAATTGCTCTAAGTAGCAATCCAACCCATAGTTCTTTTGCCAAACAACGCCACATCAGAAAACAGCCAGTCATATGCAAATCAGTCTTGGTCATGCTCCAATAGTAACAGTTCAGCCTGAACTGTCAAGCGAGGTCCTCTCAGAACCGAAACACAAGCAACCTAAGACCGGTTCTGCCGTGATTGGGACTCTTCAGTCAGATGTAGCTAAGTTCTTGAGGCACAGTGACCAAGGGGCCCACATCTGGGCCTTCCCTTGGCCACTTAAAGTATAACACCAAACACACAAAAGGTGATGGGGTGGATGCTTGAAATAAGTCTATCCACTGGCAATCACTCGGGTAGCATTCCAATCCATCCCCTTTTTGCCCACTGTTCCACCTCAGATTTAACCCAGCCTGGTGCTCCAAAAAGCTAAAGTGCCATGCAGGTCCTCCGAACCAGAACACAAGCAACCAAGACTGGTAACGCCATGATTAGGTCTCTTCAGATCCGAAATTCAATAGGTTATGGAGGATTGGTATCTGAGTTGGGATTTCAGGAAATGTGGACCACAGTTGTGCAAAGCTTTATAGAGTATGCACAGCGCTTTAAACTTGATCCTGTTTCGAATCTTAAGCCAATGCAAGTCCCTTATAGTATCAGAGATTGGTGAGAACTTTGGGACTCCTGACAGGAGACGAGCTGCAGCGTTCTGGATGGTCTGCATTTTGTTGGTCACTCTTGCTTGGGCGTTGGTAAATAGGCCGTTACAGTAGTCAAGAGATGACAACACGAGAGCGCTTACCAGCGTCTTACCTGCTGAAGTTGGCAGAAACGGTTTGATTTTTTTGATCAGCCTGAGTTTATGGTGGGCTGTTGATGCTATTTTATTAGCGTGGGCCATAAAAGTCAGTTTTCCGTCGAAAATCACCCCCAAATTTCTGACGGTGGTGGCTGGTGTAGGGGGTGTTCCATGCGTTGAGGGCCACCAGGTATTTGGTATCAAACAAGGGGAATAAAAGTGGACGATTTTTAGTGGGGTCCAATGTACTCGTCCTAGGAAGTAGTAAACAAAGAGATTGTACAGAGTTCCCCGGTGGGAGCCAATGGATTAGCTCAGGTTAACTTTTCTCTCACTGATTATGAAAGGGTAAATGCATGGTGTAGACCCTTTTCGGAATATAGGGATACCTCACACAGGTTACCGGCAGGACAACTACTGTCATCCCAACCGGTGGCCGTCCAGCGTCATCATTGGTATCCTGCTCCTACGGCAGGCTGGCGGTGCAATGCCCGTCGGGCAGCATGGGGGGCTGCACTTTGGCGGAGATCTTTTATTCCGAGCCAACGGGTGTATGCGTGTGAGGGGCCTAAAAAAGTGCAATAGTGAGCGTGCGTGTGTGTGTATTAAAAAAAAGTCAGTAGAGTCCTATTAGAGATAATTTTAATAGTCAGGCTCACTGCTTTATTAAAAGTAAAGGGGTATTAAGGAGTGATGGGCAATGGGACCAATCCTTATTCAACCCTTAATGTGAATATGGTCGACATGTTTCTTGCCATAAGGGCAATTCATCAGGACCTTAGTGCTCATATGATTGCTGGGATCCTCTCAAGTAGGAGGACTCCGGTATACGACCTGCACAGTGTCGCACAGAGAATGTATCCTTTGATGGACCTCCTGGAAACCGTTAGTTCCTTCTGAAGGTCTCACGAGCTGTCCAGGTGGGGCCAGCAGCGAGTGAGGAGTTCCTCAGAAGTCGCTGATGGCGGGCATCTAGGCACCTATTTATTTATTTATTTATTTATTTTATATTCTTATAAAGCGCCAGACTAGACTCCCGAAGGGGTATCTCTGCGCTATTGCTGTGCCACGAGATTGTGCGGGTTACGAGAGCATAATTATTAGGGAGTGCCGAAACTGAAGGGTAATTTATTTATCGGGATATAGGTAAGTCTTTAAATTCTTCCGGAAACGCAGATGACTGGAGATTGATCTGAGTTCTAGGGGCAAAGAATTCCAGAGTATTGGGCCGGCATAGGCTAATGCACGGCCACCTTGTCTGGTTTTTTTTATTTTTGGTGTCTGTAAGTGCTGCTGATGAGTAGAGCGCAAAGAACGCCCCGGGATGTATGGCTGAAAGATCTTAGTCATGTACTTCGGGCCCTCTCCTATCCTGCTCTTATGAATTGTGCATAGAGTCTTAAATTGGACTCGCTTCCTCACTGGAAGCCAGTGGAGTCTCTTCAGCAGGGGGTTTGAAGGAGTCCTAGCTGGAACATTCAGGACAATCCTTGCTGCTGCTCCCACGTGAGCACCGAAGCCAGGACAGCCAGCCAGGTATTTGACCATCCGGGGGAGAGGTGTCCAAATATGACGACCTCCGTTTTTTCAGCATTTAGCTTCAAGCAATTGGAGGCCATCCAATCACCAATGTTGTGGTATTCTCGTATACAGAGAGCAAACATCCAGCGTAACAAATAGTTGTTCTTGTTTGTTGAATGGATGATTCTCGAATATTTGGATCGTATGCATAGTGTCCCGGAGGTATGAACTAGTTTTCAGCACAAATGGTTGTAGAAAATTGTCCAGATATTGATTTATAGGCTCCAGTATCGATCCACATCCGGACACGATGGGTCTTCCAGGTGGGTTGGTTAAGTCTTTGTGTATCTTGGGTATTGTGTATATTGTTGGAATTCTTGGATGTTGGTTATTCAAAAAACGTGACTCTGGATCGGTGAGGAATCCATCTTCTACGCCCTGTGTAGTTAGATTCTTTATTAATTTACCAATCTCTTTTGTGGGGTCACCAGGTATTTTGGTGTAGCTGTCTTCACAGTTCAGTTGTCTCAGGATTTCAGATATATAGTTCTCTCTGTTTCGTATAACCACGGCTCCCCCCTTATCCTGCTCCTAAAGTAAGTCTTAACGGCACGTCCCCGATATCTGAGTGAAGGGGTTTGGGCGAAGCGCAATCACCACACGTGACAGGACTACCATAATGGTGCCTGACGCAGCTCTCCCTTCCCGTAAAAATAACATCTGATTTAGAGTAAATATGTAAAAAAGCAAGGAAAACCACTAACAGGGTAATGTTTATCGTTTAGGTGATCGCGGCTGCGGCACTTCAAAACCGAATTCTTCACCGGACGGTGATACATTCTTTTATAAAGGTATGTGCCCCCATGAACCAAGTGTTTATTATAAATTAAATGTGTTAAGGCTTGGTACTGAATGTTACTAATAATCTACAGATACCACGCTTGGATATAGGAGAGGTTAATCACCCCCTGGAGGCTACGAGTAAGACGCCTCGAATTCTAACCATCAGATGAGCATGTCCCGCTGGGCGCTCCAATCATTATCTTCAGTTATACACACACCCAATACTAAAACAGGCACCTTTTATCTAATTTTAGGTTGTCCCCCCTCTTGTCCTGATGAAGACCCGAAACGGTCGCTAATAAGTCAGCACCATACCGCAGGGTCGATACCTCAACGTTAATTCACAAATTGGTCCTCACTGCATCTCAACAGAAAAATATGAATAATTATACTGTTTGAGAGAATTGAAGTTACTGTTGGACCTGTGTTTTTAATTGCATTTCTATGAAACTGTATCACTATAACAGTCACCTTTAATCACTGATCACGTTTATTCACCTTTGCACTTTTTCTATTGGTATTACAATTTCAAACTGTATGGACAACCGAACTTTTAATGTTTGAAAAAAACCTTGCAAAGTGACTGAATAATTACAACTTTGCTCACAGTAAAAACGTGTGGTGTGTGCATTTTCCATGAAAGTATTTACATGATTGTCAATGAAAAGGGTATATATGATTATATACTAAGTAAAGTAGAAACGGAACAAAGAAATTGAGTACAATCCAACAGAACCGCTATTTACATAGCAAGTAATTTTGCTGCGCCACGCTGCGTTAGCTTCGAAGCACAACAATGTGACATATTTACAACAACATGTCACATCTCTGTGCTTTCCCTGAGTTGGCACACAAACTTCTGCCATGCACCGGTGAAGGCAGCCTTGCACCAAGGATGCCTGCGTCATGGGGAGATTGTTTTTGTGCAGGAAGCTGCCCTTTGAGCACTGTGGACGTTGCGCGCCTGCTGAGTAACCAAAGCTGTCTTAGAAAAACTAACTTGGAGCTAGTTTTGTAAAGTGGTGGTATAATTTACCCATCTGGGCAACCCAGCTTCCTACAGCCACACATCATGACTGCCCTATCAATAAATGTGGTACCAGCAAGGAGGTGCCTTTTCCTGGCCCCTGGTGTGTCCCTGTCCATTGTGGCACTGATGCCACCACCTAGGATGGTGAGGCCCAGCAGGAGCCTTTGCATCATTATCTTCAGACCCTCTAAGGCTGCTATGCTTAGCTGTGGTGGAATGTATGCATCCTCAAAATTGCACTGCTTGTCATTGGACTAGGCATGAGCGGATTTTGCGGATTGGCAATCCGCGAATTTGCGGATTTGCGAACTCGCAATCCGCAAAATCCGCGAATTCCCGCGAATTTGCGGATTTTTTTTTTTTTTTGTGTTCGCCCGTGTTTCTGCCAGTTCGCGAGGGTTTTTACAATTTCGCAATTTGCGAACTTACCTGTCGGGTCGCAAGTTTTGCGAACTTGTTGTTTCTACGTGTCCAACCTGTTTGGGACACTCTTCTTCATCACTGCCACTCTCTGTCACCACTGCCACTCTCTGACTACTCATGCCACCCTCTGGCCCACCCATGCCACCCTCTGTTTCATCACCACACCCTCTGGTTGTCCAGTGTACATTATTTTCGGCAAAGCAAAGCACACCTTCCCTGCCTCAAGTGACCTGAATTAATTTGGGGCTGATTAATGTGTCACAGAATATTTTTTTAGCTGGCACCTGCTTCCTTAGTGCGCCCTGATTAGTGATCTTTTGCACTTGCTAAGTGCTTTCATTGTTGCAAAATTAGTTACAACACCTGCCCTGCCCCAACTGACAATAATGAATTAGGGGCTGATTAATGGATTTTAACTTCCAGCCTGGCTCCTGCTTGTCTCCCTTAGCTGTAATTCATGACCTTTGTGGCATTTGTGTAACTATTCTGAGGTTCAGAGCAGGGTCACATAATAGTTTCAACTGGCAACTGAACTCTGGAGGGGCCCCTCAGGAAGCACTACAGGAAATGGCTACTAATGATGTGCCTGAACTTTTGAACCTGGTAAGTAGTTACTTTCAGTTTTGCTTAGATCGTATTTCTGCAATTTCGCACTTATTCGCGGGGCGCGAACTCACGCGAACAGTGCGAGCAGTGCGAGCAAAATCCGCTGCTCGCGGATTTGCGGATTTTGCAGGAAATTCGCAAATCTCGCGGATTGCGGATTTCCCGAAAATCCGCAAAATCCGCGAGCGGAACGGATTTTCCGCCCATGCCTACATTGGACCTGCCAACCGCTGCTATGTATTGGTTATGGCAAAACACAGCACAGACCTACTATACTCCATAGACCTTGGGCAGAAGAATAACTTCCGTGCCCACCTCTCTGATCTTGGTTTCAATTGGCTGAAGGATGGCTTCAGCGGATGATGCCTCGGGGGACTGTGATGAGAGTAGGGCCGGACGGCCCATAGCGGGCCCTGGGCGTTTCCCTGGTGGGCCTCTAGGGTGTGGGCTGATTTTGGGCCCCTGGGGGCCGTTTTTGTTACAGGACCATTTTTGCAGCATAGCGGCAAAATCGGCCCCTGTAACAAAATCGGCGGAAACTGCCCATGGAAAGCAGCTCGGCCGCTCCAAGGGGGGCCGGCTGAGCTCTTTGCCAGGGCCAGTTTTGGTTCCCAGTCCGGCCCTGGATGAGAGTTTGGAGTTGCTGACAAGCTGGGAGACTTTGCTGATTGCTCGGTGTATCTGTCTATTTTGGCTTGCACGCTTGGTGTAGCAGAATGGCCATTCACCATGCTGGTAGGTTGGGGGGCCCTTTGTTGCCGGGCCTATTTTGGGGGTGGGAGGGGTTTCACCCCTTGGTCATCACAGAAAGGACGATTGCAAGGCTCCTTCACTCAGTACCTTAAATTTGTTATTAATAGCATCTTTTCTTTAAAATGCTTAGAAATGGCATTTGTGTGGTATGAAGGGCCCAATATAAATACGTTTGATGACCATAGTCAAAGGTGTGGTTAAAAACAAAGGGCCTCATTTATGAGGCATTGGCGTAGGGCAGCGCCGCAAGTCTTATTGCTGCTCTACCCTACGCCAACGCAAAAGGGTAGGAATGCACCTTATTTATGAAATATGGTGCATTCTTGTCCTTTTCCTCCTATGTTGCCATGCAAATTGCTGCCTAGCGCCAACATAGGCAGGACTGTGTTTGTGCAGGAAGGGGAAGCTTCTTGCTTAAAAACAATCTTGAGAGGGGTTTTTCTCTTTCCATGTGTGCTGCAGAATTGAGCACACATGGAAAGAGGAAAAAACAAGGGGAAATCTCCTCGTTACACCTGGTGTGGGGATGTGTAAGGTTTTGGCACTTCCTCAGGTTTACATGGTTTTGTAAATCTGGGGCAGCGTCAAAATCCATTGGGGTTGTGTGGGAACACTCACTGCAACACCTATGGAACGCCTACTTGACATAGAGTAAGGAAACATAGCGACTTGCGCTGTTTTGTCTTACTCCATATTTATGAGGCCATGCAAAGCTATGCAGGGTGACTTTGCCTTGCCTCATAGACATGATTGAGATGTTTTTGCAGCCAAAGCTTAAAAAAAACTGACGCTCCAGCGGCGCAAGCCTCGCATAGATCAGCCTCAAAATATTTTGTTTGTTTTTTAGGTCTTTCACCATCAGGTAGCTACATATGAAATAATGGGTACCTTAAATGAAAAATACATTTAAAAAGTTATTATTATATAGTAAATTATAAAACCTCTATTATTTTTTTTTTTTTTGGAAAACCTTTATTTGTAGAAAAAAGTACACCGCTATTCAGCCATACATCCCGGAGGCCAGGCAGCATAGAGGAAGCAGGTAAAATCGTGTACAGTACTGTACGCAGAAGCAATCAGGTTTAATTTTCAATAGCATTGAACTTAGTAATAAATAAACCAAAGAACAAGAAAGCCTCAAAAAAGGCTAAGAGAAAGAGGTGTGCGCCAGGCACGAAAGTGAATCAAAGAGAAAAAAGAGAGGCTGAGGACAGTACAAAAGTAGTGGATTTGCGTAGCGGGAGGGGGTCGAGGGCCGCACACCCAAGACAGCACACAATAACAGTGACAACAGTAAGGCACTTGGGGGGGTTAACACAGCAGGATGACCTAGCCGGAGTTGCGGGAAGGGGCTCTACGGGGAAGGCTGGACTTCAGAGTCAATCTCTACTGGGGGGTCGCAAATGTCACCTCTATTTGATTTCCAAGCTCCCCACACAGACCTCCACATTTTAGGCTTGCCCCTGGCCACGTACACCGTCTTTTCACGCAGCATGCACCAGTCCATATTGGTTTCCCATAAACTGAGTGAGGGAGGGGCAGGCGCACCCCATTTCTGGGCGATGTCCCTCTTGGCCACCATGTTACCCAGGGTGACCCAACGGGTCTGGGCTACACTGTAATCATTCGGACACCAAACATTGAGAAGGCATCGCCGGGCCTCAGCCAGCAGGGCCACTCCAGTCACTTCTTCCATCACCTCATGCACTCGTGTCCAATACCGGGCAACTCCAGGACATTCCCATATGATGTGCAGGAAAGTAGCAAGCATACCACAACCCCTCCGACACAGGCCGTCCGCGGAAAGTCCCATATGTATGAGTCTAGGGCCGGTGACATACACCCTGTGTAGTATTTTCAACTGAACAAGGCGGAGTCGTGCTGATATGGCCACCTCCCTGGGGGAGGAGACCGCTGATTGCCACTCCTCGTCGTCCATCTCTATACCATCATTCACCCAGTGCATTCTCAAACGTTCAAGCAGATCCACTCTCACATTGATGAGCTTTTTGTACGTCAGGGAGATAGCGCTGTCCGGCATGTGGCCGTCCAGCACCCGGTCCTCCAGGGGTGATGACTCATGGATCGCCTCTCCTTCCGAAATGTGAGGGGAGAGGGCATGATGAAGCTGGGCGTGTCGGAAGTATTCCGTCGCCGCCAGCTGGAACTCAGACTGTAGCACGTCAAACGACTTGATCCTCCCCCTTGCCATCATGTCCCCAACCTTAGATATCCCAATGGTGTCCCATCGGTCGAAACCCTTAGTTTTCCACAGCTTACCCAGTATGTCTGAGTCATATAAGGGGGTGGCCATGGTAACCCTATCTTTCCAGCCCAGGGTATCAGTGACCGAGCGCCATATATGCACCATCGTTTTGGTGGGCCCGTCAGCTTCCGGTCCAAGGACCTGGAGTATAATGCTCTATAATAGTTCCCGTCGTTCACGAGCCACCGATCCATGGCGTAGCCCGGGCTGGCCGCTGGGCCATAGAGGCCGTGGTTGATAGCCGTAAGCTGAGACGCCCAGTAATAGCTTCGCATATCCGGCAGGGCGATACCCCCGTCGTAGCACGGTATGGTCAGCTTGAGCAACGAGATTCGTGGCCTACCATCCCACAACAGTGCTCGTTGCAAGGATTCGATCTCTCCAAATTATTTGGCCGGGACCGGATCCTGGGTGTTCTGCAAAGCGTAGAGGAAGCGAGGTAGCGCCATCATTTTGAATAACGCAGCCCTGCCCATTAGGGAGATCGGCAGCTTCTTCCATCCCTCGACGTCCCTGCGTAAACGCGCCAGCGGTGGTAGTAGGTTGTGTGAGTATCGGGCTCGGGGGTCTCGCGACACATAGATGCCCAGGTACCGAAAGCCCTGCTGGGCTATCTGTATTGAGCACCCACGGGGGAGGCGCGGAGTGTCTCCACACAACGTGTATAGTGAGGATTTAGACCAGTTGATCACCAAGCCGGAATGAGTCTCGAAGGTCCCTAGCAGGTCGAAAACCACAATAAGCGAGCGGCAAGGAGAGGTGAGATACAAGAGGATGTCGTCCGCGTAAAGCGACACTCGGTCCTCAAAGCCAGGTGACCACGTAATCCCGGAGACATCAGGGTGTGTCCTGATCCAAGCCGCCAGGGGTTCCAGTGCCAGGGCGAACAGAAGCGGCGAGAGCGGACACCCTTGCCTGGTGCCTCTGTGCAGCGCAAAGGGGGCCGACAGCCGACCATTGACGGTCACGTTAGCCAACGGTGCAGAATACAGCAGCCGGACCCATCCGATGTAAGTGGGCCCAAACCCCAATTTGGCTAGGACTGCCCACAGGTAATTCCACTCCAACGAGTCGAAAGCCATAGTGGCGTCAAGAGAGGCGAGAACCGCAGGGTCACGAAGCAAGTGAGCACGTGCCATGACCGCGTGAAGCCTCCTCAAGTTGAGTGCCGTGTTCCGGTGCGGTATGAAGCCGGATTGGTCCGGGTGAACCAAGTCCGTGATAACTCCCACCAGCCGGTTGGCCAAAAGTTTGGCCAGGATCTTGGGTTCGGCGTTCAGAAGCGAGATGGGTCTATAGGACCGGCACAAATCACGCGGTTTTCCCTCCTTGTGGATCACCACAATGGTGGCGAGTCGCTGGTCGAGGGGGAGTTCTCCCGTCTCGCGGGCTTCAAGGAACATATTTAGCAATGGTGCAGCCAACGCGTCGGCCTTGAGTTTATAAAGCTCGACCGGGATACCGTTGGGTCCCGGTGCTTTGCCGGAGCGTAGCGAACGGATCGCCAAGGCTACCTCATCCACAGACAGGTCCCGATCCATGTCGTCTCGATCGAGATCCGAGAGGCAGGGAAGGTCGATGCCCTCCAGAAAGGAGGCCGAAGCAGATTCTGGGAGAGGATTCGCGGAGGTATAAACCCCCTCGAAGTATTCAGCGAAGGACCCAACTATAGCCGCCGGGTCCGTCAGGGATAAGCCATCCTCACCCACCAGCTCTGGGACCACCCGGGACGCCAGCTCCCGTCTATCCAGCCACGCCAAGAGCTTGCCCGCCTTATCACCCGAGTCATATATCCTGCCCTGCTGTTCCCTGCTCAAGGCTTTCGCCGCGTCAGTGGCGGTCGCCCGGAGTTCGGACTGTTTGAGGGACGGAGCGTGAAGTAAGTCGGGAGACGGGCCTAGCGCCAGTTGGGCGCTCAGGTCGGCGAGGTCGGATTCCAGCCGCACCACGTCCTCATCCCGGCGGCGGCGTGCCTCCGCAATCAGGGAGAAGGCCTCGCCACGAAGCACAGTTTTAAAGGCCTCCCAAAGGGAGACCGCGGAGTCAACGGAGCCAGTATTCTCGGCAAAGTACCGGTCCATAGCTTTGGTCAGGAGGGCCCTGGTCTTCGGATCGCGGAAGTACCATGGGTTAATGGGAGCCACGCGTGAAGACGCGGGTATCTGGAAGTCAAAAGAGACCCAGACCGGGGAATGATCCGAAATGCCCCTAGCTAAGAGACGCGCGGTGGACACAGATTGCGCCTGGGCAGCCGGGGTGAGGACGTAGTCTATTCTAGAAAGGCTACCGTGGGCACCCGAGAGGAAAGTGTACTGCCGCTGGGTAGGGTGTAACAATCTCCAGCAATCAATCATCCCCATGGAACTCAGAAAATCAGGCAGCCAAGATTGGGAAGGGCGGAGATCCCTGGATGGAAAGCGGTCCAAGTCCCCCGAGACTACAGAGTTGAAGTCGCCACCCACCAGCAACAATCTGAGGAAATATAAATTTTTTGGTCAAGTTGTGTTCCCTATCGTGTACCCCACCGTCTCCATATACCAGCTTAAAGTGCATGTAACTTCCCTCCTGAGCCAGCTATGAAGACGCAAATACATTTGCGTCCAACGTTAACATGTCCTCTTTCAAACCCACCCTGAATGGGTTGAATAGTCCGTTCCTAAGTGTGCTATGCCAACGTCTTTTTGTAGTGCACTTTACACGTTTTTCAGCTCTGGCAAAGTAGGCCCTGAATTTCTGCCATCGAGTCTTTTTCTGGCTTCTGACTCTGAAAGCCTCAGCCCAGGCTGTTTCTGTACCCGTGAACTCTGACTTACTTCCAGCGCGGCCCACCGTGCTTAGCTCAGCCTGCTGCCTGCCAAGACTGACTACAACCTTCGAATTATCTGTTCCGCTCCTCGAAAATACATTCCTGCCCACTAGTTTAAGTAAACATCCCCCCAGCTGCAGAGCCGAAGGGCCGGCCTCACTTCCGTGCAAGTAATTCATAGCCTCTGTTACCATGCTCTCATGGAAGGCCCATGTCCCCCCACGCATCTCATGCAGACACTTAGGCGCTTATACACGCACTCACAGTCAGTGTAGAATAGCTTCTGCCCCGGAGACCTTTCCGTTCAGATAATATGGTTCCCAAACATCAGATATCAGATATGATAGAAGTACGAGTTGATCTGACATGCCAGACTTCTGTCCCTTTCCGTTAGTGTAAATGTCAAGTCCCCTGCACCCTCCAGTTTCACGTCAATCACACGTCATGCAGCTGCGCGCGCATCCAAGCCCCGATTTCTGCTGACATTGCAACATTTCTGTTTTGTGCCACCCACTTATGACACCTACCTGTGACGTTTCTAGCACACACCTCTAGTTCACGCCTAGTTCACGCCTTCTGATTACGTACTCCTAACACGTGGATGCTGTTATCTTGTCTTCTCTCAGCTGTTACGCCTACTATATTGCTTTCTATGATGTGAATTAAGTATATAAGCTATGTATTGTCAATAAAATATTGCTCTATCCCTTCCTGAACCCCTTGTGGTTGCAGGAACATGATATCCAGTTCCGGAACGATTCCTTTTTAAGGAATAAAAACCCCTAAGAACTCTAACACCACGGACTCTGTTTTTTTCTTTCCGATTGGGTTATTATTGATTAAGTACTTACCTGCATAGAAATTAAGATGGTAAATTAAATATTTACGACATTTTGGCGCCCGAACAGGGACCCTCCCCCACCCCACGTGCCGGTTGGTGCGTTGCAAGCTCTGTCCCCTGCCATCAGTTAGACGGAAACTACGCGTACCGGCAGGATTTCCTGTATCTCCCTCTGGCCCACGGAGGTGACGAAGACTGCAATCAACACTCAGACGAGGCGGTGAGGAGTGCGGAGGATCCCGACCAGAGCCTAGCCGAAAGAAGCAAGGTCCGAGGTGTCAAGAGGCCCACCAGTTTCCGAAGTATCCACGTGTCGAGTCGAGTCGAGTCGAGTCCGGTCCAGTCCAGTCGAGTTTTCCGAGGCCTTCTGTTTTCCGTGCTTCCCGGTGAGTACCATTGCTGGGACGTATCTAGACGGGTTTGGGTACACAAGTCCGGTCTGCACTGTTTTAGACAGTGTATCTGTACTGTTTAGCAGTACATCAGTTATTCAAGTTTTTGCATTGTCTCTGACAGTGTATCTGTACTGTTTAGCAGTACATCCGGTATAGGGGGTAGTCATATATGTCTCAAACGTCTTTTCATGTGATTAATGTCGTGGTATGAGTGTGACTGTTTTAATGTGCATTATTGTGTTCTTGTATAACTAGCTGTATTCAGTATTAAGTAGTTAGGATTGAGCATTCAGTACTAAGTAAAACAAGATGCCGTTTTTCAACAAGTTAAAGCAGATAGGAACTAGGAAAGGGATACTAGAGGAAGAAATTCCTATCCCCCCTAGGGACACTCCTGGAAATTTTATGTACCATAAGCATGGCCTAGATGCCATATTGTATCTAGATTTATGGGCCGACTATACTAAGCATCTAGACGAGAGACACAGATGGCCTGTTACCGGAACATGGGATGCCGAGTGCATCATGAAGGTAGAGGAAGCACTATGGAAAAAGAAAGCCAGACAATCTCAGAAAGACGCCATAGAGTTTTGGCGTAAGGAATCACATAAGCGTGCTGAAAAAGCACTACGTAGAGAAGACAGACTTAAAGAATCAGAAAAAGATCAAGAAAACGAATTAGTTACTGAAGGGATCCGAGTAAAATCAGAGCAAATAGACCGCGCACGAAACAATCTCGTAAATGGCATGTATCTCGCGGCCGAGGGTTCGCCTGAGGCCATTTCAGAAATACCGAAAAATCTGCCGCCACCCTTGGTTCCAACTAAAGTAACTCACAGGACCACTAAAGACATATTCCTGAATTCCTATCTAGAGGATGTAGCACCCGCTTACACCAATCTGCCTGTTCGCGTCCCGCCTACTGACGGTGATGGAGGCGGCAACCCTCCACAACTGCAAACAGGTTTCCCCGTTCGATCACCGACCATTCCTCCACCTCCACCACTTCCCGCACCTAAAGTTGATCTACCGAAACCGCTTCTACCTGACCCTACTAAAAGACAAATTCAAGTACAGATACAGACTCCACAGAGAGATAATGCCCAAGCTTCCGCCTCAGGAGGTGCGATGGGGGGTCTTCGGACCCCGCCATTAACACACAGATTACACCTTAGGGATATACAGAGTCCTTTCACGTTCAAATCCTATGACCTACTCAAAGAACCACTTGCAGTTTGCAGATATGATCCAGTACCCGGCAAAGACGATAGAATGATGATGGCATCACTACGGTTACGATCTGCTACTGATTACCTGCTGTTATTTGCAGGAATGAAAGAGCGCCTAGACAGAATATATCACTTTGTTCAGACTGGGAAAGACCCTGAAAGTATTAAGGATGCCATGGAGCATCAGAAAGTTGACACTCAAGCATATATACTACGTTTTTTTATAAATTGCCTAATAAGAGAACGAGACAGGCCTGAAACAGAACAGGATGAATTAGATGGACTCAACAAGTGGGGCCAAAATATATCTGAAGGAAAACATGATAAGGGGACTTGCATAGCCAGTATGTACAAGAAGATAAGAAAAGCAGTGATAGAAATCCACGAAAAAGAGAAAGAAAAGGCCTCCTCCGAGGAGGAGGAAGAACTTGAAGAACAAGAAAAGACTACAGATACGATAGCGTATGTAGGTAAGGGAACTTACCTTAGGAAAGGTATTCGTCCAGAAAGCAAGAGAGTTTTTCTCTCTGGCTTAACGAACCCGAATTCTTCTGAACATCGGTTCCAGGAGACTGATAAAAGGCTTCGAGACCGAATAGGGTACCATGTACTCAATTCTATGGATGAACAAGAACTAGCCCGGTCAGCAATATTATGGGCTGACAATCCAGACATATACAATGATGACACCGTAGCGCAGACATTCCTGAACCTTTCCCCAGATGAGCAGAAATTAGCAGGTGTATACATGATGCAGCACCTCCTCACGTTATACAGAAACCAACATTCTGATCCAGGTCCCTTACACGAAACATTAGAAGCACTGCTCATGGATAGATGGAGAGGTCTAAGTACCAAGTTAATACAGATAATTCTAGAACAACGACATAGATATAACACTTTCGTAAGCTCCGAATATGTTCCCGCTCCGCCCCCAGAAAGAAAAATGTATCATATGGAGCGTCTGCATGGCATTGAAAGTCAGAACCCCTTACGAGAAGTACATCCAGTTATGGGTACCGATCATACCTTGAAACGTGTGTATGTACACACGCCTCTGACCAAGTTAGAACTGTTAGAAATGAAGAAACTAGTACCGTGCCATGATAAAGACCCTGCAGGTTTTCACAGAGAACTTAAAGACATGTTACTGATGGGGGATTACACATATGAAGATATCATGAAAATGTTAAAGGTACTGTTGCCCACGGGCATCTACGAGAAACTGAAGGAAAAGGAATGGGAGGTGGGAGAGAAAAAGATTGTATGGGCAGAAATAGAAGACGAAGAGAACAAACGTGTCCCAGGGGTAGGCCTTGGGGAGAAAACTAAAGCATTACCAGGTTTGATAGTACAGGTTCTGCCAAGATTATTGACAACTAGAAAGGAAGACTGGGACGCAATCTCAGCATGTAAACAGAAACCCGACGAAGATACTAGTGACTTCTATTCAAGATTCGAGAAATGTTTTATTATTAATAGTGGTCTTAAACCAAGTAGCGAGTCGTACCCGCATCTTTTTGTATCAAAGTTAGTTGAGAATTCCCTGTTAGCAGTTAAAAACCGTGAATACAAGGTTGAGAGTACATGGCAAGCAAATACGCCATCACAGATGTTACAAATGTTACAATACCATCAGAACAGAATTAGAGAAGAACAAGATCATGAACAGAAACGTATGAAAGACACGAAAATGAAAATGTTAGTAGCCCAATCAGTTCCAGCCGACGGTCAAAGAAAGGGTATGACCCAGACAGGTCACACCGCAGCTCCCGTTAAAGGGACATGCAACTATTGCAAGCAGCCAGGTCACTACGTACATGAATGTCCAGTTCTGAAACATAACATATCAACAGGTAAAACTAAAGAGAGACCGCATCCACCAAGACAAGATCAGGCCCAGCAACAGACCTCACAGAACGTACAGCCCATGCAGAATACGCAGCCTATGCATGCTTCATCTCATACAGCACAGACAGTAGCGGTATCACAGCCACAGCCCATTGCCGCGACTCAACAAGTTTCCCAACAGATGTACCAGTATGCCCAAGCTGCTTACCCCGATTACCAACGATACGCATGAAACAGCCTAGAGAGGGAGTTGGGATTGCCTCTTATTGAAATTCCTGTAGATCAAGAAGGTCCTTATGTACACAGTCAAGTATTGGGAAAAGACAGAAAGTTTTTAATTGACACAGGGGCAAGCCGCACCACAATAAGCCATGACGAAGTCCCAGGGGCACCCCTCTCAGGCTCACAGAATGTTTCCCTTGGGTTTTCAGGACAGCCCATTGTAAATGAAGTATCAGAACCAGTCCCCCTGGCTGTGGGTCCGTTATCACGTGTTACAGACTTGTTACTTACGAAATCATGTCCAGAAAATCTGTTAGGAATAAAGACATTGAAGGCTCTAGGAGCCATAATATGCTGTTCCCCGGAGGGAGTTAGACTCTTTCTGCGGGATTTCAAGGGCCATTATGTATTACGAGAGTTTGATGTCAGATTGAAAAATGTACCAGATCACTTGTGGGCACAAGGCCCAACTGATGTAGGTTGTATGCATATCACACCATACCGTGTTACACTCAGGCCAGGAGTTGTTTTACCCCGAATCAGACAATACAAGTTACCACCTGATGCTGTAGTGGCTTTACTGGAAATCATTGAAGAGCTCATTGCCCAGGGAGTGGTCGTAGAGACCGACTCCAATATCTGTAATTCACCCATCATTCCGATTCTAAAACGTACTGATCCCAATGCACCGCCAGTATATCGGCTGGTGATTGATTTGAGAGAACTGAATAAATGCATTGTTCCACAGTATCCTGTGGTCCCCGATATCTCTTCCCTATTGACTGCTATTGATTCTGAAGCAACGTTCTTTACTGTAATTGACCTCAAGAACGCCTTCTTTAGTGTACCGATTGATCCAGAGAGCCAATACCTCTTCGGATTCAGTTTAAATGGACGAAGTTTCAAATTTTCCCGCGCACCTCAAGGATTCACAGAAAGCCCCAGCATCTATAGTCAAGCACTGAAAAGACAACTAGATTGTATTCAAATGCCAGTTAACACCGCTTTACTGCAATACGTCGATGATCTGCTGATCACCGCACGAAGTGAGCCAGAATGTGAACAAGCATCACTGACAGTATTACATTTTCTGGCCAACAAGGGACACAAGGTGTCTCCTTCGAAGCTACAATTCTGTGTTCAGCAAGTTGTGTACTTGGGTCACTTGCTGTCAAAAGTGGGGAGACAGCTCACTCCCGATCGCATTCAGTTAATTGTAAATATGCCACAACCCCAGACACAAAAGGAAGTGCGGGCCTTCATAGGCCTCACCTCGTACTGCAGACAATGGATTCCTCAATATGCATTTCTAGCTAAACCACTCATTCAGTTAACAACACAAGAGGCAGCGACTTCGACTGTCCTCCCTTGGACTCAGGAACACACACAAGCCTTTGAGGAATTAAAGAAAGCTTTATGCCAGGCACCAGTTTTAGCGACACCATGTTACAGTAAACCGTTTACACTTTTTGTTACAGAACGTGATGGTACAGCGTTGTCTGTCCTCACCCAAGATCAAGCAGGTTCACATAAGCCTTGCGCTTATTTTTCAAGTACATTGGATTCAGTAGCCCAGGCACTCCCTGCGTGCTTAAAGTCAGTAGCAGCGACAGCATTAGCAATCAGACAGAGCGATTCAATTGTTTTAGGCCATCAGTTAACAGTACAAGTTCCACATTCTGTAGAGGTTCTTTTAAACAGAACCCAGACTCAGCACTTGACTATAGCACGACTGACAGGTTATGAATTAACGCTATTCCAGCCACACATAGAAATCAGACGCTGCAGCATTCTGAACCCCGCAACACTGTTACCTTCAATTATGACAGATGCAGCCCCGCATGATTGTATAGAGATCATTAATGCAGTAACAAAGCCTCGACGAGACTTAACCGATGTTCCATTGACAAATCCAGACCTGACACTTTATGTGGATGGTTCATGTATGAGAACAAGTACAGGAGAATTAGTGGCCGCATATGCAGTGACCACTGAAACCGAAGTTAAAGAAACACATCGTATTGACACATTGTCCGCTCAAGTGGCAGAGCTTATTGCTCTGACCCGAGCCTGCATACTAGCCAAGAACAGAAATGTTAACATATACACTGATTCCCGTTATGCGTTCGGAGTTGTACACGACTTCGGAATGTTATGGCAAGAACGAGGTTTCTTGACCTCTCATGGTGCCAAGATCCAACACGGTCCCCTCATTCAAGCATTGTTAGAAGCAATACATCTGCCTTCAGGCATATCCGTCATGAAGTGTAAAGCACATACTAAAGTTACAGATTCTGTTTCCCAGGGTAACGACCTGGCAGACCAGACAGCAAAACATACAGCATTGACTCACACCCAGACAACTGACGTGACAAAGACAATAGTACCGACAAATTGTATGACAGTCAGGGATCCCGCACTAGATGTAATCGATATTCAGACACATGCTACCCCAGATGAAATAAAGAAATGGACTAAACTAGGAGGGATCCAGACAGATCAAGGTTGGATGACGAAGGGAAAATCTACATGGTTTCTCCCTGACTCTATGGTTCAAGTCATAATCAATACAGCACATAGTCCAGCACATCTAGGAGAGAAAGCGATGTTAGACAGTATACAGAATCTTTGGAGCAATAAACACTTACGAGCAGCAGCAAGACAGAAAGTGCGTACTTGCATGATCTGTTGTCAGTTCAATCCAGGTAAAAGCGTCCCTGTAGAGCAAGGTGGATTTCATCCTCCCGATCACCCTTTTGAAGTCCTCCAGATGGATTATATCCAGATGGACCGTTGTCGAGGATTCAAATATGTCCTCGTAATTGTTTGTGCACTTTCCCGTTGGACCGAAGCATATCCAGTCCCAGATTACACTGCTCCGACCACTGCCAAGCAGCTGGTTCGGGAATTCTTCCCACGGTACGGCTTGCCTCGTGTCGTGTACTCAGATAACGGACAGCCATTCTCATCCGAATTAATGAAACAAGTTTCCTTGCTGCTAGGATATCAGTGGAAATTCCATTGTGTCCGACATCCCGAAGCCGCAGGCCTTGTAGAGAGGCATAATCAGACACTAAAGATCCGCCTTGCTAAAATATGTCAAGAGAAAGGGGTCGACTGGATAGTCGCCCTGCCAGTTGCACTGTTCTACATGAGAATGGTTGCCCACTCGAGATCAGGACTATCCCCGTACGAAGTGGTCTTTGGTAGACCACCGAATATGTGGGGGACGCCCATTCCTAAGAAAATTACTGATGTTGATTGTAACATGTTGACAGATTACCTTGCCTCCTTGATGTCTGCACTCCAATCATGTCGTTCACAGGTTGCCGCAGCCTTCCCTGACAACACTGATGTAAAGCCGCATGATGTCCGTCCTGGGGACCTGGTCTTGATTAGGAACTTCGACAGGAAAAGTCCGTTGGAGCCCCGTTGGAAAGCGCCGAAGACCGTCCTTCTTACTACAAGGACCGCAGTAAAAGTGGAAGGCAGAAAGGGGTGGATCCACACGAGCTATATTAAACAGTGTAACGAACTGAAACAAGACCCAGACTCGTCCACCCCTTCCAAAGACTGTATCGAGCCTAGTGACTTTAAAGTTTCCGAACGAGAGAAAACTCCCCAAGAAGAGTATAAACTGAAACTCCGATCTAGCAAGTCAGACAGTTTAATTGTTTAAGTCCTCCCCTAGGTGAATCGGTTAAATAGTTTCTGACATGTATCCCCTAGATCGAGATAGAGAGAGAGAGAGACAACTCAAGAAACATACATATTGCAAATCACTGCGTAGTCACTGTATAGTGACATTATTAATTATGTTTTTTCTAAGTCTTCTGATTATTGTTGCAAGTATACTGCTTCCTATCTATTACCCTATTTTCAAGCGTGAACAATCTGCTTACAATGTTTCTGCTGAACATTCTTTTAGTGAGTTACCTCCACATGAACTTTCTTACAGACTTGCGCTGCGCAACAACACATTCATTAGTATGTTACATCATTCCCATCAGACTAATAATGCTACAAACTGCTGGATATGTGGCCGACTCCCTCCCTACCAGAATAATGAATTCCTTAGATCCAGATATTGCTGTTTTCAAAGGGAGCTGGGTTTGGGGAAACTTGAACTTAGTTCTGCTCGATGTCTGTTACCCTGATAAGGAGGGACTCCCCACTAGAATAGGAACTGATCTAGAAAATGAAGTATATGGATTAGGTAATTACACAATTAACCTTATGATTCTTACTGTTGAATCCGAAGCTGCACCAGTTCTCCCCGCTATGTCAGTATTACCAGTCACTGGTGAATTATGTGTCATTAAGAAAGGTTCAGTACACTTAGGTCATAGTAAATGTACTACTGTGGTCGAATTCAGTGATCATGGTAAATCGTCCTTTAAAGCTATCCGTCATTCTTATTTTGTTTGTGGTCATACCGCATACATACGCTTACCTCCAGATTGGGATGGTACCTGTTATATTGCATTCCTTCTGCCACCTGTTTTTCTAGCCCCTCCTGATTATCACAGAAATACAAATCTAGTAAAGAATAGACTCCGAAGAGATCTCTCGCTTGTCGACTACACAGAAACGGCATGGGAACAATACACCGATTTTAATAAAGGATTCTTTTTCTTTTTAGGCCCCGTCCAAAATAGTAAACTAATACGCAGATTAACTAGAACACTTGAAGCAGTAGTGAATGAAACTGCCTCCGCCCTAGGTAACTTAACCGAAGAGCAGTCCGCCATGCGGGTTGTTGTCCTTCAGAATCGTCTTGTTATTGACGTCATCTTGGCAGATAGAGGTGGAGCCTGTAAGGTCATCGGGTCAAGTTGCTGTGTTTTCATTCCAGAAAACGCGCCATCTGTATACAAAGCTATTACACGTCTTCATAAAATTGCCAATCTGATACATCAGAATCCAGGCACCTGGACTTGGTCCGGTTGGTTCTGGACAACGTTAACCGCTTGGGGATGGAAGATCCTATCCTTCCTAGCTATTGGCCTAGTCCTAGTATTCAGTTGCTGCCTGTGCCTACAGTGTGGGCCAGCGATTTGTGGACTGTGTGCCACATCATGCATTGAACATTCCAGTTTTTTCTCACAACGTCAAAGAAAGAAAGAAGAACAAATGATATTACAAGAACAAACTGATCGATTCATGAGGATCGATATATCATGAAGGGTCCGTAGGGAACAAGGAGGGAATGAGGAAATATAAATTTTTTGGTCAAGTTGTGTTCCCTATCGTGTACCCCACCGTCTCCATATACCAGCTTAAAGTGCATGTAACTTCCCTCCTGAGCCAGCTATGAAGACGCAAATACATTTGCGTCCAACGTTAACATGTCCTCTTTCAAACCCACCCTGAATGGGTTGAATAGTCCGTTCCTAAGTGTGCTATGCCAACGTCTTTTTGTAGTGCACTTTACACGTTTTTCAGCTCTGGCAAAGTAGGCCCTGAATTTCTGCCATTGAGTCTTTTTCTGGCTTCTGACTCTGAAAGCCTCAGCCCAGGCTGTTTCTGTACCCGTGAACTCTGACTTACTTCCAGCGCGGCCCACCGTGCTTAGCTCAGCCTGCTGCCTGCCAAGACTGACTACAACCTTCGAATTATCTGTTCCGCTCCTCGAAAATACATTCCTGCCCACTAGTTTAAGTAAACATCCCCCCAGCTGCAGAGCCGAAGGGCCGGCCTCACTTCCGTGCAAGTAATTCATAGCCTCTGTTACCATGCTCTCATGGAAGGCCCATGCCCCCCCACGCATCTCATGCAGACACTTAGGCGCTTATACACGCACTCACAGTCAGTGTAGAATAGCTTCTGCCCCGGAGACCTTTCCGTTCAGATAATATGGTTCCCAAACATCAGATATCAGATATGATAGAAGTACGAGTTGATCTGACATGCCAGACTTCTGTCCCTTTCCGTTAGTGTAAATGTCAAGTCCCCTGCACCCTCCAGTTTCACGTCAATCACACGTCATGCAGCTGCGCGCGCATCCAAGCCCCGATTTCTGCTGACATTGCAACATTTCTATTTTGTGCCACCCACTTATGACACCTACCTGTGACGTTTCTAGCACACACCTCTAGTTCACGCCTTCTGATTACGTACTCCTAACACGTGGATGCTGTTATCTTGTCTTCTCTCAGCTGTTACGCCTACTATATTGCTTTCTATGATGTGAATTAAGTATATAAGCTATGTATTGTCAATAAAATATTGCTCTATCCCTTCCTGAACCCCTTGTGGTTGCAGGAACATGATATCCAGTTCCGGAACGATTCCTTTTTAAGGAATAAAAACCCCTAAGAACTCTAACACCACGGACTCTGTTTTTTTCTTTCCGATTGGGTTATTATTGATTAAGTACTTACCTGCATAGAAATTAAGATGGTAAATTAAATATTTACGACAAATCCCTCGGGGAGACCTAAAATGGCGCCTCCCAGGTCCCTGAAAGTAGTTTCCTGCAGCCCCGGGGGAACATAAACCGAAACCAAAACCAGCGCGCGGCCCTCCCACTTGCCCACCACCGCCACGTATCTGCCCCTTTCATCAGTAAGTACAGACTCCACCTCCAGCGGGAGGGACGTGCGCACCATGATGCCCACCCCCCTGGAACCCGAGGAGAACCCTGAATGTGCCACCATTTTGTATCCACGTCTATTCAAAGCCTTACAGGCATGACCCACCAAGTGGGTCTCTTGTAGAAAGACCACATCAGGCGAGCAGCGCTTGAGCATCTGCAACACAACGCCCCTCTTAATACGGTCCCCCAGCCCGTTCACATTCCAGCTCAACAAATTAAGAGATTTACCCCCCATCATCAAGGACGATCCGCACCCCTTCCCCCACCCACAATGGCGCCCACAGCAATAACATATCAGTCCAGTAGTACCTCAGCCAGAACAAAGAGTGAAACAAAGAAAGAGGTCGAAAAAACACACCCCAACTACCCACCACCCTGCACCCCTGCATTAGACTATAATCCACCCCAACTAGCAGTGTGCCTGTCGCCCCTTAACTAACCTACAAGAAGCCCACAGAGGAGAAAGGAGGCATCCCATCCCCCCCCGTCATCCCCCATATTAATTACAAAACGAGTCAAAATAACAGCAGCAATGTCAAAGGCCGAAGCCCCTCACGGCAACCCAGCTCCCGGAAAGCAAGTAACCAAACAGTTATTCCCGTGCTTCCACGCCTCCGGCGGTCTCCTCCGTCTGGTCGGTCGGCTCATGTCGTTCCTGGGGCAGGGTATCAAGCCAGTGTCCCACCTCATCTGGGAAGTCAAAGAAGAAGGTCCGGTGGTCACGCTCGATGCGAAGCTTGGCAGGATAGAGCATGGAGTAACGCAGGCCCATTTCCCTCAGTCTCCGTTTCACCCCCGTAAAGCTCTGGCGCTTTTTCTGGACAGCCTGGGTGAAATCCGGGAAGAAGTTCACATCAGAGTTCTGGAAGCGGAGAGGGCCCGCAGTCCTCGATGCTTGCAGGATAGCGTCTCTGTCCCTGTAGTTGAACAGCCTCGCGATGATGGGGCGAGGGGAGGCACCCGATTTCGGCGGCCCACCCGGGATCCTGTGGGCCCTTTCCACCGAGAAGAACTTACTCAGGCCCCCCGGTGCCAAGTTCTTAACCACCAGTTCTTCCACAAAGAGCTCAGTCGAGTCCTCCTCGGCCTTTTCCGGTACTCCGGTGATGCGAACGTTTTGGCGCCGTGCGCGACCCTCGAACTCGTCCAGTCGACGCGCCAGCATACCATTAGCCATTTTCAGGTCGCGCACCTCTAGCTGTATATCGGACACATCAGTGACCAGGCTGGAAGTCTTGAGATCCAGCGATTTCACCCGGTCATTAGTTTTCCCGAGGTCGGTCCTGATGAGGTTTAACTCAATCTTCAGAGAGTCAACCTTGCTGGACAGTTCCTCGCGGAGAGTGTGCATCTCCGTCTTCACCCCCGTTATCGCTCCCATAACGTCCCGAAGTGTTATCTCGGAGTCGTCCGGCGATTCATCCCTTCTCGAGTCCTTAGTACGACCCGCCAGTACCGGTGATCCCTTAGACTGGGAGAATCGCTCCGGAATGGTGGACTGGGACTGGTATGGTTTCCTGTTGAGCCGCTGAGACTTGCTTGCGTCTGAGCCACCCTTGCCCGCCATGTTGGCACTCTCGGGACGGGGGGGACACCAGGGGCGAAAAGGTCCAGTGTAGTATGCACAATGCACACGGCGATAACTCCAAAGTCCTGGGTTGAGGCCGCACAGCAAGGCGCTCAAGGATCAGAAGCACCCATCGGGAAGACGAAGCGTAGGCAGGGAGGTACCATGTGGAGACACCGCTGTAACCTACTACGGTCGCCAGCGACGCGGGCGGAGCCTCCGGGGTCCGTCGAGCTAACTGAGTCTAGGAATGTCCGATTTTCATTCCGAAAGCGGGTGCCGCCTCAGGACCGGCTTAGCAATCGATTCCCACAATCGTGGGACAGGATGGGTCACAGGATTATTGCGGAGGATCAGGAGGTCTTCGGAGCTCCGAGCTCACGCGGCCATCTTGGTTGCCGGCGAAGCTCCTCCCCAAAAAACCTCTATTATTTAATGCACTGCATAGGTCTGTGTGCAACCAGAGAGCCACAAAATACAATTTGGTTGGTGCAGTGGAAAATATTGACTTGTGTAATTTTAGTGCTATGAGGTCGCAGCCTGTGACAGAAAGCACTGTGAATGTGTAGGTCATTAATTTTTACTTGCATTACACACATTATAAGGTAGACTTCTACAAAATGTGCAAAGAGTCATAGGATAAAATTGAGCTTCCAAAATATAGATTTGTTTTAATATCAGACCTTAAGTAATGCATTTGTTTTTGCATAACTGTCCCTTCAACACCTCCTCAGGGGTACTAAGCCCTGTGTAAATACAGTTATCATTAAAAGCACGCACTTCACAGCCCAGTTTCGAACCTCCACACAACAAATTACATCTTTGCCATCACAATGCATGAAGTGATTCCAGCAATTAAAGCCTGAACCATCCCAAGCATCATTTACATTTGCAGATTAACTCATAGCACACATTTAAAAATGTCATTCAGCAAGCACGCACCCTGGCATGAAGGCTGTTTTAAGGATTGTTTTTGCTGTCTGCTGGGCCTCTTTCTTTTACAGCACATGACACTCAATTAACTTCAGCTGAAGCATCAGGTTTGACTTTGTCCAAACAAGAGCACATTTTGTATTCCAGGCAGAATTAGGCCTGGAAATGGGCTACGCCCTTCCCAGGACTGGGGGGCGTGGGGAGGGGGGTGGGGGGGGCGATGCCTGGGGGTCACGCCCCACAGATTGAGACCTCTGCTCTAGAGTGTGAAGTGAAATAGAGGGGTCTGGCTGCGGGCACAGGCCAGACAAAGAGAACAAGCATTGGCATAGCCAATAGGGCTCGCCTTTTGTACCTTGTAAGTGTGTAGCCATACAGCACTTTATCCTGGGTGCTGTGCTGTCAGGGATTGAAGAGCTATACAATTATTACACTGTGTGTCAGGGTGTGCTATTCCAGTGTGTATAACCGCACTAAAAGTACCTCATGAATAATGCATTGTTTACAGTCTGTGTCTGGCTGCACGGAGCTCGTGATACACTATTTACAGAGTGTATTATGTGTATGCGGCGAGCACATGATACCAATTGTTAAGGCGTAATTATCCCTGCGGTTACACCGAGCTGACAATGCATTTTATTATCATGAAAACAGAGATATACCTATTGGTTAGGTCAGTGCCCAGCCTCACAGTGCAAATGTAAAATAGTGAAAGATGCAGTCTGTAATTTGGTGAAATATTTACAATGACATGTTCAGGAGGGTGGCGTGTATTGCTAAAGTGACACGAGGAAGTAGTGAGTTGTGTCAGCAAAAGCAAAGATGGGGAACCGGGAGGAGCACTTCCTGTTTGTGCGCCTTGAAATGCCAATAGGGGCACAGCTGGGCACTACAATGGACCGGCTGTATGAGCGCGGGAGCTGAATCTGTCTTCAGTGTCTGCATCCAGTGCCAAAGAAAAATGCCAGAGGCGGTTGAAGTGGGGGCATTGTCAGCTTTGTGGTCGTAGTCACACACCCTGTGTGACTGGGAATGCACACGATAAGGAACCCGATGTTGGTACTATGGAATCAACAGGGTACCAGGGCCACTTACTGCTTTTTAGTGCCAAGAATTTGGTGGCAGCACGGCGTAGATTGTGTTGCAGGCATTGGGTCAGCTAACAATTTTGGGTGATAGACTATTCTAAGTAAAGTGCTTTATTATGTTCGATGCCTGGAGACACCAAGCTAAAGCAGGGCAGAGTATCCGGGCTTCACACCACAGAAGTTGCATGGATCTACTGCAGAAAGAAACCTGCTTGTACACTGCATGCACCCAGTATCGCCCAGCGACTCCTAGCATGAACATCTAGCACTGTGAAGCGACTTTTGGCGACATGTCAGTGAAGCGCTCTATAAAGGTACCGGGGACAGACTTAGAAACTCCTTGTGTCACTTTTGCGCCGCCGTTACATCACTTTTTGTGACACAGCAGTGGCCTAAACAATGCGCCACATTGCGTCTCATTTAGAATGTGACGCATCTAGGGAGATGCGTCATGTTGTAAAGCCCAGCGCGACATTATACCTGCGTCAGATATAATGTATGTTGGGTGGGCATTCCCACGCAAAAAAGCCTTGCAGAAGTGACGCAGTGAAACCTACAAGACTTCACTGTACCACTTCTAGGGCGCCACTGCGTCAAAACCCTACACAGGCTTGGAGCAGGCATAAGGAGTGATGCAGTGTATTGGGAATAGGCCTCCCGGTGCATTGCTGGAGTTCTGTTGTGCTTGCGACACAACTCCAGCAATGTGTGACTTTTGCGCCAACAGATGCATCAGAATTTGTGATGCATATGTCAATCCTTGCGCCGTGGTGCGCCGTGGTGCGCCGTATTGCAAATACAAAGCATCCACGGTGACACAAGGGTTCGGCACATAGACGCAGGGAAACTGACGCATCTCTGCTCTAACGCAGATATACGCTGAGACATCTTAAGGATTTTGGGGGCTCTGGGCCAAGCATATTTTGTGGCCTCTGTGAGGAACAGTTTTGAATTTATGATCCTATTTCAGCTCTTTGTTGCCCTCTTTGGACGAGTCACTGATCGTGCAGAGACGCACTCGTCCAAATTCTAAATGGGTTTACATTAAATATTCAGAGATAGTGATGCGTGTTTTCAATATTGTAACACAGCAGTGGCTCGCTAATATTTTGCAAATAATCTCTGTGATGCTCTCCAATTTCTCATATGTGAGGTCCTGATTTGAAATATAAACACAACAATTCTCTACAAAATGTTTGTAATAGACACACATATCACCCACAATCAAAATAAAGCAAAGGAAAGTGGTATTTATTTTTTTTTTTTTATTTTTTTAACCTTTATTTACAGCAACCGTAGTTACAGGTATGGGCCTACAACCATCACGGCCGGCCGCTAGACAAATTCGAAACTTTTCAAGTGAGTGGTATAAGTAAAGCAATACGAAGGCCAGGATAATATAACAACAACACCTGAGGTGGAAGTAGGCACTATAGTGTGAAATCAGAACGTAAGAGGTTCATTTTCAAATTAGGGAGAAGAAAAAGAGACGTACAGTTGCGCCCAGTTTCGTGGTAGAAGACAAATCAGGATATTTGAATCAGTAGCAACACAGGGGGGGGGGGGTACCAGGAAGTAAATTATATAAAACAGGAGCAGTAGAAGCACGATCCCATCATTAACGGGCCCAAACCCCACCCCTCAACCTCAAACCTCCCACAAGAACACGGATGACGACGACATGAAAAGAAAGAAAAGACTAAAGGGCCATAGAAACAAATACTAAACTATCACCCATCCCTCAACCCCCCACCCTGCACACCCGCAGAAGGCCATGGCCTACCCCCTAGCCGCGTGCCTGTCGCCCCAATAGAACCCGAAATATAGAAAGATAGGGAAAAGGAAGGAAAATAAAAGAAGTAAAGAGGCAGGAGGAGGGCCCTCATCGCGCCGCCCGGCCCCGCCCAACACCCCGGCATGAAGTCCCATGAAGGCATCAACACCACAAGAAGGACAGCAGATCCCAAACACTAAAGCAATGAAATGTCAACCAAAAACACCTGCTGAATCATTTGTCGATGATAAAACATGTAGAACGGAGGCCACCTCATCCCTGGCCTTGTCTGGCAATAATCTCACCGGAAAGTCTTTCATTAGCTAACACGAAGCAAAGTTCCAAGGGTCCGAGCAGAATGGAGGGGCCCAGACGTGGCGGGGCCATAAAACAGTGTGATAGTACAAATCCATACAAACATAGACAGTGAAGAGCAGGGAACAGCGACTCCGGTTTCACAAACTTCGCAAGGCTGGCAATAAAGAGCAGCTTCCAGGAGAGGAGAGACAAACAGTCCGGCCACCGCCTCGATACATCCCGGCCAGTCCAAAGAGGAGAACAGTGCTCTGTCCCCGTCCACCAGCAAAGCAAATGTCCCAAGGATGTAGACAAATGAGCATTCAGAACAGACCGCGCGGGCACATAGGCCCGAGTTCCAAACGGCCCAAGGTGCACATGAGGGCCCGAAACCTCTTCCATGGGGATAGCCGGAAGTTCAGAGACCGACTCCCGGGACAGAACCACAGCCCCCACAAATGACGAATCAACAATAGCGTCCAGCCTTGTACCTAGATCACAAGCAAGGCGGCCAATGCTTTCGTGCAGATCTGTTAGGGCAGCCAACACGTCCCATGGCGTAAACTCCGTCACGCAGTCCAGTTCCACCTCTGGATCAATCGCCCGACCTGGATGCAAACCGTGAAGAAGGGCACCAGTCGCCATCTTGAGCCAGGTGAGCACGCCCTCCATCACCACAGTCAGGGACCAGGCTGCACCGCGGAGACACCGCAGGATATTCCCCAGGGCAAACGAACTGTGGGGCAGGGTCCAGAAGGGAGAGCCACCAAAAGGCTACGGTCCCGCCGGGCCCCGGGGCTGCCCGCCAATGTCAGGGGCTATCCTTGGCTATACCCGGGCAGCACAAATGGGGGAGGGGGGGCGGTAGGCAAAGACCCCCTCCAACCTCCCTAGGTCCCCGTCAAGCGGCTCAGGATGTTACCGCGGGCAGCGGTCTTTCAGGTCATCGGCCCCCACTGGCGAGTTCCCGGCCGCCGTCAATGGCAGTCGGCGCCGCTTCTGTTGCCGGAGGTCCCGCCCAGTCAACGCCCAGGTCTCAGCAGAGCGCAGGCCGCGAAATGGCCGGGGACAATTCCCAGGATCGGCGGCACGGAGGAGCTCGAGACGCAGATGGTAGGTGTTCTGTTCCTTTCTTTCATCGAAATATGCCTTCATGAGTCAGGATATGTAGCAGGATAGTCGTGTTGGACGAAAGGGCTCACGGAGCCGAGCGGCTATGCGGCCATTTCGGATGCCCCGGAAAGTGGTATTTAAAACAATCTGCTTAAGCATAATCAGGGCAAAACTCTGCAGAATAGAGGGGCATATTATCAAGGGGGTTTATCTCCGCTTTTTTGGCTTTAAAAGCCAAGAAAGCGGAGATAAAATTATCTCCCTATTACCTAGCTGTCGCTAACACCAGTTAGCGACAGCTAGTAGGAGATAGCGACCATCTTGGGCCCTGCTTTGCATGTCAGAAAAATTTATCACTAATGGCATGCAAAGTGGGCGTGCCAAGATGTTAGCGACTGGAAACATTCGCTAACATCGCTATCTCCTATTACCAACATTTGGAGATATTCGCGCTAAGTGCGAATATCTCCAAAGGCTAACACCTGCCCCTGAGCAGTTCTTAGCCATGTTATCCAATGGTAGGTGGATAACATGGCTAAGAGCATTAGCTCGGTAATGCATAAATATCGCTGATATTCATGCATTTCAGCCGGTTTTTATCGCTTAGGAGATAAACCTTGATAATAGCAATGTTCCTAAGTGATAAAAATCGCCGCAGCTCGGTGATAAAAATAGCGCCGCTAAACCAACATAGCGATAATTATCGCTAGAAGCCCCAGAGTTCTATCAGGGGGCCCCTAAAAGGCTGGGGCCCTGGGCCAGAGCTCACTTTGCCCATGCCTTAAAACGCCTCTGGATATAAGTCAGTTTCTTGTAAATCAGCCCACTGGTTTACAAAATGCACACATGTTGAGTTAGCATCTCTGCAACTTCATGCATGCATCCATGCCTCGGCTCAGACGTGCAGCGCTAACGAAAGGCCCGCCTGGAAAAGCTGGGACGTGTTTGTGCCATGTCGAATACATTCCAATGATGTCTTCTTAAACCCCCATTGCTGCTTTGTTGCCATTGTGCACATTCAGTGTTTCTGTGAGGGTCTGTGAAGGGACTGAGGTTACACGATTACTTTTGTTCTGACTGCCCCAAGCAGGGACCACTTAATCAGAATTCCACTGGTGGAGGCTTGTGAAAGAGGCAGGCTTTGAGAATTCACAAAGCAGCAAAGTTTGTCACCTTCGCATTACTCTCCGATGCCAGGGTGCAGGCAGCACAGGATGCAGGGCCAGTAGAAGGTTGAGGTGTGACCGCATTTCTCTGGGATTCACCGGCCATTAAATGTAAATCGAGCCCTGACAGGCCCTGCCTGTGAGGGAGCCACCGCTGGGCGCAGGGAAAAAAGCAAGTCAAGTCAAGTCAAGTCACAAAATTTGTATAGCGCACTACATACCCAGAGGGTTTCAAGGCGCTTAGGAAGGGGAGGAGGATTATTTGTCAAATATCCACGTTTTAAGCTGCTTTCTGAACGCTAGGTGGTTCTGGGTGAGGCGAAGGTAAGCGGGGAGTGAGTTCCATGTTTTAGCAGCCAGATATGAAAAGGATCTGCCTCCCATGGTGGACTTGTTGATGCGAGGTACAGTGGCGAAGGCTTGGCTGGAAGAACGTAGTTGGCGGGGGGGGTGTAGAAGGACAGTCGTGAGTTGAGGCAGTCTGGTCCGATGTCGTAGAGTGATTTGTGTGCGTGGGTAAGCAGTCGGAAAGTGATCCTCTTATTGACGGGTAGCCAGTGGAGGTCTTTAAGGTGACCAGAGATGTGTTCATTGCGTGGGATGTCTAATATGAGCCTGGCTGAGGCGTTTTGGATTCGTTGGAGTTTCTTCTGGAGTTTAGCGGTGGTACCTGCGTAGAGGGTGTTTCCGTAGTCCAGTCGGCTCGTGACTAGAGCGTGGGTGACTGTTTTCCTTGTTTCGGAGGGGATCCAGCGAAATGTTTTTCTGAGCATGCGAAGAATGTTGAAGCAGGAAGAGGATACGGTGCTGACTTGTCTGTTCATTGAGAGTGAAGAATCCAGGATGACGCCCAGGTTCCGTGCGTGGTCTGTCGGGATGGGTGCTTTTCCGAGGGCTTCCGGCCACCAGGAGTCGTCCCAAGCAGAGGGGGATGTACCTAAGATGAGGACTTCTGTTTTGTCTGAGTTCAGTTTCAGACGGCTTTGTTTCATCCATTCTGCGACTTCTTTCATTCCTTCGTGTAGGTTAGTTTTGGCGGTGCTGGGGTCCTTGGTGAGAGAAAGGATCAGTTGAGTGTCATCCGCGTAAGAGATGATGTTGAGGTTGTGTTGGCGGGCGATGGCCGCGAGGGGGCTCATGTATACGTTGAAGAGGGTGGGACTGAGTGAGGATCCTTGAGGTACGCCGCAGATGACTTCAGAGGCCTCGGACTTGAATGGAGGAAGGCGGACTCTCTGGGTTCTTCCGGTGAGGAACGAGGTGATCCATTCAAGTGCTTTTCCTTGGATTCCGATGTTATTGAGGCGTTGTAGAAGGGTGCTGTGGCAGACTGTGTCGAATGCTGCAGAGAGGTCGAGGAGGATGAGGGCGACTGTGTCTCCATTGTCCAGTAGAGTTCGAATGTCGTCTGTTGCTGCGATGAGGGCGGTCTCAGTGCTGTGTTTTGCTCGGAAGCCAGATTGTGAGGGGTCGAGGGATTTGTTGGCTTCGAGGAAGGCGGCGAGCTGGTTGTTGACGGCTTTCTCGATGACTTTGGCCGGGAATGGAAGAAGCGAGATGGGGCGGTAATTTTTGAGTTCGGTGGGGTCCGCTGTTGGTTTTTTCAGAAGGGCGGTGAGTTCAGCGTGTTTCCAGTCTTCTGGGAAGGTAGCGGAGTTGAAGGAGCAGTTGATGACGTCTCGGAGGTGCGGTGCTATGACGGAGTCTGCTTTGTTGAAGATGTGGTGAGGGCATGGGTCTGTGGGGGATCCAGAGTGGATGGAATTCATCAGGCGGATGGTTTCCTCAGTGGAGATTGGGTTCCAGGAGTTAAGGGTGTTTACGGGAGGAAGATGGTCAGCAGGTGGTAGGGTGGGTTGGTTTCCGGGTTGGTTGTCAAAGCTGTTGTGGATGTCTGCAATCTTGTTGTGGAAGAAAGAGGCTAGGGAGTCGCAGAGGGTTTGAGAGGGGGTGATGTCGTTGGAGTTGGCCGAGGGGTTGGAAAATTCCTTGACGATGTTGAAAAGTTCCTTGCTGTTGTGGGCGTTGTTGTCAAGTCGATCCTTGAATGCTGTTTTCTTGGCTTTTCGGATCAGTTGGTGGTGAGTGCGGGTGGCGCTTTTGAATGCGTCCTTGGTGCTGGTGGTTGGGTCTTTTTTCCAGGCCTTTTCAAGGGAGGATATGCTGGCCCTGAAATTTCTGCCACTTTGCCAGGTAGGAGGGCATATGCTCGGTGCAAGAAAAGGGCCCAAGCGGAACGGGGAGAGAAACAAGCATTTACTATGCAACGGTCTCGCCTTTGCAAACGTTTGAGCCATTGGCATTGTAAATGACAACATTTTTATTTATGTTTTAGTTTTGAAAACAGATAAATAAATGGCATTGTCATTTACAATGCCAATAGCTTAATCTCTCGCAAATGCAAGACCTATTGCATTTGCAATGCAATAGGTCGCGTATTTACGCGAGTTTGAGCTATTGACATTGCAAATAACAATGCGTTTTATTTATGTTTCAAAAACCAAAACATAATTAAAATGTGTCTCACACTGCTGTCTCTCACACTGCTGTCTCTCTCACACTGCTGTCTCTCCCTAGAACACACATAGGCTGTCTCTCACACTGCTGTCTCTCTCACACACACTGCTGTTTCTCACACTGCTGTCTTTCTTACACACAATGCTGTCTCTCACACTGCTGTCTCTCATACACACTGCTTTCTCACACTGCAGGTGTGGGTTATGGGATGTGGAATGTGGGTTTCCAGCTCATATCTGGAGGGTAGGCGCTGCTGCGTTTCATGGGTATTTCTTTTTTTTTACATAACCCCCAGGGCATCAGTGGTAGCTTCAGAAGCTTTAGTTTTGAGGGGAGGGGTGTTGGGGTCAGATCTCAGCCCAAAGCCCCGACCCTTCTTCATGATCTTGTGCCCTCATGTCTCGTAAGAGTGTGTAGTAGAGAGTAGTAGCGTGAGTAGTGGAGAGTGTGTAGTAGAGTAGTAGAGAGTGTGTAGTAGAGAGTGAGTAGTACAGCGTGAGTAGTATAGAGTGTGTAGTAGAGAGTAGTAGAGTGAGTAGTAGACATTGAGTAGCAGAGTAGTAGAGAGTGTAGTAGAGTGTGTAGTAGAGAGTGTGTAGTAGAGAGTGTGTAGTAGAGAGTGTGTAGTAGAGAGTGTGTAGTAGAGTGTGTGTAGTAGAGAGTGTGTATTAGAGAGTGAGTAGTAGAAAGTGTAGTAGAGTGTGTAGTAGAGAGTAGTGAGTGTGTAGTGGAGAGTGTGTAGTATAGAGTGAGTAGTAGAGAATAGTAAAGAGCAGTAGAGAGTGTGTAGTAGAGTAGTGAGTGTGTAGTAGTGAGTGTAGCAGAGTGTGTAGTAAAGAGTAGTAGAGTGAGTAGTAGAGAGTGTGTAGTAGAGTAGCAGAGAGTAGTGCAGTGAGTAGTAGAGAGTGTGTAGTAGAGAGTGTGTAGCATAGAGTGTGTAGTAGAGGGCAGTGAGTGTGAGGTAGAGAGTGTGTAGTATAGAGTGAGTAGTAGAGAATAGTAGAGCGTAGCATTGAGTGTGTAGTAGAGTAGTGTGTGTTCCTGTTCCACATCCTCATAAAATGACTGACTCACTCTACCAGTAATTTCCCACATATTCCATTCATATCTGTGGGTCTCACCCCCCACCCCCTTAGTATACATAAGCAGACTGCACACTGCAAGGCAGCGAGCTCAATGTTTCCCATGATAGGAGCCAATGGCCTCTATTTACTTTTCATAGCTTTCCTGCAATTCAGATAGCAACATTAAATGTACCACAATCCAATGAATAAAGTTGGAACTGGAACAATATAAGAGCTCTGCTGTAAGGACCAACTGTAAATAAATAATTTAGAAACAGAAGCTCTAAATCACGTCTACTTCCAACACCAGCAGAAAGACTCGAAGGCCACGAGAGGGCAGCAGCGGACCGTTAATCACCTCTGCACGGCACCTGCGTGAGACGTGTGAAATGATAAGCGCTCCGTATTTTTTTTCGGTGGCTGTTGTAAACACTGGTGGCATATTTCTCGCGAGTACTTGTCTGTTCATTCGCATTTTCAAAGAGAAGTCAGCGGTAGCAGCCACATAAATACTCCACTGTTTGACACCCTCACACCAAATACAAAGGCCAGACAGCAATGAATGGAACCACACAAAATTTCAGATAAAGTGATGTACAACATTTGTCAATATGTGACAATCACACACAGAGCCAGGGCTTTGCTGTAGGAGGCAACGACGTGCAGCACACAGTTTTAGGTAAATCTGCCAGAGGTATGTCACACTTCCCAGTTGTGAATGCTCTAGTGAGTTTACACCGGGGTAACAACCAGGGCACATCAGTTGATGCCTGTATAAAAGACAAAGGGATAAATGGTATTTACTCCAAACCTTTTTACCCAGGCAAACAAGCGCTCGCCATGACACAGCCTTTTCTCTTTTTGAGCCGTCACACTTGGACGGGCTCGGCATGACTTGCTGCTGTGGTAAAAGTTTTCTTGTCTTCTTTATGGGGCGAAACAGATGGCCCCATAAAGAAGATAAGAAAGCTTTTACCACAGCAGTAAGCAGGGCCGGACTGTTGCGGGCACCGGGCAATCCCCCGGTGGGCTGCAAGGGTGGGGGCCGATTTTGGGCCCCTGGGGGCCGTTTTTGTCACACGGTCGTTTTTGCAGCAAAGCTGCAAAATCGGCCGTGTAACAAAATCGACCAAAAACCGGCACTGGCAAAGAGCTCGGTCGCACCCCCAACTTCCCCTGGGGGCTGGCCGAGCACTTTGCCAGGGCCGGTTTTGGTTCCCAGTCCGGCCCTGGCAGTAAGTCAAGGAACCCAGTCTGAAAGGGACGGGGCTAAAAGAGAAAGAAGAACATCACTAGGACCTCTTCTCCAATGGCTGGCCACCGTTTAGCATGAACGGTGATGCCAGCCAATGGAAAAGAGCGGCGGGGCTTAACCTTGCTAGTGAAACTTACTGAATCTCATTAAATCTCGCCAGCTCGACAGCGCATGTGCGCAGTCTTTCGCAGGCCGAGACCTTAAAAGACAGGCGGGCAGGTGGAACAGGGAGTGTGTGGCAGATGAAACAGGGATTGGGGAGGGGGGGTAGGTGGAGAAGGAGGTGATCAGGCAGCTTCACGGAGATAGAGGTCGATAGGAAACAAAGCAGCATATTATCAAGTACCAGTGTTAAAATTATCGCAGTTTTTTGGCGAAAATGGGCTTGATAATACGCCCTTGTTAATTCCCATAGAAGCCCATGTTAACATCAGAACATGGGCTTCTATGGGAATTAACAAGGGGGTATTATCAAGCCCATTTTCGACGTTTTATCTGCAGTTTCCTGCCGATAAAACGGCGATAATGTTAACACCGGTCCTTGATAATATGCCCCAAAGTTTTTTGAAAACGCTTCACAAACACACGCTCCCATTACAACATAACAAAAAAAATGCAAAGAAGATTCACAATACCTTTCAGCTACCACAAGAAACTAGGAACAATGGTGAAAAAAAAAAGATTCTACTGAAAACTGACCATTTTTTTACAATTGGGTAGCTGTAGATTTTAGTTCCTGGTTCAGCCAGCACTAAGGGAAACCTAACAAACCTGCACATTTTTGAAAAGTAGATACCTACGTGAAGCCTGGATGGGGTAACCTATGTGGCTCTCACCAGAAGTGTTTACCCAGAATCCCTTGCACATCTCAAACTTTGAATAAAAAAACAAATGCTCATCCCATTTCTGTGATGGAAAGTTGCAATCTGTGGGGAGCCACACATTTCCTACCACTATGAGTTCCTACATGTCTCCCAATGAGAACTGTACCACATTTATGCAGGTGGTTCAAGACAACACCATACAAAAGGTCCTAAATGCACTATAGAGAGATAAGCAATAGGGATAGCTGCAGTATTTTGGCTGTGCTGTGTCACCACCCAGGCAAACTTATGAACCACAGACATTTTAGGAATCCTGGAGATTCCAGTGTGGTGTACTTGTTTGAATTCTTCAAGATTGTTTTACCCACAATGGCCTGCAATTCTCAAACGTTGCCTTAAAGCACACATTTTCCTTTATTTTCTGCGATGGAAACTCCCTAAATGGATGACTCCACAATCTTTCTACCAACTAGCATTACCCCACTTGTCCCAATAAAAATGCTTCCCCACTTTTGTGGTTGGCTCTTGTGCCTGCAACAGGAACAGATCAAACCAAGGTCAATGGGAGTTCCACCATGGGACTACCATTGACCCTGGGCTACCTCTTTGAAAAATGCCAAAACTCTGGGGAAAAAAAGCCTCTGTGAATTCCTGAGAGCTGGGAAGATGAAAACTTTAGCACAGAAAACTGTTCATTGATGCCTGCAGGACAGTGTCTCTTTTGACATGGTTACCCTTCATTTTGTGCCTGGTTTCTGATGCAACTTTGATGGAAAGTGTACTGGATCCATGCTAACCAGGTCCCTAGTACCAGTGTTCTTTTCCTAAACTGTACCATTGTTCCACAATTGCCACCACTTTAGACTCCATGTAAGTCCCTAGTAAATGAGATCCCTGGCACCTAGGGCACTGGGACTAAAAAGGGTCCCTAAGGGCTGCAACACGAATTGTGCCACCTGAGGCCCCCCCCCAAGCTCATGCAATGTTTTCTTGCAGAGAAAAGTGAAGAGTTGACATGGCAGAAAGCTTCAAAGGCTCTGCTGCATTTGTTATGTGACCCAGGCCTCTCGGGATAGTGGAGATGCCTGCTTCTCTGTCCAGACCCCACTTTTGGCAGCAAGACTGGCAGATACATTTGTAACATTAGAAGGTGTGTCCCATACAAAGCCAGCACCACCCTTAAGGTGGACTAGATGATTTGGACACCACCAATTCAGTTTCATCCATCTTGTTTTGGATGCAATTAGCCTTCTAGAGTCAGGGCTATGCCCACTTCCCACATGAAATGGTCATATAGAGGGCGTAGACACCCTAAAGGTTGGTAGCCCATTGCCTACTACATGTCACTCCCCTTAACACCCCTAAATGTGGTATTTAGATAGCACCCCTGAACCCAAGAACTCAGATTCAATAGATCAAGAGAAGTAAGAGGAAGAAGAGTCGCTGCTTGGTGAGAACTGCAGAAGCACTGTAAAGTTTTGGTGTGAAGCCCTGCCAGCCCACAACTCTCATGACACTCTCAACAGAGTGACTTGTCCTCCTTTGGAGTAGAGGAGGTATTCCCCTGCAGTCCACTGGCACCGACAAGCAGAGTCCTGATCATCCCCTTGCAGCTCACTTGCCCGACTGATGCCCCAGACAACCAGGAAGAGGTACCCATGCTCCGGAGGATCAGATCTGTCTTCCCACCTAGTGTGAAGACACCAGGACCAACCAGAGCTGTGCATCACCCATACCCAGGGTACCAGACACCCTGCACCAAAGAGCAATAGCGAGAGTCCAATTTGGATTCCTGCTGCTCCATGACCGAGCAGACATCGAGAAACATCAGCATTGTTGAGACTCACTTTGTGAGTGACCCAGCTGTCATAGTTTTGCCCCTTCTAGCTGTTTGTCCGCAACCGCGAGGATCAACTTTCCGCACGAGGCCCTTCCGACCTAACCACTCTTAACCCAAGCCGCCTGGCCTGGGTACCAAAGAATCGGCTGTGACCCCGTGCTTCAAGACCCCTTGTGACCCAAGCTTCCATTTAGGAGTTCTCTGACTTGTCCCCAAGTCCTTCTTAATCAGAGGGTAGGGAGGAGGAATAGGTGTCTAGTCTGTTCCCCAGGGTAGTATTATTTATCATGAGTGGACTAAGACACTTGTAACTACGTTACACACAGTGATATAGATAGCCCTCATAAACGCTATGTTTGAGGTGATGCGGTTTATCTTGGTTCTCCGCCCCACATAGACGTTATGGCATTTATCATTGGGTCATCTATTGTGCTGCATGCCAGCCTCAAGCCTGAGGTCAACTCTGGAGTAGCGTAGTAGTGTCCAGAGAAAAGGTGACGCCACATGAGAGGGTTAATGTTAAAAGACACACCTACACCCAAAATCACTTTATTCTATAGCGGATGTGGTCTGTTATTAAAAAATAACATTTGGGTATACAGTTGGATCAAGTTACTGGGTCCTTGTATATCACTTAAAACAAACTGTCAACATGTTTCTGCTCCCTTTGGCCCAGCCGGGTCTGTAGAGCATTCGTCAGGACAAAGACAAATTAAAATTATACTCACACCCCTTTTGTGTAGTATGTCAGTGGTTATAGTTGTACTCACTATGGTTTTTTATTGAAGGTTCTGTTAAACCTAGAAAAGAAACCGCAATTATATACATAGCGTTTCTATTGCTCTGTGGCTTTGTGTGTGCAACAATTAATTTAGTCGCACTTGCATCTTAAATTTCTATGCGGGCACAGTGGGGGACTATTTGGCGAATTACATAGGGGAAATTAATCGAGAGAGTCAGCGTATTGTTAGCCGAGTGAGGTAATCTATTCTAGTTGTGTGGATTGGCCTTTAAAACCAGATGACATTGTGTTTGTTCATACAATGAAAGACGTCGAACTTTGTTAATAATAGGGTTGTATGTGTTCTCATTTACTTTCTAATACAACACAAAGATTGTGACGTCTCAACATTCCTGCTCATGCTCAGTGGTTTTTTACATAGGTACATAATTCACTACACTGCGTGTTTCAGCATTATTTGTTAAGTTTAAAAAGACATGGCGGCGCAGACATGACGTCATTTGTATGGAGTTGTGTGTCCTCGGGGGAACGGACACATGGGTCCCAGGCTGTGGACAGAGAAGGGGGGCGGTTTTAGTACAATACCGTCATGAAGTTGCGAACCCTCAGTGTTCGAGCTGCTGAGAGCGGGGCGTCTCTCCTTACCCGCAATGGAAGGCGTGTTCCGCGTCTGTCCTTATAAAAAACAATACATTGGAATGACTTGCAGGAAGGTTAAGCTCGGAATCGGGGAACATAGGAGCAACATAAGATTGAAAAAGAACAATACTAAACTCTGTACACATTTTGTAGAAACTGGTCACAAAGCAGAAGATTTAAAATGGACTGTGATTGAAATGTTGACAGATAAGACAGGAAATGCAGAAAGAACCCTATACGAAAAAGAACAGAGATGGGTAAACAGACTTCAAACCCATCGTAGGGGTCTCAATGATAATGTTCAGTGGCACCACTTTGCTTGAAATGAAAATTTGGTACATAGACTATACACTTCAGCATTTATATAACAATAAAGAAACCTACGGGCTCTCTTAAGAACATCACCACGGAAGTCCGCTTTTTATGTCCATGGCTCAATCCATCTTCGTGTATGTCTGTCGTTTATTTTCATGAATTAGAAAATACAAATACTTCACTCTGACGACACTTCCACGTCCGGGGGCAGCACCAGCACCAGACGCGGAACACGCCTATCATTGCGGGTAAGGAGAGACGCCCCGCTCTCAGCAGCTCGAACACTGAGGGTTCGCAACTTCATGACGGTATTGTACTAAAACCGCCCCCCTTCTCTGTCCACAGCCTGGGACCCATGTGTCCGTTCCCCCGAGGACACACAACTCCATACAAATGAGGTAATGTCTGCACCGCCTTTTTAAACTTAACAACTAATGCTGAAACACGCAGTGTAGTGAATTATATACCTATGTAAAAAACCACTGAGCATGAGCAGGAATGTTGAGACGTCACAATCTTTGTGTTGAATTAGAAAGTAAATGAGAACACATACAACCCTATTATTAACAAAGTTTGAGGTCTTTCATTGTATGAACAAAGAAGATGTCATCTGGTTATAAAGGCCAATCCACACAACTAGAATAAATTACCTCACACGGCTAACAATACGCTGACTCTCACGATTAATTTCCCCTATGTAATTCGCCAAATAGTCCCCCATTTTTGCTAATACTTATTGAAGGAATAATACAGGGAGAATATGCCCGCATAGAAATTTAAGATGCAAGTGCGACTAAATTAATTGTTGCACACACATAGGTGTATTAGCCACAGAGCAATAGAAACGCTATGTATATAATTGCGGTTTCTTTTCTAGGTTTAACAGAACCTTCAATAAAAAACCATAGTGAGTACAACTATAACCACTGACATACTACACAAAAAGGGTGTGAGTATAATTTTAATTTGTCTTTGTCCTGACAAATGATCTACAGACCCGGCTGGGCCAAAGGGAGCAGAAACATGTTGACAGTTTGTTTTAAGTGATATACAAGGACCCAATAACTTGATCCAACTGTATACCCAAATGTTATTTTTTAATAACAGACCACATCCGCTATAGAATAAAGTGATTTTGGGTGTAGGTGTGTCTTTTAACATTAACCCTCTCATGTGGCGTCACCTTTTCTCTGGACACTACTACGCTACTCCAGAGTTGACCTCAGGCTTGAGGCTGGCATGCAGCATAATAGATGACCCAATGATAAATGCCATAACGCCTATGTGGGGCGGAGAACCAAGATAAACCGCATCACCTCAAACATAGCGTTTATGAGGGCTATCTATATCACTGTGTGTATCGTAGTTAAAAATGTCTTAGTCCACTCATGATAAATAATTGTCCCCAAGTCCCCCTGTGCAGCCTCTTTTCAGGACTCCTCCTTCACAGCTACCAACCTCACCAGCACCCGGCTCCTGGTTAAGTCCTGAAGATCTGCTGGTAGTACTTTGGACCATAGCAGACTACGACTCGAAACCTAGATGGTGAACCCCTGAAACCCATTGTTCCTACCGTTATAGATGTATGATTCTTCTTCCATAGGATTGTAGTGTGCATAAAGGCGTATAAGTTTGAAAGATTTAATTACCTGTAAAAATTGCTAACAAAAGCAGTACTTACTTTTGAACGAATTTCTTGGGTTTACAAAATATATAAAAAGAAGTGTTATTTTTCTAATGTAGTCTTGGATTTATTCTTTGATTGTGTGTTTCATTTATTGCCTCTGTGAGTATAACAAATGCTTAGCACTAGCCTCTGATAAGCCTAACTGCTCGCCCACACAAACCCCACTACCACAAAGGAGAGCGTTAGTATTATCTACTTTAGCTTCTGTAAACCAATTGGGGACTCAATGGACTCTCTCATGATGTATTTCTTTTTAATGCCCTATGTAGAATGCCAGCTTCTTGTAATGCTGTTTTTAGGGGGAAAACAGCCATTTTATTCACAGCACTTTTTTCCTATTTTTCCCAGAAAACCCGACATTTAGCTATATTTAGCCTAATATCTCAGTCCCCTACAGGGGAACCATGAACCCTGCATACTTTTAGAATCCCCAGGATGTTGGAAAAAAACAACGCACATTTGGTCTGGAAACCTTATGTGGAAAACAAATGATGGAACCCTAAGCGCAAACTAACCCAAATAACCCAAAAAGTGCTCAGCACTGCGGTACGGGCAAGCCCCAGCAGATAAAGGGTTAATATACATAATGTGCTAGAATTATATCTGTCTATAGTAAAATTTTCTGCGTGTTCTTCAACAATTCACATTCAGTAATAAGGTGAAAACTTCATCGTAAAGAGTGTAAAAAGAGAGCACTGTGAACCTTGGCATCATCCTCTAGTTTCCACTGCTTGCCTTCCCCCAACTCCCCAGCAATAAATAGAGGCTAATGGAGGGTTTAGGTAAATGGGTAAGTAAATGGGTGCATTTTATATCTTGCTTTACCCCTGGCATTATGGTGTCCCTTGAAGAACCGTTTATACCCACTCACTGGGTCTCGGTGGCGGGGAAACGCCCAAGTCTTCCATACCCTCCTTATTTGGTAAAAGGAGACACTGGAGCCTTCGTCTGTAGGAGGAACCAAGTTTTATTCGAATAGCCCAGGCTTTGGAACAGAGTCCCAAGCTCGTTAGAAACAAGACTGAGGAGGCTGCTGCTTCTCTCTGCAGCTTACAGGCCTTATATACACATTTCCAACATTAAGAAACCAGTTTGGGTGAGGGGTGTGGCGCCCCTGAGTCAAAAATGCAGTTACACCATTCTTTGTTCAGGCAGGACGGGGGATGCTAAAGATAGTGCAAAGATTACGGATAGGTCTTGCAAAACAGGATATGTACGTGAGGGAACAGAGAGATCTTGAACAACAGAATATGTGAAAGAACAAGTTCTGGGACGGTGGTGTGACCAAGTCTTGCGAAAAAGGATGGATATGTGCAGGAGTTCAGTCCGAGGGTGGTGAGGCCAATTCTTGGTTCCCCTTTTTCGAAATTGGCTCAACCACAAGGAGCAGGAAGGAGAGGGTGGTTGTGACAGCTAGAATTTCAACCGACATCAGCAGAAATGACCAGGGGGTCGTGCAGAGGTGTTTGACATGAAATGGCAATGCAAAAACAATGGAGTCATGACACAAAATGGATGCCGACAAGAAGGACACTTTTCCTCACCATTTTACAACATAACGAATTGAACACATTGCTAAGTAAGCTGAGCTCATTGATATGCCTATTGTGTGTGAAGAACTATCTGTTCCAGTGAAGGAAACCTTTTAAGCTCACTCACAGTACGTCCTCTGCCAAGTGTCAGCACCTCACACCTGCAATTGGAAGATCTCAAATACATTCAGATTCATTAGTTTCTCTCTCTCTAAATATCTATGTATATCTGTCGGGATTCATACCCATTAGTGCCTACAAGTGCAGCCTCCTCTGGAACTACATCTACCAGAAGACTATAGGTGCGAGGGGGGAGTATCCAATAAAGGTTACTGCCGCACGCCGAACTATGTGCGTAATTCTGGAGTTTCCGAGAATTCGTCTATGCCGAGCGAGTTCATTCGTGCTGAAAGCCCTCCTGTGCTTCTTCGTTCCAGGGTTTCTGAAATTTCTGCTGGGTGTGGCCACATCCAGTTCACATCTAGCGGTGGAGTACAGAACCGTGTAGACATTGTTTGTTGTTTTGTTCGTATTGCCGCCTGCGGATCGGGCGGCATCTTTCTTCAGTCCTTGCCTCTTTTACGCCCTTCAATCGTTTGTTGGTGCCTCCTGTCAAGTATCGATAAGGAGTCATTACCGTTTGGACTCTTTAGCCTCAGGTGGGGAGTTATCGCTTCCAAGTAGGAAGTCTGCTCTGTGAATGATTCAAACATTCCAGGCTCCAATTATACAAGATACAAGGATCTTTCGCCTTCGTTTTACGTCTAGTGAAAGCCTTTCTTCTCTATTGCCCTACACATTTAAACACTTAGGGCCTCATTACGATGATGTTCGGAAAGCAATCCAATCGACTCCTTGTCGGAATCGGTTCCGACCAACACGCTTTCAGCAAGTCCGACCGACTGATTACTATGGTTCTGAACACCGTTGGGAAAGTCTCCCACTGACCCCAATGGGAGCTTGTGGTTCGATTCACAACACAGGCTCCCATTGAAAAAAGGGGTGGTTGCAGAAAACCTTGCACCCTGTCACAGACACTCCTTGGTGCCTGCCACACTGTACATGGTTTTAAAGGTGGGTCCTTTGGGTACCACCACGGGCCACAACTTGAGGCCTGAGGGTGATTTGGGGCCTGCTAATGTCCCCCAAAGTCAGAGTCCGACAGCTGTTCTGTGTAGGACAGACCAATTCTGAAAGAGTGTCCAAATCCGACATCGTAATACGTCGGTCAGAAACACGGTCCATAGAGCTGTACGATTCAGCTAAGACCGACTCGGAGTTTCCAAATGCCTGTCGGAACCGAGGCGGAAAGAACGAACGATTACCTTCTATCATAATCAGTAAAGTCAGAAATGTTTCCAAGTCGGTCGGAAACGTGAGTTCCGACACGGGGTAGGATAATGTGAATGGTGTTTGGAGCCTTTCCGACTGATATCATAATGAGTCCCATAGTTAGAACCCATTGTTTGCATTCACACTGAACATGTCACTTTATTACATATAGACTAGTGTTGAGCAATAGCCCTGTCTATGGGACTGATTTTGCACATTTCCATATTTGCACTGATAATTTGGTTTTATCATGTATATTTTTTAATTAGTGACACTTTAAACGGGAAATTGATACACCATAATGCATGAATGGACAAAATCGTGATTTTAGATAAATGGTGGTGAATGCAAGACTTTACAAGATTCCTCCATGCAACCATATTTATTTAGATCTATGGGTATGAGCAATGTTTAATACATTGGAATTAGTCCTTAAAACAGTTTATCTCCATCATTAAGAGGAGCTTATAATGTACATAAAATGGATGTCACTTCACAAAAATCTCCTTTGCACTTTATGATGGTAACATTGAACACTCTTAACAAATTGAAATTACCATTGTTGTTATTGGGCATACATGTATTTATTATTGGACAGTAGAGGTTTATGAATCATGAGATCCTTATCTCAAATGCAATGTCAATAATGTATCTTGTTGGCGCTATCATGCTATGAAAAAGCATTCAAGTGCAGCTGCCCTTATTTGGGATATGTGCTAAGGCTGGGCGGATCTCGCAGAGTTTCACTCTGCAGAATTCCGCGGAGTTATTAGAAAACTTCGCCAAATTCCGCAGAGTTCCACAAGCAGGCGGAGTACCAAACTTGTGTCACACCAACAGACAAAACCATAGACTATAGCAGCAGCACCCTTTGCAGGTATAATTGTCGAGACTCTATCGAGTCTCGAGGTACACGTCACACACTCACCTTTCTTGTGGAGTCGTTTCTCTCTGCAGTCTGCACTCTGCACAAGCTACTTGGCCTGGGCAATATCGCTGTCATTGACCGCATGCAGCTCCCCATCTCCAGCCTCCACCTGTGACCTGCCTCCTTCCTTGGTGGTAGCACTCTGTAGCTCTAGCACCTGAGAGGAAAAATCAGGCAGCAGCCCAGGCCACAAACACACATACAAGCCCATGACGGTGGTGAGCAGGTTTCAGAAGCGGAGTCATTTTTGCCTGGGCCCTATTATTTTTAAGAAGGCCGTGTGGGGGTTGGTCTGCGCTAGCCACCCAGTGCCAACCAAGCCAGAGCAGGCACCAGTAGCACTAGTGTTGTGCACACCCGGCCACCACACCTGGAGAGAGGAGGACTCTCAACAGCAGAAGCCGCATCATGTGAGCAGCACATATCATCAATCTATGGTGTGGACTGAGGTCGGATTCATCTATTCTGCGCATGAGTCATGGCATAACTCAGTCAAAACGGATAGCCATTTTAATAACAGGCTCCGTAGTGATTGAAGCGGGTCAACTCAACATTGACGATGGCACAGGGCCCTCCTGATTCTGACTTGGCCGGCTCCACGAAGCATATTTTGTATGCACCCCACATGCGATGTAGGAAAACTCCACTCCACAGGGAGTGAGGCATTTATTCAAGAACTCCACGTTGCACATGGAGTGTGGAGTTCCAGAAATCCACAAACTCCATGAGCGGAGTCAGTTTCTCCGCTTACCACCGGGTACATGAAAGGTGTCGTGAAAAAGGGCTTCTTGACACACAAATGTTGATTTATAAAGAAAACAAGAGAACCAGAGTCTATGCAAATGGGAAGTATCAGGGAGCCACTTAGTGATGGAGAAAACAAAGGCGCAGAAATAAAAAACTGTGCCTCTATTGTATGAAACGAGTATATTTTCCAAGGGATTGTCACGTAAAACCAAAAAGACGTGATGAGTCAGGAAACTACTGAGCCAGAGGTCCAAGGAGACACATGCTTTGGGTAGATCAGGTCTAATAGTCTACCAACTTGTAGCTCAAAATTCCATTTTACCCGCTTACCATAATTTGTAAAAGCCTTCCTATTATGGGAAGATCAGTCCATTGAAGTTCAGATCATGATAGATTCTGTCACCACTTGGAATTTTATGGATATTCATTGGTCTAAACAAATAGAGATCTCATTAGTGGTCAAAGAAGTAATCGATGATGTCAAAACCATAGATGGGAGTAAACTAAAATCTCATACCATTATTGGTGTTACAAATAAGGTGAGCCTCCTTATTCAGGATCAACATAAGGAAACTGTACAGTTCTACCTCATTCAATCATCCCAGTTCCAAGCAATTTTAGGCATACCCTGGTTAATGCAGCACAACCCGGACATAGATTGGAAAAAACATTTCTTGCCTTTTCGTTCTGGATTTTAATTTAATTTAATTGTTGTGTCTTGTAAAGCGCACTGCTACCCGGAGGCCTCGTAGCGCTATAGACCGCTGGGGAACCCGTCCTGGCTTTCCCTGTGAGATAGTCCCTCCTGGGGGTCTCCAAGGTGAAACCAGGCATCCCCGGCGTTTGTGTGGGGCCGTTGTGGAGATGAGGCAAGCTAATGCCCAGAGTTGCCGAGTGTGCTCCCTAGTCGGAGTAGGCACCGATGCGAGAATTGTCAGTCCGCTGATCCTGGTCCAAGACCCTGCCGCGTCGGGAATCGAACCCTGGTCCCGGGCCGTTCTCTGCACTCGGGTCTGCCGCCTCTAACCAGTGAGCCACACCTCTCCATTTTGAAAGTCACATTGCTTCTCAGAACTGGTACCTCAGAAAGATATCTCCGTAACCACAGATACAGTAATCCCTGAAGTAACCAACCAGTATCAAGGTTGGCGGATGTTTTGGATAATAAGAAAGCATCTAGTCTCCCCTCCCCCCCACAACCCCCGCCCCCCCCCCACATTGGCCCTACGACTGTCGAATCAATCTAATAACAGGAGCTCAAATACCCTATATTAAAATCTACACTTTGACAGAAAAAGAAAACATTTATCTCAGGGAATACTTAGATGAAATGCTTCATATTGGGTTTATTCGACCTTCTCGTTCACCTGCTTCCTTTCCTCTTTTTTTACACCAAAATGAGAGGGGGAGTATCAGATGTTGTATAGATAACAGATATCTCAATGATATAACAATAAAAAATCGGTACCCTTTACCATTAATTCAATCTTTGCTTTATCAGGTCAAGAATGCCAAAGTGTTTACCAAACTTGATTTGGGAGGGGCTTATCATTTGGTGAGGATACAAGAGGGAGATTAGTGTAAGACGGCTCTCCGATCCTAATGCGTCCTATGTGAAAATCTGGTGATGCCATTTGGTCTTTGCAATGACTTTGTATCCTTTCAATACTTCATTACAGAGGCATTAAGAGATATGTAGGAAATCTGTGTCATAGTCTTTGATGACATTTTAGTATACTCCTTGTCCATAACAGAACATATTGAACACAAAAGGGCAGGTTTGAACTGATTGAGAGAGAACCAACTATATGTTAAGTTGGATAAATGTGAGTTTAACAAGACAGAAGTTATCTTTTTGGGATTCGTATTACTCCAGGTTGGGGCAAGCATGGATCCCTAAAAGATTTCTGCAATAACTAATTGGCAGTCGCCCCGTTCAGTGAAAAAGATAGAGTTTATGGGGATCGGCAATTTTTGTAGGCATTGTATTGACAAATTTTCAACCCTTGAATTTCCCATTAATAAACTGCTAAAAAAGGGTGTTATTTTGGTTGGACTTCTGAGTCAGAAGAAGTGTTTACGAAACTAAAAGATGCATTTAATACAGCTGCCATACTGAAGCATCCTGATGCATCTCAACCCTTCACAGTAAAGGCAGACACATCCCAGGTAGCTGTTGGTGTGGTCTTGTCCCAAAGAGATAGAGAAACAGGTTATTTGCATCTTCTTGCCTTTTACTCTCATAAATTGAACCCCGCAGAACAAAACTACTCTGTAGTTGATAGAGAACTCCTTGTAATAAAGCAAGCCTTTGAAGAATGGAGACAGTATTTGTTAGGAGCCCTACACACATTCTTTGTTCTCACGATCATCGGAATGTGCAATTTCTGAAATCTGCCAGAGCTCTGTCCATGAGACAACTACGCTGGACTCAATACTTCAGCTATTTTGATTTTGTAATCTAATTTTATGCAGAAAAAAATGGGAATTCCTACGCCTTGTCTTGATTTGGTTATGAAGAAAGGGAATTCTCTATTGATCGTCCTCCTATTATAGCTAGAGAACGCAATTTGAGAGTTTCATTAATGGAGGAGAATTTCATTACTGTGTTGCAAGTGCAAAACTGTCAAGAAAACGAAGATCTAGGACAGAAATACAATGGTATAAGTCAAAACCTGCTTTACATACAAGGGAGTTTAGTAATTCCTACAAAACATGTACAACTTCAGGCTTTAGAATGTAGTCACACACATATGCTATCAGGACATCAAGGTTACAAGAAGCCATTAGATCTGCTTAAGAGATCTTTTTGGTGGCCTACCATTGCTTCAGATACAAAATAGTACATACAAAGATGTCATACGTGCCCAAAGAAAGAGCTCACATCAAGACCCAGCTGGCCTATTAAGACCAATGCCATCCTCCCCTAGTCTTTGTACTCAATTTCCATGGATTTTATTGTAGAACTTACAAAACATACCAAGGATATATACTTATTTTAGTGAGAGTGGGCATGTTAACTAAAATGTCACACTTCATTCCCTTGAAAGCAGTGCCCACATCTAAGGATTTTGCTACAGTATTCTTGCATCAGATTATGAGAAAGCATGATCTCCCGTCTGTTATAGTTTCAGATCGGGATCCTCAGTTTGTTTTTAAGTTTTGGAAAGGCCTGGACCAGTTGTTACAGATTGATTTGTGCCTTTCCTCAGGCCATCATCCACAAACGGATGGTCAGACAGAAGAGTGAATTAATGTCTAGACAGTACTTACGATGGCAGTTATGACACTCTTCCTCTGGCTGGGACACAATTTTAAGGGCAGCTGAATTTGCTTTTAACAATGAGATGCATTCTTCTATTGTTTTTTCACCCTTCAACTGTAATAATGGATTCCATCCTGGTTTTGGGTTACTACCTCCTCTGTTCCTGCTGCTATGGAGTTTATTGATCATTTACAGGAGACACATAAAACAGCTCAAATCAATTTGGATAAAGCCAAGTCAATGTATGAGGGAAATGCAGATCTCCATCGTCGTCCTTCCCCTCACTGTGCAATAGGGACATGATGTGGTTGTCCACTCAGAACATTGCAGTAAAAGGCACACGCAAATTTAAACCCCATTTCATTTTTTTGCAGCTTTATATAGCGCAAATTTAACCCAAAGGTATTGGAGCACTTTACATGAGCACCAGTTATTTCACACAAGGACGCATTCATTCAAAAAAATATTTTGGGTAGTCACAGGGAGATTAAGAGATTTGCCTAGAATCACAGGATGCTGGGACGATGCAGAGACTCAATCCTGGTTCCCCAGTTCCAAAGTCAGCAGCTCTGGCCGTAAGGCCACGTCCTCTCAACAATTGGTCCCTATAAGATAGTGAAGGTGGTTATTCCGGTAGTCATGAAACTAGACCTTCTTGTTACATTGAGAATCCACCTGGTTTTTTATGTCCCTTTAATAAAACCAGTGTCTTGGGGGCTAGGGGCCCGATGTAGGTGGCCAATACCGGTCGGAAACGGCCGAATTCGGACGTTTCCGACCAGTATTTGGCCTTTTGAGATGTGGGGGACCTTTTTTTGTCCGATTCTGTATTTTACCAATTCGGTAAAATTACCGAATCGGAAAAATACTGAATCGGTAAGTTTACCGATTTTTAAAATTCGGGATGTAGGTGGGACTACTTTCAGTCCCACAGGCCCTTCAGATTCGGTATTTTAACACCCAATCCAATTGGGTGTTAAAATACTGAATCCAGGTGTGCATGCACATGTGTGCATGCACACCTATGCCATGTGACAGACAGACATGCCCTTAGGGCATGTCTGTGTGCCACATCGCACACAAGCCAGTATTGGGGGTGCTAGAGGGTGTCAAAGTGACACCCCCTGCACCCTTGCAGAAATCGGTAATTACCAAATCGGTAAATACCGATTCGGTAATGCACATTGATTCCTATGGGCTACAAGGCCCATAGGAATCAATGGGGGATACCGATTCGGTGTTTACAGAATCGGTAAATACTGAATCTTACAGATTCGGTATTTACCGATTCTGAAATACCCACATCTCCCCCCCCTCCAATTTACCACTTCTTAAATACCGAATCGGTATGATTCGGTATTTAAGAAGTGGTAAATTGGAGTTTACCTACATCGAGCCCCACGTTATCTGTGCAATCCCCTCCTGCACAGGTAATGATGGATCTGAGTAAGAGGTAGAGACTATTGTTGACTCGAGGAGAGTGAGACATAGGTTACAGTATTTGATCCATTGAAAGGGGTATGGTACTGTATTCATGCCCCTCGTTTGTTGTGCCTTTTTTGTGCATGGTATCCTGGAAAACCCAACCCAGTTTGGGGTACCCTGGGGGTGTACTGTCCAGACTGCTCCACTCTGGATTGCGTTTGCAGTTGGGTGGATCCTTAGTATGAATAAAAGTTGCTGGCATGGGCGGAAGAGCAATTCGAGTTCTAGCTGACGTGCGCGTCTTCCACCCTCCCCCTTCAGTTACCTGCTTCCGGTTCACAGTCTCGCTCGTCCGGAGGTTCCTTGCTGGGTTTTCAGAACACCAGCCTTTCTGCCACAACACCAGCTTCTGCTCTCTGCAACATTGTCACATCAGGGTGTTTCATTTCCTATGGGCACGCCAAGTCAAGTCAAAGTTCTTTATTCGACTGTCTGAAATGCAGTCATAAAAGTACAGAAAAATACATATATATATATACATATCATGGTTAAAAATGTTAAAAACAACAGAAGCAGATAGTCACAGAGAGAATAATTCATATCACGGTCAAATGTAGGTATGCTTTCGTTTCCAAAGACTTATTTACTGGGGTAATAAAGTTCAGTTGGGGGTTAGCCTTCCATGCTTTTTCTGAATTTCAGGGCTGTTTTTAAAAAGTTGCAAGTAAAGAAAGAACTATCACAGTGCAGCATTTGGAGATATAGTAATGCTGACTTTATTTGCACAAAGTTCAATTTCTTAAGCAAAGGTTTTAAAAATATTTTCCGTGGTCTCGAATAAAATGAGCATAGGAATAAAAAGTGTGCCAAATCTTGCGGAGACTTATTGTCGCAGCCGCAAGGTGGCAACACTTGCCCTCTGTGGGCGCCACTTGGTACGGCTAGCATCAGGTGATATAGACCAAAACGAAATCTGCTCAACAAGAAGCGCTCATATCTGGAGATGGGCCAGGATAGGTATGGTTCAATTCGCATACAAGTTTTGGTTAAAATGTGTCTCATTACACTACCCTTCTTCAATTCAGTTTCTTCCCTAGCAAGCTGTCGGTTCAATAGAAAAGTATCCTTTACGTATGTTACATCTTTCTTGGATATATGCTGAGGTGTTAGGAAGAGATCCAACCTGCCCAGATCTTGTAGGCAGTTTCTGATGTGTTTTAGCCAGGGTATCTTAAATTGCCCTTCCCAGGTGAGTGCTTCAAGAAGGATATTATGGGTTAATGGTATTGCATCGTTCAACCAGCATTTTAGCCAGCAGAGCAGAGGGTTTACAGCAAGCTTATCTCCTAAGTGCGGTATGCCCAGTTCCTCGTGAGTGGAAAAATTAGCAATAGTTTTTGGTAGACACAGGACCTGTTTCAGGAAGTTATTTTCAATGGCTGTGAGGGCGTCCACTGGAGCAAAGCCCCAGAGTTCACTATCATAACAGGCGACCGCAATGCTTTTCGCTTGATATAATTTCATCAGGGCGATCACTGGTGTATTGCCCATTTTGCGTGTAAAGTCCATTATTCCAGCATTGGTCCTTATTATTTCACCTTTCTTTTTGTTTATAGCGGGACCCCATGTAAGTTTATGATCAAACAATACTCCAAGGTATGAGAAGGTTTTTGTTGTTGGTATTTTTTCCCCGTTAACTGAGAAGGGGTAAAACTTTTTTGATCCTGAGCCTATCTTCATGACAAATTAATGAATTAATTAATTAATTAATTGCAAGTTTATAAAGCGCTAGGATCGACTCCCGGAGGAGTATCTCCGCGCTTCGACCGCTGCGAAACCCTTCCTGGCTTCCCAGAGAGATGGTCCCTTAATGGGTATCTCCAGGGTGAGACCAGGCATCCCCGGCGGTCTGGTGGGGCCGTTAGTGCAGATGAGGCAAGCTTATGCCCAGAGTTGCCGAGTGTGATCGCTGATCAGAGTGGGCACCGAGGCGAGAGAATTATCGAGTCCGCTGACCCTGGTCCAGAAACCTGCCGCGTCGGGAATCGAACCCTGGTCCCGGGCCGTCCTCTGCTCTCGGGTCTGCCGCCTCTAACCAGTGAGCCACACTACTGCAGTGATTTGGAGTTGTTGATGCTCAGGCCACGCAAATTCATAAATTGATGAAAGGAATCTAATAGTTTCTGGAGTCCAAGTGCAGTTCTGGATATAAGGGCGGCGTCATCTGCGTAGAGCAGAACGGGAACGCCCCTTTTCCCTATACGAGGGTAGTCCGTGTCAGTTTTTAAAAGATGCTCCTCGAGACCATTTACATATAAGTTAAAAAGAAAAGGTGCTAAAATACAGCCCTGCCTAACCCCCCTATTGATTTTAAAATCTCTAGTTACTTTCAAGTCTGTGGTGTAACGAACATTTGCACGTGTATCATTATGAAGGTCTGCCAGAAAATTAATCAAATTATTTTCAACACCCATATTCAGCAAGACGTCCCAGAGTTTGCTTCTATCAACACAGTCAAAGGCCGATGAAAGGTCCATGAAGGCCATATATAATGTCCCATTTCTGGCCAGAGTATACTTGCTACTAATTAAGTATAAGTTCAGGCATTGGGTTGTTGTTGAATGCCCCGGTCTGAAGCCATATTGAACTGAAGCCATTATGTTGTTGTTTTTGGCCCACGTAGTCAGTCTGTTTAAGAGAATCCCTCCCACTACTTTTGCGACTGAATTTATCAGGGAAATTGGTCTGTAACATGCTGCTTTAGTTCTGTCGCCCTTCTTGTATACGGGGACGATGGTGGAAGCTCCCCAGGAATTTGGAGTCCCTATTGAGGCCCCAGCGTTAATGACCGCTGTGAGGATAGGGGCCCAAAAAGGAATGTTTGATTTAAATAAGTCCGGGGGAAGGCCATCTGGGCCTGGGGCTTTATTGCTAGTTAGACCACGGATCCCCAATTCAACTTCTTTGACAGTAAAGTGCAAAGGTGTGCCTTCAGGAAGTTTAAGAGCTTGTGTTGTCTGTGGGGCGTCGCTCTTAAAAATTAAACTGAAGTGGGAGATCCAATCGTTCTTGGGTATAACAGTTCCGAGACTAACAGCATTGGGATCGTCGAAAAGTGGCTTGTTGATTATGCTCCAGAATTTCGAGCTGTTACCCAAGACTGAAGGATCAAGCAAACACTCCCAGATGTTTGTTTTTATGGTCTTTTTGCGAGATGCCAGAGCAGTTTTGTATTCTGATCGCAAGGCCTTGATAAGTATGGAGTCTCTTGGTTTATTCTTGAGGGCAGTTTTCAGTTTTTGATTGGCTGATGAGCAAGTGTGGTCAAACCATCGTGGTTGTTGAGCGATTGTTCCTTTTGTGGATACAGAAAGCAGTTGATCAATCCTTTTTGTAACCACCGCAAAGGCTGATAAGATGGAATCTGGGGGTGTGGTGTGCGAGCCGCAGATGTTAAGTTCTTGTTCACAGCACTTTGTGACAGACTCGTGCAAAGTGTCGCTATTTATCGTGGACCATTTCAGACGGCGGTTGTTATTAACTGGTTTTAGCACTCCCGGGTCCTTAATGTTTTTCCGGAGTACAAAAGGGCCACGTTGTAGCTCAAGGTAGAGCGGGTTATGGTCACTATAAGTGCTTTCAAGTATGTCAAAGTTTAATGCCTGGTTTACCACACCAACTGATAGAAGTATGTGATCTATAAAAGAGCCTGACTCTGATCCTTTAAAGGTTGGAATTTTAAAAGTAAAAGAGTCATCTTTCAGCGACAGTGCCATACTCAAGTTCAGGACATCTGTTAAAGTGTTCATACTTGTTCCTCGGGGGCAATGTGCAAAGTGAGGGCCTGTTCTGTTTCCACAGCCCAGAGAGCCCAGGGATGTCGTAGATGGATTTCCACAAGTGTGCGTGTTAAAGTCGCCAACAATTATTTTATCCCGGGGCAATTTTGTCAGTTTTTCACGTAGGATATTTTGAAGTATGACGATATTACATTCTCCTGGTGATGTAACAGAGTTGTAGAAGTTGACCAGGGTTAATCCTTTTTTCCCCTTCCTGAGATCCAGTAACTGAATATTCCTACTGTCCAGCTGTGTGTTATTTATCTGGGATATCAGAGACAGACAGATAAATGTTGCTAAGCCCCCCTTTGCCCTACCACTAGGTGAAGGGGATGCATGGACAAAAAAGCTTTGGTAACCCTCAATAAAAACGTTATTGTCTACAAGCCAAGTCTCCTGGAAACACAGTATGGTGTCGTTTTTGACAAAGGATAACCACAACGGGTCATTTACTTTCGCAGCCAGTCCTGCGATGTTCCATGACAGAATTTTGATAGAATTGAAGTCATTTTGATCTGTTGGTGGCTCTGTGATCATACTGTATGGGGGATGCAGTTTTGGATTAACGTTGCTTTCTGAATCTATCAATTGACTTCTGGTAATGAGTGAGGGGTGAAGAGCTATAGGTGTAGGTGAGCTACTTACTTCAGGTAGGGGAGGGGTAAGGGCCTGATCTAGGGGAGGGCTTTCTGGGCAAAGGGTTATCGTTGTTGTTACTGTATTGGCTGAATTAACGCCTAAGAGGTCGACGGTTATTATTGGGCTAATCTTACATGGTGTATTGGAATGGCATTGGGTATCCACCCAGTCAGGGGAAAAACCAGGGAGTAAAGCGGATGGCAGTCAATCCACCTCGTCCAGGTAATCAAAGGTGTATAAGGCGTCATATCTATTTGATGTTGGGATCCCGAAATGATTATAATGTGAGTTCGAATGTTTATAATCTCGGTGTTGTGTGGGCCCTACTCTCTCAAATGTTGCTGGAAGTGGATAGTTATACGCTCTGCCTTCCCAGGAATGATCATATGGATGTGGTTCGAAGTCCACTGGCATTCCTTGAGTAGAGTCAAATGGGGGGCCCAAGGTTGAAGGTAAGATTGCGGTGCAAAGGGTCCTTCTTGGACGTAATGGTGTTTGTAATTTTTCCTTCGGTTATCCGAGTGAAAGGGATAAAAGTAACTTAGGCCCATTGTTCGAATCAAACTGTTTGTCACAGAGCTCCTCCAGTTAGCAATGAATTTCGCCGCTCCTCTGTTTTTAAAAGTTACCACGATACAATCGCCCTCTGTAGATTTAAATCGTGTGCCCACCCAATCTACTCTCTTCACATGGGAGATGGTTCCTATTATATTGGAGGGGAGTGGCCTGTGTGTAGTAAGCCATTGCATCACTTTGTTCTTTAATTCTACGTAAGATTCCCCCCTATTATCGTCTATTTTAGGAACCCCGATCATGACTATTGTGTAGGCATTAGACTCTGGTGGCAAATTTACGTGGGAGGATGTTCGTGTCATGGTGGATCTGGGTTGCTGTACTCCAATTACTTTAGTAGGTAAGTTTGCGGTTGGTAAAATTGGATGTCTTAAAGCCTCAGCAGGAGCTGTGTTTGAGTTTGAAGGATAACCCTCTGCTGCCCATTCACTGTCATCGTCAACCTCACGTATGTGAGTAGGTGGCGTGTTATTAATGGGTATAGCTGCGGTCTGCTCTGAGAGATGTGCTATTTGTGGGGTTAAAGGCAAATCATTAGTAACAGGGGGACCCTGTTGATGTGTCTTTTTCTGTTTACCTGTACTCACAAGTGGATCACTTGAGTTTGTTACAGTTTTTGGATTTTTAACGTTAAGGGTTGTACTAGCTGGGACAAAGGTGGGACCTATATTGGGCATTTTTAACAATTTGAGAATGCTAGACGATATTTCATTTTGTGCCCTCTCGAATTTACTTAGAGCCTTTTCAATATTAGCAATCTGTTGTCTGATAGGTTGTAAGAGGGATTTAATCAGAATTTCAATCTCGCTCATAGATGGTATTTTCACGGAGGGTGTCTTAACTATGTGTCCTGTCTGCTCGTTGACCTGGATATTTTCTGCATTATTCTTGTTGTTTCGGTGTGCATCTAGAGCCTGAGGGGGATTCGATGAGGGCCCCGCACAGATAATTTCATTAGATTTCCCCTGAGTTGTTGTTTTCTGCCACATGTCTTTAATTGAGTGTTTCGGTTTGCCTACTAGGCAATGGTTTTTTTTCTTGAGATGTTTTGTTTTTCGTTTTTTCCGGGTACACTTAGGAATGATGGTTTGTTTAGAAATTTGAATTTCTGACAAGTGGGTAACCGTTGTGTGGTTCTCTGTTAGTTGAACATCAACGTCTGGAGACAAAGTGTGCTCACGGTTTATGTTGTTTCCACCACTGGTTAGAATCAGAAGGCTAATGTCCAGGGTGTTCACCGTGGGGTCAGTAAACAAAGTTTTTGGTGTATTGTCTTTGACATGCGACCTTGGTAGGTCTGTGAAAGATTGCATCAGTAAGGATTCCTGCGATGTGGCGGTGTCATCCATGTTTTGGGTATTATTTGTAGTATGTAAGGACAAGTTTGGGAAGCGCAAGTCTGGAGTCAAAGAAAGTCGCCTCTCTGTGTCCTGGATAGCATCCGCCACTACACTAATAGCTTTTTGCAGCATAATGTCTATGGCAGTAATAGTGGGTAGTGGTGTACTCACGGTTTTTAATCTGATAGTAGATCTAGTGGCCATCGGGGTTTTCTGTGTTTTGGTCATCCTTGAGCAGTATTTTAATTATCCACACGCCGTATGTTCTTGACGTTGACTTGGTTAAGGGATCCCCACTGACGATCTTAGGGGGGTGGCCCGACCCGACCACTTCAGGCCCCTGAGGGCCACAGAGGGCCCGCCCTTTGCCCGGGCTTAGCCCGGCGCTCCCGCGCGCTCCCGCGACGCGGATGTGGAGCCTTGATTTTAAACGCCGCCTGGCGCGCTGGATGACCTCCTCCCTTCCGGTCCCGGTGCAAAGGCAGCTGGGGATTGTAGTCAGGCTCCCTCTAGCTCTCCCTCACTCATCAGCTGCTGTTGGTCTGCAGCGCCGGGGGGAGAGCGGAAAGCACACACAGGTCCAGGGATGCAGGTCGGGCTGATGAACGCAGTTTTCAAGTATGCCGGTAAGGTTCAAGTGGGCAATTACTGTCCCTCGCTCCCCCGATGTGGAGCCTTGATTTTAAACGCCACCTGGCGCGCTGGATGACCTCCTCCCTTCCGGTCCCGGTGCAAAGGCAGCTGGGGATTGTAGTCAGGCTCCCTCTCGCTCTCCCTCACTCATCAGCTGCTGTTGGTCTGCAGCGCTGGGGGGAGAGCGGAAAGCACACACAGGTCCAGGGATGCAGGTCGGGCTGATGAACGCAGTTTTCAAGTATGCCGGTAAGGTTCAAGTGGGCAATTACTGTCCCTCGCTCCACCGATGTGGAGCCTTGATTTTAAACGCCGCCTGGCGCGCTGGATGACCTCCTCCCTTCTGGTCCCGGTGCAAAGGCAGCTGGGGATTGTAGTCAGGCTCCCTCTCGCTCTCCCTCACTCATCAGCTGCTGTTGGTCTGCAGCGCCGGGGGGAGAGCGGAAAGCACACACAGGTCCAGGGATGCAGGTCGGGCTGATGAACGCAGTTTTCAAGTATGCCGGTAAGGTTCAAGTGGGCAATTACTGTCCCTCGTTCCACCGATGTGGAGCCTTGATTTTAAACCCCACCTGGCGCGCTGGATGACCTCCTCCCTTCCGGTCCCGGTGCAAAGGCAGCTGGGGATTGTAGTCAGGCTCCCTCTCGCTCTCCCTCACTCATCAGCTGCTGTTGGTCTGCAGCGCCGGGGGGAGAGCGGAAAGCACACACAGGTTCAGGGATGCAGGTCGGGCTGATGAACGCAGTTTTCAAGTATGCCGGTAAGGTTCAAGTGGGCAATTACTGTCCCTCGCTCCACCGATGTGGAGCCTTGATTTTAAACGCCGCCTGGCGCGCTGGATGACCTCCTCCCTTCCGGTCCCGGTGCAAAGGCAGCTGGGGATTGTAGTCAGGCTCCCTCTCGCTCTCCCTCACTCATCAGCTGCTGTTGGTCTGCAGCGCTGGGGGGAGAGCGGAAAGCACACACAGGTCCAGGGATGCAGGTCGGGCTGATGAACGCAGTTTTCAAGTATGCCGGTAAGGTTCAAGTGGGCAATTACTGTCCCTATGGGCACGCTTTTCAGGGCTGCATGAACCTACAAAGAAAGAAGGAAACATATTTAAAGAATCTACGATCAGGCAGTAACGATAGCTATTCAGTTATTATTTGAATGGGGATATGCATATCTGATTTGCTTGTTCCAGAAGTGCTGTAGATCTCATTTCCCCATGCATGTGTCTGCTAAAAGCCAGTGGCATAATGAAACTTGAGGGGGCCCCCCTTCAGGATACTTGGAAGGGGCCCCTCCAGACATAATCTGGAGCTCTCCAACCAGGGTATTGTGCTGATGGGGCTCTTTGAGTCCCCTCCCACACCGTGGGTCCTACAGGTGCCTATATTACGCCACTGGCGGGTGCTCCTGCTGCCTTCTCCTTTACGGTGGCTGCTGCTTGGTCTCTGCCCTTGGAGTCAGACATGGCAACATTCCAGTTGTGCCTACTTACCTCATCCCTTCTTGTGACACTATACTTCCAGCAGGAACCCAGGCATTTCTAAATGCTTCTGCTGGCACAATGAAGGCCCTTCACTGCTGTTTCCTTACAATGTAAGCTACGGCTGATTTGGACGGAGAGGCCATGTAGGAATCTGGCTCTCTATATACTATACCAAAGTGAGCTATAGTGTACACAGAGTCCAGTGGAGCCCAAAAGGTAGGCTGGGTTAAAGTTAGATAGCACCTTTGTGGTAGTGTGGTCGAGCAGTAAGGCAGTATCAGAGGAAAGTGTTAAGCATTTGTTGTACACACTCAGTCAGCATGTGATTTCACACACGCAAAGCCTGAACTTCAGACCAATTGTGTTGTATAAAAATATTCTTTTAGTTATTTTATTTTCTAGAACCAGGCAAGCCTGGCACAGGTAAGCAATACATACTTGACATTAGTAATGCAGTTTGAATTGAAATTGTATATGCACTTTGTTTTGACTTACAGTATTGTCACTGAGAAATGCAATGCTTTGTAGAATACAGTATATATACTTTGAATGAGCTTTTTAGTTAAATTACAGGTAAGTTACTTTTGAGATTACTTTTCTTACGCAGTGTAGTATACATAGATACTACACTGGGACATTTCTTGAAAACAGATAAGTAAAATCGTTTTTGATAGTTCGTACAATTTTAAAGAATTTCTTTAGATTTCCCATCTCCACACTTAGAAACTTTTCATAGAAAAACAGTCCATGTTGTCCTATGGAGGAAAATAGTGTTAACAGTTCAAAGGTAAGTACTTTGTTGTGGGAGTTGGTATTCTGGAGCTAGACTCAGAGGTTCCCCAGGGTCAAGGATACACTCTGTTGCACCCTCAGCAGTACTAGGGCAGCTGGGTGCAGAGTGCTGAGGTCCAATGTTATCCAATGGGGGATAGAGGGCCTCCGGTTGGTGCCTGCTGACGAGCAGGCCACTGGGTTCTGGGAGCAAAGCTTCTGGACTTAAGCTGAGGGCAAAGGGCGGTTTAGGCCAGCACAAAAGATGCACCCTCAGCGTCACTGGGGTCGCCGGGTGTAGAGTGCTGTTTTGGCATCGGAAGCCATGTTGCTTTCAATGAGGAGTCTCCCGGGGCATCACTGCTTCTCACCTTTACACTGCTGCTGCACCTAGATATCATTGTTTCTCCCCTTTAAACCACTGCTGCATCAGGGCATCACTGTTTCTCAGCTTTAAACTGCTGCTTTACCAGAGCATCACTGATTTTCACCTTTAAACCGAAGCTGCACCAGGGCATCACCGCTTCTCACCTTTAAACCACTGCTTCACCAGAGCATCACTGCTTCTCAGCATTAAGCCGCTGCTGCACCAGTGCATCACTGCTTCTCAACTTTACACTGCTGCTGCACCAGGGCATCACTACTTCTCACCTATATACTGCTGCTGCACCAGGTTATCACTTCTTCTCACGTTTAAACCACTGCTACACCAGGGCATCACTGCTTCTCACCTTTAAACCACTGCTGCACCAGGGTATCACTGCTTCTTATTTTTGCACCGCTACTGAACGAGGGCATCACTGCTTCTGACGTTTAAACTGATGCTGCACCAGGGCTTCATTGCTTCTCACCTTTAACCTGCTGCTGCTCCAGGGCATCACTGCTTCTAACCTTTACACTGCAGCTGCACACGGATATCTCTGCTTCTCACCTGTACACCACTGCTGCACCAGGACATTACTGCTTTCCACCTGTATACTGCTGCTGCACCAGGAAACATGGTTTCTCACCTTTACACCGCTGCTGCACCAGGACATCCCTGCTTCTCATCTGTAAATTGCTGCTGCCCAGGGCATTGTTGCCTCACCTTTGTCTCATTGCTGCAAAGGGGCATCGCTGCTTGTCAACTGTACGCTGCTGCTCACCAAGGAAACACTGCTTCTCACCTGTATGCTGCTGCTGCACGAGGGTACCAACTTCTCCCTTAATACCACAGCTGCAAGAATGCATCACGGCCTCTCACCTGTACACCACTGCTACACTAGGGATATACTGCTTCTCACCTGTACACCACTGCTGCACTAGGGAATTGCTGCTTATCACCTGTACACCACTGCTGTACTAGGGAATTACTGTTTATCACCTGTACACGACTGCACTGCTGCCCAGAGCATTGCTGCTTATCAACTGTACACTGCTGCTGAAACAGACTGCTGCTATAGAAGGGAATCACTTCTTCTCACCTGTTTACCTGTGTGGCCCAGGGCACCGTCGCTTCACCTGTGCCTCACTGCTCCACCAGGGCATCGCTGCTTCTCACCTGTATACCGTTGCTGCACCAGGGCATCACTGCTTCCCACCTTTCTCCTGCTGCTGCACCAGGGCATCACTGTTTTACCAGTGTGTCTCCATTGCACAGACTATCGCTGCATCACCTGTGTCACTGCTATACCAGGGTGTCACTATTTTACCAGTGTGTCTCTGTTGCACAGACTATTGCTGCATCACCTGTGTTTCACTGCTGCACCAGGGCATCACTGTTTTACCAGTGTGTCTCTGTTGCACAGACTATCGCTGCATCACCTGTGTGTCACTCTGTACCAGGGTGTCACTGTTTTACCAGTGTGTCTCTGTTGCTCAGACTATCGCTGCACCCCCTGTGTGTCACTGCTGCACCAGGGTGTCACTGTTTTACCAGTGTGTCTCCATTGCACAGACTATCGCTGCATCACCTGTGTCACTGCTATACCAGGGTGTCACTGTTTTACCAGTGTGTCTCTGTTGCACAGACTATTGCTGCATCACCTGTGTTTCACTGCTGCACCAGGGCATCACTGTTTTACCAGTGTGTCTCCATTGCACAGACTATCGCTGCATCACCTGTGTCACTGCTATACCAGGGTGTCACTGTTTTACCAGTGTGTCTCTGTTGCACAGACTATTGCTGCATCACCTGTGTTTCACTGCTGCACCAGGGCATCACTGTTTTACCAGTGTGTCTCTGTTGCACAGACTATCGCTGCATCACCTGTGTGTCACTCTGTACCAGGGTGTCACTGTTTTACCAGTGTGTCTCCATTGCACAGACTATCGCTGCATCACCTGTGTCACTGCTGCACCAGGGTGTCACTGTTTTACCAGTGTGTCTCTGTTGCTCAGACTATCGCTGCACCCCCTGTGTGTCACTGCTGCACCAGGGTGTCACTGTTTTACCAGTGTGTCTCTGTTGCGCAGACTATCCCTGCATCACCTGTGTGTCACTGCTGTACCAGGGTGTCACTGTTTTACCAGTGTGTCTCTGTTGCGCAGACTATCGCTGCATCACCTGTGTGTCACTGCTGTACCAGGGTGTCACTGTTTTACCAGTGTGTCTCTGTTGCTCAGACTATCGCTGCACCCCCTGTGTGTCACTGCTGCACCAGGGTGTCACTGTTTTGCCAGTTTGTCTCCATTGCACAGACTATCGCTGCATCACCTGTGTCACTGCTATACCAGGGCATCACTGTTTTACCAGTGTGTCTCCATTGCACAGACTATCGCTGCATCACCTGTGTCACTGCTATACCAGGGTGTCACTGTTTTACCAGTGTGTCTCTGTTGCACAGACTATTGCTGCATCACCTGTGTTTCACTGCTGCACCAGGGCATCACTGTTTTACCAGTGTGTCTCTGTTGCACAGACTATCGCTGCATCACCTGTGTGTCACTCTGTACCAGGGTGTCACTGTTTTACCAGTGTGTCTCTGTTGCTCAGACTATCGCTGCACCCCCTGTGTGTCACTGCTGCACCAGGGCATCACTGTTTTACCAGTGTGTCTCCATTGCACAGACTATCGCTGCATCACCTGTGTCACTGCTGCACCAGGGTGTCACTGTTTTACCAGTGTGTCTCTGTTGCGCAGACTATCCCTGCATCACCTGTGTGTCACTGCTGTACCAGGGTGTCACTGTTTTACCAGTGTGTCTCTGTTGCGCAGACTATCGCTGCACCCCCTGTGTGTGACTGCTGCACCAGGGTGTCACTGTTTTACCAGTTTGTCTCTGTTGCGCAGACTATCGCCTCACCCCCTGTGTGTCACTGCTGTACCAGGGTGTCACTGTTTTACCAGTGTGTCTCTGTTGCACAGACTATCGCTGCACCCCCTGTGTGTCACTGCTGCACCAGGGCATCACTGTTTTACCAGTGTGTCTCTGTTGCACAGACTATCGCTGCATCACCAGTGTCACTGCTATACCAGGGTGTCACTGTTTTACCAGTGTGTCTCTGTTGCGCAGACTATCGCCTCACCCCCTGTGTGTCACTGCTGTACCAGGGTGTCACTGTTTTACCAGTGTGTCTCTGTTGCGCAGACTATCGCTGCACCCCCTGTGTGTCACTGCTGCACCAGGGTGTCACTGTTTTACCAGTGTGTCTCTGTTGCGCAGACTATCGCCTCACCCCCTGTGTGTCACTGCTGTACCAGGGTGTCACTGTTTTACCAGTGTGTCTCTGTTGCGCAGACTATCCCTGCATCACCTGTGTGTCACTGCTGTACCAGGGTGTCACTGCTTCGCATCTGTCTGTCAGTGGTACACCAGGGCATCACTGTTTCACTGGTTCATCTGTGCATCACTGCTGCACCAGGACACCAGTACTGCATTTCAAGATCACATCTTCCTGTGTGTCAATCCTGCACCTTTGTAGTACTGCTTCACCTGAGGGCCACTGCAGCATTAAGCTTCACTGCCATGCCTGCACCATCAATGGTGCATCAGGGCACTGCATCTGTGTCGAAGAATTGCTGCATCTTTGAGGTACTACTGTTTTACCAAAGCAAAAATGACCTGCCTCGTGATCCTGGAAGTAGTGAGGATTTTTTGCAGCACCCGTGCACCAGTGCGCCACTGAAGCATCTCTACTGCGCCAGGCGTGACTGCTGCTTCAGTGTGCGACTGGTGCACTGGGCACTACGGCTGCATCTTTACATTGCTGCTTCTCCGGGGAATGGCTCATGTACCCGGACATCCCAGCTGCAAATGTGCTCCAGGCTGTTACCGCTGCAGTTGTATGTCATATCTACAACTGAATTGCACTGCTAAATTTGGACATTAGTGCTGTAATTCAGCTTTATCGCTGCACCTGTGAATTCTTACTATTCTGCATATTGTTGTTGCACTTTCACATTACTGCAGAACCTTTGTATCCCTGCAGGACCTGTAGGTCCTGAAGCAATGCTAGCGTGAACTGGGACATAACTGCTGTCCCTGCACACCAGTGCTGCACCTATGCATCACTGTTGCACCAGAGCATCGGTATTGCATTTGTGAATGCCTGCTGCACCAGTGTATCACTGATTCAAACATGTGCTGCTGCATCTTGTCATTGCTATCAATGGGATTCTGCTGCTGGACCTGGGCTTTACTGCTGTACCAGATCTCTAATGCATTGCTGGTGCACTCATGTTGGACCAGGGTTTTACTGCTGTACCAGAATTCACTACTGAACCGATGTATCACTGGTGCATTGCTGTTGGACCAGGGTTTTACTGCTATACCAGACCTCACTACTGAACCGATGTATCACTGGTGCATTGCTGTTGGACCAGGGTTTTACTGCTATACCAGACCTCACTATTGAACCGATGTATCACTGGTGCATTGCTGTTGGACCAGAGTTTTACTGCTATACCAGACCTCACTATTGAACCGATGTATCACTGGTGCATTGCTGTTGGACCAGGGTTTTACTGCTATACCAGACCTCACTATTGAACCGATGTATCACTGGAGCATTGCTGTTGGACCAGGGTTTTACTGCTGTACCAGACCTCACTATTGAACCGATGTATCACTGGTGCATTGCTGTTGGACCAGGGTTTTACTGCTATACCAGACCTCACTATTGAACCGATGTATCACTGGTGCATTGCTGTTGGACCAGGGTTTTACTGCTGTACCAGACCTCACTATTGAACCGATGTATCACTGCAGCATTGCTATTGGACCAGGGTTTTACTGCTATACCAGACCTCACTATTAAACCGATGTATCACTGGTGCATTGCTGTTGGACCAGGGTTTTACTGCTATACCAGACCTCACTATTGAACCGATGTATCACTGGTGCATTGCTGTTGGACCAGGGTTTTACTGCTATACCAGACCTCACTATTGAACTGATGTATCACTGGTGCATTGCTGTTGGACCAGAGTTTTACTGCTATGCCAGACCTCCCTACTGAACGGATGTATAGCTGGTGCACTCATGTTGGACCAGGGTTTTACTGCTGTACCAGACTTCACTACTGAACTGCTGCATCGCTGGTGCGTTGCTGTTGGACCAGGGTTTTACTGCTGTACCAGACCTCACTACTGAACTGATGTATCGCTGGTGCACTCATGTTGAACCAGGGTTTTACTGCTGTACCAGACTTCAATACTGAACTGCTGCATCGCTGGTGCGTTGCTGTTGGACCAGGGTTTTACTGCTGTACCAGACCTCACTACTGAACAGATGCATCGCTGGTGCGTTGCTGTTGCACCAGGGTTTTACTGCTGTACCAGACCTCACTACTGAACAGATGCATCGCTGGTGCGTTGCTGTTGCACCAGGGTTTTACTGCTGTACCAGACCTCACTACTGAACTGATGCATCGCTGGTGCACTCATGTTGGACCAGGGTTTTACTGCTGTACCAGACTTCACTACTGAAATGCTGCATCGCTAGTGCATTGCTGTTGGACCAGGGTTTTACTGCTATACCAGACCTCACTACTGAACTGATGTATCACTGGTGCATTGCTGTTGGACCAGAGTTTTACTGCTATACCAGACCTCACTACTGAACTGATGTATCGCTGGTGCACTCATGTTGGACCAGGGTTTTACTGCTGTACCAGACTTCACTACTGAACTGCTGCATCGCTGGTGCGTTGCTGTTGGACCAGGGTTTTACTGCTGTACCAGACCTCACTACTGAACGGATGCAATGCTGGTGCGTTGCTGTTGGACCAGGGTTTCACGGCTGTACCAGACCTCACTACTGATTTGATGCATCGCTGGTGCGTTGCTGTTACACCAGGGTTTTACTGCTGTACCAAACCTCACTACTGAACTGATGCATCGCTGGTGCGTTGCTGTTGCACCAGGGTTTTACTGCTGTACCAGACCTCCCTACTGAACTGATGCATCGCTAGTGCGTTAGGTATCACTGTGATCCTTCAAAGCGTCTCTGTGAACCCTAGAAGTAATACACTTCCACCAAGAAGGAAGCCTCCTCACAATGAGCTGGGTGGGGGTAGTCACTAGGGGAAGTGGCACCCCGCCAACCAGACCCAGCCAAAGGAGACTCGCGCCCCAAAATGTCAATGTCACGCCGTCCCTGTTCAAGCAACCTCAGACCAGATTCAGCGCTTTCCCTGGACACTGAACCCCATTGAAAGAGATTCACTTATCAAAAATATGGTGGGTTGAAATGTTTAAATTAATACAAACCACTGATGACATGTCTTGGCATCGTTTTATAGATTGTCCATTACAGACAAGGAATCAGTCCATGTGCAGTGACGCTGCCAGGTTCCTGCGCTGACATTTTGCAGGTTTTATCCCCTCACACACTGACAAAGGAGGCATTGGAGGGTTCTTGAAGGGGCAGATGGCCAGGCATGATTTTGAAGGATGTCCGCTGTTGGGATATTCTCCCCTTGTTATCATAAACACATGAGCACAGTGAGCGTTGCAGACATGTGCTAATCCCTGGGGTTTGCAGAAGCGGGTTTACTGACTGTCTCAGGGTGGAGCCCCAAGGTTTGCAAAGGATAGTGTTTGCATTTGACTCTGGAATCCGTGGGCGCCATTATTGGTTGGCCCTCACGCACCGTAGTAGCCTCTCTCAATTGTAAATTAGTTTTTATGTACACTACAGCTTCGTGCCCACCGGACTCCTCAAAGAACCTTCAAAGCTACTGAAAGAAACACTGTGGGGATTTCCTGAAGGCATAGAGATTGAAATAATTCTTTGTTAGTTTTATAGTGAAAATTAAATAAAATGGGATGTTTATCTCCATGAGATCATTTTGATTAAGCACACCATCAAGTGGGAAGAAGATTATGTACTAATTGTAATGGATATTTGTACCCTTTACACCGGCATCCATCATGTGGATGGACTAAAAGCAGTAAAATACTTTTTGGAAAAACGTAACATCAATTTCCAACAACATAATGAAATGGATCTAAGGATGATCGAATTATGTCCATTGAACAATTATTTTATGTTCAACAGGGAGGTCTTTCAGCGCTTCAGGATGTGGCGATGGGGGCATGTTTCTCCTGCAGCTACACATGCTTGCACGTGGGGTGGTGGGAGGAGCATGTCCTCAGAGGCACACACGGAGAGCTATTTGACTCCCATGTGGTGGAATTTTGTCAATTCATACATGATGTGTGCATGGTCTGGAAGAGGTCAATTGAATCAGCTAATGAATTTGTGAAAATAATCAATAATAATAAGTTAAATCTACAGTTCACTGCTGATATCAGTAAATAATGTGTCCAATGTATTGATGTAGAAATATATGTAGAGAACAATACACTACAGACCTAGCACCACAGGAAGTCAACTACTGGAAATGCGGTACTACAAGCAAGCAGTTACCACCCAGGTCATTTGATCAAAAGTATTCCACCATATGGGGAATTTTTAAGAATGAGGAGAATTTGCAGCTCAGGGAAAGACCTTGCTGATTGCCAATCTCAGGCATAGAACAGGTTTATTGCCCGTGGATATGACCTCAAAGAGTTAGAAGTGGCAAAACTGAGGGCAACTAGCCATACTAAAGAGCAATATTTTGGCACCACCGCCAAGGAAAGGAATAGAAAGGCAGGCAGGGAGAGTAATGACCCCCCTGTATTCAATTATCCTGTAAGATTAATATCGACATTTAGTTGTCAGGAGAGAAAATTCAGGGGGCATTATTAACAAGCATTGGCCTATACTTAAAACAGATATAAACGTATCTCAGCTCTTACCTGATCACCATCTCATTACCTTCAGACGGGCACTGTTGGACCCGGCCTCGTGACGTGGTCCCACTCCTCCTGCATGGCGGGCCCTGGACTACCTTGACCCCTGTCCTTTGGCCGAGGGCGGCACCATCCACCCTACACGAGAGCCGCCCCTGCGGGCAACCACCGGCTCTCCCCCTCTGTAACTCGGCAACCCCTCCTCGCCACGCTCGACTGGTCCGAACCCTATCCTGGACCACCATCTCAAACCCCGACTCCATCTTGGACCCTCCACGACCAGGCCCCGTGGCCTCGGCCCGACTCCGGCCGCAGACCCAGCGAAGCCCCAACATCGAGGCACCACGATCCGACCAGGTGGTAAAGAGGCTACTTGACGGATCAATGAGGGGAAGAGTTTCGATGGTCCTCCACTTGTCCCCCGGCGCCTGGTTTCGATCGCCTCCGCCCTCCCTGGGCGCTGGCTCCACCCCCACGCTGGGTGTCTGGACACGCTCATCCCGGCCCCTCCGACCCCCAGGTGCGAGGGTCCGGACATCAAAGGACGACAGACCTATATCTGGGGCAGCTCTGGAGCAGGTCGCCAGTTGTATCCTGGAGTCGAGAGACATCGAGACAAACTCATCTGCGTGGAACCCGTAACCACCTTTGGAGCCCTGCTGGCGCTGCCGCGGCCCATCTTCGTTGAAACCATCCTTGAGGCCCTGCTGGCGCTGCCGTGGCCCATCTTCGTTGAAACCATCCTTGAGGCCCTGCTAGCGCTGCCGCGGCCCATCTTCGTTGAAACCATCCTTGAGGCCCTGCTGGCGCTGCCGCGGCTCATCTTCGTTGAAACCATCCTTGAGGCCCTGCTGGCGCTGCCGCGGCCCATCTTCGTTGAAACCATCCTTGAGGCCCTGCTGGCGTTGCCGCGGCCCATCTTCGTTGAAACAATCTTTGGAGCCCTGCTGGCACTGCCGCGGCCCAACCCTGAGGAACCCCCCAGCTCGAGGATTGAGAGCTGAGCGTAGGGTATCCCCATACCAGGCTGGTACCAAGACTGTCCTGCTACCCCCTTCCCTCAGTGACTATATATATATACCTGTACCGCTACGATAACCTGCCTTAAAGTATTGATTAACCTATCTTTGTGTGGTGTCCATCTGTAGGGGGGGTGATTGCTCATCTGTACGATCCTAGGGGAGGAACCTCGCCAGGAGGCCTCTCGACTTCGCTCGGCCAATTCTAAGATCCCCTTTCCAACATTGGTGGCAGGCGGTGCGATCTGAGCCGACGCAGGTCGTACAGAGAGTAACTCGCCCCACTACGAACAGAAGCACACGAAGACCATGACTTCCAAGGAAACCGGACCGACCTCAGAGTTCCAGATGGAACGATTGGAAGACTATAGCCACAAAGAATTGAAGCAATTCTGCAAAGACTTGGGTATCGCTACCACGGGACTAAGCACCAAAGACCATCTCAAGCAGGCTCTGCAGACCTGGGTGGAGACAGGAGCGACGCCACCCCAAAACGAAGGCATCACGATCCCCGATCTGCACCCAGAGAACATCACAACCCCAGCGGAGGAGAGAAACACGGGCCTCTCCCACGAGGACCCCCGAGAACGAGAAAGGAGCCGGCTCCACGAATTGGAACTGGCTAGACTCCGCTTAGATGGAGAACTACAATTGGCCGAAAAAAAGATAGCCCTTGAGCAACTACGGCTACAGGGAGACCTGGAAGAGAAAAGAAGGCAAAGGGATTTAGAGGAAAAGAAGCTCGCGTACGAGCATGAGCGCGGTTTGAAAGAACTGGAGATTAAGGCGAAAAACGGGGACACCGGCGTCTCCGGGAGCCGGAGCACCCCCCCTTCTACCGACGCAAAGGTCCACATCCCCAAAGATGTCGTCCGAGAGTACTATAAAAACGACGACATCCAGCAATGGTTTAAGGCCTACGAGGTAGCCATGACCTCACACCGAGTACCACAAAAAGACTGGGGTGCCGGGTTGTGGGGGAGGTTCGTCAATGAAGGGAGAGACGCCCTGCTACAGCTCCCCGACGCCAAGATGACCTCATATGAACACATGAAAGCCGCCCTCCTCACTCGATATGGGCTCACCCCCGAGATGTACCGGCAGCGATTCCGAGACTGCAAGAGGATACCCGGTACCACCTGGGTGGAATATGTGAACTTCTATAGTAGAGCCTTAAAGGGGTGCATCAAAGGCAGCCAAGTCACCACCTACGAGCAGTTGTTCAACCTCATTGTATGGGAACACCTCTCCAACAACTGTTTCGTCGAACTCAGGCAGCATCTCCTCGACAGCAAACTGACCGAGCCACGTAAACTCGCCATCGAAGCCGATCGATGGGAGAGCACCCGGGTCCCCCGGAACTGGATGGGAGACCAAGGCCGAGCTCACCAGCGATCCCACCATCAGCGAGGCGGAGGAGGAGGAGGAGGCCAGGGCCGGGGCAGGGACACCGCCGCGGTGCCCCCCAACAACACTTCCCCTCCCCTGGCCGGAAGGGGAGTCCCCCAAGCACGGCCGGGGCCCCGCTCGAACCTTATCTGCCACAAATGCCAGCGACCCGGTCATTACGCCAATGACCCCAACTGTCCCAGAAACCAGCCATCCAACCCCACAGGTCCGCAAAACCGCCAGATCGCCGCTGCCTCCCTGGGAGAGGAGCAGGGCGAAGAAGAAGACTACGACCAAGACCAGACCGAGTGGGAGCCCGCAGCCATGTCCCTGGTTTGTCTGGGCGAAAGAGACATGGTCCCCCGGGCCCCAATCCCGGCCAACACTCAGAAGTACAGCCAGTTGGTCACCATTAATGGACACCGGGCCGAAGCCCTCCATGACACAGGAGCCAGCGTGACGGCCGTCCGTTGCCACCTGGTGACCCCAGATCAAATCTTGCCCAATGTACTGTGCCCAGTACGGTCCGCAGATAATTCCGAGAGCCTGTGCCAAATGGCCCTCGTCCCCTTTGAATGGGGGGGAGTATCGGGCATGCTGAATGTGACTGTCCGAGACGATGCCCCCGTAGACTGCCTCCTCGGGAACGACCTTGAGAGCTCCCCCTGGGCTGACGTCGAGCGGAGGGAGCATCTGGGGATGCTAGGCCTCCCTGAATGGGTCTGTGCGACAACCCGATCCATGGCCGCCCGAGCCATCACCTCAACCGAAGAACCTGAATGGCCCGAGCCTCCACCACCCGTCGCATCTGAAGACACCGACCCTGAACCCGGTCCACCGGGGCCCAACTATGAAGAAATTGCCACGCTCAGCGACCTCCAGGAACTGGCCCAAGTGCGCCAAGAAGGCGGCCCTACTCGAGAACAGTTCCGTCAAGAGGAAAAAACGTGTCCCTCCCTCGAGGGGATCCGCCAGCAAGCCGCCGCCCAGAGCACAGGGGATGCCTCGGGGGCCCACTGGGTATATTGGGACAATGAGCTCCTCTACAGCGAGCAGAAGATCGCCGAGCTAGGGGCCAGCCGGGTATTGGTGGTCCCCCTCCGTTTCAGAGACTTCCTCCTGAACCTGGCACATGATGTGCCCCTCGCCGGGCACCTGGGGCAGGACAAGACATACAGCTGCCTAGTGACCCACTTCTACTGGCCCAAGATGAGGAATGATGTGATCAATCAGTGCCAGACTTGCCCCACCTGCCAAGCCAGCGGGAAGAGCGGCGGAAAATTAAAGGTCCCCCTGCAACCTTTCCCAGTCGTCAACACTCCCTTTGAGCGGGTGGGGATCGACATCGTGGGGTCCCTGGAGCCCCGAACATCCCAAGGTCACCGTTTCATCCTCGTCCTGGTGGACCATGCCACCCGTTATCCAGAAGCTATCTCCCTCTGGACCGTAACGGCTCCCGTGGTGGGCCGGGCACTGATGGGGATCTTCTCCCGGGTGGGCTTCCCCCGAGAAGTCATCAGTGATCGGGGTACGAACTTTATTTCCCGCTACATGAAGTCCCTGTGGCAGCAATGCGGGGTCACGTACAAGTTCACGACCCCCTATCACCCCCAAGGGAACGGGCTGGTGGAACGTTTCAATCGCACCCTCAAGGGGATGATCATGGGCCTGGAAGAGCCCTTACGACGCCAATGGGACGTGTTGCTGCCCTGCCTCCTCTTCGCCTATCGGGAGGTCCCCCAGAAGTCCCTGGGATTCAGCCCCTTCGAACTATTGTTCGGGCACCCCGTCCGGGGTCCCCTAAGCCTGGTCAAAGAAGGTTGGGAGGTGACCGCCCCAGATGCTCCCCCCGACGTATACCGGTACCTCCTGACTCTCCGGAACCAGGCTCGGCGATTCCGGGAACTTGCCAAGGCCAACCTCGAAGCCAGTCAAGAAGACATGAAACGTTGGTATGATCAAAACGCCTCTTCTATTTAGTTCGAGCCGGGCCAACAGGTCTGGGTCATGTCCCCGGTCGAACCATGTGCCCTCCAGGACAAGTGGACCGGGCCCTTCAAGGTGGTGGAACGCAAGAGCCCAGTCACCTACCTAGTGGACATGGAGTCCCCTAGGAACCCCCTCCGGGTACTCCACACCAACAGGCTCAAACCCCACTTCGTCCGATCAGAACTTAGCCTCCTAATGGCTACCGACAGTGGGGCTGAAGATGACTCAGAGCCCCTGCCAGACCTCCTGAACGCCCTCGAAAAAGATGGCTCCGTGGAAGGAGTCAACCTCTCCTCCACCCTGACCCCAGAACAACGTTGAGACTGCCAAAAGCTATTGGGACAATTTGCCGATTTATTTTCTCTTACCCTCGGGATCACCCTGTGGTGCGTCCACGATGTCGACACCGGGGATAGCCCGCCTGTGCGACACCGGGCCTACCAAGTTCCTGATCGAGTGCGGACATGCATTCAGTCAGAAGTGTCCAAAATGCTGGCTCTGGGGGTGGTCGAGCCCTCCGACAGTCCATGGGCCAGTCCTGTTGTCCTGGTCCCCAAGGCCGCCGCCCCTGGCGCCGCCCCCGAACTCAGGTTTTGTGTGGACTACCGGGGTCTGAACGCCGTCACCTGGACCGACGCGCACCCCATCCTCCGGGCCTATGAACTGATCGACCGCCTGGGAGCGGCCCGTTACTTGAGCACCTTCGATCTGACCTCGGGCTACTGGCAGATCGGACTCACACCAGGCGCCCAGGAGCGATCCGCTTTCTCCACCCCCGATGGCCACTACCACTTCAGGGTGATGCCCTTCGGAATGAAAAACGCCCCCGCCACGTTCCAGAGACTGGTGAATAAGGTGCTGGCGGGGCTCGAAGAGTTCAGCGCCGCCTACCTGGACGATATCGCGGTGTACAGCCTCCACTGGGCTGAGCACCTCCAACACCTCCGGGAGGTCTTGGCAGCCCTCCGCCGGGCCGGATTAACCCTCAAAGCCAGCAAATGCCAGATCGGCCAAGGTTCCGTGACCTGCCTGGGACATCAAGTGGGAAGCGGCCAGGTGGCCCCCCTCCAACCCAAGATCAACGCCATCATGGCCTGGGAGCCCCCGATCACCCATACAGAGGTCCGAGCCTTCCTGGGGCTCACTGGGTATTACCAGCGCTTCATAAAAGACTATGGCAGTATTGTGGGCCCCCTCATGGAAATCACTTCCAAAAGACAGCCACAGAAGGTGCACTGGACACCCGAGTGGCAGACCACCTTTGAGACCCTAAAGACAGCGATGTGCACCGCCCCCGTGCTCCAGGCCCCCGATTACAGCCGGGAGTTCATAGTTCAAACGGATGCCTCCGATCGCGGTGTCGGGCGGTTCTCCGCCGAGGGAATTGATCAGCCCGTGGCCTTCATTAGCCGATGACTGCTGGCCCGAGAACAGCACTGGAGCACCATTGAGCGGGAGGCCTTCACCGTGGTGTGGGCCCTCAAGAAGCTCCGACCCTATCTCTTCGGTACCCACTTCCGGGTCCAAACGGACCACCGACCTCTGCGGTGGCTGATGCAGATGCGAGGGGAGAATCCGAAGTTGCTGAGTTGGTCCATCTCCCTGCAGCTTCACTGTGGAGCATCGCCCAGGCAACGACCGCGCCAACGCAGATGGCCTGTCCCGCTTCTTCCGCCTCGGCGAGGAGAATACCCAAGAGGATGGGTGACTCTCCCTGCCTTCAGCTGGGGGGACGTGTGTTGGACCCGGCCTCGTGGCGTGGTCCCACTCCTCCTGCATGGCGGGCCCTGGACTACCTCGACCCCTGTCCTCCAGCCGAGGGCGGCACCATCCACCCTACACGAGAGCCGCCCCTCCGGGCAACCACCGGCTCTCCCCCTCTGGAACTCAGCAACCCCTCCTCGCCACGCTCACTGGTCCGAACCCTATCCCGGACCACCATCTCAAACCCCGACTCCATCTTGGATCCTCCATGACCAGGCCCCGTGGCCTCGGCCCGACCCCGGCCACAGACCCAGCGAAGCCCCGACATCGAGGCACCACGATCTGACCAGGTGGTAAAGAGGCCACTTGACGGATCAATGAGGGGAAGAGTTTCGATGGACTTCCAACCGTCCCCCGGCGCCTGGTTTCGATCGCCTCCTGCCTCCCTGGGCGCTGGCTCCACCCCCCCCCCCGCTGGGTGTCTGGACACGCTCATCCCGGCCCCTCCGACCCCCAGGTGCGAGGGTCCGGACATCAAAGGACGACAGACCTATATCTGGGGCAGCTCTGGAGCAGGTCGCCAGTTGTATCCTGGAGTCGAGAGACACAGAGACGAACTCATCCGCGTGGAACCCGTAACCACCTTCGGAGCCCTGCTGGCGCTGCCGCGGCCCATCTTCATTGAAACCATCCTTGAGGCCCTGCTGGCGCTGCCGCGGCCCATCTTCGTTGAAACCATCCTTGAGGCCCTGCTGGCGCTGCCGCGGCCCATCTTCGTTGAAACCATCCTTGAGGCCCTGCTGGCGCGTCTCATCTTCGTTGAAACCATCCTTGAGGCCCTGCTGGCGCGGCCGCGGACCATCTTCGTTGAAACCATCCTTGAGGCCCTGCTGGCGCTGCCGCGGCCCATCTTCGTTGAAACCATCTTTGGAGCCCTGCTGGCGCTGCAGCGGCCCAACCCTGAGGAACCCCCCAGCTTGAGGATTGAGAGCTGAGCGTAGGGTATCCCCGTACCAGGCTGGTACCAAGACTGTCCCGCTACCCCCTTCCCTCAGTGACTAAACCCGAAAGGATCCCTGGATCCAGTTATACCTGTACCGCTACGATAACCTGCCTTAAAGTATTGATAAAAACGTTGAGAACCTATCTTTGTGTCGTGTCCATCTGTAGTGGGGGTGATTGCTCATCTGTACGATCCTAGGGGAGGAACCTCGCCAGGAGGCCTCTCGACTTCGCTCGGACAATTCTAAGATCCCCTTTCCAACAGGCACCCTCTATGAGGGATGCCCTGGTTCAATCTGGTCCAGAGGTTGGGGCCACCAAATTGTCCTGAAGCATTCCGAGATAATTTTAAAGAAATGTGAAGTGTGAAGGCATGCTATGAATCAGAGCCGGACGGCAGAATGGTTGTCGAGTGATCTCGGAAAGCTTCAGGGCAATTTGGTGGACTATACTTACACACGGCAGCCTGGCTGTAGGAAGGGGGAGGCTCTAGTTGGCGCAGTGCAACACTAGCGACAAGCAGGGACTCTCTCTTCCTCGTCAGGGCTGAGGGTTACCTTCCAGACAACCTCTGCTTACCCTCTAGGTAGTGTGGCTTAAGCAGTCGTAGGCTAATCTTTGGGGCACATAGGGTTAAACACTTGCAATATTACACCGTCACAACCAACCCACCACACAATGAGACCAGACTGTATTCTGTAAAAATATATATCTTTATATAGATTTTAAGCAGGCTTGTGAATACAGTTAGCGAACTTTCAAATAGCGGTTCCAAGTTACTTAGTTCAGGTTGCCACAGTTCTTTCTGGCAAAAGAGTTCTTTAGGGCCTTCTGGCCAGGTCAACAAAGTTCTTGTAGAGCGGGCGGCTTCCAGGGGAGCTGTCCCACGTCGCGTTGCCTTCCCGGGGTCGCTGTTCGTTGCGGCTCTCAGCCGAGCAGGTCACGGGTCATCCGGGGCAGCGGTGTTCTGTGGCGGCAGGGTCCTTTCCTCGTCGTCCGCTCCGACCCTGGAGGCAGCGGCTGCGTAGTGGCGGCAAGTGGCAGTACGGTCCCCAAGTGCAGGACGTACCCAGCCAAGTGCCGGTGCAGCTGTGTGCTCACAGCTGAGCTGTCGGGCAAGATACCGACCCAGTGGACTCTCGCAGGGCAACTGTCCGTCTTTGCAAGTGGATTGGCTGCTCGTGGCGCAGTCAACTCGAGAGCTCGGACCGGACGGGTCCTCCTTCGCTTTGCTCTCGGGCTCCCGATGCAGTTGCGGTCACGGTGTTCGGACCAGCGGCGGCTGGACCTCACTTTGCTTTCGCTGTTGCTTGGGGCCCCGGTCACGGTGGTCAGGTGGATGTCGTTGCCTTGGAGGAGATTCCTCCGTCGGTACTGCAGCGATAGGCAGCACACGCAGTCGCTTTCTTCAGGATGTAGCGCCCACTGGTCCTGGGGCGCTGGTCAGGGGGCAAGTTCACAGCAAGCCCTTGGAGATCGTTTCAGCAGAGTTTGGCACAAAGTCTTGTCAAGTAAATGTCTTCTCGCAGTCTTTCCTCTTTCCTCTCCTTCGGCAGCAAGGCACCAGACACAGGCAAGAGACAGCACTCTTCCTTGTCCTTCACGGTCCTTCTCGTCGGGCAGAGTTCCTTCTGTAGCCCAAACAGGATCTAATTTTTCAAGGAGCAGGGCTCCTTCTTTTATACGGTATTCCTTTTGTTCTCCCAGGCCAGGGGGGCCTTTGCATAGCCACTTTCAGTCCTTGAGTATTCCGGTGGGGGTACTCCGGCTTCTGCTTTCAGTGTGAGGGGCAGGCACATCAGACGCCCCACAGGAGGTGGAGCCAGCATTGTGCGGACAGGGGCCGCCAGAGTACCTTGTTGATGGGGCTTCGCCCTTCCTGGGCCAGGTGTCGGCTGAGTCATCAGTCGCTCCCCAGGGGGGTGGAGCCAGCATTGTGGTGGCAGAGCACAGCAAGATCCAGAGTCAAGAGCCACTCCTACCTCCCCCTAAGGTGTAATCTGCGCATTCTCCACCTGTCATCCCCCAGCCCTGTCACTCACACGTCCCAGACAGTCAGGTACACATACCAGCAGAGGCGGGCTGAAATGGTTAGGCAAGCAAACGCTGACTGTCTAAAAGTAGCGTTTGCAAACACGGGATACTAAAATAAACTTGACTACAAGAAATATTTTATCATCCTGAGTTCAGGCATACTAAACACTACGCGCTACCATGCTCCTTGAGCCTGCTGGGATTATAGGGTGTAATAATTCCAGCAGCTCAGTCTGGCCTAATGGGGCAGGTAGCCTTCAATAGTGAAATACGGTTTTGGTTGTAAGTCACTACTAGGACATGCCACACACATCAGGGCTTGTCCTACCTTACACCTACAACGCACCCTGCCCGCAGGCCTACCATAGGGGTGACTAATATGTAGTCAAGGGAAGGTTCGGGGGCTGGCAAGTGGGTGTACTTGCCCAGCTAGCGTGACAGTACGAGACCGCACGCGGGTTCTGCGGTCGCAGTTCCCAGACACATCTTTACGGCTGCTTCGGTGGGTGGCGCAACCAGCGCTGCAGGCCCACCAGCAGTATTGGCATCTACAAGCCCCGGCACTCCTAGTGCACTTTACTAAGGACTAACAGTAAATCAAATGAACCAATCATGGATACCAATCGCATGTACAATTTACAGTAGGGAGCACTTGCACTGCGGCACGGGTCAGCCGTGGCGCAGTGCCCTGAGTATCGGAAAACCAGCAAAACATCGGAGGCACATCAGCAAAAAGTGGAAGGGAAACTCACGCCAAGGTGCCAGGTCTAACATGTGTCCCCTCCAGCTGAAATGTGGGGGGAACTACCCTTCCCCAGGGAGTTCCACATCACTAAGGCGGAAAAATCTGGACAGACCATCAGCGTTGGCGTGATCGGTGCCAGGGCGGTGTTCCACCGTAAAGTCCATACTCTGTAGAGAAATGGACCACCTCAACAGTTTCGGGTTCTCACCCCTCATTTGCATCAACCATCTGAGGGGCCTGTGGTCCGTCTGAACTCGGAAGTGAGACCCAAACAAGTAGGGTCTTAGCTTCTTCAGCGCCCAGACCACAGCAAATGCTTCACGCTCTATTGCACTCCACCTACTTTCCCGTGGAAGTAACCTCCTACTTATGAAGGCTACGGGTTGGTCAAAGCGCTCCTCAGTCATCTGTGAAAGAACGGCCCCTACACCATGCTCTGAAGCGTCTGTTTGCACTATGAATTCCTTGGAGAAATCAGGAGCCAGGAGCACGGGTGCCGTGCACATGGCAGTCTTCAGGGTGTCAAAAGCCTTCTGACAGGTGTCAGTCCAAATCACATTCCTGGGCTGCTTCTTCGAAGTCAGCTCTGTCAAGGGGGTCACGATCGTGCCATAGCCCTTGACAAACCTCCTGTAATACCCAGTGAGCCCCAGGAAGGCTCTCACTGCAGTCTGGGTCTTGGGGGGTTCCCAAGCCAGGATGGTCTCAATTTTGGGTTGCAAGGGTGCTACCTTGCCACTCCCAACTTGATGTCCCAAGTACACCACTGAACCCTGCCCAATCTGGCACTTGCTTGCCTTGATTGTGAGGCCTGCTCTGCGCAGGGCCATCAACACTTCCCAGAGGTGTCGCAGGTGTTCTGGCCAGGTGCCACTGAACACCGCAATGTCATCCAGGTAGGCGGCACTGAACTCGTCCAGCCCAGCCAACACCTGGTTGACCAATCTCTGAAAGGTGGCAGGGGCATTCTTCATCCCAAATGGCATAACCCGGAACTGGAAATGCCCATCTGGTGTCGAGAATGCCGACCTCTCCTTTGCCCCATCGGTCAAGGCGATCTGCCAGTACCCAGACGTCAAATCAAACGTACTGAGGAACCGAGCAGCCCCTAGCCGATCAATGAGCTCATCAGCTCTGGGGATGGGGTGCGCGTCAGTCTTCGTGACTGAATTGAGTCCTCTGTAGTCCACACAGAACCGGAGTTCGGGTGTGGCTCCCGGCGCAGCAGCCTTTGGGACCAAGACCACGGGGCTGGACCAAGGACTGCTGGAAGACTCAACCACCCCCAGGGCAAGCATCTTGGAGACCTCCTCCTTGATGCAGGCCCGGACCCTGTCAGTCACCCTGTAAGCCTTATGCTTCACAGGTAAGCTGTCTCCGGTGTCCACATCATGGACGCACCAATCTGTGACACTCGGAACCAGGGAGAACAGATCGGGAAACTGCCCCAGCAACTGGCGGCAGTCTTCCTGTTGTTCGGGGGTCAGGGTGGGTGAGAGGTTAACTCCATCCACTGACCCGTCTTTCTCACAGGCCACTAAGAGGTCAGGAAGAGGCTCCGACTCCTCCTCCATTCCGTCATCAGTTGCCAACAACATGCCCACTTCGGACCTTCGTAAGTGGGGCTTGAGGCGGTTGACATGTAGGACCCGCAAAGGGTTCCTGGGCGTCTTCATGTCCACCAAGTATGTCACGGGGCTCTTGCGCTCCACAACCTCGAATGGGCCTGTCCACTTATCTTGAAGGGCACAGGGCTCCACTGGGGCCAGGACATACACCTCTTGTCCAGGCTGAAGCTCGACCAGAGTGGCATTCTGGTCGTACCACCGCTTCATCTCCTCCTGGCTCGCTTCCAGATTTGCCTCGGCAAGTTGTCTGAAGCGGCTGGTTTGGTTTCTGAAGGCCAGCATGTAGGTATATACATTCTGGGGAGGTTTCCTGGGAGATTGCTCCCAGCCTTCCTTTACCAAACTCAGCGGTCCTCTCACGGGGTGACCGTACAGCAGCTCAAAGGGGCTGAACCCTAGGGACTTCTGTGGTACCTCGCGATATGCAAAGAGCAGGCATGGTAAGAGGACGTCCCACTTATGTCTCATTGGACCTTCTAGGCCCATGATCATGCCTTTCAGGGTTCGGTTGAATCTTTCAACCAACCCGTTACCTTGGGGATGGTAAGGTGTGGTGAATTTGTACGTTACGCCACACTCTTGCCAAAGGGACTTCATATACTTGGATATGAAGTTGGTCCCCCTGTCGCTCACCACCTCTAGAGGGAATCCTACTCGTGAGAAAATTCCCATCAGTGCACGTCCCACCACGGGGGCCGTCACTGTCCTCAGAGGGATGGCTTCAGGGTACCGGGTGGCATGATCCACCAAGACCAGGATGAACCTGTTGCCCATGGCTGTCTTGGGGTCCAGAGGCCCAACGATGTCAATACCCACTCGCTGGAATGGCGTACCAACCACAGGGAAGGGTTGGAGGGGAGCCTTGTTCTTCCCTCCGGTCTTCCCACTTGCCTGGCAAGTCGGACAAGTTCTACAATGAGCGTCTGAGCTCTTGTGCATTTGGGGCCAGTAAAAGTGGGTGACAAGCCTGTCATAGGTCTTGTCCATCCCCAAATGTCCTGCTAAAGGCACATCATGAGCCAGACCCAGTAGGAAGGCTCTGAACTTCTGGGGTACCACCAGCACACGGGCTGACCCAGGTTCAGCAGCCTTAGGCTCTGAATACAGGAGGTCGTTCTCCCAGTACACGTAATGTGTTTTGGCCTGAACACCATTGGCCTGGTCTGCAGCCTGCTGCCGCATACCCACGAGAGACGGGCATTCTTTCTGCTCCTTGCAGAATTCCTCCCTGGAGGGTCCTCCTTCTTGCTGCCAATGGGTCAGCTCAGGCAGGTCCCCCAGTTCGGCGATCTGTTCCCCTGTAGGCTCCAGGGCATCCCCCTCAAGGTCTGCTTCCTCCTGGACCGTGGGAACTTCAGGGGCCGGTTTCCCGCGCCCCCTGCGCCTTCTCCCTAAGGCCGGTTCCTGGGCCTCTCCTTCAGGCCCCAGGACCTCTTGATCACCCCTACTGGCTGCCATCGACCGGGTGGTCACGCACGCCCAGTCAGGCAGACCCACCATCCGCAGGTGAGTCGTTTTCTCCACCTTTTCCCAAGGGGAGTGCTCCAAGTCATTCCCTAGCAAACAGTCAACAGGCATGGTTTTTCTTACACAGACCTGCAGAGTACCAGAGACCCCCCCCCCACTCGAAGGGGACTTGAGCCATCGGACACTGACTCTCAGAATTATCAGCGTTGATAACCCTACAGTAGGCATGGGGTACAACCTGCTCTTGAGACACCAGGTGCTGCCTCACTGTAGTCACACTGGCTCCTGTGTCTCGAAGAGCCTCAGCTTCCTTGCCATTGATGATCACCACCTGCCCATATTTCTTAGTGTTAGAGGGCAGGTAGTTCGTAGGGATCATCTCACTGTCTCCTAGCGAGACCAGGGTCGTGTGAACGGGATCTCCACCCCCCGGGACCATCACTTCTTCTCCTAAGTGAACACTAGTCACTTGACGGGGCGGAGCACCAGTGGGTGCGGGTTTTCCAAACAGGCGACACTTGGGGTCACTGGATATGTGTCCAGGCTCGCCACATTTGTAGCAATTGAAGGGCCCCTTTGGAACAGGCTTACCTGTCGGGCCCCATTCTGCTTTGGGGGTGGGGGGAGGCTGAGAACCTTGCTGCTGGTTCCCCTGGGAACTACTTTGGGGGCCTTTTTGGAACCCTTTCTGTTTTCCCCCCTTGTCCCCCCCACTCTTCTGCTGGGGACCCTGCCCACTCTTGGCGGAGTCTCCCACCGGACCCTTGTGGACCCTGGTGCTAAGCCAGCGGTCCGCCTCCTCAGCAAGCTTCCTCGGGTTGGACAGCTTGCTATCGATCAGGTGTTGGCGTAACTCAGGAAAACAGTGATCAGACAAGTGCTCCCATGCAATTAAATCAAAGAGACCTTGAAAATCATTCACTTTGCTACCCTTCACCCAACCATCCAGTGCTCTGCAAAAATAAGTCACATACTCCACATACGTATTCCCAGGCCGCTTAGTACATCCCCTAAACTTCTGTCTATACATTTCAGGGGTAAGCCCGTACCTGCTCATTAAAGCTTCTTTCATGTGGGAATAGGATCTCTGATTCTCAACGGGCAAATCTAGCAAGGTATCTCGCCCTTCGCTAAGGAACCTTCCCCACAACCCCGCTCCCCAATCCTTGTCAGGGACCCGGTGGGAGGACATGGCTACCTCGTATGCCCTAAACCACTGTCCTATGTCATCCCCCTTAAAGAACTCTTTAACTACGTCCTTCGGGATGTGCACTCTTGACTCTACCTGCACTGGCGATGTGCTGCCACCAGAGGGAGGACGATCCAAGCCTCTTTCTTTCAGGCTTATCTCCCTCATTTTCACTTCGTAATCCATTTGGTGCTTTCGCTCTTCCAGCGCCATTCTTTTTGTTTCAAGCTCCAGTTGGATTTTTAATTCTGCCAGCTTTCTTTCGTGATTCCTTGTTTCTTTCCTGTCTGCCAGCTCCTCTGGCGACAGGCCTTTACCAAAGCTGTGCACGCTGTCTTGCCTTTCGAGATCCACCAGATCCATAGGTGCATTCTGCTCTTCAGTAGCATCTTGCTCCGCGAGGGCATCTTGATCCTCCGGGGCCTTTCTGGACTCTATCCAGGCTTTCAGGGCCTTGTAGAGCTCTGGCTTGTTCTTGCAACCAACGTGCGGAACCTTGAGTTTCTTGCAAAAAAACTTCAGTTCAGCTCTGGTGTATTTATCCAGCTTCGCGGCGTCCCACTCCACCTCCAACACCTCAGAGGTCGTGGATTCCGCTCCATCCAGGCTCTTCGTGCCCGGCATGGCTCTTACACTCGGAATCTTCTTTCGGCAAGATTTCAAAAGCAAAGTCTGTGGCTAAGTAACTGGACTGTAATCACTGTGCAATGGTCAGAAGTTAAGGTATAGATACTGCAAGTGTAAATTCGAAAATCCTCACCGCTGCGTCCAATGTAGGAAGGGGGAGGCTCTAGTTGGCGCAGTGCAACACTAGCGACAAGCAGGGACTCTCTCTTCCTCGTCAGGGCTGAGGGTTACCTTCCAGACAACCTCTGCTTACCCTCTAGGTAGTGTGGCTTAAGCAGTTGTAGGCTAATCTTTGGGGCACATAGGGTTAAACACTTGCAATATTACACCGTCACAACCAACCCACCACAGAATGAGACCAGACTGTATTCTGTAAAAATATATATCTTTATATAGATTTTAAGCAGGCTTGTGAATACAGTTAGCGAACTTTCAAATAGCGGTTCCAAGTTACTTAGTTCAGGTTGCCACAGTTCTTTCTGGCAATAAGAGTTCTTTAGGGCCTTCTGGCCAGGTCAACAAAGTTCTTGTAGAGCGGGCGGCTTCCAAGGGAGCTGTCCCACGTCGCGTTGCCTTCCCGGGGTCGCTGTTCGTTGCGGCTCTCAGCCGAGCAGGTCACGGGTCATCCGGGGCAGCGGTGTTCTGTGGCGGCAGGGTCCTTTCCTCGTCGTCCGCTCCGACCCTGGAGGCGGCGGCTGCGTAGTGGCGGCAAGTGGCAGTACGGTCCCCAAGTGCAGGACGTACCCAGCCAAGTGCCGGTGCAGCTGTGTGCTCACAGCTGAGCTGTCGGGCAAGATACCGACCCAGTGGACTCTCGCAGGGCAACTGTCCGTCTTTGCAAGTGGATTGGCTGCTCGTGGCGCAGTCAACTCGAGAGCTCGGACCGGACGGGTCCTCCTTCGCTTTGCTCTCGGGCTCCCGATGCAGTTGCGGTCACGGTGTTTGGACCAGCGGCGGCTGGACCTCACTTTGCTTTCGCTGTTGCTTGGGGCCCCGGTCACGGTGGTCAGGTGGATGTCGTTGCCTTGGAGGAGATTCCTCCGTCGGTACTGCAGCGATAGGCAGCACACGCATTCGCTTTCTTCAGGATGTAGCGCCCACTGGTCCTGGGGCGCTGGTCAGGGGGCAAGTTCACAGCAAGCCCTTGGAGATCGTTTCAGCAGAGTTTGGCACAAAGTCTTGTCAAGTAAAAGTCTTCTCGCAGTCTTTCCTCTTTCCTCTCCTTCGGCAGCAAGGCACCAGACACAGGCAAGAGACAGCACTCTTCCTTGTCCTTCACGGTCCTTCTCGTCGGGCAGAGTTCCTTCTGTAGCCCAAACAGGATCTAATTTTTCAAGGAGCAGGGCTCCTTCTTTTATACGGTATTCCTTTTGTTCTCCCAGGCCAGGGGGGCCTTTGCATAGCCACTTTCAGTCCTTGAGTATTCCGGTGGGGGTACTCCGGCTTCTGCTTTCAGTGTGAGGGGCAGGCGCATCAGACGCCCCACAGGAGGTGGAGCCAGCATTGTGCGGACAGGGGCCGCCAGAGTACCTTGTTGATGGGGCTTCGCCCTTCCTGGGCCAGGTGTCGGCTGAGTCATCAGTCGCTCCCCAGAGGGGTGGAGCCAGCATTGTGGTGGCAGAGCACAGCAAGATCCAGAGTCAAGAGCCACTCCTACCTCCCCCTAAGGTGTAATCTGCGCATTCTCCACCTGTCATCCCCCAGCCCTGTCACTCACACGTCCCAGACAGTCAGATACACATACCAGCAGAGGCGGGCTGAAATGGTTAGGCAAGCAAACGCTGACTGTCTAAAAGTAGCGTTTGCAAACACAGGATACTAAAATAAACTTGACTACAAGAAATATTTTATCATCCTGAGTTCAGGCTTACTAAACACTACGCGCTACCATGCTCCTTGAGCCTGCTGGGATTATAGGGTGTAATAATTCCAGCAGCTCAGTCTGGCCTAATGGGGCAGGTAGCCTTCAATAGTGAAATACGGTTTTGGTTGTAAGTCACTACTAGGACATGCCACACACATCAGGGCTTGTCCTACCTTACACCTACAACGCACCCTGCCCGCAGGCCTACCATAGGGGTGACTAATATGTAGTCAAGGGAAGGTTCGGGGGCTGGCAAGTGGGTGCACTTGCCCAGCTAGCGTGACAGTACGAGACCGCACGCGGGTTCTGCGGTCGCAGTTCCCAGACACATCTTTACGGCTGCTTCGGTGGGTGGCGCAACCAGCGCTGCAGGCTCACCAGCAGTATTGGCATCTACAAGCCCCGGCACTCCTAGTGCACTTTACTAAGGACTAACAGTAAATCCAATGAACCAATCATGGATACCAATCGCATGTACAATTTACAGTAGGGAGCACTTGCACTGCGGCACGGGTCAGCCGTGGCGCAGTGCCCTGAGTATCGGAAAACCAGCAAAACATCGGAGGCACATCAGCAAAAAGTGGAAGGGAAACTCACGCCAAGGTGCCAGGTCTAACACTGGCCGTGCCGAGAAGCACCATCGCATGCATGTATTCTGGGTGATGTAGTGTTCTGATGGTTCCTGCTGGCAGGCTGCCTCCAAATAAAGTGGGCTTTATATTAATCTTCGTGTGGATCGAATTCGATGGGGTTCCTGTATGTGATGGTATGAATAGCGGCCTTTGCTGGTCGCGAAAAGAGCCCACCGCTGTTAGCGGATCCACGGCGATGCCGTCACCTGTGGAACAAGGAGAACTGGTTCCCTTGCAGGGGAGAAGCCGGTTTACAAGCTCCAGTTGGCAGCACGTAAAGCGGGGCATTTTAAAGGCAGTAATATTAAGACTGTGCAAGGTGTGCACACTGGTGAAAATACAGAAGAACACTACATCACCCAGAATACCTTGCAAGAGGCCACGCCTAATGGGCAGGTGATGCAAATATCGAGTGTTCTGCATTAGCGCCTACAACCGTCTTTGCCAAAGCACGCCACTGAAGAAAGGAGTTTTCCTGAAACGCGTCTGGCGTTCACTTCTTTTTTTTTTTGTTTTTTGTTTGGGTAAGACTTTATTTAAATTTGCCATCATTACAGTACTTGTACAGCATAAGGAAACGTTTCGTATTCAACCTCATTTCTATACTAGTACACAGCTATTCAGCCGACAACCTTCCGGTCCGGCAGCAAACGTTTGGCATAATACAAAAGGCATTCAGGATACATTGACAGAGTATGTGTCGTCTTGCTTTTTTGTTTTTTATAACTGAAACCAAAATTTTGACTCTTGCAGAATATATAGTCACAGTTAAGCATCACAGTTATCCCCCTTGTTACTTGCCGGTTCCAGGTTCCCAGGCTACTACCCCTCCCCCTCCGAACGCCAGACTAAGTGGTATCCCCACTACCCGATCCCTACCCTCCTCTGTTCGTCTACACACTCCCCATTGTCTCATTCATCCAGCTCTCCGTCATCGTCTGAGCTGTCGTCCTCTTCCTCCGGAAGCGGTTCGCACAGATCCCCCCTGTACCTATTCCATGCCTCCCAGACCTTGTTCCATTTTGCGAGGGTTGGCTCTCATTTTGTACACTGCACGTTCGGTCATCATAAGTCTATCCATCGTCCTACACCACAGTGCTAGTGTAGGCGTTTCCGCCACTCCCCACCTCTGTGCAATGTTGAGTTTGGCCACCATAGTCCCAATAGTGACCCATTGCTGTTTCCGGTGCGTCAGGTCAGTTCCATCCCATAAATTCAATAGGCATACACGCTGATCTGGTGTTAAGGAAGTGTCAAGGGTTTGGGAAATGGTGCGCATGATTTGCCGCCAATAGCTCAAGATGGCCGGGCATTCCCAAAGCGTGTGCAGCAGTGTCCCCTCCTCCCCGCACCCTCTAAGACAATACGGGGTTTCCGCCCTGTGCATTTTGTGCAGAGAGGTCCTGGTGTAGTATACTCTATGCAGTATTTTGAGTTGTATTAGCCTGAACTGGGCTGAAACACCCGCCTCCCGTGGTGATGCCAGTGCAGCATTCCAGTCTGTCTCATCCATGGTACCTAACTCAGTTTACCACTTCTCTTTTAGCCGTTGCAAGGGATCCGGGAGATTGTTCAGCAATTTGCGGTATGTGAGTGAGGTGGCACGTGTTTGCATGAAGTCTGTGAGAAGTCGGTCCTCCAGAGGTGAGGACTCCGGGACAGTGGACCCCGGCTCAATTACTGCCATTAGTGCATGCCTTATTTGTATATATCTGTAAGTTTCAGTGGGGCCTAATGCATATTGTTGCTGCAGGTGTGGGAAAGGGACCATTCCAGTAGAGGTCCACAGGTCTCCCACCGTCGTGATTCCAATATTGTCCCATTGGGTAAAACCTTTACTGGATCTAAGACAGCCTAATTGTTTAGTGTCCCATAATGGAGTAAGTTTGGTTATGACCCCTTTCCACTTAAGCCGTGTCAGTGCCCTGTGCCATAGTGATACTGTGTGTTTGGTAGGACCGATTAGTTTCTTCGTTAGGCCTAGATTATACAGCGGGGCCAGCAAACTATGTGTTCCCAATTGCGCTCTATCCGCTAGATATGCCGGGTCATCATGTGGGGCGTGGATCCATTGATTAATGACTTTGAGCTGTGACGCCCAGTAATAAAGCTGCATGTTTGTCAAAGCTATCCCTCCGTCGTACCACCCGCGATTGAGTTTAGCGTGCGCTATTCTGGGTGGACGCTCTCCCCATAACAGATCGGTCATCCCCGCCGTCACTTTTCGGAAATAGGAAGGCGGAATCAGGACTGGGGTGTTCTCCAGCACATACAAGAGGCGCGGCAGTGCCATCATTTTAAACAATGCCGCGCGTCCCAGCAGTGTGAGCGGCAGGGCTTTCCAGTGTCATACATCCGCCCTCAGACGAGTGAGCGGGGGTGTCAAGTTTTGATCGTAAAACACATCCGCGTCATCAGTGACGTGTATGCCCAAATATCTAAATGAGGTATCGGCTATTACCAGCGGACAATTGTCGGGGAGGATTGGCACAGGACCTTTCAGTACATAGATGACTGACTTTGTCCAGTTGATCATGTACCCGGAGTTCAGACCATGCGTATCACAGATTGCCAACAGTTTCGGGATGCCCGCCTCCGGGTTGGATAAGTAAATTAGCATGTCGTCAGCATACAGGGATACCCTATCCTCCCAGGCGTCTCCCCATGTTAGTCCTTTCAGTAGTGGAGTAGTCCTAATGACAGTTGCCAGCGGTTCCAGCACCAGTGCAAATAGTAGGGGGGATAGTGGACACCCCTGACGCGTCCCTCTGGCCAGGGGGATCGCTCAGGAGATGTGGCCATTGGCTGCTACATGCGCCACCGGGTTCGCGTACAATAGTTTAATCCGGGAAATAAATTTGGGACCAAAGCCCATATGAGCCAGGACTGCGAATAAGTATTGCCACTCTACCATATCAAAGGCCATTCTGGCATCTAGTGACAGAATGGCCGCCGGCTCCAACAGCAAATGGGCTCGTGTCAGTGCCCCGTGCACACGCCGGAGGTTCAGTGCCGTGCTTCTGTGTGGCATGAAGCCCGACTGATCCGGGTGAATCAGATGTTTTAAGTGCGGGGTCAATCAGTTCGCAATCAATTTTGCCAGAATTTTTGCTTCTGCATTAAGCAGCGAAATTGGGCAGTACGACGCACAGTCCATGGGCGATTTACCTGGTTTTGGGATGGTCACTATGGTCGCTACTCGTTGATCCAGGGGCAGAACCCCTGCTTCCTGACACTCTGTGAACATGGCTAACAGTGGTGAGCTCAGGGTGTCTGATACTGCCTGGAACCACTCAATCGGAATCCCGTTAGGGCCTAGTGCTTTACCCGTGTGTAGCGCACCAATTGCTGTTCGGATCTCATCCTCCGTCAGATCTGCCTCCAGTTCAGTCACTGCCTCCGGTGGTAGAGTTTCGACCTTTATATCCTGAAGCGCCGACATCGCCGCCTCAGCCGTAACCACATCTTTTGGGGTGTAGACTGCTTGGAAGTGGTCAGCTAAGATTTCTATAATCTCAGAGGGACGTGTATGAGATGTCCCTTCTGGATCCTTCAATTGTAGAATGTGTCTGCTGCCCTCACTTTTTTTATCTAGCCAAGCCAATAGTTTGTTGGCTTTGTCCCCTACATCATAGACCCTATGCGCAGTCGTCTCAATGTTTTCTACTGTCCGTCGTCTGAGAAGATCGCCATGTAACTGTTGGCAAAGGTGGAGTGAGTGACGTGTATCTTCCGACGGGTGTGCCATATGGGCCTCGTTAGCTTGCTCCAGTTTTAGTTCCAGAGCTAGCAGTTCTCGTTTCTGCTCACGTTTATGTCTTGTTATTGTCGCAATCGCCTGCCCCCTCAACACTGTTTTATATGCTTCCCACAAGGTCGTCGGGGAGGACACTGAGCCTGAGTTTTCCGCAAAATAGTGCCTAGTCGCTTTCTTTAAGTCTTTACGGACGTGAGGAATCTTGAGATATCCGGGGTAAATTGGGTAGATTCTCTTACGGGCTATCACTGTGCAGGACATGGTCATGGTCAAGGGGGAATGATCCGATATACCTCGAGGTCTTATCTGTACATCATTTATCGTGAGCCGGCCACCCCCCAGTGTAAGGAAATAATCAATACGGGACAGGCAGTCGTGTGTGGCAGAGTAGTAAGAGTACTGCTGGTCCTCGGGGTGTAGGTGCCGCCATATGTCTACCAATCCCTGTGCCTCCATAAACTCACTAAATCGGGACGGGCCACATGTCTGCGCTCGAGTCGGGAACCTATCATGTGTGACATGGGCCATCGCGTTAAAGTCTCCTCCCACCACTAGGTCTCCGTCCGGGAGCTCCAGGAGGAACTTTCCCAGATCTGGAAGTGCAGTCGCATGCAATGCCGGTGGGATATATACAGACACCACATTGATGGAAACTCCTTCCCACTGCCCGCATGCTGCTGCAAAATGGCCATGACCATCAATCTTAGTAGTCTGCAGAATAAATCGTGATGCTTTCTTCATTAAGATGCCTGTCCCCCGGGACCCCGTAGTGAAGTCTGAATGTGTTATCATGCGGTACCCCCGTCTATCCAGAGCCTTACCAGCTGCACCCACTAAATGTGTCTCTTGAAGGAGGACCAGATCGCAATTGAACCTTCTAATACTCTGGAGAACCAACCCTCTCTTTACCTTATCCCCCAGACCCCTGACATTCCACGACATTATTTGCAACGGTGGCACCGGCCCCGCATCGGGACTGTCTATCATGTTACCTGACTGTGACAGTCTTGCCATGGTATATCTTTAATCACGGACACAGGTCCCGTAGGGCGTGGCGGCAGTGTATCTGGTGTATACCCATCCCCATGGACGCCCTCATTCGTGTGCAGTGACGGGTCTAGCGTCCTCGGGTCAGTACCGGCTTGCCCGGTGTGTGGAGTCCGGCAAAATGTGACTATTGTGGTTTCTCGTGCAATCAGTAGAGTCAAATAATTCAAACCATCAAACCTTGTTAACCCCCCCATATCCAAAACTCCCCCCCTCCCTGCTTCCCTGCCACACGGACTTAAAACGGCCCGCCACCCCAATTTAGCAGAGTGCTTGAACCCACCCAAGTAGAAATACAGAGTTACTTGCTCGTTGGGGGTGAGGAGTACTCCGGAGTCAGCGACCCCTCTTACCCTCTGCAGAGGCCCTCAGCCCAGTGTCCATGGCAGCCCAGGCGGCAGTCCCCTTATCAAGAAAGTCTCATATCTGCCGGGTCGTTAAATATCCACCTCTTGATCTGCACTAACATTGTCTCTCATCGGTGAGCTTCTTTCGTCCTCCAGTTCTTCCTCTCGGACGTCGTCACGATCCTTCATATGTTGGTCCTTTTTAGTTCGCCCCATGCGGCGAGATTGAGAGGCTGGTCGCCAGCCGTCCAGCCAGTCCCGGGCAGTCTCTGGATTATCGAAAAACCATGTCCTGTTTTCTGCTACCACCCGCGGTTTCGCCGGAAATATCATGGAGTATTGGATCTCCCTCCTCCTGAGATCTCTTTTTATGTCCAGAAACGTCTTTCGCTTCCTGGCCACCTCCGCTGTGTAGTCCGGGCAGAATGCCAATGTGGAGTTCTAAATCTTCACTGGTGGTGATACCCGTGCTGCTTGAAGGATGGCATCCCTATCGCGGAAGTTGAACAGTCTTGCCAGGATTGGTCTGGGGGATGCCCCCGGTTTAGGCTGACCGCCTGGTACTCTGTGAGCCCTTTCGACCGAGAAGAACGTTGATAGTCCTTTAGGTTGGAGTTGTGATTTGATGAGTTCTTCCACAAAGAGATCAGTTGCTCTAGTACCTTCCGACTCCGGAACTCCAAGAATTCGTATATTATTCCTTCTGGAGCGTCCTTCCTGGTCATCCAGCTTTTCCTTTAGCATTTTATTCTCTGCTACGACTGCCTCCATCGCCGTCTGGAGCTCCGATACATCCTCCACCAGTGATTTTTTGACCAGTTCCAGCGATCCCACTTTTTCGGCCATTTTGTGGAGATCCGCTCGAATGAGAGTTATTTCGGTCGAGATAGAGCCCACCGTAGTCTGGACCTGCGTGAGCGCTCGCATCACGTCATCTAGGGTCGCCTTTTTCGTCCCTACATTGTCCGCCGTTTTCGTGGAGGTGTGCCATCCTTCCGCAGGAGGGGACGCAGTTTTATCGCTTGTATATCGTTCGATACGTGTTTGGGCCTTTGGAGCCCTTTCCCGCCATGATGAACACCTTACAATATCTCAGGCCTGTGGGAGGGAGGGATCAAGAGAGAGGGGATCAGCCACGGATACAGTCCGGCCTGTAGTCCGGCCTAGGTAGGCAGCCGGATGTAGATGGGGGTCGCACCCAGCGCACCCCAGACGATAGTGGAGCTGCAGCCACAATACTCTTGCCCTGCCTGGCGATCTGTCTTCTCTGGCCGCCCAGCACCGTCCCCGTGTCTTAAGGTCACAGCCGCGACATAGTGTGGAGTCGTAATATGTCTCCGGATTGCCACAGGCAGCGCCTCACCACATTTTTGTCCCTCGGCGCTGTAACGGACTCGCGTTATGGGGCTAGGGTGTTCGTCAGTAAGTCCATTGTTCATGCCCTTCAGTGCACAAGCTGCGTAGCCCCACTCACTCGGCTCAATGCTCGGCGTTGCCTCCAGGCCCAATGTGTGCGGGGGGGGGGGAGAGAACTCCCCAGGCTTCCCACAGCCCCCCTGGATCTTTCCCGCTCCGCCGACTGCAACGGATGGCTCCTCACCCTTTTGCTGCAGTTAGCTCCGCACGGCGCGCCAGTCACGGGTAGTCCCTCCGTCCCTCCAGCAGCGTGTCAGCCTTCTGTTCGAGTCACCACCGCAGCTGGGGACGATAATTAAAGTTCGCTGATCACTTCGTGGGGCCCTCTTCCATTCCCGGGTACTTCCGGTCCGCCGCCGCCGGTCAGGTCGCACTTCCGGTCGGCACCACTTGCTACTGGTTCCCCCGGATTCAGGCCTGTGCTCCGGTCCCGCCAACACTCGGCTGTAACTCAGCCGCCCGCCATCCGATTTTCGTCCGGGTACTTGCCGCCGGCACCGCCCGGTCCTGGGCTTTTGGTTCCTCCGTCTGAGGTCTGATTCAGCCACGGATCATAGTACGGATAGTCTGAGAGGCCGCTTCTCTATCGGAGCTAGTCCTCTATGCTGCCGCCATGTTCGCCCGCTAGCCACGCCCCCCCTGGCGTTCACTTCTTGACAATTGCTGTTTCCCTGATGGTTCCTGCTGGCAGGCTGCCTCCAAATAAAGTGGGCTTTATATTTATCTTCGTGTGGCTCGATTTCGAAGGGGATCCTGTATGTGACGGTATATATATATATATATATATATATATATATATATATATATATATATATATATATACATATATTACCTACTGGCGGTCGCCAGTAGGTAGTTATAGTTAGGATTTTTTTTTCAATGTTAAATCTCAAAATTCTATTTGGAATAACTTTGGCGCCGGTTGACGAATGGCCTCGTCGAGCTCCGGTCCTTCCCTGAAAGTTTGGGGGGGATGCGTCAAGCGGGGGCCGAGATAAAAGGGGGGCCCCAAACGCGATTTCCCCATGTTAATTTCCATAGGGCGGTCAACCTCACTTTTAGCCTGAACGGCTGAATGGATTTACACCAAATTTGGAAAAATTGTAGGGACTGGTAGCCCAATGTGCCTTTGCTATGTCTCAAGATATGTGCTCCAGTGGATTTTGAGTAATTTAGGTTCAAAAATATATATATATCTGTAAGCGCGCCCCGGTACACGCACCGGGTAGCGCACCGGGCGCGACACGCGACTTGCGCACAGAAAGCTGATTGGCTCATGGGTGTCTGTAAACATTCTAAACAGTCCGGAGCGGCCGCCATCTTGTGTCTCGGTAGGATCGAGACACAAGAGGTGGCAAAACCAAAGGGGGAAATGACCATAAGGGGGCAGAGTAGACCCCCCCTGACCCCGTAGGTTTGATGTGGGGGCAATAAAAGGGCCCCGCGGGGCAAAAAAAATAAAATATTCGATTCTTGCGGGGGGAGCTCCCGGTGCGCGCACCGGGGAGCGTACCGGGGAGCGTACGAAAGTAAAAAAAAGTATGTAAGAGTTTAAAAAATGATAGCAAATTTTTATTATTGGAAGGTAGTTCTGAAAAGAACTTTTTTTTATTTTTGTTGTTTTATATTTTTTTTTATTTTTCTGAATTTTTTTGGTTTTTTTTGGTTTTTATGAACTATTTTAGATTTTTTTAGGGAAGAAACAAAAAACTGGGAATTAACAGTGGCTCAACAGGAGCAAACAAAAAAAAAAGCTACTGCTTTCTTTTCTTGCTGCAGTGGTGGTTGTCTACAGCATCATTAATGAGGGAAATACTTAGTTGCCCGTAGCAGATGGTCTTTCCACAATAAATGCAGACCATCTTTAATCCACCAAATTTAATTTGTATGTTTGGCGTCATTTCGCGCCCTTCTGGTGCTGCAACTGAAATTTCACCTGTAGAGGTGCTGGCCTGAGTATCTCTGTTCTTCTGAAGCATGTCCCGTACCTCAGCCTGTGCCAAATTGTTAGGATGCCACCTCTCCATGTGGCAGATCATTGTATAATTCCCAGAGGAATACTTTTTCTTTGGGTTGCCCCTGGAGAGGACTTTGTTGCAAATCAAACAGGTGACATGTGGGGCATTCACTTTTTTTTGCCCAGAAGGGATGGAGAAGTACTCCCATATAAAATGCACTTTCACATGCCTTTCCCTAGGTTCTTCCCGCAAGAATCTCCTAGGCTGTTCCTCCTCATCATCTTCTTCCTCCTCTTCTTCGACTCCTGGAAGGATCTGGGGTGGTGGACCTTCCTTTCTGGGTGGTGGTGGTGGTGGTGGTGGGGATGCACCGGCTGCCGCTACTACTGAAGCCATTTCTCTGCTCACAAATAGCTCTTGCTCTCTCAAAGAAGAAAGTAAGAATGAGGAAAAAAGGAGGGGGCTTTCATCATTTGGAGAAAAAAAAGTTGAGAACCAATGAAAAGTGTTATTTTCAGGTCACATATCCCGACGCGCTTACGTTACGTGCTCCGGCGCGCTTACGTTTCACGCTCCGGGTCGCGCCACGGAGCGCTTCCGGGTGCGTTCCGCAGCGCGCCGAAGGAACGCATCACGCGGTTACGCGATACGTAACGCTTACGCGGCGCATCACGATGTTGTTTTCGTTCGCGGCAATTGCGCTAACGGGACGCTCACCGTTACGCGCACCGGGGCGCTAAACAGAGTTGCGCTTACCGGTGCACTGCCCGGTGCGCGTAACGGGTGCGCAGCGGGGCAAAAATAAAAAAAAAAACATTTAAACATAAAAAAATGGTATTAAATAAATATAAAATACATTATTCATTTTAATGAAGTATCTATTTTACAGCTATTGATATTTGCTATTAAAAAAAACATTGAAATTCACAGAAAAAACCATAGGTTTGAGACCATATATAGTTAGGTGAATATTTTAATCATACAAAACCTATGAAATTCCCATATATAGTTAGTTGCACTAACTATATATTTCGCGCACCCGCAATCCACTGCTGATGATGTCACATATTACATCATTCATGACATGGTCAGTGACATTACTGATGAAATCACTGATGACATCTCAAATGACATCACTGATGACATCACTGATGACATCTCAAATGACATCACTGATGACATCTCATTTGACATCATTGATCACATCACTGATGACATCATTCTTGTGCTAATACGATGAACCTCTTCAGACTCTAATATAACCTTAGATACACTCAGTGTATACAGACACTCACACACTGTCACTCATCCATGGAGTTGCTCAAACACCTAGTCAGTCATGCAAAGAATCACTCACCTCCATTTCCTCAACTATACAGTTATACAAACCTTACTTATTCAAACATATACTAACACATATTTACTCTCTTATACAATCCATGATACAAGTTCACAATGATCCATACAGCCACTCACACATTCACTGGCTCTCATGCACAGTTACATAGGTTTGAGGCCCTATATATAGTTAGGAATTAGCATTTAAAAAACCTATGAAATTCACTGAAAAAAACATAGGTTTCACACCAGTTATAGTTAGGAATTAGCATTTAAAAAACCTATTAAATTCACTGAAAAAACCATAGGTTTCACACCAGTTATAGTTAGGTGGAAATTTTACTGACATAAAACCAATGAAATTCCCACGTTATAGTTAGTTGGACTCACTATAACTTGCGCATGTAATGCACTGCTGATGACATCACATATTACATCACTCATGACATGGTCAGTGACATCACTCATGACATCACTGATGACACCATCCTTGTGACAGAGTAACAGACCTCCTTTCAGTGTAATGTAACCCTTGAAACACATAGTCAAAAAAAGAAACTAAAAATTTCGAAAAAAAGAGATATCCATACCAGTTACAACCAATTCAGTATTATCACCATCTATATACACATCCACTCATTCATCAATAGTTCTATATAGTCATACACTCATCATATGTAGTGATACACCTATACATCCTGTTACACACTGACAGTCATCAAAAAGTTACTCACACACATACTCACACATGCAAATAAACTATTGAACATCCATTTATTTACATATACAGCTATACACACAATACCACCTTACTTCTAAGGAAACTTACACATACTTACTCTCTTAAACAATCACTTATAGAAACACATAATTATTTAAACAAGAACTCTTTCAATCTCTCACTCTCACATATACTCACTTATATACATCAATACTCACATATACTACATTAGAACAAATGTAGTTAATGATAAAGATACTAGTGTGACAGTCATTCACTCACTAACACACACATATACACACTCATCCACCCATACAGTCCTGCACATATGCTGTCTTCAAAACTCATACAAACAGTGTGTCAGTCACTAACACATGCAGCCAATTATACACAAAATTAAACACTGATACAAACATTGAAATATTTAAACAATACTCGCTAATTTATGTATTCACTAAGATACACTTAATAAGCCAGTTAACCAATCAATGTTTTTTTTAAAAACATCCATTAAGACACTTATTTAAACATGTATTCTTCCATCGACCTTTACATATACATATATAAAACATATTTATTTTTCAGAAAGATACACATTCACTGGATGGTGTCATCAGTGATGTCATGAGTGATGTCACTGACCATGTCATGGGTGATGTAATATGTGATGTCATCAGCAGTGCATTGAAATTGTTGTACATTTCAATCTCATGCGGTCAATATATAATTGTCACTGTAAATGGCGTTAAAGTTACATTGTAGTGCTTGTTACCCAGTTATAGTTGAATAACGATATCTGGAGTTTTTGAGTATTATTTAAAAAAACAAGTGGATTTTAAATATGTAAGCCTTATTGTGATTCTCCATTAATGAATCCGACATGCTCCTGTTTAGATGTTAAAAAGAGTTTTTGGGGAAAAAGAATAGATAAAAACCAAAGAGTACCACATAATCGTATTACTGGTTACAATCCCTCAATAAATTGCATATCCAAGTATAGGGATCCTATGTATTGCATGGATAGCCCACTGGTCGCGCAATAGTTTAATTTCTAAAAAACTTGTGCAAATATCGCAAGGAACAATGTAATCATTATAGAATTTGCAAAATACTGCCCACATTGGAGAACCTTAGTTCATCTTACTGCTTAACTGCAATGGCATACATGTGCAAATATCGCAAGAAACAATGTAAACATCAACAAATGTACAAATTACTGCCAACATTGAAGAACCTTTGTTCATCCTACTGCTTAAATGCAATGGCATACATATTGACCCCTTTGTCTAACATGAAACCACTTTTTAAATACAGTTGTTTTCTAAACAAAGTGCAAACTACGCAGACTCAGATAAAGTGCTATATGTTGAAAGTGCTACCCTTGGTCAATACAACCCATTAAAGGGCATCTGCTAAAACCAATAATAAAATACCCTCGTGGAAATTCTTAACTTAAAAATGAGTTAATAAAATCAGAGCCTAGATGGGAATAGGAGGCCTAATGTCGCGAGAACTCTTCAACAGTTATGCATGCATCTGATCTTCATCCAAGGGGAAGGGACATAAAATATCATTAATAAGTGTCATTGTTGTTGTAGTTTTATAAAAAGTGATGCAGATCCTCTGTATTATTTAGACCATTGGGAAATTTACTAACTACCTCCTATATTATTTTTTACTCCAATTGCCTTAATAGCTATTCCCATTCCCCTCCTCCCCGTTTTTTAGGTCGAGTTTACTCGAACCTATTGTTGTCAACCCAAAAAATTCCTTTCCTAACAGGCGGATTCAGCGGATTTTGGACAGTGCACGAGAGAGTCACGTGACTCCTCGTGGACGAGCATGCCCAGATTGCAGGTTTTAAAAACAAATGAATAAAAGGCATTGTCATTTACAATGCCAATCGCTCAAACTTTAATAATGGAAGACCTATTGCATTGCAAATGCTTGTTTTAAATGGCTGCCACTACAAAGTATTTCAAGCAATTGAGATCATTATTATGTTCTTGCTTGAAATGACGAGCCACTGGATAGGAGGTATTGTTGTTAACAATTGCTCGCAAGTGTTGCAAAATCCTGACATGCACCTGTAGCTTGGTGCTGCCAACATATCTCAAGCCACAGGTGCATGTCAGAATGTACACTGCATACTGTGTTCTACTGTTTAAACTCCCCTGAATGGTGATTTTGTCACGGCTGAAAGGGGTATAATAATGCGTTGGGTTCTCACCAAATTTACACGCTCTACACAAGGAGCATTTGGAGAACCCTTGTCTGGGTTGTAACCACATCGCAGCCCCTGCAAGTTCCGGACTGCTCTTGATAACTTGAGTTCTCATAGATGGACCTTTTCTGTGAGTGATGGTAGGCTGCATAGGGAGCCTAGAAGCTAACACACCATCTGTAAGCAGCTGCGGTTTATTATGGATCTTATCTTTCTCTCCTGTTTATTGTATGTGGTAACAAATCTTGGGGCATCTTTTCATCAGCATTAGATGTTCCTTCATTAGTACTGGTGCTGATTCTCTAGACCTGTCATTCACTTTTCTGACAGCCTCCTTCAACATGGCCTCATTGTATCCTCTCTTTCTAAATCTAGAGAGAGCCTGTTCAGTACAGTTGGTTAAATCTACTTCAGTACTACAGATTCTTTTGAGACACAATAGTTCACTGAGTGGGATATTCTTGATAAGATGTGTAGGGTGCACACTATATATATAGGTATAAAAATGTAAGTACTGTTTCTATGTCTATAAATGAGGCATAGGAGGGAAAGGGGTAAGTACTTATTGCACTGACACTTTAAAAGGGAGGTGACCCCACACACATGTCATGTGATCAAGGCCCTATGCGGGCTGAAACGCGTTGTGGCGATGGTGGTGTTGGGCTTAACTAAACAAAATAATTCCACCATCTATCTGGATTTGCCTCGTCTAATTTTCCTACCTTGGAGTGCGGTTGGTGGACGAACTTTGGAGAAATATTTTTCGAGTTTGCTTCCTCGAAATTTGGCAATACCCCTTCTCAGACTTGGGTCAAGTTGCGAGAAGCAGCACCTCTGTTCTCAGAGTTATTCCAAAAAATCTTCGAGGAGAAGTTGCCGTGGTTACCCCTGGGCAGTGGAAGTGTGCAAGCTGGGAGGAGAGACGGAGTCGGAGCGGGATCGGAAGTCGGTTGACGGAAGTTGATTGACGAAAGATTATCTGAACTGACCGAAATCTCTTCGTTTGCAGCACGGACGCCGCTGTGAGCCATGTTGGGAAGTGTGCAAGCCTCGGGCAAGTAGCATTTAGCATTACTCGCAGCGAGTGTGTTTTTTGAAAGATTTATTCGAATTAGCCCGACGTATACCATGTCTGCTGACATGTTGAAGATTAGAGAGGAGGCAGCTGCAGGCATGTTTTTAGATTCAGCAATTATGGAATCTACTCAGCAATTGACTGTGAACAATTCCCAAACGAGTCAGCCCCAATTGAAAGAGCTATTTAAAGCTTTGGAAAAGGCCAGCAAGGCAGAGCAGGCAAAGTAGTGGGAACATCGCTCCTTAAGCAGATATTTGGAGGTGGGTCGGGTACCCAGAGGTCTCCGCATAATGTTAGCACCGTCATACGAATACCCAGATCCTGAAATGCTCTCAGAGTGGGCGGAACGCAACTTAAAGTCCTCGAGGCAGTTGATGGAAATTTTAGTAAAATATACCGAGAGGGATAGGGTCAAATTGCTCAGTCAAATTGAGGAATTGAATGGAGAAATAGAAAAGCTATCAGAGACCCTCTTTTGCCTAAATATCGAGATGAAATGAGAGCGAGGCTTCAAAAAGAAGAAGAAATTATAAAGAAAAGGAAAACGTTAAAATTTAAAAGGGATAGATTAGATTATGACAAGTTTTTTACGTTTGCCAGAAAATACGACAACGTAAAAGCAAAGACAAAAATCAATGTGCCACTATCCAATGCTGAATCAAGAATTACGTGAACAACAACACAACTGCCAATACTGGACTTGGCTTAAATCCTTTTTACAAAAGAACCTGTTATGAATGAAACATACCGGTCCGTTTTTACTAACGTCACTAGTTTATTAAGTCTTTTTTTGTGACTGCTCTAATTCTTTTTCATTTTTCTCAAAGACATTTTTTGGTGCATATACAAAATATATACAAATCAATAAAATTTTTACAAAAACATACAATATCTGTACAAATTTACACCACATCCACAACACACTTTGCTCACTCCATACAATCTACTCACATTCACAACCATACAACATATACCTCTGAGGTCTGGCCCTTTGTCAAGAAGAATACTTAATTATACACATACATGAACCCTAGTTATTTCTTCATAGAGATTATGTAATAAAACAGAGTCAGTTGGAATAACTCCTGTAGTTTCCTAATACAGTCCTTCTAATGTTTGGTATTGACAATAAGCCAGGGGGGGTCGACGCGTTTCGAACCCCTTATTGCGGGGTTCTCCTCAGGACCAACATGTATTCTACAAAACAAAAAACACATAAACCGAATTAAGATCCCTATTCAATCAGCAAACGTGTTACCTAACACAAAGCCCCCATCCGGCTTTACATCGCCTACCTTCAAAATCCTGTAACGGTGTCTCAAGGGCGGGGTTTTGTGATGTTGTCCCAATCTTCTACACACAAAGACACAATCAGGCAGACTCGTTACAAACTGCGCATATAACTCCTTAACTACCTGTCTAGAGCTAGGTAAGAAAGCTCAAACTTACCTGATTTGCTTTGGGCGTGAGCCAGGAGTGCCTGGAAGATGAGCGTTAAAAAGAGATGGTTGGTTGCCATAGACTCAAAGGAATGCTGCGTTTACAAAGTTAAACCCGACTGTAGTCAGCTTACCCAGTCTGTATTTTGTTGACGCCCACTGGGGCTGAGAATTCCTGCCGGCGTATCCTTTCGTCTGGAAACCAAGTCCGGTAACTTTTGTATTGCGATCAGAATCCTGTGAAGATTAAAAACAACGGGGTCTTAAAGTCGATCCTTACACTCCAATATCAAAAATATTTTTATACAAAACAATCATGTACGAATCAATGCCCGGGATTGATGGACCGGAGCCTGATTAAGTCAGAAACCAAAACGAACGAAAGGTACATTGCGTGCTCATTTAAGATCTACCCCCTCCAAATTTACGTTTGGACAACAAGAATAACTAATAGAGTAGAGAGTGGTGAATAGCTACATGAGACCAGTGGTCCCGCTCCGCGGTTTTTGGTGACTAAAGGAATTAAAATTTGATTGACTACTAGAGAGTTTATTGTCCTGATGAGAACTCCGTACTAAAGAGAGTTCAAAACGTGTAGACCTTGTTATGTACAAACCATAAGAATATCAAATTATACCTGTATTATATTGATTCTCTCTTGAAGTCACATTCTATGGTTTCTCAAAAATTGTATATAATTTGTAGATGATTGTTTTGTATAAAAATATTTTTGATATTGGAGTGTTAGGAGTGTGAGTGTGTTTGGAGTATGTAAGACAAAGATCTTTAGTGATAGTGTGTATGAATGATATGAAGGGGATGTGGTACCATAGTGATTAATAATATGTTTGTTTATTTAAATGTTTCTTTGAAATATGTGAAATTTGAAAAAAGTAAATGATAAAATGATAATTTGAAATGAAAAAAAATTAAAAGGATTGATTAAAAAAAAAACAGGTACTGCCCACATAGTGTTCTATTTGTGTGTGAGGAAGACAAATAGATAGGTTTATTAATATAGCAGCATTGGCATCTTTTTGTTTTATTTCATGAAAAGGTGGCATCGGAACTAAAACATCTACATATGAAAGAAGTTAATGTTCACAAAAAAATGCAATTCCGGGATAAAGCATACCATCAACTTATTGGAAAAATTTGCAGCAACACTAATGTGATAGTACGGCAATCCGACAAAGGTGGAAATGTCGTCCTTTGGCCCAGGGAATTGTACATGAATGAAGCTTTGGGACAATTGAATGACAGGAGCTGTTATAAAAAATTTAACAGTGGAGAAGCGAAGTGTGCCTGGAACACTATATACACACATTTGATGGGTTGGAGAAGCATGGGATTAATCAGTATGGAAGAATTTGCTTTTTTTTAAAATGAACATCCAGTGATGCCCCAGATTTATTTAATTCCTAAAATCCACAAGGATAGTGTAAGACTGCCAGGAAGGCCCATCATCTCGGCATGTAATTCAATACTGATGAATACAAGTAAATATTTAGACTTCTTTTTACAAGAACATGTCCAAGGCCTGTCATCATTTATTTTAGACACAGGTGATTTGCTGGAGAAATTGAAAGGTGTGCAATGGCAAGATGACTATCTATTGATATCTATGGACGTCTCTACATTATAGACTAGCATCAATCACTCAGATGGGTTGTGTGCAGTAGAGTACTTCCTCAATAGGAGGCCATTGAAATTTTATGAACATAACAAGATGCTTCTCATTATGATTAAATTATGCTTAGAGAACAATGTCGTCATGTTTTCGTGTCAAGTTTTCCAACAAATACGGGGAGTCGCTATGGGGGCCTGTTTCTCCCCCAGTTATGCAAGTCAGAGGGAAATCCCTGGAGTGCGCTTGTTAACTTCACATACCATTATGGATACACATATACAGTTGAACAGGGGAAAGACCTATAGTCCACTGTACTACAGGGAATACATAATAATTTCCACAACCAAATAAAATCGTTCACAATCTATTTTAATAAAAAACGTATATCTGGACAAAACTTTAAATACAAGACAGTTAAAATTTCAAAGAGATGTTCTTTGAAAAGTAAAAAGCACTTGAAAACAATATATCTCATACACAATTAGAAAATTCAGCAGTTAAACATTTCCGGACAAAGAAAGACACATATATAACATTTCAGCAATTCATAAGCAATAAACAATAAACAAGAAATAAAAGATGAAGAACCCCTAGTATGACTGTGGCTTCTAAATGTCTTTGCCACTGTTTATCTATGGATCCACAGGCCTGTATTATTTTAGTTCATGTAAACAACAGTGACAGTAATGTAGTCACTACTCTTTGAAGCGAGAAACCCCAACCAAAGAAGTCCTGAAGAAGGTGCCACAGAATCATATGTACTGCACCGAAACGCGTCGACGCATTTTGCAAATATAGAGAATCCAACCAGGGCCCAGTAAACATTGGATGTACATGCATTACTGTCACTGTTGTTTACATGAACTAAAATAATACAGGCCTGTATTCAGGCCAAGGCGACTCCAGTCAAGGGGCATCGGGAGGGGGGCCCATTAGAGACATATGGCACACACCACCTCCATCCCGAACACTACGAGAATTAGCACTACAACGAACGCCAAAAACAACAACAACATCTCTTAGACAAACTGTAACGGTTTCCAATTGTATATATGATCCAGTGCCAGGTGTGGGCTCAATGCTCATATACTCAGTACGTTTAAGACGCGTTGCGGATTATTTGATCACTTTACCAGACATGAAGGAACATTTAGACAGAATATACCACTTCATTAGAACGGGGGAGGGACCAGAAAGTATACATGAGGCCATGGCACATAGAAAGGTGGAGATCCAAGGCATGCTTTTACGATTTTTGATTAATTGTTTGATCAGGGAACAAGATCAGCCAGACAAAGAAGTAACTAAAGGTATGATCAATTGGAGTGACAATATAGCTGTCGGTAAACATGATACATTGTCAAAGATAGAATGTATGTACAGGAAAATTCGTAGATAAATTCTGAACTTACACAGGAAAGAGTCAGACGAGAAAGAGGACGACTTAGCCTCTGGAGAGGATGAGCCAGAAACAGAGGAAGTGGATAAAATGAATTACGTAGGTAGAGCGAGACAGTTCGACAGGCCTAAAGGCCTAGATTACAGTAAACATTCCCTCCCTCCCATACCAGAAAGATATTCCCTTGAACACCTGTTCCAAGCTACTGAAAATGCACTGAAAAAACGAGTAGGGGGCAGTGAACTTTGTACTATGCATGAATAAGAACTAGCCCGGTCAGCAGTTCAATGGGCCTGTAATTCTAACATATATAATGATGACATAGTAGCGCAAACATTTTTAAGCCTTCCTCCGGAAGAACAGCGTTTAGCTGGTATTTACATGGTTCAACATCTAATCACATTGTACGAAAGCCAGCATTCTGATCCAGGTCCCTTGTATAAATTACTGGACGATTTACTCCTAGCGAGATGGAGAGGCCTAGGTACCGAATTAATTAATGTCATTCTAGATCAACGACATAAGTACTTGACTTTCCTAACCACGCACTTGATTCCTGCCCCACACCGCGTCAGAAAGACCTTCCACATAGACAGACAGAACCCCCTACGAGAGGTACATCCCGTTAGAAATGCAACCAATGAGCTTCAACGAGTATACGTTTACACACCCCTGACGAAAATAGAGATACTGGAAATGAAAAAATTACTGCCCTGTCATGATAAAGACCCCGGGGGGTTCCACCGTGAATTAAAAGACATTCTCCACATAGGGGATTACACATACGCTGACATCATTAAATTATTGAAAGTACTGTTACCAGCAGGCATTTATGAAAAACTAAAAGAAAAAGACTGGGAGGTGGGAGAGAAAAAGATCAATTGGGCAGAATTGGAAGATGAGGATAAACTCTGAGGCCCTGGTGTTGGTCTTGGGGAAAAAGCTAAAGCACTACCTGAACTATTAATACAGGTCTTGCCGAGATTATTGATTACTAAAAAGGAAGATTGGGATTCTATTTCAGCCTGTAAACAGAAACCAGATGAAGACACTAGTGATTTTTATTCGAGATTCGAAAAATGTTTTATTATTAATAGTGGCCTTAAGACAAACAGTGAATCGTATCCACATCTTTTTGTGAGCAAATTAGTAGAGAATTCCTTACCCCCGATCAAAAATAGAGTACTGAAGGTCGAGAGTACCTGGCAAGCAAACAGTCCATCCCAAATGTTACAAATGTTACAATATCACCAGAACCGAATTAGAGAGGAACAGGAACACGAAAAGAGACGCATGAAAGGTACGAAAATGAAAGTACTGGTTGCACAATCAGTTCCAGCTGATGGCCATAAAAAGGGCGCGGCACCTGTCAAAGGGAACTGTAATTACTGCAAACAACCAGGTCACTATGTAAATGAATGTGCTGTCCTGAAACACAATATAGCTACAGGCAAGACAAAAGAAAGACCGCGTCCTCCTAGACAGGATAACGTCCCGCAGAACACACAAACGCCACAGAACACGCAACAGACAGTAGCTGTACCCCAACCCATTGCTGCCACACAACATGTCACGCAACAAATGTACCAGTATGCACAGTCAGACTACCCAGACTATCAACAGTACTCATGAAACAGCCTAGAGAGGGAGGTTGGCTTGCCCCTTATTGAGGTTCCTGTAGATCAAGAGGGTCCCTATGTACATAGTCGTGTATTGGGAAAAGACAGAAAGTTTTTAATTGACACAGGGGCGAGCAGAACTACCATCAGTCATGACGAGGTTCCAGAGGCACCCCTCTCAGGCTCACAGAATATTGCCCTGGGATTTTCAGGAAAGCCTATTGTTAACGAAGTATCAAAGCCAGTTTCCCTAGGAGTCGGTCCATTGTCTCGTACTACAGACCTGTTGCTTACTAAGTCATGTCCTGAAAACTTGCTTGGCGTAAAGACATTGAAAGAACTAGGAGCAGTGATTTGTTGTTCTCCGGAAGGAGTGAGATTATTTTTACGTGATTTTAAAGGACATTATGTATTGAGAGATTTTGATCCCAGACTCCAGAATGTACCACAGCATTTATGGGCGCAATGTCCGACTGATGTAGGTTACATGCACATTACACCACACCGTGTCACTCTCAAGCAAGGAGTTGTACTGCCACGAATCCGACAATACAAGTTACCACCTGATGCCGTAGTAGCATTACTGAAAATTGTTGACGAACTCATTGCACAGGGAGTGGTTGTAGAAACTGACTCTAATGTATGTAATTCTCCTATCATTCCGATTCTTAAACGAACTGACCCAAATGCACCACCAGTCTACAGACTAGTGATTGACCTCCGAGAACTGAACAAATGCATTATACCGCAGTACCCAGTGGTCCCAGACATTTCCTCATTGTTGACTGCAATTGATTCTGAAGCGACGTTCTTTACTGTAATCGATCTCAAGAACGCCTTCTTTAGTGTCCCAATACATCCAGAGAGCCAGTACCTCTTCGGATTCTGTTTAAATGGACACAGCTTCAAATTTACGAGGGCTCCTCAAGGATTCACTGAAAGTCCTAGTATTTACAGTCAAGCATTGAAAAGACAACTAGACAGCATTCACATGCCTACTGACACTGCGCTGCTCCAATACGTTGACGATCTTTTGATCACAGCACGAACAGAACGAGACTGTGAACGCGCATCACTGACAGTCTTATACTTTCTGGCAGACAAGGGGCACAAAGTGTCCCCTTCAAAGTTACAATTCTGTGCACAGCAAGTGATGTACCTTGGACACTTGCTGTCCAAGTGGGGTAGACAGCTGACACCAGACCGCATTCAGTTAATCGCACATCTTCCACAGCCCAAGACACAAAAGGAAGTACGGGCCTTCATTGGCCTCACTTCTTACTGCAGACAATGGATTCCCCAGTACGCATATCTAGCCAAACCACTCATACAGTTGACTACACAGGAGGCAGCGTCTTCGACTGTGCTCCCTTGGACACAGGAACATACACTCGCATTTGAAAAATTGAAAAAAACTCTATGTCAAGCACCAGTCTAAGCGACTCCATGTTACAGCAAGCCTTTTACACTTTTTGTCACTGAACGCAAAGGCACAGCATTATCTGTCCTTACACAAGATCAAGCAGGAAAACACAAGCCTTGTGCTTACTTTTCTAGTACATTGGATCCAGTGGCCCAGGCTCTGCCTGCGTGCCTGAAATCAGTTGCAGCAACAGCCCTAGCAATCAGACAAAGCGATTCCATCGTGTTAGGACATCCCCTGACAGTACAGGTTCCACACTCAGTGGAAGTTCTCTTGAACAGGACTCAGACACAACACCTGACTATAGCAAGACTGACAGGATATGAACTGACATTGTTCCAGCCACACATAGAGATCAGACGATGCAACACCCTGAACACTGCTACACTCTTGCCCTCAAGCACAACAGACACTGCACCACATGACTGTGTGGAAGTAATTAATACAGTGACGAAGCCAAGACAAGACTTGACAGACATTGCACTACCAGACCCAGACCTGACACTTTATGTAGATGGTTCATGTATGAGAACAAGCACAGGAGAGTTAGTGGCCGCATATGCCGTGACCACTGATACTGAAGTCATAGAGACACATCGAATTGACACCCTGTCTGCCCAAGCAGCAGAACTCATCGCTCTGACCCAAGCCTGTATACGAGCCAAGAACATGAAAGTAAACATATACACAGATTCACAGTATGCCTTCGGAGTCGTTCACGACTTTGGAGTCCTCTGGCAAGAGAGAGGTTTCTTGACCTCTCATGGGGCCAAAATTCAGCATGGTCCCCTCATTCAGGCTCTGTTAGATGCAATACACTTGCCTACAGCCATAGCTATCATGAAGTGCAAAGTGTAGGAGAGTAGGGTCTGCAATCCTATGATCACCCAGATTTTTTGCTTTTGTTTCACTGGTTTACGACTTTCTCTGGCTGCGGGCCTGCTAATCAGACCCACAGCCTGGCTGTTCTCTTTCTAAATTACAATATGTACCCTAGGTGCATTTACCAATTGGTACTGGGCCACCTTATCAGACCCTGTAACTCAGGGCATAGGTGTACACAGGGCCGTCAGGGGCTGCAGCATGTATTATGCCACCCCTGGCTGGCCTCCTAAATTTGACACAACTGGCTGCATGACAGCTGGGGCGAAGTCGTGTAATCACACTTTGCTTTAGATATAGTAGCTCTATATCTAACCACACAATGGACACCCGAGTTCCTATCAGTCACTCCTATGGCAGGCCTTAACAATCCTGAAGGCAGAGTGCGTGGGCTCGTGTGAGCTAGGTTCAGGCCCGAGCCGAGCCCGGTTGCAGCTTGCGGAATCAAGACCCAATGGCTGTTCCATGATAACGCGTACCCCATCGGTAACTTCGGTGTCGCGTTATCAAGACATGTCGAGTAAGGTGTCATACGAATCGGGATGCTGCCCTCTCACCAACTCTGGCGACGAGGTTAGCATTCCGCCCTTCTAGAGGGACACGACATGTGTGTAACTGTGAACCCCGGTTAAAGTTAACTGAAGCCTCAGCTCCACAAAATGGATGCTGCCACCACAGACACGAGTCTGACCTCCTGCTGCTGGGAGTCCTTCCAGCGAGGAGAGCTTGGACAAAGGGTTTCCTGTCGAGGGCGGTGTTCGCACCGTCCCAGACAGGGTTTGTGTATTCTGGGTAGGTAGGGCTTTTGCGAGAAGGTGACTGCGGAGTGGCACCCCGGTGCTCACTACGCATCTGCCGGTCAGAACCAGTTCCAGGGGCACCAGCCCTGGCCTGGGGAAAGTCCGGCAGGGGAGAGGGGTGTAACTACCTCCCTTCCTGGTCCCACCCTTAGGGCAGGACCTAGTCATGTACCCACCCCTTTCTTTAGAATAAAGGCCGGAGCGGGGACCCTTCCAAATTAGATCATCTTTGAATCAAGAACTACTTTCTACGAAAGGACACTCAAGACTCTTCTCAAGATTTCTCCCTTGTGACTAAGGAGTAGTCACCCTGCATCAGCGGGCACCATCTAAGAACTCTGCGGTTTGCTGTAAGTCCTTCCTCAAGGAATCCGACGGCCCAGCTCGACGAGAACCGGCTTCCCTGGCACCTCTGACCTCTACCCACGTCATCAGCTCAGCTGTGATCTGTGGGTGCGACGAGACCTCGAGGGACCGGCCATCATCAGAACCTGCACGCTCTTAAACCAGCACGACCATCGAAGCGATTCCCTGGTGAGTGCTCTGGGGTCCGAGAAGCCCCGACCCTGAGCTGCTCCAGCACCGAAGTGCAGTCTCCCAGCATCTCCACGATCTGCGTGGGGCCCTTCTGCTCGCTGCTCAGCACGTTGTCTGGTCACTAGCCGCTGGCTTGTGCCCTTCTGTGACGACATCCGACAATCAACACTGCTGGTCTGGTTGCTCCAGACTGGCCCTTGCTTCCATCTTTCGAGAAGCACCCCGGACCCTCCTGGTCCACTCAAGACGCCATCTTAGGCCCACCACGTGGCCCTGAGATTTGCCAAGGCTTGTTGCCCCATCCTGGGCCCAGCGACGCCGACAGCATCATCCTTCGTGGGACAGCTCGCACCTCCACCGTGGTCGCCGACAACGCCTCCTGGTCCGTGAGACTGCAGAGCCTAGCGTCGCCCACTCACCTGGTCGAGGTGACGGCCAACCGGTGCCATCCTGGTACCCTCTGACTACTGGCTAGTAGTACGAACTTGGTCCCCTCTGCTTTCAGGTATCAACGATCTCTGATCCAGGCTTGGATCTCTACGAACTATTCATCACTGGTCGCCGGCCAGCAACTCCTTTTCTTCCGGCTCCTGGCTCGTCAGCGAAGACCCCGACGCCTGTAAGACTTGTGCAGCCGCAGCCCTCGTGGCTAGGTAACTCGGCATTTCGGTGCCTGCATAGCCTCTTTACTCTAGGGTCACGAGTCCCTCGCTTCCGACTTGCCTTATCGGGTCCACCCGAGACCTTAAACTTTCCGTGTCCTTGGACACTTGTTTTAATTGTGCACTTGAAGTATTTGCTAAAGAGATTTGGTTTGTGCTTAGTACCCTATCCTCATAAAGAGTACAGGGCTGTTGTGATTCTTAATAAATATACTGTTTATTTTCATAACACTTGTGTGGTGTCCTTTCACTGGGTGTTCAAGGGGTACATGTGTGGTAAACAGCTGGCTTAACGCGCCCTCTCGAGTCTTTAGCCTTAGACTGCTCGTATCCACGCTACTAGGATAGCTGGTCTATAGGTTGACTTACAACCAAACACCATAAGGGTCGTTGGAACGATACATAGCGGTCGCTAGAATAGCGAACGTTGCATATCGGGCCAACTTCTCACATTGGTGAGCAGCGGGTGGGATTTGAGCTTGCTGTTGTTTTACCACACGTATCCTAAGAATATCTTGTTGAAAGATCACATAAGTACTGTTAGTACATATAACTAAAGCTTAGAATACTCTGAGTTCTACTGAACCAGCTGTTGCAGCTCCTCAAGGCTTAGCACACCTTGGCCGCAACTCTTAGCAAGGGAACAGTAGGTAAACACGTAGTGTAGGTAGGTGCATCACTTACACCACACTAGAAACAGTATGTCGGACAAAGGAGGAAACTCTGAGTCTCCCCTTGTGTCAGTTGACCCTCCACAGGTCATCCCTTCAAGATATACTGTGCTGAGCTTCAAGGAGTTAAGACAGGTGTGTCACTCCCGGAAGATCAAGCAGGGGTCTAACCCCACCACGTCCTTTCTGATTGGTCTCTTGGAGACTTATGATGCCAGAAAAGCTGAGACCCGTCTTAGCTCTTCTAATCCAGAAGGAGACATGCCTCCCCTCGAGGGAACCAGAGACGATCCTGACCTCATCCACCTCGCAACTGAGAACGAAGATGTGGAGGATGATGAGGATGAGGATCCCTCTGGGGATGAGGCAGAAAAGGGACAGGTAGAAGTCGTCAGACTAAGCAGGTCCAACTTAAGCAAACATGATAGCGGTACTGGGGGACCCCTGGGGCCACTATCAGGTCAGCTTAACATTGGGAATGGACGAGCCCGATCTCTGTCAAGAGACTCTGGCAGATCCCTTCAAACCAATGGCTCTCGCAACTCTTCTCAGAGAGGGATGACGTCCCCTCAGCGGAGAGTGTACGAAGCTAAGGAAAGGGCAGCTAATCTGAGGATCGAAAGGGAAGAACTTGCCCTGGCCAAAGAAAGGCTTGCCTTTGCGAGAGAGCAACAGTTAAGTGGGATAGTCCCCACTGGTGGCAGCAATGTACCTAGCAATAGGGAAAAGAGTTTCGATACGAAATACCTTGGGAAGATAGTGCCCCCCTTTAAACAAGGGGACGACATCCACAAATGGATTACTGCTTTGGAGAGGGCCTGCACTGTGCAAGGTGTTCCCCAGAGCCAGTGGGCAGCTATCTTGTGGCTCTCCTTTGAAGGTAAAGGAAGAGACAAGCTCCTCACCACAAGGGTGGAGGATGCGAACGATTACCAAGTCTTGAAAAATACACTCGTTGAAGGGTTCGGCCTAACCACTGAGCAGTACAGGGTGCTGTTCAGGGATACCCAGAAAACGCAGTCTCAAGATTGGTCTGACTTTGTCGATTGTGCCACTAAGGCTTTTGAGGGCTGGTTGCTGGGCAGTAAGGTTACTGATTACAAAGGATTGTATAATTTGATGATGAGAGAACAAATTTTAAACAATTGTCAGAACCAGTTGTTGCATCAGCATCTTGTCGACTCGGATCTGACCTCTCCCCAAGAATTGGGAAAGAAGGCAGACAGATGGTTTCGCACGAGAGTTAAACAGAACCAGGGCCAGAATCAAGGTGGTCAGAAGAAAGCAGACCAGAAGGGTAAATATTCTAAGGGGGAACAAAATGACCAGAAGTCTTCGACAGGTCCCCAACAACCCAAAGAGGGAGGGGGTCAGGCTCCCCAAAAGAAGAAAGAAGGCCAATCCAAAAGATGGTGCCAGTACTGTAAAAGTAAATCTCACTGGTTTAGTGAGTGCACCAAGAAAGGAGGAGGGCAGACTCCTGCCACTGCAGCCCCTAAGGCACCTGTGCCCCCTAGTACAGTCAGCAGTGGTAGTGCGCCTCCCAAGGGTTTAGTAGGGTTAACCCTGGGTTCTGAGGGGCGTGACAACTTAGTTGGCACACTCACTCAGGCTGTCCTTGTCAGTACAGGGGACGCGGACGTGTCCCCTGACATAAGTCCCAATACCTTGGGCAAATACAGACAGACGCCTTTCATAAATGGAAAGATGGCTCAGGCCTATAGGGACACTTGTGCCAGCATCACCATGGTGACGCCTAACTTCGTGGACCCTGGACAGATCATGCCAGGTACAGAATTCCTGGTGACCAATGCAAGCAATGTCACTACCAATCACAGTATGGCAATTGTAGCTTTCTCCTGGGGAGGGGTAACTGGCCAAAAGAAGGTTGTAGTTAGTCCAGACCTCCCAGTGGATTGTTTGTTGGGCAATGATTTGGAGTCGTCACAATGGTCAGAAGTGGAGCACCGGACTCACATGGAAATGTTAGGTTTGCCAGCACATGTGTTCGCTGTGACCAGGTCACAGGTCAGGAAATGCCCCACTGAACAGGTGCTGGATCCTGGAACAACGGACCAGACACCTCCCAAGAAAAAGAGCAGTAGGGTTAAGGCTGCGCCTTCCCCCTTGCCCCAGGTCGTGGATCAAGTCTCAGAGGAGGCTGACCTACAGGAATTGAGGGAAACTGAGCCTAGGGAGTTCGAACTTGATCAAGTTGAATTCTTGGGTTCAGGGGGACCCTCAAGAGAAGACCTGGGGAAGGACCAGTTAGACTGCCCTTCTCTTGAACCCCTCAGACAGCAGGCTGCTGCTGAGGCTGCTGGGAACGCCACAGGTACCCACAGGGTATACTGGGAAGATGGACTCCTGTACACTGAGTCAAGAGACCCCAAGCCTGGCATGACCAGGAGGCTGGTCGTACCCTTGTCTCAGCGTGGTTTCCTACTTACCTTGGCCCACGAGATTCCCTTAGCAGGTCACTTAGGCCAGACGAAAACGTGGGACAGGCTTGTCTCACACTTTCACTGGCCTCATATGAACGAAGATACCAAGGAGTTTTGCCGCTCCTGTGTCACTTGCCAAGCCAGTGGTAAGTCAGGTGGCACGACAAAGGCCCCCCTTATACCAATGCCTGTGGTGGGGGTGCCCTTTGAACGGGTGGGGATCGACATCGTCGGTCCCATGGAACCACCAACAGCATCAGGGCACAAGTTTATACTGGTGGTAGTGGATCATGCCACCAGGTATCCTGAAGCTATTCCCCTTAGGACCACTACAGCACCTGTTGTGGCAAGAGCCCTAGTTGGAGTATTCTCCAGAGTGGGCTTCCCTAAGGAGGTCGTCTCCGACAGAGGTGCAAACTTTATGTCGAGCTACTTAACTGCTATGTGGAAGGAATGTGGTGTCAACTACAAGTTCACTACACCCTATCATCCACAATGCAATGGGCTTGTTGAGAGATTCAACAGGACCCTTAAAGGGATGATTCATGGACTACCTGAAAAGCTTCGGCGTAGATGGGACGTCCTGATCCCCTGCCTCTTGTTCGCCTACAGAGAAGTCCCACAGAAGGGGGTTGGCTACAGCCCTTTTGAACTTTTGTACGGGCATCCTGTAAGAGGACCCCTGTGTTTGGTGAAGGAAGGATGGGAGAGACCTCTCAAAAAGCCTGCAGCCAACATAGTGGACTATGTGCTTGGCCTCCGCTCGCGGATGGCTGAATACATGGAGAAGGCATCTGAAAACCTTAAGGCCAGCCAAGAACTCCAAAAAGCTTGGCATGACCAAAAGGCTGTCTTGACTGTTTATCAGCCCGGACAGAAGGTGTGGGTGTTGGAGCCAGTGGCCCCAGCAGCGCTCAAGGACAAATGGTCCGGGCCCTACACCATCCTGGAGAAAAAGGGAGAGGTCACCTACCTGGTCGACCTGGGAACTCCCCGGAGCCCCCACAGGGTGCTTCATGTCAACAGGCTCAAGGCATATGTCGACAGGAAGGACATGAGTTTGCTCATGGCCCTAGATGAGGGACAGGAAAAAGAGAGCGACCCTCTCCCCGACCTGCTCACTCAGAATCCTGACGATGGATCGGTAGATGGTGTTGTCTTTTGTGGCAGCCTCTCCGAGCATCAACAGAGCGACTGTAAACAGGTTCTTCAGTCGTTCAGACATATGTTTTCTCTAACACCCAGCCAGACCGATTGGTGCACCCATGAGGTTGACACTGGTGACAGCTTGCCCGTTAAGAGTAAAATCTACCGGCAGCCTGATCACGTTAGAGACTGCATCAAGAGTGAAGTGCAGAAAATGTTGGAGCTGGGAGTCATTGAACCCTCGGATAGCCCTTGGGCTAGTCCCGTAGTTCTAGTGCCGAAACCTCACACCCAGGGTGGTAAGAGAGAGATGAGGTTTTGCGTAGATTACAGGGGTCTCAATGCAGTCACTAAGACTGACGCCCACCCAATACCAAGGGCAGACGAGCTTATTGATAGATTGGCTTCGGCCAACTACTTAAGTACGTTTGACCTGACAGCTGGGTATTGGCAAATCAGGTTAGCTGAGGACGCCAAGCCTAAGACCGCATTTTCAACCCCTGGTGGGCATTATCAGTTCGTGGTGATGCCCTTTGGTCTGAAAAATGCACCTGCCACCTTCCAACGGTTGGTGAATCAAGTCCTTACTGGGCTGGATGACTTCTGTGCGGCGTATCTTGACGATATTGCTGTCTTTAGCTCCACCTGGGAGGATCACCTGGTCCACCTGCGGAAAGTGTTAGAGGCCCTGCAAGCCGCAGGCCTCACTATCAAGGCCACCAAGTGCCAGATAGGGCAGACACAGGTTGTATACCTGGGCCACCTTGTAGGTGGAGGCCAGGTTCAGCCACTGGAGAGCAAGATACAGTCAATCAGGGACTGGGCTCCTCCGACCACCCAGACTCAGGTTCGAGCTTTCTTGGGCCTGACTGGATACTACCGGAAGTTTGTCAGGAACTATGGTTCCATCGCGACACCATTAAACGAACTGACAAGCAAGAAAATGCCAAAAAAGGTTCAGTGGACAGCGAGCTGTCAAAAAGCATTCGATGACCTAAAGCAGGCCATGTGCACGGCGCCTATCCTCAAGAGTCCGGACTACTCCAAACCATTCATTGTCCAAACAGATGCTTCTGAGTTGGGTGTGGGAGCTGTTCTTTCTCAACTGAATTTTGATGGTCAAGACCAGCCCATTGCTTTTATAAGCAGAAGGCTGACCCCTAGAGAGAAGAATTGGTCAGCTATTGAGAGGGAGGCCTTTGCTGTGGTTTGGGCCCTGAAGAAGCTGAGGCCATACTTGTTTGGCACTCACTTCAAGATTCGGACCGACCATAAGCCCCTCTTGTGGCTAAATCAGATGAAGGGTGAAAACCCCAAACTGCTAAGGTGGTCCATTTCCCTACAGGGGATGGACTTTACAGTGGAACATAGACCTGGTACTGATCATGGCAATGCCGATGGGCTCTCCAGATATTTCCACTTAGAACAAGAAGACTCACCTGGTCAAGGTTAGCTTATTGTTCCGACGTTTGGGGGGGGGTCATGTAGGAGAGTAGGGTCTGCAATCCTATGATCACCCAGATTTTTTGCTTTTGTTTCACTGGTTTACGACTTTCTCTGGCTGCGGGCCTGCTAATCAGACCCACAGCCTGGCTGTTCTCTTTCTAAATTACAATATGTACCCTAGGTGCATTTACCAATTGGTACTGGGCCACCTTATCAGACCCTGTAACTCAGGGCATAGGTGTACCCAGGGCCGTCAGGGGCTGCAGCATGTATTATGCCACCCCTGGCTGGCCTCCTAAATTTGACACAACTGGCTGCATGACAGCTGGGGCGAAGTCGTGTAATCACACTTTGCTTTAGATATAGTAGCTCTATATCTAACCACACAATGGACACCCGAGTTCCTATCAGTCACTCCTATGGCAGGCCTTAACAATCCTGAAGGCAGAGTGCGTGGGCTCGTGTGAGCTAGGTTCAGGCCCGAGCCGAGCCCGGTTGCAGCTTGCGGAATCAAGACCCAATGGCTGTTCCATGATAACGCGTACCCCATCGGTAACTTCGGTGTCGCGTTATCAAGACATGTCGAGTAAGGTGTCATACGAATCGGGATGCTGCCCTCTCACCAACTCTGGCGACGAGGTTAGCATTCCGCCCTTCTAGAGGGGCACGACATGTGTGTAACTGTGAACCCCGGTTAAAGTTAACTGAAGCCTCAGCTCCACAAAATGGATGCTGCCACCACAGACACGAGTCTGACCTCCTGCTGCTGGGAGTCCTTCCAGCGAGGAGAGCTTGGACAAAGGGTTTCCTGTCGAGGGCGGTGTTCGCACCGTCCCAGACAGGGTTTGTGTATTCTGGGTAGGTAGGGCTTTTGCGAGAAGGTGACTGCGGAGTGGCACCCCGGTGCTCACTACGCATCTGCCGGTCAGAACCAGTTCCAGGGGCACCAGCCCTGGCCTGGGGAAAGTCCGGCAGGGGAGAGGGGTGTAACTACCTCCCTTCCTGGTCCCACCCTTAGGGCAGGACCTAGTCATGTACCCACCCCTTTCTTTAGAATAAAGGCCGGAGGGGGGACCCTTCCAAATTAGATCATCTTTGAATCAAGAACTACTTTCTACGAAAGGACACTCAAGACTCTTCTCAAGATTTCTCCCTTGTGACTAAGGAGTAGTCACCCTGCATCAGCGGGCACCATCTAAGAACTCTGCGGTTTGCTGTAAGTCCTTCCTCAAGGAATCCGACGGCCCAGCTCGACGAGAACCGGCTTCCCTGGCACCTCTGACCTCTACCCACGTCATCAGCTCAGCTGTGATCTGTGGGTGCGACGAGACCTCGAGGGACCGGCCATCATCAGAACCTGCACGCTCTTAAACCAGCACGACCATCGAAGCGATTCCCTGGTGAGTGCTCTGGGGTCCGAGAAGCCCCGACCCTGAGCCGCTCCAGCACCGAAGTGCAGTCTCCCAGCATCTCCACGATCTGCGTGGGGCCCTTCTGCTCGCTGCTCAGCACGTTGTCTGGTCACTAGCCGCTGGCTTGTGCCCTTCTGTGACGACATCCGACAATCAACACTGCTGGTCTGGTTGCTCCAGACTGGCCCTTGCTTCCATCTTTCGAGAAGCACCCCGGACCCTCCTGGTCCACTCAAGACGCCATCTTAGGCCCACCACGTGGCCCTGAGATTTGCCAAGGCTTGTTGCCCCATCCTGGGCCCAGCGACGCCGACAGCATCATCCTTCGTGGGACAGCTCGCACCTCCACCGTGGTCGCCGACAACGCCTCCTGGTCCGTGAGACTGCAGAGCCTAGCGTCGCCCACTCACCTGGTCGAGGTGACGGCCAACCGGTGCCATCCTGGTACCCTCTGACTACTGGCTAGTAGTACGAACTTGGTCCCCTCTGCTTTCAGGTATCAACGATCTCTGATCCAGGCTTGGATCTCTACGAACTATTCATCACTGGTCGCCGGCCAGCAACTCCTTTTCTTCCGGCTCCTGGCTCGTCAGCGAAGACCCCGACGCCTGTAAGACTTGTGCAGCCGCAGCCCTCGTGGCTAGGTAACTCGGCATTTCGGTGCCTGCATAGCCTCTTTACTCTAGGGTCCGGAGTCCCTCGCTTCCGACTTGCCTTATCGGGTCCACCCGAGACCGTAAACTTTCCGTGTCCTTGGACACTTGTTTTAATTGTGCACTTGAAGTATTTGCTAAAGAGATTTGGTTTGTGCTTAGTACCCTGTCCTCATAAAGAGTACAGGGCTGTTGTGATTCTTAATAAATATACTGTTTATTTTCATAACACTTGTGTGGTGTCCTTTCACTGGGTGTTCAAGGGGTACATGTGTGGTAAACAGCTGGCTTAACGCGCCCTCTCGAGTCTTTAGCCTTAGACTGCTCGTATCCACGCTACTAGGATAGCTGGTCTATAGGTTGACTTACAACCAAACACCATAAGGGTCGTTGGAACGATACATAGCGGTCGCTAGAATAGCGAACGTTGCATATCGGGCCAACTTCTCACACAAAGCACATACGAAAGTCACTGACACCATTTCCCAGGGTAATGACCTGGCAGATCGAACAGCTAAACTTACAGCCCAGACTCCAACAGACATTCCAACTGACACGACAAAGACAGAAGCACCATTACTGACAAACTGTATGACAGTCCGGGATCCCTCACAGGATGTACTCGACATTCAGACACATGCCACTCCAGACGAAATCAAGAAATGGACTGAACAAGGAGGGGTCCAAACAGACCAGGGTTGGATGACAAAAGGCAAAGCCACATGGTTTCTCCCTGACTCCATGGTTCAAGCTATCATAAATACAGCACATAGTCCAGCACACGTAGGAGAAAAAGCCATGTTAGACAGTTTACAGAATATCTGGTTCAACAAGCACCTGCGTGCAGCAGCAAAACAGAAAGTGCGTACCTGCATGATCTGTTGTCAGTTCAATCCAGGCAAAGGCATTCCTGTGGAACAAGGTGGATTCCATCCTCCTGACCACCCTTTTGAAGTCCTCCAGATGGATTATATTCAGATGGACAGATGTCGAGGATACAAATACGTCCTTGTAGTTGTATGTGCACTATCTAGATGGACAGAAGCGTACCCAGTCCCAGATTACACTGCTGTGACCACTGCTAAGCAGTTGGTCCGAGAATTCTTTCCGCGATACGGCTTGCCCCGTGTTGTGTACTCAGATAACGGTCAGCCATTCTCTTCTGAATTAATGAAACAAGTATCTCTTCTGTTAGGGTACCAGTGGAGATTCCATTGCGTACAACACCCAGAAGCAGCAGGTCTCGTAGAGAGACACAATCAGACACTTAAAACCAAGCTAGCGAAGGTCTGTGCAGAAAAAGGCGTGGATTGGATGGTAGCCTTGCCGGTTGCCCTCTTTTACATGCGTATGGTAGCTCATTCTCGAACCGGACTATCCCCGTACGAGGTGGTTTTTGGTAGACCGCCGAATATGTGGGGCACGCCTATGCCCAAGAAAATAACAGATGTCGACAGTAATATGCTGACAGATTACCTGGCTTCCTTGATGTCTGCACTCCTTTCTTGTTGTTCACAGGTTGCAGCTGCCTTCCCCGACAACACCCAGGTGAAAAACCACTCGATTGTCCCGGGAGACCTTGTGTTTATCCGAAATTTTGATCGTTCAAGTCCTCTCGAGCCCCGCTGGCATGCACCCAAGCTGGTACTGCTAACGACGAGGACTGCCGTCAAGGTCGAGGGGAGGAAGGGCTGGCTCCATGCCCACCACGTGAAACGCTTCCATGGACTCAGTTCGGTAAAAGACTCTAAGGACTGCCCTGATATCAGTGACTCTAAACTTCCTTTACTAGAAAAGACTCCGCAACAGGAGTATAAACTGAAACTACGGTCTAGTAAGTCAGACAGCGTTTAATTGTTTAAGTCCCCCTCGGGTGAAGCAGTTAGACAGGTTCCTGACATGTATAAGATCATAGACCCAGATAGACAGAGAGATAGACAGAGAGAGATGAAAGATAAATACTGCAAAAACTTACGCAGCAGATGCATAGTAACTCTGATCATTATGTTTTTTTTAAGTATATCAATTATATGTATAAGCTTGACGCTACATGTTTTCTTTCCTCCTCTTGGTTCACACGTTCATTCTTCCTTCAATGACACTGTAGAGCACACATTCAGTGATCTGCCACCCCATGAATTGTCATATCGACTAGCATTGCGCAACAATACTTTTATTCGTATGTTACACCATTCTCACCAGACCAGCAATGTAACGAACTGCTGGGTATGTGGCCGACTCCCACCTTATCAGAAAACGAAGGGAGTTCTGCCCCTCTTTCCTGATCCATTTTCGCACAATGGTTCGTGCGGAGCATGGTTTGCTTTAATGTCATCAACACAAGACAGAAAGTTCACAGATTCCCAGAGTGAATGGATTTGGGGGAACCTGAATATAGTAATGAACAAGGCATGTTTCCCCGACAAAGATGGTTTTTTCCCAAAGAAAAGAAACAGATTTAGAAAATGAAGTGTACGAATTAGGAAATGTTTCCCTTAGTCTTATGATTCTAAACGTCCAGTCCGAGACAAATATAGGTACACCGTTCATAACAGTTTTACCAGTAAAAGGTGAATTATGCGTTAGAAAGAATGGTTCAGTGCACTTGGGTCACAGTGATTGTAATACTGTGGTCGAATTCAATGATAAAGGAAAGTCTACTTTTAGAGCTTCCCGCCATTCCTATTTCATTTGCGGTCAGACAGCCTATGTACGTCTGCCCTTAGATTGGGGTGGGACGTGTTATATAGCGTTCCTATTACCACCTGTTTTTCTAGCCCCATCCCATTATCATCGAGACTCACGATTAGTACATGTAAGACACAAGAGGGAGACCGATTCCCCGGTTGTCGATCAGACTGAGACAGCGTTGGAACAATATACAGATTTCAATAAAGGATTCTTTTTCTTCATAGGACCTATCCAAAACAGTAAATTAATACGTAGATTAACAAGAACTTTGGAAGCAGTAGTGAATGAGACTACTTTTGCCCTAGGAAACTTGACAGAGGAACAGTCTGCTATGAGACTTGTTGTTCTTCAGAACCGCCTTGTTCTTGACGTCATCTTGGCAGATAGGGTCGGGGCTTGTAGAGTGATCGGCTCCAGTTGTTGTGTGTTTATTCCTAATAACGCGCCTTCAGTGTATGCCGCAATAACGAGGCTCCATAAGATAGCTCACGAGATACACCAGAATCCAGGCACCTGGATTTGGTCCGGTTGGCTCTGGAGTGTGATATCAGCCTGGGGATGGAAAGTATTGTCATTCCTAGGAATAATACTACTAGTTATATTCAGTTGCTGTCTCTGTCTGCAATGTGGCCCAGCGATGTGCGGCTTGTGTGCCACTGCCTGTATTCCCCGTCCACGTTCTCGTTCCCGTGCCCAAATGAAAAAAGACGAGCAAATGATGCTATATGAACAAATAGATGGTCTCATGAATATAGATGTGTCCTGAAGGGCACAGTAGGGGACAAGGAGGGAATGAGGAAATAGAAATTTTACGTGGTCAGTGCGTCCCCCACTCGCACCCTGTCCATGTACCTATGCACCATGTATGTCCATGTTATCATGTAATTCCCTCCTCATGCCTGTAATAATAATGCCTCTGCATTTCCGTCCAATGTTAGCATGTCAGTTATTAGACCCTCCATGAATGAAACGTTAATTCTGCACTGAGGCCTATGTTGCCAATGCATTTACATGGTGCACGTTTAAAAGTCGAGATGCATACGTTTTTGTGGCACAGCCGAGCCAGGACCTGAATTCAGGCTCCGAGCCTCTTCTGACTCTGAAAGCTGCAGTTTAGTTATGTATCCCTGACCTCTCCCTTACTTCCTGCTCAGCCGAGAGGTGCCCAGCTTGGCCTGCCAAGACGGTATTTTGCCTACAGTTATCTGCTCAGCTCTGCAAAAACACATTCCAGACCAGTGAAAGGGGTAAACATATTCCGCCTGCAGAAAATAGGGCCTAGCCTTTCTGTCTCCATTCAAGTGATTTACAGGACCCGTTTCCATAGAAGACCCATGGCCCCCACGTAATGCACGAAGAAATATATGCACACACTAGCATTTAGTGATGAACGGCTTTTGCTCGAGAGACCTTTGCTTCAGACAATACATCCTCCAAACACCAGATATCAGATATGCCAAAGGTGCAGGTCGTTCTGACATCCCAGACTCCCCTACTAGTGCTAAAGTCAGCTCCCCCCAGCTCTCCCCAGTTACACGTCAATTTCACGTCATGACTAGTTTTGCGCGCACAAAGTAGGGTAAAGGTTCCTGCTGACCCTGCAGACCCCCTCTATGCATCCACCCACCTATAACACACCTATGACTCGTCAAGTGAACACCCACGTGTACGCCTTCTTTCACGCCTATGTGTTCTTATCTCTCTCTTTCATTAGCTCCGCCTGGAGCGCTCCGCCTTCTCTATTCAATGCAATTGTATGGTTTCACTATATATAATGTGTTATGTGAAGATTTAGATGACGATCCTTCCTGAACCTTAGTGGTGATGGAACCCGATTCTCCATTAGCTCGAGCTATTGTATTAAAGCCCTTTTGAATCGGACACCACGGACTCTGCCTCTCATTTTATGAGCAATCCTTATTAATGTATAGAAATTATGACCGGGTAATATATTATTTACCACAGCAATGCACTGCTTATGACCTCACAAATTACATCACTCATGACATGGTGAGTGACATTACTGATGACATCACAGATGACATCTCAAATGACATCACTCATGACATCACTAATTACCTCATTTAGTGATTGTGAGTGTTTTCTAAAGGTTTATGACTGTTAAACATATATACTAAGGTACCACAATAGTTGAATTAGTATACTTTGTGTACTACTAATGATTGTGTTGTGATTACAACATGAGGCGGAGACTTAGTTCTGAAAGACAGGCTTTATTGTGTAAACAACAGGACATCAGTGCGCCCGCCGCCTTCCGCCAGCTGAAATGCACTGACAGGTCAGCGTGCGGCGGCGCTCCACTTAGAACCTTAGGGAACCCAACATTCCACCGTGGCGCGCGGAGCGTGGCCACGGTGTCAATCAAGTCACAACACACCTCCCTTTCCTCTACACGCAGGTAGAGTATAAACAGAAGAAAGGACAGTGGTAGGTAAAGCAACGGGAGGTAGGAACAAGGAACATAACAGGAAGTTATCCCACAATGAAATCATGCAAATGTTGTGGCTGTCTCCTGGCCCTTAAGGGCCTTTGATGAAGTTGAGCTCTCTGGTGATCGTGAGACTCATCATTAATGTCAAAAGCTCTTTGCCCAGCACTCAAGTTATCCCCGCCAGGACCTGGTACCCACACTTCAGCACCAGTGCGAGCACTGTTAAGCAATTGTCGATCAGGGGCTAACATGTAACCAGAACATGAATTCCTTGAGTCAGCATTACTTATGGATGTTCTAGGAACACTGTTGCGTGAGCAATACTTTGCTACCCTACGTCGGTTCCATTTTTCTCCATTTTCTAACACCACATAAGAAGGGTAAACCTCCTTGACCCTGAAGGGTCCTCGAAATTTGCACAAGCCTCTTACCCATCGTCCGGACCGGACTTTGACCCAGTCATCAACACTTATATTCTGCGAGGTCTTTTGCTCGCTGCATGCACGCCTGGACGCATTCACAGGAATGCTCACCTCACAACCACCACCGTTCTTTCCATCCACTAATTCTCTGATCCACGGAGGCACCAGTTTGGAAGCTGGCTTTCTGCCTCGCATAGCAGTAAAGGGAACAACTCCGGTAGTGGAGTTCTCCGTGGTGCGATAGGCCCATACTAACTCATTCAAAGTCTCTTCTATGTCAAGGTCATTGCTGATTGCCAGACTAATCGCGCCTTTAATCATGCGATTTGCTCTCTCAACAATCCCGTTGGATTGTGGGTTGTACAAAGTGGTGAACCAATGTTTAATGCCACACTCACTCAAACATTTTCTCATCTCTGTGGAAGTTAATTGTGTCCCATTATCTGTAATGAGGACCGTGGGGTGACCCTCCTCTTTGAAAATCATGCGGAGTACTTTAATGGTAACTCGAGTTGTTATTTCGGGGAGTAGGTGAACTATGAGCCAGCGGGTATGGACATCCATTACCACTAAGCCAAATCTTTTGCTGGGGTGAATACCCGGCAGAGGCCCAATAAAATCAAGGCATATGCTGTGCCACACTACACCAGGGTCATGGATGGAACTTGGGACAGATTGGGGTCCCACCTTGAGTCTCTTTTCGCATTCACGGCACTCACTGCACCTCTCCACCCAACAAACCACCTCACCATCCATTCCGGGCCACCAAAATTCATTTCTCAACCGTCTTCTTGTGACCGTTTGACCCAGGTGCCCTTCGTGCGCTAAGTCAAAGAGCCGCTTGCGAATTTCAAATGGGGGAATAATCTTATCACCAGGCATGATGACCTGATCAGTGACGATAGACAATTTGTGAATGACCGCGTTAAAAGGCCTCACGCTGATTGGCAAGGTGCTTTCTCTACGTCTACCCTTGGAGATGAGGTTCATAACATTCTTTAAGACTTCATCACGAGACATTGCTTCTCCCCACTCTTTCTTACTGACTGCTCCACAACTCCACTGAATCACATCCTCAACGCAAGAGATCGCTCCTTCACTCTCTTTTTTCGATACTCCGGTCTTGTCCACATCCTCCCATTTTAAGGATAAACGTGACATACAATCGGCCTGCACGTTGCGCCAGCCTGAAATGAATTCAACATCAAAATTGTATTCTTGTATCCTGGAGGCTAACCTAGCCAGTCTTGCTGACCCCTTTCCTGTTCTACCTGGTGAGAGAATTTTCAACAAAGGCTTATGGTCGGTGCGAAGCTTAAACCTACGCCCCCACACATACATTCTGAAATATTCTACACCCCAAGCGGCTGCCAGGGTTTCTTTTTCAATTACAGAGTAACAGCGTTCGGTGGCAGGTAAAGTGCGAGATGAAAATGCCACCGTTTTCTCATTTGTGCCATCGCTCTGTGATAACACAGCTCCTATGCCAGTTTCGCTCGCATCCACAGTGATAACAGTTTTTTCATGTACATCAAATGGAACTAAAATTCCTGCATTGCATATCTCCCTCTTAATATTGACAAAGCATGTTTCTTGCTCCTCCCCCCAACAAAACTTGACTCCTTTCCTCAAGAGCATCTTAAGTGGCTCTGTCTTGCTTGCAAAGTTTTCCACAAATTTTGCATAATACTCAATTAGCCCAATGAATGAGCGTACTTTGTCTCTGTCAGTTGGTACGTGAGCCAATTTTATAGATGCCAATAAGTCTCTCTTAGGTCTGACACCCTCAGACGAGATAGAATGTCCCAAATATTCCACCACTTTATTTTCTTGCCGGCTTTCACTTCAGCGCTCCGCATCTACTTTAAATAAGCAATGTTTCTCCGCTCCTTGTGGAGTTTCATTCACTCTCTTGCCTCGTATTTCACACAGCAAATGCCACAAATGTCATTCCTTACTTATAGATGTCTGCGCTGGGGCATCGTTCACTTGTTTTGCGCGCTGCCTCTTACTCGGTATTTGTGCTGACGATGAATTCATTCACTCGCACCGGAGAAGTCCTCTGGCTGTGCATCTTCACGCGTAGATTTTTCACTGTATGTCCCGTTGTCCGCCGACAGAAGACCACCTCGTCGCCAAGAACATGTTGTGATTACAACATGAGGCGGAGACTTAGTTCTGAAAGACAGGCTTTATTGTGTAAACAACAGGACATCAGTGCGCCCGCCGCCTTCCGCCAGCTGAAATGCACTGACAGGTCAGCGTGCGGCGGCGCTCCACTTAGAACCTTAGGGAACCCAACATTCCACCGTGGCGCGCGGAGCGTGGCCACGGTGTCAATCAAGTCACAACAGATTGATTCGATTTGTTAACATATATCATGCGAGTTTCTGTGTCACTGAATGTATCAGTGTGTGAGTAGCTCTATGGGTGCATGAGTGGATGTGTGAGAACTTGAATGGTTGAGTGAGTAGCTGCATGAATGGCTGTATGGGTGAATGGGTGGGTGTGTCAGTGGCTGTATGGGTGAGTGAGTGGTTGTGTGATTGGCTGTATGGGTGAGTGAATGAATGTGTGTGTGGCTGAGTGGGTGAGTGAGTGTGTCAGTAGTATAGTGAGTGGGTTTGTGAGAGGCTGCGTGAAAGGGTGCATGAGTGTCTATATGGGTAAGTGAGTGGGTGAATAAGTGGTGTATGGGTGTGTGAATGACTATGGGTAAATGAGTGTGACAGTGGCTGTATGGGTGAGCATGTGCTTATGTTAGTGGCTGTATAGGTGAGTGAGTTCATGTGCTAGTATCTGTAAGAATAAACAACTGAATGTGTAAGTATCCATATGGGTGAGTGATTAGTTGTATGGGTGACTGTATGGGTGAGTGAGTGGGTGTTTGAGTAGCTGGATGGGTGAATGACAGTATGGGTATATGATTGGGTATGTGAGTGTCTGTATGTCTGAGTGCGTGAGTGGCTGTATTGGTGGGTGAGTGGCTGTATGAGTGAGCAAGTGGATGTGTGAGTCCCTCTATGAATTAGTGAGTGGGTGTATGAGTACTGGTATGGGTCTGTGAATGGTTACTTGAGTGGTTGTGTAGGTGTGTGTGGGAGTAGGAGAGGTTGTATGGGAGTATGAGTCTGTGTGCAAGTGGGTCTTTGGGTGATGTCATCAGTGATGTCACTGACCATGCCATAAGTGGTATAATATGTGAGGCTTTAAGCAGTGCATCGTGGGGGCGTTCGTTATAGGTAGCTCAGGTAACTATAACTGCTGACTTTCAATGGTTTTGTACGAGTGAAATCTGAGCCTAACTATAACACCCCTGTAACCTTTGTTTTTTTCTTTGAATGTCTAAGTGTTTTTTTAATCATATTTCCTAACTATAACATCACTGTAACCTTGTTTTTTGTGTGAATTTTGAACTTTAAAAAAATGTATTTCCTAATTGTAACCTTTATCCTATGAGAGTGTGTGTGAGTGGCTGTAGATGTAAGTGAGTGGGTGTATGAGTGGCTGCATGGGTCTGTAACTGGGGTGTGAATGGTGTTGCGGGTATGAGTGGCTGTATGAGTCTGTGAGTGGGTGTGTGAGTGGCTGTATAGGTCTGTGAGTGGGTGCGTGAGTGTCTGAGTGGGTCTGTGAGTGGGTGCATGAGTGTGTGAGAGGGTGTTTCAGAGGGTACATGAGTTATGTTATGTTATGATAACTTATATAGCGCACGATTACCAGGAGGTGTCCTGGTGCTTGTTACCTTTCCAATACACAGATCACAACAGAAAGCGTAAGGAAAAAAAGAGGGTGTGAGAGTTTACACCAAGCTATTTGCCAAACAGCCATGTTTTCAGGCTCTTCCTGAAAGATGTTAAATCAGTAGACTGTCTGAGATAAACGGGAAGGTCATTCCAAGCCTTCGCTACCCCTAGAATGAAGCTTTTACCTCTCCAAGTGGTCTTTTTGATGGCTGGCAAGGTAGACAACTTGGCTCCAGAAGAGCAAAGATGCCTTGGAGGTGCATACCATATCAATTGTTTTCTTAGGAATTCCGGTCTGGTACCATGAAGAGCCTTGTAGACCGTGCACAGTGCCTTGAAACGATAAAGTTTTTTTATACCTCTGGAAATTGATACGAACCTTGGCGTACCCGTGAGAATCCTAGCTGCAGCATTTTGCAGCATCTGGAGCTTGTTCATAAAGCGTTCCTGGATGTTTAAATAAAGGCCATTACAATAGTCAAGCTTTGATAAAACCAAAGCAGTGACTATGGTCTGTTGACTACCTGGTGGCAGATAGGGCAGAATTGTTTTTATTGTTTTAATGACAAATGCAGTTTTAGATGAAACTGCGTTGATTTGGTCTCCAAAGTTGAGTTTGTCGTCCATAATAACACCCAAATTCTTTGCCTTCCTCGACGGTGTGGGAAGGGAACCCATGGATGGTGGCCACCAATTGGGAGTCCAAAAATGATGGTCATTACCAAATAAAATCACCTCCGTCTTATCAGAGTTCAATTTTAAACAGTTGTCCCCATCCATTTGCCTACCACTTCCATGCAGTCCTGAAAACGCCTCTCAGTCCTGAGTTCCTGCCCGGGTAAGAGCGACACCACAATTTGGGTGTCATCAGCATAACTTGTAAGATCAAATCCAAAACCACTAATAAGTAGGGCCAAAGAGGAGACCTTTACGTTAAATAACGTAGGACTAAGCAAGGACCCCTGTGGGACTCTGCAAGGCAGTACAAATGGTTTGGATTGGTAATCACCTAGAGCCACCATCTGGACTCGGTCTGAGAGGAACAATTGAAGGAGTTTCCAGATCATGATGGACCCTGTCAAAGGCCGCGGACAGATCCAGAAGGACAAGGGCCGCTTTGCCACCCCTGTCCACGGTCTTCCTAATTTCCCCAGTCGTTTTAATGAGAATGACTCTGTACTATGTCCCTCTCTGAAACCGTATTGCGTGGGATCCAGGACATTGGTCTCACGAAGAAAAGCACTAAGCTGTATATTGATGGCCTTCTTTATCAGTTTTGCTGGCAGAGAAAGACGCAATATAGGACGAATACTGTTAGGGCCTTAGGATCCAGATTGGATTTTTTCAAGAGGGGTAGAACCGAGGCCACCTTCCAAGGTTTAGGAAATTGACCAGTTCCCAGCATCATGTTGAAAATAGATGTGAGGGCACATGAAATAGGCCAAGCGTCAAGCTGAGCCACTGCCACTGGGCAGGGATCGTCCGGGGAACCTGATTGAGCTGCCAAAAGTAATTTATAAGTGGTTTCCACCGATAAGGGGGAAAACTCATCCAGTGAGGGGTATGGAAAAAAGGATGAATTCAAATCCTCCCTACCATTGAGACCACCAGTCTCTCCAGGATCCTTAAACACTGAAAAAATGGTCTCAACTTTGTTCAGAAAAAAAGTTAGCCAACCCATCACAAAGTTCCTGACTGGAATGAACTTTAACTGGAGATGTTAGTACCAGGATTGAAATGGTCCTTAAAAGTTCCTTTGATGAGCTCTTCGCCAGGTCAATTTTAGTAACAAAGTACTGTTGTTTGACAGTGAAAAGATGCCGTTTATAGCTCTGGAGACTCTTTTTATATGTCTCCTGATCAGCCTCTCTGTAATCTCTCCTCCAACAGCGTTCAAGACGCTTGCATTTAAGTTTATGGTTCCGCAGTTCTTCTGTGAACCATGGGGCCGAAGGAAGTGATCTTTTCGGGACAATAGTTTGTATAGGAGCTAATTTCCTACAAACATTTAGTATAGTTCATGATATCTTCCTCTAGTTTAGTGGGAATAGATCCTGCAGAGGATGAAAGGCGTTCCTGAAATTCCTTCTCATTTACTTTATTCCAAGCCTGGAATTGAATCTGATTCTTGGGGCAGCCACCCCCATTAAAGTGATTCTCTAGTTTCAGTTCAAACTGGACAGCCGCATGATCTGTCCAGACTAGCGGCAACGCTCCAGTGAAACTAAGCCCCGGGTGATTAGTAAATATTCCATCGAGGGTATGTCCCGCTTTATGGGTGGGGGTGGTTACACATTGAGCCAGGCCGACGGCTTTCATCAAATCTGTAAGAGTCACTGTATCTGGATCGTTTATAGCCTCCAGATAAAAATTAAAATCTCCCAAGATGGCAAAAGTATCTGTAATAATTGCTTCTTCTAACAGAGTGCCAATTGTATTAGTAAAAGAACTTCTATTTCCAGGAGGTCTGTACAACAATATGCCTTTAAGCCTATGATGGTGGGCTTCGTACTACTAGGATATATGACTGCCAGTCCTCCCCCCTTCTATTTTGGCCTATTTAAAGTATGACAGGTGAAACCAGATGGAGTTGCTTTTACCAGATCTGGACCTGAAGCTTCATCAGTTCAGGTTTCTGTAATGAACGCCAATTTTAGTTCTCTTTCCTCCATTAGCCTGGCAAATTTAAAGCTATGCTTCACCAATGATCTGGCATTCAACAGAACGTCCTTAAAAACAACCACATTAGGCCCCCCAACTCTAATATCCCTCCTAGATCTAACTGGCTGATATATGATACGAGGAAGGTTCACCTTGCAGTTAATGCAGGTCATAGCCGAGAGGGTAGGTCTGGAGCAAAGCGATAAACACAGACAATTAATATCTGTCTCAACTGTATTCATAACCATTAAATCTGAACGTGAGTATGCATAAAATAGGGGTCCTGGCGCTAAGCGCGGAACTAGCGCGGACGGGCGCAGACGGGCTTGCCTTTGGCGCACCCGCACCAGCCTCCTAATTTATGCACTGCTCGTGTAGTGTAGTTACTATTTTCCCTATAGGCCCTGCGCATTGGAATAACATAAACAGTAGTATAGACGTAGAAGTGCGGACTTCCAGGTCTCTACTGACTATGCTAAACTTAATTGGGTTTGTACCAACTAGCTCAGAGGTCACTGGAAACTTTCTTGACTGAATAGGAAGTGATCAGCTTCCCTGGTACAGACAAGAAGGGATTCAGTTTTCCAATAACCGCATAAACATGACAACTTTGCTCCTTAGAATAAGAGTCAATCTCTAGAGTCGTGTGAAACAATAGACAGTTATTTTACTCAGTCAGTTGTGCAGATTACTTTCACCAAGATGCAGGCAATAGAGAGACGGGCATTTTCAATAAAAAGGTATTATTTATTGAACAGTCTTTCTTCTCATGCAAGAGAAATGAATTGCCACAATTGCAAGACTAGTTATTATAAAAAGTGCGTACAGTAAAATGAGGATTGCAAAATAATACTGTAAAAGCATTGATATGGTTTCTTAGCCATGCAATGGTTAAAATGAATAAAATATATACATTCATATATACATTTGACTAACATACTCAACTGGTGCTTCTTACTACGCCTACCCCAGTGTACCTGACCTAAGCCTAATATTTGGGAGGGAGTAAGTAAGTAGCAGTTTTAGTTAAGTTGGTTTTGCCAAGGTTTGCTTCAAGAATTCTCTCTAAGGGTTTAGTCAACACCATACCTCTGAAATAGAATGTTGGAGGTCTTGTATCTCCTTCCAGGACTCGATATCCCAGTCACTCGCAAGAGTAGGCTGGAAATGCCGGAGCTGGATTTTCTCGGCAAGAGAAAAGACAGCGTCTCTCTCAGCGTGTCAAGGAGGAGGAGGGGCAGCGTCCGTGGGCAGCTTGCATCTGCTGGGCTCTGCAAGGGACTGCTGTTCTGCTCCTGTATTCACCACACCATCGCTATCATCGATGTCGTCGCGGCAGCGTTTGCTTAAGGCAACGTTGGTATTATTTATACCTGAAAGGTGCCTTGTTTGACGTAAGTTTTTGGACATAAGACGTCAATAAAGATGTCACTAGGAAGTGATCGTCTCTCAGTGCTGATTAGAGTTCTATTACTAATCAAAACATAGAAGCGGGGCTTTCCCAGGTTGCTGAGTTTTATCTTGTTGAAGAACTCGGAGTGTAATCTAGGAATCTAAGATAGTGGCTTCTGCTGTGTCATCTGCTCTAATGAGATGCAGAAGAAGAGATTCTGAAATGTGGCTCTGATCGTGTTGGGCCAGAGACGAGTTTCTGAAATATCGCTCTTGATCGTTTATGCCATTATAGGGGTATGAATGGATTATAGCCATATAGGGGCATAAGGTCACAGTATTGATCGGGGTCCTAGATTAGAACACGACACCCACTCCACGAATTTATGTCCATCAAATTACTAAAAACTAAAGCAATAAGATGCATGTGTAACATTGCCCACCCCAAAATACATATCAGCATTTGAAATGGCGTATTTGAAATACATGGAAATATTGGTACTGTACGTCTTTAAGCATAGAAATCATTCAAAATTATAGCATATGTAATCAGTGAATGATTTTGCGAGAAAATTACACATGAAATATCTCTTTATACAGAAAAGAAGGGCGAGATAATTTCATCACATAGAAATGCAATTGCTCTAACATGTGCTAGAGGCTGAGGTAAAGTTATTATGTCTCTAGAAGTACCTAAAGAAGTACCTAAAAATAGAAGTTCTGTTCTTTATGAATAGGTCTACTTTAAGCAAATAATTACATGCCAGAAAAAAAGGTAAATATTTTGAAAAATGTTCAAAAAAATTATTGGTGAACGGGGGAATAGAGTTCCAACGCTTTCCAGTAGTTTTTGTTGATCAAAACTGAAGGCCGAATTCAGAGTTCATGGGAACGCTGTGTGTCGGAATGCTTTCCAAAATTATTGTTTCTGTTCGGGGGAGAACATCATATCAGACAGGCTCTCAAAGAATTGGTCTACAAAATCAGGTGATAGTTCGAACAAGTTTGATAGTGCTGTAACTTGGCAGGTGTGAGAATGATTGCTATCATCAAAGTCTGGATCAGCAATGCTCACAGAAGGTCGTACCTGGGTAATGTTGCTTTTATTTCTCGCTCCACTGTCACCACCTAGTCGTAGCACAGGAGTCTCAACGAATGCCGTCATCAGGATTGGTAACTGCTGGGGACAACACAATGCGTGAGCCGTTACAGGACTTAGCAAAGTATCGATATCCATTGGTACTGCTGATGGAAGTGCAAGACAGGTGTCTAACACGCATTCATCTCCGCACAGCATACATCGAAGCACAGGTAAGATGCAGGTCTGCATATAGGTCTGAATGAAAAAAACCAGGTCATGTTCAGATCTCTCAACCTGGCCAATCCAAGGACTCTAGTTATTCGGTCCCGGTAGCGTATTGCTAGGACCGTTTCTTCCATCCTTGCCGGAGTCATGTCTGTGTTTTGGCTTGCCATATCGGAGCAGGAGGGTCAAAAATAAAATGTCTGCTACAAGTCCCAAAATCAGGGGTATGCCGCCAAAGACTGAATAGACAAAATTGGGAATGATTCCCAAAATTGCTTTGAATGGTGTTAACAGTCCCAAAAAATGGTCTTAAATAGGCCTGGGATGCCTATGGCATTCGACATATTAAGAATTTGGCTAAGCATTTCTGTGAAATGCACGGGGCAATTTGTTGATAAAAGGTCATGAATCTCTGATGTTGTCCTTGCAACTTGGAGATCATACGTCTCTTTTGATGACGTGATGGGCACTGTTGTCTGCAAAAGCACAGACTTCATTCTGCTTAAAGTATCAATTCGTATAGAAGAGACATTCAAACGAGGCCATATGGGAGTCTCGGAGTCTCCAGGGCCGTTTGGAAACAATGCTTGCATACAGCATTTGACCATGGAAATTACTTGTACGAGATATGCTTTCCCTGGCAAAAGGCCACAACAGCTGTGATCCATTATTAGAATGTAACTCCCGTTCGAGAGTTGCTTAAAGAAAGGCTCTATCTGCGTTGCAGGTGTGACATGTTGGTGGCATGAAAGGTTGTTTGAATTTACTTCACAGGCTCCGTGTAAATTAACACCTTGGCACAAAAGTATACCGCTTAGTGAATGTTTGTAGTTTTCACCACTAAGAAATACATTTTTGTTGCTGTCACTATAGCATGTGTGTGTATATGGTAATTTCTATGCTGACTTAATGTACCCTTTACCCAAACGTTCATACTGGCCAGTCGGTATGTATTCAAGGCAATTTTTAAATCGGAAAGTTGTTATCGGAATTGTGATAATCCCGTGTATTATCCATTCAATGACAGTACTTTCTGACATTGTCAAAGGTAATTTCTCAAGTTTTTCGATGCTCAGGATTGTATAGTCTGCTCTTTTCTGTATCAAGCTGATTTGTTTATCAATAAGGTTAAAGATGGAAAACAATGACGTTGTGTTGATTAAACGCCATGGCACATAGCCTGAACGAAGATTTTGCAGCGTCCAGCCTAGCTGTACAATAGAACGCAATTGTGACTGGCCATGCTGTAACATTAGCAATTCTTTGTCTATTATATCTATGGCAGATGGTACAATACTGTCCAGTGAATATATTCTGGAGGACAGAGTCATTAACTCATTGTCCACAACAGAAAGTGATTTTTCCAAATTAATACGATCAATTTTTCATATTTTTTCACCTGTTTCAATTTGTGTGACTTTCGAAGCCTCGTTGCAAGCCGCATATATACTGGTCGCTATGAAACGCTTTTGACGCTGTTTGCGAGGTCCCAGAATGAAATTGCGCAAATCAGCACCATCTTTAAGTAAAGATAAGTGTTGCTTAATTTCTGCCAGTGTGCATGATTCTAGCCATTCAAGGCACAGTTTCCCTACACTGAATGTTGTTACTATACCTGGATGTTGTCTCTGGGAGTATCTAGGGTCTGGTCTGGTCATTGTTAACCCCTGTGTTTTATTCAGGAATCTATCTTGACAGTTATTCGTGTCAGTAGGCCAGATTAACCACTTTTTCCAATCAGGATGTGTTCTGTTTAGATGTAAAATTTTAGATACGTCTATTTCAATATCTGTTGCTGCATTATCAGGTATTGGCTTCGGAATAGACGCTTTGTTAAGGTCTTTAATCTTAGCTAGGCCAAGACAGGTTGTTTGGTGAATTGTGTCATTTAAAAACATTATTTGCTCTGGGATCATGCAGGCTCGAAATAATGCTTCTAGGCCTTGTACCTGCCAATCTTTTGTACCCCAGATGGTTTTCGTTTCAATGTTATTTTTCCAAAAATCAAAACAAAATGTCATCATTTTTTCATAAAATGCTTCTGAATATATCAATTTAGTATTTGTAAGCATTGTTTTCAACCCTGTTTTATCCAACAGTTTATAATAAAAGGTTTCTGCATCAGTGGTGTTAAACCCTGAGAAGTACTGAAATTTCTCATAGAATGTTTTAGAACTGCTTTTAGGTAGAGTAGCACAATGTTCCCATTGGTTATATTTAAAAACATTTCTAGGTTGTGCAGATTTATGTAAGTAATGATCTCCGTAATGCGAGAAGCAGTACATCTGTTCATAACCAGACGAACCTTGTAAATAATCATGTTCTGTAAATCTTGCTGACAACACTAAATCAGACAACATATTATTAATACTTTCAAAATCCCAATCATCAGAAAATGTACTTGGTTTTACAAAGTCACTTAAGGAAACCTTGAACTGGTGAGGATATTTCAGGATTTCAACCGGGCCATATACTTCATAGTCAGTTTTGTCTAATACTACCCCGCCGGGTATTGGAATGGCTGTGACATTTACTGTTGACAGTTCTCTTTTCTTCACGTGGGATGATTTGTGTGGTTTGAGGACTAAGTTGATGTTCTGACTTGCTGTGTCCATTGAACTGTAATAAACTTTCCTAAAATTAAAACTAAATTAGGCATAGTAGGATTATACATACCCCTGAAATAATCCAATGCTCAATCAATGGTGCATCCAGATATACTTCTTTGATTTGATGAAAGAGTTCTGTTGCTTTTTCTTTAAAAGTCTTTGTTTCTGGCATCACTTCAGGGTTGCTTTTATCTTCAGAAAAGTTGTCGAAGTTGATGAAGTAGCCAGTGCCAGTTCTGTCAATTGTTGGAATTGTTCTTTCAATTTGTCTTTCGGTAGCACATTCTGATGCCACATCATTGTAGACTGGTGTTTCTTGACGAACTGTTTTAATCTGTGTTTCAAGAGGCACGAGTTCCATGGCATTATTGCGTAGTCCCTCTCTGTGCACTGCAGGTTTATCAAATGTGATTAGTCTTTCAGTTTGAACCTCTTGAATTGTTGCAAGTTTGGGTATTCTGTTGTTTCTCGGGAGTCCACTGGGCCTACTGTTGATTATAGGCCACATGCTTGTGGTTTTACCAGGTCGATTGATATAACTCTGTTCTCCTTTTTACCAGCAAGGGGTGGTAGTAGTACTGAACTTGTTCCCTTGATTTCCAAGACAGGTACTGCTTTTCTGTAAGAAAGCCCAAATTCCTTCTTCACCGCTATTTTTTCTCTGACTAGATCCCCAATCTTTGGAATCCAGACAGGCCTTGCTGGGGCTGGTGGTGCCTCGTCAGTGGTAGCTGGCTGTTGCTTTAACTTTATGTTGCTTAAGGATTTTCTTGTTTCATTCAAGTCCTGTAAAACAGCCAAACGATCTTTGATGTCAAAGTCTTCATTCTTATCTTCTACCACTGATACCTGACTATCTAAGTCCTGAATGTGCATTCTAGTTCCGAACAATAGTTCGTATGGGCTGAAACCTTTTAGAGAATGTCTTGGCAAATTGTTAAGACTGAGCTGGACACTTATTAAATGTTTGACCCACCCATCACCCGAACCTAATACCTTCGCTGTTATAGATTGCTTTATGTCCCGGTTTTTTCTTTCCACTACACTGTTCCCCTCGGGGTGTGATGGACAAGAGTATCGCAAGCCCACGCCCATGCTGGCCATGGCCTCCCTATAAGCTCGAGAGCTGAAAGCAAGACCCTGGTCAGAATGGAACATGGCAATTGGATATGTGCCGATAAAGACTCGCAGATCTTTTATAATCGTTATGGTGTCAGCCGAACGCTGGGGCCACATTTTTTAAGTGAATTTTAGTCTTAAATGATTAATAGGACGCTGGATGGCATGTAGACAGCATTATGCCTACCATGGCATTAATGCGCTTGACTCATTGCTGCGATCTCTGTCGCAGTCCGGGCAGTTCTTTACATATTTATAGTGGTGCAGGCTCATCCCCGGCCACCAGTATACTGACTGTAATTCGGTCAGAGATTTCCTCATTTCATTGTGTCTTGGACCTTCACCCATGTGTGCGTCTGCTATTAATAACTTTCTCCGGTTCGTGTTTGGAATTACCCTATCCCCCACTCCAGGGATTCGAGCAAAAGGAACGGAGTTTGCATCAATTACGTATGCATAATTGAGTGGATAGTTCACGGGTAGTGCTGCACAGTCGCCTTTTAAGGACGTTTTTACTGTCAGCATGGTTTCCCCGTCTATATATTTTTCTGAGCGCTTTTTTGTGGCTACGGAAGCCGGTTTAGTTGCTTCCGCTATGGTTGTATTAGCCAATGAATTCCCTGCAACGTGAACGCCATCACGTTGATGACTCAAAGTGTGTATCACGTGAGTCTTCTGTAGTTCTTTCTGTAAAAGAACTACCTGTTTCCAAAGCATTTTAATGCTTGATTGTGGCACCTGAGTCATCTTTGTAATCATTTTGAATCCAGCTCTGCAACTTATTGTTGTAAGAGTTGACGCAAAAATGCGAATCGCACACGATTAGTGTCGGGAATTCACGTTCTGCATTTTCAAGCACCATCTTTAAAGATCTGATTTCAGCTCGCTGAGCCGAACAGTTTCTCACTGATTCAGTTTTTGTTATTTTCGGTCTGAATTTACCGCACAGCCAGGGACCTTTAACAATCGCGCAGTCTGCATCGTAGGATTTGCTCTCTACGTTGAAATGCTGCACAAATCTATCTGTATAGATTATACAGGAGTATTGTTGGAGAGGCAGAATTTCAATAGGCAGAGGATATTCTTGTTCATAAGTCAAATCATTAAGTTTTTTCAGTTGCGGGGTGAAATTGTATTTCACATCTTCCGCTCCAAGAGAATTTACACACTGCATCCATTTCGGATCCAGTGACACCGTAGGCAGGTTTACTGGGCTGAATAGCGCCTCGAAGGCGGATTCCGCTGTGAGGATATTGATCCTTTTGCCATGTGCTAGTTCTCGTTCATTCGCTAATGCAGTTTCTACTGCTTTCACAGTATTTTCTGTGGGACTGAATGTTTTTTCTGATTGTGTGTACAAATGTGATTTGTAAGCAATTGGTACCGTTTCTCCCTCATTAGAGGTCAGGTACGTAAATCCGCACCTTCCTGGGATGACTCGGATTACAAGATTGCGTGTGTTGTCACGTGTATCTAATTTTGTTTTTGCTAACATGTCTGTTTGCAGTGATCTCAAAATTTATGTGTGTTTTTGAGTCCAAGTGATTGGTTTAAAATCAGGTTTAATTAGTGCATAGAGAGGTTTTACCCTCTCCGCATAATTTAGAATGTAAGTTCTTCCGAAATTCAGGAAACCTAGAATCGATTGTAAGTTCTTCACCGTTTTTGGTGCTTTGAGCACAGCGCACTTCTCTAAGAAGTTGTCCGCTAGGCTTTTTCCTTCACTTGATAATTCGTATCCTAAAAATAATACTGTCAGATGGGCAATTCGAGACTTTTTAAAGTTGAATTTGTAACCCTCTGCTGCGAACCCAAGTATTATGGTGTTCACTCTTTTCAATGAGTCTCCAAGTCGTCGTCTGTGAGATAGATATCATCTACATAAGATAATGCCTCATCATCATATATTTGTAGTAACTCTGTTACTCTGGCTGAAAATAGTCCTGGGCTGTTCTTGAATCCCTGTGGGGGCCTACAGAAATTTTTCTGAGACCCCATCACTGAGAAAGCGGTCAAGTATCTGCTTTCTGGTGCAATATTTTGACAAAAGAAACCATTAGATATGTCTAATGTCGTTTTATATTTTTTCCTAACTATGTTATTCATTAGTGCAGCACCATGCGAATTCTGTACTGCAAATGTTTTGCAACATGAGTTAAGGTGTCTGTAATCCAAAACTAGACGATATGAATCGTCTGGTTTGGAGACAGGAAACAAAGGATTATTCATTTGAGAGGTGCATGTTTCAATCACCCCCTGGTATTCAAGTTGATCTAAAATCTCCCTGACTTGTTTTTTAGCTTCTTGCTTAATGGGATACTGCCTTTGTGCAGTCGGTTGACTTTTTAACTGGATTTTGTGAGGAGGAAAGTCCTCATCCCATCCTACATGATTTTTATATAGTGCTGGTGCCTGGGCTACTGCCCATTTCCTCGCATATATATATTTAGTGTGAATCGGAATGTGATTCGAGAAGGCAGGCATAATCATTCCTTCACCACGAGGGCACTTCCTGACAAACTCCGGGGGCCTATCTTTTTCATCTAACAGAATGTCATAGCCTTTTGAGGGTTTATCCCAAAATAGACCCCTTATTTTCCTAGTCTTATCACCCTCTATACGCAGTGTTATTTCGTATATCTTATGGGGCTCGCTAACTCAGGTGTCGGCAGTTTCTACTTGAATGTATTCATTCGTGTCCACTGTCTCCAGATGACTCATCAGGATCTTGCGAGCTATGGTGGTTTCTGCTGCACTGTCTAGCATTGTCTGTGCCCACTCCCCGTTTTTCAACTGTGTCCTCAGTATTCTCGGCATGTTCGATTACTCTAATACTGGCACCGTCTTTCTTTGAAATTGAGATTTTTTACTTTGAGCAGGTTCCTTGTCTTTGGACTTGGTGTGCTCTCCTGGGTCTGACCGTCCTCTTCTTTCCGATTTCTGCGAAAAAGATCGAGAGGGATGTGTATCAATACTTTGATATCTATCAGGCTTCTTCAAATTATCCCTATTTCTAAGGTTATATCTTTTCTCAGAGGGCTTCCTCTGGGGAGACTGGTGTTCTCGAGTCGGAGTTCTTTACCTCGTCGAGGAGACCTTCCTCTGGACTTGAAAACTTTTTCTTTGGGAGTGGATTGTTTATTTCCATCCCAGCTCATTTTAGGAGTGTTTGAATTATTTTTAATAAATAATTTTTCAGGATTTTCGAGCAGTTGGGGCTTTACTGGTTTTCCACCCAAGCTGTCTCTACCTAGTTCTTCATAACATTTTTCTATAATTCTTGCAAGCTCAATTGGTTGATCTGTTATATCTGTTTCTTCCAATTTCTGGTGGATTGCCACAGATGCTGCTTCTCCTTTTATATTGGCTAGTAATATAGCCGAGACCTGCTTGAAGTCTTTCAGTAATTTCATACCAAGAGTTAAAGCAGGTTCTGGACCGTATTCATTCTGAATCTGTTTTAGCACTTCTGGTATTACCGCCATTGACGGAACACCATGTGTTTTTGTGTAAATGGAAGCAAAGACTGTACCCCAAGTGTCACAGTCCTCCACGTGTGGTGCGACCCCCATTGGAAGGCAGATGGTCAGAATTCTGTGTTTCTCAATAGGGGTAGTATTCGGAAATACTGCCTCTATTTGAGTAATTTTCTGCGCTAACCAGAAAGGAATTTGTTCCCGTTTTATGGGTGTTTTACCAAGACATGATTGTATGTTCTGTGGTGTAATTTTATTTGTGTTCCCCTGATGAGGGGTCAGCTGTGGTACATTAACAGTTGTTTGGACTGTAGCAGTCCGCATTACATATTGGACTAATTGTCTATGTATTTTAATTAATGTTTTTAGCTGTACTAGCAGCTCTTCTTTTGACATTTTTGCAATGTCCGGATGTGGTGTGTAGCTGGCTAGAACCGGCCACGTTGCTCCTGGTCTACCTAGTGGACCGAGCCTGGTAATATGATCATTATGTTTTAGGGCGCCTTTAAACCAGAGCAGATGCTCTTGGAATTTTAATGGGATTTCAATCTCCTCGAAAGGAGCGTACTCTTCCGGTGGATCCCCTATTTTGTAATAGTGGAACTCGTGTGTTGCGGTGTTTGCCGCTGGAAATTTTATCCAAGAATAGAATACCTCTGTCTGCCGATATTCATGTGCCTCTATCACAAACACGACTGTGCCACCTTGTGTGGTCAGTCCATTGTCTATAAGTTTTAACGTTATAGATTTTCTTAAATGTACCGGAATGATTATTGCACCCGGTTCATTAATTTCATCGGGACCCTACTGAGTCGCATTTACTGCGGCATCAACGGTTCCGTTTTCAGTGTCTGACATTTTATTGTCTAAAAGGTTTTTGCAGAGCAGGTCTCAAAGGAGACAAAGATTAGGTACACAATATTTTGGAACACTGTATCCTTCAACGTTGAATAAACCAGAGCTTTACATAGGAATCTCTTCCTACTAAGTTCGGGCGGATTTTAACCTTTCACCCACTCCAGACGTCTATTGGAGTATTTATGGTAGAAAGGGGTCTGTGTGAAAAATGCACGACTGAGTTACTCTAACGTCTTGCGTTAGTTTTATCGCCTTACCAAACGTTGGGCGCCATGTAGTGTAGTTCCTATTTTCCCTATAGGCCCTGCGCATTGGAATAACATAAACAGTAGTATAGACGTAGAAGTGCGGTCTTCCAGGTCTCTACTGACTTTGCTAAACTTAATTGGGTTTGTACCAACTAGCTCAGAGGTCACTGGAAACTTTCTTGACTGAATAGGAAGTGATCAGCTTCCCTGGTACAGACAAGAAGGGATTCAGTTTTCCAACAACCGCATAAACATGACAACTTTGCTCCTTAGAATAAGAGTCAATCTCTAGAGTCGTGTGAAACAATAGACAGTTATTTTACTCAGTCAGTTGTGCAGATTACTTTTACCAAGATGCAGAGAATAGAGAGACAGCGTTTTCAATAAAAAGGTATTATTTATTGAACAGTCTTTCTTCTCATGCGAGAGAAATGAATTGCCACAATTGCAAGACTAGTTATTATAAAAAGTGCCTACAGTAAAATGAGGATTGCGAAATAATATTGTAAAAGCATTGATATGGTTTCTTAGCCATACAATGGTTAAAATGAAATAAATACATTCATATATACATTTGACTAATGTACTCAGCTGGTGCTTCTAACTACGCCTACCCCAGTGTACCTGACCTAAGCCTAATACTTGGGAGGGAGTAAGTAAGTAGCTGTTTTAGTTAAGTTGGTTTTGCCAAGGTTTGCTTCAAGAATTCTCTCTAAGGGTTTAGTCAACACCATACCTCTGAAATAGAATGTTGGAGGTCTTGTATCTCCTTCCAGGACTCGATATCCCAGTCACTCGCAAGAGTAGGCTGGAAACGCCGGAGCTGGATTTTCTCGGCAAGAGAAAAGACAGCGTCTCTCTCAGCGCGTCAAGGAGGAGGAGGGGCAGCGTCCGTGGGCAGCTTGCATCTGCTGGGCTCTGCAAGGGACAGCTGTTCTGCTCCTGTATTCACCACACCATCGCTATCATCGATGTCGTCGGGGCAGCGTTTGCTTAAGGCAACGTTGGTAATATTTATACCTGAAAGGTGCCTTGTTTGACGTAAGGTTTTGGACATAAGACGTCAATAAAGATGTCACTAGGAAGTGATCGTCTCTCAGTGCTCATTAGAGTTCTATTACTAATCAAAACATAGCAAGCGGGGCTTTCCCAGGTTGCTGAGTTTTATCTTGTTGAAGAACTCGGAGTGTAATCTAGGAATCTAAATAGTGGCTTCTGCTGTGTCATCAGCTCTAATGAGCTGCAGAGGAAGAGATTCTGAAATGTGGCTCTGATCGTGTTAGGCCAGAGACGAGTTTCTGAAATATCGCTCTTGATCGTTTATGTCATTATAGGGGTATGAATGGATTATAGCCGTATAGGGGCATAAGGTCACAGTATTGATCGGGGTCCTAGATTAGAACACGACACTCGCACGAACAGGGAGTCAGGTGTGAGACTTGGGAAGCCTAGACTACTCACCCTGACTCAACCCAAGATGGCGGCGTGCTCAAAACGGAGTGGGAACTGGATTTCTAACGCCGGTGGGGAGCCCTCAAAATCAGGAACAATATTTAAAAAAGTGGTTTTTAAAAACAAGTCCCAACAATTTCATAAAAAGTCTCAAAAACAGACCTGTACCAAAAATAAACAACTTAGTGCTAATAGCAAGTATTTAATTAAAAACACGGGCTCAACAAGCATCTATAACCCGGCTCACGCCTCAGGAGAGGTAACGCTGCGCGCCAGCCTCCTAATTTATGCACTGCTCTCACAAACAGGGAGTCAGGTGTGAGGCTTGGGAAGCGTAGACTGCTCACCCTGACTCAACCCCATATGGCGGCGTGCTCAAAACGGAGTGGGAACCGGCTTCCTAACGCCGGTGGGGAGCCCTCAAAATCAGGAACAGTATCAAAAAAAGTGGTCTTTAAAAAAGTCCCAACAATTTCATAAAAAGTCTCAAAAACAGAGCTGTACCAAAAAAAAACAATTTGGTGCAAATAGCAAGTATTTAATTAAAAACACGGCCTCAACAAACATCCATCTCCCGGCTCATGTCTGAATTAGTGTGTTAGAGGGTCTGTGAACTGATGTGTGAGTGTCTCAGTGGGTTTGCCAGTGCCTCTATGAATATATAAGTCAGTCTGTGAGTGAGTGTATGAGTGTCTGAATGAGTCTTTGACTAGGTGTGTGAGTCTCTGAGTGGTTATGTGAGTCTCTGAGTGGGTGAGTGAGTCGGCTTGAGTCGCTAAGTTGCTATGTGATCTCTGAGTAGGTCTGTAACTGGGTGTGAGTGAGTATGAGTGGTTCTGTAAGTGGGTGATTGAGCATCTGAGTAGGTCTCTGAGGGGGTGTAAATCCGCTCTGACATTACAATAGCGGAACCTCTTAAAAATAGTCGTGAGACACATAAGAAACTAACATGAACTTTTTATATTAGGAAGGGGAGTACAAAGCGACCAAGGAAGTCAATTGATGGAGCGATATCCAATCTTCCAGCACTGGAAAAGCCAGCTATGGTTATTTTAATGCCAACACAATACAGGAGTAGACAAATACCACAGCGGGAGGCCCAAACGTGCCCTAATCACTCTCACTGCAAGTAGAAATCTACTCAAGCAAAAGACTGTTATCCCGCTTGTATCTAAACTAAGAATTCGGAGAGCAGAGACATAATGCTGAAAACCCAAATTCCAACAACAGGGTTTCAACCACTTGGCTCTGGCACATGAGTACAAAGGGCAACTGAACAAAATGGGTTCTATGGTTTTCACCCGGTCCAGACATAGGGTACAGATTTTTTTAACAGGGCACGCCTTATTTCGTTTACAGTTATAAATATTCAGTGCCACAGTGCCAACCCTAAAATTAATAAGGAGTTTTTAGATCAATGAGGGGTAACCTCATCAAGGTATACTTCAAACTTCGGAGTGAGTTTTTAGGTCTCGGCTTGGAGACGCGGAAGCGCGTTCTCGACAGAGAACTATAGCAATCGTTTCAGCAGACAAAGGGAGACAAGAGCTGGGCACGCGCCCAGCATTCTGAATGGGAGAGGGAGCGACAAGAGCTGGCCATGCGCGGATTTGGTCGCACGCACACTCACGGCGCCAGCGTCTCCGCCGCGCGCCGATGACTGCTCTCTTCCTGGCCGGCTTCACGGAAGGCAGCATGCTTGTTATCACTGCCCACGACCACCACTTCACTTGCTATGAAATTGTGAAGGAGGAAAAAGCATCAGTGAATGGAGTCGCCGGAGTTAAGCGGCAAGCTGAGGATCGGGGAGGTTTACTAGCTAGGCTGCTCTGTACAGGTTGCATTAGGGGGAATGGGCCCCTAACCTAAATCTGATCAGGCCCGCTACATGGGAACGCATTGACCCGGCAACACCAGGGCCTGTAAATGAATCACAGAAGAGCTGCGCCTACGTGCCGCAGTGTGAAGGCCAAATTTTGGCTTTTTACGAGTAGAATGTAATCGACATAAAAACGACACTGCTTAACACGTCAAAGAGTGCACACTACAATTACTTTACAAGTGTGAACACCTCTACTGTTGGTCAGAAGACCTCAGTGTGATTTTAACTGATGTGCATGGAAAATGCCACGGCCATAAACCTTACGTGCAGATGAACAGAGTATCATAAAGAAAATTATTAAAATTGTTCTGGGAGTGGAGCGGCGTCTGGACTGACTCAACACACACGTTTAATAGATAGCATAAGTCACTCTGCACATATGCATCTATAACAGGTGCACCCACACCTGACATACCGAAAGTGCTATATGGTATATAGAGATAACTCTAATCACCAGTCTCTTCTTTGTGTGACTTTACATCTTGTACATTTGCAATTTTTCTTGTTTGTATCTTTTATGTAACGCATGTAATCCTTAGTCCTTATGTTTTGCAACTGGTTCTTATGTAAAGTGCTCTGACACCTTCGGGTAAAGTTTGCGCTATATAAAATCACATTAAATAAATAAAAAAATATAAAACAAGGAAGACGGCAGCCTGGACATGCCTTTCTTTCACGGTCGAGGTATTGCACTTTCGTTTGTTGATCCCGTCGGTAACTTAATGAATGTTTAATTTTGTTAATCATTTTGTTGGTTTTGCCTTCCTGCTCGAAATGAATTTTTATTTTGTAATCGCTTCCATGCTTGTGATTACGAAGATGTCACTCCAGTTTGCAGCTACTTCGTCCATTTTACGATCAACTAACACGTTACCAGTACTTTCCACTCGTAGATGACGCCCAGTATATGTTCAGCCGTAGTATCGGTTATTATGCGACCCGGAAGTGTTAAAAATTATGGACCACTAACATCCGTTTGAAGATTAGATATGGACGCCGGACATGAAGCTGAACTTGCGGAGGGATACTGTAAGTATATGACATGGTGGTTAATGTAACCAGGTGTGTGTCGCAGTGTGAGATGGCAGGTATGTTGATGTCAGTGATAAAGGTTAGGGGAGTTGGGTCAGGTGGTTGAATGGTGCAGTGCTTGTTGTGTAGTTAACATTGATCGGGGAATGAAGGAAGGGGCAGTGAGTGGGTGGCAGCTGGGGGTAAATCTTCTATGGTTTGTAGTCGAAAAGTAGGTTGTAGATGACCAGAGACCAGTGGAAACGGATGACGGTAGGTGGCTTGGCCATCTTCATCGTAATAACGCAATTCTTTGTCCGCATAAATTAAATTTGATAAAATACATTAAATTAAAGTGAATTATTTTCTGAAGCATTTACCAGTAAGAAACTTGAAGCTGTGTGAATAATAACAGCTGTGAGCCCCGTGCCTGAGGTGCATCATCAGAGCTGTGTGAATAATAACTGCCGGCAGCACTGTACTGAGGTGCCTCATCAGAGCTGTGTGAATAATAACTGCATCAGCCCAGGGCTGAGGTGCATCATCAGAGCTGTGTGAATAATACCTGCGTCAGCCCCGTGCTCAGGTGCATCATCAGAGCTGTGTGAATACTAACAGCGTCAGCCCCGTGCGTGAGGTGCATAATCAGAGCTTTGTGAATAATAGCAGCTGTGAGCCCATGCCTGAGGTGCATCATCAGAGCTGTGTGAATAATAACAGCTGTGAGCCTGTGCCTGAGGTGCATCATCAGAGCTGTATGAACAATAACTGTGTCAGCCCCATGCCATGAAATGCCAGAAACCGGTCCCCGGTAGCTTGTCTCCTTTCTGGTGAAGAATTGGCTTGGTAGTTTAGTCTGCCCTGTTCCCATGATGCACTGGGCCAGGGCCAGACTGATTTGCATACAGCCAGGTTCTGAGCTGGGATGGTGCAGTGAGATAAATAACGGTGATGGATCAAGCCCTGATCTTTGGACTGGGTAAGAGTGGTCTGCTTAATTCAGACACTCTGTTCATCACCACCCCGTTTTCTGAATCATTTTTGTCCACCATAAGCGTGGAAGGGTATACTCAGATGTGAGTCCCTAGCTCATTGCACCATCAGGATTCAAGCAAGCCGGGCCGAAGACGGCTGAAATGCCAGAAACCGGTCCCCGGTAGCTTGTTTCCTTCCCAGTATAAGAATTGGCTTTGTAGTTTGGTCTGCCCTGTTCCCATGATGCACTGGGCCAGGGTCAGACTAATTTGCATATAGCCAAGTTCTGAGCTGGGATGGTGCAGTGAGCTAAAAAACAGTGATGGATCAAGCCCTGATCTTTGGACTAGGTAAGAGTGGTCTGCTTAATTCAGATACTCTGTTCATCACCACCCCCTTTTCTGAATCATTTTTGTCCACCATAAGCGTGGAAGGGTATACTCAGATGTGAGTCCCTAGCTCATTGCACCATCAGGATTCAAGCAAGCCGGGCCGAAGACGGCTGAAATGCCAGAAACCGGTCCCCGGTAGCTTGTTTCCTTCCCAGTATAAGAATTGGCTTTGTAGTTTGGTCTGCCATGTTCCCATGATGCACTGGGCCAGGGTCAGACTAATTTGCATATAGCCAAGTTCTGAGCTGGGATGGTGCAGTGAGCTAAAAAACGGTGATGGATCAAGCCCTGATCTTTGGACTGGGTAAGAGTGGTCTGCTTAATTCAGACACTCTGTTCATCACCACCCCCTTTTCTGAATCATTTTTGTCCACCATAAGCGTGGAAGGGTATACTCAGATGTGAGTCCCTAGCTCATTGCACCATCAGGATTCAAGCAAGCCGGGCCGAAGACGGCTGAAATGCCAGAAACCGGTCCCCGGTAGCTTGTTTCCTTCCCAGTATAAGAATTGGCTTTGTAGTTTGGTCTGCCCTGTTCCCATGATGCACTGGGCCAGGGTCAGACTAATTTGCATATAGCCAAGTTCTGAGCTGGGATGGTGCAGTGAGCTAAAAAACGGTGATGGATCAAGCCCTGATCTTTGGACTGGGTAAGAGTGGTCTACTTAATTCAGACACTCTGTTCATCACCACCCCCTTTTCTGAATCATTTTTGTCCACCATAAGCGTGGAAGGGTATACTCAGAAGTGAGTCCCTAGCTCACTGCACCATCAGGATTCAAGCAAGCCGGGCCGAAGACGGCTGAAATGCCAGAAACCGGTCCCCGGTAGCTTGTTTCCTTCCCAGTATAAGAATTGGCTTTGTAGTTTGGTCTGCCCTGTTCCCATGATGCACTGGGCCAGGGTCAGACTAATTTGCATATAGCCAAGTTCTGAGCTGGGATGGTGCAGTGAGCTAAAAAACGGTGATGGATCAAGCCCTGATCTTTGGACTGGGTAAGAGTGGTCTGCTTAATTCAGACACTCTGTTCATCACCACCCCCTTTTCTGAATCATTTTTGTCCACCATAAGCGTGGAAGGGTATACTCAGATGTGAGTCCCTAGCTCATTGCACCATCAGGATTCAAGCAAGCTGGGCCGAAGACGGCTGAAATGCCAGAAACCGGTCCCCGGTAGCTTGTTTCCTTCCCAGTATAAGAATTGGCTTTGTAGTTTGGTCTGCCCTGTTCCCATGATGCACTGGGCCAGGGTCAGACTAATTTGCATATAGCCAAGTTCTGAGCTGGGATGGTGCAGTGAGCTAAAAAACGGTGATGGATCAAGCCCTGATCTTTGGACTGGGTAAGAGTGGTCTGCTTAATTCAGACACTCTGTTCATCACCACCCCCTTCTCTGAATCATTTTTGTCCACCATAAGCGTGGAAGGGTATACTCAGATGTGAGTCCCTAGCTCATTGCACCATCAGGATTCAAGCAAGCCGGGCCGAAGGCGGCTGAAATGCCAGAAACCGGTCCCCGGTAGCTTGTTTCCTTCCCAGTATAAGAATTGGCTTTGTAGTTTGGTCTGCCCTGTTCCCATGATGCACTGGGCCAGGGTCAGACTAATTTGCATATAGCCAAGTTCTGAGCTGGGATGGTGCAGTGAGCTAAAAAACGGTGATGGATCAAGCCCTGATCTTTGGACTGGGTAAGAGTGGTCTGCTGAATTCAGACACTCTGTTCATCACCACCCCCTTCTCCGAATCATTTTTGTCCACCATAAGCGTGGAAGGGTATACTCAGATGTGAGTCCCTAGCTCATTGCACCATCAGGATTCAAGCAAGCCGGGCCGAAGACGGCTGAAATGCCAGAAACCGGTCCCCGGTAGCTTGTTTCCTTCCCAGTATAAGAATTGGCTTTGTAGTTTGGTCTGCCCTGTTCCCATGATGCACTGGGCCAGGGTCAGACTAATTTGCATATAGCCAAGTTCTAAGCTGGGATGGTGCAGTGAGCTAAAAAACGGTGATGGATCAAGCCCTGATCTTTGGACTGGGTAAGAGTGGTCTGCTTAATTCAGACACTCTGTTCATCACCACCCCCTTTTCTGAATCATTTTTGTCCACCATAAGCGTGGAAGGGTATACTCAGATGTGAGTCCCTAGCTCATTGCACCATCAGGATTCAAGCAAGCCGGGCCGAATACGGCTGAAATGCCAGAAACCGGTCCCCGGTAGCTTGTTTCCTTCCCAGTATAAGAATTAGCTTTGTAGTTTGGTCTGCCCTGTTCCCATGATGCACTGTGCCAGGGTCAGACTAATTTGCATATAGCCAAATTCTGAGCTGGAATGGTGCAGTGAGCTAAAAAACGGTGATGGATCAAGCCCTGATCTTTGGACTGGGTAAGAGTGATCTGCTTAATTCAGACACTCTGTTCATCACCACCCCCTTTTCTGAATCATTTTTGTCCACCATAAGCGTGGAAGGGTATACTCAGATGTGAGTCCCTAGCTCATTGCACCATCAGGATTCAAGCAAGCCGGGCCGAAGACGGCTGAAATGCCAGAAACCGGTCCCCGGTAGCTTGTTTCCTTCCCAGTATAAGAATTGGCTTTGTAGTTTGGTCTGCCCTGTTCCCATGATGCACTGGGCCAGGGTCAGACTAATTTGCATATAGCCAAGTTCTGAGCTGGGATGGTGCAGTGAGCTAAAAAACGGTGATGGATCAAGCCCTGATCTTTGGACTGGGTAAGAGTGGTCTGCTTAATTCAGACACTCTGTTCATCACCACCCCCTTTTCTGAATCATTTTTGTCCACCATAAGCGTGGAAGGGTATACTCAGATGTGAGTCCCTAGCTCATTGCACCATCAGGATTCAAGCAAGCCGGGCCGAAGACGGCTGAAATGCCAGAAACCGGTCCCCGGTAGCTTGTTTCCTTCCCAGTATAAGAATTGGCTTTGTAGTTTGGTCTGCCCTGTTCCCATGATGCACTGGGCCAGGGTCAGACTAATTTGCATATAGCCAAGTTCTGAGCTGGGATGGTGCAGTGAGCTACAAAACGGTGATGGATCAAGCCCTGATCTTTGGACTGGGTAAGAGTGGTCTGCTTAATTCAGACACTCTGTTCATCACCACCCCCTTTTCAGAATCAGTGTGAATAATAACAGCTGTGAGCCCCGTGCCTGAGGTGCATCATCAGAGCTGTGTGAATAATAACTGCCGGCAGCCCTGTACTGAGGTGCCTCATCAGAGCTGTGTGAATAATAACTGTGTCAGCCCAGTGCTGAGGTGCATCATCAGAGCTGTGTGAATACTAACAGCGTCAGCCCCGTGCGTGAGGTGCATAATCAGAGCTTTGTGAATAATAGCAGCTGTGAGCCCGTGCCTGAGGTGCATCATCAGAGCTGTGTGAATAATAACTGCGTCAGCCCCGTGCGTGAGGTGTATCATCAGAGCTGTGTGAATAATAACTGCCGGCAGCCCTGTATTTAGGTGCCTCATCAGAGCTGTGTGAATAATAACTGCGTCAACCCAGTGCTGAGGTGCATCATCAGAGCTGTGTGAATAATACCTGCGTCAGCCCCGTGCTCAGGTGCATCATCAGAGCTGTGTGAATACTAACAGCGTCAGCCCCGTGCGTGAGGTGCATAATCAGAGCTTTGTGAATAATAGCAGCTGTGAGTCCTGCCTGAGATGCATCATCAGAGCTGTGTGAATATTAACTGCGTCAGCCCCGTGCGTGAGGTGCATCATCAGAGCTGTGTGAATAATAACAGCTGTGAGCAACAGCATACTCTTGCACACACTCTCACTGCTCACCAATTCAAAGTTTGCTAGAAATGTTATGCAACGCATTGTCATACACAATGCCAATAACTCAAACTTTAATGCTGCGAGACCTATTGCATTGTAAATGCTTGTTTAATGAGAATCCTGAAGGTGAGACTATCACTATCAGGATTTCGCACATATTCAGCTTTTAGGTGTCCCCAGAATGATTTCTTTATATTTGCTTTTGATGATGAATTGGTAGGAAGGGGGTTAACCTACATAGCTTCCAAGGCAAGGGTGAAGAGCCATGTGGGGCAAACATGGAATATTCAAGCTACTATCCAGCCGAACAAGTTCTCAAAAACCTATTCTATGGGTTTCCAGTTCTGGAGTAGACCAGATCCTGGCCCAATAAACCAGAGGTCTCAAAGACTGCCAGATCCCCAATTCAACTTAATGCAAGATCAAAGTATACTGGGACAAGTGTGGTAGATCGAGATAAACTAAATTGCGATCTTATAAAAAGATTTTCTCTAGCAGTAGGAGAATCTTGCGAAGCAATGCTCCAAACCTCTGCCCCGTACAATGCTGCCCACTGGGTGGCAGCCTTGTACACTTCTATGGCTGGAGAAACTGCCCTCTGAGAAGTCGCCCTGTGCATTCTTCTTATAGCGACTGATTTATGTAGACCAGTAGCCTTGCTGTACTCAATATGCATGGACCACGTCAGAGTTGCTAATCACGATCCCCAAATAATCGAAATGGTTAACTTCCTCCAATACCTTTGCCCCAAGTGTTATGGTTGCGGAACGGTCTATGCAGTCTTAGGATTATGTGTTTTGTTTTCTGGACATTGATCTCTAAACCCCTTATATTAATTTTGAATTCCTACATGGTTTTCTGAGATAAGCAGGTTTATTCCTGCAAACAGCAGCCCTGAGATGGAAATACCACCATGTTCTGGGGTGTCGTGAATACAGTCATTTAGATGGTCAAATGCGCCATTTATATACAGAGAAAAAAGCATTGACTCAAGCACGCATCCTTTCCGGACCCCACAGTTAACGCTAATCCTCTCTGTTGAATCCCCGTCCTTGCCCCACCGGACTGGGGCATAGTTGTTCTCATGAAGCCTCATCAGAACTCCTTCCAAAAGGGGAGGAGCCCCCATCGACATAAGAGAATCCCGGAGATTACAACCCCCAAGGGAGCCAGATCGAAAGCTGGACTTAGGTCGATGAAGACTACCTAAAATTGTCCTTCTGGCTCTTCATATATTTCCAGAGAATCAGCCTAAACCTAAAGACTTGATCCACTGATCCAACCTTGGATCTAATTCCGGCCTGGAAGGGAGACAAAGCATTTTCCTCAAGGATCCACTGCTGCAGTTTGGCTAAAACCTGGCGGCAAAATATCTTTCACAGAATGTCAATTCGGCTGATATGAGTTGATGAAGCGAGCTTCGGAAATTATTTTATTCTGACTCGTGGATTCATTTCCCTATAACATGAACTAATCAATTAATGAGCTGTTGCATGATTTGTTTAATTAACTCAACCTAGATTAAGTTTGCACCACACATGAACACGCGGGAACTAATAACATGTGCTCTTGTTGCATTTGCAAGTCTGTTTTGTAACACATGATTAATATTGTTTTGTTTGTCATGTTTGTCCTTTTGTCTTTGTCACTATTAATATGCGGCTGATCATTCATGGCATGTGCTATATTATATGTGCTTACATGTTTGTCCTATGTTGTGATTGTCTGTCTGTGTATCATTTAATCATCTTTTTACTCTTTCAGAAACATAAAGCTGGTTTACATGAAGAATGGTAGATATTTTATGTGCTGCTTTATTTGTTTGCTTTTGCTAGATGTCTTTTATTAGTGGGTTAATTAATAATTAGCAATGGTTGGGTGGTACAGAAGGGTTTGCTTTACCTGAATTAATCACTCCTTTTGTGTTTGTTTAATACTAGCCCGAGAATGGTTATGAGGCCTAGTGCTGGTTCTGAAAGAAAAGTTGGTCGGCCTGTACGTGAGCAGAGTTGGAGCCAAATACAGTCATCTTGGAAACTTTCCATGGAATCAAGTTTTGTGCTTCACCTTTGAAAAGACTGTGGCTCTGACAAAGACTTATTCATGAACTGCTCTGGATGTTCTTTTTACAAGGCCGAGGAAGTAACAGGGAAAGATTTTGCCGAGCTTTGGTGGAAGTTAAAGAAGCAACTTTTAAAATGTTGCAAAGACGCTCGGAAGTCATGTCACTCTATGTCAATGAACAATAGCATGGTGACGTTCATACCCTGGAAGAGGTGGCTTTGTGGTCTGACAGCCATCAACCAATCAGAGTGCTGAACTTTTAAAAAGAAATACATTTAGTTAAATTAGAGAGCAAAAATGATATAAAAATTGGGCCTCTTGAAGGGATTGGGGCTGACTGTTTCCTGAGGGCGAAGTGCTGTCCGATTTCCTATGGACTGTAAGCATTCTACTGTTTATTAATTTGTTTCCCTTTCAGGTCAGAAAGCTAACTTAGGGAATAAGGTTTATGTTTTTCTTGATTCATTATTTTGAGTAATGTTGAATTGACAGTTATTTTTGAGCCAATGTTTAATGCATTAATCTGAATTAATAAAACTAAATGTTTGATTCTAATAAAGAGAGTTAATAAAGATTATCCAATTATGAATTTTAAATAAACTTTTAAAATGACAAGCTGGTCTTGTTTATTGTAGTTAGAATCAAATCAACATATCAGATCCATTTGCCTCATGATTCAGCTGCTCTGTTGTTTCTTATGGGCCTGGTATTGATTGGTAAGTGTGGTAGTGGATTGTGACATCATTTATAAAGAATTTTAGTTGGAACGCTGGATCAGCCTGTAATTACTGGGGTCAGAGATTGCACCCTTTGTAAAGATTGGAATAACTACCTACTATTATTAGTAGTAGTAGTGTGCAGCTTATCCCCCTCATCAATCGTCAATGTGCTCGGTCTTTAACAGTTCATGCAACCTTCTCACCCATGCTTGTCCTGCCAGTGCTCTGCCGTCCCGCGGCAGGCGCTCTCCTGTTCTGGGAGGGCGGGCATACCTGCCACGGGTTTGATGCTGTGTCCTCCGGCTGCAGCGAGGTCGTGTCTGAAGAGAGGTGGCGGGAGCAGACTACAGAGAGCCCTCCGCGCTCTGGCCAGCACCTGGGTACCAGGCTTGGTCCATGCTCCACTTCAGGGCACCAGACTCCTGTCTCTTTGGTTTCAGTGGCATACAGGAAGCTACGGGATCGGAATGAGGAGTAGCGGGGACGACAGCAAACTGTGTATGGGTCACACAGCAGCACAGGAGCAAGCACTCTCATAATTCTTTGGGGTCCCAGAAGCAGGTCAGCTGCACATGCAATCCAAGTCACAGTGGCACCATGAATCTGCAGTTCCGACCTGGAACTCCGGATAGGAAGTCTGTCACCCCCGACACGTGGGAGACGCAGATAGCTCTCCTCTGTCCTCCTCCCTCTGGAAGGCCCCAAAGCACTGAGGTCTCGCTGCACCCGGCTCCTCCTGGATAGGCTCAGTCACTCCTTCTGCAGGATTGGCAGGCCCCTTTCCTCTCTCAGCAGGCAGGCTGGCACCTGTGCACTTCAGGCCAGGTGAAGAGCTTCTTCCCACAAGGTGTGACATCCTGCTCCTCTGGGAAGCCTAGCGCCAGGCAGACACCAGCTGTGGGTACACCGCAGTCCCCTGAGTACTCTGCAGGGCGTTCCCTTCCCTGTCTTGGTCATAGACAACTTGGAACTGGATCAATAGGTGGGTCAGTGGGTCTTACTTGTGTACAGTCCAAGCATACAGGGGGTGTGGATCCACTGTCTGCACTTTCAAAACCTGTTTGGGGGATTCCCCTTTCAAGTGTCCTTCTCAGGCTGCTCTCCAGATACAGCTGCTGTGTGTTGAGGGGTGCTCCTCTCAGGAGGGTAATCTCCAGCCTGGAGCTCCCACAATAGAGGCGCAGAGAAGTGTGCGCTTTCCGCACCTGGCTGTCATCAGCAACAACGAAGAGTGATCAAGGTAAATAAGTCCCTCCCGGCGATGTCACTTGATGACCCGAGCTACAAGCTTTTATGCCGGCGTTGCCTGCATCTTTTCACTCCTTCTCTGTGTGCGTCTTTGCGGTGTTTGTCGTATACACCATCTGCATCTGTGCAGTTTTGCATTAAGTGCAGTAGACGTGTTTGAAACTTTCTGTGTGGCAGATGGCAGAACACCTTTTGTGTTCCACATCTGTCTGTCCGGTATTGATGTGTTGATACAGTATCACTGGCAAAGTCTGCTTTAAGCAGCGGCAAGCTAGGCCAAGACCCTGGATGCCTTACTTCAGACAGGCTCATTGAGATTACCTACCAATTGGTTTTAATATTTTCTTTAATTCTAGACCACCAGCGCCTGTTTATTATCTTTTGGCCTTTCTATCAATGTTTTTGTTCCCTTCCCTTGGTTCCTTAATTATCTTCTCTGCATCCTTTCTCCATTTGCGTTTTGGCCAGGGAGCTATTAGCACAAGACTCGCCCCGGGTATCCGTTTACGTCCAGTGTTTGTCTGTGACACTGTGAGTATGGTATGGGTTGTCTGTCAATAACGCTATGTGTGTAATAACGACATGTACAGTCTATGTGGCGAGTAGAGGTGAGCCACTGAAGGCTTGGTCAAAAGAACTGCAAGCCCATGACGAGCTGAGCTTAATTTCAGGCTGTTCTACCCTCATGCACAAAGAGGGAAAAACAAAGCATTAACATTTGAGGTAAAAAGGATAGACAAATAGATACATGGTTGGGCAGGGATAGAAAATAGACTCGAAAACCAAAATAAAAGTGGCCCCCATTAGCGAATTAGATTGCAAAAAATGTGACCCGTGTTTACAAAGTGGGGCACTCTGAACTTGTAAAGACACTGCATGGTTTTGAACTTGCTATAGGCAATGTTTGTTTTAACATAACAAAAATTAACAGTAAAAATTGGCCCAACAGACCATTAAACAAATCCAGAAACAGCCAAAAAACGGCCCATACACTAACCTGCAGGGTCAGTTCACTCACTAGGCACTACCTGATTGCCCTACAGGTCAGTTCGACCCTACATAGATCAATATTTCGTGTCTGGTTAGTACAAAGTGAACCAAGGAACCCTGTATTAATCGCAGCTTCCCTGCTTAAATCAACTTGTGTGATTTTAGCCAAAGATTGGCACTGTCACCACAGTGGGGGTGAGAACTGGATGGCTCTAAGTCCATGTTTCAAAACTATTACATTTAATAAGAACTTCTCAGTGCAGTGCCAAAATGGACGTATTATTGTCGAATCCTCCACATGCAAAAGAAATACATATGTTTGCATTGTGATTTGCCTTCATCACGTGAAGTTTGTTGTAAGATTTGCATGGCAAACATTTTTAGGGCTTGACCCTGCACGGGCTGCAAGGGAGAATCCAGACATTTGACTCGGCTGCCCTGATAATTTGTCTCTCTCCACCCTAGAGGCGAGGACGAGGTTTCCTGGCGTGTAAAGTGCCTGGGAAATTCTCCCATAGGCGCTGCGGAGAGTCCCTGTGAGCAGAGCACACACGCCCCCGCCCGGCTCAGCTGCTCTCCGGGCGTCACGTGATTTCTCGGAAAAGGCAGCAGAGGCAGAGAATGAAAACTAAGCGAGCGATCCCCAGCCTCAGCCAATACAGCAGCGCTGAGGAGAGAAGGGGGACAGGGGAAGGGGGCGGAGCCGAGCCCAGTGTTCGCGAGCCGGGGCGATACGTGAGAAGCGGAGATTCAAAGTGACTGGCGACTCCACGGAACACGGGCTCTGCACAGACTCTGAACTCTGCAGAGCTTATTACCCACAGGAGGAACTTAGGAGGACACATTAAGCAGGTAAGCGCAGCCCACCCTTCCCCAGTTCCTTTCTGTGCCTCACTTCCCTGGGAATTAATGTTGTTAGTGGCCCTCTCTGCTGTCATCCAACCTCAAGGCATTAATAAGGTGAGAGGTGCTCTGCAACCGGTCTCTGAATAGTTCATGGTGTTAGAGGCCCTCAGGGCATTCATTATTTTTTTGGGGTACACAACTCACACATGCCAACATGTTGGAAGAGTTACGTGGGAGATTAATAAAAAATTGGGAAAATGTATTTTCTCCTTTGACTTTCATTGAAGCAGAGGCAATTTCAGAAGGAAGGCGGCCAGAATAAAGCAATTTTTGACTTTAAGAATCTGGGACCCCCCCCCCCCCCCCCCCCCCCCCCCCCCCCCGCTGGAATCGGGACCGTTGGCGTGTATAACCACCATGCTGACTACTATTACTATAGTGCCTTGAGTCAAAAAGACATGCTTGTACTAGCCTGGTCGAGCAGGATGAGGCAGGGCCATGGGGGTGAGTCTTCGGGTGGGGGGTTCACAGCAGGGTCGCCATAAATAGCTCTTTCACAAGCAAGACGTGTTTGGGGGGGAGCCTCTCCCCAAGCAAATGGATCGGTGACATAACGGGGGTGCAACTAGAGTAGGGTGACCAGGCGTCCCCGTTTTGCCAGGACGGTCCCTGTTTTTAACCTGCTGTCCCAGCAAATTTCAAGAAATTTTGCTCATGTCCCCGTTTTTGGAGAGGGTCGACTGAAAACGGTGGGAGGTGTTTTTTATGTTTTACAAAGCAGGGATTGTTAAGAGTTGTTTCAAAAAAGCAATTTAATTAACAGGCAAGCTACTGGGCTTACAAATTGCATTTTATGTATGTTCTTACTGCCTGTTCTGTAATTCTCTGCTGAGGAGCTCGCTCATCACTTGAAGTAAAATTGTAGTCCTTCTTCTATTTTTGTGAAATGTCCCAGTTTTTGGCTTTAAAATTCTGGTCACCCTAAACTAGAGGCTAATTTCGGGGATGGTGGGGTGGGTAATACCTTCAGCAATGTAGAGCTGCATATTTTTTTTTGGGGGGGGGTGGCGGGGGCTAATACTTTCAGTAATGTAGAGCCAAATTTCGGGGGTGGGGGGGCTAATACAGCAATGTAGAGCCACATTTCGGGGGGGGGGGGGGAGGGGGTGTAATACTTCCAGCAATGTGTTCTTGTATAATGTAACTGGTGCTCATGCAAAGTGCCTCAATACCTTCGGGTGGAGCTCGAGCGGTATAAAACTGCAAAAGAACAAGTCTAAGGTTACTTTTCAGGAAATGCCTTCTCACACTGTTACAGCAAAAGTCATTTGCAACTTGAAGGAATAGGCAGAGTGGAGCTGCATCTAGAACAGGTGAAAAACGCCACAAAGCCATGATAACAAGTAAATGGCCTCTTAAAGACCTGTGAAATGCTCGGTTGCGGCTGCAAAGACGCCAGACCACAGCAGCTGAAGATCTGTCTGTGTGTGGGGGGGAAGCTGTCTCAGCCTGGGCTGACCCACACGACGAGGGAGGGCAGGGGTGGTTGGGGTTGCTGAAGCCCATTGAACCCTATGTGCCTTGCGCGCCTTGGACATATTGCATATGCGCACAGAAACGCCCGCACCGCGGCTGAATTATAGCCGCGGTTAACAGGTTAAGATAGAAGTTAAACTATTGCTATAATGGCATTAATCAGGGATCGAGGGTGGAGGAAATAAATAATATGCTGATCCTGCAACACACTTCCAGTCCTATGGTTAGGGTTGCCTGCTCAATATTTTGATGTCCCAGATGGTACAAAAATAAGCAGTCACCTAAAGCTGTATATTTTAGCACTCATCTGTGCATACTTGGAACATGAAAATATAAATAGAAAGCACTTTTAATTGTGTTCTAAGGCTGCCTCAATGATCCATGACTGTTAATTAAAGGAAACTAAGACAGAAAAGTCGATTTACGAATGAATGCATATGATTTTATTTACAATCCTATTTAGTGTCGTGAGGAGGCTTTTGCAGGCTCTTTAATCATCAAATGGCTGGTATTTTTCTTTTGGCAAGCCTACTTTATATTTCTTTTCATGAAAAGCATTCTCACATTACTGCAGTAAATGTAAAATACAAATGTAAGGACTAGGCCGAGTGGGGGCCAAGGGGGCACTGGAACTAGAAAAAAAACTAAGCCTCAGTTACCAGTTTAAAGACTATTTGCATGTTTACATTCCTTTTGTAAAGACCTGTGAAAAACTCAGGCGTGCTGTGCTGGAGATAAGACTGCAGACACAGCACAGCAGAGCCGGCAGCAGCTCCAGCTGAGACGCACTACGGGGGAGGAGGGGGCAGAATCCCTTGTAGTCCTATGGGCCTGGGCAGAAGTGTGACCGGGAATGTGCGACCCCTTTCCATCACTCCATGGCCCCCCTGGGGGTCGTGCCCCATACTTTGAAGACCCCTGTATTAAGGGGATGTAACACCTCAAACCCCCATCCCCCCCCCCCCCCCAAAAAAAACTAAGGCCCACGCATGGGTGAATAGTGGTGTGGTGTCTCTGTTCCATTCAGTCATTAATGTTGAGCCCCACTTTACATTATCTCTGTGTGAGGCACTTTGAATGCCTGAAGACACTTGCATGACTGAGGGAGCAGCGGAGCCATGAGTCATGTAACACATTTTAGATGTTTCATTCCGTATCCCCTTCCTCTAAATTAGGCCAATTTAAAAGATCTCACTTGGATCGATTCTGAGCTTGTCGAAGGTGATCAGGCTGTATTTTAGTTTGTTCCAGGAATAGATTAAGTTTAATTAAACAAGTTCCATTCCTTCACCACCTCCTGGAGTAAGCCATGACTGCTCGCTATTGCCATGGTTGAGACAAGTTTGCAAAATGAATACTTCTGTTATTGTAATGGAATGCATTAGTCTTAAGCCCTGAAACGACCATGGTACATATCAGTATCCACCACGGATACTTCCTACTATCTGTTGTATTGCTAATTGCTATTGCCACAGAACCCTAAGAAAAAGTCTCACAATGTCCTCATGTCTCAGGACCCCTAACACGTTGGGCAAGCCATTCAGATTGGGAGACCACAGAACTAGAAGTGGTCCAGTTTGTTTTAGCCATGGAACTAGGAGACTTGACATCTAATCTCGGCTTTACCCGTTCAGGTAACTGTGCTGGAAATACACATTGTACTCTAGAGCTGGGCAGTGCCCACAACCCAGTGACGGTCCCCTGCTAAGGGTAGTCTCTTACCTGCCACTGTCTGCTCTAGTGGGTTAGTTGGAAACTATGAGATATGGTTTATAATCCTGGCCTCTCCAGTTGGCCAAATTGTGTGCTCTTTTCCTTTTTGCAAGATTGGGAGTATTTAGACTCCATTTTAAAGCTTCTAGTAAATGTATGTTAAAAATAGGACAGGATATTATCAGGGGTGAGTGTGGGGGCACATGCTATATACTCTAATATGCAGTATGATGCTAAATGTATAGCTCCTGGAGCTGTCTTAGGTCAGCTACTTTAACAAACTGTTACATCAGGGAAAACCCCTGTGCCTCTCTGTCCACTGCTCAGACGATATGTGAGCTCTTTAAAACACGGTTAACTTGAAGAAAAATAAACTCCAAGTCCATATTCCCAGTGCATTACTCCAAACTGGTTATCAGTCATTAATTGCTGAAAGAGTGAGAATTGACGACCAGTAGTACATCGGAGCCTGCAACTGGACAGAAACCACAAATGCAGGACATCTGCAAAAATGCAGCCCGGTTAGCCACCCTGGTAGCACTCCATAGCTAGGGAGCATTATAAGGTGACAGGGGTGTCCTAGCCCCCCTCAAAGACATCGTGGCAGACATGCCATTGCATCAGAGCGGTTGTTTGTCAGTACAACGCATGCTTTTACCCTGCATGCCATTACAACACGGGGATTACAACGCAAGTCGTTACGACTTGCGTTGGGGGGGGGGCGCTGGATAGTGGAATAGTTTAATTTTCTATTCCAACTTCAGTCCCCATGGATAGTAGGGAAGGTGTTGGATAGAAAATTAAACTATTCCCTATCCAACAGCGCCCTCCAGCGAAAGTCGTTGCAACGACTTTCGTTGTAATCCCCGCATTGTAATGGTAGTGCCGGGTAATAGTTGCGTCGTAAAGGATGTTCCCCATTAGAGCTCTCTCTCCTGATATTAAAGAAGAGTCCCTTCAGCCGCGCCACACCACACTGAGTTTGAAGACTTTGGTCATTAGTGCCCGGATGGGTAATATAATTAGTCTCTATTCTCATCATGGTTTCCTAGTTCCTGTACTTTAAGATTAGGGCACTCACCTCTGATGACAGGAACCCTGCTCCTACAAAATACCATTTTAATGTCTCCCCTAAGAACGGACCATCCCATCAGTGACACGGTATTGTTTCCATGGGCCCCAATGTAGGCCAGGAAATGAAGTCCCTCATACAATAGTTTGGTAGTAAAAACACATCTCTAATTGGAGTGTTTTGGGCAGCGGCCTCCCCTGGGCTCTGGTGCATCTTCCGCAGCTACACTGTTGACAGCTATGCCCCTATGCCCCACATCAGCTATCACTGCCTCAACCTACCACTACACCGCCTATCCTTACCCTGTCCAGGGTGGGAGGAGGCGGGGTGGGGGAGTGGTGGGGAAAGGGTGAGTTAGGGGCCTACACCCCAAAGCTCTCTTTGTTTGTAGTTTTGGCTGCAGACCGCTATAGCTGTCTGAAAGACATTTTTTTTCTGTTTAAGACATTTTTATTTAAAGAAAGTACAACACAAAAGATAATATAATAGTACAGTAGAACCAAGTGATATACATGTGATACATATGAAAAAGTAGTAAAAAATAAAAATATATATATATAACAGTTCATTTGTAACAGAAGAAATAAGAAGATAGAGAGATAGAAGAGATAGAAAGAGAGAAAGAGAAAAGAGGGGAAAGAAAGAAGAAGAAAAAGGAAGGGGTAAAAGAGAGTAAGAGAAGAAGAGAAATAGTAGATAGATAGGTTCAAAAATCAGAGAGAAGGGGGTGATGAGAGATAATTGGAGAAGGGGAGCCAAAGAAGATCAGATTTAACTTTAGAGGAGACAGACGAGGAAGAAGCAATAGAAATCCTATGCTCATCACAAACAAAGTTCCACCAAGTAAGCACAGATAATTTGGAATTATCCTGCTGTCTGAAAGACATGACTTACATTCCTCAAAAAAGGTACTAGTAAAAGTACAGAGAGAGTGAGTGGCCTTTGGGCTAGCCTCCCACGAGCGGTGGTTGTCATGTTTATTGTGATTTAGTATTGCTTTGATGGTCCCATTTTCAAGCCCATGGTGTTTGTGGATGGTTGTTTGTCCCATTTGTGTTCCTATTAGGGTGTGGTGATTGGGCACCAGTAGTTTGTTTGTTACACTGAGATACAGCGTGACGTATAGCTTGCAATTCGGAGTCACTGTGTGTTTTTTGATGTATTTAATTTGCAGACATAATATTTGAATTGCTGGTTAATGAATGCTTTGTTTAAGAAGTGCCTATTGTTTGGATGCCTTGGCTGTCAGAAAATCACAGTGCTATATATTAATTGTCTTTGCATATTTGTTTGTTTTTACTTTGCTGACCTATTATGTTGCAAGATTTACAGCACTTTTTTCTCTAAGTAAAGACTTGCAGGTCCATATACTTTCTGAAAGTTGTAACAAAATACTTACTCTCCGGCAAAATCGTATGCTCTCCAATATTGTGCTGTTTATGCATTTTTAGATTATCCCTTAAAATGCGAATTTCTTTTTCTGACTCCTTTTCATAACACACTTCTTTGAGGGCAAAGCTTGCAACAGTCTGTGCTACAAGGGGGCGAGTTTCCATACTGTTGAATCCCAAGCTGTTGCTTCATTAGGGGATTATCTTTCTAGGACAGCTGGGGCATTCTACTCAAAGTCGGTGAACTATAACGAAACACTTGCCATACCAAAAAGCTAAACCCATTGGTTCTGCCAGTGCTTTCTTAATTTAAATTACTCTTACCCTATTTTTAATTAACCATTAACCTGATTTAAATATCATAACTTGGATGATGCAGTGATGGTGCACCCCGACACTTCCAAGGTTGAGCCAAAAATACATCTGAGGGAGGGTGTGTTGTGAGTAAGAATCGGAGTACTGAAAGTAATCACCAGTCTGTAATCCCACCATTATTTCCTCTTTTAGGGATGCCACCTCATTCCATGCGTTCTCCTCTGCTAAGCATTGATGTGGCACTCAGGCATTCTGGGAGTTGTCTTCATTTGCATCCAGTGCACCCATTTTGATTAACACACCTGATATGAGGCCTTTTCTTGGAGTCCCTGGGCAGGCAGTGGGTGGGAACAGTTGTTCACCACGACTGCTCTCCCGAAGCCAGCCGCAGTCCAGTATTGCTGTAGGAGGCGGAAAGTAGAAGGAACTCCGATACATCATGTCACCGCAAGTAACACTCAACGAATTGGGAGTCCTATTGGTGCTTTATTGTGAAAGAAGGCTGGAACTTTAGTTTAAAGGGATACAAAAGTGGCACCAATAAATATAATGCAGAAAGAAAACTAGAAGGTACCACTATCTTCTGTGGCCTCGGTACAGACCCCAAAATGTATGTCACATGCGCAATAGGCGCAAGGCGTTCCATAATATTGACCCCGTTTGCCACTGTATCCTGTAGGGCTGCACTTAGCATCACTGGGACTTCAAAACTCCTCTAGTTTACTATTTTGTTTACTGATTCAGCCTCGGACAATGTGACGAGGCTGATAACTTGAAGCAAACCTGCAACATTATGTCTAAATCTTTGCTTCAGTGCTAGTTTAACAATGACCAGTTTTGAAAGCTGAAGCCACAGCTTCTAGGTCACAACAGAAAGAAAATGTCCCCCAAAACATACCATCCAAACTGCAAGCATCCCACCCCACCCCAGGAGAGTCAGGGGTGAGGGGTTTATTTGCCAAGGCTCTGTGTCCAGTTCATTGGCTCCTGGTATCTACTGCTGCAAGCCTCCACAAAACAGTTGGAAAGCCCTACCCCGGACTAGGGGAAGGCGCTGCAGTGTCATATTCGTGGCCATACACAAGTGCTAATTTAGAATAACAACAATGGTAATTGGTGTCCAGAAAGGGACATAGTTTGCGTTTTTTTAGTCTAATTGCAAACCCAACAAGTAGTGGTAGGTAAGCATCCCACTACGACTTCCATGCGGGTACCAGGGGCCCATATTGCAAAGTTGGATGGTTGTGGTCTCAATTTTCCAGCGATGTGGTGCACAATGGATATGGACACGCAATGGATCCAGGGCTTCACTGGTTCTTGGATTAGGGACGAATCTGTGATTTAACATGATGAAATGTCTGTTACTATAAACAATAGGAAAAAGGTTCACATGGGACAGAAAGTAGGAAAGCTGGCTGCAGCCAATGGAACCAGATCGAACTCATGAGATGCAGGCTTGAAACTTCCATGGCCTTTAGGCACGAGTGAAGGGTGAATATGGGTCCCCTTGGAGCATGGGGTAGGTCACAGAAGTGCAGTCACAACAGTGCTGATGAAAGAAAGTGTCCATGCATCCTCAGCAGTCCAGAAATGCTTCTCTGTTGTTCGTGTCGCTTTCTAGTCAGCTAAGCTTCATGGATCTCTCAGGACCCAGGCCATCCTAGATTGGCCTTTCCCTGGCAGATATTGAGTTCCTTTTAGGATCATTTAGGGGTCTTGCACCTCCGTACTCATTTTTGCGTTGGATTGGCTAGCCAGGACAGGTGCACCCAAAGTAGCAAGCAGAATCAGGTCTAACATTCAGAGGCATTCCCGACTGACATACCAATGCGGAGCCCTAAATGTGAACTTGAAGCCCCCTCCAAAACACTTCTGGGTCAGTAGTGTTTACGACAGTATAAGAAGTGGCTCACATTGTTACTCACAGTTATGTTATTTTATATTATTTTTATATTATTTTACCACTATTTTAGTGGCTCTGGGGTGCACTACCTGCAGGAATGAATATACTTTAGCAAACAGCAAGATTTGTAGGTACTTTCTTTGTAAAGCAGGAAATTCAATGCAACTTGATAGGCTGCGGATTCCAAAGAATGGAAGGGTGAACGTGTCCTGAATGCTTGTTTATTCGCCAATTCAAATTCAACGTGCTCTGTAATAAGGACTAAAACCCACATTTGGCTCAGTTCTCTATGATTGTTCTGCGTGCAGCTCGAGACTCCTGTTACCCTTTAAGGCTTTACCCAAGCATCAGTCACAGTGGTTCGATAACCATTAATCACAGCTATCAGTGCTAATAGTAATCACCATGGAAGATCAAGTAGAGCCAGTGCTCACCCAGCTCAAAGTGTATTTCAAGATTCAAATCAATCCACTTATGGCATCGAATTGAATCATATCAGAGTTCAAATACTCTGCCTTTTGTAAGAAAGATATGAGAGCTGATGCTTTTCACTTGAAGGACGAAGCAAAGCCGTTTCTTGGTGTGACCTCTGAAGTAGCTTTGCAGATGCAGGCAAGAGGGTAGTCTGGAGTTGCTTGTAACTATTCCCCTTGTCGAGTCTCTTCAATACGTTTCGGCTGCTTTCTGAATTCGCTTTTCTGATTTCCTGCATCCTGTTACTGTCTCGGGAATTCTTCATGGAGATTTTTGGATCACTGGGCTGAGCTATTCTTGGGCAGGTGACGTTCTAGCCGAGAAAGGTGAGTGAGATCTTGTCTTTGAAGTGGATAAAAAAGATATTCCTCGTTTGCTTTCTGACTGTTTGTGAAAGTTGCCCCAGCTCCCTCCTGTGACAGGTCGCGGGGGTTGAATCCTATCTAACAGTGCTTACACGGTGAAACCTTTCAGCTGTTCTCAAAAACTGCTGTGATTTAATTCAAGCTCTTTTTTGGAGGTGGGGGGTTGTTTTTGGCCTCTTCCCACAGATCTTTTTCCTTTCCAGCAAAGCAACAGCTGTTTTGTTTTCTCTTTTGTCCTGTGTTTTGTTTTTCTTGTGTGACTTTATTATAATTTCCGATTTACACGTTAGCACTGCAGGTATGGGTTAGCTTTGTGCATCTTGGTCATTTACATCAGGCAGGGTGTATTTAAAGTAATTTGTACTGCAACTGCCATCTTTGGTGTCTTCACCCTTGCTGTTCTGTTCGGTCATCTCTCTTACTGAGTCCGGACTGAAGTCTGCTTCTAAAATCGTTCATCGTATGCTGGTGTATTGGTGCTATACAAAAATGTAAACATGTATAAATGCAACCACCTGAGTCCTTTCACGTTACCTCTATGAAGTACAATCCATCTGATTCCCAGTTCCCTCCTTGGCACTGATATCAGCAATCCAAAATACACATGACCAGTCCTGGGCATGTAAACAAACAAATGAAAAGCGTGTAAACCACCAAGAAGTATATGCAAGCGGCCTCGAATGCTCGACGTTGAAACAGGAATCCCCCGTGATCTAGATACACTACTGCTACTATGTGGTGGTTACACAGCGGATGATGGTTTTTACACGCTGACACCCATGATGATGGTCAGGCATAAAACACTTTTCTTGATGGCGACTAGATTATCTATAGACTGATTCTGAAAGTCGAAGAGTCCCTAGTGATAAGGGCTAACGACTGGTTGATAGACAGCTATCATTTGTAATAAATTGTTTTTGGGAAGAAGTGGATTCCATTCACCACATTTGTGGAAAGGCGTGAACAGATTGGAAATATTACTGCACATATGCAAATAACTTTGAGTAAGTCTAACTTATGTACAATGTTCCCAGCGCCCAGCGATTGATGGAACGATTGTTTATGGTGCCTTGGTAGCCCTGACTAGTTGTAGTCCCTGAGAGTATTAGATCCAAGTGACTTAATGTGATGCTTTAAGTTCGAGCTGTAATGATTGTATGTTATCATGTTGAAGGCAGACATTAGCAACATGCCTGTAGTGATGACAAACTGTACTTTGAAAATCCTGATAAATGCAGTGGGAAAATGTTGATATCCAGGGAAGACATGCTGGGCAGAATATGCAGTGCCCCCCTGGACCACTGTCTAACCCACCTCTAATCCTCTTTCCCCCGATGCCACACGCCACAATTGTTAAAGGGGAAGCTGTCCCACAGGTACAGCTTCCTCTTTGCAAGTCAATTACCACCCAAGTGTGTGTTGGTAACTGATCAATGGTTTTAAAACACTGATGTGTGACATTCCAAATCGCAAATAGGAAGTGGATGCAATTCTCACACTCCTTCCCAACCACACATCACAAGGCGTCATGAAGGTTGCTTTGTGAAGTAAGTTTAGGACACTTCTGTATAGCTATTAGTGAATCACAGGCTTTGCAACTGCAACAAGCTTCCGACCTTCAGGCATTTCCACTGCAAGACCTTTTTAGCACATCAGGCCTTTTGTCACATGCTCTACTTAATTTTTGCTTTATCCCATCCTTCGAAGGGAAATTTTTAACCTTCTGGCAATAAATAATGGAGATATGCCTTTTCTCACTGAAATATGGTTTCATGAGCTGTCAGACCTAAATCTCACAACTGCTTCACTAAATGGGTATACAACTGTTCATCGAGGGCCAGGTGGAAAGAGAACAGCTTAACCAACCTAGGATTTCTTTGTCTTAAGATATTAAATTATCACTTGTCTTAACCAACTAGTCTCTGGTTAGAATTACCAAAAAGACCACCATTTTGGTTACTTAATCATTCTGATAATAAAATATGAGTGGTGTTGGGGTTTATTCATACAGTGAGATTCGACTCACTGACACTTGACTGGCGTCTACCCGGTGTCAACGTTGCAGCCCTCTGCTCCTGTAAAGTTTCTGGATCTACTTGGACCCCAGACTGCATGACTTTTGTCAAAGCAAGGGTACAAATGTTTCCTTGATAGGAGCTGTGCATGAAGTGAGGAGGACTTTTTTTTCTGGCAGAACTGCTGGTTATTCTGGTGGGAAGTGCAGGTTCCCTGCTTTCTGCTAGCCGCTCTCACCACCTTTTTCTTCACAATTTCCTTTCATACAAATTTGGTGTTTTGTCTCCTGGAGATCTTGAGTGATACCTGTGTTTTTCCAATGCTCGCAAAACCACTGGCTCAGTTTATTGGCTCATTTGTCTGCAGTACAGTACCCGACGGGTGTGGAGGATGCACAGTTGCCTGGGCTAGCATGCACCAGGGTCCCTGTGTAACTGGAGCGAGAGTCTGGCTGGTACCAGCAGATGACAGGCCTGAACTCTTTGAAGACAAATAGTTCTGAAACAGCTGCTGCAAGGTCGGAGGCGCATAAACCCCTGGCATGATGCCCTTGATACTGGCATGACGCCCTTGACCCTGGCATGATGCCCTTGACCCTGGCTTCACTCCCTTCGCCCTGGCATGACGCCCTTGACCCTGGCATGATGCCCTTCACCCTGGCATGATGCCCTTGACCCTCAGTGCTAAGTCAAGGTGGTGTCACTGGGATTCCTTCTAAGCAACGGCCTCGCTCACTCTTCAGGCGCATGTCCATGCTGTGTAGACCTCCTGCTTCCAGGCACTTCACTAGCTGGGAAAGATTCTTCCATTTCTACAGGAAGCGCTTTGTTCTCAAGTTATAGCTGTTAATAGTCTCTATTTAGTACTTCCGAAACTATGCACTCCTGAAACCTCAACAAAACAACACATTTAGAAAGATTGTGTGCTTGATAAAGTTCCAACACATATTACCAGGTCAAATAACATTGTTGGAGGGAGAGTTTTTAGGGGCAACTTAACTTGAGGTGGGGTGCGCAGGAACGCTCAACTAGAGGCTGGACAAGAAGGAAGGAGCAGGGGCAGGGAAGTGATGTGTTGCTGTTGGATAAGACCAACAGAGACATCCTGCCAGCCCCTTACTCAACTTTTAAAAAGTGCTTGCACAGGAAGAGAAGCTTTCTTTGGGGTGTGGTCTGCTGAGGCGGAAGGTGCTGGAGCCTGGCAATGGGCAGTTGGAAGGAGGAACCCCCTGACTGCCCCCCCAGGACCCTAAAAGCGTCAGAAGTACCTCAGGTCCATTACTCGTTTGGCCTGAATTGCTGCCTTCCGCTATCCACGAAACCTTGTGCAAGGTAAAATCTGGCTCTCCCCCATTGATCCTCTGCCCATCCCTATACTTCAGTTATTGGACTCCTCCCAGCTTTCCCTGATCTGCACCACTCTGAATCTTTCTCTCAAGACTGCTACTGTCTCGGCTAGGTGGAAACACGCTATGATCACACCTTTGCTAAGAAGCCTACTGCGGACCCTAAGGTCCTTTCCAATTATCGCCCCATCTCTTTGCTGCCTGCCTTCTCTAAAGTCCTAGAAAGGCACATCCATCACCATTTGTCCCAGTTTGTCACTATTGCACCCCTCACAGTCAGGATTCCACTCAGGTTTCTCTACAGAAACCACGCTTCTTGGCGTCACAGAGAACCTTCGGTCTCTGCTAGACAGAGGTGAGTCTGCCGCGCTGATATAACTTGATCTCAGCGCGGCGTTCGATACGGTCTCGCATAAAATCCTTCTCGAATCCCTAGCCGATATGGGCATTGGAGATTTAGCTTTTGATTGGTTAGCCTCATTCCTAACTGATCGTACATTTCAAACTTTCTCCCACACAGCTACCTCCTCTATCTATCCCCAGCCTCACGGTGTTCCCCAGGGTTCTATTCTCAGCCCTCTTCTTTTTAACCTTTATGTTACTCCACTGGCTCATATCGCTGACAGCGTCGGACTAACCTTGTTCACTTACACAGGTTGTCTTTTTCCTCTCTCAGTCTGACAGTGCCTCTGCCTCCCTCCTTCAGATTGGGTTGGGGCAAATTGCCAGGTGGATGAACCAAAATCTTCTCAAGCTGAATGGTGGGAAAACAGAGGTACTGGTCCTTGGGCACAAGCAAGACCTTTGGACCTCCAGGCATTGGCCTTCGGAGTCAGGCCCGCTTCCATTCCCATCGGAGCATGTGCGCAACTTGGGGGTGGTCATTGACCGTGATCTGACAATGCAGTGTCAGGCTAACAGGGTCTCGTCTATCTGCTTCACCGGGGTGGTCATTGACCGTGATCTGACAATGCAGTGTCAGGCTAACAGGGTCTCGTCTATCTGCTTCACCATCCTGCGCTGGCTGAAGAAGATCCTATGGATGTTGCCAGCTGACACCCAGAGATCTGTAGTGAGTGCCTTGGTTACCTCCCGGCTCGACTATGGTAACATTCTCTACCTAGGGGCAACCAAGGCAGTCACGCGACGTCTTCAACTTGTGCAAAATGCCGCGGCACGCCTGCTTAGTGGCTGTCGCAAAAGGGATCATATAGCGGGACGCCTCCGTGATCTTCACTGGCTGAAGGTGGACAGTCATGTGAAATTTAAGGCACTCAGCTATATGTTCAAGATCAGGAAGAATACTGCCCCCAGTTATCTCCAAACACTTGTGAACATCTACTCTCCTTCTCGTTCCCTCCGCTCCTCTTCCCAAATTCTTTTTACTGTTCCAAAGTTCAGACTGTCCAGAATGGGCGGTAGGTCGTTCGCTTATCTAGGGCCCAAGTTGTGGAACTCCCTTCCTCTGAACATTCGTTCCGAGGACTGCTATGCTCGCTTTCGTAAAGCTGTTAAGACCTGGCTTTTTAATCAATAACTGAGTTTTCTCCGTGCCTTCTGCTAGCTGAAATTTCTTAGCGCCGGGAAACCCTGTCGGGTAGCTGTGGCACTTTAAAAACTCAATAAATAAATAAATAAATAAGTAGAGCCCAGGAACGGTGCGCAGAAGCAGGGGCCTCTGCGCAGGGAGACAACAGACCCAGGAGGAGAGCCAGTGAAGACCGCTCCCTGAAGAATGCACCCTCTTGGAGACCCAGAGGGCAAAGGAGAGTGCTCCCAGTGGCTGGGGGGCGCCACCAGGAGCAATAAGACGCAAACATGGGGCAGATCGGATCCCCAGTGGCTAAGATATGGCCCACGGAAGGTAGGTGACCTTTGACCCCTAAGAAGACCGACGACGAAGTGCGTGGGGCTCCGCCGCCGGTCTCAGAGATCCTGCCCGGGGTGGGTCAGGTCTCGGGGGCTGCCCCCAAGGGGAAGGGAAGCCAGGAAGCGTGAAGGTACCCCGCAGAGGGGCCAGGGGACCACCCTGGCCCCCACCAAAGATAGAGGCGGGGGAGCACGATCGCGCCCCGCGAAGATGTAATCTGTGGAGCACTATCGCGCTCTCCGTGAAGGTGCCCCCGTGGGGTGCCAGGAGCCCACCCTGGCTCCCGCCAAAAAATGAAGCTGGGCTCCCCTTCAGGGGGGCGGGACCCGGGATCCCATCCCCGGGCCCCGAAGCCAAAGAGCGCCGTCGCGCTCCCCGTGAAGATGCAGGAGTCAGGGGTGCCAAGAGCCCACCCTGGCACCCGGCAAACAAGTGAAGACGGGGAGTGCAGGCACACTCACCGCTAAGAGAGGAAAAGGGGCCCAGGACCCCAACTCGGGCCCCAAACTCACTGAGGGGGCCCGGGAGTCCATCCCCGGGCCCCGAAGCTGAAGGGAGGCGGGAGGAGTGCCGTTGCACTCCCCCGAGGTCCGCTGGACCGGCAGGAACCTCCATGTCAGCCGGCCGGAGTGGACAGACCAGAATGAATGTGCCAGGTCCCGCCGCCGCACACGGAGGTGCGGTCCATGCTGGGAGCCGGCCAGAGCAGCCGGGGGTGGCCTCCCCGGGCTACTTGCCTGCACAGTGGCCTCCCTGAAGAGAGAGCAGCACTCACCTGCAGGAGCAGCCGGGGGTGGGCTCCCCGAGCAGCAATGAATCCCCTGTGGGTCCGGGAGGGACCCGGCCCCCCACCTACGAGCGGGATGCGGCAAAGCCACCAGCGAGATCGGGGCTCCCCTAGACGCAGCGGGGGAGCCGCCACTTCAAAATGCAAGAGTTCCCATAATGCCTTGCAGGCCAGGACTGACCTGCAAGGGTAAAAAGCAGCCTTCTTTGCTTGTGGTGGCCCCAGGAGGACGGGGTCACCTCCACATGAATGCAAAGGTGATGGGGGAGCTGCTGGAGAAGCACAGTCTCCCCCCAGCACGAAGAGATGTCCCTCCCTAAGAGTCCTGGGGAGTTTAAAGGAATAACCCCACAAGGGCTTAGCCAGCATTTATCACCTTCTGGGCTGGAATGTTTGTTCTACAGCTGAGGGTGTATTGTGAAGTGCATCATGGAGTTAAGGGCTGAGTTTGGGATGTCTGGAGAAGGGCATCCCCTGCAGGTGAAGAGGTGTAATTGCACCAAACTGCATTTACTAATGGTTATTTCTTTTAGGGGGAATGATGGTCACGTGTTTAATGTGAAGTACAGGATAAAAGTGATGTCATAAGCAAAGTGGGGTTATGTTGTCAGACATTCCTGCCAGGGTGTCTGACTGTATATGCGTAATCCTGTCATTTCATCTGTGATGTCTTTTGGGGCTGTAATTGCAATGCATTCTAATGATACCCAAATGTGATGGGTACTATCATTCTAAAGTGTTGCTTAAACATGTATTCTTGCTGCTGCGCTTAGGTGAAGAACGCAGACAGCTAGCCCTTAAGATGTAGAGGTGCATACTTCATGGTTATTAGGAAATGCACAGTCAGGGTTGTGTGTCACCAAGACAGTGTTACCTAATTTAAATGCTTGTTTAAATACTTGGGAGGGGTCGCTATTGGGATGGTGCCAGTGCGCAGGGCCCTCGCTCCAGGTTATGTTCAACTAACTGCATTGGGGCAAGATGATGTGTGTTAGAACTGGGGGTCTCTAGTTGGCAGAGGTAGGTACCACTGTCCAAATAGGGACCCTTGCTTCTAGTCAGGGCAAGGAGATAACCCTCTTAGATAACCCCTGCTCACCCTCTAGGTAGCTTGGCCTGAGCAGTCTAGGCTAACCAGAGGCAATGCGTAAAGTATTTGTACCAACACTCATAGTAACACAGTGAAAACACCACAAACTGATTCCACAACAGTTTAGGAAAATAAAGGTATTTATTCTAAACTACACAAGACCAAAATGACAAAAATCCAACATACACAGTTCAAGAATATGGTTTCAAAAGAGTTCTTCAGGTTGTAATCAAAGTTCTGTAAGTTGCGGTAAAATAATCCACAGATGCGTGAAAAGTTCACAGTTGCGTCACGTTTACTCACAGTACCTTTTAGATGCAACAAAGTTCCACAAGCAGGAAGTTGGTGCGGTGGAAAACAAGCGATGCGTTACTCCTGAGACCCTGGGGAGGCGATGCGACAGCCCCGCTGCAGCAGCGGGCGTGTTGCGACGAATCCGGTCTGTATGGGGAGGAAGGCCACTTGCGTGGATTCCGGTGCGTAGGTTCCGTAGGAAGTCTGTTCTTGCAAAGGCACGATGCGATGATCTCGTAGGGGCTGCGACGATCTCCGGGGCGACGATGCGCGGTCCAGCGGTGATCCTCTCTCTCGCAGCTCCTCGATGCGATGGTTCTGCGACGATGCTCGCAGCGACGTGATGCGGTCCGCAAGCAAGCGGTGCGGTGATCTCACCCAGCGACGAAAGGCTCTGCGACGACACTCGCAGCGATGTTCGATTCTCCCGCACCGGTCTGGTGCGTCCCGCAAACGAAGGATGCGACGGCTCCGGCAGCGGCGTCAGGCGCTGCGCCGATCTCGACCTTCGTAGCGGCGGGAAACTTCTCGCACTGTCGGGGATGCGCTCCGCAAGCGAGCGATGCAACACTTTTCAGTTTCAAAAGTCTCTCAAGCTTAGTTTCAAGCTTCCCAGCTCAGGTACAACTTCCAGAGGCCCCACAACTGGATCAAGCACTCTAGGAAGGACAGAACTCTCTCAGCAGAGTTCAGGGAAACTGGGGGTGAAGTCCTTTTGTTCCTGGGACTTCAAAAACAGGGAGCCAGCTCTTCTCAGGCCCTTGGAGATTCCTTCAAGACAGGGGACACAGCTCACAGCAAAGTCCTTCCCCTCTCCTTGGCAGCAAAGCAACAGCAGGTCAGTCCAGCAGAGCAACAGCAGGACAGTCTTCCTTCTTCAGAGTCAGCTTTCTCCTTGGCAGAGGTTCTTTGTTGATTCCAGGATGATCTAATTTTCTGTTGTCAGGGGTCCTGTACTTATACCCCTAAAGTCTTTGTTCTCTCTGTGCATGTGGGCCCTGAGCCCGGTCTGAACCAGTTCTGGGTGGATCCTGAGCACTTTGTTTTGCTGGCTGCATCTTTCCTTTCAGAGTGAGGGGCAGAGTCCTCAGCCGCCCAGCAGGAGGTGGAGCCAGCATTGTGGCAGGCAGGCACAGCCTTATTCAGGTCCAGGTGCTAACTCCTCCCACCACTCAGGTTGCAATGCATTCATTCAGCCTAGTGCTGACTCATCCAGCCTCCTGGGGAATTCCCCAGCCCCTGTCACTCACAAACCAGACAGTCAATACACAAACAGGCCCAGGCACACAGAAGGGTCAGACAAGAGAACAGCAACTTTCTAAAAGTGCTGTTCTCAAACACAGGATTTAAAAACCACCTTTCCTAAAAGATGTGTTATTAAATTCTGAGTTCAGGGATACTAGATACTTATGTCCTATCTTGTTCCTATGGGAAGAAATGCTGTTAACCACTGTAGCCAGCATCCCCCATGTTAACCTATGGAGCAAGATAGCCTTACAATAGTGAAAAACGAAAATGGCTGTAATTCACTACCAGAGCATTTCACCTGCACTAGTACATGCTCTACCTTTCACATACACTGCACCCTGCCCAGGGGGGTACCTTGGGCCTTCCATAGGGGTGACTGATGTGCACAAAAAGGGAATGGTTAGGCCTGGTCAGTGGGGACACTGGCCAGGCGAACATGGCAGTTTCTAAACTGCCCATAGGCACTGCAGTGGCAGGCCTGAGACACCATTTTAGAGCTACTCCTGTGGGTGGCACAATCAGTGCTGCAGGCCCACTAGTAGCATTTGTCACCACCAGCCCTGGCACACCCAGTGCACTTTACTAGGGACTTCATGGTGATACAAATATGCCAATCATGTATATCCAATCATGATAACACTTTAAACAGAGAGCATATGCACTTTAGCACTGATCAGCAGTGGTAAAGTGTGCAGAGTCCTATTGCCAACAGCCACGGGGCAGGCAAAATAAGGGAGGAAGAAGGAAAAAGTTTGGGGATGACCCTGCAAGAAGGGCCAGTTCCAACACAACCCCCTTCCAGCCTAAAGCCAGGGTAGACCAAACGATACCTCGATGGGATTCCCTGCTTAAGGCGATAGAACACGGAACCTGGCCCAAACGGCAGGGCACTATTCCTGTTCTACGCCTTCCTGAACCTGGTTGTATCACTCTATCCATACTCTCAGGGTCCACCATGCCAATCCATATGGAACCCTTCACCTCACCTGTGGACACCACCTGTGCAGCACCTAACCTTAATTTCCTCACAGGTGTGTCCCAACAGACCAACAGCAAGCCACAGTGACCACCAACAGTGATCAAGGATGAGACCCAGGCCTCATGCCTCTCATGGCTCTCAAACCCCTGTGGCATCAGAGGGTGGGGGGCAGTAGCCCCAGGTGCTTGGCACCCTTTGTCCACTCTCTCTCTTGTCAGTTCAGGTCTGACACTCTGGCACTGACCCACCAGTCCCGGACCTGTATCCGTCCACCAAGACAACCAAGAACACAACTTTCCTACCAGTTCAGGACCTCCCTCCAGCAACTGGTCTCCCAACCTAGGGTTTAACCCCTCAGGTTGCACCGGGGTCAGAGGCGAGTGCTCCCTCCCTCTGCACCCCCTTCCAGAGCGCTGCACCCTCCCTACTGGAGGGGTACCCCTGGGAACCATATTGGTCAGGACCCAGGTTACAGATGTCCTCCCTTCCAGGTCAGGCAGATCCTGAACCTGATCTCCCAACCCAGGGACCAAAACCTGCGGTTGTGCATTCGCCTGGCACCCCAAGACTTCTGGGGACTCACATAGTACCCCCTTGAGGGTGACACACAACTCATGTGTCCTGTGACAGTCTGCCTGGCGCAGATCTCCCGACCCCTGTCCACCTGACAGTGCGGGAAGATCCCCCAGGACAGAAGTGGTGTCACCATGGTCACTCCTGGGAGACTCAGCCCTTCTGACTGGTCCCTGGCCCACTGGTTCTCCCACTGGGGACTCCTTCCCCCTCTTACCCCTCAGTCTGGACTTCTGTACCCTCCCAAATGGAGCGGCACTGCCAAACACCAGAACTGATGGAGGCCTGGTTACAGGCACTCCCCGTTCACCGGACACTAGGAGTTCCTCCTCAAATGGCCTACAAGTACAGTCTAGGTCCCCATCCTGGTGTTCCCTTAAGGAACCCTTCAGGCCCTGAGACTGGGTTTCGGGCACCGTGAGACACACCATCCCAAACTCATTCCTTCTCCACTGAGACCGGACATGAGCCCCTACACCCCTCCCACTGGGACCTAACCGGGCTACACTGAACCTCCTCCACCTCACAGGTCTGGAAGATATCTAAGCCACTCCTTTTGGGATCACTCCACAATGCCTCCTCAGACTCTCTGGAATCCACCAAGAGGTCTGCCTCCAACGCAAGTTTTCTGGGGTGAGAGAACTCACACTCCACGGGTGTTGGCATAGCTCTGGAAAACAGGGACTTAAAATATGCTCTCCATCAAATGAATCACACAGCCCCCCACAGTTGTTAACCAAGCTACCCTTTGCCTCACCCTCCAGTGCCTCACACAAGTACCCCACACCACTCTCCTGAGACTGGCAAGACAGTATCTGACTGCCTCTGTCACACAACCCACAATCTTCTGGCTGGTCTTCACACACACACACACCAAGGTTTCTACCACGGGGGAATCCCTCTCCCTGTACCTCTCATCTAGAGTCAGTAGAGTGTCCCTCCCGCCACTAGGAATATGGTCCCCTGTGCCAGTCCCCCAATCTACTTCAGGGACACTGCACTCCACTGGGACTACATCATAAACCTGAACCCCCTGGTGTATGTTGACCCCCTCCCTCAAGTCAGGCGCCCCATCTCTGGGTGTTTGTACCTTTCTCTCAGCACTAGATATCATAACCATGCTGCCACCCTCTGAGCTGGACTCCACCTCCAACTCAGCAAAGCTCCTCTCTTGAGCTACCCATGTTTCTTCTTCAGCTGAGACCCTCATGGCCTCACGCCTCTTGAGCTCCATCTCAAGCTTCCTCATTCGTAATTCATGGGCCAAGGACAATTTCAATTCCTCCAGGGCACGGGCATGTTTGCTCTCCTCCGCCGCCCTTTCCTTTTCCATTTGCTTCATCTTCATTTCAAGCCTCCACATTTCTAATTTATGATCTCTAGCCCTTTGGTTTTCCTCCAACTCCTCTGGGGAAAAACTTTCAGCTGAATGGTTGCTGCCAGCCCTTGAGGCTGCTCTGGACACAGGCAGATCCTGTGGCCTGAAACCATCCCTCTGTGCATCCTCATCCACTTCTGCATCATCTGTCTCCCCAGCCTTTTTGGTCTCCCACCAGGCCCTTAAGGCCTCCTGTAGCTCCTCCTTCTTGGAGCGGCGCTTCATGGGGCATCCAAAGTTCCTGCAGAACTGCCTGAGTTGACCTACTTTGTAATCACTTAACATTTCAATATCAAACTCCAGTTCTGCAACATCACTTGCTGGTTTACCATTCTGAGACATGATGCTTGGATTCTTTCAGGGTTACGATCAAAAATAGAACAAAAAAGCTTAACCGTAGTATGCGGTGGCGTAGTGGTCTGCACTCACTAGTGATGTACACCAATTACTGTGGGTCAAGTACAAATACAAGTTCAAATCCCACTGCCTGACCACCAATGTTAGAACTGGGGGTCTCTAGTCGGCAGAGGTAGGTACCACTGTCCAAATAGGGACCCTTGCTTCTAGTCAGGGCAAGGAGATAACCCTCTTAGATAACCCCTGCTCACCCTCTAGGTAGCTTGGCCTGAGACTACACAAGACCAAAACGACAAAAATCCAACATACACAGTTCAAGAATATGGTTTCAAAAGAGTTCTTCAGGTTGTAATCAAAGTTCTTTAAGTTGCGGTAAAATAATCCACAGATGCGTGAAAAGTTCACAGTTGCGTCACGTTTACTCACAGTACCTTTTAGATGCAACAAAGTTCCACAAGCAGGAAGCTGGTGCGGTGGAAAACAAGCGATGCGTTACTCCTGAGACCCTGGGGAGGCGATGCGACAGCCCCGCTGCAGCAGCGGGCGTGTTGCGACGAATCCGGTCTGTATGGGGAGGAAGGCCACTTGCGTGGATTCCGGTGCGTAGGTTCCGTAGGAAGTCTGTTCTTGCAAAGGCACGATGCGATGATCTCGTAGGGGCTGCGACGATCTCCGGGGCGACGATGCGCGGTCCAGCGGTGATCCTCTCTCTCGCAGCTCCTCGATGCGATGGTTCTGCGACGATGCTCGCAGCGACGTGATGCGGTCCGCAAGCAAGCAGTGCGGTGATCTCACCCAGCGACGACAGGCTCTGCGACGACACTCGCAGTGATGTTCGATTCTCCCGCACCGGTCTGGTGCGTCCCGCAAACGAAGGATGCGACAGCTCCGGCAGCGGCGTCAGGCGCTGCGCCGATCTCGACCTTCGTAGCGGCGGGAAACTTCTCGCACTGTCGGGGATGCGCTCCGCAAGCGAGCGATGCAACACTTTTCAGTTTCAAAAGTCTCTCAAGCTTAGTTTCATGCTTGCCAGCTCAGGTACAACTTCCAGAGGCCCCACAACTGGATCAAGCACTCTAGGAAGGACAGAACTCTCTCAGCAGAGTTCAGGGAAACTGGGGGTGAAGTCCTTTTGTTCCTGGGACTTCAAAAACAGGGAGCCAGCTCTTCTCAGGCCCTTGGAGATTCCTTCAAGACAGGGGACACAGCTCACAGCAAAGTCCTTCCCCTCTCCTTGGCAGCAAAGCAACAGCAGGTCAGTCCAGCAGAGCAACAGCAGGACAGTCTTCCTTCTTCAGAGTCAGCTTTCTCCTTGGCAGAGGTTCTTTCTTGATTCCAGGATGATCTAATTTTCTGTTGTCCGGGGTCCTGTACTTATACCCCTAAAGTCTTTGTTCTCTCTGTGCATGTGGGCCCTGAGCCCGGTCTGAACCAGTTCTGGGTGGATCCTGAGCACTTTGTTTTGCTGGCTGCATCTTTCCTTTCAGAGTGAGGGGCAGGGTCCTCAGCCGCCCAGCAGGAGGTGGAGCCAGCATTGTGGCAGGCAGGCACAGCCCTATTCAGGTCCAGGTGCTAACTCCTCCCACCACTCAGGTTGCAATGCATTCATTCAGCCTAGTGCTGACTCATCCAGCCTCCTGGGGAATTCCCCAGCCCCTGTCACTCACAAACCAGACAGTCAATACACAAACAGGCCCAGGCACACAGAAGGGTCAGACAAGAGAACAGCAACTTTCTAAAAGTGCTGTTCTCAAACACAGGATTTAAAAAACACCTTTCCTAAAAGATGTGTTATTAAATTCTGAGTTCAGGGATACTAGATACTTATGTCCTATCTTGTTCCTATGGGAAGAAATGCTGTTAACCACTGTAGCCAGCATCCCCCATGTTAACCTATGGAGCAAGATAGCCTTACAATAGTGAAAAACGAAAATGGCTGTAATTCACTACCAGAGCATGTCACCTGCACTAGTACATGCTCTATACTTTCACATACACTGCACCCTGCCCAGGGGGGTACCTTGGGCCTTCCATAGGGGTGACTGATGTGCACAAAAAGGGAAGGGTTAGGCCTGGTCAGTGGGGACACTGGCCAGGCGAACATGGCAGTTTCTAAACTGCCCATAGGCACTGCAGTGGCAGGCCTGAGACACCATTTTAGAGCTACTCCTGTGGGTGGCACAATCAGTGCTGCAGGCCCACTAGTAGCATTTGTCACCACCAGCCCTGGCCCACCCAGTGCACTTTACTAGGGACTTCATGGTGATACAAATATGCCAATCATGTATATCCAATCATGATAACACTTTAAACAGAGAGCATATGCACTTTAGCACTGATCAGCAGTGGTAAAGTGCGCAGAGTCCTATTGCCAACAGCCACGGGGCAGGCAAAATAAGGGAGGAAGAAGGAAAAAGTTTGGGGATGACCCTGCAAGAAGGGCCAGTTCCAACAATGTGCAAACATGGGAGTGGTATTACTAGACCCCACCGCCCCTGCGGGAGGGGTGGAGATGTGATGCAATGTCACAAAGTAATTCCAACAGCTTATGTATATTTGTAAATTGGTGCATAGTATTGAGTAGTGAGTGTGTTTAATAAATGTACTCTTACTTTTATAGAGCAAAGTACAGACTGGACAATCAATTATTGAGTGTTATTTTTGCGCATCTGCAAATGGCAATTACTAGCCCACACCAACTCCCTTGAGTAAGCCACAGACTGCTCTGCAATGCTACCCTCTGAGAGTCAGGCGCTACAATAGGGTGTTTGGTTCCCAGTGAAGGACAAATGTACTCATGTTATTTGTGCAGACCTCACAGATGCTGATTAGCTTTCCAACAGTCGCACATGTATAAGAAGTGTCACGCTTATCCTACTAAATGCAGATCATAGACTAGGTCAAGGGTTATGTTCTCAGGCTAAGCGCTCGTCTCAAGTTGCATAGGTGAAGCGGAAAAAAATTAATGTTAGGAATAAAATATATAGCAATGTCTTGGTTGCCACATCCATCACCCTGGTCTGTATGGTGGGAAATTCCCTGTTCTCATGGTCAGACGTGCCCAGGATGTGGTGTGCTATATGTAGACAGGGTAGAGTGAGAGACACTGAACTTTGAGACAGTGAACTTTTCGCACACGGGAAAGGTGGGCGCTATTCAGTCTGGAGTAGCATGCCTCACAGAGAGAAGCTGGCTGGGAATATTAGTCAGACAGGCCTAGAGCCTGCTGTTCAGAAAATTGGATGCAGAACTCTGGTCAACTTATCAAAAGGCCTACAAATTAGGCTGGCAGGGCAAGGATAAGGGTCTCATACCTCAGGTGTGGGCAGAGTAGGCCTGGGGTACTATATGATAAAATACACCTGCTTCAACACTTCGCTGGCTGCAGGTGAAGTAAGGGTTGTTTTTAAGACTGTCTTAAGCATAAGATATTCTGTCGGCACTACTGCTCCTGTCTCTGCAAATGCTTCTCCTTGCACACATCTTAATTCCCCCTGCGCTGTAGCTTATTAAAAAAAATATAATAATTTTACCTCCCCTATATGTACTTTTTGAGCAATGGTGGTAGGTCACTGTGTAATTTGGGCCCTAAACTCTACAATGACTTCCCTATTCATATCTGTCACCTCCAAAATCATCTAATGTTCAGGAAAGTCCTGAATAATGTTTTACTCGGTGGACTCCACTCATTTTATAGGCTTACCTGCCATGGCCCATCTCTTTAACTTGAAGGTAATTTGGTTCTATGGAAGCCAAGATGATCTAAAATAGTGTACATTGCATCTTATATGTAATAAGGCAAATCAACCCAAGTTCCGATGTCTCTTTCTCTGTCAGCCATATCCCCCCTCAACCCTTTTATTTGCTGCGGAGTGTTGCTCTAATCCATCCGAGCCAAGATATAGGAGCAGTATTGGCAATTAATTTGGTTAGTACTGTTAAGTCTTCACCTCCTGAAGAGTCAGTGGATACCGGCATTCCTAGATCCATGATTAATACGTCATGCAGGTTTTTAATCAACTGGGCCTTCTGGCAGTCCGGGCAGCTCCAGGCCCCACACTCCGTCTCTGCATCTCCTACAGGTTACAGCAGCAAGGGGCTCCAGGGATCTATGCCTAGCCACAGGCTGAGGTTGAGTAACTCCATGCAAAGGATCTGCAAGTCCATGAAAAGTGTCTTCTGGGTTTCAGATCATGTAAAAGTTACTAGCTCGGAGAGGGAGGGAGATAGTTTTCATCTAACTTTGGGAGTCCTAACACAATACCTGTGGCAACTGAACTTCTGAGGCTGCCCCTGGCCCATGCAGGGGGCCCCCATAAGAGGGCGGCCACCTTAGTGCCACATGAGACACAGACCCGACGGGCTAGTGTCTGGACATCCAGGGTCCGGAACTCCATTTCGTTATTTCCGGCTCTCCGAGTGGGCGGGGGCCAGGTATATTTACCTCCCCCGCCCATCTGGCAATCCTTTTGCGCTGAGGTTCCACGCCGTCCTTATGGCAGGACCCTGGAGGAACGTCCACGCCCCATTACTCCTTTGGGCGCTTGTAAACATGAGCAACCGGGGGCTTGCCTGGATACTCCCCCCCCCCCCCCCCCCCCTTGAAGCCGTATGAGTAAATGGGTGGACTGGTGGTCCACAGGATGTATGGGGTAATCCCCCAAAATTGTTTGCACGATTGGTTAGGCCATGGTGCAATTTGGCTCATCAGGTGGGCAGGTAGCAGAGGGGCTGCCAGCCCTTGGATCGCCCTTAAGTTGACCCACCATGTTGGCATATTTCTTATGCAAAATGAACCTGCAGCAATGTTTTTTCCAACAACCAATGTGTCTTGTTTGTTCTTTATTATGGTATTGCTGTGTTTGCGGGTTGGGTGTGTTGCCGATATTGGCACTATGATTTATCCAAAATTCAAATTCTTCTCCTATTGATGGGTGCATCTTCCCTTGTGCTTTTCGGGGGCTTCTAGAGTAAGGAGTCTAAGGCTAGACAGGGAGGGGTGTGGCGCGCGGCCAGGGCAACTGACGCTGGACGCTAGGGATCACGGTTCGATCCCCGGCTCCGGCGGCAGGGGTCTGCCCAGCACCATGCGACTCTGGGCAATAGCTCGCTTAATCTTCCCAACGGCCCCCAGCGCCGAGGGGGTTATTTGTGCGCTATACAAGTACTGGATTTACATTTACATTTACAACGGGTCAAGGGGTGTATGTGTGCAGAGACCAGGAAAATGATGCCAACTCTGTTCGACAGCCGGCAACAAAGGGAGAGGTGGAGGAGTGGGTTTTACCATAGCGAAGAATACCCAAAGGGAATGAATGGCAACCTCCCTCCACCCAACAGGCAAGACTGGTTTTGTAGAAGGGTCATGAGCAGGAGGCGTGCAGATGTCATGGCCTGCATGGACAGAACCCCCTGGCAGAGAAGCGCCATATTGTGCAGCCATGCACACCAAATTCAAATGGGCCTCAGCATTTACTCATTGAGAATGTTTGGTCACACTGAAACACGCACATCTAAAGGACCTGCTGCCCGCAAGTCCAACACTTGACAATAGGCAAGACACTCGAGCAATGGAGGACTAGATGTACCTTTAACAGGAGGCCCAGTTGGCAGTCTCTCCACTGGCGGGGGCGGGGGGCAGGTAAGAAGGCCTGTGCACTTGCACTGGACTCAACGGTCAGAGCTGCCGACTTTGGAACTGGGGAACCGGGTTCCAGTCTCGGCGTTGGCTCAACATCCTGTGATTCTGGGCAAATCACATAATCTCCCCATGCCTATAAAAAACAAGCATTTGCAATGCAATAGGTCTCGCAGCATTAAAGTTTGAGATATTGGCATTGTGTATGCCAATGCGTTGCATAAAGTTTTTAGCAAACTTTGAATTGATGAGCAGTGAGAGTGTGTGCAAGAGTATGCTGTTGCTCACAGCCGTTATTATTCACACAGCTCTGATGATGCACCTCAGGCACAGGCTCACAGCTGTTATTATTCACACAGCTCTGATGATGCACCTCACGCACGGGGCTGACGCAGTTCTTATTCACACAGCTCTGATGATGCACCTCAGCCTCGGGCTCACAGCTGTTATTATTCACACAGCTCTGATGATGCACCTCAGCACGGGGCTGACGCAGTTATTATTCACACAGCTCTAATGATGCACCTAACGCACGGGCTCACAGCTGTTATTATTCACACAGCTCTGACACTGGGCTGACGCAGTTATTATTCACACAGCTCTGATGATGCACCTCAGGCATGGGCTCACAGCTGTTATTATTCACACAGCTCTGATGATGCACCTCACGGCGCACTGTCCCTTTGTACAGAGTTGAAATACACCTCTCCTGATCTACTAACAAAGGGCCCCAAATGACTCGTACGTCACCGCTTTCGGCATCTTATCGAGTTTATCAATCATGGATATATCGGCCCGCCACTCCACATATGCATGTTACGAGCAGTCACTCCACACTGATCTCCGTCGCAGTCTGCGAGGGGCAGCAGTGCACACTGTTTCAGTAAGTGCGAACTGGAAGGATGCTGTTTGAAAGTGCGTGCACTGAATGTATTGTTTGGTACATGCCTGCGTTCTGTCGAATTAGCCGTAAAGTGTGACGTTGTGCGGGGGAGGGGGGGCTGCGCGCAGCTGTGCTACTATTGAGGCTTGCATAAAGAAGATGGGGCTACTGGGAAATACTGGGGGGAGGAGGGGGCTGTGTGAGTTTGTTGCATAGGTTAGGGATGCTGCTGTAAACACGTGTACAATATTGCCCTGTGGTGTTGCTTTTTTGCAGTAATAAAGAAAGACACTTTAGAATAACTTGGCTGTTGAAAACTTGAGACATGGCTGCTGGGTTTATTTTTTCACTCTTGTGCCATGCTCGTTTTTTCGTGTTTCATGAAGTAGGGAGGCATGGTGAGGCTGTCATCCGGCGAGCATACTGATGGGTGGCAGGGTCACAGGTGACAGGGTGGTAGTCTGGGGAGTCTGTCAGTGATAGGGAGGTGTGAAGGTGGGGTTTGTCGGTGTGCAGTGACAGGGTCTAGTGGCTCAGTGTGTGGAGAGTGCGAGGGGGAGTGTGTTGCCTGGGCTGTTAGTGCTGGTTGGGTGAGGGATACTATGGCAATGGGGTAGAAGTGTGGCCAGTCAGTGCATCAGAGTCTGTCAGTGCTACTCTGTGTGTAGGATGTAGTCAGGGGGCGCCAGCGTGCAGGTTGCGGTGCCTGAGTGGAAGGGGGAAAGGTGCTTCCGTGTAGGTCGAGGTTATCGTTGAGAGTTGTGTAGGAGTGTCTGTGTGAAGGGTGGCATGGTTTTAAAGACAGCGTGGGTGTCGGTGTGCGGGTTTGATGGCATCGGATTGTAACTGCAGACCGTGACAGCACTGTGGGTGCTCGTGTGTTTCCCCTGGACATTCGAAAAATAAAGGGAATTCGAAACAGCAAACTACAGTTTTTGTGTAGTGCTTCCTGACAGATTCTTAAGGATTCGTAGCACTACACATGGGATAATGTGGCGAGTTGTGGAAGGGTTAGAAGCCGAGTCAGCGCAGAGATTAAACGTGGGACCTGTGTCTTGCACAACTGTCAATGCAGCAGGGGCAGCAAATAACTCAGCTAACTCGGCTGCCTCGTGAGCGGCATTACAATGTCGAACGCGCAGATTGCAGCCCCCTCTCCTCACAGGTTCCAGACCCCAGCCCACCCCACCCCCGTCTCCATTAACGGCACTTACTTTCCTTAAGGGGGTCCAGTCCTCTCTCTCCCCGTCAGTTTGGGGGGTCTTGAGGTGCCTGTGGGGGACGGGGGCCTCTGTTACTTGTTGGACGGGTGGGAGTGCTCTGATCCGGCACGTCCAGAGCGGGTGTGGTGAGTCCGGCGCGCGTCAGGTGTGCACAGGTGCGGGGCTGCAGCTCTCTGCTGCCTCCTCCCAGGTCACCTGCAGCCTATGGGCGGGGAGGGGAGGGGCGGCACCTGTGCTACCCCCCCTCCCTCAAGAGGTGCCTGGTGCGCCCAAGACGGAAGCATCTCTCATCACATCATACGGCGACTCCTGGTCCAGCCCCTCCCACCGCCAACACCATCAAACGCAGCGCTCCTTAGTGCTTCTGGAAAGCAAGGGGTTAAACCGCCGCAGGAGGCTGGACCTTCAGTAGCAGAGCACCGCTACTACTAGCTGAGAACCAGCACCTTCGATAGCAGAGTATCTGCACTTTTAACAGCAGAGTATCTGCACTTTTAATAGCAGAGTATCGGAACTTCTAACAGAGTACCTGCTCTTCCAGCAGAGAACCAGCACTTTCAATAGCAGAGTATCTGCACTTTTAATGGCAGAGTATTGGCACAGCTAACAAAGTACCTGCACGTTCCTTCCGGTCCGGCACCGGTTGGTGACGTCACAACAATCCCAAAGCTCTAACGCGCCACGCCTTGCCGGACTCCGTCCCCAACCGATAGCCCCGCCCCGAAGTTATGACATACGACTTGGACTGTGGCCCGCGAGGAGAGGGGATGCATAAACTGGTGTCCAGCGCAGCTTGTGCACGAGATGAGGGGAAAGACCTGACTGGCGGTAAGTAGACTGGGGGCGGTGCGCTTGTGTGTGCGAGCGTGTGTGTGTGCGACGGAGGAGCGTGTGTGTGTGTGCGCGACGGGGGTCTCTGTATGTGTGCGTGCGTGTATGTGCGCTTGTGTGTGTGCGCATGCGTACAGTGGGAAGTGTGCCTGTGTATGTATGCGCTTTCCAGGAGACAGACACGGCGAGCGCGTTCGCGCGCGCGTGGCCTGCGCCGATCGCCTTTTGCGAGATGCGCGTGGCCGGTGCTGTCTCCTGGGAAGCAGAGTCAGCAACAAAAGATCTCTGGCGAGACACAGCGCTTACGCGCTGTGTTTTCGCTACGAGACCTAATGAATGTGTAACTAATGTAATTGGTGCTCGAGTAAAACGCTCCAAACAAAATCCATTAGGTTCGAGTTCGAGCTATATAAAATTGAAAAATAAAAAAATAAAAACTTGAACAACATTTCAATGAGCACCAATACAATCCCCCACATACTCTAAGATGTGTGGCAGTAACCACATCTCCGGGCGGTTGGAGGTCAGGTACACATTGAGTAACCCGCACGTCCGGGGGACGTGCAGATCGTCAAACGCGCTGGAGGAAAAACATTCGGCAGGCCAGGGACTAAACAAAGAGAGCAGCGGTGCTGCACGTATTTTCCATGTTGTGCAGAGGACTTTAGTCTCTAGACGGACCTGATTAGAATGATTTGTGACATTAATGTTCAGAGCTCAAAATGCTGCGCCTCGACAACAGGAAGCAAGGTGTCTCCGCCAGCTGCGCCGCTACCACAAATACTATCTCACAAGAATCATTCTTAACAACGGAAACTCGATATGCATATAACCTGAAGTTACAGTCCATTTCAAACCTTCGACAACGAGCTCAAAAATGCGTTGAAATAGTCCTCTGGCTGTTTTTGTGGACTAAAGAACAATAAACCAGAAGGAACGGCCAAATACTGTTTATTTTCTCAGAATCCCTCACAGACTCTCAACACTGTGGTAACTGCCAGTCTGTGCATGGTGTGCGACTAACACACCCCACACCATTGTCACCTGAATTATCCAAGTCAAGGGCACCTGTGGGCATCAGGTGTCTGATTAGCCTGTACCGATCAAAACAATGGCACACTTACTTGTATAGCAGTAGAGCATTTGTCTGAAGGCAGACAAAAACCGAAATGGCTATTGTAGAGTCCTCTTTGTGTGCAGGAAAGCCTTAAAAATTATGTTTTAGCTGCAGGGTGTATGTCTATACATCAATATCTTAAGTACATAGCTGCCAAGGTTACAGATTGCTATGTGTGACATTTTTGTAATTTCAGCGGTATTATGAGTGACATTTCAACAACGATGAGTGAAACATTTTACATATCAGAAATCACACCCATTTGAGCATCGAGAAACTCTAAGAAGACCTTAAAACAGCTGTAATGCACCAAAAATGGAAGGGTACACACATAGCCCAGGGGTCACAACCCGGCCACAGACTCATTTGTTTAAAAAACAGCAGTTTAATAAAAAATCAATTAGCTGATTACAGAAGGGCGCTCAGCGCCGCCCATAATTTATTATTAATCTGAGGCAAAGAATAAATTACGTGGGTATTCTAGGCCATTAACATACGACACAATGAGGCATCGGGGACAGGGGGTCAGGGCAAGCCTCAGGAGGAGGGAGAGGCTGACTAATGTAGTTCACAGTCTGGCAGTATTATCTCAAAAAGATACAGTGAGCCGTAATAATTCATAAATAGTTGAGCGGCCTGGCCTCCCTGTCCGGGGTCCGTGCTACCTAAGAGTACTTGGACCAGTGTGTGTCATGTGCAGGCTGTAAGAGTTATCTAAAATCACATATGGCACAGAAGTGTTTACTAATATTTTAAAGCATACAGTCACTGTTTCAGGTGTTTACTTAATCATGACTTCTTGTGGCAGCTCAGCTGAGGCCGTTGGTGCCGTGAAGTCAGATGCCAGCACTGCAGCTCTGCTGCTATAGTGCTGCACAGGTTCGCCGGTGACTCAGGAAGCCTGAGGTCCTGGGTCGAGTGCCGTCCCGCTGGCGCCGGTAATATATATTGATAAAGTATTGCCTCCTGCGCAGGCAGCAGCGCACACTCTGACTCTCAGACTCACTGAGAGGGACCTACTGATGAGCACAATACTCCTCGAGTCACCGGCCCCGGCGTAGCGCTTCTGACAGGGACCTCACTTCCTTCCTGTTCAGGACGTGAGGTCACAACCCTTCACCCTCTTTCCCCCTTCCCCGGCACCACAACAGCCTGATAACGCAACGAGGGCAGGCCTCGCCGGGTCTCTTGTATTGGGCAGTCAGCGGCGGCTCTGCGCAGCAGGCGGTAATTTCAATCTCGGCAGCAGGGCAGATTATTGTTACTGAGCCTGCTGGCAGCTGCAAGTGGAGTCTGCTGCGGCCGGGCGCATTGCACACAGGTGCAGAGGCACCTGCGCGCCTGCTAGCACCAGGCAGGCTGACGTTGGCAGCCCGGTCAGTGAGAGGCAAAATGCGTGACAATGCATTTCAGTGCGGTGATGCGGGAACACCCCACTGAAATGCGTTAGCGTCACGCCTGATGTGTGACACTGGGCAGGCTTAAAGTATTAGGACAAGATAAGAGAGACGGTAGTAATGGTGTCTAAGGCCCTCTCCCACCTCAGAGTGTGATATCTCAGCACTAACAATATTTGAAATCTGCAAATTCTATTGAACACTAAGTTGATTGTCTTATATTCCTTAGGATGGCTGCCAACTACGTCCGATCCACGAGGAAGCTCAAGCAATGGATGATTGAACAAGTGGACAGTGGGAAGTACCCTGGTCTGACCTGGGATGACCCGGACCATACCAGTTTCCGTATTCCCTGGAAGCACGGAGGCAAGCAGGACTTTCGCCATCATGAGGACGCTGCCATTTTCAAGGTGTGTTGCTGTGTGGTGAAACAACAAGGAGCCTGATTGGTGAGCTGGGGTGGGGCATCAGCAGAGAGCAAGCATTGCCAGAACCAATCTCCTTTATATACTTCAATATAGTTTGAGACTAGGATGTATCATGGAAACAGCAGTTCTAAACAAAAAGGTGATGACTGATGAACTTTGTATTGTAGGTAAAGAGGACACCTCCCTCTCTTATCCTTTTGGATCTGTCAGCAGAATCTGTAGATCACTCCACCTTACTCAAATTTCTTAAGCATATGAACAGGCTGAGGGAAATAGATCTCAGATGGTTCATTCCATACCTCCAAAACTAACTCCCTCCAAACCCATATCACATTAGAAAGGTGACCTGCAAGGGTCCTTACTCTCTCCTTTCATTTGAATCTCAAACCTCACGCACCACTTTTTTGTTGACAACTTCCAGCTCTATTTGAACAGTTTCCTCATTACATTCAGATAGCAGATCAGGCTATAGCTGAAATCCAATCCTGGATGATGGCACCAACTTGAATCTCATCCCATTTAAAATGGAGTTCCTTCTGATTTCTTTTCCAAACGGCACCATTCCAGTCTTAGCGGAGCCCAGTGGGGCCGTGTTCAGCTAGGTTGTCCACTAGCACAAAAATTATTTAATTTACCTCTCCAGTCTCAATCACACTCCCTTGGTTCCCCTTAAAGTAAGATGTATTGGTAAACTACCCTTAATTACCCATTAGATATCCAAATCCTATCCATCCCTGGCATTGGCCATCTGACGTGGTCAGAGACCGCTATGGAGCTCAGACTCCCGCCTTCTTCAAATCTTAAAATTGAAAATGGAAGAAAAGGCACTAAAGAAGGCAATCCTTGGCAGGGAGTTGGCCCAGAGTCCGGACTACGATCCATCCTGTCATAAAGCCCATGTCTTCTTATAATACTTTGAAACAAGAACTAAAATGTCAGTTATTTCAACAGTAGCGGGCCGTTGAAGTGGTGAAAATGAGTTTGTGAGGTGAGCCTTGAGTCCAAGATTAAATCTAATCTGGTTCTGTTCTTCAGGCCTGGGCAATTTTCAAGAACAAGTACAAAGATGGAGACAAGATGGAGGCTGCCACATGGAAGACACGGTTGCGCTGCGCCCTCAACAAGAGCCCCGAGTTTGCTGAAGTGCCGGATCGCTGCCAGCTAGACATCTCTGAGCCATACAAGGTCTACCGCCTGGTGCCACCAGGAGAGCAGAGTGGTGAGAGCACCAGCGAGCACTACAGAACAACAGTGTGTCTGTAAAACTGTACACATCGGCATACGGATGCATGCAGTATGCTATGGAAATTTGTGAACAGGCCTATAGAAAAGTAAGAATCAGTTTGGGAATGTACAGCAAATGGAATAAATAGCTACATATATGCGTATACAACAAAAGTGAGGGATATGAAACAAAAATATGGTAAGGTTTTAAACACACTAAAAGGGCTGTTTTTACATGAAGGGAGGGAGAGGTCAGGACCATTAAGGAGATGGAAGGCAGCAGCAGCTGAAGGTGCACTGGACACATAATCGTTTTTAATCAGAACGGTGTTAGGTTGGTAGCAATTGTGGATGTCTTTTTGGACAGGTATTTTGTGATCTCTCTTGGCAAAAAGCATTTAGTGGTTTCAATTTTTAGAATATATTTGATGACCCCTCGTGCCAGCACTGTAGTCCCTAATAGAAGGCATTATTATGTGGTCTTTGTTGTCACAGTTGTTTTGGTTGTCTATCTTGGCAAAGAGTGTTTGATGGTATCTGTACGTAGTTAGTCTTTGTTTGACGCTGTTATGGTATCTAAAGTTCTGTGTTGGCAGAGGGTCTTTTTAGCTGGGATCATCGCGATGCTAGTGGAATTATAAATGGTCATGAAGCTGATGATAGTCTCTTGTACGTTCTTTGATAGACTCTGGTGGCTGATGATATGCAATGTTCCCTGTCACTAGAGGCTTTTACATGGTGTCTTGCGAGTGGTTATTTGATGACCTAACCTGGCAGAGGATGTGTTTTTGTCTTTTTTAACTGAAGATATATGGTATTCACTGTTGACAGAGGCTATTCATAGATCCTGCTGGCAGAGAGTATTTAGTGGTCTTTTTAATCCGAGATATGTGTGAGTCGTCTGTACTTAAAGAGATTGTTAACTATCACTTTTGGCAGAGGCATTTTGTTGTTTCTTTTGGTAGACGGCATTTGGTTCTTAGTTCATAATAATTATGTTTTTTGGTCTGTATTTCCAGGGGATATTTGTTGTTTCATCAGTATATGGGTTTTGTCTTTTCATTTTGGTAAATATTTGTTTGTGGCCTCTGTTGGCATAGGACTTTTTGTGGTCTCTGCTGGAAGAAAGCAGTTGGTAGCCTCTGTTAATAGAGGTGGTTATGATTACCAGAGATTTTACATGGCTACTACTAGCAGATGTCCTGTGAAGATTCTAGTTGGCAAAGGCTGTGTTGGGAAACTTATTGTCAGGTGGTATATGCTATGTCATTTTGCAGAGGACGTTTTGTGTTCTCTATAGTAAAAGGCCTTTGGGGGTTTCTGATCGTGGTTTTCATAGTGTCGTTTGATAAATGGTATTTGGTACTTTGTCGACAAAGAAAATCTGGTGGTCCATTATGTAAACAATATCTCAATGGCCTCTGTCAAAAGAGGGTATGTTTTGGTGTCCGTTGTCAGATGGTGTTTGAGGTCTTTAAAAGGACATATTGAATAGTCTCTTTTAGTCTACAGTTTGTGTGGTCTCTTCTCTTACCACTCTTCTTTTCATTTAGTAAAAGAGGCGTCCAACAGCAGGAAGCGAAAGGTGAAGGAGGAAACCAAGGATGTGTCCTCTGAAGACGAGGTGAAGCCCAAGCGAACATCCATCCTCGTCTGCATGGTAAGAACCTCCTTTCCACGGGTTCTAGTCAGAACCGATAGGAAAGCAAGCATTGTCCGTATGCATGTAACCCCCACAAACACATACATGAATCTATGCAGACAATGCAACATACCTGGCCAACGACCAGACACTTTCTATTATTCCCTGCACGCTGTCTTTGGGCAACCTTTAAGCTTCTATCTATGGATAGTTTTTTGGAGATACAATGAATTAAAGTTGTCCCTGATTTTGTAATTATTGCTGTTGCTGTTGCAGCAACCCAAGCAGAAACCTGTACAATCAAGTGAATGGGGTCTCCTGCCCCAAAACTAGGCCAAACCAGTGTGCTACGGTGCCAGCATTTAGTAAATAAGTAATGAGCCAAAAACAAACAATACCCTGTAGGGAGTAAATTAATTATTAGTGTATCACAAAATATATGTGATTTTACAGTCATCTCAGTGCCTGGTAAAAGGTAGTTGTTATTTTACTGCTACACACTCACACATTCATAAAGACTGGCTACAAACCCAGCCAATGAAATCATTTCTACACCAGAGGGGTGTAGGTGGCTGTGACAGGAGAGGCCTCGATTTGTTGCTCAGCATAACTGGTACATTTCTATGGTGTTTAGGTTTTGTATCCTAATCATAACTTCCCCTCAAATTAAGTTTTTAGGGAAATGTATGTGTCTTACTAAAAAATCGTATCTGCTCTCTGAATATAGAACCATACGCCCTCTAGCCTCCAGAACCAGCTGTGTCTAGGCTTCTCTGGGGCCTCCAGACCTTCTGGCAAACCCAAAGGCCCACCAGAATTTCAGAGGGGCAGAGAGGAGGCCATCATTGCCCAGACTTGCACCTCTTTTATTCACCTCCTCACATGCTCTAGTGTGTGCTGTGCTAAACTGTTCTATCGAAGACTTTTATGCCAGCATGCTTGTATACTGCACATCAAAACCTAGGCAATGCAGCATACATTGACGATTCTGTTTAAGGATCCAACACACATGGAATTGGACTTGGCATTCTGTGGGTTTGGTAGTTATAAGGAAAATCCTACCTCCACAGTGTTAACTGAAACCCATCCTGGCGGGTAGGAATACCTTTTAGTAAATCACAGTCTCGGGAGGCTAGAAAAAAGATGATTGCTGTTTATATTGTGTTTTGCTGATATGGTACACAAAACCTGAAAATAAAATGTACGAAACATTAAAAAATTCGAATTATTTTAACACATGTTTTTTTTCTGGTTGTGAACGTGAGCTCCTACTGGTGATCTTGGTTTATGTGCTGATGATGGTTGGTGAGAATGTGGACATAGGTCACCGACCTTCGCCTGTTTGTCGTGGGGGTCCTTATAAGCTCAGAATTGTGTTTGCAAAGCAGTTTGTTCAAAGTCTGCCTTCTCACGTCCCATTGCAGGAGGCAGAGGTGGAGGAGGAGTCTGTGCCCACAGTCAGCAGCTCGCAGTACTTGGAGGACTCCGGCATCGGAAGCGCCTCGAGCAGTCCACAGGGTGGCTCCGGCAGCCCCCAGAACGTGCCCGACAGTCCACAGAGAAGCCCCGACAGTAAGAACCACGACTGTACATTTATCCATGTGTCTCTATGGGTGTCCGTGCATCTGCTCGCTGTACCTGTCTCCTGACTCTTCTGTCACACTGAGATTCTTCTGTGTGACATGTCCATCTACCCCCTGTCCTCACTGTCTACTGTCCCACTGACCGTCTTCTGTGTGATTTGTCTGTCTACCCCTGACTCTCTGTCCACTGTCCCACTGATCGTCTTCTGTGTGGTTTGTCTGTCTACCCAAGTGCATTTGTCAGTCTGGCCCTCTTACCCTCACCTGTCCATGTCGTCACCTTTCTGGTCCCTGTTGCCTTGCCCCATATGTCTGTCTTATTATGTATTATATTTTTATTCTTTTATTTTTTACTGACTCATTACTGTTATCATTCTATACTGCAAGCCTTTACATATGCATAGAAATCTTGGATTCAGTGCATACCCGTAAAGGCTAGAATCAACTGTGCTAACATTTCTAACCATAAATTCAGCTGTCACTCACCGTCGAGCAGTGCTGGAATTTGAAAAATAATAATCCAGGAAGCCAGAAACTAGGGTATAAGGTGTGGCAGAGGAAAGATGATGGAGTGACGAGGAGTGGAGTTTGAAGAGCAGAGTCTGACAGTCAATTTAGACAGTTATTTAAAAAAATCTGTTGCAAAGAAATTGCCAATATTGACAAATGTGACAGAATATCTGTTCCAGATTACTTGATTGGTCACAAAGAGGCTACATCTTAAAATATTTTACAGGGTTAAGACACCTGCTGTAGAGATCATTGTGTGCCCAGAAATTTTGAGGGATTATAATAGCAGTAAAATAACTCGGTTCTGGAGCAATTCTGTTTTTTGTCCACTCACATTTATGATTCAGAAAGTAGCATAGATGGTTAATGTGCGTGCTGCAGAGCACATTGTGTAACATGCAGATCACAGATTTGTTTTTTTAGATCGGGAAATGGATTACTGCTTTTGACACAAGATCATTTTGTAACTCGAGTTCATAAGTTGCAATCCCTTGAATATATCACAGCGCTCCATTTATCAACATCAAGGAGCTCCATTTAAACTGTAAGTCATGGTTTTAGATCCTTGTTGTTTTCAGGTCTTGCCTACGCAGCACGCATGCGCTGTTTAGGAGAAAGACCTTTAGCCATCGATGCGCCTTTTCAGACAAAAACGTGCACGCATTGCATTGCTTTTAATGGCAACGCATGCACGTCTGGCGATTCCTTTGCGGGAGATAGCTTCGACACTATATGTTTGTAATTAACTTGTAAACATATGGTGCCTCTGCTCGTTCCCGGAGGGAAACAGGCGCAGGCCCCCTCCTGTCTCCCCTCCCCCTGCTTCCTACTTACTGTTTCACTTGTTAACGTGACTTTTTATGAAGGTCTTTCAGCACCAAGCTGCCGCATTTACTTTCCTAATAGGCTAGCTTTATCGCCGGTCATTTGTTTAACTAGGACAGGCATGTGATCTATATAGTGCATGGGTGTTTTTCGGGTTCCAGTGTTAAATTCACACACCCAGTATTTATGACAATGCCTATGCTAACACAGTGATCGCAAGGAAGGTTTTTTTTGTTGTACATATGTTTTAGCAGAAACAGCAGCACTGCGAGTTAGGGATTTAAAGGAGCAGGAAAGCGGATACCTTTCCCATCAGAAAATAAACTACAGTCCGTGGTTGGTAGGCGACATGTCAAAATATGTTTGTGCAGCTCGTGGGTGTCATTTCTCTGTATGTAGGGTATCAGTGTTTTTTGGGTTCCAATGTGCAATTCACCCACCAAGTATTTATGACAGTGCCTATGCGAACACAGTGATCGCAAGTAAGGTTTTTTTGTCGTACATATGTTTAAGCAGAAGCTGCAGCACTGCAAGTTAAGGATTTTAAGGAGTGGAAAAGCAGATACCTTTCCCATCAGAAAATAAATTACCGTCCGTGGTTGGTAGGCGTCATGTCAAATAATGTTTGTGCAGCTCTTGGGTGTCATTTCTCTGTTACAAGTAACCTCAAACACAGCACCTGATCCCAAAAAATCTGTGTGTCTGGAGGGAAATAGTCTTAAACTAATGAATGCAATTATGTATTCCTATTTTATCTCACTGTTGAGTTTGTTTACATTTTGCAAACCAGATGTGATCCTGGAACCAGGAAGTGCCATGTTGGATAATGTATAAATACTGCTGACCTCCTTAGTGAAAGACATAAGCATTCCCCAAATTAGCAGAAATAGATGCAAGCAGCCCAAGTCTCTCCAAACTCTCAAACGCCTCTCTCATTGCCCCCACCTTCGAACATCTGATGAATCTCTCAAGCTTTGAAATATGATTCTATGTCATTAGGCAAATTGCTTTCAGTAATAGACTTTCATTTACCACATCAGTGCATTCTGGGACTTGTAGTCTTACTTCACCTCACTTGAACTAAGTGGACTACCACATTGGAATATAATGATCTGCTTAACGAAAGTTGGAAAGTAGTGTCCTTCTGACATGGAGTGCAAGGTCATTTGATAAAATAATTACGGTTTTCTACAAGTTACTAAGTTAGTGCAGAAATGCGTGTGAGTCACTAACACTTACTTGTTCTTTCAACTACGTCCTTCCAAGCATAGTCACTGATTTACACACCAGGTGATTTTTTTTTTAACTAGCGCGAACTCGAGCCGAAGGTGTTGAGAGTTTTACATGAGCATCAGTTACAATAACCAGACGCACTGATATTTTTTAGGCACAGGGAGATTGTCTAGTGATTTGCCTAGAATCACAGGATTTTGAGACATTGCCGAATTCGAACTAGGTAACCCAGTTCAAAAGTCGCAGATTATACCTATCCCATATTCTTGTGTTTTCACATATATATCAGGATTAGATTCCTCTCTTTTAGAGAAAGAGAGATTTGATGGTTAGCAGTCTCAGATGTAGGCAAGATGTTAAAGTGACCTAGAAAGGGCACTTGTCCAGTGCTAAGCATGCAGAGCCTCACCTGCAAGTTGGCACTGCCTACAGTGGAGTAGCTAGACATTTTCCAGCCCATGCCTGGCCATGGGGCTGCTGTATGCAAGGTGTGGGTGCTGGCGATTCCTGCAGCGGCTGCCCCTGCGACAGCCGCAGGTAAAGAGTGGGGGGAGGCCATCACCCCCAAAACTCGTGCCGCCTGGGGCTGACAGCCCTTGCACCCTACCTCCTACGCCACTGACGGCCAAGATCAAGTTTAGTTCACAAAAACTTGTTCCGAGGTCACGATGCCCTGAACTGCTGTCTCATAATCATTATCTACTGACCACCATGTTTTTTTTCATAGGGAGATTTTTAGGGGTGGGCGGAATCTATAATACCGCCAACATGAATTGTAGAAATTTAGTAATTCTGCTCTACTCATGTAACGCGGAATTACAAATATTTTCTGCCAGTGGAATTAAATCAAAAGACACACAATTGTGCGTCTTTTGCTTTCTCGCCCTAAGTGGAATTAAATCAGCACTACACTGGTTTTAAACAGGGCTGGAAAAGGAAACAGTTCCTTACGTTTACTTATGGAAGGGCACCGAGGGGTATGCGCTGCACTGCAGGGCATATCCCTCAGTGCCCTTACATAAGTATGTAACTGCACTAAGAGAGATGCACTCGAGTGGATACTGCAAATTGCGGTGCACACTTTTCCCTTTCATGGATTTCCATGGAATTTTAATGTAATTCCACAGAATGAAACTCTGCCAATTCCGCCCACCCCTAGTGATTCTACATCTCCATTCTGAGATATGTATGCCCCGAAGGTGGACTCATGTGGTATTTGTTTTAGTGCAAGAAAAATATTGCCTGTTTCTCTGTTACAGCAGCGAAACCCATAATGTTGCTCAATTCCCTGGGCAAATTTCTTAAATTAAAACCCGGAGGTATTTATACAGGGAAAACCAGAATCTGAAGTGAAATTAGTGTGCAACTCCGAATGCTGAACTAGTTGCACACTGTCAAGGGGGTGGAAACAGGCCCTTTTGGATGAGCGAGCTGGCCCAGGGCACCAGTCTTCAGAGAAGGGCACCAGTTTTCAGAGAAGAGGGCAGAAGTGTCTCCATTGTGTGCCTGCTGACAGCAGCATCCCTCTCACGTGCCTCTAATGATTTCAATTAAACTGCGTGTAATCTGATTTTTGCTTGCCTCGGGTGCCATTTGACACTCAGTGGTGTAATGAAACTTGAGGGGATCCCCCTGCAAAGGACATGGATGGGACTCCCCTTTTTTGGCCAACCACCTATCACTTTTGCTGAGAGGGGCCTCTGGAGCTCGAGGGACCCCGCACTGAGGGGGCTTATGTTACGCCTGTGTTGACATGCCTTTACCCCTTCCTCGTCTTCCCCCTCACACCCCCTGCTTCCCCGCAACAACAACCCTATCCCCCACACTAACAAATTGGCACCAGCGGGATGGAGCCACATTGTGAATGAATCAGGCTAGCTCAGGGGAGGTGGTTGTTCAGAGGCCAGTGACTGATTTGGTGTATTCATCCAGTGACTGACCTGCAGATGAGAGCACGTGTTTGCACACTGCTACTAGTTCTGTGGCCAAAGGGGCTGACTCGACTGATTCTCCTGCCATGTTTGACTGTTAATGTCTGTTTTTAGCTTTTGTGTTGCTTGCGCTTCTCTGCTTCCGTTCTTGCATCTTTTTGCTCTGGAAACAGCCCTTTAACTTGCAGCCTAACGTGGAAATGTTCGTGTGGTAAATGGTTAATCTGGACTTATCAATGATGGGGAAAGATTTAACTCATTTTATGGAGAATTGCTAATGTTTACGTTTGCAAAACTGAAAGAACTGACCATACATACCTTTATGACCATTCTGTGGCTGTTTATTTCCCGTCCACTAAACATTTCTACAATAGTCAGATCACAGTCAGGAACTCAGTTTTAAGTCGCCATAAATTCATAGCTTTGGCGCAAGAGTCGGCTACTTGATTAATTCATGAAGCATACAATCAAGATCCGTAATACAAAATGCTTGAATACTCAATGAATTAATCTCTCGGTGCTCGGAGGCAAAGTTCATTTAATTGTCTAAAAAAACTAGCACAGCAAAAGTCGTGCGACTAAGGGGGAGGGCTCTAGACTCACAGGGTGGCAGTACATGGGTATTTACTGGATGTCCTGTTCAACCCTGCGCAAGGTCCCCCTTGGCCTTTATAGATGGCATAGCCAATAGGTCTGACCTTTGGGACCTTATAAGTATTTAGTTATGCAGTACAATATCCTTGGTGCAACAACATCAACTGTTGCATGGCTAAACACTAATAAGGTCGCAAAGGCGAGACCTATTGGCTATGCCAATGCTTGTTTTCTCTATCTGCTGTTGCTCTAAGATTGTAAAGCGTGTTTCCTTTGGGAAGTAATAGAGCCTTATTAGTACAGACAATTGCAATCATTGTGTTAGGATTGATGTTCTGACTTTGTGTTTCTCCTGACTCTAAACTCTCAACATAGGTCTACAAGTATGGATGATATGTGATTCCAATAAGTTATAAGTTATAACCCTCATAATTTTATGTACCATTTCCTGTACATGGATGTACACACATGTATGATTTACTAAAAGCGTGTGTGTGTGCGCGTGTGTGTGTTTGTTGTAAAGTGCTCTGATTCCCCACACTGGGAAGAGTAGCGCTATAAAAGAATTCCTTGAAAAAAAATAGTAGGTGCCATTTACATCAATGTCTGTTTGATTACTTATGCAAACAGATAAATCTTATATTCTTACAGTGCAAGCACATCTCTTACAAAGACCGTTGAACCAAGTTAAAAACATGCCTCCGAATCATAGTTTCTTTTAAGTACCTGTGAAGTGATAACATGCTATGCACCTAGGCGTTAGCCTCCTGATAGCTCCCATGTCGTATTCTGCCAATATATCTCACGTCGCCTCGGAAGTCGCTGATAGTGTTATTTGATGTGCTAAATTCTTTTGGGAAAAACTCCGGCCTCGTAATTAACTGGTCCAAGTCCTGTGTATATGTCCTTTCGGGTGGGTCTCCTCTCTTGACACGTGGGTGCCCCATACAGGTGGTGCAGGCGGGGTTTAAATACTTAGGGGTCTTTCTTACCCTAGATCCTGTGGTCCGCTATGAACGTAACTTGCTACCCCGCTCCAACGCCTAAGGTCCGATGTTGAGGCATGGCGCAAGCTTCCGTTGTCCCCTCTCGGACGAGATGATGTCGCTACCCCAGTTCTTATATGCATTACAGAATAAATTTGACACTATCCCAGCAAGCTACTTTCGAGAGGTGGAAAGTCTACAGAGACAACTGATATGGGGCGGGCGATCCCGTATTGCCCTTGCCAAATTGACACTCCCGTGGTACGATCGTTACTACTGGGCCTCTCAGCTGGGGGCCAATAATCATTGTACGTATGGATCCGCGTTGAATCCCGCGTTCGAAATGGACAAGTGGTTGTTGCCTGGCGGGGACTACAACAGGGCGCTCTATACAAAATCTGCCGGGAAGATGCTCACAGGTCCAACCAAGATAGCGGTGCAAGTATGGTATCGTGCAAATGCTGCAATGGGGTGGAAGGATAGAATGACACGAGCGACTCCACTTTACACATCCGAGAGACTGCACAAAAACAACAAAGCCCCTGCACTGGATAAACAATAATAATGTCTGGGTGACTTAAAGTTTCAGTAGCATAAGTCAAACGTGCACATCGAAATTTCCAAAGTCAATGGACTACATAGTGCTGAAAAAGGAATTCAAATGAAGTAAAGTTCTTGGTATAAAACACCGGTTTATTGTTCCTCTTGTACTGGCCAACACGTGTTTCATCGCAGGGAAACAGACTGCGAATCTTCAGGGCCTCTTAAAGAAAGAACCGGAAATGGTGTTGTGGCCAACGCCCGAAAGGGCGAAGTGTGGAAAATAAACGTTGCTCGCGTAGTTTGATGGTTTCTTAATGTAGTAGGAAGAAAGCCATAACCGGGAGGAGAAGATTTGAAGCAGTAGCGCTCAAGTTTAAGACGACAGGCGGATACACCTGACTGAATGTGTTCCCCCTCCTGTAGTTCCCGGCGCCGTTTTTCAAAGACGGTTGGACCCAGACATTATTATTGTTTATCCAGTGCAGGGGCTTTGTTGTTTTTGTGCAATTTGTGTGGATTTTCTTGATCCAACCTTGAGCGGTTACGAGGGATTACCGCCCGCCCTTTTGCCTGGATTTCTATACTCCACAGCAGTATAATACTTTGCGGTCACTTGGGTGCGCGCCTGGCCAATTCTGGAATACCCTAAACCCTCCCAGTAGATCAATAGCATCCGAGAGACTGGGCTCCCTGTGGAAGACAAAAGGCTTCGACAGATGGGACGTGATTGGTATATGCAGGGTGAATGACGTATGGACCAAGGACAGGGTTAAGACTTTTGAGGAGTTGAAGGTGAAGTATGACTTGAGTGACAGAGAGTTTTTCCGTTACGCTTCAGCACACACTGACATCAGTTTTTCCATCGGGCACTACTGTCCTGGAGGCGTCCCCACTTGAAGATCGGATACTGGATGGGTACGTCCCCGACAGTACGATCTCGCTAATCTACAAAAAATTGATAATTAATAGGGTTGACCTCCTACATCGTCTCAGAGAGGCCTGGACCAGCGATGGTCTGGAGTTGGACGACGAGGAATGGCAGTCAGCGATATCCTCACCGAAGGAGGTTGCAATTCCTGCCCGTCTTCGGTTTGTGAAGCTCAAAATCCTTCACCGGATCTACGTAACTGGTCCTCGCCTGGTTAGCATGGAATATACCTTGGACGGGATGTGTAGGCGTGGGTGCGGCTTCCTGGGCACTTTTCTCCACATACTCTGGGAGTGCCTAGCGGTTGTGCGTTTTTGCAATCGAGTACATGAAGTTATGGAAGAGGTCACGGGTGTTGCGTTGTTGCCTGAAGCTAGGAGATGCTTGTTGAATGTTTGGGTGACACTCGGGAATATGATTGCCAAGAGAGACATAGCGCAATTATGGGGATCCCAGAGGCCGCCCACTGCTCTGGCATGGAAGGAGAATATGGACTGGTGCATGTTCAGAGAGAAGACGGTATACGTTGCACGTGGCAAGCCTCGAAAATGGGGGAAAGTCTGGGGCCAATGGAACTCCTACCGAGGTGAAATATGTACACCTCCCTTCGCACATGTAGTGACTACCCCGCCTTCCCCCTGACCCAACATTCCCACTGCTGTTTCAGCCAAAATGCCTCCTGACTTGAAAGTCCCCTCACTTTCCCCCATCCCGTACTGCTGTTGAATGTATCAAAATTGTATGCTTTCCTCCCTCTCAGGACGCTTCACCCTTTGAATGATTGTATTTCCTTGTTTCTTTATTGTTTACGTTTTAAATTTTAATAAAAAGAAATATAAAAAAAAAAGTTGGGCTGATAGCCCTTTAAATCATGGCCTTTATTTTAGGCTGGGTTGGAAGTGTATATAAGAAAACACATTCTAACTGCACATTGTTATTGTGAACGAAATACAGAAAAATGTGAGGCTGCTGCTGAAATGTGTTGTGGTGTCAGAGAAGGACACCAGGACAAATTCAGCAGAAATAACAACCAGGACCAGTCACACTCCTCCTACTTTCCAGCACTATTGTCAAGTCAATCCACACGTTCACATGATGTGAGCACCTCTGTTAACAGACGTGGAGGGCAGGGCGGTGAAACTGTGTCCGGAGAGGAGGCCAAGGGAAAAGACTCAAGCGATCAGCGAAGGGACCCCACCCGCCCTCGGTGCTAGGTGAGACTAGGCATAATAGCACCTAGCCCTTTTGACATCTGCCTCAGTCCATTAGCACCGCCGGTTGTGCCTTACTCACTACATCTTCTAGTTTCTTTCCTGTTTATTGTGTATTTTTTTTTTCATCCCTCCTGCTATCATGGTGATCTTTCATCGGATTTCGCTTAGAGCGCATCCAAATAGACACCCCGGTGTGCATATCTCCTTTCCCTGCCCTTCCCGCGTATGTGAAGTTGGCATATCTATTTTGGGATGCACCCACTTGGTAAGGTTCCGCAACAACTCGCCACTCTATGGCACAAAATGGGGGTTCCATGTCATGGTGAGGGGCGTTTTGTTCATACCAGTGTAAGGTCGATACATTTACTATTGTGTTTTTGCTTCTTTGAGCGTGGGGTCAGTCCCAGTAAGCGGTGGGGAGCCTCCTTTGCTATTGCCCTCTCTGATGCTATAGACATGCATGGTGCAACTTCTTCCCAAAACTGCTCCACCAGAGGACACTACCAGACATATAATAAAATCCTGCCTCCTCTTCAGCACCCCTAGGACAGGAAGTGGTCCCTCCGGGGTAAATTTGCCCCATCCTTACAGGAGTCAAGCAGGTGTGGTGCAGGTAAATGATTTGAGTACATTTTAGTCTGGCATTCCAGACATTGGGTCCATTCCTTTGTAGTTGATTTCTTGTTCAAGTTGAGCTCTCACATCCCTCTGGGCCACGTTTACCGTCTACCCTATCTCCCTGACCTCCATATCCGTACCCTTTTGAAACTTCTCTTTATACCTGTCTTTATGAGAGTGGGTGTCTGACAGTGAGCTCTATATTGCAGATTCTGCGGCCTTCTCTTCACTCATCTGAGCTGGGCTTGCTCAGAAACAAAAACAGCAGTCGTGAAGTTCCTGTACTTCGCGACCGAAACCTTCAACCATATTTCAGCCCTTGGATTAGCCCAGTTCTGGTGGGTGGCTGGGTTCAGAGACTACATACTGTGGTGAACATGTTCTGCTGTCTATGTGTGTGTCCACTGTGAAGACGGCTTAGCCCTAAATAGGCTGATACTAACCAAGCTCCAGGTGGATGTGAGCCCTCTTGGAGTGTCAAATCCCACAGCACTTGCATGCCAATCTGGTGAAGATAGATTTCCATCTTCTGCATTGCAGTGCTCCTTTCTTTGAATCGAGCAGGACATGGGCAAATATCAGTCGGCCTAAGTTCGAATATAACATTTATATTCCCGAAAATCCTGTCTTTAATGACGTGCGGAGGACGTCCTTTAGACTGCACTTCTGAAATTCATAAGTAGTTTATCCCCTTTCAGGATGATTAGAAATTCCCAAAATATTGTCCTTTTGGGTAAAAATCCTGTCACTGAAGTGCAAGATCTAGGTAAGCGGTTGTGGTTTTTTGCTACATTTTTTAGCACAAAATGCATACTTGTGTCTAAACCGATGAGTCTAAACACCAGATTTGTGTTTCTCATAATTTCACAAAAATTCCACATAATTACCCAAAAGAAAAATATGCAAAATTCACACACTCCTAAAAAATTGCCAAAAACATGTTTAGAGTGCTTAAACCGTATGGCCGGTGTGTGGCCAGAAGGTTCTCATTTTGTGGTGTCTTTAGCGATAAAGGAAGGGTATTCGTGCTTTTTCAGTATGCCACCTATAATATATGCTGTAGTGTCACATAAGAGGCTCAGTACCTACTGTTTCAAAGCGGACTGCAAAATGACCCAGCTCCTCCGTAGCTGGCCACAACTCCTGTAAGACATACATGATGCTTCGTATTTTTCACAGCCTAAATCAAACCGCGTGGTAAAACGGCATTCAGAACGCCGTGCCATTGCGTGAGGCTTCTGTGTGCTTTCTAGTGCTGTCTTGTCTGCACCCTCTTCATGTTTGCAGCGCTCTAAAGCTTGTGGGTCTTTTGGACTTGTAAATGTGGCAGTTGTTCGTTCCTACGTCTGCCCAGGTTCATTCTTCTTATTAACAGCCTAGCCTTCACCATGGGCGCCTGGTCATGCACTCGGGCTTCACCTCAGGCACATGATCATGGTGCACCTTCAGGGGGACGGTTTATCTTGCACACACAGGAGGGTCCCCCTCAACTCCAGAAATTGATATCTCTCAGCTCTACAGCACCCAAGTACTGCTTGCGTCACTCCAGGAGCTCCAGAATTGTGGCAGAGAAAGGCCGGAAGCTACTGCTGCAGTATTCGCCCTGCTCGTTCTCGGCATCAGTCTCTGATCAGAAGCTGCAGCTCTGGTCACTGAAAGTTATTAAAATGTTCGGAGATAAGTTATGCTAATAGTTTTTCAACTCACTGGATTTGAGCACTTTCACTGGACTGGCCCATCTGAAAAAAGGCAATAGTGCAGAATTGGGGCACTCCTTCTCTGCTGCAGTAGGTGGGAGGAGCTCGAACAGTAAGGGAAGAGCAACCTTGGGCAAAAGTCACATGAAAGCTCGGCTCATGTTTGACTGAGGGTCCTCAAGGACCTGGAGCTGAGCCAGAGCCAGGCACCTTGCTACAGCCTTCATTGGCTTGCCCATCTCTGGTTAAAAGCCATAGGATGTGAAACTTAGCGGATCATTTCCCAAATTTACTCAAGATTCAGTGCCAGAATTTCAGCTATTAGAGTTTGCTGAGATGTCAATATTAATTGTGAACAGATGTATTATATGAGACTCCTTGCCACTGATATATATTCCATCCATCTACACTAGAAAATGAGAAAGCGTATACAGGCGACATTTAGCATCACTTACCCACCCGATAGCTCCTCATGAGGGAACCAGAGCAGGGGTCTCATAGACAAGGGGCTACAGCTGATTTTGGTCTGGCTCTGTCTACTGTATCGGGGGATGAAGCTCTGTTCAGCACTATAACTTCATCAAGACGACAGGTCATTTACTAAAGGACACCTGCAGTTCTGTGTATCCACAGATAAATCCTCCAAGGTCCTTTAGACAGAGCGCAATTTCCAGGGCCGGACTGGGAATCACAAGCGGCCCTGGCTTAGTGCTCGGCCGGCCCCGCTCCCTACTTGGGGTCGTTAGAGGTGCCCCGAGCTCTTTGCCGGGGCCGGTTTTCGGCCGATTTTGGTACAGGCCAATTCTGCAGCTATGCTGCAAAAACGGCCCTGTACCAAAACCGGCCCCCACGGCCCCAAAACCGCCCCCCACCCTTGCGGCGCACCGGGGGATTGCCCGGTGCCCGCTATGGCCAGTCCGGCCATGGCAATCCCCCCCCCCCCTCATGGCATTTTCTGTCTGCCACTTTAGAATTATCCATCGACAAAAAGCTCACCAGAAAGCTGCAGACCATTCAGAACTCTGCAGCCAGAAGCCCACTCAACCACCCATGCCGCACTTGCATCACACCACACCTAAAGGAGCTCCACTGACTCCCCATTCACAAACAAGCACCGTTAAAGCTCCTCACCCACTACATAACATTAGCTCTTCATACCTCAACCATTGCATCAGCTTTCACAAGCATTCCAGACATCTCCGGTTGTCCAGGCTCCTACTTGCTCACATCCCACACATACAGAAAACCAGATCCAGTGGTTAAGCCTTCTCCTACTTCGCTCCTAAAGTGTGGAACGACCTGCCACTCCACAATAGAGCCTCTTCCGAACCTCTTGAATTCCACAAGAGCAGAAGACCTGGCTTTTGGAGTAGTCCCACTAGGCCCTAGCTTTGCCTAGACTCTCATCTGCTCAGTGCCAGAATACCCTCCTGGGTGATTGTGGGCTTTATAAATCTGTATAACACAACCACATCCCTTCAGCCCTTTTAATTCTAAAAACTATCCTTACTGTTCTTGGGTACCAGTAGTCATCTCCACCCTATCATCCCGGACTTCAGAAAATAGTGTTAATTTATGTTCGAGGCATGTGGGCTGCTGAATTCATATCTGTGCATAGATCGCCGCCTAGTGTTGGGTCTGGATGATTGCACATTGTTGTCCTGGAAGAGTCTTCGAAGTATCACGAGATAGGTGGCTCCTCCCCTGGACTACAGTGCGCATGGGCATCGACTCCATCCTCAGATTGTTTTTTTCCGCCATTGGGTTCGGATGTATATTGGTTCACTCTAGTCGGAATTGATATAAACTTTCTTAAGGCCAAAAGGCCTTTAGTTTCTCGTCGGTATAGTCTTGCGTTCGGTGCCTGATTCTTCCAGCTCGGTTCCGAGCCGGATTCCAGAGAACCGCGTGCTTTCGACGCGGAGGGCCCAGTCGACGCCACAGACCTTATCGGCTGATCATCATGGAACGGAGCCCGTTCAAGAGATGTCCTGTGTGCAACTCCAAGTATCCCCACATCGACGTCCACCCGGTGTGCAACAAGTGTCTGTCGCGGGATCATGATGAAGCCAGTTGCATGGCTTGTTCCCGTTTTCGATCCAAGAAGACGCTTAAGCATCGACTCGCTGCGCGCCAGGAGGCCCAGCAGACTGCACCGGTGCCTGTGGACATCTTCGATGCCGGGGATGATGAGGGAGCTCACCGGGAAGTTGGTGAAAACCTGTTGAATCCCGCGTCGAAGGCCGACTATGACTACGACGCGGACGCTGAAATGTTCGAAGCGGAAGAAGTCGTCGACGAGGTAGGAGACGACGATGGGGCCTTTGGGGCCATGGAGGATAGCTCGAGCGAAGAGCTAACTCAAACTGACATTGGGGCCGAAACGCTTCAAAAGGCTCAGGTCGAGGGATCGCCACTAGGCCTTGTGAGAAGGTGGCCTGATATGCAGTGCTCACTATTCTAGTGAACACTATGTATCAGTCCAGCAACCCTTATTGATGATTGGTTGTAAGTCAACCTTATAGACCAGCTATCCTAGTAGCGTGGATACGAGCAGTCTAAGGCTAAAGACTCGAGAGGGCGTGTTAAGCCAGCTGTTATACCACACATATACCCCTTGAATACCCAGTGAAAGGACACCACACAAGTGTTATGAAAATAAACAAGATATTTATTAAGAATCACAACAGCCCTGTACTCTTTATGAGGACAGGGTACTAAGCACAAAACAAAACTCTTACGAAAATACTTAAGTTAGCACAGTATATACAAATGCCCGAGGGGCACGGAAAACCATATACTCTGAAAGTGGAATGCGAAATTACTAGCAGGTAAGTACAGTACTAATAGGCTTTGGAATCGCTAGATCTTGACTATAGAATCTTCAGATTACTTCTAGGAGACCCAGGGGACTCGGGTGCAGAGTGTGCACTCTCACGCGTGATGCGGGACAAAGTCTATGGTAGCTAGTAATGACAAAGTTAGTGTTCTCGGGCGAACCCGACCTGGTAGGAGGAAAACGAAAGTGGATTCTGACCCTTGGATAGTGAGGCTATGCTGGGGCACCGAAATGCCGAAGTTACCTAGCCCAGGGGCTGCAGCTGCATAGGTCTCAAAAGACGTCGGGAATCCTCGTAGACGGACCAGGAGCCTGGAAGAAAGAAGTTGCTGGCAGGCGACCAGTGAAGAAAGTTCGATGGATCCAAGCCTGGATCGAAGGAAGATGACACCTGAAAGCAGAGGGGACCAAGTTCGAGACTACTAGCCAGTAGTCGGGTGGCACCAGGAGGGCACCGGATGGTAGTCACCTCGACTAGGTGAGTGGGTAACGCTGTGTTCGCAGATCTCACGGACCAGGAGGCATTGTCGGTGACCAGGATGGAGGAGCGAGCTGTCCCACGATGGATGAAGCTGTCGGCGTCGCTGGACCCAGGATTGGGCAATAAAGCCTTGGCAAATTCAAGCCCACGCGGTGGACTCAAAATGGCGTCTGGAGTGGACCAGGAGGGTCCGGGGTGCCTCTCTTGAAGAAGGAAGCAAGGGCCAGTCTGGAGCAACCAGACCAGCAGCAGTGATGTCGTCGGGCGTCGTGTAGAAGGCCACAAGCCAGCCGGCTAGTAGCCACACAGCGTGGTGAGCACACAAAAGCAGAAGGGCCCCACGCAGATCGTGGAGATGCTGGAGGGCTGATCTTCGGTGCTGGAGCTGCTCAGGGTTGGGGCTTCTCGGACCCCAAAGCACTCACCAGTGGAGCACACGGTGGGCTTGTTGCAAAGAAGTCGTGCAGTCTTGGCGATCGTCGGTCCCTCGAGGTCTCGTCGCACTCACAGTTCTCAGCTTTGCTGTAGAGGTGAGTAGAGGTCAGAGGTGCCAGGGAAGCCGGGTCTCGTCGAGCTGGGTCGTCGGATTCGTGAAGAAGGACTTGCAGCAGACCGCAGTGTTCTTTAGGATGGTGCCTGCGGATGCAGGGTGACTACTCCTTAGCCACAAGGGAGAATCTTGAAGAAGGAAATCTTGATGTCTTTCGCAGAAAGTCGGGTCTTGATTCCAAAGATGATCTAATTTGAACAGGGGGCCCGCTCCTATCTTTATACTAAAAAAGGGGGCTGACCCGGTGACTAGGTCCTGCCTATGGGTGGGACTAGGAGGGGGGTGGTTACACCCCTCTGCCATGCCGGACTTTCCCCAGGCCAGGGGCTGGTGTGCCCCTGGAACTGGTTCTGACCGGCCTATGCGTAGTGAGCACCGGGGTGCCACTCAGCAGTCACCTTCCTGTAAAGCCCTGCCTACCCAGGATACACAAAACCATGTCTGGGACGGTGCTAGCACCGCCCCTGACAGGAAACCCTTTGTCCAGGCTCCCCTCGCTGGAAGGACTCCCAGCTGCAGGGGGTCAGACTCGTGTCTGTGGTGGCAGCATCCATTTTGTGGAGCTGAGGCTTCGTTTAACTTTAACCGGGGTTCACAGTTCCATACATGTCGTGTCCCTCTAGAAGGGTGGAATGCTAACCCCGTCGCCAGAATTGGCGAGGGGTTAGTATTCCAATTCGTATGACACCTTACTCGACATGTTTTGATAAAGCAATACCAAAGATAGCATTTAACCGCGAGGATTATAATGCACTTAAGAGTATATGGTATGCGATATCATGGAACAGCTATTAGAACTTGGTTCCGCAAGCTGCAGACAGGCTCAGCTCATGCCAGAGCACCATCTCACACGATTCCAAGCACTCTGCCTTCAGGATTGTTAAGGCCTGCCATAGGAGTGACTGATAGGAATCTGTGTGTCCATTTTAGGGTTAGATATAGGTATACTATATCTATAGCAAAGGGTGATTACACGACTTTGCCCCAGCTGTCATGCAGCCAGTTGTGTCAAATTTAGGAGGCCAGCCAGGGGTGGCATAATACATGCTTCAGCCCCTGGTAGGCCCTGGGTACACCTATGCCCTGAGTTACAGGGTCTGATAAGGTGGCCCAGTACCAATTGGAAATGTACCTAAGGTACATGGAATCCATTTTACAGAGAGAGCAGTAGGCCTGGGGTCCTGATTGGCAGGGCCCCAGGTCGACTATGTCAAAAACCAGCTAAAACACAGGGCAAAAAGTTGGGGGCAACCATAGTCAGGAGGTACCTTCCTACAGGCCTTACCCAAGATCTTACAATGGGTTCTACGGCCCCGCCTTTGGGCTCGGCTACGGACATTACTATTGAGCCGCACCCTGCAAAATCGAAACCAAAAGTAAAACCAATGGTCTCGACGCAAGCGAAAGCCCTGGTGCCCCCCTCGAAACCGAAAGTGCGCATTACTTTGGTCGGATAGAAGGCCTCGGAGCCGTCGGTGCCGACGAAGCAGAAGAGTGTGGTCGATCCGAAGAAACAGGTCAAGGGCGTCGAGACGAAGTCTGCCACGCCGAAGACAAAGGTCAAGGTGGTCGAACCGAGTAAATCGGCGCCGAAGCTGGTCGACACAATCAAGGGACTCGGTGATCCGAAGGTTCTCGAGACTCTGCGTCAACATGACAAGGCCAAAAGCGGCACAACACATGAGGCCACGTCTGGTGGTGCCTCGAAGACTCCCGTCGACTCGGCGCGGCCGTCCGCCGCTTTCTCCAAGTAGGTGGCAGACTCCCTAAAGCGCATCGAGGAGAAGGCCTCGACTGTCGGCTCAAAAGATCCTCCACCTTCGAAGCCGGTCGAGAAACCTCAAAAAGCGTCGACGCCCATTCACTTCACGCTGCCGCTGAAAGTGGCGCCAAAGGCTTTCACCCCTAGGATGGGCGCCGGCGTGCACGAGAAGGTGTCCTCGGTACCGAAGTCGACGACAGTGGTCCCAACCTTAAAGCATCGACAATCTTCGTTGGAAGAACAACAAGAACATTTTATCAATGCTGAAACGGGCAGACTTTCCCTCCATAAACGGAAAATTGCCCCTGAACAGCCGATGGAGTCCTATAAAATTCCTTTAAAGAAAAAGAAGGATTCCACTTCAACTCCTGTTCTTGTGGAACCACTTTCTCCACATGGCCATGATGTCTCACCCACTTACTCTGACGTGGACGCTGGGGATGGTGATGATGATGATGAGTACAGCTATCCTCACTACACCGACCCTGATGATACCAATGAACCCTGGGCAGCTGGTTCTGACCCAGGTGATCCTCACTCTAACCCAGACACTCAACTCTATGCTGTAAAAACGTCGCCTACAGAGGATTTAGTGGCGTTTAATGCCCTCATTGAAAGGGCGGCTAAAAATCATGACGTCCAGCTCCATGCTGACCCCATTGAAGTGGACTTTCTTTTTGACACCTTTTCCGTCTCAGAGAGAACTGTCAAGACTCTGCCTATGTTGAAGGGTGCCTTAAAACATGCTGGGGAGATCTTTAAAGAGCCTACCCGAGCCAGGGTGATAAACCCTAGGATTGAGAAGAAGTATAAACCAGCGCCTACTGACCCTACGTACATCAAAGGACAGTTTGGACTCTCTTGTTGTTTCAAATGCCCAGAAGAGGGCTAATTCTCAAACAACGGGTGATGCTCCTCCCCCAGATAAGGAATCTAAGGTGTTTGAGGCATCAGGGAAAAGGGTGGCAGCTCAAGCGGCCAATATCTGGCGCATTTCAAATCCACACGCACTTCTAGCGAGGTATGACAGGGCACACTATGACACACTGGAGACCCTGTTGCAGCACCTGCCAGACGAATACAAAGAGGCAGCTGAGATGCTCATCCAAGAGGGGAAGCTAATATCCAATGCTTCCATTAAATGTGCACTGGACGCGGCTGATACCGCGGCCAGAGCTGTCAAGACTAGCGCCATGCTGAGACGACATGCCTGGCTCAGAATCTCGGGATTTAAGCCAGAGATACAGACCACTGTTCTTAATCAGACAGTAAACCCTGATCATCTGTTTGGCCCAGAGGTGGACACCACCTTGGAAAAGATAAAAAAGGACACTGAAACTGCTAAGTCCATGGGGGCCTTGCAGTCCCAGCAATTCAGGGGTGGTTCTTTTCGTCGCTCAAGCACTAGAGGTGTTTCCAGAGGCCAGCTCTCCCAAACCACACAGTACTACAAAGGCAACACGCAGTCCACATACACCAAACAAACTCGAGGTGGATATCGTGGAAACAGCGCCAAAGGCAGGGGTCGTGGAAACAACAACTCCAGATCCTCTGCCACTAACAAACAGTGACGCCTTGTCACTGCCCCCCGACCACGCAACACCTGTCGGGGGGAGGCTTCAACAGTTCCTGCCAGTCTGGAAGTCCATCACAACAGACAGGTGGGTCACACAGCTTATACAGTATGTAGGAAGGTGGATACCTGACTATGGTTGCCCCCAATTTTTTTGCCTGGTGTTTTGCTGGTTTTCCGTCTTAGTTGGCCTGGGACCCTGCCTATCAGGACCCCAGGCCTACTGCTCTCTCTCTAAAATGGATTCCATGTACCCTAGGTACATATCTAATTGGTACTGGGCCACCTTATCAGACCCTGTAACTCAGGGCATAGGTGTACCCAGGGCCTACCAGGGGCTGAAGCATGTATTATGCCACCCCTGGCTGGCCTCCTAAATTTGACACAACTGGCTGCATGACAGCTGGGGCAAAGTCGTGTAATCACCCTTTGCTATAGATATAGTATACCTATATCTAACCCTAAAATGGACACACAGATTCCTATCAGTCACTCCTATGGCAGGCCTTGACAATCCTGAAGGCAGAGTGCTTGGAATCGTGTGAGATGGTGCTCTGGCATGAGCTGAGCCCGTTTGCAGCTTGCGGAACCAAGTCCTAATAGCTGTTCCATGATAACGCATACCATATACTCTTAAGTGCATTATAATCCTCGCGGTTATATGCTATCTTTGGTATCGCTTTATCAAAACATGTCGAGTAAGGTGTCATACGAATTGTAATACTAACCCCTCGCCAATTCTGGCGACGGGGTTAGCATTCCACCCTTCTAGAGGGACACGACATGTATGTAACTGTGAACCCCGGTTAAAGTTAACTCAAGCCTCAGCATCACAAAATGGATGCTGCCACCACAGACACAAGTCTGACCCCCAGCAGCTAGGAGTCCTTCCAGCGAGGGGAGCTTGGACAAAGGGTTTCCTGTCAGGGGCGGTGCTAGCACCATCCCATACAGGGTTTTGTGTATCCTGGGTAGGCAGGGCTTTACAGGAAGGTGACTGCAAGTGGCACCCCGGTGCTCACTACGCATCTGCCGGCTAGAACCAGTTCCAGGGGCACACCAGCCCCTGAGCTGGGGAAAGTCCGGCATGGGAGAGGGGTGTAACCACCCCCCTTCCTGGTCCCACCCCTAGGGCATGACCTAGTCGCGTACCCACCCCTTTCTTTAGGATAAAGGCAGGAGCGGGACCCTTCCAAATTAGATCATCTTTGAATCAAGAAACTACTTTCCACGAAAGGAACTCTCAACTCTTCTCAAGATTTCTCCCTTGTGACTAAGGAGTAGTCACCCTGCACCCGCAGGCACCATCTAAGAACACTGCGGTTTGCTGCACGTCCTTCCTCCGGAATCCGACCGACCAGCACGCCGAGACCCGGCTTCCCTGGCCCCTCTGACCTCTACCTACCTCTACAGCTAAGCTGAGAACCGTAGGTGCGACGAGACCTCGAGGGACCGGCCATCATCAGAACCGCACGACTTCTATCCAGCACGACCGCCGAGGGATCCTCGAGTGAGTGCTTTGGGGTTCGAGAAGCCCCAACCCTGAGCAACTCCAGCACCGAAGACCAGCCCCCCAGCATCCACGAGATCTGCGTGGGGCCCTTCTGCTTTTTGGCTGCTCACCGCGTTGTCTGGCTACTAGCCCGCTGGCTTGTGGCCTTCCCGACGACGACCGACGATATCAACACTGCTGGTCTGGTTGCTCCAGACTGGCCCTTGCTCCCTTCCAAAAGAGGAGCACCCGGACCCTCCTGGTCCACTCCAGACGCCATTCTAGGTCCACCGCGTGGGCTTGAATTTGCCAAGACTTGTTGCCCCAATCCTGGGTCCAGCGACGTCGACAGCATCAACCATCGTGGGACAGCTCGCACCTCCATCCTGGTCCCCGACAACGCCTCCTGGTCCGTGAGACTGCAGAGCCCAGCGTCGCCCACTCACCTGGTCGAGGTGACTCCATCCGGTGCCATCCTGGTGCCCATCTAATCACTGGCTAGTGATTCAGAACTTGGTCCCCTCTGCTTACAGGTGTCTTCCATCTTCGATCCAGGCTTGGATCCACCGAACAATCTTCACTGGTCGCCTGCCAGCAACTTCTTCTTTCAGGCTCCATAGACTGCAACGAGGATTCCCGACGTCTTTCCAGACCTATGCAGCCGCAGCCCCTGGGCTAGGTAACTTCGGCATTTCGGTGCCCCAGCATAGCCTCACTATCTAAGGGTCCAGATCCTTTTCGTTTTTCAGCCTACCTAGTCGGGTTCGCCCGAGAACACTAACTTTGCTTTTACTAGCCTCCATAGACTTTTCCCTCATCCCGCGTGAGAGTGCACACTCTGCACCCGAGTCCCCAAGGCCTCCTACTAGTAATCTGAAGGTTCAGTAACGTAATCCTAGCGATTCCAAAGCCTATTAGTCCAGTACTTACCTGCTAGTAATTTCGCATTCCACTTTTGTAGTATATGGTTTTCCGTGCCCCTCGGGCCTTTGTGTAAATTGTGCAACTTAAAGTATTTTCGTAAGAGTTTTGTTGTGTGCTTAGTACCCTGTCCTCATAAAGAGTACAGGGCTGTTGTGATCTAAATAAATACACTGTTTATTTTCATAACACTTGTGTGGTGTCCTTTCACTTGGTGTTCAAGGGGTATATGTGATGGTATAACAGCTGGCTTAACACGCCCTCTAGAGTTTAGCCCAAAGACTGCTCGTATCCATGCTACTAGGATAGCTGGTCTATAAGGTTGACTTACAACCAATCATCAATAAGGGTTGTTTGGACTGATGCATAGTGATCACTAGAATAGTGATGCCTGCATATCAGGCCAACTTCTCACACAGTACGGTTATTGTCTGGAGTTAATATCCACTCCACCCAACATACCCCCAAGACACCGTCCTATGTCCGCCAAAATTTGCACTTATTGCAGCAGGAGGTCCTCGTCATGCTGCAAAAAGGGGCAATCGAGCTCGTGTCTGTGGAAGAAAGAGGCACATGAGTTTACTCACTGTACTTCTTGATACCAAAAAAGGACGGGTCCCTCAGACCCATACTGGACCTCAGACCCCTCAATCAGTACATTCTATCGGAGCACTTTCACATGCTGACCCTGCAGCAAGTACTCCCGTTGCTCAATCAGGGGGATTTTCTCTCAACTTTGGATCTAAAGGATGCGTATTTTCACATTCCGCTGCACCCGTCACACAAAAAATACCTCCGGTTCACCATCCAAATCCAGCATTACCAGTTCAAGGTTTTGCCTTTCGGGGTCACCACGGCACCCAGGGTGTTTACAAAGTGCCCGGCGATGGTAGCAGCGCACCTAAGGAGACAAAACATTCACGTCTACCCTTATCTGGACGACTGGCTCCTCCAGGCACGGTCGGCCCAGCAGTGTGCCGCCCACATGTCCCACACCATTCACCTTCTTCACGATCTGGGATTCTCACTGAATTACCCAAAGTCCCACCTGCAACCCGCCCACATACGGCAGTATCTGGGTGCGACGTTAAACACTCTGGCAGCCACAGCACAGCCAAATTCAGTGAGGGTCAACAGCATTCAATTGCTGAAACAAAGATTCAGACCTCAACACTCGCTCCCAGTGCGAGTGTTCATGCAGTTGATAGGCATGATGGCCTCCTGCATCTCCATAGTCCTGCACGCAAGACTACATATGCGTCCGTTTCAGGAGTGCTAGGCACGTCAGTGGACCCAGGCTCACGGACAGTTGAAAGACCTAGTGTTGGCGAGCGGTCGGACATACAACTCTCTGCATTGGTGGAATCCACGAAACCTTTGCAAGGGACGACCGTTCCAAGAGCGTGTGCCACAGATCATCCTGACAACGGACGCTTCTCTCCAGGGATGGGGAGCTCATGTACTCCATTACACTGTGCAGGGACTATGGACACCACAGCAAAGGAAGATGCACATCAATGTTCTAGAACTGATGGCGATCTTCATGGCACTGAAAGCCTTCAAAGTACATCTGTGCAACAAGGTCGTGTTGATCCGGACGGACAACATGACGGCTATGTACTACATTCAGAAGCAGGGAGGAACACACTCTCCACAGTTGTCTCATCTGGCTCAGAGCATGTGGAAGTGGGCCATTCAGAGAAACATCTTCCTCATGGCAGAACACCTTCCAGGCAAAGACAATCAGATGGCGGACCTGCTCAGCAGGTACAGCCACCAAATGCACGAGTGGGAGATACATCCATCGGTACTCCACCCGTACTTCCAAAGGTAGGGTCATCCACAGATAGACCTGTTTGCCACAAAGGAGAACGCAAAATACCGAAGCTTTGCCGCCAGGTTTCCACACCCACAATCGCAAGGCAATGCGATATGGATGAACCGGTCAGGCAAATTTGCATACGCTTTTCCCCCAGCACCTCTAATACCGCTGGTGGCACGCAAGCTGAAGCACCACTCGATGACTCTCATCCTGGTTGCTCCGACATGGGCTCGCCAACCATGGTACACCACGTTTCTGGAACTGTCCGTGGTACCGCATCAAAGGCTGCGTCTCACACCCAGGCTTTTGACGCAGAGCCATGGCGACATTCAGCATCCAGATCCGCAACAGCTCAACCTGGCGATCTGGCTCCTGAGGTCTTAAAGTTTGGCTACCTCAACTTACCTCCTGACTGTATGGACATCATCCAGGAGGCAAGGAAGCCCACCACCAGAGCATGCTATGTGGCGAAGTGGAAGCGGTTTGTCATTTATTGTGCAGGCCACAACATTGACCCGCTGGATGCATCTATTCAGAACATCATTTGTTATCTCTTATGTAGGAAGGTACCTCCTGACTATGGTTGCCCCCAACTTTTTGCCCTGTGTTTTAGCTGGTTTTTGACATAGTCGACCTGGGACCCTGCCAATCAGGACCCCAGGCCTACTGCTCTCTCTGTAAAATGGATTCCATGTACCCTAGGTGCATTTCCCAATTGGTACTGGGCCACCTTATCAGACCCTGTAACTCAGGGCATAGGTGTACCCAGGGCCTACCAGGGGCTGAAGCATGTATTATGCCACCCCTGGCTGGCCTCCTAAATCTGACACAACTGGCTGCATGACAGCTGGGGCAAAGTCGTGTAATCACCCTTTGCTGTAGATATAGTATACCTATATCTAACCCTAAAAATGGACACACAGATTCCTATCAGTCACTCCTATGGCAGGCCTTAACAATCCTTTTAGCCATCTAGCAACGACGTGCTCTCGCCACTGGATGGTTCTGGGGATAGATACAGCCATAGAACACAGTCGCCTGGAATTGAAAGAAATTGAAGAACTTGAAAAACTTATCCAAGCCGATACAACCCTTACCGATGCCAAAAGCCTGTTGGATAAAATCAACAGTACCATCGCCACCTTTAATACATTCGAAATCAACAAAAAGGTCAACAAAGTAGAGAAGGACATAAAAAACTATAAGGTTGAAAATACATATCCCTATCTGAACGAGGAATTTTATAACACCCAACAAAACCCTCCAAGAACACAGAACTGGGGACGATACAGGAACAACCAACGAGTCACCTTCTCTGTCTCTTCCAATAGCTCTGCAGAGGACGCAGACGCAACAACTTCTGGACCACAGCCACTACTACCCCCCGGTTTTTTAGGACGAGGCCGCGGACGCGGACAATACCCACCACCACCACAGAACCGCCAAACCAGAACCAAACCATATCAACCTCCAGTTCCAGGTTTTCGCCAAACCCGCAACCGATATTATCAGTGGGGACAACCGCAGTAATCAACAATCAGGAGGCCAGCACGACTGCGAGGTCCATCCCCATCTTCAACTTATCAGACCACACCCTGACCCTGGAAGAAACTGGACTTCTCTCACGTGGTCTTTCATTTGTGCCAACAGTCAGAACCAACTTCTTGGAACTACAATCGAACCTTCTCAAACTTTTCAGAAGAATACGACTGAAATATTTCTTTGCTGACAAACCAAACATCGGAACGAATCAAATCTCCCCATTTAGACTTCCATCTACCTTCAATCCGCCTTCCAGCCAGATGACACCTAAAATCTTAACATTTGAGCGGCTCGTCCTAAAAGAAGTAATGGATCTTAAAACTACCCCGCGGTTCATTTCGTACAATCTACCCTTTGCAGAAAAAGAAGCCCTGAATACCAGGGCCGGACTGGGAACTGAAAGCAGCCCTGGCAAGTTTTGCCAGACCAGCCCCCGTCCGTCGCGTAGCGAGCGAACGAACCCGACCACTACTAGAGGAGGTTTGGGGGAGGGTCCTCTCCCCAAGAAATTTTTTGGAAAAGACAGACCAAAATGGTGAGTTTTATAGCACATTTTTTATTACATATTGAATTGTACCAACTTCAAAGCACTGTAAATAGTAGATGATGACCTTAAAGAGCACCAGACATTATTTGAGAGAGCACCAAAAATAGACAGGAGTAGTGAATCAAAGAGGGGGGGAGATAGTGAAAGAGGGATAGGGAGAGAGAGAGAGAGAGAGAGAGAGAGAGAGAGAGAGAGGGAGGGAGAGAGGGAGAGAGGGGGATAGAGAGAGAGAGGTGAGTGAGGGAGAGAGAGAGAGAGGAAGAGAAATACACGGATAGAAAAGAGGGAGGGAGGGAGGGATAGAGAGAGAGGGAGAGAGAGAGAAAAGGATGGAGTGAGAGAGGAAGCGAGAGAGATATGGGGATAGATAGAGAGAGAGAGAGAGGTGGGATCGAGAGAGGGAGAGAGAGAGCGAGAGAGGGATAGGTATAGAGAGATTGAGAGCGAGAGAGGGATAAATAGAGAGCAGGTGAGAGGGAGCGAGAGAGAGGGGGATAGAGAAATAGAGAGGGAGAGGGATAGAGAGGGAGGGAGAGAGAAAAAGGACGAGAGAAAGAAAGGGAGGGAGAGAGGGGGAGAGAGAGAATGGGAGAGCGTGAGAGGGATAGAGAACGAGAGGGATAAGGAGAGAGAGAGAGGGATACAGAGTGAGAGGGGGAGAGATGGAAGGAAAGAGGGAGAGAGAGAGATGGAGAGAGAGAGAGAGAAGGGGGGAGATGGAAGGAGAAAGACGGAGAGAGAGAGGGGGGTATATACATACAGATGAGAGAGAGAGAAAGGGGAGAGATGGAAGGAGAGAGAGAGAGATAGAGGTATATATATATATAGAGAGAGAGAAATGAGAGAGAGGGAAGGAGAGAGATGTAGAGAGAGAAGGAGCGAGAGAAGGAGAGAGAGGTATAGAGAGAGAGAGAGAGAGAGAGAGAGATTTCCATCATTTCTCTACAAAACATACCACTAATTTACTTATAATTTTACCATCACTACACCAAAGCGCCATCATTGTTCCACATAATGCAATATTGTTTCACTACAGAACAAGGGAATAGTTGAACTAGATAATGTAGATCTTATTGTATAACAAAACTGGTATCAACATACTGAATAACGTCATTACGGTACAGCAGTATATGCCCATTAATGTAGAACATAATGTCCCGTTCAGAATGTCCCCTTGACTGTACTTCCGAATGCAGCCATCTTTGTACCGAATATGACCATCTCTGTGCTTCTGTACTACAATATATGCACTGATTGTAGTATAGATTATGCAATAAGTGTATTATAGAATGTCATTGCTACCTTACCGAATGATGCTATTGTACTACAGAATAGGTCATAATTTCACTAAAGAATAAGGCTATTATTGCACTGTAGAATGGGCATTAATGTAATGATGTTTCGTACTAAGGTATATGTTCATTATTGTACTACAGAATGGTCCCATGACTTTACTACAGAATAGGCTATAATTGTATTACTAATGCAATCACTCTCCTACAGGAATGAGCTCACAACTGTACTAGAGACTATGTCATGATTTCACTACATAGAATGGCTATTATTGCCCTACAGAATAGGCATTAATGCACCGCAAAACATGCTGTTATCCTACTGTAGTAAATGTGCATTATTGTACCACAGAATATTCCCATGGCTGTACTGAAGAATGTGGTTATACCTGTATAGAACATGAGTATCAACAAATACTATCAATCAAATATTCTTTATCTATACTCTCATCCCACTCAAATGTCCTTAAACAATCAGAGACAGCAGCACCAGACAGATACACAAAAATAACCACACTCGCAGAAAGGAAATAAGAGACAATCAGACATTTAATTACACATGGAAACTCTGTTAGACAAGCATTTAGACACTGACACAAGGGCAGACACAGTCATAGTGGCATTTTAGCACACAATGTAGCTAGACAAAAAGATCCAGATGGATGCAATCACACAGAGACAGACAGTGTAAACACTCCTAATTACTGATCTATTTTGAAATATGTATACAGCACATTTACAATTATTTAAATTGTGTGTATTTTTAGGGGTGCTGTAGGAACAGAACCCCTCTCCCCCATACTTCCAGCGCCTATGTGTACACTGTCACATGAATAATATGGTCTACAAAGACCTCGAATAGAGGAAGGAGGCTGAAACGGACCAAACGATCATTGCATAAAGTCTCCACAGTTCACTCCGAGATAAGAAAGGATAGACAATAGAACATACACGTAGATGTAATAAAAGGTACTATGCAGAGGATAACTTCACACGTGCGTGCCTGCGTGTGTGTACATATTGATTTCTGCACACGTTTAGATTCATTTAATTAAAGATTTTGTCCTTGCACGAGTACAGAGTGTACATATCAGCATCTGAAATATTTGAAATATTGGAGTGCAATAGAGGAGCAAATCCCTCTGCAAAAACAAGATTTGCAGAACCTGCCCATAGCAACAAAGCCTTTGTAACAAGCGTGTACGCAAACTTTAACCATGTTTGCTGAAAAGCTTATTGGAGTGAAAGTGCTTGCTCCGTCGGTTTGGGGGTAACTATATCACAACTGCAAACAGAATTATGTTGCAGAAGATTTGCTGTGCACTATAGTTACCGTTGTCACATATTTACTAATATCGGTTTAGTCGCATGGTCCCATCCTTGTGAAGTAGATTCCAATTGGCCGGTGCTGCAGGCCCGGAGTTCGCACATTCGCCTTGGCTTAATCCCCTCGCTCAATCTGGACTGAAAAACGAACAATCGCCCAAAAGCAAAACTATATTTAGAGAAGAAAGCCAGCCCAGCCCCCTTCAATGCCTGTGAAATGCAGAGGTCATGGAGATGATGCATTGTGCTCGCCTGCTGGACTCTTCTTCTCAGGCACTAATCTGATGTTGGCAGCGATGGCATATCCCTTTCCATTGCCCAGGTCAACATTAAAGCTATCGGATGACGATTTATGACGGGGGCCCTGTCAAATCCTTAGTGGTGCTGTAACTTCATATAGAAATTCCATTTTGGTGATGGGTAAACAATCACATATCGTTTGCGGTGCCACACAATAAAATAAGATTGAAAAGATTCTTAAGACTAGTAGCTGAATTACTGTCGCATGAGCCGACCAGCTAGAATTCATACTACCATTTTTCCCAAGGCACGTTACTGCATTTTGAAATTCAAATTCGACAGAGCACCAAAACCAATGCAATTCCAAGTCTCCCGCCACCTCGTGTGCATTCTACAACTGCACCTGTGTCTATCAGAGAGCTCTTTACCAGACAGAAAGGCCTTTTAAAGATTGACAGAGTGGGTGCTACGCCATAAATTGGGTGCGGCTCCTGCCCCATCAAACTCACAGGCCACCCATCATAGGGCCGGGGTGGCGATTTCCAGAAGTGGAGTCACAGCTGACTGCCAGTTGAAAACTGATGGGCGAGAGACAGGATGGAATGTTTGGATGAGTTCCCTCAGTGGCACGTTGGTGACTCACTTGCAACCACAATCAAATTAAATAGAATCCAATCCACCACTGCACACGGCGCCCACCCAGTGCCAACTGTGCCACCACTGCCCACTATGAATCATTAATTGCCAAAGAATGAAGTGGAGGGAAAAACTCACCTGCTGCTTTTTTAAATTATGACCGCCAGCACTGTCAAGCCTGCGCCCGGGGCCTCTGTCTCAGTCGTCACTCTGGGATCATGATGCAGGCAGTCACACGCACTTCTAATTGTGTGTGGCCCAATGCGCATGCGGCATGACCCCATCTGCCCCACCCAAGGGTGAATGCTGAAGAGTGCCGTGCAGACGCGGCAGAGGAGGAGACAATGCATCTGCGCGCTGCGCACATGGACTTCCTCCTGATGATTGTACTGCACCGGGTTAATGCAGGTGTGCTGTTTCTGTTTTTCCTGCAGGCTGTGCCTGCGCCGTGAGAGACACGGCGGACGGAGAGAGAAGGAGTAGTAGTCTTAGTCTGTCAGACTAGACTTCTCTTTAAAGTGACTAACGTGACATTACTCACTGACCGAAAATCGGCACCAGCCACAAAACCGGCCCCCTGTCAGGAAACCGGCCCCCACCCCATCCAGCCGACCGGGGGATTGCCCGGTGCCCGGAAGTGCCAGTCCGGGCCTGCTGAATACCCTGCAAAATAATTCGGAGATTGTTATTAAGCCCGCAGACAAGGGTGGTGGAATTGTCGTTTTAAATAATACACAGTATGACAAAGAAGTGGAGCGGCAACTTGCCAACCGTGAACACTATCGGGTTCTCTCCAAAGATCCTATGGCCGATATCAAACAGAAGATCCTCTGTATTACCACTACAGCCAGAGACAATAATATCATCACCAAGAAAGGATTCGAATTCTTGAACAACCCTCACCCCCGGACCCCGGTCCTATATGTCCTCCCTAAGATCCACAAAGACGCCAATAACCCACCTGGACGCCCCATCGTATCAGGCTGTGGTTCAATCTTGGAACCCCTGGGGAAGTATCTGGATGCAGTCATTAAGGAATTTGTACCCATCACTGATACCTACATACGCGACACCATGGACCTAATCAACACCATAGAGGATCAACCCTTTAAACTAGATGCCCAAACCTTGGCCAGCCTGGACATCGAGTCCCTTTATACCAACATTCCCCATGATGAAGGACTCGAGGTAATCAAAAATCTACTAAGTTCTAGACCCCAACCAGCCAGAATCCCTACTGACTTTATCATGGACCTCCTGAGAGTGGCATTACAAAACAACTATTTCATGTATAAAAACATATACTACCTCCAAATCAAGGGAGTATCTATGGGCGCTTGTTTTGCACCGAACTTTGCCATCCTGTATGTCCATAATCTGGAAAAATCATTGATTCTGAATTCCATCAACCCGTATCGACCCCAAATCCATCTGTGGCGTCGGTATATAGATGACATTTTATTGATTTGGAATGGAACTGCCGACTCTTTACAACCTTTCATGACCTGGCTAAATTCCTCACAAGAACATCTCAAATTCACCAGTGAAACCAAATCAAATGATCTACCATTCCTGGATGTCATTATACACGCAGAAGAAGGAAAACTGGGAACATCGCTCTTCCGCAAGCCAACAGAACGTAATACCCTACTGCATTACTCTAGCAACCACCCAAGGGGCTTACGAGATGGTCTTCCATTCGGCCAATTCCTCCGAATCAGGCGCAATTGTAAATGGCGCAAGGACTATTTCAGGGAAGCAGACATCCTGGCCATAAAACTTATAAACAGGGGATATCCACGACGCCTGATTAACCAAGCGAAGAAACGCGCATGGTATAACCATCGCGAGAATCTACTAGTTCCAAACCAGAACAAAAAACCCATGAACAGAATCCCCTTTGTCTCTGTCTTCAGCCCAGACAGCAACAGAGTAGCAAAAATAATCAAGAAAAATTGGGCAGTACTGAGGTTTGATGAACAATTCCATGAACCACCACTTTTCTCATACCAGAGAGGCAATAACATTGCCAATCATCTTGTTCGCGCCATTACATGGCCCACTGCCACTACAGACAAACACACCATCACTGCGGCTTGGGGAATGCCACCAGTAATTGGACACTTCAAATGCCAATCATGTAGCGTCTGTGAACTAACCTACAACACCAAGGAATTTGTGTATAATGGACAGACTCACCAACTTTCTCACCACTCAAACTGTAAGACTCAAAACGTCATCTATGCTATCCGTTGTCCATGTGAACTAATCTATATTGGCCAAACCACCCAAATGGTCAAACAACGGATAATACAGCACAAAAGCAGAATTAACTGCAAAGTACTTACGGCCCCTCTGGTCGCACACTTCTTGGAAAAGTCACATACAGACACTGACCTAAGATGGTTAGTCATTGAAAAACCAACACTGCCTATCAGGGGTGGCAACATGGCAGCCCTCCTCAACAGAGCAGAATGCAAATGGATTGCACGAGTGGACTCTGTAAACCAAGGGTTAAATACCCTTGATGAGTGGACAAACACCATCTCCATCTAATCCCCTGTCCTTTCTCTCAAACTGTATATATCTATCCCTCTTCTAAGTGCTTCTTTAGTGATGTAAATAAATGTGATGTCATTGTTATTTGGATAATAGAAAAATGCCTTGACATTTTGATGAGCCGCATTTATCTTAAAATGCTTCATGTAAATATGCTTAGATGTATACATTCCTAATATCTCTCAATGTATATCATGGGGTGATTCTATTAACAACAGTACCACCAGGTTCACCTCCATCCAATACCTGAGCTTGCTAACCCCCTCCACCCCCTTCCACAACATGCGCGGTCGGACTTAATTACTGCCGTCTCATTCCTCTCGAGTATCACCTAGGCAACCCCCGTAAACACCCCGTAGTCCTTCCTCAACTTTGTTAGGAATCCCTCTCACTGCCCCGGTACAGCCAATGTCTGACCGGTACACTCCCCCTCCCCGCCCCTGACAGTCACGTGACTCCGCCCCCAGGCCGTTTACTTCCTGATTCATATTAAGGAGGAACACGACCGCGGAGAGCTAGCGCATTTACTGCCTGCAACCCGTTGTGACAGCAGACCCCCGGTTACGGCCCACAGCCCTGATTCAGTCAGGTAAGAGACATTTTGGAGCGCGCGGCGAGCGCTCCTTTACATCTAGAATTGTAGCGGACTTTTGATGCCGAACTGGGCTCACGTTAAGTACTTGTCCTTTCTTTCCTTCCGTCCCCCCACCTCCCCCGCGCAGGCCTCGCCAGTACTACCCGCTGCCCAGACGGACGAATCATTCAGGTAATTACTGTTACCAGGGTTTCTAGTCGTAACCACTATGTGTAGTCCCTCTCTAAAACTCTGTTCACTAATTGCTCCCCAGTAGCCTTGGACGATTGAGTCTATAACCAGGATTTCAACCACGTCTTCCTGCCAGAGCTTAAGTGTGAGTTTTCCACCTTCCATATGCGGCGACCCTGGTACTAGCCTAATGACCACCCAGGCTGATTGAGCAATAACGGTTTTTACCCCGCAATCTGCAGGACCCTAGTCACTCCCTATGTCACTAACCCCCGTCCAGCTCCGGCCCTCACCCCCCCACTTCATAACACTTCTTAGTTCGCAACTCAGACCGGATTGAGCACCTGTGCACTTCCCCTCCCCTGCCCGTTCTCCAACCCCAGACCCCGCGCTCAAACTGCCCTTTCTGCCCACAGCACTGTTCTCATCGACAACCCCGTCCTGATGAGGATCCCGACCAACGGGGATCGAAACGCCGTCGACTAGACAGCTTGAATTTCACGACGCATTTCACGTCTTGTGCTCCCATACTAATAATTGTGTTTCGAGTAATGATTACTTGTCTCTGCTGGGGCCATTATCTGATGTTTATATCTTGATTAATGCGTCGCCTTTGCTGTTGTTTTTAAACACTTGCACACTCACTTGTCACTGATTGTATATAGCACCTGCACCAAGTGTCACCGGGTTGTCACAAGATCCACTCTGTACAGTGCTGCTTTAACTGTATTGGCCCTTGAAAGTTTTTTCCTATTATTTATGCAAATAAGACTACCCTCTCTGAAAATCCTTTGACTCCTTGGTTTTCCTTTCCTTGTAATGCATATTGCATACATTTTCAAAATTGTCTCCGCATAATACCAGTTGGGAACTGTTTTTACTTACTTAACAATCCTGAAGGCAGAGTGCATGGAATCGTGTGAGATGGTGCTCTGGCATGAGCTGAGCCTGTCTGCAGCTTGCGGAACCAAGTCCTAATAGCTGTTCCATGATAACGCATACCATATACTCTTAAGTGCATTATAATCCTCGCGGTTAAATGCTATCTTTGGTATTGCTTTATCAAAACATGTCGAGTAAGGTGTCATACGAATTGGAATACTAACCCCTCGCCAATTCTGGCGACGGGGTTAGCATTCCACCCTTCTAGAGGGACACGACATGTATGTAACTGTGAACCCCGGTTAAAGTTAAACGAAGCCTCAGCTCCACAAAATGGATGCTGCCACCACAGACACGAGTCTGACCCCCTGCAGCTGGGAGTCCTTCCAGCGAGGGGAGCCTGGACAAAGGGTTTCCTGTCAGGGGCGGTGCTAGCACCATCCCAGACAGGGTTTTGTGTATCCTGGGTAGGCAGGGCTTTACAGGAAGGTGACTGCTGAGTGGCACCCCGGTGCTCACTACGCATAGGCCGGTCAGAACCAGTTCCAGGGGCACACCAGCCCCTGGCCTGGGGAAAGTCCGGCATGGGAGAGGGGTGTAACCACCCCCCTCCTAGTCCCACCCATAGGCAGGACCTAGTCACCGGGTCAGCCCCTTTTCTTAGTATAAAGATAGGAGCGGGCCCCCTGTTCAAATTAGATCATCTTGGGAATCAAGACACGACTTTCTGCGAAAGGACTTCAAGATTTCTTCTTCAAGATTCTCCCTTGTGACTAAGGAGTAGTCACCCTGCATCCGCAGGCACCATCTTAAGAACACTGCGGTCTGCTGCAATTCCTTCCTCAGGAATCCGACGACACAGCTTGACGAGACCCGGCTTCCCTGGCACCTCTGACCTCTACTCACCTCTACAGCCAAGCTGAGGACCGTGAGTGCGACGAGACCTCGAGGGACCGGCTATCGCCAAGACTGCACGACTTCTTTACAGCAAGCCCGCCGAGTGACCCTCTGGTGAGTGCTTTGGGGTCCGAGAAGCCCCGACCCTGAGCAGCTCCAGCACCGAAGTTCAGCCTCCCAGCATCTCCACGATCTGCGTGGGGCCCTTCTGCTTTTTGCTGCTCACCGCGTTGTTTGGCTACTAGCCCGCTGGCTTGTGGCCTTCTGAACGACGCCCGACGACATCACTGCTGCTGGTCTGGTTGCTCCAGACTGGCCCTTGCTCCCTTCCAAGAGAGGAGCACCCCGGACCCTCCTGGTCCACTCCAGACGCCATTTTGAGTCCAACGCGTGGGCTTGAATTAGCCAAGGCTTTGTTGCCCAATCCTGGGTCCAGCGACGCCGACAGCTTCATCCATCGTGGGACAGCTCGCTCCTCCATCCTGGTCGCCGACAACGCCTCCTGGTCCATGAGATCTGCAGAGCACAGCGTCGCCCACCCACCTAATCGAGGTGCCTACCATCCGGTGCCCTCCTGGTGCCACCTGACTACTGGCTAGTAGTCACGAACTTGGTCCGCTCTGCTTTCAGGTGTCATCTATCTTCAAGATCCAGGCTTGGATCACTTCGAACTCTCTTCACTGGTCGCCTGCCAGCATCTTTCTTCCAGGCTCCTGGTCCGTCTACGAGGATTCCCGACGTCTTTTGAGACCTATGCAGCTGCAGCCCCTGGGCTAGGTAACTTCGGCATTTCGGTGCCCCAGCATAGCCTCACTATCCAAGGGTCAGAATCCACTTTCGTTTCCTCCTACCAGGTCGGGTTCGCCCGAGAACACTAACTTTGCTTTTACTAGCTACCATAGACTTTGTCCCGCATCACGCGTGAGAGTGCACACTCTGCACCCGAGTCCCCTGGGTCTCCTAGAAGTAATCTAACGATTCTATAGTCAAGTCCTAGCGATTCCAAAGCCTATTAGTACTGTACTTACCTGCTAGTAATTTCGCATTCCACTTTCAGAGTATATGGTTTTCCGTGCCCCTCGGGCATTTGTATATACTGTGCTAACTTAAGTATTTTCGTAAGAGTTTTGTTTTGTGCTTAGTACCCTGTCCTCATAAAGAGTACAGGGCTGTTGTGATTCTAATAAATACACTGTTTATTTTCATAACACTTGTGTGGTGTCCTTTCACTTGGTGTTCAAGGGGTATATGTGTGGTATAACAGCTGGCTTAACACGCCCTCTCGAGTCTTTAGCCTTAGACTGCTCGTATCCACGCTACTAGGATAGCTTGTCTATAAGGTTGACTTACAACCAATCATCAATAAGGGTTGCTGGACTGATACATAGTGTTCACTAGAATAGTGAGCACTGCATATCAGGCCACCTTCTCACATCTTACATCTGTACAAATGTAATCGGGCCTATGCTTCCATTCGGATACATTTATCCGCAATGGCTGCTTATCTCCAAAACAGACAGCACCTCTCACTTTTCAGGGTGCCTGCCATTAAAGCATTTCTGGAAGGACTCAAACGTGTCATTCCCCCGCGGACGCCACCAGCTCTGGTGTGCAACCTCAATGTGGTCCTCACCAGGCTGATGGGTCCCCCTTTTGAACCACTGCATTCCTGCAAGATTCAATTCTTGACATGGAAAGTGGCTTTCCTTATAGCGATTACGTCGCTACGACGAGTTAGTGAACTCCAGGCACTAACTATCCAAGAGCCATTTATTAAAATTCATTCTAAGAGGGTGGTGCTTCACATTAACCCTAAATTCCTTCCTAAAGTAGTGTCTCAGTTTCATATCAATCAGACTATAGAACTAGTTACTGTGTTCCTCCGAGCACTCAATCAAATATCAAAGAGTCTTTATATAGTTTTCACTATTCCTTTTAATGTCCAATCTTCCTTCAAATTCAAATCCAATTTCCATCAAACGATAACTCGCAGCCAACACGTGTTTCGTCAAGTCCGTGTAGGACAGATTGACTTCTTCAGGGCTGCAACCCAAATACTTACAATCAGTCTTAATTTACAAATTTTGAAATTGCAAAACAAACCATTTTATGCACTTTTTAACGTAAAGCGGAAATTCACTTTGAAAATCATTTTTTGACCTTAACCAAGGTCTAATGTACAGTTGCAGGTATTAGTACAATCGCTTTCACAAAAGAAGGAACATATGTAACAAAACCATGATCTTCACAAAACTTGATATGAACCATTTACATTACAAAGCATCACCAACTCTAATTTCATACGAGTCTAAAGTATAGGGTATAGGGCTGTGGTCCCCGATAACACCCATAGGTAACAGGTTCATGAACCTATATTTTTAAATCTCTAGTCAATAACTCACCTATTGTAAGATAGATGTATCAAACTATTAATGTCAACACGTAGTATATTTAATAGATACCAGACATCGTCCCTTCAGTGGTTTGCCTCGTATGTGCCAATTCCTATAAATAAAATTAATAAATAGTGCTATCAATGCTTGATAGCTCCAATATAAACAAATGCAAGTCTGATCAAATCAAGTATAATATAATGGACCGATAATTCCACTCACCAATTTGTGAAGTGACTTTTTAGTAAATTTCATACACGTATAAGTATTCCCATAATCTTCCGTTTCAAGTCAAATAGCATCGAAGTCTGGGCATGGGTCGAGTAAGTTCCTAAAGTAAATTAACATCGCTGTCAATACTGTTCATTAAACGTATGACAGCTTATAACCAGATCCTATAAAGTGTCGACAGCCGGCTAAACATATCCACTGTGCAGGTCTCACCTTTCGCATTAGTATTGGTGTGTACCCATATTTTTCATCTTCTAATGGTTTCTTCAGTAATCGTAAGTGTCCTCAACACGAGTCCGTGTCTAGTGTAAAAGAGAGGATACACTTATGAAGTCCAAACCTTAACTAATAAATCCCCTACAGTTCCAATAAGTTCACTGTACTCACCGTTTGTAAGTCTGAAGTGTTCCGACTTTGGCGTTCTGCACGGGCGCCATCTTGAAATGTCTTTTTATAGCTATTCGCACGGGCGCCATCTTGTAATGTCTACTATAGTTACTAACCCGGCGAATATACTATAAACTTGCGGTCCCGCCATATTATAGTGGGCACAATTTAGGGACTATAGATCCTCAATCTGGACATTATCCAGATTGAGGATCTATAGTCCATAAATTGTGCCCACTATAATATGGCGGGACCGCGAGTTTATAGTATATTCGCCGGGTTAGTAACTATAGTAGACATTACAAGATGGCGCCCGTGCGAATAGCTATAAAAAGACATTTCAAGATGGCGCCCGTGCAGAACGCCAAAGTCGGAACACTTCAGACTTACAAACGGTGAGTACGGTGAACTTATTGGAACTGTAGGGGATTTATTAGTTAAGGTTTGGACTTCATAAGTGTATCCTCTCTTTTACACTAGACACGGACTCGTGTTGAGGATACTTACGATTACTGAAGAAACCATTAGAAGATGAAAAATATGGGTACACACCAATACTAATAAGAAAGGTGAGACCTGCACAGTGGATATGTTTAGCCGGCTGTCGACACTTTATAGGATCTGGTTATAAGCTGTCATACGTTTAATGAACAGTATTGACAGCGATGTTAATTTACTTTAGGAACTTACTCGACCCATGCCCAGACTTCAATGCTATTTGACTTGAAACGGAAGATTATGGGAATACTTATACGTGTATGAAATTTACTAAAAAGTCACTTCACAAATTGGTGAGTGGAATTATCGGTCCATTATATTATACTTGATTTGATCAGACTTGCATTTGTTTATATTGGAGCTATCAAGCATTGATAGCACTATTTATTAATTTTATTTATAGGAATTGGCACATACGAGGCAAACCACTGAAGGGACGATGTCTGGTATCTATTAAATATACTACGTGTTGACATTAATAGTTTGATACATCTATCTTACAATAGGTGAGTTATTGACTAGAGATTTATAAATATAGGTTCATGAACCTGTTACCTATGGGTGTTATCGGGGACCACAGCCCTATACCCTATACTTTAGACTCGTATGAAATTAGAGTTGGTGATGCTTTGAAATGTAAATGGTTCATATCAAGTTTTGTGAAGATCATGGTTTTGGTACATATGTTCCTTCTTTTGTGAAATCGAGTGTACTAATACCTGCAACTGTACATTAGACCTTGGTTAAGGTCAAAAAATGATTTTCAAAGTGAATTTCCGCTTTACGTTAAAAAGTGCATAAAATGGTTTGTTTTGCAATTTCAAAATTTGTAAATTAAGACTGATTGTAAGTATTTGGGTTGCAGCCCTGAAGAAGTCAATCTGTCCTACACGGACTTGACGAAACACGTGTTGGCTGCGAGTTATCGTTTGATGGAAATTGGATTTGAATTTGAAGGAAGATTGGACATTAAAAGGAATAGTGAAAACTATATAAAGACTCTTTGATATTTGATTGAGTGCTCGGAGGAACACAGTAACTGTTTGGACCATTGGTTTGTCTTGGAGGCTGTGGTAACCGGCCCCCCACCTCTTCCTGAGCATCATTTTCACATATTGTTTGACTACTTATACCTGGACTCTTTGCTGTGCGCTCTTATAAACCGTTACCATTGTTTGCAGACTATAGAACTACCTGTGTTCTTCCAAAATCCAGAGTCACTGGCGGAGAGAATGCTCCACACACTTGACGTTAAAAGGGCCCTAATGTATTACATTGATAGGACCAAGGATTTTAGGAAGACTAAACAACTCTTTGTTGCCTTTGCGCCACAACACAAAGGTAACCCCATTTCCAAGGCTGGTATAGGCAGGTGGATAGTTAAATGTATTCAGATCTGCTATCAGAAAGCCAAGCGCACTCTCACCATTCCACCACGGGCCCACTCCACCCGAAAGTTGGGGGCCTCCATGGCTTTCCTTGGAAATATCCCTTTGGAAGACTTATGTAGAGCAGCCACATGGTCTACCACACACAAGTTTACAAAACATTACTGTGTTGATGTGCACTCCAAACAGCAGGCAACTGTAGGGCAGGCTGTTCTAAAAACACTTTTCCAAACTGCTGCAGCTGGCACGGGCGGCCGCCGTTAATGGAGGGACTGCTATGTATTCTATGCACAGATATGAATTCAGCAACCCAAATGCCTCGAACCGAATATGCTACTTACCAGTATGCATCTGTTCTTGGCATGTAGGGCTGCTGACATTCATATCACCCGCCCTCCTCCCCGGCGCCTGTAGGGGCTGCAGCATTAACACATACTTCTAGCATGGTCATCATTCACTCAGTTTCACTCCATCGTGGCCACAATGGCTAAAAACAATCTGAGGATGGAGTTGATGCCCATGCGCACTGTAGTCCAGGGGAGGAGCCACCTATCTCGTGATACTTCGAAGGCTCTTCCAGGACAACAATGTGCGATCATCCGGACCCAACACTAGGCGGCGATCCATGCACAGATATGAATGTCAGCAGCCCTACATGCCAAGAACAGATGCATAATGGTAAGTAGCATATTCGGTTGGATGTTTACATTGGAATCTGGGTAAAATTACCTAGATAGATCCACACAAGTCACCCCTAACTGGATTCCGCCAGGTGTCTAGTTTTCAGAAATGTACAAGTTTGCTAGACTTCCCTAGGTGCCTGCTGAGTTGGTGCCCAAAATCCACAGTTACCCTTTTTGCAAAAAAGGGACCGGTTTGTGTGGAGATATGTGTTGTGTGCATGTTGTGTTTTTACCCATTTCTTGTCACGGTCACTTGGCCTAACCAAACAAGTGAGGTACCCTTTTTGTCGGCAGACATGCAGGAGCATAGAATAGTAAAACATTTGTTATTACCAATTAGGATTGTGCTTCATTTGTGCCTTCCAAATGTAACCCTATATGTAGGAAAGAAGACAGTTTGAAAAATACCCTTTAAATCATATGCTAGTACGGATGCTCACTGCTTTTAAACTCCATATCTTGTGTTCAATTCAGAAATACATAGGTTTCCTTGATGCTCATTTTGCTCTCTACATATTTCACTATATGAATTGGTCTGCACTAGGTACACAATGAAGAACTGTTGTACAGTGCAGATCAGTAGTGGCTGTTTTTTCCTACTCATTTTCAATATTTCTTGATTTCAACAGTTATTTTTTGGGGAATAATCCTTGAGGATCTACACATCTGATCCCTTACTGAATTTGAAATTATCTACTTTTCAGAAATTTGTAACTTTTCTGGACCGCCCATGGGGCTCACACTGGTTTCCACCACAGATTGGGGTGAGAGCACAAAAAAAAATTTAAAAAAAGGGCTACCACTTTGAAAAATACCAAACCTGTGGTAAAAAAAATAGTTTCTTATTCAGCTCTGCGTGTTCTTGAAAGCTGGGAAGATGGTGACTTTAGCACATTAAATTCTTTGTTGAATCATTTTTAGGGGAAAAAACAAATCCTTTATCCAGTACACGTTTTCCCTAATATTCCCCCAAAACTCAAAATTCAGCTATATTTTGCTTATTGTCTTAGTCCCCTCATGGGGAATCCACAAACCCTGGGTACTTTTAAAATGCCCAGAATGTTGGAAAGAAGGGACACAAATTTAGAATGATGAGGATACCTTATGTGGAAAAATGTTTATGGAGCCTGTAGCGCCAACTAACCCAAATAGCCATAAAAGGGCTTAGCACTGGGGGAGCCTCAGCATTGAAGGGGTTAATGTTTTAAAGTGGGGTGATGTTTCTTTTCTGGCTACTCCCTTGATTAGTATGTCCTCTCCGACCACAATCTGAGTGCCCTTCCTGGCTGGAGGAAGATGCTTTCAAGTTTTTCATGCCGTTATTCATATTAACCACTAGATGGCAGTATGATACTATCAGAATCAGAAAAATGCTTTATTCGATTTTTAGCAAGAACATAAAATCATAAAAGCAGCAATTTATACATAGACAAATTCATAAGAATGTCATAAAAAGAACATTAAAAAAATAAGATTGTAATATTACAGTAATAAGGCTCAATCCTTTCAGTAGTACAATTAGCAAGTTATAAAATTGCGTTTCCTCAGTATAATTTTTAAAAGACCAGACAGAATTGCTATACAAATTTAATTTTCCAATTGTTGTAAGAATAAGTATGCTGGTCGGCATTGCCGCCATAGGCCCTGCTTCAGATACTGCTTGATCCACCTTCTACGTTCATTCTCGTAATATTTACAAAATAAAACCACGTGAAATGTGGATTGCAATGATAGATTATCACACGGGCAAAACTCCAAATTCCACGACCAATCATTTTTGGATGGAAATGTGACCAGGTGATGGAATGTTTCAAATCTGAACCAGGTCAAGATGAATCTATCAAAACCCTTTATGCAATGAAGCAAATACGGTTGAATAGTGAAGCAGGCCAGGGTCATTTGGTGATGAATCACTGATATTTTAGTAATATCGCCTGATAATCTAAGCAGTTCAAAGTGGTTCATACATAACATTTTCAATTCCTTTCTTGATATCATGCAGATTAGTTCAGGGTTATTATACAGTTTGGGTCTATGCAGATCTGTTAGTGTTTTTCTGACATAGTCTAACCATGGGATATTTCTTGAATTATCCAATGCCATTACGTCCTTAATGATATCTCAATTAAGGTCCAGGGCATCTGCTGACCAGACTCTCTGCCAGAGTTAAATAGGTTGTAGTTTTATAAGGTCTGTGATAAACTCCATTCCTAATTCTGCATGACAATTAAAAACTGAAGTACCCTGAGGTAGCGCTAAAAGATATCTAAAAAAGAAATGTTCCTCGATTTGTATCGATGCTACATTCTGAAAACCCCAAATGCCCGCCCCATAAAGTGCTATACATTTGCATTTAGCTGTGTATATTTTTAAGAGTATCTACGGTGGTCTTTTTCCCAGTTTTTGGGCAAAATTCATTAGTGCTGCAGTTGAGCGTTTAAACAATAGGGTCCTGCTCTTAACTGCAGGACCCCAGGAGCCCGACCCATCGAGAAGCACCCCCAAGTAGGAGAATGTTTTAGTATGTTCGATGGAAACATCACCCACTTAGATAGATTTGCATTTAGCCCGTCCTTTCCCACACAACATCACAAATGATTTCTTTGCATTGAGTTTTAAGCCCCTATTGTCCAAAAACTCAATATATTTGGAAAGTGCTTTCTGGGCGCCTATCTTGGTTCTGGCCATTAGCACCGCATCGTCCGCGTAGAGAGGGGAGACAGCCTGCTTGTTGTTGTATCTTGGCGAGTCTACTACCCCGGCCTCCAATTCCTCCTCCAAAGCGTTCGTATATATGGAGAAAAGGAATGGGGCCAGGACGCAGCACTGTCTGACTCCCTCTCTACGCGGAAGGGCTTGGTGCATTCTCCCTTTAGGCCATTTCTCACCTTTGCAGTGGCTCCTGAGTATAATTGACGGAGAAATTGCACCATGGCGGGCTCCACCCTTATACTATCATACAAATCTATAACAGACTTCAAACTACAAAACTATACTCGTGGGTATGTAGACATGTTTCCTTTTCTAACTAAACTCGGTAAATAGGTGGGAAAAAGGTAAAAAGACCATGAATATTTCAAGGCGTATGTTAAAGATAATGAGACCAGAGGTTAAAATTAGGTTTTCGGGACATGCTTACTGGAGCAGCCTCTTAAGGAGGAAGTCAGTGCCACAGAGCTATGGAACCCGGTGTGGCTCTTCTTAGGTTATCTGATGAGTCCATGTCACATGCAATACTATATTCCATTTCAGTCTTTCCAACAACCAGTGTAATCTAGAAATGTAGTTCAACTGAATCAGTTGAGGCTAACTGGGACTACAAGACCCAGAATCTACTGGGTTGTTGAATGAAAGCGCAAGACTGTGGTGTCATGGGCTGGTGTGCGAGGGGGGCGGTTAGCGATCCAGTGGTTGTGAGGCAGACGGGCTGCGGGCTACTTAAGGCGGGTGCCCTTCCGGCAACGCAGCGGACGTGCGCAGCGGGCGCTACAAAGTCAAGCCCGTCAGCGGCCGGCCGGGCCTAGGGGCACCCCACCATGCCCAGATTGTACAATACTCTTCTGTGCAGCTCTGCAACCTTCAAGGTCCGTGGCCTTTGGCCGACTCTGTGATTTCGCACATCAGTAGGCTGGGATTGACAGCTCCTTGTCCACTCCCCTATCTCCCGTCCCTCCCCCACTCTTCCTCCTCCCCCCCCCCCCAGGTCCATCTTGCGATGTCCCTGTTTCCCCCTTGCCTGCTGCCCTATCCATCTATTATCTTAATACTAGGTCAGCAGTAAAGAACTGTCACGAACTCTTCGTCCTATTGGACTCGTACAAGCCGGATCTCCTATTTCTTACGGAGACCTGGTTCTGTGACAACTCCCTCCCTTCCCTCTTGGCTGCCCTTCCTGCCTCATATTATGCTCTGCGCGCCGCCCGACCCTCCGGCAAGTCTGGTGGCGGCGTTGCTTTGATTGCACGTACAGACTTTTCCTTTCAGCCTCTAACTTTCTCTTCTATTGGTTTGTCAGACTTTTTAGTTGTCCAATCACCGTCTTTCAGAGTTCCACTCACCTGCTTGCTTATGTATCGGCCCCCTCAACCTTCTCAACATTTTCTCTCTGAATTCCAAGATTTGCTGGCCACTTTAGCGGTCAACAACTCCTCTATCCTGGTATTGGGAGATTTTAACTTTTGGCCTTCAGACCCCGCAGAATGCTCGACTTCCAAAGAATTCTCGGATACTCTTCGTTCCCTCAATTTTGACTCCCACGTTCATTCCCCCACTCACATTCAGGGTCACATCCTTGATCAGGTTTGGTCCCTTAATTGTCCAGTAGCTTCCCTGTCCATTTCCCCCTGCACATGGTCCAATCACTTCTTGATTTCCTTTTCCCTTCACCTTAGTCGAGTCACCAAGCCCCCCTTCTCAAAAACATCTGGGCGCGCTCTTGGAACCAGGTGGATGTGGCCTCTCTGTCTGCCACACTGTCTGCATCTAGTCCTAATTTACACGGTCTGTCGTCCTCCGCACAAGCTGATTCCATTAACTCCTGGCTCCTGACAGGCTGCGATTTGGTCGCTCCCCTCAGGCGGGTGTCCTCCAGGCGTGCGAACGACGCGAACCGTTGGTTCAATGAGGAATTGAAGGCCATAAAATTAACTGTGCGCCACGCTGAGCGGGCTTGGAGGCGAGATTATTGCCCTAACCTCAAAACCCAGTATGTCATCCTCCTTTCTCAGTACAAAAAATCTATTTTGGCTGCTAAGACTGCTTATTTCTCCTCAAAAATCCTGGCAGCCGAAAATCAGCCTAGAGAAATTTTTTCTATTGTACACAATCTCGCCTTTTCCGACAGTCACCCTAAAACCCTCCCCTTCCCAGGACCTATTTGACTCCCTCAATACTTATTTTCTGGACAAAATTTCTAACATTAAAGCCAATTTCCCTCCCCCCCCCTCTTTCCTTTGTTGACCCCCAGTGTCCGTCAGTCGGGGCACGCATGGATTCGTTCCCCCTCTTGACGGAAGAGTCTTTTCTCTCCCTCCTTCCTATGGTCAAATCAGGTTCCCCTTTAGACATCTGTCCTGCCCACATCCTCAAGCACATTTACTAGGTTTGTGTTCAGCCCACTCTCAATTTTCTTAACAGCTCACTGTCTCAGGGCATTGTTATTCAACCACTTAAATCGGCCATCATTGTCCCCATCCTTAAAAAGCCTGGCGCGGACCCCTCCGCTCTTGTCAACTACCGCCCCATTTCTTTGTTGCCTTTTCTGGGGAAGGTACTGGAGCGCCACGTGACCAGAGCGCTCAGTACTTTTGTGGAGGAGCCCCGCACACTCTATGGAGTCCGTGGTGTTATCGGTCCTCGACAACCTCAGGAAGGGTATGGACACTAACCATCCCCAGGCCCTGGTCCTCCTTGACCTCTCCGCCGACTTTGACACGGTTGACTATTCCATCTTACTTTCCCGTGTCAGGGCGGCGGGGGTTGGAGGTTCGGCCCTGGCCTGGCTGTCCTCCTTCCTGAGGGACCGCACCCAGGCAGTGCGCCTGGGTGACTTTTCGGCGGACTTCCGGAAGGTACAATGCGGGGTTCCTCAGGGCTCTTCCCTTTCCCCCCTTTTATTCAACTTGTATATCGCCCCTCTTATTTTTGCCCTTCAGCAAATGGAGGTCTCAGTCTACAATTATTTGGACGACCTTCATCTTATTTTTAATTTGTCCCCATCCCCTGACTCCATGCTTAAGTTCCAGTCTGTTATGATTTTTATCCGGGACTGGATGAATTACAACCACTTGAAGTTAAACCCAGACAAAACTGAGCTGGTTTTGACAGGTGGTTGCTCCAGTCCCTGGACCTCCTTTTTTTGGCCCCCCCTCCCTGGTTCCCTCCCCTTCTCCATCCTCCTCTGTGAAAACCCTTGGGATTAAGTTGAATGACCAACTCACTTTGCACTCGCAGGTCAGTCTAGTGGTGTCCTCCTCCTTTCTTTCACTCCGCACTATCCGTAAAGTTTCCAGTTTCTTTTCATGTTCTGCTTTAAAACTCATAGTCCTGGCGATGGTAATTTCTCGCCTCGATTATGGCAATGCACTATATTGTGGCATGCCCGCTTACAGTCTGCAGCGATTACAGCTGGTTCAAAACTAGGCCGCTCGCCTGGTTTACAATCAGGCCAAGTCCCACCATGTCACCCCTCTCCTTAAGTCTTTGCACTGGCTCCCTATCCGAGAACGAGCTCAGTTCAAGATGGGCTGCATTACTTTTCAGGCACGGGTTGGCGCAGCCCCTGCTTTCATTTCTTCGGAAATCAAAGTCTATGCCCCTGTCAGGGAGCTGCGCTCTTCCTCCCAATATCTGTTGGCAGTTCCCCGCTTTAGGCGTAAAAAGTGGGGGGGCACGAAATTTTCCACACTTGCCCACGCTTTCTGGAACTCTCTCCCTGCCTATCTCAGATCTCCCACTCAATATTTACATTTCCGAAAGGCGTTAAAAACTTTTCTCTTTGCACAAGTCTTTCCACTGTAATTGTTTTGTTCTGCTTCTCCCCTGATCTCTTTGTTCTCTGGGTTCTGCACACTACAGCGCCATGAAACCGCCAGGTGAACGGGCGCTCTATAAATGTTTTAAACTCAAACTCACACACTGTTGACACACACGGACACTGCTCACACACACAGGCACTGCTCACACACACAGGCACTTCTCACACACACAGGCACTTCTCACACACACAGGCACTTCTCACACACACAGGCACCTCTCACACACACAGGCACTTCACACACACAGGCACTGTTCATACACAGACACTGCTCGCACACAGACACTGCTCGCACACACAGACACTGCTCGCACACACAGACACTGCTCGCACACACAGACACTGCTGGTACACACAGACACTGCTCGCACACACAGAGACTGTTCACACACTCAGACACTGTTCACACACACAGACACTGTTTGCACACACAGGCACTACATACACACACAGGCTGCTCACACACACCGGCACTGCGCGCACACATAGGCACTGTTCACACACACCGGCACTGCGCACACACACCGGCACTGCGCACACACACCGGCACTGCTCACACACAGACACTGTTCACACACACAGACACTGTTCACACACACACAGACACTGTTCACACACACAGACACTGTTAACACACACACACTGTTCACACACAGAGGCACTACATACACACACACAGGCTGCTCGCGCACACCGGCACTGGGCGCACACATAGGCACTGGTCACAGTGACTGCAGTGTGTGTGTGTGTGTGCAGAGTAAACAGTGTGAGTGTGCAGGGTGAACAGTGTGTAGTGAGTGCAGAGTGAGTGCGAGAGTTACTGTGAGTGCAGAGTGAGTGCGAGAGTGACAGTGAGTGCAGAGTGAGTGCGAGAGTGACAGTGAGTGCAGAGTGAGTGCGAGAGTGACAGTGAGTGCGTGAGTGCAGAGTGAGTGTGAGAGTGACAGTGAGTGCAGAGTGAGTGCGAGAGGATAGTGAGTGCAGAGGGAGTACGAGAGTGACAGTGAGTGCAGTGTGAGTGCGAGAGTGACAGTGAGTGCAGAGTGAGTGCAAGAGTGAGAGTGCAGAGTGAAAGTGAGTGCAGAGTGAGTGCGAGAGTGACAGTGAGTGCAGAGTGAGTGTGAGAGTGACAGTGAGTGCAAGAGTGACAGTGAGTGCGGAGTGAGTGCGAGAGTGACAGTGAGTGCGAGAGTGACAAGGAGTGCAGAGTGAGTGCGAGAGTGACTGTGAGTTCAGAGTGAGTGTGAGAGTGACTGTGAGTGCAGAGTGAGTGCGAGAGTGACAGTGAGTGCAGAGTGTGTGCGAGAGTGACAGTGAGTGCAAGAGTGACAGTGAGTGCGAGAGTGACCGTGAGTGCAGAGTGACAGTGAGTGCAGAGTGACAGCAGAGTGACAGTGAGTGCAGAGTGACAGCAGAGTGACAGTGAGTGCAGAGTGAGTGTGATGGACAGTGAGTGAAGAGTGCGTGTGAGTGCAGAGTGAGTGTGTGCAGAGTGAGTGTGAGAGCAACAGTGAGTGCAGAGTGAGTGCGAGAGTGACAGTGAGTGCAGAGTAAGTGCAGAATGACAGTGAGTGCAGAGTGACAGTGAGTGCAGAGTGACAGTGAGTGCAGAGTGACAGTGAGTGCAGAGTGACAGTGAGTGCAGAGTGACAGTGAGTGCATCCACCAATTAATATTGTACCTTTCGCACTATGCTGCACTTTACCTTTTAAAGATAATGCGTTAAAGTGCAGCATGCCACCATTGATAACATTCCAATCCAACACACATCTCCAACACACACCACATGCTTTCACTCCAAAACACATGCCTAAAACACATTGCCATTTACAATGCCATTATCTCTAACTCAAACAAACTCGAGCCCTAATGCATTCCTAATGCTTGTTTTTCTAGGCAGCATGTGAGCGCGCGCGGCGTGTTGCGCAAAGCAGGGCTCAAAAACCCAGTCCGTTGCAGACAGCAGCGAGCCGGCGGGGCGCGCGGCTCCTTGGGGCTTGTTTTAGCAGTAGCCTCTGCGCCAGTATCCCTGCTTGCACGAGCCCGGAGCGCTGCACTGTACCGTGTAAAGCAGCGCCGTAGACGGGCCGCCTATTCCTGACTTGTGTAATGCTCTTTACTCCTGACCTCTGACCCTGTCGCCCTGGGCGCCTTATCTCGGCCACATAGTGTGAAGGGAAGAGCTTTCTGGCGCAGGAAGCGATGTTGAGAGAGTTGTAGTGCTTGTTTTTTAACATGTTTGTAACCACATTTGAGAAAACATGTTGCAGTTTAGTTAATTAGTGCACGTGACACAGTTGCGCACAGAGGTCTGGTGTCTGCCTCCCGGAGGGCTTCTTCTGCTGTGACATCATCGGTGACTCGGGCTTGTTGTGTCTGGCTGCACCCCCGAATACCACACACGTCGGTAGTTCAGCATGTCTCCAGACGGTGCTACGCTACTGATCACACTTGAGGTGTCTAGTGAAGATGGCGCAGCAGAGGACACGAAGACAAGAAACTACGCAAACAAATGTCTCTAAAGCACAGATGGCAGCGGGACTGAAGCGGGGCTGAAGCACCTGCAGCGATGCTGTGACAGCACGCCACGGCTGTCTCTAACCCCAGCCAGCCTGCGTTTACACATTCAATGTTCTGGCTATTGCGGAATGAACACGGTTTACCAAGGTTCAGTAACCAGCAACGCAGTTAAGCGTGGGCACTGCAGCAACCCTGCAGCCTTCATTGGTGCTAGTGACAAGTGCAGGAGCAGCAGTTGTGCAATGTTCCTTCACATGGACAGAAGAGTTTATACATGCGCACGCACGCACACAACCATGTGCATGATTTGCGTCATTGAGCCTTCTTCACGTGCGTAGGACTCTAACAACACAGAGAACGACGATGCATCCTTACACGCACGTACACGCACGCACCTTCACAGATACTGACACACACAGTGCAGGTGTATGCGCCACTGTTGCTTAACCATCTCTAAAACAGACTGCAATCTTTCCTCTCAGGGTGTGTGGCGTAATTGTGCTTCTGTTGTTGTTTGTTGTATGTAACAGTATGCAAGGGTGTCCGTTTGGCTTTAGTATGTTAATGGGTGTGATGATGGTGTGTGATAAGGTGACAGTGTCTGTGTTTTTGGTCACGTGCTGTGCTATCGCCGGGTGTGCATATCTTTTAGTGTATGTTTGTGTGTGTGTGCATGTGTTTGCGAGATAGCACGCAAGCTTGTGTGATTGTGAGTTACAAGGGGAGATGAATGGTGTTGGTGGGGCAGAATTAGGCTGTTGTACTAGTGTAAATCCTCAACAATGGCGTGCCCCTTTTGTGCTCTGTGGTTGTAAAACCCAGATTACTTAGTTTGGTCAGATAGAGGGTATACTTCCGCCTTCTGTCTGAGTGTGCTGAACACTGTCACTGACTAAACCAGCTCTCAAAACTGTATATGTGTGTCTATGTGATCCACCACCGACCTAACACCTCCCTATACCTTCCAGCTGTGAAGAAAAAAGGGGAGGGGAGGTTGACAGTGCCTTACGGAAGCAACACTAAGGGGAGGATCTGACAGACTGGTACTCGCCTGATTCCTCACTTCTCATCATCAGCTACTGTCAACCCAAAAGAAAGGGGGGATAAAGAAAGTGTAATCAAACCGAAAAACCATTATGTGTTACACGTGTTACATAACCCATTGTAGTATGTCAATACCCCTACCAAAATGAGATGCAGACATACCACCAATTAAAAAGAGCTGAGCAAAACTGGCAACTACAACTTTATTCTGTGCTGTTGGCTCACTCTATTAAAAATTAACCAACATGTTTCATCACCGTTATTTACTTTACCGGTGATTTCTTCAGGGTTTTGGTTCAGCATATGGTGTGTGATAAGGTGACAGTGTCTGTGTTTTTGGTCACGTGCTGTGCTATCGCCGGGTGTGAATATCTTTTAGTGTATGTTTGTGTGTGTGTCCATGTGTTTGCGAGATAGCACGCAAGCTTGTGTGATTGTGAGTTACAAGGGGAGATGAATGGTGTTGGTGGGGGCAGAATTAGGCTGTTGTACTAGTGTGACATAGCATTTGTCACGTGCCTGTGGCGTAGTTTATCTTGCTTACAACTCTCCAAGTCTGTGATCTATTAAAGCTGTGCGACGCGTACATTTTCGGGAAAATATATTTTTGATCCACTTAGCTCACAGGACGCTTTTTTCTGTTTTTTTTTTACTCGCATCACATTGAGGTTGTTGGAAGGAATAGTGAAACTGAGGTCAACAGAATAACTTTTCTACGTAGTTACTTGACCTGCGGCTGTTTTGCATCGTGCCCTCACGTGTTGGTTGGTGAACTTTAAAACTGTGGGGAGAATATAAATATCCGTACTGCCACTGAATGAGCATAGCAAGAAAGTTTGACCCTGCTCCTCAGTGGAGTTGGAAGGAGTATCCTTCCTGCCTTAATAATTTACGAAAATGTTGCCTAACCTTGTATTTTAAAGCATTCCTCATAGTAATTTGGCTAAATTATATATGTCTTAGAAGCAATTCCGACAAGTTTTTTTTATATTTCATGAGTTGTAAAGTGAGTCCAAACATGTTAACGCTCCCTGGTATGGGGAGTCCCTTCCTCCCAGAACCCTAGAGAACCCTTGAGAAGATGGGTCCAAATGGGACATTGTATAACACCACGCAACAGTTCCCTGTAAAGCTCGAACGGAACAACGGATGAGGGTGAACCTCGCTGCACATTGCAGTTTGGTGGCAGTCTGGGAGACCTAACTGAATACTTAAAAAAATATATATTTACAGTTGTGATCGTGATAGGATATAGGAAAAAAAAATTCAGAATTTATCTTTTCTTCCCCATTCTGAAGGAAAGGAAGGGAGACAGGCCTGGTGGGGAACTGTCTACTGTTACCAACAAGTTCTATTAAACAAATATGCAGATGTTTCCTTTGTCTATAATGCATAAGGTGTCACCCAGAACTTGGGGTGGTTATGGTTCCTATTCTACATTTAGAACAAAATCTAAATAAGAAAGTACTGATGAGCCTCTTAGAGGACACTGATATGTGGCCTGAAGGGCACCTTAGGCAACCACACAGGAGGACGTCTAGTTCAGGAAGTCCAAGAAAGGTGTCTGAAGGGGCCAGGCAATTCCCCAGTGTAAAACTGCTAAATAAAAACAAGCATTTGCAATGCAACAGGTCTCGCATTTACTCGAGTTTAAGCTATTGGCATTGTAAATGACAATGCGTTTTATTTATGTTTCAAAAACCAAAACATATGTCATTAACAATGTCAATAGCTCAAACTCTCGTAAATGCGAGACCAGTTGCATTGCAAATGCTTGTTTTGTGTCTCCTGTTTGCTCTGAGCCAAGCAACATTAGACCCCTCACCCAAATCCCTGAAGGTCTGTGCTGCTCGTGGCGACCTTGCACTAGACCGCAACCATCCAAATGCAAAATCAAATGTCTTTGAAGAGAGCATGGTCTGACCGGCACACTTTAAAAACCATTTATTCTATAGGCAAGAAATGTGACCAGTCCCCAGCAATAATACTGCCCCCAACAGCAGTAAACCCAGGCCCCACCCGGCCAGCCCATTGAGAAAATGCCTGGTCAGGCCAGTCTGGGCCTGTTGATGAAGTCATCTGCTAATCTCACTCCCAGGGCAACAGAAGGCCTTGGTGCACTGGAAGGAGCACTCTACATTTCTGTGAAACTATGAGTTAATGTCACTTTTCTATCTTTTCTGTAGGTCAGCTGGAGATCACCCTGAACTGGGTGGAAACTGAGGCTGCAGACACGACGCTTGTGCTGGAAGAAGGTAAGAAATCCATTTCACTAGTAAAAGCCTACACCCCCAGAAGAGTATCTTAAAAACTGGAAAGGATGGGAGGCTATAAGGGAGAAGAGTGAGAGGGAAGGAGAGTTTGTTTCAGTTTAATACGGGTGACCTCACTGTGTTGGATAGTATTAAGGGTCATCAGCGCACTGCTCCCAATGCTTATGCCGCCCCTTTGTGCCAGGGAAAGGGCTTCTGGGTAATCGGACCCCTTGTGCATTTTATCTGTGAGTAACTCCTCCTTTTCTGCCTTGTTTGCTTGAAGCGTTTAGAATTGTTTCCGGATAGCCTGCTCTCCCTAGCTTTCGACTATGTAGGGGCATTGTATTGTTTGTGCCAGGTGTCACTCTTTTTACAGGGTATTTGGTCCCTTTTCTTTCAGAAAGGGCTGTTTCAATTATTCCTTTCAGGTGCCACCTTTCTGGCTTTGCCATGTGTAGTTGACCGTCCTCTTCCAAACCTTTTGACTGGGCTTGGGAACTGAATTTGCTTCCTCGCATTATGAAAACCTTTTGGCTGGGCTTGGGAACAGAATTTGGTTCCTCGCAATATGAGTCTTTGGCTGTTTTGCACACCACTCTTTTGAAGGTGGTTGGTGTTTTGAGAATATATCAGCTGGTATGTTGTGTTTTTTCAAGATTTCTAATTTTGCTGTTCAAATTGATAGCCTGCCTTTTAGCCCCTCTATTGCTCCCTATGGTGAGTGTAGGTGGAATTTTTTTTTTAATCCCTGCCATTTGAAACATTACACTTCATGGAATTTCTGCCTCTGAAAAGTCTAAAGTTGCTAGAGATGAAAAGCAGATCTTCAAGGTAGAGAGAGCTGTTTTCTTGAATGGCTTTATAGTTAAGGATGTGATCATTCTCATGATTGGAAGCCAGTGGAGGGTGTTGTGGCTACATTTACCTACGGGTGTGATATCTCTGCGGTTGAGTGTAGTAATGTTTTCAGATGTGTGATGGTTGACTCTGGTTCTCCAGCTAGGATTGTGTTTCAAGATATAACGAGGGCATGTACGGCTAGTCTGAATAGACCTGAGGGATTAAGTACTTGATTACATTGAAGAAGTGAAGACATAAACTATTAATGTGAGAGATAAGGGTGAGGGAGGGTTCCAGTAACAAACCAAGAGATTTGAACGTGAGAGAAAGTGAGGGAAGAGAAGCCTTCAAGTTCCAGTGACGCAGAAGAGAGAGATCAAATTTGTTCTTGTGAGTAAATGTAAAGAGAAGGGACTCATTTTTGTGTGTGGGGGGTGGTTTAAGACGATGACATTCTCTCTCATTCAGATCTGATATTTTTAAAGGAAATACTTAGGGCGTCAATACCTTCAGTTAGCAGGTTCTTGCTTATGATTTGTATTAGCATACTGGAACACAGAAAGGTTCATACCCACGAGGATCATACTTCGGGGTTCATGCACAGCCTGAGAAAAGTAGGGGCGCCTCTTTAATGTGTGTTCCATCCTGCCTCAAATGCAGAACTGTGGGTAACTATGCACTGTGCCAACTATTATACCGACTGTAGTGGAATCTCTTCTGTTTTGTGTGCTCCATCTCTGCCTGATCCAAAGGTTTAAAAAACTTGTCTTCCTCTCCCATAGGTATTTATGCCATGCGGGTGACCATCTTCTATGGGGCGCATCGGATGCTCCAAAAGGACATCCTGAGTGGGGACTGTAAGATTTCCTCAGCTCAGCCAGCATTGGTTGCTAGTCAGATGGAGCGCATCTACCTGCCACCAGCTATCACCATTGAAGACCCAGTTAGGCAACAAGCCACTCAGGAACTGTTAACCTTCCTAGAGAAGGGGCTCATGCTAGCCAGCACTCCACAGGGCATCTTCGTCCAGCGCTTTTGCAGAGGGCGCGTATTTTGGACAGGCCCATGTTCACCACAGCCTGGCATGAGCAACAAGCTAGAGAGAGGGGCACATGTCAAAGTCTTTGACACTAACCGATTCCTTAATGGTGAGTAAAGATACCATGTGTTAAAGCTCTCTCAAGTTCCATGCAGGACTTCTTGCCGCTCTCTCCAGCTCCATACAGGAGCTCTTGCTCCAGCTCCCTGCCCGCCCTCTTACTGCTTTCCAACTCATAAAGGACCTTTTGCCACTCGTCATCTCCCTGCAGACACTTTCACTACTTTCCAACTCCTGGCAGACTCCCCTCACTGCTACCTCCAGCTCCATGCAGACCCCTTCACTGCTACCTCCATGTTCATTTACGACCTCTAGTTGTTCTCTCCAGCTCCATGCACGCCCTCCTGCTACTCTCTCTGGGTCCATGCATATCCTCTTGCTCTTCTCTCCAGCTCCCTGCAGGAACCCTCGTCATGCTCTCCAGCTCCCTGCACAACCTCTTGCTGCTTTTTAACTAAAGAAGGTGCACCAGGAAAGAAATCACAAACTTTTGAGGAAGAACCTTTAAATTAATTGTATTCTTCTTGGTAAAACAAACGATAAGTCATCAGCCAACACGTTTTGTTCCTTTGAAAGGAACTTCATCATGGCTATAAGTGCTAGGTTTAGTAATCCGAGGTTTATTCACAATAACATTCCAAATTAATTCAAGAAGAAGCCCCAGAATAAGGGTTCAAATATATCAAATCCAGCGACGATAATCTAGATAATCTCCTTCATGTACATGGCGGGTACACCCGGCAGTAGTGCTTCTCTCTTAAGCTCCATATACTCCCTCTTGCTGCACTCTCCAGCACCATGCACGCCCTCTTGCTGCTCCCTCCAGCTCCATGCACACCCTTTTGCTGCTCTTTCCAACTTAATGCAGACCTTCTCGCTGCTCTCTCCAGATCCATACTTGATCTTTTGTCACACTCTCAAGCTCCATGTAGGACGACTTTCCAGCACTCTCTCCAGCTCCATAAAGGACTTCCTGCCGCTCTCTTCAACTCCATGCAGGACCCCTCGTCACTGTCCTTTTCCCTGCATGCCCTTTTGCTGAACTCTTCGTCTCCCTGCAGGCCCTCTTGCTGCTCATTCTATCTCCATGCACACCCTCTTGCTGTTGTCTCCAGCTACATACACACCCTATTGCTGCTCCAGCTCCAGCTCCATACACACCCTATTGCTGCTCCAGCTCCATTCATGCCCTCTTGCTGGTCTCTCCAGCTCCATGCATGCCCTCTTGCTGCTCTCTGTTCTCTCCAGCACCATGCACGCCCTTTTACTGCTCTCTCCAGCTCAATGCACATGCTCTTGCTGCTCTCTTCAGCTTAATGCATGCCCTTTTTGCTCTCTCCAGCTCCATGCACACACTCTTGCTGCTCTCTTCAGCTTCATGCACACACTTTTACTGCTCTCTCCAGCTCCATGCACACACTCTTGCTGCTCTCTCCGGCTCCATGTACGCCCTCTTGCAGCTATTTCCAGCTCCATGTACGCCTTCTTGCTGCTCTAGCTCCACGCACACACTCTTGCTGCTCTAGCTCCATGCACAGCCTCTTGCTGCTCTCTCCAGCTCCATGCACGCCCTCTTGTTGCTCTCGCCAGCTCCATGCACACTCTTTTTCTGCTCTCCAAATCCATGCACACAGTCTTTCTGCTCTCTCCAGCTCCATTCACACGCTCTTGCTGCTCTCTCCAGCTCCATTCACACACTCTTGCTGCTCTCCCCAGCTCCATGCACGCCCTTTTGCTGCTCTCTCCAGCTCCATGCACGCCCCTGCTGCGCTCCCCAGCTCCATACACGCTCTTTTTCTGCTCTCTCCAAATCCATGCACAAGGTCTTGCTGCACTCTTCGGCTCCATGCACGGCCTCTTGTTGCTCTATCTCCATACAGACCCGCTCGCTGCTCTCTGTCTACATACAGACCCTGTTGATTTGCTCTGCTGCTCCGTTTAGACCCTCGTATCACTCTGCCGGCTCCCTCTGGAACTAACCCCTCTCTCCATCTCCCTGCCAACCCTCTCACTGTTCTTTCCAGCTCCCTGCACCTACTGCTCTCAATCTCTATGCAGTCTCTCTAACCTCTCTCTCCATGTAGACCCTTTTGCTACTCTCTCATTCTCCTTGCAGACCCTCCTCTCTCTCACCCTCTCTCTCTCTCTCTCTCTCTCTCTCTCTCTCTCTATGTAGACCCTCTTACTACTCTCTCGATCTCCATGCAGATGGTCTCACTACTCTCTCCATCTCATTTGAGACTCGCTTTCTATCCCTCTGCAGACTATTGCCTGTGTGTCTGCCTGCAGACCCTCTCTCCATGCAGTTTCTCTCACGGCTCTATTAAACTCCATGCAAGCCCTATTGTTTCTCTTTGCATGTACCTGCCAGCCCTCTCACTAGTCTCTCAAACCCCTGACTGTAGGCCACCCCATTTCCTGCCTCTGCAAGACCTAACAGGGCGTCTTTAATCTTCCTCTCTTTACACGTTTAATCTCCCTACCCATTCACTTTAACTCTAACCTGAGGACTGTCACATTCCACTGCTCATTGTTCCATTCTTCACTGCCTTATGTTCATTACTCCTCCCTTCCTCCTAGCTGTTTCCTTATCTACCACAACTTCCAATTTTGCACTCACTGCCTCTTCTCTTCCATTCACTCCTAAACCTCTTCACCCCACAACAAGCTCCATCAATATCTTTATTCCTCAACTGGCAACCCTTCCCGTCAGGTCCTGGGAATATGAGCTCATGATTTACCGCTTGCCATTAAAAGGAAGTACAAAAACGGAGACACATGGGATTTTGCACCCAGCCTGCACTTGTTATGGTCATTTAGCTCTCAGTTATACTACAATCATCTTAGTGATCATTAAATCAAGAGCAAAATTCATGGGAGTGCAGTTAGCGGTTCATACATAATCAACCAAGCCTTACAAACAAGGTGGAAAATAATAGGGGGCATTTTTTTTTGTTACAACCCACTCCTAATGTGTCCATAAAGCTTGCCATCTTCCTCCACCTTTTCAGCCTCTGTTCCTCTTTTAACCAAGTAGGAACTGCTTGAAGCGTCTGCGATACTCCTCCCTCTCTAACTCTTTCCCACCTTGCACCATTCTATTCCCTTCTCCCCAAAGACACATTTATTGGTTCGAACAGGGGCACACTGTATCCTTTCCCTCCTTCCTCCTATCTATTTCTCAGTCATACCTCAGTCCTTCCACAACCTTTTCTCCTTCTTCTCCCCAACTCAAAGCACGTCTTGCAGATTTCATGAACACAAAGTTGCAATTTTCCTGTAGAAATATCAGAGGGACCTGATTTTGTGAATTTACTATTGGGATTTTAACTCGAAAGAGGGGCAAGAAAACGTGCAGAGAGCTGGAGAGAGTGACAAGAAGTCCAGCAGAGAGCTAGAGAAAGCTGCAAAAGGATTTGCAAGAAGTAGAAAAAAGTAGTGATGCGTCAGCAGGGAAACAAAGAGGGGGGGTGAGAGGTCCTGCATGGATCTGAGGAAAGTGGTGAGAGTTCATTCACAGAGCTGGAGAGAGCAGTGAGAAGTCCTACATTGTGCTGGAGAGAGCAGTGAGAAATCCTGCACGGATCTAGAGAGAGCAGTGAGAAGTCCTGCATGATGCTGGAGAGAGCAGTGAGAAGTATTGCATGGAGCTGGAGAGGGCAGTTAGAAGTCCTGCATGAGGCAGAAGAGAGAGGTTAGAAGTTCTGCATAGTGCTGGAGTGAGCGTGAGAAGTCCTGCATGGTGCTGGAGAGAGCAGTGAGAAGTCTTGCATGGAGCTGGAGAGAGCAGTGAGAAGTATTGCATGGAGCTGGAGAGAGCAGTGAGAAGTCTTGCATGGAGCTGGAGAGAGCAGTGAGAAGTATTACATGGAGCTGGAGAGAGCAGTGAGGTCTTGCATGGAGCTGGAGAGAGAGCGGTAAAAAGTATTGCATGAAGCTGGAGAGAGCGGTGAGAAGTCTTGCATGGATCTTGAGAGAGCAGTGAGAAGTATTGCATGGTGCTGGAGAGAGCAGTGAGCAGTCTTGCATGGAGCTGGAGAGAGCGGTGAGAAGTCCTGCATGGAGCTGGAGAGAGCGGTAAAAAGTATTGCATGGAGCTGGAGAGAGCGGTGAGAAGTCTTGCATGGAGCTGGAGAGAGCGGGGAGAAGTCTTGCCTGGATCTAGAGAGAGCATTTAGAAGTATTGCATGGAGCTGGAGAGAGCGGTGAGAAGTCCTGCATGGAGCTGGAGAGAGCAGTGAGAAGTCTTGCATGGATCTAGAGAGAGCAGTGAGAAGTATTGCATGGAGCTGGACAGAGCGGTGAGAAGTCCTGCATGGAGCTGGTGAGAGAGCGGTAAAAAGTATTGCATGGAGCTGGGGAGAGCGGTAAGAAGTCTTGCATGGATCTAGAGAGAGCAGTGAGAAGTATTGCATGGAGCTGGAGAGAGCGGTGAGAAGTCTTGCATGGATCTAGAGAGAGCAGTGAGAAGTATTGCATGGTGCTGGAGAGAGCAGTGAGAAGTCTTGTATGGAGTTAGAGAGAGCAATGAGAAATCTTGCATGGAGCTGGAGAGAGCGGTGAGAAGTCCTGCATGGAGCTGGAGAGAGCGGTAAAAAGTATTGCATGGAGCTGGAGAGAGTGGTGAGAAGTCTTGCATGGAGCTGGAGAGAGCGGTGAGAAGTCTTGACTGGATCTAGAGAGCAGTTAGAAGTATTGCATGGAGCTGGAGAGAGCGGTGAGAAGTCCTGCATGGAGCTATAGAGAGCGGTAAAAAGTATTGCATGGAGCTGGAGAGAGCGGTGAGAAATCTTGAATGGAGCTGGAGAGAGCGGTGAGAAGTCTTGCCTGGATCTAGAGAGAGCAGTTAGAAGTATTGCATGGAGCTGGAGAGAGCGGTGAGAAGTCCTGCATGGAGCTGGAGAGAGCGGTGAGAAGTCCTGCATGGAGCTATAGAGAGCTGTAAAAAGTATTGCATGGAGCTGGAGAGAGCGGTGAGAAGTCTTGCATGGAGCTGGAGAGAGCGGTGAGAAGTCCTGCATGGAGCTGGAGAGAGCGGTGAGAAGTCTTGCATGGATCTAGAGAGAGCAGTGAGAAGTATTGCATGGTGCTGGAGAGAGCAGTGAGAAGTCTTGCACGGGGCTGGAGAGAGCGGTGAGAAGTCCTGCATGGAGCTGGAGAGAGCAGTAAAAAGTATTGCATGGAGCTGGAGAGAGCGGTGAGAAGTCTTGCATGGAGCTGGAGAGAGCGGTGAGAAGTATTGCATGGAGCTGGAGAGAGCGGTGAGAAGTCCTGCATGGAGCTGGAGAGAGATCGGTAAAAAGTATTGCATGGAGCTGGAGAGAGCGGTGAGAAGTCTTGCATGGATCTAGAGAGAGCAGTGAGAAGTATTGAATGGAGCTGGAGAGAGCGTTGAGAAGTTCTGCATGGAGCTGGAGAGAGAGCGGTAAACAGTATTGCATGGAGCTGGGGAGAGCGGTGAGAAGTCTTGCATGGATCTAGAGAGGGCAGTGAGAAGTATTGCATGGAGCTGCAGAGAGCGGTGAAAAGTCTTGCATGGATCTAGAGAGAGCAGTGAGAAGTATTGAATGGAGCTGGAGAGAGTGGTGAGAAGTCCTGCATGGAGCTGGAGAGAGCGGTAAAAAGTATTGCATGGAGCTGGAGAGAGCGGTGAGAAGTCTTGCATGGAGCTGGCGAGAGCGGTGAGAAGTCTTGCCTGGATCTAGAGAGAGCAGTTAGAAGTATTGCATGGAGCTGGAGAGAGCGGTGAGAAGATCTGCATGGAGCTGGAGAGAGAGCGGTAAAAAGTATTGCATGGAGCTAGAGAGAGCGGTGAGAAGTCTTGTATGGAGTTAGAGAGAGCAGTGAGAAGTCTTGCATGGAGCTGGAGAGAGCAGTGAGAAGTCTTGCATGGAGCTGGAGAGAAAGGTGTGAGAAGTCCTGCACAGAGTTGGAGACAGCAGTGAGAAGTCCTGCCTGGTTCTGGAGAGAGCAGTGATAAGTCCTGCATGGATCTGGCGAGAGCAGTGAGAAGTCTTGCATGGATCTGGAGAGAGCAGTAAAAAGTCTTGCATGGAGCTGAAGAGAGCAGTGAGAAGTATTGCATGGTGCTGGAGAGAGCAGTGAGAAGTCTTGCATGGAGCTGGAGAGAGCAGCGAGAAGTCCTGCATGAGGCTGGAGAGAAAGGTGTGAGAAGTCCTGCCTGGTTCTGGAGAGAGCAGTGAGAAGTCTTGCATGGATCTGGAGAGAGCAGTAAAAAGTCTTGCATGGAGCTGAAGAGAGCAGTAAAAAGTCTTGCATGGAGCTGAAGAGAGCAGTGAGAAGTATTGCATGGAGCTGGAAAGAGCGGTGAGAAATTTTGCAAGGAGCTGGAGAGAGCAGTGAGAAGTCTTGCATGGAGCTGGAGAGAGCGGTGAGAAGTCCTGCATGGAGCTGGAGAGAGCGGTAAAAAGTATTGCATGGAGCTGGAGAGAGCGGTGAGAAGTCTTGCATGGAGCTGGAGAGAGCGGTGAGAAGTCTTGCCTGGATCTAGAGAGAGCAGTTAGAAGTATTGCATGGAGCTGGAGAGAGCAGTGAGAAGTCCTGCATGGAGCTGGAGAGAGCGGTAAAAAGTATTGCATGGAGCTGGAGAGAGCGGTGAGAAGTCCTGCATGGAGCTGGAGAGAGCGGTGAGAAGTCTTGCATGGATCTAGAGAGGGCAGTGAGAAGTATTGCATGGAGCTGGAGAGAGCGGTGAGACGTCTTGCATGGATCTAGAGAGAGCAGTGAGAAGTATTGAATGGAGCTGGAGAGTGCGGTGAGAAGTCCTGCATGGAGCTGGAGAGAGAGCGGTAAAAAGTATTGCATGGAGCTGGAAAGAGCGGTGAGAAGTCTTGCATGGATCTAGAGAGAGCAGTGAGAAGTATTGCATGGTGCTGGAGAGAGCAGTGAGAAGTCTTGCAAGGATCTAGAGAGAGCAGTGAGAGGTCCTGCATGAGGCTGGAGAGAAAGGTGTGAGAAGTCCTGCACAGAGTTGGAGACAGCAGTGAGAAGTCTTGCATGGATCTGGAGAGAGCAGTTTGAGGGTCTGCATGGAGCTGGAGAGGACAGTGAGAGGAATTGCATGGATCTGAAGAGAGCAGTAAGGGGGTCTGCATGGATCTGAAGAGAGCAGTTACGGGGTCTGCATGGAGCTGGAGAGAACAGTGAGAGGTCTTGCATGGATCTGAGCGAGGGTCTGCATGGAACTGAATGGAGGGGTTTGTAAGAAGATGGAGAGAGCGGCGAGATGTGCTCCATGATTGGAGAGAGCAGAGAGAGGCATGCAGGGAGATGGAGGAGTGCCGTCTGCATTGACTTGTAGAAAGAAGAGCAGGCGCTGCGGGAGAGATGGGGGTGTCGAGGATTTTCACTACTTGGTTTATGGCTGAAGTGGCAGCCTCACTCCTTTATTGATCTGAAACGCACTTGTGCTCTTTCTCCACAGACCTCGATCTTTACCAGAGTTGTCAGGGTCCAAAGCCCAAGTACCAGGTGACTATATGCTTTGGTGAAGAAATATCTGAGCACGACCGGAAGGAAGACAAGCTGATCACTGTGCAGGTATCCGCTGCGCGTGGCACTTCCCTCTATGCGCACGGCGCGTGGCACTTCCCTCTATGCGCGCGTTGCTTCCCTCTATGCGCACGCCGCTTAGCCAGGGGTCAGAGGCACACAGGCCAAGTGAGACCTGTGTGGTTTTCTAGACAAACTTAGTTCCTCTTCTCACCATTCCTCGCCTAGAGTTTCTTAATGCGCACTTAAGGAGCACAATGAGTGTGTAGGAGCCTCATTCATTATTGAAGATCTCTACTCTTTTCTTGATGCTTAGGATTGTATTGCATATTTTGTTGCTTACCACCCAAAATCCACATGTCTGACAGGTATCGCCTACTAATATGTAGGAGGGAGTGAGATTGGAGTGCAGTAAACATTGCACCACTAATAACTGCCAGCCCTGTGAAAGCCCCGTTTGTGCACCGATTGCTATTTAACTGGACACTTGAAATCTGGCCCTATGCTGTGCTGAAAATTTGTTTTTGAGCATCATTGTAAGTGCCCTGCTCAAGGTTGCAGGGGTGTTAATGCCACACATCCCAGAGTTAATGATACTAGAGATTACATTAACTGCGGAGTTGCATAATTAGCAGAGGAATTACACAGGAAACAACTAATTGTGGGTTCACTTCGCTGGGTAGTTCATTTTCCTCATCGGTTTCTCGCAAAGGTTTCAACTACTTTCTGGTCTGCGGTGTTTCAACTGATCTAATAATTTCCAATTTCCAAATGAGAATTCTAAGGCACTTATAGCGAGGTCTAAAAGCAACTAAATGTATGCACTGAACTAACTGACATACTGAGCTTAGATTACATTGTTACATTTCACCCCTACGTTTGACTAAACTTATTTGCTGGTAAATCTCAGCCCAGGTAGCAGCAGTGAACAGTCCAGCCTGACATGAAAATATCCCACTCTCCCCAAACAGGAGTCCTGCGGATCCCTGGAGGCTACCAGCAGCTCCCAAACCATATCACCCACACCCCCATCCCCACATTCATCTCTGTAATGTACTGAAATGACTTCAGCACAGCAGTTGTTAGTTCGTAGCTATGTAAAACGATATAAATCTGCATACATATGATTACGGAAACAGAAACTAGCTCAGCTGTACCTTCTGGCTGGAATGTCTCTGCTGCTGATCTGCCCAGCCCAGGAATGGGGATGCTTGGGCACTGCATGGCTGAAAACCCCCACTCCCCCACCTGCATTCAGAGGATCTTGTCCCTCCTCAGTGTCAAACCTCTGCCAGCGTCACAATCTGCAACAGGCCCAAAGATACCATCAGCACCGAAATCACACACCACCGAAGCAGAGGGAGCTGATACCTACCTCGTTGCCGCCAACCACGAGAGCCTCCATGTCACTTCTGAAAGCCAAACCTTCAATATCAAACATAACATAAGAAGAAAGTAGAGGTGGGGTCAGAAAGAACACACAAGCCGGTTCCAAGTTCATACCTATTTAGTATTTATTTGTTCCTGTTTCGTTATCATCCGCCTCCAAAATTCTGAAACATGTAGTAACAGTATGAGCACAATAATGGAATGCGCAAACATTTCTCTGTCGGACCTGTTTATCTTGATGTCATTATATAGTAATGTTTATGCAACCCAAGACAATGTAACACAATAATCAATGTGAACCATGTCATGTAAATGTTAGTTAACATGCTAACACAAAAACCCAATAAAAACAGATGACAAAAAAATAACATAAAAAGTTCTCCTCAATGGCTTCAGCTCATGTAGTAGTGACTTGAAATGCACTTGGCTACCCTGACAGGTTGCCCAGTGCTGGCCTCCTCACCGAACAAAAGTGTTCAATCTATTATATCACATTATGCAGATGGAAACAGCTTCATCATCAAATTCTTCTGAAAGTATTATATTATGTAGATGGAAACAGCCAAATCTTCAGTTTCTTCCGAAAAACTGTAAGTGAATTACAAACTCACAGCGAGTGTGGCAGATCATTCCACAATTTAGGGCTAAGATACGCAAAAGATCGACCGCCCTGTCAGGTTTTCCCGATCCTAGGAATCTTGGCCAAATCGAAGTGGCTTGAACTCAGAGTACAAGTTGGAGTGCAAGCAAACACCAAAGGTCCTAAATACAATGGCCCAGTGTTAGCAAGGCACTTATAGATGTAGAATAAGGTCTTAAATGTAACCTGCTGCTCAATGGGCAGCCAGTGCAGAGTATTAAGCAAACTAGCTGTTGAAGTCAGAGTAGAGGGACGAAGAAGCATGCAGGCTGCCATATTTTGATCAAATGGAAGCCGCTTGAGCAAAGATTTTGTCACAATCAGTTACATGACTTTACCATAGTACAATTTGGATATCACTAATGCCTGAACAACTGTTTGTTGGGCCGAATCCAGTAGACAAGCCGGATCTTATTCAGCTTCTTAGGAAAACTGAAGCATGTGGCTGCAACTTTATTTATCTGGTGACTCATAGATTTTTTTATCATCTATCCAAATTTTCAGACTTTTAACCACATGCATTAGAGTGGGAATCGGGTTGAGGGCTAAAGATGGGACTCCAAAGATGGGGGTGGTTACCAACTAACAAGACCTCTGTTTTGCAGCGTGAATCTTTCTGGATTCACTATGCTGTGCATATTCCGCAATCTGGTGGTTGGGTCCGGAACCGTAGTCTTTTTTCTCATTTTTTTTTTTTTTTGTAGCCCAGGTGCCGTCGACGTCCCACCTTCTGGTGTACCTTCAGTGGCGTCGGCATGCTTCCGGCGGAAGCTACCACCCTTGGGCGCCATCTTCAGATTCTTATTTCCGCCGTTGGGTCTGGATCGTCGCGTGAAGCTCCAGAAGTTTTGGAGGGAAAAAGGAGGAAATTAAACTACTATTCGACGGTAAAGACAGGAAAAGATTGGGAGAAGAGGACCATCAGAGAGGAGACGACGAAGGAAGAGAAGAACATCGAGATCTTCGACGTCCTTGGAGGAATGCGCATACAGGGGGCCCCCTGAGCGCAGGGATGTACAAGACTCCATTTAAATTCTGCAAAAACTGCCACCACAAGTTCGCGCAGAAGGACCAGCACCCGGTCTGCAACCTCTGCCTGCCTATCGACCACGAGAGCAGAGACTGCAACGCCTGCTCCGTCTTCAAGCCGAAGACACTCCGAGTTCGAGAGAAGCAGAGGATAGCTCATCACACGATGCAGGGCAAGGGCCAGGCCCAGACGCTTTATGAACTGGGCCTCTGATTACGGAGACCAGCAGTCAAACTACGGCTCAGGTTCCTCGACGGCCCAAGACCAGGTTTGGCAGGACATCGAGGCCGGAAACCCGGAGGAGGCGGTGGAGACCTATCCTTCGAGTCCTTCGCCACCGGATGACATCGGGGCATACAACGAGGTCGTCAAGAAGGCGGCAGCAGCTTATGGGGTTAAGCTAGAGGAGGAGAAGCCAAAAGCAGATTTCCTGCTGGAAACATTGCTCCCCACACAGACAAGAAGCCAATTCCTTCCCATGCTGAAAAGTATCACAGACCAGGGGAAGGAGGCCTTCAAGGACCCGGCTACATGCAGATCAGTAACGCCGAGGACGGAAAAGAAATACAAATTCTCCTCACAGGACCCGGCTTATATCAAGGGGTCCGTCACAGCAGATTCGATTATCGCTGCGACGGCCAGAAGAAGGGCCAACGTCCCAACAACATCTGGGCCTCCACCTGACAAGGAAAGCAGGAGGATGGACCTAACAGGCAGGAAAATAGAGAGAAACGCCGCAACGCACTGGCGGATGGCGAACTCAAACACCCTCCTGAACAGACATCAATACCAACATTGGGATGAGATGGGGCAATTGCTCAAGCACCTCCCGGAACAATAACGTGAGAGGGCATCACACCTTGTGGAAGAAGGGAAAAGCATTGCTAACTCGTGCCTCAAGACAGCCTTGGATGGCGCTGAAACATCCAGCAGACTGATGACTATAGGCATTACAGAGAGAAGGCAAGCCTGGCTCAGGATCTCAGGCTTCAAAGCTGAGGTTCAGAACAACATCCAGAACACACCCTTCAATGGTGAAACACTGTTCGGAGCCCCAGTTGATGAGAAGCTCACACAACTGAAGAAGGACAACAAGACGGCAAGGTCCATGGGTCCCTGCAATTCAGGGGCATGAGAAGGGGCACTCCTACACAGAGGCCGAACGGCAGGGGTGGAAACCAGCGAGGAGAATCACACCAGGCGTTCCACCAGGGCCAACAGAGTGACAACCAAGGTCACCAGGGCCAGCAGAGGCAAAACTGGAACTACCAGAACAGGGGCCAGTCCGTTCGATCAAGAGGAAACGGACGAGGACAGAGAAGAAGAGGCGGTGAACAACTCCCCTCTAAGTGACTGCACACGAGAAAACGTGCTCACCCACTCGAACCCTCCGGGGGGAGAGCGCGGAAAAACAAAAAGGAGAGGGCTACATGGACAAGACACAAAAGAACATGTAACTCCAGTAGGAGGCAGGCTAAGATTTTTTCTCCAGGAGTGGAGAAAAATCACAACAGACAAGTGGATACTGAACATCATGCAGTTCGGATACTGCATAGAGCTGCTAAAGAATCCACCAAACAGAAAGCCAAAGAGAAGACAGCACTCGGAAACAGAGCTGCGATTGCTCCAAAAGGAAGCCCGAGAACTACTCCTCAAAGAGGCCATCGAAACGGTCCCATTCAAAGAACGGAACAGAGGAGTGTACTCAAACTACTTCCTGGTACCAAAAGTGGACGAAAGCCTAAGACCCATCCTGGACCTACGGTTCCTAAACAAATATGTAAGGACCCAAAAATTCAAGATGACGTCCCTACAAGAGGTCATCCCACAGATAAAGGCCGGGGACTTCTTGTCCACCATAGACCTCAAGGATGCGTACCTGCACATCCCCATGAACAGGCAGCACAAGCACATGCTAAGGTTCGCAGTGAACAACGATCACTACCAATTCACATCCCTGGCTTTCGGTCTAAAATCCGCGCCAAGGGTGTTCACCAAATGCCTCGTGGCAGTGGGCGCGCATCTGCGAAGGGAGGGGATACACGTGTACCCCTACCTCGACGACTGGCTCGTAAAGGCAAGCTGTTACAGGACATGCAAAGATCACGCACTGCAGGTCACGAGAACACTAACAGGCCTGGGATTCTCCATACACTGGGGAAAATGCTCAATGGAACCGGAGCAGGTGAAGATCTTCTTGGGTGTAACGACTTGCATTGTAAAAGTTCTGTGGTAAAGGTAGTGCGTGGTAAATGTTGCGTTGTAAAGGCTGTTCCCCGTAAAAAACCAGCTACAGATGCTTTTAAGAACCTTGCCTGTAGTAACTCCAAGGGTGGAATGTAAGAATAAGGCCTCACCTTCTGACCTTCCTATATCAGGGGGCATGTAGGAACTGACTAATTAGACGTCCACTCTGCACGTAACCTCTTGGGATGAGAGAAACACTGCAAGCCGACAAGGAGAGTAAGAACCTAGATGCCACAGGCATGAGGGTGTCCACTGGGGGGCCTCTTAACTACTGGTGCACTGCCAATTCTGTCAGCCAATTGGCACAATACAGTAGGGCACATTGGGACCAAATGAAGAAGTTACTTTAACACCTGCCACCCAAATACCAACAATGGGGGGAGAAAGTCACAGAGTGCAAAAGGATTTCCAACAACCATATGTTGCACCCTCAATACCGCAGACCCCGCTGCCCGGGTGACCATGCAAGAATCCTGGTTCAATGGCATGCATGGGCTTCTAGGAAGGTGCCCCTATTTGGTTCCTGCTAACCAGATCCTCAGTGCCAGGTCTCTTTTCCTAAAACTGTGTAATTGTTCCCCAATTGGCAAGACCTTTAGCACTCCTGTAAGTCCTTAGTCAATGGTACTCCCGGTACGTGGGGCATCGGTACTAAAGAGGGTCCCTAAGGACTGTAGCATGTATTATCCAACCCCAAGAACCCCTCACCACACTCAAGAAGACTGCAATCACAGACTGCTTGAAATGAAGCAGGCAAAAGTGAAGATACAACATGGCACACAGCCTGTGTCCCATGCCTGCAAACACTGCATGCAATATAGTCACCTCTACATCAGGCTTTACAGTCCCAAGGCATGGTGCATTATATTACATGTGTGGACATAACTGCATGAGCAGATATGGCCCTGTGATGACTAGGAGATCTAAGGCATTGCAAGCCATCTTAAGTATAAGAGTTCCCCAGCCACATGATGGCTTCACTGGAACCAAAGGTGTTTGGTATCCTACAACTTGTAATAATACATCCACACTGATGTTTTAATACGTGTACCCAGTAGGTACCAAGGAGGTACCCTCTGAACCCTAGTAATCCTCCAGTGTACTGGCTGACTGGTTCAGTCCAGCCTTACACCACAGATGCGCTTCTGACCCCCCTATGAGGCGAGAGCCCCGCTCTCAAAGGTCAGGGACAATACCTGTTCTGGCAGAAGGTATTTACACCTTCTCCAGCAGGATGACTGGTAAATCACCATACCAAGGCTGGAGCTGTCAAAGCTACTTCTGCCTTTGATATGCTACCCCAACTCCCCCATACCTGGGAGATGCAACACCCTGCCTTAAGGCCCATTTGGCACATAGACAGGCAGGAAATTAGTTATGTGAGGAGGAGTGGAGCACACCCAGTTCAGACACACCCCTAGGGTGAGCTGCTTGATGTACCCCACTCTAGGAAAATTGTACCATCTTCTTGACGGTAGAATTAGGAACTGTGATACAGGGTTATGCCCACTTAGCACAGGAAGTGGTTATTTAGGGGGCTTAGTGACCCTAAGGGTAAGTAGCCCATTGGCTAATACTCTACATTCCCCTAACACCCCTAAATTGAGGATTTAGGTGGCCTCCTGACACGAGAATTTTAGATTGACCTGACTACAGAAGAAGAGGACACCGAAGAGCCCATCAACGTGAGAACTGAAGACTGATGTGGACTTTGCCGCCAAATCCTGCCTGCCCACTCCAGACTCTACGATTGCAAAAAAACGACTTGTCCTTCAGATGTGCACCCTCCAAACACCTCAAAGGGTTGCCAGTACTTCAATAACCAGTCAGCATCTCTTGTTGAGTGGAGGAGCACTTCCTGCATCCTGAAGGCACAGATGGCTACATCCAGTTCCAAGAAGCTGCAGACCACCAGATGGAGGTCAGCGTATGAAAGAAGTCATATACATCTGTAGGAAGCTGGGTTTCTGCTGCAGTAACCCCCCCAACTTTTTGGCAGACTACTGATGCACTTGACTTGATGTGCCCTGGGTCCCTGCCAATCAGATTCCCAGGGCCTGTGTTCTCTCTCAAAAGCTGTACCTTGTACCCCCAATTGGCACTCTCTGGCCACAGGTCAGCCCCTGGTAAATGGTGCCACAGGTACCCAGGGCAGTGTGACCAGGGAAGGCCTCTAAGGGTTGCAGCACTTATTGTGCCACCCTTAGTCCCTGTATCTTTACACTCACACACACTGCCTTCGTAGGCTACTTATTTTGGTGCAGAAGAAAAGTGAAGAGTCGACATGGCACACTGTGTACCATGACTACAACCCACTGCCCTGGCATAGATCAGCCACCCCTCTAGCTGGGTGCACTATACCAGTGGTGAGGGTACAGGTGCATTAGCCCTGTACCCCTACAGTGTCACGTCAATTCTTAGACATTGTAAGTGCAGTACTGCCGTTAAGAGAGTATGGTGCTGGGAGTTTGTCATTACGAACTCCACAGTACCATAATGGCTTTACTGAAAACTGAGATGTTTGGTATCAAACTTCTCAGAACATTAAACCCACACTGATGCCAGTGTGGGATTTAATGAAAATACACTCAGAGGGCATCTTAGAGATGCCCCCTGAAAAACGACCAGTCTCTGGTGGGTTCCCTGACTGGTATACACCAGCCAGCCACCACAAGACATGTTTCTGGACACATGGGGTGGAAGCCTATGGCAGGGAAGCTTCAAAGGCCTTGCACCTTTGAAATGCGACCCTCAGCCTCTCCTGCTATCAGGAGCAGTCCCCTTCCTGTCTACCCTCCTTTTTGGCGGGAAGACAGGTGGGAAAAATTAGCACAGCCCAGAAGGTGTGCCCACCTTTGCTAACCCCACCCCCCAGGTGGGTGAGGTGAGATGAAGCCCGCCATCTTGCAGATGGCAGCCACTCTCCAATCAGGACTAGGGATTGTGCCCCCTCACCCACGTGGGGTGATCACATAAAGGGTGTAGTCACCCTAAGGTCAGTAGCCCATTGGCTACTAACCTCAAGACCCCATAAAAAGCCCCCTAAATACAGTATTTAGGGGGCAGCCCTGAACCAAGAAGGCCGATTCCCACAATCTAAAAAGAAAAAGGATGTAACAAGATGCCCAGCAGAGGAGACTACAGGGAACAACTGACATGGCCCCAGCCCTACTGGCCAGTCTACAGTTTCCAGAGATCCTGCACCAAAAGTTTCCTTGTCCTGCTGCCAGCAACCTCCAGAACCCTGGGAGGACTGACTGCCTTTACCAAAGACCGGATCTCCTGTGAACATCAGTTCTGTTCAAAAGAAAACTCCCAAGACAGACTCTGAGCCTGTTGAGGATAAAGAACCCCGACCCCTGGAACCACTACTGCACCCGTCGCCTACGGCCCAAGTTCGAGTGGCCCACTGGTCCCAGCGGTGTTCCCCAGCGCTCCAGAGTCCGAGTCCACTGTGGGTTGACCCCTCCAGGACTCCCCAACATAGTCAGCAGCATCTGCATAGAGACCCCCCCCAACCGGGAGTGGCCCGTTAAGGAGAAATCCAACTTCAAATTACACCCCTGAATCCAGCCGCCCTGCACCCTGGAGAACAGAACCTGAGGTACACCTACGTCCCAGAGTCCTTCAACTTACCTGCTCAGCTGTGGGTTCCTCCCGGAAGTCTTCCTGGACCGAGCCTGCAGCTTAAAACCAACACTGAAAATCCCCATTGAAAACAACAGGGCACCCAATGCCAAAACAGCACCCTGCACCCAGCCACCCCTGCACCGCTGCGAGTGCACTTTGTGTGCTAAACCGGATCCCCCTTTGCCCTGAGCCTAACACCAGGAGTTTGGCTCCCACAACCATTGTCAGAGGCCCCCTATCTCCCATTGGATAACATTGGGCCTCAGCTATCTGCCCCTGGCCGCCCTAGTACCTCTGAGGGTGTAAAGAGTGCATCCTTAACCCTGGGGGACTCCTGAGTCTACCCCCAAACTACCAACTCCCACAATCGAATACTTACCTTTGAACCGATAACCCTATCTTCGAGGCATATGAGTTGCAGATTACACACTGTGCATAGATCGCCACCCAGTGTTGGGCCCGGATGTTTGCAGTTGTTTTTATCCTGAAAAGTCTTGAGAAGTTACGAGATAGGTGACTCCTCCTTTAAACAATAGTGCGCAAGGGTATCAGCTCCATCCTTAGATTGTTTTTTTTCCGCCATCGGCTCAGATGTGTTTCCTGTGCTCCGGTTCTGGAACCGATTCTCCTGGCGTGCAATCCTCACCCAGTTCGACGGTATTGTCTCGATCGCGTTTCCCATCAACGCAACTCTTCACGACTTCGAAGTCTTCGATTCTGGTCGTCGATGAAGGCCTTCGGGCCTACCTGGGCCTTACTCTCTGGCTCATGGAAAGGACACCATTTAAGAAAAGTCCTGAATGTGGGTCGAAGTTTCCCCACACCGACCTACATAAGGCGTGCGATCTTTGCCTCTCACCGGAGCACAAGGCCAGAGACTGTTCCGCTTGTGCCTCCTTCCGTTTCAAAAAGACTATTCAGGACCGACGAGCTCAAAGAACCATGGCTCGCTCGTCATCTTCTATCCGGACGACATTTTCCAAGAGGGCGTCGACGTGCCAGAGCAGGAGCAAGAACATGGGGTCGACAGTGACTCCGAGGCTGATGACTCAGCCGTCGAAGACACACACGTCGACCCGACCCTTCCTGTACACCCTCCAAAAAGGCTTTGGTCACACCCTCATCTTCAGGCCCGGTGCACACCGAGAGACTGCTTTCCATGCCCTGCTTTCGGGCTCGGTAAAGAAGCCTAATAAGCCTTGAGTCAGCCTACCCCCGATGCCGGCACACACCTACAGGCACCGAAAAATAAGCCATCTTCTTCTGTCTCCACACCAGCTGCTTCCACATCTAAGCACTCGGCGCCGAAGACTTTCACCGGCTCCTCAGCACCAAAACCATACTCTGAGCCGAGCAAGAAATTGCCACCGAAAGCACCCGACTCCCATGCTTCGGAGCCGAAAAACCACAGGAGCCTAAAAAAGCTTCAGAGCCGAAAAAACCCCACGGTCCACCGGACAAAGACACTACAAAAGAACATGTTTCTAAGCCAAAAGATGCTACCAGTTCGGTGTCGAAAAAGTCTACGGAACCAAAAACCTCGGCACCAAAGGATCTACCTTCCACAGAGGAACTATTCCATCCAGATCCTACACAAAAGACTCTTGTTAAAGATCCCAAAACTGGTGGATTGACTCTTAGTTCTAGAAAACGACCATTAGAGATGCGTGCACCAGCTTCTCATCCTTAGAAGAAGGACATTGCGGCCTCTCGTCTAAGGATACCATCTCCTCCTCCTCCTCCTCCACCACCACCATCACCTACTCCACAGAAGATGATGGACGGGGATAACACCTCTGATGACACAGGAGGTGGTGCAGATAATGAGCCACAAGATAATCCTAGTCCTCCTGGCTCACCTTACCCTTGGGATGATTACAGTTCCCCAGATGTCCCTAACATACCACTAGATGACATATACCCCTCCAGGCTTTCCCCACCAGAGGACACTATGGGATTTAACCAACTTGTCCATAGAGCTGCCCAATATCATGGAGTTGACCAACATACTGACCCAGTAGAGGAAGATTTCCTTATGGATACCTTTGACACTGTAGTAACGTGAGACACGGTCTAGTGTCTCAGTTCTTTTGTAATGAGCACACCTAACTCCCACCCACCACCAGGCGTCATAGGTCAGATGACCCTGGCCAATAAAAGGGGCTGAGCGCACGTGCTCAGGGCCCATTACCCATCCCCAGCCACTGTGTCCGTGTCTGATTGCGTGATTGTTCACTAGAGCATAATGAGGGCCTAGCGCCCCCACCCCAATCACCACAATGGCGACGAGGCGAAAGCTGTGCCACGCGTGCCACAGCTGAAGAAAATCGTGGGAAAAGGGGGAGAGAGTTGCCCGCCTAGAAGGGCATCCCCCCCCTGTGAATGGCGACGGCCGCCAAGAGGCCCGCGGGGCGTGTGCTGAACCCCGGGCCGATACATTAAAGAGACTGTGACCAGGAGCCCACCCCGCACATCTCGAGCCGGCTGGACGAGGAAGCGGACCGGCCAGAGCCCACCTGAACCGGCCGCAATTGTGCCCGGAAAGAAGCGACCGACCGGAGCTCAACCGAGTCGGCCGCAGCAGAGAGTGACCCCACGCAGCAGGAGGTCCACGGGAGCCCACCCCGTGCTGAGGGACCTACGGTGTGCCCTCCGGCTCAGAGAAAACCTAGTGAAGGGTGAAGCTGAAAGGTGAGCGAGGCCGAACCAAGCTGATGCCGGCCGCCGCCACAGACTACTGTCCGTGAGGCGGAGTGACGCCCAGGAGTGGGCTGAAGGTGAGAAACTGCGGGTCATGAAGAGGGAGCTCTGGCAAGCATCTGCCACCATCGGGCTAAAGGCCCAACGGAAGCAGAGCCCACCCGCAGTGAAAGGGAACAGTGCCCCGGAGCAACCCCTACCCCTCCCTGCGCAGCGTATGAACCGCGAGAGGCTGCGGCGTCAGGGGTAGGTGAGAGGAAAGACCGTCCGATTGGCAGCCATCGGAGATGGCCAAGGTACGAGTGCCCCACCCCCACCCCCGCCCCCAGCTCCCCCGGAGAAAGCTGAAAGCAAGGCCCGCAGCGTGAGAGAAGCTGCCGGGCCCTTCACAAGAAAAGTGCCTGGCGTAAATGACTAAAGCGGAGCTCACCCGCAGCCACAGCAACACGAGTACCCTGCACGCCCAGAAAATAAAGAAGAGAAGAGACTGACTCATCACGGAGGAAGGAAGTCCCGCTGCGGGCCGGAGTCCATCCAGCAAAGGTGATTTGGTGGCAGGCTAGCGTTGGCTGGCGGCTTCCCCCATCCTCCCCCGGCACACAAGCCAAGCTGAGGGGATCAGGAGGTCCGTGGCAAACCTGCAAGAGACCGGTGCACGGTCAGAGCGAGGACACGAGGCTCGCAGCGGTTGGGAAGCTGCTGTAGCCGGTAAAACAAGACCATGCTGCCACCTAGTGGCCGTCTCGCAACAATGCACCTGCTGATCAGATAAAGGGCAGCAGATCAGAGCAGAATGCCTGGAGAGCACCGAGGGTGCTCAGGGACAAATCTAGGCTGCTGCAATCTACAGACAGGAGTCAAATAGCAAGGAGGCCGCAAGGTTTGCACCTAAGGCACCGCAGCAAAAGCGTCAGGAGCACGTGAAGGCACAACAGGAACAGCTACTTGCAACCCACTGCCAAGACTGCGTAGTGCACACAGACTGTGCCCAGACGGGCGCCACTCCATGGAAGAGATGCCACGACACCGACAAGTGAGTGCGCAGGAATGCGCCAGAAGTGCAAGGACTCTGCACATGTACCAGAACAGCACAGCATTGCGATGCGCAGGACGGCGCAAGGAATGAAGGAACTCCACTCACCAGGAGAAGGACGACGGAGCAGAAGCTCAGCCCACCAGTAGCACTGAAGCCACACAGACGGAAGGCACGGTGACGCCTAGTGGCCACAGGCTGTCACCGCTGCTGGAAAGAAGAGAAACGAACACCACCACACGAAGGTACAGGGATCCCAAGACTTTCCACCAGGCAAGTGCAACACTGAGGAAACGCGACAACCGCTGACGCGGCTCCAGGGTCCCAGAAAGAACGCAAGCGATCGAGGCATGTGGGCTGCTGAATTTACATATGTGCATAGATCGCCGCCTAGTGTTGGGTCCGGATGATCGCACATTGTTGTCCTGGAAGAGTCTTCGAAGTATCACGAGATAGGTGGCTCCTCCCCTGGACTACAGTGCGCATGGGCATCGACTCCATCCTCAGATTGTTTTTTTCCGCCATTGGATTCGGATGTATATTGGTTCACTCTAGTTGGAATCGATATAAAACCTTCTTAAGGCCAAAAGGTCTTTAGCTTTTCGTCGGTATAGTCTTGCGTTCGGTGCCCGATTCTTCCAGCTCAGTTTCGAGCCGGATTCCAGAGAGCCGCGTGCTTTCGACGCTGAAGGCCCAGTCGACGCCAAAGACCTTATCAACGGACCATCATGGAACGGAGTCCGTTCAAGAGATGTCCCGTGTGCAACTCCAAGTATCCCCACATCGACGTCCACCCGGTGTGCAACAAGTGTCTGTCGCCGGATCATGATGAAGCCAGCTGCATGGCTTGTTCCCGATTTAGATCCAAGAAGACTCTTATGCATCGTCGCGCTGCATGCTAGGAGGCCCAGCAGACTGCACCGGCGCCTGTGAACATATTCGATGCCAGGGATGATGAGGGAGCTGACCGGGAAGTTAGTGAGAACCTGTCGAATCCCGCGTCGGAGGTCGACTACAACTACGACGTGGACGTTGAAATGCTCGAAACGGAAGAAGTCGTCGACGAGGTAGGAGACGACGATGGGGCCTTTGGGGCCATGGAAGATAGCTCGAAAGGCTCAGGTCGAGGGATCGCCACTAGGCCTTACCCAAGATCTTCCAGTGGGTTCTACGGCCCCGCCTTCGGGCTCGGCTACGGACATTGCTATTGAGCCGCACCCTGCGAAATCGAAACCGAAAGTGAAGACAGCGGTCTCGACGCAAGTGAAAGCACTGGTGCCCCCCTCGAAACCAAAAGTGCGTATTGCTTTGGTCGGCTCAAAGCCCTTGGACCTGTCGGCACAGACGAAGCAAAAGGGCGTTATCGACCAGTCGAGCCGAGCAAATCGGCGCCGAAGACGGTCGACACCGACAAAGGGCTCGGTGATCCGAAGGTTCTCGAGACTCCGCGTCAACAAGACAAGGCCAAGAGCGGCCCGACCCATGAGTCCACGTCTAGTGGTGCCTCGAAGGAATCCGTCGACTCGACGCAGCCGTCCGCCGCTTTCTCCAAGCAAGTGGCATACTCCCTGAAGCGCTTCAAGGACAAGGCCTCAAGTGTCGGGCCAAAAGATCCTCCACCTTCGAAGCCTGTCGATAAACCTCAGAAAGCGTTGACGCCAATTCACTCCACGTAGCCGCCGAAAGTGGCGCTAAAGGCTTTCGCCCCTAGGATGGTCACCAACGTGCCCGAGAAGGTGCCCTCGGTGCCGAAGTCAACGACGGTGGTCCCGGCCTTAAAGCATCGACAATCTTCGTTGGAAGAACAACAAGAACATTTTATCGATGCCGAAACAGGCAGGCTTTCCCTTCATAAGCGGAAAATTGCCCCGGAACAGCCAATGGAGTCCTATAAAATTCTACTGAAGAGGAAGAAGGATTCCACTTCGACCCTTGTTCTTGTGGAACCAATTTCTCCACATGGCCATAATGTCTCACCCACTTATTCAGATGTGGACACTGGGGAAGGTGATGATGATGAGTACAGCTATCCTGTCTACACTGAGCCAGATGATACCAATGAACCCTGGGCAGCTGCTGCAGGTGATCCTCACTCTACCCCAGACACTCAAATGTATGCTGTAAAAACGTCGCCTACAGAGGATTCAGCTGCGTTTAATGCCCTCATTGAAAGGGCAGCTCAAAATCATGACGTCCAGCTTCATGCTGACCCCATTAAAGTAGACTTTCTTTTTTACACCTTTTCCGTCTCAGAGGACTGTCAAGACTCTGCCTATGTTGAAGGTGTCTTGAAGCATGCTGGGGAGATCTTTAAAGAGCCTACGAGAGCCAGGGTGATAAACCCTAGAATTGAGAAGAAGTATAAACCAGCACCTGGTGACCCTACTTACATCAAGGGACAGTTGCCTTTGGACTCTCTTGTTGTTTCTAATGCCCGGAAGAGGGCTAATTCACAAACAACGGGTGATGCTCCTCCCCCAGATAAGGAATCTAAGTCCCCACATGTCCCACACCATTCACCTTCTTCACGATCTGGGATTCTCACTGAATTACCCAAAGTCCCACCTGCAACCCGCCCACATACGGCAGTATCTGGGTGCGACAATAAACACTCTGGCAGCCACAGCACAGCCGAATTCAGTGAGGGTCAGCAGCATTTAATTGCTGATACAAAAATTCAGACCTCAACACTCGCTTCCAGCACGAGTGTTCATGCAGTTGATAGGCATGATGGCCTCCTGCATCTCCATAGTCCCGCACGCGAGACTACCTATGCGTCCGCTTCAGGAGTGCTTAGCACGTCAGTGGACTCAGGCTCACGGGCAGTTGAAGGACCTAGTGTTGGTGAGCGGTCGGGCATACAACTCTCTGCATTGGTGGAATCCACGAAACCTTTGCAAGGGACGACCATTCCAAGAGCCTGTGCCACAGATCGTCCTGACGACGGACGCTTCTCTCCAGGGATGGGGAGCTCATGTACTCCACTACACTGTGCAGGGACTATGGACACCACAGCAAAGGAAGATGCACATCAATGTTCTAGAACTGATGGCGATCTTCCTGGCACTGAAAGCCTTCAAAGTACATCTGTGCAACAAGGTCGTGTTGATCCGGACTGACAACATGACGGCCATGTACTACATTCAGAAGCAGGGAGGAACACACTCTCCACAGTTGTCTCATCTGGCTCAGAGCATGTGGAAGTGGGCCATTCAGAGGAACATCTTCCTCATGGCAGAACACCTCCCAGGCAAGGACAATCAGATGGCGGACCTGCTCAGCAGGTACAGCCACCAAATGCACGAGTGGGAGATACATCCATCTGTACTCCACCTGTACTTCCAAAGGTGGGGTCATCCAGAGATAGACCTGTTCGCCACAAAGGAGAACGCAAAATGCTGAAGCTTTGCCGCCAGGTTTCCACACCCACAGTCGCAAGGCAATGCGATATGGATGAACTGGTCAGGCAAATTTGCGTACGCTTTCCCCCAGCACCTCTAATACCGCTGGTGGCACGCAAGCTGAAGCAGCACTCGATGACTCCCATCCTGGTTGCTCCAACGTGGGCTCGCCAACCATGGTACACCACGTTTCTGGAACTGTCCGTGGTACCGCATCAAAGGCTGCGCCTCACACCCAGGCTTTTGACACAGAGCCATAGCGACATTCAGCATCCAGATCCGCAACAGCTCAACCTGGCGATCTGGCTCCTGAAGTCTTAGAGTTTGGCTACCTCAACTTACCTCCTGACTGTATGGACATCATCTGGGAGGCAAGGAAGCCCACCACCAGAGCATGCTATGCGGCGAAGTGGAAGCGGTTTGTCATTTATTGTGCAGACCACAACATTAACCCGCTGGATGCATCTATTCAAAACAGCGTGACTCGCTCCTCTCTCTCGGGCTGAGTGGTCGCTCCCAGTGTCCCTTGCAGACATTTGGTATCGTAGCGCTGCATTGCTTCTAAATTTGCCAAATCATATTGCCTGCTGTCTGCCTGATTGCCGCTTTGCTTCATTTGCACTTTGGTTATTTTATACTGCTGTTTTCACTTTGTTAGCGCGTTTGCCTCTAGCGCTCTGCTGTGCTCCCCCCTCCGCCTCCATTTTGCTTGTTGTTGTCGTCCTCGTGTGCCCGCCCCGCCTCCCAGCTGAGCCGCCCTCCCACTGACCAGAAATAGCGCTCCCCTACCTGGAGGCGCCGTGACTCGCTCCTCTCTCTCGGGCTGAGTGGTCGCTCCCAGTGTCCCTTGCAGACATTTGGTATCGTAGCGCTGCATTGCTTCTAAATTTGCCAAATCATATTGCCTGCTGTCTGCCTGATTGCCGCTTTGCTTCATTTGCACTTTGGTTATTTTATACTGCTGTTTTCACTTTGTTAGCGCGTTTGCCTCTAGCGCTCCGCTGTGCTCCCCCCTCCGCCTCCATTTTGCTTGTTGTTGTCGTCCTCGTGTGCCCGCCCCGCCTCCCAGCTGAGCCGCCCTCGCCCCTCCCCCTCCACTATCCATTTATGACAGTTGTTCCCGCGCGCAGCGTTTACGCGCAGCGATCGCGCCCAATCCGCGCCGAAGGTGCGCCAAAGGTAAGCCCGTCTATGCCCGTCCGCGCCTGGACCGCGCCCAGCGCCAGACCCCCTGGCCCTCACATTGCCCAGCCCTCCCGCATTACCTACGATGCCTCCACCCTCCTAGCCCTTAACCCCGGCCGCTCCACCAACTGCGTCCAAGCCTCTCCTGGACACACCCATGGACCTTTCTCATGCTACTCCTGCAAATTCATCAGTACCGTCACCAACTCCGCTACGTTCTCACCTCAGATTCCCGACCCCAACCGCCTACAATGCATCCTTCTGAACACCCGATCGGTCCACAGGCACGCCATTGACCTATGGAATCTACTAGACACCATCTCTCCAGACGTCGCCTTCCTAACAGAAACATGGATGAACGCTTCCTCCGCCCCAGACATCACCATTGCCATCCCTGAAGACTATAAGACCACACGCAAGGACCGTACCGGCCACACAGGAGGAGGAATCGCTATCGTCCATAAAAAATCAATCCACATCTCTACCAGCTCTGATGTCAATTTCGCCAACTCTGAACACCTTCACTTCCAGATTCACATCGACGCCAAGACCACACTCCGAGGCACCCTCCTTTACAGGCCACCAGGACCCCGCGCACAATTCAGTGAAGACATCACGGACTTCATCACTCCACACGCGCTCCCCTCCAAAGATTATATCCTTCTGGGAGACCTCAATTTTCACCTTGAAAAGAACAACGACCGCAACACCACCACCCTCTTGGACAACCTTGCCAACCTCGGACTTAAGCAACTGGTCACTTCCCCCACCCACATCGCAGGTCACACTCTCGACCCTATCTTCACCTCCAGCAACCACGTCTCCTTCAGCCACTCTACGGATCTCCTCTGGACTGACCACAGCTGCGTTCACTTTACCTACAACAAGCCTAAACCCATCAACCACCCCCATCCAACTCTGCAAAGAAACTGGAACAAAATCACCATCGACCAGATCTCCTCATCGCTCCTTCTAAACACCCCAGCCCACTCTTCAAACCCCGACCAAGCCGCCACCAACTTCACCCTATGGTTATCCAACAGCGCCGACATCCTAGCACCACTGAAAAAACGACAAAGCAAACCTGGCAGCAAGAAGGCCTCATAGTTCAACGATGATCTTAAGAAGTCCAAGAAACTCTGTCGCTCCCTTGAGAAGGCCTGGAAAAAAGACCCAACCACCAGCACCAAGGACGCCTTCAAAAACGCCACCCGCACACACCACCAACTAATCCGAAAGGCCAAGAAAACCGCCTTCAAGGATCGACTAGACAACAACGCCCACAACAGCAAGGAACTTTTCAACATCGTCAAGGAATTTACCAATCCCTCGGCCAACTCCAACGACATCACCCCCTCTCAAGCCCTCTGCGACTCCCTAGCTTCATTCTTCCACAACAAAATTGCAGACATCCACAACAGCTTCGACAACCAACCCGGAAACCAACCCACCCAACCATATGCTGAACATTCACCCCCCTTGAACATCCTTAACGACTGGAACGCAATCTCCACTGAGGACACCATCCGCCTGATGAACTCCATCCACTCAGGATCCCCCACAGACCCATGCCCTCACCACATCTTCAACAAAGCAGACTCCGTCATAGCACCGCACCTCCGAGACGTCATCAACTGCTCCTTCAACTCCGCCACCTTCCCGGAAAGCTGGAAACACGCTGAACTCAGCGCCCTTCTGAAAAAACCCACTGCGGACCCCACCGAACTCAAAAATTATCGCCCCATCTCGCTCCTTCCATTCCCGGCCAAAGTCATCGAGAAAGCTGTCAACAACCAGCTCGCCGCCTTCCTCGAAGCCAACAAATCCCTCGACTCCTCACAGTCCGGCTTCCGAGCAAAACACAGCACTGAGACCGCCCTCATCGCAGCAACAGACGACATTCGTACTCTACTGGACAATGGAGACACAGTCGCCCTCATCCCCCTCGACCTCTCCGCAGCCTTCGACACAGTCTGCCACAGCACCCTTCTACAGCGCCTCAGAAACATCGGAATACAAGGAAAAGCACTTGAATGGATCACCTCGTTCCTCGCCGGAAGAACCCAGAGAGTCCGCCTTCCACCATTCAAGTCAGAGACCACTGAAGTCATCTGCGGTGTACCACAAGGATCCTCACTCAGCCCCACCCTCTTCAACGTATACATGAGCCCCCTCGCGACCATCGCCCGCCAACACAACCTCAACATCATCTCCTACGCGGATGACACTCAACTGATCCTTTCACTCACCAATGACCCTAGCACCGCCAAAACTAACCTACACGAAGGAATGAAAGAAGTTGCTGAATGGATGAAACACAGCCGTCTGAAACTGAACTCAGATAAAACAGAAGTCCTCATCTTAGGCACATCCCCCTCCGCATGGGACGACTCTTGGTGGCCGGAAGCCCTTGGAAAAGCTCCCATCCCGACAGACCACGCACGGAACCTAGGCGTCATCCTGGATTCCTCCCTTTCAATGAACAGACAAGTCAACGCCGTCTCCTCATCCTGCTTCAACATTCTGCGCATGCTCAAAAAAACATTTCGCTGGATCCCCACCGAAACTAGGAAAACGGTCACCCACGCTCTGGTCACGAGCCGACTGGACTACGGAAACACCCTCTACGCAGGTACTACCGCTAAACTCCAGAAAAAACTCCAACGAATCCAAAACGCCTCAGCCAGGATCATATTAGACATCCCGCGTAAAGAACACATCTCTGGTCACCTGAAAAACCTCCACTGGCTTCCCGTCAATAAGAGGATCACTTTCCGGCTCCTAACCCATGCACACAAAGCACTCTACGAAATCGGACCAGAATGCCTCAACACACGACTGTCCTTCTACACCCCCTCCCGCCAACTACGATCTTCCAACCAAGCCCTCGCCACTGTACCTCGCATCAACAAAACCACCATGGGAGGTAGATCCTTCTCCTACCTGGCAGCTAAAACATGGAACTCACTTCCCACTTACCTTCGCCTTACCCAGAACCACCTAGCATTCAGAAAGCAACTTAAAACGTGGATATTTGACAAGTAATTCTCCACCCCTCCCTAAGCGCCTTGAGACCCCCTGGGTATGTAGTGCGCTATATAAATTCTATGACTTGACTTGACTTGACTTGACATCTCTTGCATCTGTACAAATGTAATCTGGCCTATGCTTCCATTCGTATACATTTATCCGCAATGGCTGCTTATCTCCAAAACAGACAGCACCTCTCACTTTTCAGGGTGCCTGCCATTAAAGCCTTTCTGGAAGGACTCAAACGAGTCATTCCTCCGCGGACGCCACCAGCTCCAGAGTGGAACCTCAATGTGGTCCTCACCAGGCTGATGGGTCCCCCTTTTGAACCACTGCATTCCTGCGAGATTCAATTCTTGACGTGGAAAGTGGCTTTCCTTATAGCGATTACGTCGCTACGACGAGTTAGTGAACTCCAGGCCCTAACTATCCAAGAGCCATTTATTCAAATTCATTCCAACAGGGTGGTGCTTCGCACTAACCCTAAATTCCTTCCTGAGGTAGTGTCTCAGTTCCATATCAACCAGACTATAGAACTACCTGTGTTCTTCCAAAATCGAGTCACTTGCGGAGAGAATGCTCCACACACTTGACGTCAAAAGGGCCCTAATGTACTACATTGATATGACCAAAGATTTTAGGAAGACTAAACAACTATTTGTTGCCTTTGAACCACAACACAAAGTAAACCCATTTCCAAGGCTGGTATAGCCAGGAGGATCGTTAAATGTATTCAGATCTGCTATCAGAGAGCCAAGCGCACTCTCACCATTCCACCACGGGCCCACTCCACCCGAAAGTTGGGGGCCTCCATGGCTTTCCTTGGAAATATTCCTTTGGAAGACATATGTAGAGCAGCCACATGGTCTACCACACACACATTTACAAAACATTACTGTGTTGATGTGCACACCAAACAGCAGGCAGCTGTAGGGCAGGCTGTTCTAAAAACACTTTTCCAAACTGCTGCAGCTGGCACGGGCGGCCGCCGTTAATGGAGGGACTGCTATGTATTCTATGCACAGATATGAATTCAGCAGCCCACATGCCTCGAACCGAATATGCTACTTACCAGTATGCATCTGTTCTTGGCATGTAGGGCTGCTGACATTCATATCGCCGCCCTCCTCCCTGGCGCCTGTAGCGGCTGCAGCACTCACACATACTTCTGGCATGGTCATCATTCACTTAGTTTCACTCCATCTTGGCCACAATGGCTAAAAACAATCTGAGGATGGAGTCGATGCCCATGCGCACTGTAGTCCAGGGGAGGAGCCACCTATCTCGTGATACTTCGAAGACTCTTCCAGGACAACAATGTGCGATCATCCGGACCCAACACTAGGCGGCGATCTATGCACAGATATGAATGTCAGCAGCCCTACATGCCAAGAACAGATGCATACTGGTAAGTAGCATATTCGACACCCCGTGAGGTAACGGGAACAACCTGAACACAAAGAAGCTTGGAGTGGTGACGTAACCCTCCGCACCTAATGATGCACAGGAAGAGCGCGGACCAAACCGCGCCAATGCTAAAGCACCGGAACGGAGCGAACAGCGACCAAACTGAAGATAGCGAAGCATGAGGACTCAAGCAGAAGACCACCCCGATGGTCGCCCCACAAAGCCGACCCCTCAGACGGTCGCAGGAACAGTTCAAACAGTCACACGACGTGACGCACCCAAGAAGCCGGCCAGCCAGATGGCCGCACCAAGAAGCCGACCCACCAGGGGGCCGCGAAAGGAGGTGACCGAAGCAAGGGTCAACAAACCGTAACACAGCAAGTATCCCGCAAGAGGACCAAAGATAGCCTGCCAGCATCGGCAGAGTGGACCGGCCAGAGGTCCAAGAAGTTCGAGCACCAAGACAGTCCACGAACAGTGACAAGCGAACTTCAACAACCACAATTCAACATTCAAGTCGGAAGAGAAGATCGCAACGACCGGTCCAGTCGCAGACGTGAAGGAGACAGTGTCCGTGAACCAGGACCAGACCTGAGGGAAACGGGTGGAGTGCACGCCGCCTCGAGAAGTCTGGTTAGGAAGGTGATTCTAAGACTGGTCAACTAACTCTTAGCTCCAAGAAGAGGCCACTTGAGGCGCCAGCACCTCCTCTTCCTCCAAAGAAGAGAGACATTGCAACCTTTCCATTAAGGGTCCCTTCTCCACCACCTCCCCATACTGTTCCCCCTCCTCCTCCACCTCATCCACCACATAATTCGCCTACACCATCCACTAATCCAGATGATGATGTAGATACAGACTCAGATAACACAGGTGGGGGTGCACATGACCCAGCAGGGACCAATAGTCTCCCTCAGTCACCTAATCCATGGGATGATTACAACACCCCTGATGTGCCTAACGTCCCACAAGATGATGTATACCCTTCCAGACCTTCTCCACCAGAGGTCACTATAGGTTTTAACCTACTAGTCCAAAACGCTTCCCAGTACCATGGGGTTGACTTACACACCTATACTGTGGAGGAAGATTTCCTATTAGACACTTTTATAACACAGAAATGTCTACTGCCATTTTGCCAATGCTTAAAGGGGTCATGAAGCCGCAACAGAGGTTTTTAAGGATCCTGTCAGGGCTAGGGTCCTTAACCCTCGCATAGAGAAAAAATATAAAGCTGCCCATACAGATCCAGTTTACATTAAAGTTTCAGCACCATTAGATTCTTTAGTAGTGTCTAATGCACGTAAACGTGCTAATTCTCAGACATCAGGTGAGGCTTCACCACCAGATAAAGAATCTAAGCTCCTTGACGCCTCCGGTAAACGAACAGCGTTCAGGCAGCTAACATTTGGCGCATTGCCAACACCCAAGCGTTGTTGGCAAGATATGACAGGGCACATTATGATGAACTGGAGTCCATAATGCAGCATCTACCAGACAAATATAAAAATAGGGCCAATTAACTTTTACAGGAAGGTAAAAATATTACTAATACTTCCATTCGCTGTGCCCTAGATGCTGCAGATACTGCCTCAAGGGCAATCCATACCAGCACCCTTTAACGTAGACATGACTGGCTACGTATTTCAGGTTTTAAACCTGAGGTACAAAACTCCATCCTTAATCATCCATTCGATGAGACACATTTATTTGGTCCAAATGTTGACGTGTCTTTAGAAAAAATGAAAAAAGACACTGATACAGCAAAATCTATGGGAGCCTTGCAGCAGCAAGCTCTCAGACGTTCTTTTCGTCGCTCATCATAAAGAGGCAACACAAGAGGCTACTCCTCGGAAAGTCTCTCCACTTCTTACAAGACCCTCTAGCCAATCCACATTCACTAAGGGCTACCAGAGAGGGGATTACAGGGGTAACAACAACAAAGGCAGAGGCAAAACAAACAACTCCCGCTCTGCCTCCACCCCTACAAAATGACTTTCTTCCCCTTCCCCCCCCAGCATTCCACTCCTGTGGGGGAAGACTGCAACAATTCCTTCCTGCCTGGACCAACATCACATCAGACAGGTGGGTGCGACAAAATATTCAGTCAGGTTACTTTCTAGAACTAAAATCTACCCCCAAACATACCATCCAAACAGCGTCCAATGTCACAAGAACATCTATCACTGTTGAAGCAAGCAGTAATATCTCTGCTAGAAAAAAGTGCAATAGAACCAGTTCTTCTGCACCAACAAAACAAAGGAGTTTACTCTCTATATTTTCTAATCCCAAGGAAGGACAGCTATCTAAGGCTTATTCTGGACCTCAGACCGCTAAACATATACATACAGTCAGACCATTTTCACATGGTCACACTCCAACAAGTCCTTCCGCTCCTGTTACAAAACGACTTCCTTGCTGCTCTAGAGATCAAGGACGCATACATCCACATTCCCATTCACAAGGTTCACAGGAAGTATCTGAGATTTGTAATAGACGGGCAGCACTATCAATTCCAAGTGCTCCCATTCGGAGTCACAACAGCACCAAGAGTATTCACCAAATGCCTAGCAGTAGTGGCAGCACATTTACGAAGACAGCAGATCCATGTCTTCACGTACCTCGACGACTGGCTCATAAAAGCCAGCTCATACAACCAGTGTGAAACTCACTCATGCCACGATCCAACTGCTCCACAACTTGGGGTTCACAATAAACCACACCAAGTCTCATCTGCAACCATCCAAAGTACAACAGTAAACACCTCCACAGCGCTAGCTTATCCCACTCCAGCAAGGATAGCCAGCATGCAGACTCTTCTGACAAACTTTCAGCCACAACACTCCCTTCCAGCATGAGTGTTCATGCAACTCATAGGGATGATGGCCTCTTGCATTTTCATAGCACCCCATGCAAGACTTCAAATGCGTCCTCTCCAAGAGTGCTTATCACGTCAATGGAACCAGGGTCAAGGTCAATTAACAGACCTAGTGTTGGTAGACAGTCGGACTCATCGCTCTCTGCAGTGGTGGAACACCAAAAACCTTTCCAAGGGACGACTGTTCCTAGAGCCAGTTCCTCAGATAATCTTGACTGCGGACGCATCGCTCTCCGGTTGGGGTCCCACCTACTGCAACACACCATGCAAGGCAGGTGGACACCGCAACAAAAGTTGCTATTCATCAATCATCTGGAGTTACTAGCTATATTCCTAGCACTAAAAGCTTTCCAAAAGCAAGTATCAAACAGAGCTGTGGTAGTCCGCATGGACAACATAACAGCCATGTATTACATACAGAAACAGGGAGGCACACACTCCCTGCAACTCTCTCAACTAGCACAGAATATATGGCGGTGGGCTATACCTCAAAACATATTCCTTCTAGCCCAGCATGTTCTAGGCGTATAAAAATGCCATAGCGGATCTGTTAAGTCGTCCGACACAACAGACGCACAAGTGGGAACTTCATATGCAAGTTCTTCGACCATTCTTTCAGATTTGGGGACAACCTCAGATAGATCCATTTGCCACCCACGAAAACACCAAATGCCCAAGCTTCGCCGCCAGATATCCACACCCACTGTCCAAAGGCAATGTGATATGGATGAACTGGTCAAACAGATTTGCGTACGCTTTTCCAGCTCTACCACTCATGCCACTTGTAGTACGCAAACTACAGCAGCATTCTCTGACCCTCATCCTAGTTGCTCCAACGTGGGCCAGACAGCCGTGGTACACCACACTGCTACAACTGTCTGTAGTACCGCACCAAAAATTGCACCTCTCGCCACACCTCTTAACACAGAACCGTGGAGAGATCAGACACCCGGACCCAGCTCAGCTCAACCTTGCGATCTGGCTCCTGAAATCCTAGAATTTGGTTATCTGAACCTTCCTCCAGACTGCATGAATGTCATAAAAGAAGCTAGACGTGCAACCACTAGGGCATGTTATGCAGTCAAGTGGAAACGCTTTGTAATATATTGTCACAACAACAATATTATTCCTCTAGACAAGTCTATTCAACACATCATAGGATACTTACTGCATCTCCAAACATGTAACTTCGCCTACACGTCTATTAGACTACATCTTGCTGCAATAGCAACATATCTGCAAAACAGACAGCATCTATCTTTGTTCAGAGTGCCTGCCATTAAAGCCTTTATGGAAGGCCTTAAGAGAATAATTCCTCCCAGAGAGCCACCTTCACCTGTGTGGAATTTAAACATTGTTCTCACACGGCTAATGGGACCTCCCTTCGAACACTTACACAAATGTGAACTACAATTTTTAACATGGAAGGTTGCGTTCCTAGTAGCTATTACTTCTCTGTGGAGAGTTAGTGAACTACAAGCACTAACCATTCAAGAACCCTTCTTGCAAATGCATCATAATAAGGTAGTACCACGTACTAATCCAAAATTCCTACCCAAAGTCATTTCTCCCTTCCACTTCAATCAATCTGTGGAACTGCCCATTTTCTTCTCGCAACCACAGACAGTAGCAGAAAGAGCTCTTCACATCCTGGATGTCAAAAGAGCATTGCTATACTACTTCAAGAGGACACAACCCTTTCGTAAGACAAAACAACTTTTTGTGTCTATCTCACCACCACACAAGGGTAATCCCATTTCAAAATCTGGGATAGGTAGATGGATTGTCAAATGCATACAGATTTGTTACCACAAAGCTAAACGTACGGTTCGAGGCATATGAGCTGCAGATACTACACTTTGCATTAGATTGCCACCTGGTGTTGGGCTCGGATGATTGCATGTTGTTGTCGTCTTGGAAGAAGTCTTTTGTAGTCACAAGATAGGTGACTCCTCCCTTGGACGATAGTGCGCATGATCCTCCTAAAGCCCACTCTACAAGAAAGATAGGGCCTTCAATGGCATTTTTAGGGAAGATTCCCCTAGATGTCATCTGCAGAGCAGCTACATGGTCTACACCGCGCACATTCACAAAATATTATTGTGTAGATGTGCAAACCAAACAACAAGCTAATGTGGGCCAGGTTGTTCTCAAAACATTATTTCAAACTACTGCAACAGATAGGGGTGGTCGCCGCTAAGAGTAGGTACTGCTACACAATCTATGCACAGTGTGTAACCTGGAGCTCATATGCCTCGAACGGAAAATGCTACTTACCAGTATGCATCTGTTCTTGGCATGTAGAGCTGCAGCGTTACACACGCCCACCCGCCTCCCCCGCTACCCTAGTCTGTTCCAGTATTATCTTAATTAGATACAGATTACATGGGGATCCTTCCTTCTCTTGCAAAGCTCCATCATTTCCCTAATGGCGAAAAACAATCTGAGGATGGAGCTGATGCCCATGCACAATGTGGTCCAAAGGAGGAGCCACCTATCTCATGACTTCCAAAGAACTTTTCAGGACAACAACAAACTGCAAACATCCAGGCCCAACACTAGGTGGCGATCTATGCACAGTGTGTAACTGCAGCTCTACATGCCAAGAACAGATGCATACTGGTGAGTAGCATTTTCCTTACCCTGTGAGCATCTGCTTGTAGCGTAAAGCACTGTAAATTCACATGCGGCCACCCACTTCGCCGGACACCTGTGGCTCTGGCTGCAGAACTCTTGTGACTTGAAAGACTTCTTGAACAAAAACAAGTTCCAAATGTCCGAACCCAGCACTAGATGGCAGCAGTATGCACAACATGTGAATCTATAGCATACTCACTACAAAGAAATGTATACAGGGTAATTTTTATTTTTCTCCCTCCTCATCCACATTCCTTGTCCCATTACTTACTAATGCAATTGTAAGGCTCTGCTTCACTATAGGCATCCCTTTCCTAAGCATATGTTTTCTCTTTTTACTAACACCCCACCCCCCCTTTAACTATTTAAAAGGTATAATTTTAAAGCACTTCCTTTTTAGGTTTCGCCTGGCGTCCGCTGCGCAGCAGCGTTCGCGCAGGCGAAATCTTATGTTGGAACAGTATGGCTTTGTCCCGCCTCTCTCTTCCATTGGCTAGCTCCATAAATGGAGGCTAGCCATTGGAAGAGAGATCTGTCCGTCATTGTCCGAAGCGATTCGTGGGCATTCGGGTGATTTTTTTTTTTCCCCTCTCCGCCCCTTTTAAAACGTCATGCGGCGGTGGGCGGATGTTTTTTTCTTTTTTTCCCATGATGTTTTGGCCATTTTGGACGTGTGTTTTTCAGGGGTGGGTTGCGCGATTTCAGTCCTCTCCTTATCAGGTTAGCAGCATTTTGTTTATTTACGTCTGCGTGACGTGTGTTTTGCAGGGGTGGGTTGCGCGATTTCAGTCCTCTCCTTATCCGGTAAGCAGCATTTTGTTTATTTACGTCTTTGCGTGTCTCGTTGCTGTCGTCCTCTGTTCCCGGATTGCCCGCCTCCTGTCGATCGCTCCCAGTGCCATCCAGCCACATTGCCCAATGCCCACCCGTCCAGTATCATCGCTTGATCAAGCCCGTCCTTTGATTGCTCTGTGTCCCTGTCCCTCCCCTCTTATCTGATTTCCCCCCCTCCCGTTTTCCCGCGAGTCATGCTGTGGATTGTATGTTAATACCCCGCAGGACGAGCGAGCCGCCTCTTCTCTTACCCTGGCAGCTGAAAGGGTCTGAGGAATGCCAGATATTCAGAGGTAGTGGCACCACCCATGCCCCCAGACTCCCCCACTGATTCCAGGCCCCCTTTCAGGCCCCCTTTCTCCCAGCGCGCAGGAGAGCAGGCTGCGGTGGTGACATCCGGGGTGGGCAGGCCGCTCTCCTTACGCAAATGGATGCTTGTGAGCAGTGGCTGCAATACTTCACTGCGGGGAGTTGTGAAATGAGGAAATATACGGTGTTTGCTTTGTGAAAAACAGCCCTTTACCACTTGATCACAGGTCGAGCACGCTTCCCAGGTTGGTCCAGCAGCATACGTACCCAGGGGTTTCTTTCGCATGCATCTATCTTTTTATATGTTTTTGCTGAATGTTTTTTCGATTTCTTGTTACGTGTGGTGCCTAGAACTTTTTTATTTATTTCTGCAGCGACTAGCTGGTGGTTTAAACATGACTGTTAATTCCAAAGTGTGTAAGACAAAGAGCTGTTGGAAACGCCCAGGATCCACAGTGATGAGTGTAGACCCAAACCTCCAGCACTTCTCATAAAAAAGTCATTACATAGTTATCGGCTGCACTAAAGTAGGAGCGGGAGTCTGGCATCCGAGGTGTGAGATTGTTGGTGATGTGGGTTATGTTCGTATTTATCGGAGAAAAGTATAATATTTCCTGGAGTAAAACTCCTGCATGGCGCAGATTGGTTGGCTGGATCTCGGGGTAGTGGCTTTTCGGTTTTGGGTTATAGTGCGAATAGAATAAACAGAATGTCCTAGCTCCAAGAAAGGTAATCACTGGAGAGGAGCTAACATGCCACAGAAAAACAAAAAAACGGTTGCTGGCACACTAGAATTAAAACTAGCCACTGGCAATTACCATTTTCAATTAATTGTGTTTTTACCATCTATTGCTCCAAACAGAGGCTGGCCATGCACAGGTATAAACGTGGTCTTATTCTAGTAAAAACAGTCCAACCTGAACTGCCAGGCCAAGTCCCCCCCCCACTCCCCCAAATACTTGGTCACCAGCAATCCCAGACTGCTGCAGCACTGGCTCTCTTCAATGGGGTTTAGTTTGAGTCCTGTGGCACATGGAGCATGCGCCCCTCTCCTGGTCAGACCAGACACACTTATGGTGTCTCATATAGTAAATCGAAAAAAGTGATGGGTTGAATGCTTTGATCTCAGCTACTGGTCATTTACTGTGTCCACATCCCAGTTAATCATTTATTGTTTACTATGCCACTCCAGACTGAAAACAGCTATTTGCAAATCGGATTTAGTTGTGCTATAATGGGAAGAGCAAAGTCTTAATTGCTGGGTCTCATGCTGTGTAGACTGGAAGACAAGTGGTCCCAGAAAGCTGGTTATATGCGCCAGTGTTTCTGTTTACTCTTCTGTGCGTGACTTTGTAAAAACAGTCTAGTGACCAGTTGTAAGTCCCACCCTCTAGGTGTTGATCGCCCCTCAGTCTGAGCCACCGGTTCTGTGCTATAGTGGCACTCTGTGTAGGTAGGGAGAGCATGGGAAAATCTGTTGAGTGACAAGCTGGATTCTTATTTGTTCTAGGTAAATAAAGCCTTGGGACTGACTTGCCAGTTTCTAGGCTCTTTTTAGGTGCTTATGCACTCTAAACCCAGTCTTCCTAAGTATCTGCAGCTCCTGAGATGGCATCCTTCAGCCAGCCTGGGCTCTACATGCTTGCAGCATTTCATCAGAACACATGTGCAGCCCTCTGGTGAATAGTTGGCCAGTCCGTACACAGTAGGCCTCACCCTTTTAATGTGTCAAGAGCGCTGGAGTGTCTATCTCTTTACCATGAAATCCACCTGTTTGAATTGGAACGCCTGTGATCTGTGGAAAAGCTTATAACCAGAGGTGTCATAAGCTCTTGAGGCCCATGTGCTTTTAACAACTCTTCTGTGTGTGGGCGTCAAGAAAGCTGTGGAGATCTGCTGTAAGCCCTGTTCTTCCAGGTTTGCAAAGGGTTTCGTCACCTGTCACCGGGCTGCACCTGCGCTCAGCTGCTTTCCTATGCTTGATGGGATATGAATGCACCAGAATTGCCTCACTGAAAGCCCTGTCCGAGCTCTTGACCCATAATCCATCTGCCACCAGTTCTACCTTCTATTAGCTGCTTTTCTGTGCTTGGCAGTGGTGTATGGATGAGGGTTCCTGTAACTTGATGAAAGCCTCAATAGCTTTGTGTGTTTAGAACTCTTGACCCTGCATTCCTGAGCCCCCGGTTCTTCCGCCTTTGAACTGCTTTTCTGGGCACGAACTCAAGTTGTAGGCACAGCTCTGTGGTGACCTACTGTAATTCTCTTCACATTCAACAGCCCTTATTTTCTATAGCTTCTGCGATCTCATGAACGTCCATTGCCTACAAATGGTCTCCATTACACTTCTGTCTGCCTTTGTGTGCATGACATTAGGATATGGTAGAAGCTTTTTGATCTTCTCTTCGCTTCTTCCTCTGCGTGTGACACTTCTGAGGCTGTAGCTCTCTGTCCAAGGTTTTAGCTTTTTTTGTTGTGCTTCATCAGGACTGTGTTATGCAGCAACCTCGTGTCTAGTCATACATATTGTGAGGCTCTGGGTGTGTGTGTGTGTGGCTCAGGGTGTGTGTGTGTGTGTGTGTGGCTCTGGGTGGATGTGTGTGTGTGTGTGTGTGGCTCTGTGTGTGTGTGTGTGTGTGTGTGGCTCTGTGTGTGTGTGTGTGTCTCTCGGTGTGTGTGTGGCTCTGGGTGTGTGTGTGTGTGGCTGGCTCTGGGTGTGTGTGTGGTAGTAATTGCTGTCTGCTGAGCTCGTCCAGTAGGGTACAATAGGTCTTACATTTGCGAGAGATTAAGCTATTGGCAATGTAAATGACAATGCCATTTATTTATCTGTTTTCAAAACCAACACATAAATAAAAATGTTGTCAATTACAATGCCAATAGCTCTAACTTTTGCAAAGGCGAAACCGTTGCATTGTAAATGCTTGTTTCGAAGTGCTGGGCCTATAAATAACATTTTGTCATTTTTTTTATAAAATGTATTTTTACATGGTGCATTTACCCGTGAGAGCAGTGTAGGTGTACAGGATGTTCTTGCTCATTGGTCCATGGTTTCCTTGGATCAGACCTCACACTGAGAGAGATTGCGCTGAAGGGGGACGAACTCGCTACTTTAACATTGGATCACAATCAAGGAACACTGAAGTCACTGTAGTGAGTGGGCGGCTTGTGCAGAAGAAGAGAACAGGGGTAATATTCCGTACCAATAAGACTGTGTAATTGGAGCAGAGCATCGGAAAACTCGCCTTGTGGAAATACAAGATATAGGGCAAAAAGTGTGTTGGTTCACATTTTTTAAACCAAATTAAAAAATGTTGTACCAATATTGTTTGTGTGAACATAAATGGCAATTAATTAAGCAGTGCAGAGCCCACATATGCATGAAAAAAAGACATATAGATATCCCAATTACCAAAAAAAGGTAAAATGCAGTTTGGTTTCTAAAAGGAATTGGAACATTACATTAGAATGTTTACAATGGAGTACTCCGAGCTTCTACGGGCCAGCAGAAGCCCCCAGAGCAACATTCCAATGTTGTTTTGCTCTCAGCTGCTCCTGTGAACAAAAGCCTCTCGGAGCCTGAGGGGATTTAAACCTACTCAGGCTCGCCTTTGTTTTTAGTAATTAGAACATTCTGCCCTCTATAAGCCGAATGTTCTAAAAGCCTTAGAGCCCTCCTAGTGGGCTCTACTGGCTATTGAGGCCCGCTACCTTGTTAGGCCCTCGCCTTCGGCTTTGGCCTTAAACGCTGTAGCGGGCCTTTAATGGCCGGTAGTGTCGGTTAGGTCGGGCTCCTATAGTCAAACATTCTGGAGGACAAGGGACCTTTTCGAAGGAAACCATGACTCATCACTTATTGTTCAGGCATCAAAGGGTTTGCCTGCTGGAATAATATCAATAGAATTGGAGATTTCCTCTTTATTTTTCTTTTGATTTCCTTCCATTGGCGGAGAGGTTGTTTTAGGTTAAAAGAAAAAGTAACAAAAGAAGAAAAGGAAAAAGGAACAGAAGATGTCTAACAGAAGGGGTCCTCCCTCCATAGGAGCCTAACGCCGAGATAGGTCATTTAATTTGATGCAGAAATTTGGAAATACAGCCAAAACAGAGAAATATATCGTACTCTTTCTCTATATGAGGCGAATTAACGGATCTGAAGAATCAGCTACTCTCTAGGAGTTCAGACTTATCTTGCAGCATGCCTGAGAAACACCTTCAAGTGATGGATATAATCAATTTCGGAAGCTTTTATCAAACAACAAGAGAATGAGGGTAGATAAGTTTTTCCTATGAGATCAGATTATTCTCAGACTTCATGCACTTCTGTTTCATTCTCTTTGTCCTCCGAAAATTAAGGTGATGATAATATGGAGTTTGGTGCTGAAACTCACACTCTGTACGTGGGTGATGAATAAACAAAAGGGGCCAGAGATAAAGAAGGGACTACAAGGCACTTATGTGTTAAGACGAGAACCCTCACTCACCCGAGGGTGACATGCTTCATCATTGGGTCCCCTCTTCACACTGGGACCTCACAGTACCAGTGTGGGCTACAACTCTCTCGCAAGAAAGGAGCGGGTGTTGTCCCTAATTCTGCAGATAATAATTAATTTACGGGGAGGGAGAGGCTTCGTGCAACAAATCAAAAAAGTGAATTAAAAGTAGAATTGGAAATGGCTACAGAAAAGCTTCTTACGCTTGACACGATATGATGACTGTCTAACTATGTTCAGTACTCTGTACTTAATGTTTTAATGTTGAATTATCTGCAATTTACACATGTGGTGATTGGAACTTTCTTATCAATAAACAAAACAGTTTAAAAAAAAAGTGAATTAAAACTATCTCTTGGTGGGCAAAACAACTTTTATTCTGGTGCCCCCCAATGGATAGTTTATCCACCATTCACCTAAATAGTGTGATTTTCAAGATATTGGAGTGGTACAGTTTTATTAAAAAGAGTGGTTAGTACTCCAATTAAGCCCCTTCATAGTGTGAGTTTATAATATATGGAGTTAGGTGTGCCAAAGGGAGATATATGCAGAAACAAGAATTGAAGTGCTGAATTTCCAATATGTGTGCATATCTTCAGCTCCCAAAGGATGTTGAACAACCTTCCACAAGTGGGGACAGTTGCAAGCAATTTAAATCCCTGGTGTCCAAGTCTCGAATGAATCCTGCTATACAAGATCTTCTGAAGAGGGAATGTAGAGGGCCGGAAAATTCATCAGTTCCTTAGTTTACGGGGAGAATGTGTCCAACAGGAAAAGGGGATATGTATCTTCTACAGAAGTCAGTAGTGGAGCCACTCATCAAATTTCACTACTGGCAGAGCTATATTGGATTTGGTGGATAGAAGAGCATATGCATCTCTGAGATGAGCTTATTCTGGGCTGCACATGGCAATGAGAGCTAGAATGTACTGTGTGAACACTTCTCAGACTTCGGTAAAAGGTTTTCAGCCCTGATCTGTGGCAATTTAAGATGGTTCTCAATTTTGTGCCGCAATACAGAATGATACCAAGCATCTGTCGGATATCACACTTGATCATTTAAATTCCTTTTCCATGGCAGCATGAGGGATGGTAGCTGCTAGAAGGCAATGTGATTTAAGAGATTGGTGGGAGGACGTAGCAGAGAGAGGCTGTTTAATTAACATGCTACTTTAAGGTGATAAGCTATTTGGTGAAGAGCAGGAAGATGTAATTCGTAAGTCCTTCTAGAACTAAAAACATGAACAATTTCTTTAGTACTGGTCTAGGTATTTTTACAGAAGTAGAAAGTCATATTAAAATTCAAGAAATAAAAGGTATGACCTATCTTCCAATAGATCACAATTTCATCCCAGTCAGCAAAACAATGACTCTAAGAATTTTCAGAAGTCTAAGAAAAACCCATACCAGCATTCCTATTACTGCATCAAGGGTTTGGAAGGGAAAGTTGAACGACAACTTTCACGAAGTGTGGTTGAGCTCAATCAAGGGCCAAAATTCAACTCAAGTAATATCCCTTGGATATTCCTTAGAGTTTTAGGGTCATCCGCCACAAGCTAGCTTCCTACAAAAATTCTTGTGTTGAAGACACCCAAAACAAATGAGCATTGGCAAAGCCAAAAATGTCTTGCCTATGCAAAATCTATTGGCTTTGTCAATTTTTCTTGACCATGTTGTTCAGCAACACATTTTTTCTGCAGCACATTTGTAGTGCAGAATGGCTTACAATAAAAACGCATAATTTTTTATTTTTTTACTTGCAGCCGTAGCTGCGGGGATGTACAGAATGGCTAAAAACACTGAGAAATCCAAATAGCTCTTGTGTATTCAAGAGCTATTTGATGGGAGGGACAAGCAACACAGGACAGTTACCGCATTGTTGGTTACCCCCATCGCACCAATCCAGTGTGCTACAATAGCTGCCAAACAACTCTGTGTAAAGGCATATACATGCTCTGGTCCTGGCTTTGTAATCCACAGTATTTAGCATGCCATGAATTACATGTCTATATTCCTTATTTGGCAATTCAAAATACAGGTCCCAGAATGCAAAGAACTCTAGCTGTTAGTGTCCCTAATCAAATGGGACTATCTTGCAGCTATGCCAACTCTTTCATAAAAATCCAGAACAAACCAAATCATTTTTTGCACATTGAGCAAATGAAATATATATATATTGTTTGCAGACACTGGTTATTTCTGAAATGTTATTTGGCAAATGCCAATGCATGTTTTATTATTAGAGTAAGTAGAAAATTGTGCAGGGTGCCAGGCCGAACTTTTCTGCGGACAGTTTAATCTCTTGATTTTACCTACGGTACTTGCTACAGTGTAGGTTTTTTTCATGAGTAATTGTCTTGTTAATGTTGTGTAAGTACTGGGAGTCCTCAGTACTTTACTTCCGAGGCAGTTGCTTGTCATACTGTGCTTCCACGTTCTCTTCGGTACATGCCTGAAGGTAAATTCATGTTTTGGGAGTCATCTTTCCAATGCAACATCTAAATGATAATGAGTTCTGTTGACATATAGTTGGTGCTACATGGCAAACATCCTTATTCTTTTCTTTTAAAAAACACAAAAACATCCTGCCAAGCAAAAGGTAACCCTTCCAGATGAACATGAAGTAATGGTATGAATGAGAGTGAAATTGGAGTTTCTGCGTCAACTTCAACATCCAGTGATTCTGAGCAAATCACTTAATTGCCCCCTGACAGAAAATGACTTTGTGAAGTGAAACTGGTGCTCAAGTAAAGCGCTCCAATGCAACTTTGAAGTCAGCCGAAAGCAAAACAAACACCAGGTTCCCTTGAAGACACAGTTTGACATTTGACCTCTAACTTTTAATGCACAGCAAATGTGACAAGATAAAAACAAGATGTAAAGGCCTGTTTACAGAAAGTGAGTTTGTGGAAGAATACAGTAAACTTGGTTTAGGCCACGGGAGGGACAAACAAACTTGAAAGCCTCAAGCAAATTAAACCAGAAAATATAAAGCCGTAAAATGTGAGTTACAAACCACAAAGCCAATGGTAAGCAACATGCGGAACACATTCCTATGTCAGCTTCTGAAAGTTCCCAAGATGTCTTTAGTAAACCAGGCAGCTGGTAAGCTGTGACATAAAAAGCCTTAGAGTAGAATGTGTTGATTCTGATGGACGAGAATTCCAGTGTGGGGAGAAGAACAAAGTCCGAGGTGGTATTTGTTAAAATTCAGAAGATGATCGTCTTATTGACTTGAAAGGCCTAAATGTGTTTCAAGATGAGTACCCTGTAACAGATAATTACTTTGGGAACAGAGGAAGATTATTTGGCATCAGCAGATCTGCTGTAAACCTGTCTGCATTTACTAATATGAAAGGAACATCAGCGGGACCTAGGTTTGCAACAGGAGGGAATCACTGACATTACTGGGTATTACCGTAAGCCCTCACCTAGACGACTAATTCATTGTCTCCAATCCTGGTTAAAATTAGTAGAGAATGTTCAAAAACCTGTACAACCCTCGAAAGCTTTGAGTTTCAACTCAACTAAATCATCCCGTTAGCCATGGTAGTCTATCTCTTTGATATTGTACACATGGAACCATTGGTTCACTTCACATTCCAGTATAGGAGGCCGATATCTCAGAATTTCAAGGCTATAATTCCAGTAACGAGGACTGTAAAGAAACAACTACATTAGTAGGGAATTCTTATGAAGCTCCAGTTAAGTATTAACAACCGATGCCAGCAAGAACGGTTAAAAAGCAGTATTGGACTCAGAGATGGTTCACGGTCATTGGCCATTTTAGGAGAAGTCAATCTTCAAACTGAAGAGAACAGATGACAGTCTGGAAGGCTCGACAGATCTTGAGAGAAGAGGCTCAGGGTGCACAAGTCGTCATCAGGAAGAGACTTGGATCACATTGTCTTACCTGAACAGATAGTTTGGGCAGGGTCTCAATCCTTGAACAAGGCAGTTTGGCAACTTTCAAGTTGGGCAGAAAGGAAGGTTCTCAGGATGATTCATATCCAAGGGAAAGAACCGGTTTCCTTCCTCTGAAAATCTTAAAATGACAACTCGTATGTCGATAAATTTGAAGGAGATTTGAGAGTCTGACAGTAGATTTCTTTGGAGATCACCAGAATGCTCAGGTCTTACAAATGTGTCTCCTGATTCTAACCTTCATTGGTGATGGAAGTGTATATTGGCCCAAGTCCTTGCGGTACGCCTTCTCTCCTAGCCCTCTGGCACCTCGAGTAATATAGAAAAGCTAGAGAGAATAAGCAGATATATTATTAGTTTGTCCAAACTGGGCCAGAAGGTAGTGGTTTTCTCTTCTAGGGGAAAATGTTGCTTCCTCTATTATCGCTCCAGTGGCATAAACTACACATTTAGAAGTTGAAAAGAAGGGACCTACAAAGTTAGATCTTTCTCTTGCTGTATCTAATTTCAACCAATCCTGAAAGGAGGAGTCTACTAAAAAGTCTTATAGTTATCACTAGGCTTCTTTTAATAAGTGGTGTGCATCGAAGAATCTGTCTCTGATATGTTGTGCTCCAAAACATATTCTGAGGATTTCACATTACTATAACAGACATTTGTGCTGAAGCCACTTGGGCAAGCCCTTGTACGTTTGTGAAGTATTGCAGGTTAAATGTAGCTGAAGGATCTGAAATGCAAATTGCTATAAAGGTTTTTGAATGCACATAGACACCTTAATTCAGTGTTGCTTTCCAACACCGGTACTTTCGGCCTGTTGTTAAGGGCGGGGATGCCCCGCCCCTCCACCTTTTTACAATGCACGAAGAGTGTCTGTCAGGCTGAGCAAAATTCAGTCTGAGAGGCCCTCTTCATCTTTGGGTCAGGCAGCCAAGCGCTGTACACACACTCGATCTGAAGGCCCTTGGCTGCCTGAGCAGACATTTGCTGGCCAAAAGATTTCACAGCCCGGGAGGCGTGACCTCCCGAGACCCGCAAAGTCTTCTGTGAGCCGAAGGGGAGTGTCACTGATGGGCTTGGACTTGGGTGCTTCAGTTTTAAGCCCTGAAATGCCCGCAGCGTGCTGCCTACCAGTGACATTTGTCACAGATTGGGGTGGGGTCTGCATCTCTCACTGCCTCCATCTCACTCTGTGACGAGGTAAGGAAGATCCTTCTCTCATTGGCTGCCCAATGACCAGGTCAGCCAATGATGAGAGGCGGCAAGATCTTCCTTCCGTCCCTTCCTTACCTGAAACCTCTACGAAACAGCCAAGGCGTTCTCCCTTCCGCCACCTAATGTCCCCGCCGTTCAAAGTAAGTTCTTATTGAATGTTCAATGCATGTGGGTTTGTACCTGTATGTGCGCATGTTTGCTGTAAAAGGATGTGTGCATGGGTATGTGCTTGTGAATGGTGGGTGTATGTGTGCACGTTTGAGAATGGGTGTGAGTGTGCATGTGATTGGTGTATGTGGAAGAGTATGCGTGTTTGTGCCCACCCTGCCACTGCTGCATAATACGGTCCGCCACTGGGTTCACATTGTCTCAAATTTATTTAGCACTCAAATTACATGTTGATTAATGTTCTCTTCTCAAGGACATTATGCCTCGGTATATCTGCAGTAGTAAATGGGATGAGGGATGTGGATGAGGGGGTACTGGTAATTTTCATTACTCCAATTCCATGTTTCTTGTCTCAGTACTTTCTTTAACACCCTCCCACCCTTCCTAATTTCATGACGTTCTAATGAGGGGTGGGGTCTTGGTAGGGAAAGGAGGTTGGATACATCTGTTAGTGTTTTAACGTCATTATCTTTACATACTAAAGGGTGTGGGCGTTTTTAGTATAAAGGGAAAAACTGTTTGAGAAATGCAGCCTGTGTTAGTGTACTGGGACAAGGAGCATGGAATCGGAGTAATGAAGATCGCTGGTAGTAATGAAGCATTCATTGCTGTTTGATAATATTAGATGGCCATGTTCCTCTCCATGTCCTGGTATGACTTCTCTAACACATATCTGCTTTTGTCTGGCAGGTGGAGCAGATGTTGGCTCTGCAGCAGCTGACACAGGACGTCTCCGAGACCTTCAGCAACTCCATCACTCTCTTTCCCAACCCAGAGTCTGAAGAGCTTCTCTTCCAGTCTACGGATGAGCATGTGCTCTTAAGCCTGGCGTGAACAGGGATAAGAAGAAACCAGACATGCCTACTAGAGATGGTGTATATACTGTTTACCCTCACAGTTTTCTATGATGGTCCTGGCTAGCCTGGAAACTGTTTTAGGCTCCTGTGTGTACCGACCCCTTTTCCTGAGTAGGCAGCAGTAGTGATGTAGGGGCTTCTGTTTCACTCTTAGCCCTCCTTCCCAAACCTTCTCCCATAGCTCTTTGCTGAAGTCTTTTGTATGTATGTAGATATGTAAATTTTTGATATACCAATGTGTGTAAATAACTAAAGAGAATTGCACCTTTAGGATCTCGAAGTATGTAATAAGGAGAAAGGACAGAATCCATTGCCAGCACATTGTGAAATGTTTACGTTGTTAAGGAACACTGATCACAACCCACCTCCCTTTCCCCACCCCTCCCTTCGCCTGAGGTAAGGTGTACCTGTAAGCACTGGTTCCCTGGAGAAAGCGCATCACATTTGTATATTCAGTTCATCCGTTTATGCTTGTTTTGATCTTACAATCACGCTATCTACTTGCGTGTGCTTCTAGGGCCCCATATAGCACTTGAGGAGTCTGACCACGAGGGAGAAGAGAAGACAAACTCTTTGGCCATAGTGGCTGTGGCTGGGGTGGAGCAAGGCATTTATCTTTCTGTTTTTCCTCTCCTCAAAATCCATGCTTCAAATTGCACTTATTGTGGAGCTGGGGCCTGAATATTATTTGCAATATTAACATTTTTGGGAACAGTTCCTAAGTGCTTTAGACTCCTGCGCAACAATGGTGGGTTGGCTGGCTCAATCAGTTATTTCTCAAGCATTATAGTAGATTCACTACTCCTATAGACTGTGGCTGCTAGACTGAATGCTCCTGTTCACCATGTACACTATGCACTTTTCAATCTTCTTTGTGAATATGGTTTTTACCTTTGCAAATAAAATCTTACAAAACTATCCCCCACCTGTGTCTTTTGGCAGTTTTGAATCCTGGTGCAGGAGGAAGAAGGGAGAGGCAACAGAATATTGGGGCTGGAGAGAACCCAACTTACTGGGACGTTGATGGCTTCAATATGATTCTCATTAGACAAAGGTGGGGTGGTGACCACCTGATTATAGTGTCATCCTGTGCCAACGTATATTGGGCTGTCCTCTGAGACCAGCAAACCAGGACATTTTAAGGGTTCCTGACTGACCAGCGCTTTCTTTGTGGCCAAGAGGTTTGGGTCAGAGTCAGTCCCAGGCTTGTCTGGAGTTCACCCCATTTCCCAATAGACTCCTTTTGGTTTTGACTGAATACTTCAACTGCCTTATGCCACACCAAGGTGAACTTGTATGTGCAAATGTAAGAAACTGGAAAATTAGTTGGGGTGGGCGACTACTCATCTCAAGGAATAATTACAACCCTTGTCAGGGTGGACCACTTAATTCACTAAATAATCCTGTGTTCAACACCAGTAGTTATGCCACAGAGAAGATTTACATTGGAGGCAATGTTTAAAGCATTTATGCAGTAGCAAAACAGTAATAAAGTCAAAATACAATGCATGAAAAATTCCAAACCAATTTAGAAAAATTGAGTACATTTTAATAAACAAATGGACACCAAAACAATAAAACAAAATCCAATAAGAGGGACCAGAGATATACTTATTTTTAAGGATTTAAATTACAATTGCACAAAAAAACATTAAGAGAAAAATACCCGGGTCAACTGGTCATATTAGTCTGAAATTTTAGGCCAACCATGGTGCAGCACAGGTCGGTAGCAACAACTAGGTTCGACCAGTTCAGAAGTTTTACCATGGGACTTAGTTACGAAAATGGTAGTTCAAAATCTTCAGCGGGACAAGGCAGGAGGCCTCCACCAAGGAGGGCTCTATGAGGTCAAATAGCCTTTGTAGAAGGTCAAAAAGGAAGGTGTTGGTTTTTGGAGAGAAAGCCCGGAGTGAGAAGAAATTTAAATTCACGCCCAGGAAAGGTCCCTATCGGGCCGAATATATTTAGCGCCGTCACATGGTCAAGATTTCTTTTTAACTTTTTAACTGCCCAATCACTGCGGCCGTCCCCGGAGGAACCGAATCGGAAAACTGTTACTATGTCCTCGTAAGAGACCGACATCGGATTTTCGTCCCTGCCGGGCAATTATCGTCTTTGAAGCTGTAAAAACTAACCGCTGAGAAGAAATATACCACTATTATGAACCTCGTTTAGAAAGTGGTCTGATTCGTCCATTTGCTGTTTCTTTTTTAAAAGGAATTGACACTTAAAGCTGTGCACTGCTGTAACAGAACAGTCTCTACCCTTCCGGGTACACGAAGCCCCTGAGAGCTGATCCGGTCGTTTAAGAAACTTGCAAAAAATATCCCACAAAGAAGCGTGAGTGATAGACGCCTTGCGCCAGCTGGTTCTAAGAGTGGCCAAGGCTGTAATTTTATGTTGACCCCTTTGCCCCCCATTGTGTACATGCCCTGATGAAGGTGCCGCCGTAGATCGGGCTTGGCACTGAAACGCGCGTCGATGTGGTGATCGTCTGTTCTGCTAATACCATCTTGTTTTTCCCCAGCTAGTTGCTGAGAGGATAGCGCAGAACAACCTCAGTGTATTTGTCCGCGATGGGTACTGAGGTTTATGTATTATGTTAATTGAGTGAGTGGATTGAATATGTGTTGTTAGTTTAGTGGAATGAGTCTGTGATTTTGAATGGAAAATGAGTGGGTGCTTAGGGGTGTCCTATTTATGTCTATTGTGATTTAATGATTGTATATTGTATATATCTCGAAGATGATGTTTTTGTATTCGCTTAAAATTAACTTTATATCTTGAAAATGAAAATAAAACTATATATGTATTCCCATGCTGTGTGGATAATTTAAATGTGGCAGCCGTGAGTCACAGTGAGCTTAAAGTTGTGCGCATTATTTATGTTGGACTCCTTATGAGCCTTTAAACTAAAACATGTAGGGCAGACTTATCTCTCCTGAATTGGACAAGATTTCTTTTTTCACACTTAGTCACAGTTTTGGAAGACGGATTCCTCCAACTCCGGGCTGCCACCAAAGAGGGCTCCAGGAGGCCGGATAGCATTTCTATGAGCTCCTGCTGATAAGGATTTGTCGTGAAAAACCTAAAAAGCGGGGGAAACCTGAATCTACAGCTGTGTGGCAACACACCTTGGTCAGATCAGATTGGCAGATTTGTCTTGGTCATCCAGAGGTCTTTGCAGCCAAAACTTTCTAGTTTCCAGACTCCTGGGTTGCTTGTGTTCCAGTAGGCCCAGGCCTGGCAATTACGGACTGGACTGTTCCTATTGGAGCATGGTCAAGTTTGATTTGAATATGACTGGACCCAAACTGAGGTGGCGGGGTGTTCAAAACCACACTGGACTGGGATGCAGCCCCAGGTAATTACCAGTGGCTGAGCTTAATTCAAGCATTTTATCCACCAGTTTTTGTATACTTTAATATGTTGCCCTAAGTAGGATGGCTATGTCAAGATGTGGGTCCTGTGAGCACGTCACTCGACCTAAGCTATACCTTATTGATGAGCCCTGACTAGGGCGAGCTGGTCCTGGGTAGCATGTGTTCTGGTTCAGGGAGGGCCTTGCCTGGCAGTTAGACTGGACTGTTCACACTGGAGCAGGGACAAGGCTGATTTGCATGTGGCTGGGTCCGAACCGAGGTGGCAAGGTGTCCTGAGTAATTATCAGTGGCTGAGAATAATTCAAGCATTCCATCTATCACTTTTTATATACTTTAGTGTGCCGACCACTAATGACATTTAACTTAAAGGACCTTGGCACACCTGGCACCATACACTAGGGATTCATAGGTCAGTTACATATGCTAATAAGAAGCATACCAATTCAACCATGTTAAAAGGTGGATCACAAGCACTTTACTACTGGTTAGCAGGAGTGAAGTGCGCAGAGTTCTACCGCCAGCGAAAACATATAGGGCAAAACCTGGGGGTAAGTCAGGCAAAAGGTTGTTCATTTCCTACAGTAGGCATGGGGTAAAACCATTGAGATGGATTTTATAACTTGCGTGTGTGGATATTTACTTGTGTCCGCCTTCTCTGCAGAGAGCAAGGATTCTTTACTAAGACATTTCCAGTGGAAGACCAGTTGTCTGTCATTGACCATTTGGACAGAGCCATTGAAAGTCTGTGTTCAGAAACTCATGATATGGAGGTTCTGCAACCTGATGGAAAGAAGTGAAAAAAGGAGCAGGGAGGCCGAAAACTGAATTCAAGGGCGGTAAATTGAATACAGACCACCCGAATAGACTACGCAAAAAGGCAGTACGCAAAAAATAGTCTGACAACATCCAGTCACGTGCTATACCTTAGGCTGATCCTCTGTCTTCTAGGATGACTCCAAAAAGTCCCTTATAACGGTGGCTCCTTTTTCCTTCTAATAAAGAGAACTCCACGGAAAAGTTAAGATAAAAAGACTTGTGTGGACCTTTTACACCAATATTACTAAATGGTGTTTCATGACGATTGATGGAATTTTCCTCGAATTGACTACAGAGGATTACATCTCTAATGTAATGAGAGTTCTTTTCAAAAACCCTGTCCTGATGAAGGTGTCATCATAAAAAACGAAACGCTGCGTCGACAACTTGTTTTTAACAGCCATCTGCTTTTTAATTTTGTTCTTGTGTTTAAAATATTTGCACTACTGAACCAATGGAAGTGTGATTACACTCTTTTAACTATTTCATATTGAGGCACTGTAATTAATATTTGATATTGTATATTGTACGGAATAAATTGTTCACATTTTATAAAATTTGTTTTATTATTGTGCATATTCTTTCATAATGTGGTTTTACATGTAAGGATCTCTTGAGTTATGGCGGTACACTATAGATAGGATAACCCTTTATGAGTTAACAATAGGGACTGTTTGATTTCTTGCTTGCGGTTCTTGAAGAGGTGCACACAGTTACCAAACAGTGGTTAAACTTTGCCTTAGACCTGTATGGCATCAAACGAATGAAGAGAGTATTTACGACATACATCGCCATCATTTACAGGTTGTAGCGCTTTGTGCCGAAGGTGGCAGGAAGAGGTGAAAGCACATAAGGTATCAATAGCGACTACCACGATTGTAGATAACCTGTGTCGGGTGTCTATAGTTTCAGTGAACTACACTAAAGACAGGAAATGCAAGAAGTATTCCAGGGTGAAGAGAGAGTCCAGTGGTTTGACAGCCAGTCAAAAGATCTACTAAGTGGCGGCTCATCTGCTAAGGTGGAGGAGCAACGCCCCACTGCTTTGTGCAGTGTAAAGAAAAGAAAAAACATTGCAGTGTTGTGATTGGCTGCGGGGAGTGTGGGAGCCCTGGTGCTTCCTGTTTCCCCCAAGAAGCCAGGAAAAGGATGCAAGAGAGGCGGCGGCCGGAAGGTAAGTGTTTTTTTTTTTAGCCGATTCCTCCCCCTCCCATTCCCCCCCTCACCTTCCCCCCACTGCACCCCATTGCTGATTCTAGGTAGCAGCCACCACTGTGTCTACTAATGAATATTTCACATGGAAAACTATTAGCACACTTTAAACTGTTTTGAAAAAGAGAAGCTTAAAATATTTGTTCGAAGTATATGAGCTGCAGATCACACAATTTGCATTAGATCGCCATCTGGTGTTGGGCTCGGATGGTTGCACCTTGTTGTTGTCTTGGAAGAAGTCTTAGTAGTCACTAGATAGGTGACTCCTCCCTTGGACGATAGTGCGCATGGGCATCAACTCCATCCTTAGATTGTTTTTTTCCGCCATTGGGTTTGGATGCAACTTTTGCGCACTGGTTCAAGACTTTGTTTTCAAACTTTTTTGACGCGCACAACTTCTCTAACTCGTCGAATTCTCTTTAAACTTCGACGCTACCTTCATCGTTTTGATTCCAGTTGACGACGCCGGCCGCTGGGCCTATTGACGCAGTTAGGGCCTACGGCTCATGGAAAGGACTCAGTCTAAAAAATGCCCCCAGTGTGGAGCAAATTTCCCACACAGTGACCATCATAAGGTCTGTAACCTGTGCCTCTCGCCAGAACACAATTAATCCAGCTGCCAAGCCTGCGCATCTTATTGATCGAAAAAGACTGAGATCGACGGGCTCGACGACACATCATGGTGCAGAGATGAGCTCTGGAACCAGTGGAACATCTTCGGCGAAGGCCCAGATGTCCCAGAAGAAGATTCCAAAGATCTGGAAATCGTGTCAGAGGCAAAAGACTCAGACGACCCTATCAATCCTAGTCGAGTGAGTACTACTGCCCCGGCAACTCATTAATAGGGCTGCTGTTTTTCACGGTGTGACCATGCACTCGTACACACCAGAGGAGGATTTCCTTTTGGATACATTTGAACAGTCTAAAAAATCTTACCAATGATTAAAGGAGTCATTCAACATGCCCCTGACATATTCAAAGATCCTGTACGAGCCAAGATTCTAAATCCTAGAATCGATAAGAAATATAGACCTGCCCCTGACGACCCTGCCTATATCAAAGGACAGCTGCCTTTGGATTCACTAGTAGTTTCCAGCACTAGGAAGCGCACCAATTCACAAATCTCATGGGATGCACCACCCCGATAAAGAATCCAAATTACTAGAGGCATCTGGCAAAAGGGTAGCTGCGCAGGAGGCCAATCACTGGCGCATAGCCAACACTCGAGCCCTGCTGGCTAGATATGATAGGGCCCACTATGACCAACTGGAGACCCTATTACAGCATTTACCAGACCAATACAAAACTCTAGCAAATGACCTCATTCAAGAAGGAAAATGAATAACATATGCCTCAATTAAATGCGCCCTTGATGCAGCAGCCACTGCTTCTAGGTCCATTAATACTAGTGTACTGCTCAGACGACATGCCTGGCTACACATTTGAGGCTTTACGCAAGAGGTCCACACCACCATTCTAAATCAGCCGTTCAATCAAGTACACCTTTTTGGACCGGCTGTGGACACAGCTCTTAAAAAAAATAAAGAAAGACACAGTGACTGCAAAGTCCATGGGAGCACTACAGTCTCCACACACATGTGGCTCCTTTCGTCGCTCCTTTTATAGAGGAGCCTCTAAAAACATCAGTACAGATACCTCATCTTCCTTCAAAACCACCACCCAAACATCCCCCAACAGAGGATATTTTAGAGGAGGTTACAGAGGGAATAACAACAAAGGGAGAGGCTGCAGTAACAATAACACTCGCACCTCCCCTGCTGCTAAACAGTGACTTCCCTCCACTTCCCACAGGCGATTCCACTCCGGTCGGGGAAAGATTATCACAGTTCCTACCTGTCTGGAACTCCATCACAACAGACAAGTGGGTAAGACAAATTATCCAATATGGTTACTGTCTGGAACTTACAGCTACACCCGTAAACATACCACCCAAGCAGCGTCAAATGTCCACAGAACATCTTACGCTTTTAAAACAAGAAGTTCTCTCACTGCTTCAAAAGCAAGCCATAGAGCCACTCCCCTTACTACATCAGGGAACAGGAGTTTACTCCGTATATTTCCTAATCCCCAAAAAGGATGGGACCCTAAGGCCATTACTCGACTTCAGACCCCTCAATCTGTATATACACTCGGATCACTGCCACATGATCACTCTTCAACAAGTGCTTCCACTGCTCCAACAAGGAGACCTCCTTGCCACACTAGATCTCAAGGACGCCTACTTCCACATTCCCATACATCCTTCTCACAGGAAATATCTAAGGTTCATAGTGGACGGTCAACACTATCAGTTCAAAGTCCTTCCATTCGGAGTCACCATCGCACCCAGAGTGTTTACCAAATTCCTCACAGTGGTAGCAGCACACCTAGGAAGACAACAAATTCATGTCTTCCCATATCTGGACGACTGGCTAATAAAAGCCATGTCATTCAACCAGTGTGTTCAGCATACTCATCAAACGGTACAAACATTGCACAACTTGGGATTCACAATCAACTACACCAACTCGCATCTCCATCCCTCTCATGTACATCAATATCTAGGGGCTACAATAAACACTTCCACAGCTCTAGCGTATCCCAATACAGCCAGGATAGCCAGTATACAAGCTCTCATTACCAAATTTCAAACACAACACTCTCTCCCAGCCAGAGTGTTAATGCAACTAACAGGCATGATGGTATCTTGCATACTGTAACTTGTGCAAGACTTCAAATGAGTCCCTTACAGGAATGTCTAGCACATCAGTGGAATCAGACTCAAGGACAACTTACAGATCTGGTGTTGGTGGACAGCCGCGCACAATGCTCTCTGCAGTGGTGGAACAAAATGTAAATTGATACTTGTATAGCGCACTACTCACCCGCAAGGGTCTCAAGGCGCTTGTACGAATACCGCTGTGGAACCCATCCTGGCTTTCCCTGTGAGGCGTCCACTCCTGGGCACCCCCAAGATGGAGGCCAGCCATCCTTAGCGTTGTGGGGGCCGTTGTGGAGATTAAGCAAGCTATTGCCCAGAGTTGCAGAGTGGGACTACATGATTGGAATAGGCACCGAGGCGAGAATTATCAGGTCCGTGGAATTTTGAGCCCAAGACCCGCCGAGGCGGGTAATTGAACCCTGGTCCCGGGCTAGACCTTTGCATCAGGGTCTGCCGCTCTAATCATTGAGCCTCACTTCTCCACAAAACAAACTTGTCCAAGGGGCGGCCGGCCGTTCCTCGAGCCGGTACCACAGATAGTTCTAAAAACAGACGCATCACTCACAGGATGGGGAGCCCATCTCCTCAATCACACCACTCAAGACAAATGGACCGCTCAACAGAAAGTGCTCCATATCAATCATCTGGAACTACTAGCAATATTCCTAGGCCTGAAATCATTCCAACTCCATGTACAAAACAAGGCTGTCCTCATCCGGACGGACAACATGACAGCCATGTATTACATACAAAAACAAGAAGGCACACATTATCTGCCGCTGTCTCAGCTCGCACAGAACATTTGGAGGTGGGCCATTCCACAAAACATATACCTGCTTGCAGAACACCTTCCAGGAGTTCACAATCAGATTGTGGATCTGTTAAGTCGACAGTCACAACAGATTCACGAATGGGAACTACATCCACAAATTCTTCTACCATTTTTCCAAATATGGGGCTGACCAGACTTAGATCATAGATTGCACCTGCTGACCTAGGGCAATGCGATATGGATGAACTGGTCAGGCAGATTTGCGTACGCTTTACCGCCACTCCCACTGATTCCACTAGTGGTATGCAAGCTCCGACAAAAGTCTCAAACAGTTTCAAAAAGTGATCCTAGTGGCTCCCACATGGGCACGTCAACCGTGGTTCACCACACCAAAAAAAAAATGCCTCTCCCCATCACTACTAACCCAGAACCATGGAGAGATAAGGTACCCTGATCCAACTCAGCTGAATCTGGCAATCTGGCCCCAGAAGTCCTAGAGTTCAGTTACCTTAACCTTCCACCGGACTGTATGAACATCATTAAAGAAGCTAGGCGCCCTACCACCAGATCTTGCTAAGCAGCAAAATGTAAAAGATTTGCCATTTACTGCACTAACAATCATATCAATACACTGAATGCGTCCATCCAGAACATCATTTGCTACTTACTACTTTTGCAAAGATGTAATTTAGCATACTCATCCATACGTCTACATCTAGCAGCAATTGCGCTTACTTACAAAACAGACAACACTTGTCACTTTTTAGAGTCCCAGCAAATAAAGCCTTTATGGAGGGCCTTAAAAGAATCATTCCTCCTAGATTACCACCCTCTCCGGTGTGGAATCCCAACATTGTCCATACTAGGCTCATGGGACCCCCATTTAAACCTTTACATAAATATGAACTTCAGTTCTTACATGGAAAGTAGCTTTCCTTATTGCAATCACCTCTCTTAGAAGAGTAAGTGAGATCCAGGCTTTAACCATACAAGAACCCTTCTTACAAATACATCGTAACAAGGTAGTTCTCAGAACAAATCCAAAATTCCTTCCTAAAGTCATCTCTGCTTTTCATTTTAACCAATCTGTAGAGTTGCCAGTGTTTTTTCATAACCCAGACTCCGTAGCAGAGAGAGCTCTCTACATACGCTAGACGTCATAAGAGCTCTATTTTATTACAAAACAATTGTTTGTAGCTTTCTCCCCACCGCATAAAGGTAATCTCATCTCTAAAGCTGGGATTGCAAGGTGGATTGTTAAATGTATACAAATATGCTACCAAAAAGCCAAACGCTCATTGACGATTCCCCCTAGGGTGCATTCAACACGCAAACTAGGGGCTTCTATGGCATTCTTAGGGAACATTCCCCTAGAAGACATTTGTAAAGCAGCAACATGGTCTACAACACACACCTTCACTAAACACTATTGTGTTGACGTTCAGGCCAAGCAACAGGCTTCTATGGGCCAAGCTGTTCTTAAAACACTCTTTCAAACTACTGCAACCGATACAGGTGACCACCGTTAGGGGAGATACTGCTGTACAGTCTATGCAAAGTGTGTGATCTGCAGCTCATATGCCTCAAACGGAAAATGCTACTTACCTGTATGCATCTGTTCTTGGCATATAGAGCTGCAGATCCACACATGCCCACCCACCTCCCTGGGACCTGTATCTATTCCAGTACTATCTTACTTAAATATACACACAGGGACATCTTTTTCTTTTCTACTAACTGCACCATTTCCCATCATGGGGAAAAACAATCTAAGGATGGAGTTGATGCCCATGCGCACTTTCGTCCAAGGGAGGAGTCCCCTATCTCATGAATACAAAGACTTCTTCCAAGATAACAACAAGGTGCAACCAGCCGAGCCCAACACCAGATGGCGAACTAATGTAAAGTGTGTGGATGTGTAGCTCTACATGCCAAGAACAGATGCATACTGGTAAGTAGCATTTTTCCTTTTTCTGAATAGGTTGAGCTACTCTTTCAGTATGACTGTTGGCTTTTTAAGTAGACAAATAAAATCAAATGGCTTAATCAACTTTGTAATGTCCAGTGTGCACAGTGAAGAATAGTGGGGGAATCTAAACTACATGGGTTGACCTCTGCCCTGGGGTGGTCGGATGCATGGCGTGCCTACCATCCATCGGAGTCAGGCTTCACTTACCTCTCAGCAGCACACTGATCATTGTCTAGAATAGACTAAATTTTCCTCCCACGGGTACACATACATAGGGCCACAGGGGTCTTTATCCTGCCCAGGGGATTATCAGATCATTCCCCAGTCACACTAAGGTCCCCATGCCTCTCGCCTTAGATGGTGCATGTCACCCTGGCATCTACGAGACCCATCCTATCAAGCTGCCCTTGGACAAGCAATCATGTACTACCTAAAGTCCGATATTGACACAGCCCCATCTTGTACAACATTATGGGAAGCTCTTAAACCTCCAATACGGGGATGGATATCAGTCACCGAGCTAGAGAGAAACCCCGCAGCCTGGCGCAGGTGGTGGATCTCAAAACTTGCCAGTGTTTCCTAGAGACCGAAGTAAGGGAGGGCACAAGAACTAGTGCCAAATGAGATCATCTCCTCACGGAACAGCAACTATACCAGTTGCTTACCAATGAAGCCCAGCACATAGGGCAAGTTACCCAATCCCGAATTTACCAACAGGGCGACAAGTCAAGCAAAATGCTGCATTGCCTCTGTCAGGAGGCCCTGTCACCCATTCCAGTGCCGCACTGCAAAATGCGGAGGGGGCTCACATACGTGAGCAGCTTAAAGAGCCAATCACGTAGAGGAACTCGGTAATGCTTTATCGGGCCGTCGCCCTGGTAGAGCACCAGGCCCCAATGGATTCCAGAGGGAATTTCTATGAACACACATGACCCTTCTGAGCCCGCATCTCCTTTGGGCACTCCATGAAGCCCTAGAACTGCAAATCGTCCCTCTAGACTGCCAACATGCCGAAATAGTGGTGTTCCTTAAGCCAGGACGCAAACCTGAGGAACACTCCTCATACTATCCTATTTCTGTCCTGAACATGGAGTCTAAATTCCTGGGCAAGGCTCTTGTGGACCGTCTACATACACATATTCACAAACTAGGGCATCCAGACCAGGCAGGTTTCATGCCACAGAGATCCACACAATACAACATCCGCCATGTCCACAATGCCATCACGAGGGCTCCAGACCTTGGTCTCCCCGCTGCCCTCCTGCTGGCCGACATTTACAATGCATTTGACCCAGTCAGTTGGGACTATGTTTCTCCTCTTTCGAGCACTCAACTTCAGCCTGCGGTTCCTTTCATATGTCTGTCTCCGCTACACAGCTCTCTCCTCCTCAGTACGGGTGGCGGGGACACACTCAGCGCAATTCCCATTCCATCGGGCACTATTATTTACTTTGGCTATCGAGACCTTGGCAACATGGGTGAGGCGGGACCCTCTGGCGCGCAGATATGAATGGTCCCCAGGAAAATCCAACAGAATTGCATTATATGCAGATGACATATTATATTTGGGGAAACAACTGGGATTAGAACCAACCCAGCGAAATCGTGGAGACCAGGATAGAGACTCCTGGGCTACTCGACTAACCCATGCTACAGGAGGGTTCCAAACCTAGGGGTATACATTTCGCCATGCCCTTCTATTTCATGGTCATATAACATTTATCCAATATTGCCACATCTCAAAGAAGAGACAAAGGTGGAGTCGGCTCTGCCCCTATCCCTGTATGTGCGGTCGGTAACCTTTAAGATGTTCTCCCTTCCACGAATACTGTACCAGCTTCAAAACTTCCCATATGCAACTTGCCATAACCACAACTGTGGTTTTGGCAAGTTAACTCTCTCCTAAATCAGTTCCTATGTTGCCATTCAGGTGGCTTTGCGGAGCAGCACACAATTCACCTACTGCGGGTGGTGGTACAGCGCACAGGCACACCCGGCCTTATTAGGTCTCCTATACAGCCAGACAAGCCTATACCACCTACCACCAGCATGTAAGGTAGTAATACTCATATGGCGATACACAGTTAGGATGGGCTGGAAGGGGCGACTGACATAGACAACCCCCCTCTGGACGGTACCTACCTCCATCAGGTCGCTACATTACCAGGATTCTGGGCATGGCACACTATTGGAATTTCAACATTAGGTGACATAATGCACGGGACAGTGCTTAAGTCCTTCCAACAACTACAAACAGAATACCAATTACACCGGTCAATTTTATGAATATCTTCAGCTTAGGCAAGCATTGATACCACATATCCGATCCATGAAGGACCTACCAGAGTTTCACCTGCTGGAAGGACGCTTGTTGATGAGCGACCGGGTTGCCCACTTAATCAGATAAATCTATCAAACACTAATCACACCACACTTGACACATCACGCACGACATGGGAAGCAGACATTACGGATCTCATAGACATCCACTCAACTGAGGCCCTGGCAAGTCCCCACAGAGTAACTGACGCCACCCTAAACCGCATAATCCAATTTAAATATATATATACAGCATACTACACAAAGTCCTGTCTGGCGTATGGGCGTTATCCCGTCCTCTGCCTGCCTTAGATGCGGGAATGAGGAGGTGACCATCCTGCATACACTATGGATATCCAGGACACTTCAGCCCTTCTGGGGGAGGGTGACCCTGTGTTTCGAACAGGTCTTATCCTGGCGAGTTCCTTTGATCCAAAAGTATTCATACTACACATTACTGACAGGATTGGGGAAACCGATACAAGCAACATATTTTATTCCTATGGCTCAGCTAGCCAAATAAGATATAGCCCAGTACTGGAAGGGTATCTCCCCGCTGTCCGTGGGCGGGTGGAAAAACACCATGGATAAATGTATGGGAATGGAGATTGTGGTGTTCAGGGCACGAGGCTGCCCACAGAAGCATAATAAGATTTGGTCTCGCTGGGCTGAATACAGGGGTATTGAATGCCCCCTCACCACCCTTAGAACCGTTCATCCTACGGGAAACGCACCCAGGCAGTCACAGACCCTCAGTCAGCGGTGTAGGTCACTCTGGTCAGCTTGACAGACAATCCCCATGGGTTGCCAGAGTTGGTTTTTATAGTTTTATTTTTCTTTTATGTCTTTGTTGATGTATTGCAATCTTGGTATAATTCTGTAATATTTTCTAATTGTATCTATGCAATGGGCCACCTGGGCCATGGTGTACCAGCAAAAATATCAATAAAAAATGTTATAAATAAAAATCACAATTGCACTCAATATGACATACTAGAATTATTATAAACAAATCAGTATTTCTGAGTGCTACAGATGGCAGGCCCTGCACCTATTCGTTCCCCCTCTGGCCCCCCTTTACCAGGCTCTCTTCCCTAGTGCTGCACTCGACTGCCTCCCCCCCCCCACCCCCCCTCCCCAAGACCCCAGGGCACTCCAGGAGTAGCATGAATGAATCTCGGTGCAGTTTCAATCCCACCAAATGCATTCTGACAGGGGGCTTTAGGGTCAAGCTATAAGAATAAGTAGTTCTTTTTAAGAGATTGATGAGTACAAAAGCAGATATGCCGTGGGCAAATTTGTCTCAAACAAGGGAACAATATACTTGAATGGTCCACGTGCAACCTCTGGAAAAATGTATATAATTTAAAAAGAAGTTAGCAGGGGTTTGTAGATATGAACTAGTTTGCTTCAAATCTTACATTCACAAGAGCAAATTGAAAAAAGGAGCTATCCCTGTAGTTTCACGACTGAGGAAGTTACCTCTTAGTGTATGGGGCAATGTATAATAGGAACTAGAAATGTTGTGTGCCTCTAGGGTAACAGAGCCAGTTGAGGCAATTGAGTGGCTTGCCCTCCATCGTAGTGGCGCAGAACACTGATGGGAAGATATGATTATCCGTAGATCTGATAGCTTTAAAGAAAGCTGTGGTGGTGAAGGACAGATACCCCCTACTCATCTAAAATGATGACTAATTTGTGTTGCACCAAGATTTTTTTCCACCCTAGATCTGGCATGAGCCTACCAGCTTAGCTCACCACTACCATCAAGTAAGGCTACATCCAGATTAACAAGACCTCACAACATTTATCACGCCCATGCTCGCCTACAGGTTCAAACGCATGCCCTTTGGATTGGTGTCTAGAGCCACTGTATTTCAAAGAGCAATGGTGTTCATGCTGATGTTCATCCCAAGTCAAGTCAAGTCAAGTCAAATAATTTGTATAGCGCACTACATACCCAGAGGGTTTCAAGGCGCTTAGGAAGGGGAGGAGGATTATTTGTCAAATATCCACGTTTTAAGCTGCTTTCTGAACGCTAGGTGGATCTGGGTGAGGCGAAGGTAAGCGGGGAGTGAGTTCCATGTTTTAGCAGCCAGGTATGAAAAGGATCTGCCTCCCATGGTGGTCTTGTTGATGCGAGGTACAGTGGCGAGGGCTTGGCTGGAAGAACGTAGTTGGCGGGAGGGGGTGTAGAAGGACAGTCGAGAGTTGAGGCAATCTGGTCCGATGTCGTAGAGTGATTTGTGTGCGTGGGTAAGCAGTCGGAAAGTGATCCTCTTATTGACGGGAAGCCAGTGGAGGTCTTTAAGGTGACCAGAGATGTGTTCGTTACGTGGGATGTCTAATATGAGCCTGGCTGAGGCGTTTTGTATTCGTTGGAGTTTCTTCTGGAGTTTAGCGGTGGTACCTGCGTAGAGGGTGTTTCCGTAGTCCAGTCGGCTCGTGACCAGAGCGTGGGTGACTGTTTTCCTTGTTTCGGAGGGGATCCAGCGGAAAGTTTTTCTGAGCATGCGAAGAACGTTGAAGCAGGATGAGGATACGGCGCTGACTTGTCTGTTCATTGAGAGTGAAGAATCCAGGATGACGCCAAGGTTCCGTGCGTGGTCTGTCGGGATGGGTGCTTTTCCGAGGGCTTCCGGCCACCAGGAGTCGTCCCAGGCAGAAGGGGATGTACCTAGGATGAGGACTTCTGTTTTGTCAGAGTTCAATTTCAGACGGCTTTGTTTCATCCATTCGGCGACTTTTTTCATTCCTTCGTGTAGGTTAGTTTTGGCGGTGCAGGGGTCCTTGGTGAGAGAAAGGATCAGTTGAGTGTCATCCGCGTAAGAGATGATGTTGAGGTTGTGTTGGCGGGCGATGGCCGCGAGGGGAGTGATATGAATGAGCATAACTGTAGGGTGAAATCTGCTCTGAATAAGTTTTTTGAGGATTAGTTAACTTTGAAGCACATAAATGTAGATAAATTGATTACTTAGGACATTTAGGAGGTATAAACCTAGGAGAGAGCTAATTGAAACCATAGTTAAGATGTCTTCACCCACAAATAATGAAGAATAACGTTCCTTCATAGAAATGGCTGTATTTTACAGCAAATTCATTGACAACATGGCAAAAAGAATATTTAATATGAGGAATTTGTTGAAAAAACAAGTGAAAAAATGTGTGTGACACTAGGGGTGTAAGCCTTAATTTAAGACCATTAAAGTTTGTTTGAGAACAACTCCTAAATTAAAAGCTTTTTCACCCCAGCATATTGTGATGGTCACCACTGATGCCAGTTCAAAAGCCTTAGATGCTTTACTTATACAAGCAAACGAGTCAGGAGAAGAATCAGAAGTGACCATACCTTTTGTCTCTACAGCCCTTTATAGTTCAGAATCTACCTACTGAATCATAAAGAAGGAGGCGTTGGCAGTACACTGGGTTTTGAACAGGTTCAGACATTTTTGTGGTGCATACAGTTGAAAGTATGGACTGACTACAAACCTCTGAGAGAAATTGTCATGAAAAAGGGTTAAATGTGATAGGTAGTAGTATAATGCATTGGGTGATCAATTTACAGGAGTATACCTTTGAAGTTAATTACATTGCTGGAATAAAGAACAAAGTTGAAGATTGTTTGTCCAGGTTAGCAGAAGATGATGATCTGGATAAAGAATCTGGAGGTAAACCAGAGGATGAAGATTGGGCTTTAGATAAAGTGTGTTATTACTAGAGCTCCTAGTTTTATGGTATTTTGTTTCCATCTATATTTATATGTATTGGTTGTTATATAAGTCACTCAACTTAGAATAGATTTGAATGTCCACAGCTATAAAACCCTCCTTTATAGGGCAAACTCCCCCTAAGCTGGCCGTAAAAACTCCACCAACTACAAAACATGGAGAACTACTCCTCTCCCCTGTATGCATAGACCTCTCAGCACCTCTTGCCATCTCTCCCTGTCCAACCTTACTGACCTATGCAACTCCTACCATCCCAGTTCATCAATCAATAATCCTCCACCCCCCTACTCTAGCATCCCTGTTATATTGGGGACCAACAGAATCCCCTCTCTTGTCTCCCCCAGACCACCTCTTCAACTCACCACTATCCACTCCTGCCCACCCCCCAAATGCAACCCCAAACCTCTCGCCTGCATGCTTTTGAACTGTTGATCCGCTGTCCGACATACCACTGACATTTCAGAAACTATTCTTAACGAAACCAATAACATCGCGTTCCTCATGGAAACCTGGGTAAATGACCATTCTACGAGCATACTTGACCTCCAGGATATTCTATCCTTAGAAAAGACAGACCTGACAGAATAGGTGGTGGTTTAGTCATCTTCAAAGACGAAATTCAGCTCTCCCTTGTTAACAATTCTGAACACTCCACCTTCGAATACCTTGAAGCGGAACTAAAAGTACAAGGTTCCCTAGATAATTCGCCTACATAATATCTACCACCCTCCTGGAGATCCTCATCCCTTCATTGATGAGTTATCCAACCTTCTGACACAATCCTCAATATCAAACTCTAAAAATCTCTTCCTTGGAGATCTCAACCTTCATTGGAACGATCCTGATGATCTCTCAATCACCCTCCTCACCAATCTTCTTGAAATCAATGACCTCAAACAACTGTCAGTCCCTAACCCACACCAAGGGAGCCATCCTGGACGCTATTATTACCAATAAGGATCTGGGCTTCCGGTCCAATATCGTCCCCATCGACTGGTCTGACCACCACCTCATACTGTTCACCATAGCTACCACGGCACCCCCCCACTAATATCATTATACCCAAGAAATGGACCAGAAATATAAATGTTATCCCCCTTGCTGTACTCGAGTCTAAACTTCATGCTCAACTTCTCCACATCCCTCCCTCACGAAATGCAAATGAGCTTACTGAGCACTTTAATAAAGCAGTCACTGATACCTTGGACCAATTGGCCCTGCTGAAACCAAAAAAATCAAAGAAATATCCCTTCCAAATCATGGTTTAACTCAAAGCTAAACAAAGAAAGACGTACACTCAGACTGACGGAAAGAACATGGAGACAGCATCCCCCTCCCTCACATTTGGCACTCCTCAGATTAGCCAGATCAGCATACAAGAAACGCATTTTAACGAAAAGGCATCCTTTTTCCGAAATCAACTCAACCGGGCCAAAAATAGACCCAGAGAACTGTTCAACATTGTTCATAACCAAACCTCCTCTGCACCTCCGATTCCGCTGGCCTCGACTACTAGATGTTAAGTAATTGCTCACTTCTTCTCGGATAAAATCGCAAAGATAGAGCAATCCTTCCTTTCAACTCTGATCCCAACCTCCCCCAGCTCACCCTGACATCTCCTCTAAAACTCACTCCGCATTCACCACACCCCCTAATCCCACTTCGAACCTGCATACGACTACCTCATCCTTACCTTTCCTCACACACACCCTCTATAATACCTCCCCTAAACCACTCCTCACACTTCCCCACAGCCACACTTCTTGAAACCAATCTCCCTAACCCACAACTAAAAAACAATGCCTCCTGGCATAATTTCCACCCTGTAACTGAGCATGAAGTTTTTAACATCATTCCTAAACTAAAACCGTCCTCCCACACTAAAGACCCCCTCCCTTCCAACCGTGTCTAAGACCTAAAACAAATCATTACCCCATCCTGGACCTCTATCATCAACACCTCTCTTGCCACAGGTTATGTCCCTACCTCCCTTCAAATTGGACAAATCACTCCCATTCTTAAAAACCCTATGGCTGACCCCAATGACCTTAAGAATCTCCGCCCCATCTCTAACCTCCCCCTTCTTTGTAAAAAGCCCTCGAAAAATGAGTCCTGCTCCAATTAGATAATCACATTGAAAATATTGACTTACTGGACCCCCTACAGTCAGGCTTCAGGAAAGTTTGCAGCACCGAAACTGCCATGCTTAAAATTGTCAATGACATTCCCCACTCCCTCGACAATGGCGAGACTTGTGTTACATCCAAATAAATAAATTGCAGCAAATCCAGTAGGTAATAAAAACAATATTTAATCTTGTAAAGAAGAACAACACTAAAGATCCAACAGTGTGTCTCTCCTGGTCAGTCTCCACTCACTAACTGAAGGCTGGAGCTTCCAAGAGAGCAACATTCTATATTGCTAGGTAAAAGAGCATATTGAAAGATGCAGACTTGAATAAGGATAAGTGACTAATTGATCCTATGCATATAAAGAATACAACACATCTTCCTTCCTATAATAATAATAATAATAATACAGAAAAGTTAAAAAACTAAGTAATGTAATTCTTTAGATACTTAGGTCTACATTTCTGCCTAGAACATGTGACATCATTCAAAACATTGGAAGATAAATGGTCTTCAGCACTCTCTACAGTCATCTCAGATGAAGAATTAATCAACGTATCAGAACTGGAGTGATCATTTTGTAAGAGTTCCGTTTGTGAGATGGTATTACAAGGATCTTCCAAATTATGATCTTGAACATGAGAATAAGATGTCACATTATTATTAAAAACATTCTAATCATTAGAGCAATCTGGGAATTGAGAATGTCTATCTTGATGAGAAAAATTAAAATCAACATTCTTTACCCTGGCAACATTTCTCTTGCTCCACCATTTTCCTCCAGAAATCATAACAGAATGTTTCCTAACTTTGACAACAATAGTTTCCGGATAGAATTTAGAACCTCTCACTTTAAATTGTCTCCTTATGTGAACTTTATCACCAACATTGAAAATTTCCTCCTCAACATGTTTATTCACATTATACCTGGACTTAGATACAATTTGAGAATGTTTAACATTAGTTTTAATTTGATCTAAAGAGGGAATACTGGGGCGTGGCCAAGATGGCGGACTGACCAGACGTCTCCTTGAGTGGCTCCCCGCCTTAGCACCCTTTAATGCCCTTTCTGTAGCTGAATCTCCCCCCCAAGCACCTTAATCCGGTGCGGCTACTGTGGGGCCCCTCACGGTTGTGCCGGTGTGTCCAGACTCTGCGGTGCAGCTGCCCCCGGGCTCTCCGGGGCTGCGAGTGAGGCGCGTGGCCAGCGAGCCGAGTAATGGCGGCCGTGTCCGTTCAGTGATTGCAGCCGGGCTTCTATTCAGTGGCAGCCAGAACCTCGGCGCGGAACAGACTTGCCCGCGGTGTCTGCCAACGAGTCAGGCAGTGAAGGCAACGCCGGACGGTGATCGGAGGCTGCGGCTGGCTGTGCGGCGCCAGAGTTGAGGAGAGGCGGGACCGGCCGGGAGGAGCTGTGGGAGCGGCCCGGATCGGGCCTACGCGGGACCGGCTGACGCGTTCCCTGGAGCGCTTGGGCCCCGGGGGAGAAGGAAGCAGCGGCCCGGGAGGGCGGAAGGGGCACCAGCTGCCATAACAGCCCAGAGAACTCCCCATAGTTGGAGGCTGGAGGGGCGGGGGCATAATCAAGCCCCCGGAGTTGAGCCTGGCGGGGCATTGCCGGCCTGGAGTAGTGGCCTGAGGAGGCGCTGGAGGACGTGGAGTGGGGGAATCCTGGGGGCTAACGCACCTGAGCCCATTTGCCCCATTATTGAGACTGCAGCGTTCCCCCCCCCTACACCTTCCCCGGTGGCAGTCGGCTGAGTGCCCTTGGAGGTTCAGCGGCATCATTCCCGCATTGCGGGCGCCATTTTGGGAGCTCGGCCTGAGCCGCGGTGGCCCCGGGGGGTAGCCGGTAGCTCACAGGTGTTGCCGCAGCGGGGGCCTGGAGGAGGGGCCCTTGTCAAAGCGCAGGGAGGTGACGTGGTCCGATGGGCATCTACCGCCTGGGCCTGGAGTGACTGCACTGGGAAAGCTACCCCCTGTGACCGGGGGACTGTCCCGGGGGCGAGGCGAAGATCAGCGGTGCTCCCGGTTGCAAGGCATCAAGAAGCGAGCCCGTCCTACTGTGACCACGGGGACTGTTGGTGCGGGGGCGTGCCACCGGGGATCGAGCTGGGCCCGGCGCCGGCGCGCACGAAGGCATCGGTGGGCCGCCTTCCCCCGAGGCCCAGAAATCCATACCGGCCCCCGCTGAAGACAATGTGCCTATCACCAAATCCTTTTTGGAATCGCTGTTCAACTCCCTCAGGGACGATTTCAAGTCACTGAAACAAGAGGTGGCCGGTGAGGTCAGGGAGCTCAGACGGGATGTTGAAGATCTGGGGTAACGCATGGTAGCTATTGAAGACGCAGACAGGTCCCGGAGTGAAGAGGTCGAACAGTTTCAACAGGAGGTCCTGCGGCTCAAGGACCAACATCTGGACCTCCAGGCCCACGCGGAGGACCTGGAAAATCGGTCCCGCCGAAACAACATTCGGGTCCGGGGGGTTCCGCTTCAGGCAGAGGGAACGGACGTCACCGGCTATCTACAAGGCCTCTTCAGGGATATACTGGGAGAAGCTGAGGGCTTTGAGGTCAGGATAGATAGAGCACACAGAGTGGGACCCTCTCGGCTAACATCTGGCCCACCCCCGGACATTCTGGCATTCCTTCCCGATTTCCCCCTCAAGGAAACAATCCTCCGAGAGGCCCGGCGGAAACAACCGCACCAGTTCCGTGGTCTTTCCATTGCCCTTTTCCAGGATCTTTCCGTGATCACATTGCAGAAGCAGAAGTCTTTCAAGATCGCCACAGACTTCCTTCGTCAACATGAGGTCCCATACTCCTGGGGCCATCCGTTCCGCCTCATTTTCAAATGGAATGGTGCCCTACATCAGCTGCGCTCCCTCATTGTCACCTGCAAGCTGCTGGGCATAGAAAGCGAGGAGGAGCCCCCAACGCAGGGGCCGGAGCGGGGCCAACCCAACAATGGCTGGCACACGGTCAGCTGCCGCCGCTCACCGAAACAGCGCCTGAAACCTGAAGCCCTCATCATATCACAGGAGCGAGCGACGGCCATCCTAGAGGGGGCCAAAGAAACTGCAAATTCTGAGTGATTCTTTCATTCGGATGGGGGGGGATCTCTTCGCACGTTTGTATTGGCAGGGGGTGGCGGACGGGGGGCCATGGAGGCCACCACGAGACAGTGCTCCTATTAGTGTTAACACCACAGCCCTTTGTTGTTTTGACAGGTCTGGGACTATGGACTCACATGGTTGGGGAGTTGGGGTGCAGGTGGGGGTGGTGGGGCTGGGCCTTGGGGATTTTGGGGAAAGGGTATCCTGTGGGTTTGGGGGGGAGTTAGCTGGGGTTGGGGGGTGGGCAGTTCCAGGTCCGTGGTTGAGAGTGCGAGTGTGTGTTGTGCGGGAGGATGAGATGTGCGTTGGCTGGGTCGCGCCAGCGACGGGGTCACAGAGGAGACGGGGCTACTGAGTGATCATGCCTGCTACTGAACTGCGCCTGCTCACCGTGAATGTTCGGGGCCTAAACAACCCGGTAAAGAGGCGAGCGGTCCTTTCCTTTCTGGAGAACTCGAGGGCTGACATCTGTCTCCTTCAGTAAATGCACCTCTTGGCCAAAGATTGCTTCAGGATGAAGTCACTTAGCTTCCCACACCAATACTTCTCCTCAGGTCCCAACAAGTCCACAGGGGTGGTGGTACGGGTGGCCCGGCACTTCAGGGGGAGGGTTGGGAGGAAGGTGGCAGAAATCCGAAGCAGACTGCTCTCCTACAGCTTCTCCCTAGGGGGTTCCTCCTTTACGGTTAGCTCAGTTTACGCACCTAATGAAGGCCAGGAGATGTTTTTCCATCAGACACTCACTGAGGCAGCGGCTGCACCGGATAGACATGTCCTGATCGGGGGGGACCTGAACCTGGTGTTTGATACCCAATTGGATAGGTCGGGGCAGCGCTCTACGCAGGCGGGTGCCCTCTCACAGGAGGGGTTGGCTAGAATGGAGGAGGTGGGGCGAGTGGACCTTTGGCGCAGCGTTCATCCAGGAACCCAAGACTTTTCCTACTATTCCCATGCCCATAAAACCTATGCGAGATTAGACTATTTTCTATGCTCTACATCACTTAAAGCGCTTGCGACTTAGATAGACTTTGGAGCCGCGGCACTCTCTGACCATGCACCGTTGTCGGTGGTGTTCTTCTTTCCCCCGGTGCCTAGAGCCGGGATTTCTATCGCACAATAACACTGCATACACATCTCTGGCCACACGTTGGGCGGCACTTAAGGCGGTCCTGCGTGGGGAATTTATAGCAATCTCGGCGGCGGAAAATTCCGAGAAGGCACACAAACGCGAGGAATTGACGGTGCGGACGAGGGAGCTGGAGCAGATGCACCAGCGGACGGGAGCACCCCGGGTGTGGAGGCAGCTCCATCAAGTTCGACAACAATTGTCCGCCTTAGACCAAGACAGGGCTGAGTTTGCGGCACTAAGGACACGGCACATGTTTTACAGTGGAGGTGACAGGTGTGGGCGTCTGTTGGGCCACGCACTCCGAGAGACTCAACAGCAGCGTATGGTACAGGAGATAGCCACGCAGGATGGGGGGTCCGTCACGGGCGACGGGGACATAGCGAAGGCTTTCAGTGATTTCTACGCCTCCCTTTACTCAGGGGCGAGGCTCGACCACGCAGATGCTGAGACCTTCCTGGTGTCGGTTCCCCTCGCGACCCTGTCGAGGGAGCAAGCGGAGCAGCTAGACAAGAGCATTCGCCCCGAAGAAGTTATCTTGGTGATCTCTAGTCTCAAGCTTACCAAGGCGCCGGGTCCTGATGGATTCACAGCGGTCTTTTATAAAACCTTCTGCCCCCAAGTTGCACCGTTGTTGACGGCTTTATTCAATTCCTTTTCGGAACCCGGAGCGATTCCGCGGGACTTGCTAGACGCCACCATCTCAGTCATCCCTAAGCCGGGAAAAGATCGCACACAATGTGGGTCATACCGCCCCATATCTCTCCTTAACGTCGACTTTAAAATCTGCAGGGGCTGATAGACCCAGACCAGGCGGGTTTTATCCCAGAGCGACAAACGGTTGATCATACGAAAAGAGCCTTACACTTGATAGAAAAGGTGACACGCACTAGTGGGGAATATATGTTGCTCGGCATTGATGAAAAAGCCTTTGACCGAGTCCACTGGCCATATCTAGAGAGCGTCTTGATGAAAGCGGGGCTGGGAGAGACTTTCCGGACCTGGGTCCTCAATTGTTACACCTTCCCCACAGCAACGGTGAGGGTAAACGGATATTTATCTCTGCGCTTCCCCATTGAGCGGGGGACGGGGCAGGGGTGTCCGCTGTCACCCCTGCTGTTCGCTCTGTATATGGAGCCTTTGGCGCAGGGGCTGAGACTAGATTCAAGAATACAGGGGATTAAGTTTGGCGCATTTGTTCACACGGCAAGTCTTTACGTGGACGATGTCCTCCTGTCACTAGGCTCCCCCAGAACATCCTTACCCGCATGTTTGGATATTCTGGACTCCTTTGCGAGAGCTGCAGGGTTCAAGGTCAACATGTCAAAATCAGAGGCGCTGGACCTCTCCCTGGAGGGACAGACGCGAGCCTACCTGCAGAACCGTTTCCCTTTTCGGTGGGCGTCGGAGGCTATCCCGTATTTGGGGATCCAGCTGGCGGACACCCTTTCTGGCACGGTGCGTATTAATTACGCTAAGTTGCGCCAGACGCTGAGGACGGAACTCGGCCGGTGGAGGCATCTCCCCCTGTCATGGCTTGGCCGCGTCGCCGCTGTTAAAATGACCATCCTGCCGCAGATTTTATATGTCTTCCGAGCTGTCCCCCTGCGTCCCCCGGAAGGGTGGATTCGGCAGACGCAGTCGGAACTCGCCCAATTCGAGGATGAAGCTAAGGTTGGCCATGCTGCTGCCGGAACAGGGGAGCCTGGACCTTCCGGACCTTCGACTCTACTATCAGGCGGTGCAGCTAAGAACCCTGGTAGAATGGAGCAGATGGGAGTCAGAAAAGCACTGGCTCTTCCAGGATCAGGCTGTAGCGGGTAGACCCTTACAGGAAGTTCCCTTCCTCCGCCAGAGGCATCACCCTCCTAACCTACACGCTTCTTTCATCACGCGGGTGCCCTTGGAGGTATGGGACCAGACTAATCTGAGACATGAGCTGACTTCATTTCCCTCCCCGCTTGCGCCGCTAGTAGACAACCCGGAGTTTGGGCCGGGATGCGATGCTTAGGCCTTCGCCAGGTGGTGACCGGCGGGATGCAGAGTGCTGTACCACTTATACACGGCAGAAGGGATAGCCCCCTTCGAGCATTTGCGACGGGAACATGGCCTACCGTAGACAGAGAGGCTCTGCTATTTACAGGTGCGACACAGGGCACTTCATGTTCAGGTGTGGACGGAGGCGGACAGAAAGCTTAGCCCCTACGAATACTGGCTCCTCTCACGGACGTCGGACAAACGACTCATCTCAGATCTATATCGCATGCTGCTGCTCAGGTATGCACGGGTCTACAACCCAAGCAGGGTCCGCTGGGAGCGGGAGCTGGGTCGGGAGCTCTCTAACAAAGAATGGGAGGACATCTACTACCGCGCACGACACTCGGCGTACCACATGGGGCTGACAGATACCTTCATCAAACTGGCAACCTACTGGTACTATACACCAGAAAGAATGCACCAAATGGACCAAACTAGGGATGCCACCTGTTGGCGGGGTTGTGGCGAAAGGGGCACATTGGTACACCTGCTATGGGAATGCACCCGGATCCAGGACTATTGGAAGTTGGTTTTGGATGAGGTAGATGTCCACTTTGAAACGGAGATCCCTAGGTTCCCTGCCTATGTTCTGCTGGGTCTTCCGAATGCCCTGACCTACCCGTTGAAATCACGCAGGGGAAGGTTGATAGCTATAGCCTTAGGCTCTGCAGTTCAGAATGTTCTCTCCTTCTGGCGTACAACACACATCCCCACCTTTCAGGGTTGGTTGTTTCGACTTTGGGCAGTACTTGGCATGGAAAAGCTGTCCTTAATCAAAGCTGGGGAGGGATCTATATACACTGAACTGTGGCAGCCGTTCCTTGCTTTGTTGGCCACAGAATTCAGGGAAGTGACATGTCCTCGATATTTGCGTTTGCTACGCCTCTCACAGGCTCATCATTGAGAGGCTTTGGTATGATTGGTTGTTTGCGTGCTGGCGATCACGGACCGGGAACCGGGGAGGGGGGCGGGTAGTTGGGGGAAGGGATGGAGGGTGGGCGTGGGGGGAGGGGAGGAGGGGTTGTTTGTTTTTCCCTTGTGCAGCCGATTTGACTTTATAATTACTGTGGAAAAGAGAGAGCATTGCAGGGCTTGGGTACCGCTTACTTATGACTGTTTTGGGTTTTCAATGCCTCTTCCATTGTTTGGTGCGTTCATTATCAACAATGCTTCTCTGCCTGTATTTGAGCTGCCTTTTTCAATAAAAAGATTTAATACTAAAGAGGGAATACTTTTACTTGTATTAGTGTTAGATACAAACCTTTCAGGAGATAATTCATTGAAAGATTGTCTGCCTCTCAGCATAGCAAAAGGAGTAACACCTGTGGTTGCATGAGGTGTATTATAGTACGACCAAATTCTGTCACTTACAACTTCTTGAACCTTTAAACCTGAAGATGATGCCAATTGTATCGAATCTTTGAAAATCCGGTTCACTCTTTCCACTAAGCCGTTTCCTTTTGGGCTATAAAGCGCAGTCGTAAGATGTTTAATGCCATAATTTTACAAAAAACTTTTCATGTTGTGTGATATAAATTGTACCCCATTATCTGACACTAAGAAAGAGGGTAATCCTTCAGATCTAAAAAGTTGTTTCAAATACTTAATCACATTCTCAGTATTAGGATCTCTCATGAATGTATAAGAACCCCACTTTGAATGATAATCAACCACAGTTAAAATGTACCTAAACTCTTGATTGAGACCACCAATGGGACCAATAAAATCAATTCCAAGTTTTTCCCAAGGGTTGTGGGGAAAATTGACTGGACACAAAGGCGAATTAACAGTATGAAGAGATTTTTCTGCATGTGTACACTCAACACAATTGTTTAAGGATGTTTCAACAAGAATATCCATTCCAGGCCACCAGTAATATAAGCACAACCTTTTCGTGGTACTGGTGATACCAGTGTGACCTTTATGAACTAAAGAAATAAGTTTATTCCTAATACTAGCTGGGGGAATGAGAAAAGAACCCCTCAAAATGAAATCACCTTCAATGCTTAATTCCTCCTTAACTTTTGAAAAAGGAACAAGTTCTTTATCAATTTGGTTTTCTCTGGGCCAACCATTTGAAATACATTTTTTGAGTATTATTTGGCAACTGTCAGAAGACATTGCTTGTAACCAATCAGACTGAGAAATGGTATCACTGTTCAACTTTAACCCTTCAATAAAGTTAACAACTACTTCTTTGTCATCCAACAATGTTTCAATGTTATTTTCATAAATAGGATATCTCGATAAAAAAATCAGCTTTAAAATGTTTCCCACCAGGAATGTGTCTCATTGAAAAATGTAATCATATAATTTTGAAAACAAGCGTACAAGCCTAGGACTGCCATTCCTTAACCCTCTATCATTCCAAATGGAGATTAAGGGTTTATGATCAGAAATTGGCACAAATTCTCTTCCCCATACATAATGCTTCCTTTTCGATGGTACTGTAATTTTTCTCAGATATGGAAAGTCCTCGGGAAGCAAACGCAATTATATTTTCCTCACCATCAACCATTTGACTAAGAATAGCGCCCAGACCAGAGTTACTAGCATCAACAGTAATGTAAGACAAAATATCTTCATTAAAAGGTCTGAGTGCAGGACCATTAACTATTAAATGTTTTTAACTTTCAAATGAAGATTGTTGTTCCTTGCTCCACATGAATTTAACATTACTTCTGGTTAAGTTTCTCAATGGTTCACTGATCAGAGCAAAATTTTGTACAAAGCGTGAATAATATTCGGTCAAACCTAAGAATGACCTTAATTGATCTTTGTCAGATGGTTGAGCACACTCACGAATTGCTTTTTAAGAGGTCTTGTTTAGGAGTTATTCCAGAGTAAGAAATAACATGACCCAAGTATTCCACACTATTAAGCATACATTTGCACTTTTGTTTGTTGACTGTCATGCCAAATTTACCAAGAATGCCTAAAACTTGGTTAAGCTTTTCCAAGTGTTCGTGAACAGAATTTGTTGAAATTAAAATATCATCTTGATAAGCCAAAACGTCTTTGATCTCACCAAAAAGTTGAAACATGAGCTTTTGGAAAACTGAGGCTGCTGAAGCCAGTCCAAAGGGCATTCTTAGAAATCTATAAGCACCAAAGGGCGTGTTAAAAGTAGTGAGAACCTTGGAATCTTCATGTAACTCAATTTGATGGTAGGCCGCCTTTAAGTCTATGGTACAGAAAATGTTTGTACCTTTCAATTGAGCCAATATATCTTGTATACGTGGAAGAGAAAAACAATCAACTTGTATGTTTTTGTTTAAAGATCTTAAATCTATGCACAACCTAATTTCATCACAATTCTTTTTAAGTGCCACGACTATTGGAGAAACCCATGGGGCAGAGTCAACTTGTTCAATAACTCCATCAGCACACAGTTGTTATAAATATGCTTTTAATCTGTCTCTCATACTCAACGGAACATGTCTCACTTCATGAATGACTTGAACTGCATCAGGTTTCAGTATAATTTTATGTTGGAATCCTTTAACTGATCCTAGTTTGTCATAGCTTTTAAAAAAAGATTTTCTGAATGTAAGGCATTGATGTTGGTGAGTTATCTAAAGAAATGGGATTGTCAGTGCCTGGCCTTAAGACCATGCGAAATTTACCTTGGTCTTTCCAGCCAAGTATATTATAACCTTTCTTGGCTACATAAATTTTAGAATTGATCATTCTATCTTGAAAATTGAGATCATCAGTGAAATAACCCATCATAGCAATTTCCTGTCCTCCAAAGGCCACTGTACGAATGTCAGGAGGGAGTAGTTTGGTTTCTTCCCATTCATTAAAGAAAAAATCATCCGACAGGATGGTTACAGGTGAACCAGAGTCCACTGTGACTTTAGTTTGAGTGTCACCAATTTTAATGTCACAGACAGGATCACCAATATTGACTTTGTCTGCTACTTCTAACATGTCAACTTATAATAAAATTTTATTAACAGTGGCGTTATCTGTATGAGATTTTGAGACATTGGAATCTAAGGATTCTAAATGCATTACTTTAGATTTAAACTTACATGCCGAAGTAAGATTCCCATTTTCTTACAGTTAGAACATTGTTTATTAATAGCAGGACAATTAGATGCATTCGCCAAATGAGATTTGGAGCCACATCTGAAACACTGAAGTGGTTTATCAGATTTTTTCCAATCTTGTCTAGAGTTTACAGGTTTATTTCGTTGAGACACAGTTGGTGTTTGAGTAGAGATTTTATTTATGGATTCAGTGATAGTGTTTTTTACATTTCCTAATTCTTTAGAAGAAGCTACAGATCTTTCAATACCTCTAGCAATTTCTAATGTTTCAGTGAGTGAATGTTTTCTGCAGCACAAAATGTTGTTGCTGAAACAGTTCATAACAATTTAATCTCTCAAATATTGTTCAACAGGACCCTCAAACTCCCAAGAGGAGGCAAGTACTCTTAAAAAAAATATCAATAGATTCATGTTCACATTGTTTATGTGTATAGAATTTGTGCCTCTCAACAATTATACTTGGCTTGTCTTTAAAATGCTTTTCAAGTCTCAAAACAGCATCAGTGAATTCATTCCAATCATCCGAAGGTGGACGAACAATAGGAGGTTGATGATCAAATATTCTTTGGCCTTCATTGCCTAGACAATTATATAACATTGCATTTTTCCTAACAGGGGAAAGTTTTACACCATCAATGGCTATAATATAGCTATTGAATGACTTGTACCATTGAGTCCATTTGATTTTAGGTGTACCAGGTTCAGGAAGAAAAGGAGAAGGGAGTATTGCAGTTTGAACAGCCATAGTTAGATAAAGCGTGAGAATAAAAACATGAAAGTTGTAAGGTAAACAAGTGAAAAGAAAGAAAAAATATAACTAGCAAAACCACAGTGGAGGTGTAACAGGGAATCTGAGCAAACACAGAACTGTGCACAGAGACTAAGGCCTAATTAGGTAGTGCCAAAACTCACCTTAGGGCCATCTCAGGAATGGTGGGAAGTGAGTACACTCTTTTGTTATATGCTCATACCAGTCCGCAACAGGAGTAAAATAAAGACACAGTAAGGTTAAAATGTTTATTTTAACGACATGTTCTCAAATGCAGTATTTTAATCAACATCAGCATACACATGGATAATAATAATAATAATACGGACAGCACGGTTACAATTCCATAAAATACAAATGGAGGAATCATGTTACAATGATAGTGCTAACAGGTGATAAAAGCGCCTATTTAAAGCACCCTCCCTATCTAGGAACTATGTATTATAAAACTATAGAAGGTCTCTTGAGATTTCTTAGGGGGGCCCTTATTTACCTGTCCGCTCAGTAAGTGTAAATTACATCAGGATCGGTTAGTCTCTCTGCATGCCTGGAATCTTCCAAGTGTGTACAATTCTGGCAAGTGTGCTATGATAAAGGTGCCAGAATCCTACTCGACTTGCAGCTGCCAAATTGTTGTGTCTAGAGTGTGTTACATGGACAAGCCAATAAACAGGCTCACATTATGATAACCTTGGCGGCTTAGCACTCACTGTACAGACTGGGGATACAATGTATGTCTAGAGATGTCGAAAAACATCCCTTTTCCCTTGTATAGACCTTCATCCAAGCTTAGTCAGCAAAAACAGCTAAGCAGTGTCGTGCGCAAAAGTAGCAAAAGGGAAAAATGGCGTTAAACTTCGAATCAGCCATGCTAACTTAACATACATGCAAAAGAGGCCCATAAACCATACGATAGAGAATTATATTAAAATGCAATTTTCATGAGATCAAACATGTAAATGTCAAGTACAAGCAGTCATATAATTAGCAGCAAAGAATTGTTATATATTATTCAGATTAACTTCCCAAAATTATAGTAAAGGTGTGCGCGTCACCGCGCTCATGTTACTTATTATTGTTGAAATGAAGATATACAAATGCAGTTTATTAAATCCATTTTTAAATGGTGTGCGCATCACCGTGCGCAATGATAAATGCAAATAAATAAATGAATTAAATATATAATAGGTGTGCGCGTAACCGCACTAGAATACTTACTATAGTTGAAAGAAAAAAAAGATATACAGAAGCAGTAGATTAAATCAATCGTCAAAAGGTGTGCGCATCACCATGCACAATGAGGAATGCAAATAAATATATACAGAAATGCACGTGAATGCGTTTAAAAATGGAAATAAATCAGTCAGGAAGAATTGAGGTGTGCGCGTCACTGCGCTTCTCACGTAGCACTTGATAGGACGAAGATATGCGCGTAGAGGGTGTGCGCGTCACCGCGCATGAGAGGAGTATAAATGACGCATCAACGTGAAACGTCACTCGAACGCTGATCCAAGGAATGGAGAATGAAGACCAGGAACTCCAACGCTGTAGCCCGTGGAATGAGGAGTGGCGAAGGTTCCAGAGGTTCGGTAAGTCGTTATGAATTCACGGTCTTAAAAATAAGCAATGTTGTTTGAATATCGCCAAAACAAAACAACTATCTCAGGAAAAAAATGGTCTTTTGTATAAAAATTGGGGTTGAAAAAACTACAGGTTGATTTGTCAGCATAAACTATAAATACCAGCATTAAGTCCAGTTTAATAGTGAAACATGAGGAGTCAAAAACGAGTAAATCAATGTGAAATGAGGCACCTCCAGAAATAAAGTTTAAAAGTCGCTCAATCGTTGCAAGAGGCTTTTCAGCAAGGAAACCGTTGAATGATGTGCCAACACAGATTGAAATCAATGTAGAATGAGGTACATCCAGAAACAAAAACTGTAGAAGATCGCTCAATCGCTCGATCACTGCAGGAGGATTTTCAGCGAGGTTACAGCTAAATAAGGTACCAGCATAAACTGAAACGAGGCATTAAAACTTACTCAATCACTGCAGGGAATCTTCAGCGATGAGTAGTAGTTCGATAAAGTACTTAAATAATCAAATGGATTGAAGTTGAAATCACGAGGATAAGGTCTCATAAAAATTAGTGATCAATGCATACCTTAACATCCAGTTGAAATAAGATGAAATGATACTGAGTTCGGTAGGATCATCAAAGTTTTTGAAGATAAAATGGTGAGTCCGTGTAGTGCTGTCTTCTCCACCTCGTTGGCAAATTTATGTTGCATCCAAATAAATAAATTGCAGGAAATCCAGTAGGTAATAAAAACAAGATTCAGGGCCAGATGTAGGTAATCCTAATTTACCGATTCGGTAAATGCTATGTAGGAAAACATTCGGTAAGTATTATCGAATCGGTACGATTCGGTATTTACCGAATCGGGATTTACAGATTCAGTAATTCCCATTCATTCCTATGGGCCGAATTTGTAAATTGGCCACCTACATCTCAAAAACCTAATACCGGTCGGTAACGGGCGAAATTCGGTAATTTCGGCCATTACCGATCAGTATTAGGCTACCTACATCTGGCCCTCAATCTTGTAAAGAAGAACAGCACTAAAGATCCAACAGTGTGTCTCTCTTGGTCAGTCTCCACTTACTAACTGAAGGCTGGAGCTTCCAAGAGAGCAACATTCTATATTGCTAGGTAACAAAGCATATTGAAAGATACAGACTTGAATAAGGATAAGTGACTAATTGATCCTATGCATATAAAGAATACAACAACTTGCCTACTTATACTCCTTGATCTCTCCGCTGCATTCGATACAGTCAAACCGTATGCCCTACTTAATCTCAGAGATCGATTCAGCCTCAATGATACAGTACATAAATGATTTACCTCCTACCTCCAACACCGATAACAGCAAATCAAAATCCACAGCTGCTTATCAAACCTCACTCTGTTCTCCTTAGGAGTCCCCCAAGGATCTATTCTCTCTCCTTCTCTCTTTAACCTCTTCATGGAACCCCTCACCCTCATTCTTAAACAAGCTGTAATCAACTACCACCTCTATGCCGAGGATACTCAACTCTACTATAAGATCAAAACCCATGCGGACATCCTATACCTTAACAACGCCCTCGCCAAGATTCAACCCTGGTTCCACTTAAATCCTCTCAAATTTAACCCACAAAAAACTGAAATCATTCTCTTCTCCCCAAAAAACAACCATCTCCCCATTCACACCTGGATCTCTGACTTCAATGCCCTCAACTGCTCCCTATCCTTGTCCAACTCAGTAAAACCCCTGATTATCTCCATCGATAATAGCCTAACTCTCAATGTGCACATGAAAAACTCGGCTAAAGGAGCCCTCTTCACTCTCTGTCATCTAACGAAAATTAAGCCCTTTGACTTTAAATGAGTTGTTCAATCTCTGGTCCTTTAGCGTATTGATTACAGCAACGCCATCCTCACCAGAATCCCCAAGGTCCACCTTGCTCCGCTCAAATCTGTGCTCAACCTTGCAGCAAGACTCATCACCGACTGCAAACGCTTCGGCCACATCTCCCCAGCCCTCAAAACCCTTAAATGGCTCCCCATCAAAGGCCGGTCCGCCTACAAAACTGCCTGCATTACACACACAGTCCTCCATCCAAATACACTGCCATACCTCGACAACAAAGTATGCAAAACGGGCAGCACACGACCCTTCAGAAGCACCAACGCTATCCTAGTCCCACCCCTGCAAAAAACAGAAATCCACTCAATCCCGCTCCTACTCTGGCAATGGCCCAAACATCTGGAATGGCCTCCCTAAAGGCCTACGATGCAACCCTGCCCACAACAGCTTAAAAAAAGACCTCAAAATGCACCTCCTCAATAAAGAATGGGGGTCTTAACCGCGCCCTGAACTCGCCCTTTCTCCTTCCACTTTTCGGATCCCCCCTTCTTTCCTACCGTCTCTCTCCTCTCCCCCTCCCCTTCCTCTACATTCCACTGGCTCAGCTTTCTCCCTTACCCACTGCTCTCTTCCTCTCCCTCTCATAATCCTTTCCACCCCCAACTACCAAATTGTTCCACTTTGCTTCCCTCCTCCCTGTCTCACGTCTAACCTCCAACCCCCTGCTGTCCTTCATGCCTTTCCTCTTCCCATACCACCACACAAAATTGTGATCTCTCACTTCCATGTATAACTTGCTTATATAGCCCCCACTCTTTCTATCTGTTTATTTGATTTATGTAAATTTAAGCTGTTTCTAGTTTGTGAACATGTTTGCTGGTTTTCCATGCTGTTGAAGGATTGTTTTATACCATGACCACCTTCTTACCCATGTAAAGTGCTCTGATACCACTGGGTCCAGCCAGCGCTATATAAAACCTCTAAATAAATACATAATTTATTATATCAGTATTTATCCACATTTATTTTCACTTTTGTGAACGAATGAAGTTGTAACTTGTATATTTCCACATTTAATAACTGATAAATGTGAACTCATACTTTGATGCCGGTGGGTTTCAGAACATTACACAGCCAATCCATACTGCAGCATAGAAAATATTGTCATTCTACCACAAGCACATGCTGCAATATGGTGTTATTTAAGGAACTCTCATCCTGTTTTTAACTTCTCTATGCGGTCAATTTGCATAGCTATTGGCCTGAAAATGATGAATGACAGCATGGAAGCCTGATTATCTGTATTTTTCCGCATTTAAAAAATAAATACGGACAGGAAACACACTGTTTTCTGCCTGTATTTATCTTTACGAATCAATAAAAACAGAAATCTAGGAGCCTTCATTATTACACAGGGTGCTATATCAGAAGAAGAGTGGAAAGAATATCTAAACAGTGATAATTTGTCAATGGTGAGGGACATGGTGAGTAAAGGTTGAAAACGTGGTGGCAACACCTGGGACAGGTTGAGGCCGTTTTTGATGGTGAGAGAAGAACTAGGTGAGGAAAGATTTTAAGGGGCATGAAGTTGGTTCCTCCTGAAGATTTGCACGGGACTTGATTATGAGCGCAGTTTTGGAATCTGTAAAATGAAGGAGATGTTGAGCATGGATTTTTGGTGGCCAGGAATAAAAGTTCCAATTGAAAGGATAATAAGTAGGGGTGGGCAGAAAACTCTGCTCTGCCAGCGTAGCGGATAAAGCCAGCCACCCCTTCTCCCCGGCCCTGTCCCTGCTTCTAAAAGCAGCCAGGCCTCCCTGGGCCCCGGTGAATCCCGTCCACAGTGCCCAGATCCTCGGCTGGCTTGTCGGACGGGGGGCTCCCGCACCCCAGGGCCCGCCAGACAGAGCATGAGCTCCGGGCCCGGTCCCAGCTTCTGAACCGTAGCCTGGCTGGGGAGAGCCTCCCTGGGCCCCAGTGGACACCCTTCCCCAGTGCCCGGACCCTCGGCTGGCTTGCAGGACGGGGGGCTCCTGCAGCCTGGGACCATGAGATGCAGCACGAGCCCCAGGCCCGGTCCTGACTTTCGAACCCTAGCCAGGCTAGGAAGAGCATCCCCGGGCCACGGTGGACCCCCGTCACCAGCGCCAGAACCCTTGGCTGTCTTGCAGGGCGGGAGACTCCCGTACTCGGGCCCGCCAGACAGAGCACAAGCCCCGGACCCTAGTCAGACTGTAGCCAGGGTGGGGAGAGCCTCCCCAGGCCCCGGTGGACACCCTTCCCCAGTGCCCGGACCTTCGGCTGGCTTGCAGGACGGGGAGCTCCCGCAGCCTGGGACCATGCTTCCAAACCCTAGTCAGACCGGGGAGATCCTCCCCGGTGAACCCCAGTCCCCAGCACTCGGACCCTCGGCTGGCTTGCAGGACAGGGGCTCCCACAACCTGGGTCGGAGCACGAGCCCCAGGCCCGGTCCCGGTCACAGCTTCTGAACCCTAGCCAGGCCGGGGGGAGCCTTCCTGGGCCCTGATGGGTCCCCTGGACCATTGGCTGGCTTGCAGGATGCGGAGATCCAACTCCCCGGGGCCTGCTGGATGGAGCTGAAGCACCAGGCCTGGACCCAGCTTCAGAACCCTAGCCAGGCTGGGGAGAGCCTCCCCGGCCCCTGATAGACCCCCGTAACCAGCGCCCAGTCCCTCTGATGGCTTGCAGGACGGGGACTCCTACCCCTGGGGCCTGCTTGATGGAGCTCAAGCCCCAGGCCCGGACCCAGCTCAGAACCCTAGCCAGGCTGGGGCCTGATGGACCCCCGGGAACCAGCACCCAGACCCTCTGATGGCTTGCAGGACGGGGCTCCCACACCACTGGGCCTGCCAGTTGGAGCTCGAGCCCCAGGCTGGGGAGAGCCTCCCCGGGCCCCGGTGGACCCCAGTCCCCAGCGCCCGGACCCTCGGCTGGCCTGGAGGATGTGGGGGCTCCCTCACCTCAGGGCCCGCCAGACAGAGCACAAGCCCCGGACCCTAGTCAGACTGTAGCCAGGGTGGGGAGAGCCTCCCCGGGCCCCGGTGGACACCCTTCCCCAGTGCCCGGACCCTCGGTTGGCTTGCAGGACGGGGAGCTCCCGCAGCCTGGGACCATGCTTCCAAACCCTAGTCAGACCGGGGAGATCCTCCCCGGTGGACCCCCGTCCCCAGCACTCGGACCCTCGGCTGCTTGCAGGACAGGGCCTCCCACAACCTGGGTCGGAGCACGAGCCCCAGGCCCGGTCCTGGTCACTGCTTCCGAACCCTAGCCAGGCCGGGGGGAGCCTTCCTGGGCCCCGTTGGGTCCCCTGGACCATTGGCTGGCTTGCAGGATGCGGAGATCCCGCTCCCCGGGGCCTGCAGGATGGAGCTGAAGCACCAGGCCTGGACCCAGCTTCAGAACCCTAGCCATGCTGGGGAGAGCCTCCCTGGCCCCTGATAGACCCCCGTAACCAGCGCCCAGTCCCTCTGATGGCTTGCAGGACGGGGACTCCCACCCCTGGGGCCTGCTGGATGGAGCTGAAGCACCAGGCCTGGACCCAGCTTCAGAACCCTAGCCAGGCTGGGGAGAGCCTCCCCGGCCCCTGATAGACCCCCCATAACCAGCGCCCAATCCCTCTGATGGCTTGCAGGACGGGGACTCCCACCCCTGGGGCCTGCTGGATGGAGCTCAAGCCCCAGGCCTGAACCCAGCTTCAGAACCCTAGCCAGGCTGGGGCCTGATGGACCCCCGGGAACCAGCACCCAGACCCTCTTATGGCTTGCCGGACTGGGCTCCCACACCACTGGGCCTGCCAGTTGGAGCTCGAGCCCCAGGCTGGGGAGAGCCTCCCCGGGCCCCGGTGGACCCCAGTCCCCAGCGCCCGGACCCTCGGCTGGCTTGGAGGATGGGGGGCTCCCTCAACCCCAGGGCTTGCCGGACGGAGCTCAAGCCCCAGGCCCGGTCCCAGCTTCTGAACCCTAGCCAGGCCGGGGAGAGCCTCCCCGGGCCCCGGCGGACACCCCTGGTCCCCAGCATCCAGACCCTCGGCTGAAACCAAGGAGGGTTCAGCCCAGGCCACGTCCTCGCCCCGATGGGAGCCCATTTTTCACGACTATTAAGCGTAGTGGGGGCTTACAGAACTTTGGGGAAGGCCAAAAGTTGGTGTTAGCCCAGCCGCCAGCCCGCAGGGCCATCTGGTCACCCAGCCAGCAGGGCCATCTGGTCATCCGGCCCGCAGGGCCATCTGGTCGCTCAGCCAGGTGACCAGATGGCCCAGGACGACCCAGCACCCAGATGGCCTGGGAGGGTGCCGTTCCCAATCGCCCTTGTAGTCCAGCGAGGGGTGGCCAGGCACACTTAGGCAGCCACTCGGGAGGCTCCTTCCCCGGTGCTGCTGCTCACCTCCCTGCCTGAATGGGGCAGCGGGAAGGAGAGACTTGGCCGGCCCAGGCCATCTGGTCACCCTGCCGACCCGCAAAGGATGGTGGCCCCGTCCCCGCACCCCAGTGGGGCAGGGACGGGAGGGGGAGGGCACGTGGTGGAGGCAGCCTCCCACGAACCCCCGTCCCTCCAGCCTGCCCAGTGGCAGAGGGATCCACCCCTGGGTGTGATGAAGGAGGGCGTCCGCGGGCACCCACGCACGGAGAGACAGTAGCTTGTCTCAGAGGATGGTTTTCAATAGATCATCACGAGGTAGCTCCTCTGCTACTTACAAAACCCTAACCCAGAATCAGGTCGTCTACGAATTATTTAGCCTCGGGTGCCCCACGAACATGCGGTGCACTAAGGGCGATTAAGGCGGCCCCCTTCCGTCTGCGCTCCGGTACCCAAGCGAGCTGCTCTGCGCACCGGCCCCCCCCGAAGGAGGCCAGCAATTCCAGGCAAACCGAGGCTCCACAGCACTGCGGTACCATTACGGTTTAGGGGGAATTCTGACTTAGAGGCATTCAGTCATGATCCCACAGATGGCAGCGTCGCCCCATTGGCTCCTCAACCAAGCACATACACCAAATGTTTGAAACTGCTGTTCCTCTCGTACTGAGCAGGATTACTATTGCAACAACACATCATCAGTAGGGTAAAACTCACCTGTCTCACAACGGTTTAAACCCAGCCATCGTTCCCTATTAGTGGGTGAACAATCCAACGCTTGGTGAATTCTGCTTCACAATGATAGGAAGAGCCGACATCGAAGGATCAAAGAGCCATGTCGCTATGAAGGCTTGGCCACCACAAGCCAGTTATCCCTGTGGTAACTTTTCTGATGCCTCCTGCTCGAAACCCAAAAAGTCAGAAGAATCATGAGGCCCCGCTTTCACGGTCTGTATTCATACTGAAAATCGAGATCAAGCGAGCTTTTGCCCTTCTGCTCTGTGGGAGCTTTCTGTCCTACCTGAGCTCGCCTTAGGACACCTACGTTATTGTTTGACAGGTGTACCACCCCAGTCAAACTCCCCACCTGCCACTGTCCCCCGAGCCGGTCACGCCCGGTGGTCGCCGGACACTTGGAGCCAGAAGCGAGAGCTCCACGGGGCTCGGCCCCCCGCCTCACTGGATAAGTGAAAAAACAATAAGAGTAGTGGTATTTCACTGGTGGCCAGAGGGCCTCCCACTTATCCTACACCTCTCATGTCTCTTCACAGTGCCATACTAGAGTCCAGCTGAGCGACCTTCTTTCCCTGCTGATTCTACCAAGCCCGTTCCCTTGGCTCTGGTTTCGCTAGATAGTAGGTAAGGACAGTGGGAATCTCATTCATCCATTCATGCGTGTCACTAATTATATGACGTGGCATTTGGCTATCTGTACCACCTCGCGGTGGCTCATTCTGGGTTATTATGCTGCCCATCAGCGTCAATTCAGTTTTGCTTCCAACAATACAGCATTCTTTCGCTTTGGAGTACAGCCACACTGAACACTGTCCTCACTGGAACTGGGATCACGTGTAGGCCAGAGATAGTACACCCTGCAGTACTATTCCAACAATTTTAAAATTGTCTACGAACAGTCCTGAGAAATTAAAATATGATTAGCAGGACATCAATAATCAATGTGTGATAATTATGTGTATGTGATTATTTGAGACCTTTTCATCATTCAAGACATTTCAATAAGCATGATGTACATAACTATATCTACATTTTACACATCTACAAATTGCACATCTAAGTAGAAAAAGCACATCTAAAAAAAGTCACATCTTTAAAATTCACATCTATACTAAATCTTGTGTCAACTATAAACCTATATGTTAAAATAATATGCTTTATAAGGGTGACATGTGACAAATGACTGTCCCAAAATTCAAACACAGCAGGCTCGGCGGCCAATCCATCTCAGTTAGAGCGGCGAGAGCATGGAACACCCTCCTGCAGCAGCTAAGAACAGCTCCCTCCATCTCATTGTTCAAGAAGGGACTGAAGACCCACCTTTTTAACATCATTGTTTAGGGTCCCCTCTGCCTTGCCTCTCACCCCTTTCGCGCCAGGATACTATTTTTTTAGTAACAGAGCGCGCTATAAAAGCCTATAATAATAATAATAATAATAATAATAATAATAATAATAATAACATGTGTGCTGCAAGAAAGGTATATCTAAGTATAGCTTGATACTCAATTGTCCATGAATACTTGGCACATTTTAAGAGTGTCCATTAAGGTAGTCAGGCAAACATTTTTCTTGAATGGGAGTAACATTTGCAGACCTAAATCAGCCAGAACAACATCATTACATTGAGGCCAAATACCACGACATCCAACGATAAAGCCATGAAATTTTACAGTGTTGCATTTGCTGGGATAGATCCTGATAGTATATCAGTTTACTCTCAAACGCTAATTCAAGGGAATTCTGAGAATTTTCATAACGAATTAGAACATGAATCACTACACCTGTACCATTTTTGGTAAACACTACATCTGGTTGTCGTAGTTCTCCTTGATTATTCTAAACATGAGGTTCCCTATATGCCATCCAACCTCACCTTTTTGCTATATCAATGAGCAATTCCAGAATTTTGTTATGTTTTTTTATCCTAATGTCCTTAGTTTTAGGACGTGCGCCTGAAATATGAGAAACTGTTTTGCAAACATCATTACAATACCTACATGTAGCAAATGCACGATTTCTTCCCCTAGTGATGGTTTCTCTAGTATATAATACATTTGCTCTTAACATCAGCACAGCTATGTACTGGTTTTCTTTAATTTTGTTATGCTTGCTGATCCAGAAGTTTGAGCTTGGATTACTTGCTAAGTATTTTATACCATCACCTTGGACTCGGAGATTTGCCCATTTCTCAAACTCTTCTTTTCTCCAATCATATGTTGCTAACAAATTCAAATCATAGCTCATAAACCTACTGTCTAAAATGTTGAGTTTGTGTGTTTTGATGATGTTATCAATTTTTTTCATTCAGATCTTCTCCTGCATACATGAATGAATGAGCTATGTACAGGTCTGGAGCTGCCCTGAGATACAATAAACTATTAACTTTATTGAGACCAATTTGTGTACATAGTGTTGGTATACTGAGGCCCCCAAATGATCTTTTCGAATATAGGAGACCATCACATGTGTATGCAGGAAGGTGTAGAAAGTGTTTGACATACTTTTTTATTGTTTGATTCAGAACATTTAACGTTTTTTCTTCTGTTCCTGTCATTTCCAATTTGAATGATAGTTGAGGTACCAAGTACTGACACAAAATTTCTATTTTCTGCGTGGCCTTAAGTGGTAGATTATCACGTTTTTGAGCCCAATTGACAAGAACCTCATTAATTTAGTTGTTGCTTGTATGACCAGTGTGTGGATCAAAGTTAAATCCGAGGTATCTCTCACTTTCTCCTGGATGAATGTTTTCAATATTTTCTTTTTCAAACTGCCATGGTTTACAGTTGTTAATCGGGATTTTATCTTTATGGTGACTGATATAAAAACCATGTGTCTTTTTCACATTAAGTTTTAATCCTGTAGTTTTACTGAACTTTTCAATGATTTTCAGATTTGTACTCATTCCTTCCCAGGTACTGCTGAGTGCTGCGATGTCATCGGCAAAGGTGAGAGCAGTGATTTGCTCAATAAGACCATCTGATCCAAATGTGAAGCCCTTGCCGTTTTTCTGAAGATCACAGATCAGAGGATCCATGGCAATGTTAAATAGTAGTGGGGATGGGGGCGTGGATATCAGCCGACAGCAATGGCCGCAGCCCAGAGGAGTTCTGGGGACAGGATCGCTTCCACAATATTCCGCATTCTAATCCGCTGATAAAACTACACCCAGAGTCACTATGCACCCAACTGAGACAGAGCGACGTCCACTGGCCTGACTCTGGAGCCGGAGAGTGCCCGAAAACATGAACGGTGCTCACTGATCGGTAAGGCCTAAGAGTGAGGCTGCAGCCGGGGCCTCCATTAGCCGCGAGCCATCCGGGGGGTTTGCGGGGAGACCGGCGGACCGCGAGACAGCAAGCGGAACAGGCCAGGTGATACTGAGTGCCGGGGGGGCGCGGAGTGACAGCGCTGCCCGCAGATACCTACAAGAGATAACAGAGAACGTTGGCGGCCCTGCGCAGGCACGGAAGCACTAACTCCCATGGGAGCATCGGACCAGACGGCCGGATCGGCCCCCGGCCACCATTTTGAATCAGGAGCAGCCAGAGATCCTGCACAGCACTGTGAGGCGGTAAGAGTAACACTGCCCGGCAACAACACCAGAAGGGGCACCAGGGGACATTACAAATAACTATATGAACCCGCGCAATACATTTCCTTGGAGTGAAGGGGGAAAACAAAGGTCCACACTCTGCAAGCATTGAATTGAACCCACGGGGGCTATCAGTAGCAGTACGGTGCGCCCGTCACCCGGCGAAGCAGAGGCTACACGGCTCAAAGTTTGGAGGAGGGAAGGAGCCGCTCCCGCAGAAGCACAGGTTGACCACCTGGGGATCGCACTTTGTGGTTGGAGGAGGGGTGGACCTGAGACATCCTGGTGTCCCCCGCATCCCCCTGCGATGAGGTGACTACCGCGTTAGGCAGTAAACGATGAAGCGTTGCAGCGCTAAACTGTGGTGAAGCCTCCCAATAGCTGCCTGTTGTAAATCACGACCACAGGTCTTCACACTTGCGTGCCAGCTGTCAGCATCATGAGTGGCAGGAGAACTCGTGCTAACCAACAGGGCAAATTGGACAAATATGCTTACACAAAGGATTTCCCCCCACTCTCAGATACCGCAGACCAACCAAATAAAGGCTAAGTGGCGTCAGGGAGGCCCAAGGTGACACTGGAGGACATCATTGCGGCCCTCCACAGCGTGCAGACGACGGTGGGCACCATCTCAACAGACATCACTTTTTTGCAAGCTGATTTTCAGAAAATGTCTGCCAGAGTAACGGAAGTTGAACAAGTGACAACAACACTTTCAAAAGACTCTGCACTCCTAATTAACAAAGTGACACCCTTGGAAGACGAAAACAGACGAATGGCGGCGAAGTTAGACGACCAGGAACGACGCTCTTGCCGCAATAACGTTCGCATCACGGGGTTTATGGAGACGGAAGGGAGCCCTGCAATGGACCTGTACGTCGAGGAACTCATAAAGTCTCGCCTGCAACCTAAAGGTCTCTCAGCCTTCTTTTCGGTGGAACGGGCACATAGGGTGCCAGGTGGACGACCAAAGCCCGGAGCCCCTCCACGGCCGGTGCTGGCCCGTATCTTCAACTTTCGGGACAGAGATGCAATATTGCAGACGGCCCGAGTGGCACCGCCGGTCAGAGTCCAGAATTCTGTCATTTCCTATTTCCCAGACTACACTGCAGCGGTTACGGCGAGACGCAGAAGCTTTTTGGAGGTAAAGAAGGCATTGAGAGGCCGTGAACTGCCGTACTCCATGCTATTTCCGGCTAAATTGCGTGTCGTAGCAGATGGTAAGACCTGGTTCTTCGAAACACCGGAGGAGGCCCATGATTGGCTAGAGGGGTGGAGAGTGGCTGGAAGAGACGGCAAAGCACAAAACGGTAGACGACCTCATGGAAGACATGAAGATCCGGAGAATGATGAGCAAAATCAAGACGATATCAACCAATCGCAGGCAAGATTGACACTGTGAGCTGAGGTGGACTCGGACGCTCCTTGGTGATTTAACGGCAATGGAACTATACATGAAGCAGACTCTGGGGCATGGGAAGCTGCAATCCTCCTTGGACTTCCCGCTCCCATACGTGCAAGTACTGTTTAAAGGGTTGGGTACCAAGCAATCTGCTCAGTTGGGGTGGCGGGCAGTTCTAAGTCCGCAAGGCAGGGAGGCAGGGAGGGGAACGGGGAGGGTGGGATTGTTACATTTTTGTTTTCAAGCAGTTTATCCTATCAGTCAGTACACAGTCAGTAATGCGGTAGCACAGAACCTGGAGCACGGCTCCCATTTTATCCTACCCGATTGCGATAGTCACAGTAGAAATGGCAGGAATGACATCGGATGGTACGGTGCAGGCTGAACCGCTGGTGGTCCATGACACCATGAGGCCTACTCTCTCCCTGCTTACATGGAATGTGAGGGTCTAGGGGATAAAACAAAGCGAGGTATAGTTTTACAGAGCATCAAGAGAACGGGTTCGGCTGTGGTACTACTGCAAGAAACACATCTAACAGGTACAGCTAGTAAAGCGATGGATAGATGGGGATACAAAATGTTAGTCCACTCGGTGTTCACGTCAGGCTCCCGGGGAGTAGGCATTTTATTGAAGAAACAATTCCCGCTGAAAGTGCATAGTACTAAATTGGATACACAGGGGGGATTTGTAGCTATCAGTACACAGTGGGAAGGGCGGCCCCTTAACATAGTGTCTGTCTTTGTTCCCCCGGCATTACATACAGTGGCTCTACCGGATCTCAGTAAGTTCTTACTTGACCTTCCAGAGGGAGAGCTCCTTATTGGTGGGGATTTTAACGCAACTTTACATGATACCTTGGACAGACTCCCGGCCAGAGTAGGTACAACTGGAGGGTCGGACCTTGGGAGTTTCCTGGAGGCAATGGGCCTTACAGATATATGGACTCAGGGGTAAATAACAGTCTGACCAGTATAGATTACTTCCTGGGATCACTGGGTAGTCTTAAAAATGTAGACACTATAGAAATCAGACCCCAGGGCATTTCCGACCATTCTCCACTCTTACTTAAGTACACATACTGCCAACAGAAAAGACGTAGAATCTATCCAATTCGCCCTGGATATTTACAGATACCGCAAATCAGGCGAGAGCTTAAAAAAGGAGTTGATCACTATTTCAAAGAAAATTTGGGTTCAGTGGCTTCCCCAACCACCCTCTGGGAGGCCTTTAAAACGGTGATCAGAGGCCGAGCCATTTCGTCAATAGCAACACATAAAAATGAAGGACAAGTAGAACTACAGAACTTAGAGTCTGAACTGTATGCAGCGGAGGCCTCCCATGCTAGAGATCCCACCCCTGACACGGCTGATAACCTCCGCCGCCATCGGGGCACTGCAGTCAGGCAAAGCTGCAGGACCGAATGGGATCCCGATCGAATTTTATAAAAGTGAGGCAGACAACATAGCGCCTCACATGTTGAATATGTTCCTTAACAGTCTGGAGAGGGGTGAACTACCCTCAGACCAACGCACGGCCACAATCGTGGCAATTTTAAAACCCGGGAAGCCGGCAGATAGGTGTACCTCGTACCGACCTATCTCCCTCATGAATGCAGAAGCCAAAATCCTCGCGAAATTATTAGCTAGACGACTTATGCCACAACTAACGACACTCATACATCCAGACCAGTCTGGATTTATGCCAGGCAGGAACACAGCCCTGAATTTAAGGAGGCTACACAGGGTACTAGCCCGTGCATAGTACTTGGAGGAGCAGGCGGTGGTGCTTTCATTGGATGCCCATATGGCTTTCGATATGGTTAGGTGGTCATTTCTCTTTGTGGTACTAAAACACTTGGGATTTGGTCCTAAATTTACCTCTTGGGTGCGACTCCTCTATACCAAGCCTCTGGCACATGTTACTGCTAATGGTCATATTTCAAATGACTTTTCCCTAGCACGGGGCACACACCAGGGCTGCCTACTGTCGCCATTACTTTTTGCACTGGTCCTCGAACCTTTGGCGGCATGGATACGGTGGGAGTCAACAATAAGGGGCCTTAAATGGACGGACGACTGGGAGGACCGAGTGTCCCTTTATGCTGAAGACCTCCTGCTCTTTCTAGCCAACCCAAGGCGATCTATAATAACCCTATTGGATGTATGTCTGGCCTATGGTGTCGCTTCAGGATATACCATTAATTGGTCGAAATCCATACTCTACGTGCTTTATGGCCCTCCGTCACTCCTCCCTGATGACTGCCCGCTTACAATAGCCGGAAACACGTTTAAATACTTAGGGATCTACGTCACCGCTGACTCAAGGAATTTTTCAATAAAAACCTCCAGCCCCCACTGTAGCGTCTTAGGAGAGAAGTGCACCACTGGGAGACACTGCCACTAACGTTATTGGGAAAGGCAGCGCTTTTTAAAATGATGGCTCTGCCTCGCTTCCTCTATGTTCTAGAAAACACGCCATACCAGGTACAAATTACTTACTTCAAAGCTATCACAACACAGGTCTCCAGCCGCTTATGGGGTAATAAACAGCTGCGCATCGCACAGGCCAAACTGGTGAAAGGGTGGTACGATGGAGGAATAGCGCTCCCTGATAAACAGCTCTATTACTGGGCAGCACAGCTCAAGGTGATTAATCACTAGTTACATGTCCCACACTCCGACCCAGCGTATACGGCAGATAGAGCGCAACTAGGCACGCGCAGTATGCTCACTCCCCTATATGATAAAAAAATTTGCATTGACAATGTTTGGCCCACTGCGGCATACGCTGCTATTGTGGCATACTGCGCAGACAAAACTGGGATGGCGGGGGGGTGCTGACACAACTCACACCACTATAGGACAACAAAAAACTAGGAAAGCTTCGAAACAGTAAGGGCTTCGATCACTGGGATGACAAAGGAATATCAACAGTGGGGGACCTGTGGCAGGGAGGGGAAGTGGTGCCGTTCGAACGTCTCCAACAATTATACAACATGGTGCCCTCTGAACTGTATAGATATACACAAATTAGACATGCCCTGATGACGGCGATACCTCCTGGCTCTGAGGTCCCTGAGGCGTCATCTATGGAAGATAGACTGCTGACAGACTTCATGCAGAAGAAGGCTACCTCTTTCACTTATCGGAAATTAATAAACAACTTGCCCGATCCCACAGGCCCCCTGAAAGTTAAGTGGGCACAGGACATAGGCGAGATGGATGATTCTGAGTTGCAGGAGGTGTTGGCATCCCCGAGGGAGGTTGGAATACCCTCACGCCTTAGACTTGTACAACTTAAAATTCTGCACCGCTCCTATTACACCAGACTGGTTTTGCACAAGATGAAACGAATAGACCACCCCTTTTGTCTCCGAGGCTGCGGAGAAGAAGGAACTTTCTTTCACACTATGTGGGAGTGTCCCAGAATAGCAGCGTACTGTACGCAAGTGCTACATACTGTGTCACAGGTGCAAGGGGTGTTGCTTATACCAGAACCACGCAGATGTAAATTAAATATATGGGAGCCAAATGATCTCACGCGCCACGGGCAAACTTGGGTCACGTTCGGAATAATGATAGCTAAGAGAAATATAGCACAAAGGTGGGGAGGGGTGGAGGTGCCTTCTTTATCAACATGGAGCATAAACATGGATGAGGCTATGATAACTGAACGGGCAGTGTTTAGTAATAGAGGATGCCCCAGAAAACGGTCCAAAATCTGGGGGGCATGGAATGACTACAGGGGGGGAATTTGTGATCCACCAGCAGATAATGAAAGTGACAGCTCGGGACTGGATGAGGAGTGAGGGGAGGTGGTTAGAGGGACAAGGTTTGACGACAACGGTAAATAATCGGGGATATTATATGTATGCTCTGTGCAGAACTGTGTATTGCTGAACTGAGATGTGTTATAGATTTGTTATGTATACGATTGATTCAAATTACTGACAGGATGTAACAATAAAAAGTTTTAAAAAAAATAGTAGTGGGTATAAAGAGTCACCTTGTTTAACCCCAGATTTCATTGTTATTTCAGGAGTTGCTTTGTTGTTCAATCCCTTGAAAGATGTTGTTGAGTCAGTGTACAAGTCTTTCATTATGTCTCTAATGTATGATGGAACTCTTAGCCTTGCGAGACTCTGTATATTGTGACCATGGCTGACAGAGTCGAAGGCTTTTGATATATCTATGAACACTACTGCCAATGAGTGACTGTTTTTTCGTGCCCCTTTTATGATATTTTGCAGGAGAGTCAGATTCTCGAGACAACCTCTCACCTTCATGAAGCTTTTTTGTCTCGTATTCAATTCCACAAAAAATGAGAGTGTTTTAGTTAGTATTTTTGTGAAGAACTTCATGAATGCAGTACCGATGGTAATTGGACGTCAGTTACTGATTTTTTTAAGTTCAATAACCCACGGTGCGCTCCAGGAGCCGGTGCCCGCCGTGCCACGCCAGAGGCTCGCGCTCCTGCCGGGCTGGTATTGGCGACCAGGGCTGGACATGTCGCCACTCCCTCCAGTCATGATGTTGGACGACACGCTGCTCTTCGACCCTCGGCTGCTGCTCAACCTGGACTGCAGCCTGAACGCGGCGTCCTTCTCCCCCGCTGAGCCCGGCGACGGGCTGTCGCTCAGCTCGTCATGAGGCACAGTGCTCGTGTGCTCGTGACGAGCTGAGCTCGTCACGACCACACCCGTTTCAATGGAACGTTCAGCACAGCAGGGGAATCATCCCCGCGTTTGAGCGTTCCACAGCTCATGACGAGCTCAGCTCGTCATGAGCACACGAGCACCTTGCCTCATGACGAGCTGAGCTCGTCATGAGCATAGAAGGTGTTATACAAGTCATTCAGACCAATTTTATCAGGCCCCACTGCTTTCTTTAAATTGGAGTTCTCAAAGGCATAAGTTATTTCAAGCAGTGTTATTTCTTTACATAAATTTCTAATTTCGTAATCCTCTGGTATTCGATCAATCGGCATGAATTTAGGGCTTTTCTTGTTTTCTTTCTCAATTATGTTTTTGTAGTAGTGAAAAATTTCATCAGCACTGATTTGGCAAGTGGCATCTTCTGCCCCATCAGTGATAATCCTGGCAATTTTCTTTTTATCTTTTTTAAACATTGCCTGGTATTCTTTATAGCTGCCCTTTGCTTTTGCATAATTTTTCTTGTGGGTCCGATTAAGCCTTCTGTTTTTCTTGTCTTTTTTTGTTATCTTGTTCCCTACTGAGGCATTCTGGTGCTCATCTTGAGCAGAGTTCACAGGCTCATTATTGAGTTCACTTGCTGGTTCATTTGTAGGTACACTTGCTGGTGTAGGACTTATATCAGTGGTGTTCTCTGCAAAATAAGTCACTACATCATCCATCAGATCCATAGCAGGCATTGTGTTGCTCTATGTTTTGGGTGTACTTCTCGATTTCTGTGATTCTATCTTCCAGCTCATCAAAGTTCTTGATATTTTGCGCACGTTTGCGATTGATAAAGTCTCTGGGCTTTTCTGTTGTTACTTACACTGTAACCTCTGGTTCAACGCAAGAGTCATTTTCATTTGATGCTTGCAGTACATCTTTTGCGGATTTTTTGCTTTTATTTCCTCTTTTTTCTGGAATTTGTTTTCTGTTTTTATTATCAAAATGTGGAACCATCAGCGCATTAATATTCCTCTTATTTTCATATACTTTTTCCAATTCTGCTAGTAGCAGTATTTCTTCCTGTGACCATAATTTTGACGGTTTGCTGCCTGCTAGAGCTGCTAGTCTAGCCTCATTTTGCGCTCTTGGATGCGCATGCCGAGCATGTTGAGAAACGCCAATTTTTGTTCCAAATCTGAGGTCACAGAAGCTGCACAGGAATGGCAGCTCTTCTTTTTGAGGTCTTCCTTTACATTTGGCATAATGGCATACAATATTGTGGTATTCGGCTTCTTTGTCACATTTTGAGCAGTACGTTTTAAGATAGAAGCCTTTGTGCTTGTTGGAGACATGTTTTCTCAGTTCTTTAAAAGTTCCAAATATGTCTCCACACAAGTCACATTTATATTTTTCGTTTGGGTATTTCCAATAAGTGTCTTTTTTTGTGTAGTCACTTTTCTTTGTTATTACATCTTTGCTGACCTCGTACACATCAGGAAGATTTTCAGAGTTTGCAGTAGCGGTGGGTGACATTTGAAAATGGTGGGGCGCAATGTGATTTGCATACCGCACCGTAGCGAGCGTGTGTAGCGCGCGAGCCCGAACCCCAACATTTTGAAAAAAAAGACGACAAATCGTGCATTTTCAAGCAAATTTGAGAAAGCAGTAAGGTTAATAAAGCAATTGTGAAAGTGCAGTTATTACATTATTCTCTATGTTCTCGTAGTAAACTCTCCTAATTGGACTACTTAGGCTCTCGCTCTCTCCCCTCTCTATCTAGTATCTACGTCCCTTTTCTATCCCGTCTCCTCCTTCACTCTTCCCTAAGGTCTATTTCCCTCTCTCTCAGCACGTTCTACTTCTCTCCTGCTTGCCCTGCTCTTCCCCTCTCTCTCAGCAAGTCCTTCTCTCGTACCTTTTCCTTCTCTCCCCACACTCTGACCCCTTCTCTCTCTCTCTCTCCACTTCTCATTCTCACTAGTCCCCTCTTTCACTTTTTTCTTACTCTTTTTGCCTCTCTCTCTCTTTCTCTCTTTGCACTTCCCTCTTCACTATGGCTCGATCTTCTCACCCCCCTCTGTCTCTGCACATCTCTTCTCTCCTGTGCCTTCCTTCTTTCTCCCACTCCTCTCTCTATCTGTTGCTGCACTTCTCATTCTTTCCGGCCTCTTCCTTCTCTCTCCCCTCTCGCTCTGCACTTCCCTCCTACCTCCTTCACCATCTCAACCCCGTTCTTTATCTCTCCCCTTCTCGCATCCTCTTCAGCTTTATCCTATTGACTCTTGTACTCTAGCCAGCTTAAACATCTCATTATTGTACCACCTTTTTTTTCATTTTATCAGTGTTTGCAGTTCCATTCTTCTCTCTGTCGACCTAAATGCATGCACGCATGCCTGTCTTCCTTCCTTTCTTTCCTTCCTTTCTTTTCCTTCTTCTCTTTCTTTTTTCCCCAGGTCTGATTAGGTGCACACACTCTTTATCTAGCTAAATTGTTCCCTCTGCATTCCCATTATCAGTGTTTCCTTGTCCTTTCTTCGTCGCTACAATTACAGTCTAGGTATGCCCCACGGTGCCCTGTGCACTGTAACTTGCTCACGCCGGCAAAAATGTGCACACGGATATGCAGCCTGATGCAAACTGGTATTGATGTGCATAGTCATATGCGCTAAACAAGCGAATTACCTACAAACGACGGGAGGTAGTCAAACCAGCATTTATCAGTTCAATGTCTTTGTTTTGTTACAAAATATTTTTTACAAAGTGGGTGCCCATGAACGAGGGACCAGCCACCATAGACCCTCTGTCAGTCAAACATCTTGGTCAAAGAAATTATAAAATATTTCTCAGCACTCCAAATCAAGCGACCACTGCAATATTACTTCACGCATAATGTGAATCAATCTCTGTAATAAACGCAAAGACAGCGTAGACAACCCAAACTAGTTAGGCGGCTGCAGCTCAGAGATCTGCGCTGCCCTCCAGCTGTGTCTAATAAACCTCCCAGAGGACACGTTAGGTCTTTCCACAAACGGGATCACAGAAAGCCAAAGCTGTCCTAACAGGTGCACATAAATACAAAACTGCTCTCTAGTTTGCCACGGTGACGGTTTCTATGAACAAATCAGGGAGGGAGAAAATGGAGTAAGTAAAAAACAGACAGAAAACTGAACATTCGACGGCGGTATGTGGCATGACGTCGCCTTAAGCACATGGGTGGCTCTAATTAGGCCAGGCGGCAGTGAGTTTCTGACTGTTGGTATGTTTGGTGTTCGGAGTGTCCCTTAGGTCCCGTCCAACATGGCTAATCAGAAGTCCGCTAATTAAAATGAAACGCTGAAAAGAAACAGTCGAGCGGGTAATGAAATGCGAACCCTCAAATGCAAGGGAGACAAACAAAAAAGCAGCACATCTTGGAAGAACCTGGCAAACGAAGCACTAGCGTGAACACAGCATTTTATCGAAGTCAGAATGTATTACATTGACATGTGAAGCGCGGCATCAGCGGTTGTTTTACGGCGGTAAATGAATAATTTGTCTAACAACATTTCTTTGATATATGCATGAAATGTAAAATAGGGGAGATCAAGTGAGTAACATGATTTACATTTCGTCATTCAGTAATTCACCTTGCCACCAACTCCCTCACACACATTTCCTGTAGAAAGTTGGCCGTGTAGTCTTATAACGCGAACCTTACCTAATGGTGTCAGGTGCTGTGATAACTGGAAAGCGTCACCGAGTCCCGACACCTCTCGTCCTCCCTGAGATTCACTCTCTTTCGCCTCGAGGGCCGCGGCTTCCTGTTCAGAGAGAGTGAGAGTGCGCGGCATCCAATGATGGATGCCGCGAGGCTGACCAGCCAATCCTGGAGCTGTATGCAGCGCCAGGATTGGCTAGAGGGTCATTTTGCTGCTCGCCCTGTCGCCCTTTGGAAACCCGGGCTGTGGCAGGCGAGCAAGCACCCCTGGGTCCTGCTGGGAACTTACAGTGCGCATGCTTGAGAAAGTTGAAAACTTTCCCAAGCATGCGCACTGTAAGTTACCCAGTGGCGGTCTGCTGCAGCCTGAGTGTGTGGACTGTCACTCAGGCTGCAGCAGGCCACGCCCCCTTTGCAATTCACGCGGCTGATTCCTGATTGCTAGTTTACTTGTCTTTACACAATTATTGTTAGATCCGGCGGCCGCGATGCGGGGCCATTGTGGCTGGTGGGGCTACGCCCCTACGCCCCAATGGACGCACCGCTGCTGAGAGTTTGTTGTACCAATGTCATTCTTGGCTGAGGAGGCCATAACCTCGATGGATTCGCTGAGGTCTACTATTGTGTCTTCTTCTGCTACGGAGGGTGAACTAAGGCCTATATCGTGATCTGAATCGTTGTTGCTTGTTGCATTGCTTGAAGCGGGCGCGGGTTTGTCAAATTCGGTGAGGAGGTTAATGATTTCTGGGAAAGACAATACCTCCTTACGCCATCTTAACAGGGTTTTTATTCTACAGGAACTACCCCATCTGGTTTGTTTGCTTCGCCATTTCTCACTATCATGCTTGCTGCCATGATAGAACCTTGTTTGACCTGTCTCTATATGCTTCTCTACACCATGGGCAATCAGGGGGTCTGACCTTGTGGGGGGACAAAGGGAAGCAGAGCTAACCGTGCGACGGCCCAAGCCGCATCCCGGGAGAAACCCCGGGGCGATTGACGATTGAGCGACCCTCAAACAGGCGTAGCCCCGGGAGGAACCTGGGGCCACAAGGTGCGTTCGAAGTGTCGATGATCAATGTGTCCTGCAATTCCCACTAATTCTCGCAGCTAGCTGCGTTCTTCATCGATGCGCGAGCCAAGTGTTCCACCGCCAAGAGTCACAGGCAACTTTTCAAAAACGTTCACCCACCTGTGTAAGTAGGAGATGCGGCTTGGGCGTACCATCTCAGGAGGGCCTACCACTGTGCCCCTCCCAGAGAGGGACAGGAGACAGGGGCCTCCCTCGTCCTCAGTCCCTCACCCGTCGGTCGGGTCCTCCCCGGTGGAAGAGGCCCGCTACTCTCCTGAGCACCCCATGCGGCCGGGGACCGCTCTGCCAGCCAGGGAGGACCAGGGCAGGGCCGGCCCCGTCCCTACGGTGTGTGCTTGCAGGAGGAAGCCGAGGGCTTCAGGCTGGCACCATCGGTCGCTCAGGCCGCTCCAACGTTAATGATCCTTCCGCAGGTTCACCTACGGAAACCTTGTTACGACTTTTACTTCCTCTAGATAGTCAAGCTTGATCGTCTTCTTGGCGTTCCACCAGGGCCGTTGCCAACCCCGGTGGGGCCGATCCGAGGACCTCACTAAACCATACAATCGGTAGTAGCGATGGGTGGTGTGTACAAAGGGCAAGGACTTAATCAACGCAAGCTTATGATCCGCACTTACTGGGAATTCCTCGTTCATGGGAAATAATTGCAATCCCTATCACAAACGAGGTTCAGCGGGTTACCCGCACCTGTCGGCGAAGGGTAGACACACGCTGATCCGTTCAGTGTAGCACTTGTGCAGCCCCTGACATCTAAGGGCATCAAAAACCTGTTATTGCTCGATGTTGTGTGGCTGAACGCCACTTGTTCCTATAAGAAGTTGGACGCCGACCGCTGGGGGTCGCATAACTAGTTAGCATGGAGGAGTCTCGTTCGTTATCGGAATTAACCAGACAAATTGCTCCAACAACTAAGAACGACCATGTACCACCACCCACAGAATCGAGAAAGAGCTATCAATCTGTCAATCCTTTCTGTGTCCGGGCCGGGTGAGGTTTCCCGTGTTGAGTCAAATTAAGCCACAAGCTCCACTCCTGGTGGTACCCTTCCGTCAATTCTTTTAAGTTTCAGCTTTGCAACCATACTCCCCTCAGAATCCAAAGACTTTGGTTTCCTAGAAGCTGCTTGGTGGGTCATGGGAATAACGCTAGTCGGCATCGTTTATGGTCAGAACTACGACGGTATCTGATCGTCTTCGAACCTCCGACTTTCGTTCTTGAATAATGAAAACATTTTTGGCAAATGCTTTCCCTTTGGTTTGTCTTGCACCGGTCCAAGAATTTCACCTCAAGCGGCACAATACAAATGCCCCCGGCCGTCCCTCTTAATCATGGCCCCAGTTCCGAAAACCAACAAAATAGAACCGGAGTCCTATTCCATTATACCTAGCTGAAGTATTCAGGTGAACGCCTGCTTTGAACACTCACATTTTTTTAAAGTAAACGCTTCAGACCCCCAGTACAGGGGCTGGGACAGGCGGTAGCTCGCCTCGCGGCGGACCGCCAGCTCGATCCCAAGATCCAACTCAGGGCTATTTAACTGCAGCAATTTTAATATACGCTATTGGAGCTGGAATTACCACAGCTGCTGGCACCAGACTTACCCTCCAATGGATCCTTGTTAAAGGATTTAAGGTGTACTTATTCCAATTACAGGGCCTCGAAAGAGTCCTGTATTGTTATTTTTCGTCACTACCTTTCTGAGTCAGGAGAGGGTTATTTGCACGCCTGCTGCCTTCCTTGGATGTGGTAACCGTTTCTCAGGCTCCCTCTCCGGAATCGAACCCTGATTCCCCATTACCCGTGGTCACCATGGTAAGGCAGATATCCGAATGTATTGTCGCCGTCACGGGGACGTGCGATCGACCCGAGGTTATCTAAGTGGCCGGGCGAGCCCGGAATGGTCTTGGTCTGATAAATGCACGCCTCCTGTGAGGTCAGCGCTCGTCGGCATGTATTAGCTCTAGAATTACCACAGTTATCCAAGTAACAGATGGAGCGATCAAAGGAACCATAACTGATTTAATGAGCCATTCGCAGTTTCACTGCACCGGCCATGTGTACTTACACGTGCATGGCTTAATCTTTGAGACAAGCATATGCTACTGGCAGGATCAACCAGGTAGCCGCCCCTGCTGACGGGGTGGGGCTACGTGCCCATCTCCCCGACCAGCAATCTTCACGTATCCCTCCATTTCTCAGTAGCCTGCCAGGGGAAGGAAACCACCCGCCTGGGCGGGAGGGCTCACTGGAGGGGTGTGGAGAGGTGCGGTCGCATGGGCACCGGCAGGCCCAGCCGTCTCCCCTGGGAGGGAAAGGCAGGCAAAGGCGCAGACTGTGTGAGGCGCAGGGGTGCCAGAGTCTGGCGACTGTGACACCCCTCGGAATTGTCGTTCTGAGCTGCTGTGGAAATATGCTGGGCAGAGACGGGTGACGGAGTGGCGCACTGGGCCTTCGGACCTGCCGGGCAGCAGCATCCGAGGGCCTGGCGCCACCCGACCCCTTCGGTCGGGTCAGTTCACTGGGGGGCACAAGCTGCTGGGGCCACTCGGCCTTCTCTCTGCTGGGTAGGGTCTCCTGCCAAGCGGCAGGCCCTTGAGTCTGACAGTCCATGTGGGGTGGAATCGCTTTGCTCAAAATAGCTGAGGCTGGCCAAGCAGTCCATCCCTAAATGGACCGAGAGTGCCCTATCGATCAGAGTACGGCTGAGGCATCCCCTGGCAGGCCACCTTGCGCAGGGGGTATGCTGGCTTAGCGTCCCTGCCTGCACCCGGGGCAAGCAGACTCGAAGAAAAAGGACCATTGGGTAGGGGCTGAGAGGCAGGTGCGTACCCAGGCCCCTGGGGGCCCCGTCGGGTGGGCCAGGGTGCTGCCTCCCCCTTCTCAGCATCGCTGGACCTCACGGAAACCTGACTGAGAAAACTCGGAGAAAAAGGACCATCTGGAAGGGGCTGAGAGGCCGCTGAGTACCCGGCGGGCAGGCCCGGGTTCTGCCTTCCATGGTTTCAGAATCGCCGGACCTCACAGAGGTCTAACTTAGCAAACGCGGAGAAAAAAGGACCATCTGGAAGGGACTGAGAGGCAGGTGAATACCCAGGCCCTTGGGGGCCCTGGCAGGCGGGCCCAGGTGCTGCCTTCCCTGTCTCAGAATCGCCAAACCTCATGGAGATCTGCCTGAGCAAACTCGGATAAAAAAGACCATCGACAAGAGGCTGAGAGGCAGGTGCCTACCCGGGCCCCTAGGGGCCCCGGCAGGCAGGTCCGGGATCTGCCCTCCCCTGTTTCGGAATCGCTGGACCTCATGGAGGTCTGACTGACCCTCTCCCTCGTAATCCGGAGGAAAATTACCCCCCTTTCTTGTAATCCGTGCACATGAGGTGACAGAGTGGACCCAAAGCGCAAAAGTACCTGAACTCTTGGAGCCCTCGCTGGGATCGGGGAGGCAAATGAGCCCTCATCAGGACTTCCAGGGAAGCCCGGCCATCTGGTCACCCCATAGGAAAGCATTGGGTGCAACCAGATGGCCGAGGGGAACGTGCGTCCAGATGGCCGGGCACGAAAGGGAAGCCATCTGGTCACTCTGTGCCCCAATGAAAGAGTGAACGGGCGCCGGGGCATGGGGAACCGGAGGCCATGGAGGCTGTGAGGGGGACCCGACGGGCACTCAGACCCAGGGCCCACAGACACCTTGACAAGCAGGGGAGGCCTGCACGGGACCGACTGACCCCTGTCCTGGGCCCTTGGTGTAGCAGCAAGCCGGGGGATGAGGCCCAGGGCCGGAGCACCGACCTGGGGCCCGAGGGGCCCCTTGAGCAAGCAGGGGCTCACAGGCCCGGAGGCGCAGGGGACATCTCACCGGGCCCTCCGGACCCCATATTGGGCATCCTGCCAGGCGGCAGGACCGAGGACGGAGCCCGGAGTGGGGATGCCGCCCTCCCCGGGCCCTCAGGAGCCCTGGCCGGAGCTCCTGAACCAGGCCAAGCAAGGGGAGGCTCCCCGGGCACAACAAAACCCCATACTGGGCCTTTGGCAGTGCAGCAGGCTGGGGACAGGCCTGGGGCCGGAGCACCCGACACGGGGACCGGCAGGTCCCTGGTCCCAGCCCGGGCTCCCAGGCCCGGAGGCGCAGGGGAAGCCTCCCTGGGCCCGCAGGACACCATCCCGGTCACCCTGCCATGCGGCAGGACCGAGGACTGAGCCCAGGGTGGGGAGGCTACCCTGCCTAGGGCCCATAGGGGCCTCCGTTGGAGCTCAGGAACCCAGCCAAGCAAGGGGAGGCTCCCCAGGCACAACGGAACCCCATCCCAGGCCTATGGCAGAGCGGCAGGCCGGGGGAAGGGGGCCAGGGCCGGAGCACCCGACCCAGGACCCGGCGAGCCCCTAGACCCTGCCAGGCCTCCCAGGGCCAGAGGCGAAAGGGAAGCCTCCCCAGGCCTGCGGGACTTCATTCGGGCACCCTGCTACGCAGCAAGTCTGAGGATAGAGCCTTCGGTGGGGAGGCCACCCTTCCTGGGGCCCCTGGTCCCTGCCCAGCCCGCCGGACCCCATCCAGGGCAGTCTGCCACGTGGCAGGCCCAGGGACGGACCCAGGGCTGGGGCGGCATCCTGGCCCATCCAGCTGCCGGCTGAGGACCGAGAGGGGTCCCAGAGTACCTTGTCCTTAGTAATCCGGAGAAAGGCTACCCCTCTTTCTAGGAACCCGTACGCACCGCAAGGCTCAGGGGACCCAAGGCGCAAATGCGCCCAACCTCCTGGAGCCCTGGCTGGAATCCGGGAGGCAAATGAGCCCTCATAGGGACTTCCAGGGCAGCCCGGCCATCTGATTGCACCATTGGAAAGCATTGCATGCGGCCAAATGGTCGAGGGGAAAGGTACGACCGGATGGCCAGGACTGAAAGGACTCCCATCTGCCCACCCGAGCCTTCACGGTAGGAATCCCGTCTGCCCATGCAGGGCTCAGGGGCTCCGCTTCCCGGGGGCTCGGGGACCCCGCTGGGCCTCAGGCATGGGGACGACCCCCTGAGCTCTCAGGCCCGGACGCCCAGGGGAGCACTGCCTGGGAGCCATGGAGCCCGTCCCTGGCACTTTGCCATGCCGTGGGACGGACAAGAGGTGTTGTCCGGGCATAGACCATCTGGTCCCCGGCAAAGAACCGCCAGCCCAGGAGGAGTGTTCCAGCATACCATGCCCCTAATAATCTGGAGGACTGCCTGGGATCCATGGAGCCTGTCCAGGGCACTTTGCCACGCCGTGGGCCGGAGGAGGGCGCCCCCGGACGGAGGGGAGGTGTTGTCCAGGCATAGACCATCTGGTCCCCAGCAAAGAACCGCCAGCCCGGGAGGGGTGTCCCGACATACCCTGCCCCTAGTAATCTGGAGGAAGGCTACCCCTTTCGAGGAACCGGTGCGCAGGGCGAGGCTCCGGGGACCCTAGGCGCGAACGTGCCCGACCTCCTGGAGTCCAGTCTGGGATCCGGGAGGCAAATGAGCCCTCATCGGGACTTCCAGGCCAGCCCGGCCATCTGGTCGCCCCATTGGAAAGCATTGCGTGTGACCAGATGGCAGAGGGGAGAGGTGCGACCAGAAGGCCGGGACCGAAAAAACGCCAATCTGCCTGCCCCAAACCTTTGCAGGGCTCGGGCTGCAGGACTCGGGGGCTGCAGGGCTCGGGGACTGCAGGGCTCAGCGCTGGGGCTGAAGGGATCCAGAGCTGCAGGGCTGGGTGGTGGTGCTCGGAGATCCCACGCTGGGCCTCAGGCATGGGGAGGCCCCCAGGTGTTCCTGGGGCCCAGACGCCCAGGGGAGGACTACCCTGGACCCATTGAGCCTTGCAGGTCTCTGGGGTTCTGCACCAGGGACCCTCGTCCCGGGCAGATGGACACTTGGCAGGCCGCAGGACGGAGGCTCCCAAACCCCAGGCCCTAACTGAAACCCAGGCCCCGGGGATGGTCCCTGCTTCCCAACCCAGCCAGGCTGGGTAGATCGGGGAGCCTGCCCAGGCACGAGGGACCCCTGTCCCGGGCACATGGACCCTCAGGATGTGCGCTCGTTTTCCACACATTTTTTCTAAAATTCTGCATATTGGCGCTATGCTAACTACGCCCAGCCCTAATAATAAGGGAGTGCTTTCTGTGTAGTAACAATGAAAAAGTTCTTCCCACTAGGAGACCTCTAATGCATTGCTGCAAATTACTAGTGAACTTTAGTTAGAAGTAGCGATGCACACTATTGGTCCATGGTGAATCCAGATTTCTCTACGTGATAGTCATGATAGATCTTTTGTCAACGTGGCCAACATGGCCAGAGATACATGTGTTGCATATATTAGTAATAATAGTGTAACAATATTTTAAGACAAGTTGTGTACGAGAGAGGGATTCCCAAATGTAATTCTAACTGAAAATTAGGTTCCGTTCTGTTCCAAAGAAATGTAAGAATTTCTGGTCAACAAAGTGATAGAAACTTGCAAGTCTTCCCTTTATCATCCAGAAATCAATGGTGTGGTAGACAAGATTGACAAAACACTCAAAGAAGCTATAAAATTGACCAAAGGAAATGGTCTAAACTGGAGAGATGAGGTTGTAGAACGTTTACTTTCATTGAGGCTGACCCCATATCAAGTAATGGAATATTCCATTTCAATTGTTTAGGAGCAGAAACCTCAACACTTCACTTGTCCCTGGGTGGATGAAATGGCAGAAAGGCTGAATAAAAGTAGACACATGATATGTCTGGAGGTATAGAGAATGAAAGCTGGAAAAGAAGGGAAAGGAAGAGTATGATACTAAGAAAAGCACGGGTGTGATTGAGAGGACAGTGGTGATATGATGACAGTGAGAGTTCCCACTGAATATGCGGCAGTGTTGAAATTCACTGCACCTTTGAAGGTTGTGAAATTATTTTGCAGTGCAGTCAAAACACAAGTTCAGAGAAACTTGAATGTAGGAAGAGTTCCCATGGGAGAAGTTAGCCTGGCATATGATTTCCACTATTCTTGTGGGCACCTTGCACCAGTCTAAACGACCCTTATTGATAGTGGTTGTAAAGTCAACCTTATAGACAAGCTATACTAGTGGTAGCATGGACCAGCAGTCATAGACTAAGACTTCAGAGAGCATGTGAAGCAAGCTGTTTTACCAATTATAATCCCTTGAATATCAAATGAAAGGACACCACACAAGGTATATATCAAATATGTATGTATTTATTCCTAACACAACCCCTCTGCACTCTTTATGAGGTCAGAGATCAAAGTACATCACAAGTTACTCAATTAGCATACGATAAGTTGCACAAATACAGTTATGCCCTAGGGGCCTCACAAACCATATACTAAGTAAGTGGTATAAGAACCACTTCAGGAATAGTGAAGAGGTCTAGGGCCTAGGGAATCGTTGGGGCTACACTAAACAACCAAAGGTTAGGAAGTAGGAGACCCACGGGAGACGCGTTTAGTTTGTAAACACAGTTGTGAGTTACCATTGACTTATAATGGAGAACGAAGAAGTTACAAAGTTACTGTTTTAGGGCACTTCCGGATGGACTACGACAAAATCCCTTTAAACTAGGACACTTGGAGAGTCAATACCCATGGAAGCACCGGAGTACTCGAGTTACTTCACCCAGGGAAGCCGGGTGCATAGGTGTCTTTTCGTGTCGGGTTTCGTCGATGCTTTCAATAGAGATCTGCAAAAGAGGTGCTGCATGTGGCCAAAGGAAGAGTGTCCGGGTGGATCCAAGGGTGGATCGAGGAAACTGAAGAACCTGAAAGCAGAGGGGACAGAGTCTGGGTCCATGCAGGAAGTGAAGATTGGCTTTAAGTCAGACCAGCAAGGTCTGGGGAGCTTCTCCTTTGCAGGGAAGCCTGAGCAAGCCTGGAGCAACCAGGAAAGCAGTTTGGTTTCAAAGGTTTGTCTTCAGGGGGCTCACTAGCCAACGGGCTAGCAACTGGGAAGACGCGTTGAGCTGAAATGCAAGAGCAGGCCCCACGCGGCACTCGTGGAGTGTGGAGGGCTGAGCTTTGGTGCAAATGGCGCTCGGGTCTGGGGCTTCTCATTCCCCAATGCACAACTGCGAGGGTGCCTTGGTAGTTGCCCTGTTAGCAAAATGCAGGATGTCCAGGGTGTCCTGTCCCATGTCTCTCATGTCCGCCACGGGTCTCAGCTTTGCTGTGGATGTGGGTCGGAGTCAGAGAATTCTGAGAGTCCAGTTCCTGAGTCGCTGAGTCTTCGGGATCCGTCGGGAGTGTCGACAAAGCAGACCGGCAAGTTACTGGTGGTCTCTGTTTACACAGGGTGGTCACTCCTTGACCACAATGGAGATGTCTTCAGACTTCTAGTCAAAATAGAACGTTGAAGGTCCAAGAGTTTCGTTTCAGAGTTTCCTTCCAGGATAATCTAAACTCCTGGGGACACAGCACCTATCTTTATACTAAGAAAATGGGCTGGATTACCTGCTAAGTCCCTCCTATGGGTGGACCTGGGAAGGGGGTGGTTACACCCCTTTCCCTTTGTCCAGTTTCGCGCCAGAGTGGGGCTGGAGTGCCCCAGCAACTGGTTTGAACCGGGCCATGCATGGAGCACCTTGTGTGCCCCAGGCAGTGTCTGGAAAAGCATCTTTCCATTCAACCCACCCTGCCCCAATATACTACAGGCTGTCTGGGGAGGTGCTAGCATCTCCCTCGACAGGAAACCTATTGTCCAGGCCTCCCTTGCTGGAGTTTCCCCCAGCTGCAGGAGGTCAGACTCGTGTCTGTGGCAGCAGCATCCATTTTATGATACTGAGGCTCTGTTTAACTTTAACCCGGTAAAGCAGTAACATACATGTCTTTTCCCTCTAGAAGGGTGGAATGCTACCCCCGCCGCCAGAATTGGCGGGGGGTAGTATTCCAAAGTGTTTGACACCTTACACAACATGTTTTGATAAAGCCAAACCAAAGTTAGCATTAACCGCGAGGATTATAATGCACTTAAGACTATATGGTATGGCTATATCATAGAACAGCTATAAGGACATGGTTCCGAAAGCTGCGGAGCGGCTCAGCTCATGCTAGGGCACCCCTCACATAAAACCAAGCACTCTGCCTCCAGGATTGTTAAAGGCCTGCCTTAGGAGTGACTTATAGGTTACTATGTGTCGATATATAAGGTAGATATAGATATACTATATCTAAGTAAGGGGTGATTACACCACCTTACACCAAGCTGAGTGATCAGCCTCTGGTGTCAGTTTGGATGGCCAGCCAGGGGTAGCATAATACATGCTGCAGCCCCTGGTAGGCCTTGGATGCACGTATGCCCTGGGTACCTAGGGTACACTATACAGGGGCTCACAAAGGCGACCCAATACCCAATCAGGTATGCACCTAAAGTACATGGTATCAATTTAGAGAGAACAGCTGGGCTGTGGGTTTGCTTAGCAGGCCCACAGCCACACTAAAGTCGAAAAACCAGAGAATCACAGCAAAAAGTGGGGGTCACATAGGAAGCAGACCCTACTCTCCTACACAACCCCCTTCCCCCCCAAACGCAGGGACATTAAACTAACCTTGACCAGTTGAGCCTTCATGTTCTAAGTGGAAATATCTGGAGAGTCCATCTGCATTGGCATGGTCAGTCCCAGGTCTATGTTCCACTGTAAAGTCCATCCCCTGTAGTGAAATGGACCACCTAAGCAGTTTGGGATTTTCCCCTTTCATCTGATTTAGCCACAAGAGGGGCTTATGGTCTGTCTGAATCTTGAAGTGAGTACCAAACAAGTATGGCCTCAGCTTCTTCAGGGTCCAAACCACAGCAAAGGCCTCCCTCTCAATAGCTGACCAACGTTTCTCTCTAGGGGTCAGCCTTCTGCTAATAAAAGCTATTGGCTGGTCTTGACCATCTTTATTCAATTGTGAAAGAACAGCACCCACACCCATTTCAGAAGCATCTGTTTGAACAATGAATTCCTTGGAGTAGTCTGGACTTTGCAGAATAGGTGCAGTGCACATGGCCTGCTTCAGGTCATCAAATGCCTTTTGAAGGCTTACTGTCCTCTGAACTTTCTTTGGCATTTTCATTAAAGTTAAGTCATTGAGAGGTGTCACAATGGACCCATACCTTTTGACAAACTTCCTGTAGTACCCAGGCAGGCCCAAGAAAGCTTTGACCTGTGTCTGGGTGATGGGGGCAGTCCAGTCCTTTATGGCCTGGATCTTGCTCTCCAATGGTTGAACCTGACCCCCACCACCAGGGGGCCCAGGTACACAACCTTGCTCTGCCCTATCTGGCACTTGGTAGCCTTCATAGTTAGGCCTGCCTTTTGAAGAGCCTCCAAAACATTCTTCAGGTTGATCAGGTGATCTTCCCAAGTGGAGCTAAAGACAGCAATATCACCAAGATAAGCTGCACAGTAGTCATCCAGACCTGAGAGGACTTGGTTTACCAACCTTTGGAATGTGGTAGGTGCATTCTTCAGACCAAAGGGCATTACCACAAATTGATAATGACCTTCTGGGGTTAAAAATGCTTTTTTTCATCAGCTAGTCTGATCTGCCAGTAGCCAGCTGTCAAGTCAAATGTACTCAAAAACTTGGCAGAATCCAATCTGTCAATGAGCTCATCTGCTCTAGGTATTGGGTGGGCATCTGTCTTAGTGACAGTATTGAGGCCTCTGTAATCCACGCAAAACCTCATCTATCTCTTACCATCTTGGGTGTGAGGATTAGGCACCAGGACTACAGGACTGGCCCAAGGGCTCTCTGAGGGCTCAATGACTCCCAACTCCAACATCTTTTGTACCTCTGTCCTGATACAGTCCCTGACATGATCAGATTGCCTGTATATTTTACTCTTGACAGGCAGACTGTCCCCAGTGTCCATTTCATGAGTGCATCAGGTAGTCTGACTTGAAGTCAGTGAAAACATATGTCTGTAGGCCTGCAGAACTTTTCTGCAGTCCCTCTGCAGCTGATCAGTGAGGCTGCCTGCCAAGGCTACACAATAAACTGACCCATCATCAGGGTTCTGGGAGAGCAGGTCTGGGAGAGGGTCACTCTCTTCCTCCAGTCCTTCATCAGTAGCCACGAGCAAGCCCATGTCAACCCTGTCAACATATGGTTTCAGTCTGTTGACATGAAGGACCCTGTGGGGGCTCCTGGGAGTTCCAAGATCAACCAAATAGGTTACCTCTCCCTTCTGTTCAACATTGCTGTGGGGTCCAGACCATTTGTCTTGGAGTGCTGCAGGGCCACTGGCTCCAACACCCACACGTTCTGCCCTGGCTGGTAGACAGTCAGCACAGCCTTTTGGTCATGCCAGGCCTTTTGGAGTTCCTGGCTAACCTCAAGGTTTTTGGATGCCTTTTTCATATTCTCAGCCATCCTGGAGTGGAGACCAAGTACATAATCCACAATGTCTTGCTTTGGAGCTTTGAGAGGTAACTCCCATCCCTCTTTCACCAGACAAAGGGGCCCTCTTACAGGGTGCCCAAACAGAAGTTCAAAGGGGCTGTAGCCAACCCCCTTCTGTGGGACCTCTCTGTAAGCAAACAAAAGGCAGGGCAGTAGGATGTCCCATCTTCGCCTAAGCTTTTCAGGTAAACCCTTAATCATGCCCTTTAAGAACTTGTTAAATCTCTCCACCAGACCATTGCACTGTGGATGATAGGGTGTGGTGAACTTGTAGTTCACTCCACACTCCTTCCACATAGCAGTCAAATATCCAGACATCAGGTTTGCACCTCTGTCTGAGACAACCTCCTTCGGAAAACCCCTCTCGAGAAAACTCCCAGAAGGGCTCTTGCCACAACAGGTGCTGTTGTGGTCCTTAGGGGAATAGCTTCTGGGTATCTGGTGGCATGATCCACTACCACCAGAATAAACCTGTGCCTAGATGCTGTTTGGGGATCCATTGGTCCAACAATGTCTAACCCAACTCTTTCAAAGGGAACCACCACCACAGGTAGTGGTATTAGGGGGGCCTTTGTGGTGCCACCTGATTTGCCACTGGCTTGGCAGGTGACACAGGAGCGATAAAACTCCTTGGTGTCGTCTGACATGTGGGGCCAGTGAAAGTGAGGGAAAGCCTATCCCAAGTCTTGTTCTGGCCAAGATGTCCTGCAAGGGGAATATCATGGGCTAATGTAAGAAGGAAGCCCCTGAATGCCAAAGGTATGACCAATCTCCTGGAAGCACCAGGCTTGGGGTCTCTAGCCTCTGAATACAGGAGCCCTTCATCCCAATACACTCTATGGGTTCCATTAGTATTCCCAGCAGCCTCAGCAGCAGCTTGCTGTCTGAGGGGTTCAAGAGAAGGGCAGTCCAACTGCGCCTGCCTCAGACCTGCCCTTGAAGGTCCCCCTGTCCCAAGAAACTCAACCTGATCAGCCTCAAGCTCTTCTAGGACAGTTCCTTCTTGGGTCTCACAATCAGCTTCCTTGGAAGGCTGATACTCACTCTGAGGCAAGGGGGAAGGCACTGCCTTAACCCTACTGCTTCTCCTCTTGGTAAGCAACTGGTCTATAGTTTCAGGATTCAGGGCCTGTTCAGTGTTGCACCCTTTGGCCTGTGCCCTGGTCACAGCAAGGACATGTGCTGAGATACCTAACATTTCTGCATGAGTCCTATACTCCACTTCAGACCAGACTGAAGATTCTAGGTCATTGCCAAGCAAATATTCTACAGGGAGGTCTGAACTAACAACAACTCTTTTGAGGCCAGTTACCCCTCCCCAGGAGAAATTAACAATTGCCATACTATGGGTGGTAGTGACATTGCTTGCATTGGTCACTAAGTAATTGTCACCTAGTATGATCTGTCCAGGGTCCACAAAGTTGGCTGTCACCATTGTGACACTTGCACATGTGTCCCTGTAGGCCTGAGCCACTTTGTTATTAATCAAAAGAGTCTGTCTGTACTTGCCCAAGTTACTGGGGTTCACAGTAGAGGACATAGCCCTGTCCATATCACAGACAAGAACATCTTGAGTTGGTATTCTGACTAGGCCAGAATCCACCTCAGTTTCCAGGGTCAACCCTACTACACCCTTCTGTTGAGAACCACCACTATTAGCTGTACTAGGGGGAACAGTTGCCTTAGGGGCAATGGTGGTTGGAACTGTCTCCTTTTTGGTGCATTCACTGGACCAGTGAGTGTTAACCTTACAAAAATTGCACCATGGTTTCTTTGGACCTTCTTTCTTTTTAGACTTTTGGGGACCCCCACCAGTAGAAGCTTTTTGGGGACCTGGCGAAGACTTCTGGTCTTTTGCTTTCTCCCCACCCTTTTGGTCTTGCTTCTTCAGATCATCACCTTGGTTCTGTACCTTCTGCTTCACCCTGGTTCTGACCCATTTGTCTGCCTTCTTTCCCAATTCTTGGGGAGAGGTTAGATCAGAGTCAATCAGGTGTTGATGCAATAACTGGTTCTGACAGTTGTTAAGTATTTGTTCTCTCATGATCAGATTATACAATCCTGTATAGTCATTAACTTTACTGCCCAGTAACCAGCCTACCAAAGCCTTAGTAGCACAATCTACAAAGTCAGTCCAGTCCTGAGTCTGTGTCTTCTGAGTATCTCTGAACAGCAACCTGTACTGCTCAGTGGTTAAGCCAAACCCATCTATCAGAGCACTCTTCAGGACATAGTAGTTGTCAGCATCCTGTTCACTTACTGTCAGGAGCTTATCTCTACCTTTGTCTGCAAAGGAGAGCCACAAGATTGCTGCCCACTGATTTTGGGGTACCTGCTGTACTTTGCAAGCCCTCTCAAAAACAGTTATTCATTTGTGGAAGTCATCCCCAACCTGATAGGGAGGGACAATCTTCTTCAGGTTTCTATGGTCATGAGACCTTTCGCTATCACTAGGAATATTGCTGCCACCAGTGGGTGCTAACCCACATAACTTTATCTCTCTTTCAAGAGCCAGGGTCTCTTTTGCAAGGGCAATTTCGTGCCTCTTGATCCTAAGATTTACTTCCTTCATCCTAGCTGTATGCTCTCTCCTCTCAAGGGGAGTCATCCTCCTTAGAGCAGAGGCATCATGCCCTACTGAGTCATCAAAATGCTCAGAGCCACTGGACAGTGACCTGTGCCTTCTGTGTCTCTGGTTAGGCCTACTTGGAAGGTTAGGAGGGGGCCCACCAAGGCCCTCTCCATCTCCAGATAGTCCTGTGTTGCCCAGGATAGGTTCATCAACCTCCTCCTGTTCAGCATCCACCACCTCATCAGATAGTGGTGGATCTTCCCCAACATTCTCTTCTGTGGATGGATGGCCCCCCTCTCTATTACCTTTGTTATCTGTGTCTGATGCATTCTCTATATCATGAGCCACTACGATGTCTACCAGGTGGTTAAAGGTTGGACTTGTCCTTGTCTCAATCTTCTGACTGCACACCGGCTTCTAAGTTGATTAAAAGTGAATGAGTCCTACTTAGAGGGCACCCTCTGGGTGTCTTCTTGAAGAGGTCCACTAGGGCCGGCTTCCAAGGGCATTTTCTAGTGAGATGTGGTGTGTGCACCTACCTACACTAAATGGTTTCCTACTAGAACGTCTTTAGGAGTTGTAGTCAGGGTGTGCTAAGCCCTTTCCTCTACAATTGCTAAGTTCAGTAGAACTTAAAGTATTATAAGAACTTGATTTATATGTACCTACAGGTACCTTAATGTGATCTTTCAAATGATATCTTAAGATTATATGGTGAAACAACAGCAAGCTCTCATCCCATCCGCTGCACACCAATGTGAGAAGTTAGCCTGGCATATGATGTCCACTATTCTAGTGGGCACCTTGCACCAGTCTAAACGACCCTTATTGATGGTGGTTGTAAAGTCAATCTTATAGACAAGCTATCCTAGTGGTAGCATGGACCAGCAGTCATAGGCTAAGACTTCAGAGAGCATGTGAATCAAGCAGTTTTACCAATTATAATCCCTTGAATACCAAATGAAAGGACACCACACAAGGTATATATAAAAATATATATATATATATATTTATTTCTAACACAACCCCTCTGAACTCTTTATGAGGTCAGAGATCGAAGTACATCACAAGTTACTCATTTAGCATACGATAAGTTGCACAAAAACAGTTATGCCCTGGGGGCCTCACAAACCATATACTAATTAAGTGGTATAAGAACCACTTCAGGAATAGTGAATAGGCCTAGGTCCTAGGGAATCGCTGGGGCTACACTAAACATCCAAACGTTAGGAAGTTGGAGACCCACGGGAGACGCGTGCAGTGTGTAAACACAGTCGCGAGTTACCGTTGACTTATAATGGAGAACGCAGAGGTTACAAAGTTACTGTTTTAGGGCACTTCCGGATGGACTACGACAAAACCCCTTCAAACTAGGACACTTGGAGAGTCACTACCCATGGGAGCACCGGAGTACTCGAGTTACCTCACCCAGGGAAGCCGGGGGCATAGGCGTCTTTTCGTGTCGGGTTTCGTCAATGCTTTTAATGGAGATCTGCAAAAGAAGTGCTGCAGGCGGCCAAAGGAAGAGTGTCAGGGTGGATCCAAGGGTGGATCGAAGAACTGAAGAACCTGAAAGCAGAGGGGACAGATCTGGGTCACTAGCCAGTGACCAGAAAGGTACCAGGCGATGTTGCGATGATCTAAGGTGAAGAGGTGAAGCTTGTCTCTGCAGCCACGAGGACCAGGAGGTGTCAACGACGACCAGGAGCTGGATTCGAGCTGTCCCATGAAAGATCTATTTGACTGCGGTGTCAGTATCCGGATTGGACTCAACAAGCCTTGGCAAACGCAATCCACGCAGGAAGTGAAGATTGGCTTCGAGTCAGACCAGCAAGGTCTGGGGAGCTACTCCTTTTCAGGGAAGCTGGAGCAAGGCTGGAGCAACCAGGAAAGCAGTTCGGTTTCAAAGGTTTGTCTTCAGGGAGCTCACTAGCCAACAGGCTAGCAACCGGGAAGACGTGTTGAGCTGAAATGCAAGAGCGGGTCCCACGCGGCACTCATGGAGTGCGGAGGGCTGAGCTTCGGTGCAAATGGTGCTCGTGTCTGGGGATTCTCCCAATGCACAACTGCGAGGGTGCCTCGGTAGCTGCACTGTTAGCAAAATGCAGGATGTCCAGGGTGTCCGGTCCCACATCTCTCATGTCCGCCACGGGTTTCAGCTTTGCTGTGGATGTGGTTCGGAGTCAGAGAAGTCTGAGAGTCCAGTTCCTGAGTCGCTGAGTCTTCGGGATCCGTCGGGAGCGTCGACAAAGCAGACCCGCAAATTACTGGTGGTGCCTGTTTGCACAGGGTGGTCACTCCTTAACCACAAGGGGGATGTCTTCAGTCTTCTAGTCGAAATAGAACGTCGAAGGTCCAAGAGTTTCGTTTCAGAGTTTCCTTCCAGGATAATCTAAAGTCCTGGGGACACAGCACCTTTCTTTATACTAAGAAAATGGGCTGGATTACCTGCTAGGTCCCTCCTATGGGTGGACCTGAGAAGGGGGTGGTTACACCCCTTTCCCTCTGTCCAGTTTCGCGCCAGAGCGGAGCTGGAGTGCCCCAGCAACTGGTTTGAAACGGGATATGCATGGAGCACCTTGTGTGCCCCAGGCAGTGTATGGAAAAGCATCTTTCCATTCAACCAACCCTGCCCCAATACACTACAGGCTGTCTGGGGCGGTGCTAGCACCTCCCTCGACAGGAAACCTATTGTCCAGGCCTCCCTTGCTGGAGTTTTCCCCAGCTGCAGGAGGTTAGACTTGTGTCTGCAGCAGCAGCATCCATGTTGTGATGCTGAGGCTCTGTTTAACTTCAACAGGGTAAAGCAGTAACATACATGTCTTTTCCCTCTAGAAGGGTGGAATGCTACCCCCGCCGCCAGAATTGGCGGGGGTGGGGTTAGTATTCCAAAGTGTTTGACACCTTACACAACATGTTTTGATAAAGCCAAACCAAAGTTAGCATTAACCGCGAGGATTATAATGCACTTAAGCGTATATGGTATGGCTATATCATAGAACAGCTATAAGGACATGGTTCCGAAAGCTGCAGAGGGGCTCAGCTCATGCTAGGGCACCCCCTCACATAAAACCAAGAACTCTGCCTCCAGGATTGTTAAGGCCTGCCATAGGAGTGACTTATAGGTTACTATGTGTCTATATATACGGTATATATAGATATACTATATTTAAGTAAACAGTGATTACACCACCTTACCAAGCTGAGTGATCAGCCTGTGGTGTCAGTTTAGATGGCCAGCCAGGGGTGGCATAATACATGCTGCAGCCCCTGGTAGGCCTTGGATGCACCTATGCCCTGGGTACCTAGGGTACACAATACAGGGGCTCACAAAGGTGACCCAATACCCAATCAGGTATGTACCTAAAGTACATGGTATCAATTTAGAGAGAGAACAGCTGGGCTGTAGGTCTGATTAGCAGGCCCACAGCCACACTAAAGTCGAAAAACCAGAGAATCACAGCAAAAAGTAGGGGAGACCATAGGAAGCAGACCCTACTATCCTACATTCCAAGTATACAGGAGGGTTGTGTAGAGGTGTAGAAAAGGATCCTGTGGTACACCGAGTAATATTAGTGAAAGTGGTGAGTCTAACTGAAGAAAATCACAGGGAAGGACCAGAACCCACACTTCATGCCAACTGAGTTATTTTAAAAGATGGTTTACAAATAAGTGATGTTAGTCAACACATGAAAAACTGGTAACCAGGTATAGGTTCTGGCGCACAACTTGTATATAAAGGCAAAGTAATATGAAATATAATCACCGAGTGCTCCAAGGGTGAGGAATGGGTTACCACTCTATCCCACAAAACCCAAAATAAATTCTGGATACATCAATAATCACAACAAAATTCTCCCTGAGCTCTACAAAAGTATACATTAAACATTACATATATTCAAGTAACACAGAAATGATGTATAAGTGCAGACGCAGTCCAGTAATCTTTTCTTCTTTTTACCTCAAGAATTTGGCTAAAGCAATAGCTATATAGGGAGAACAATCAGATCCTAGTATCCTTAAAGCTTCTATATGCCTCAAAGTTCCCAAGGAAGAGCAGATAGGTCTCAAACATTTGCGTCGTGGGGCTGCATATAGGGGACATACAAAAAGTAAATGGGCTATAGTCTCTGCCATATCTAAACAATTATGACATTTTTCATCTAAAGAGTACGCCCATTTATGAGTAAAAGCTTTAATTGGTAAAGTTCCTATCCTGAATTGAAAATACAATTTTCAATCGAGGGGACTCTCAATTATATCCAAGTATGCTTCACAGGACGGCCAAAATTTGTGATCTAAAAAACGGCTTGTCAAATTAGTGTTCATACCGGACCGGTAGGATGACATCAGGACCATTTCCCAGTATTTTTCTTTCAATTGATTTTCTGTGGGGAAAATTGCAGTACCTGGTTCATCCCATAATAATCTTAAATCCATCTTTACCAAGGGAGTCCTTAGATCTTTTAGCCACTGGATTTTATGAAAGCGATCTACAAGGATCACATCCTTCAAACCCTGGGCATAATGTGTAAGTTCGGGGGTGGTCTAGATTCGCCTCCAATACAGGAGTGGGCGTAACCTAGCCATGTCTACCACATTTTTCTTACCTAGGTCTAATAAAAGCAGAGCCATAGGAGTACTTTGGGGAACACCAATTAAACCACGTAGGAATTTGTTTTCAGCTTTTACAAGGTGACTCAAATTATTAAATCCCCATAACTCTGCTCCATAAAGGGCAGAGCTTATCACTTTGATGTTATATCTTTCCAAAACTGGAGTCATTGGTTTTGTGAAAGAGGATTTATATTTTGAAGATAATGTACCTACAAGCTGATGGTATTTTAAGATAGTCATATCCATGTGGCTTTTCCATCCCATGATACTCTGAAGCATAATACCTAGGTAGGTGAAAGCACCCACCTGCTCTAGGGGAGTGTTTTTCAGGAGGATTCTACCTTTGAAGGGTTTATGCTGATTCAGGGACATAAACTTTGTTTTTGCGGTGTTGACCGCAAACCCACGCAGATGACAAAATTCCCCAAATGCGTTGACAGCCTTCTGCAGACCACACAGGGTCCTGGAGACGATCAAGGTGTCGTCCGCAAAAATGAGGACAGGTACGCAAACCCCAGCTAAGACGGGGGCATCAGTAGGGGATCTACAAAGATGGTCCACTATTCCATTGATGTATAAAGAAAACAGGGTGGGAGCCAAAACACAACCCTGCCGAATACCACGTTTGACAGGGAATGAATCAGTGACCTCACCCTGTGTGCCCCGTCTGATCCTAGCAAAATTGCTCTCATGTAAGCGGACGAGGAGAGTCAATAACTCAGGTGCCATCCCCAATTCATTGAGGACTCTCCAGAGTTTGCAGAGAGGTACAAATCGAAAGCCGATTTCAAGTCAACAAATACCACGTAAAGTGTCCCTTTAGTCAAGACCACGATCCTCCAGTAGATTGTGATGAAACAAAAGACTTGGTCTATTGAACTATTGCAAGTGCGAAAGCCAGCTTGAAATGGGGATAATATATTAGATTCCTCTACCCACGACTTTACTTTATTTTGAACTAATCGGCCCATTAACTTTTGTGCTGAATCTATTAGGCTTATAGGCCATATAGTTACTGGGAGGGATTTATCTCCCTTTTTAAAAACAGGGATTATTTCTGCTCCCTTCCACGAAGGTGGAATGGGAGCACCCTTTGCCACTGAATTAGCTAGCAGTGCAAAATACTGGCACCAGGTCGGTCTATCGCTTAAAAAAACATCGGCAGGGATACCGTCCATGCCTGGGGCTCTGCCACTTGACACACAATCTAGTGCTAGGCTAACATCTTTTATGGAAAATACCTGACCTTGATAAAAGATATAAGGGGGTAAGGAGTAATCCTCCTCTATCGGGCTAGAGGCCTCATTATACTACCTAGCCACATTGATTTTTGTACCTCGGTTATCCGTTTTTGACTCTTTTGAGAAGAAGATTTTTAAACTAGAGAAGAGTCGGGTGTGAGCCTCTAACATAATTTGGGGAAAATCCGAGCCTTTGGTAAGGGTATTTAAATGGGTCAGCTCGCTCACGACCTCTGCTTTAAGCGCAGCCAATTTGACTGGGTTTTCAATAAATTCATTCCATTTAACATGGCGCATATTAATAGAGGCAACAATGTCGAATGTTGATACCCCTCCCCTCGAGGGCTCCTCTCTATCCCCCTTTTGAATTAGGAATATGGAACAAAGGGGGTTATGGTCACTTTCCAGTCACGGTTTAGTAACCATATCCACAAGGCTATGCCAACGTCTTATATCCACCAACAAGTAGTCTATACGGCTACTGTTACGTCCGTTATCAAATGTGTTTGCTCCCTGGTGGTCAGAAGGGGGCCTTTTGCCGCTCTAAGGCCTCTTTCTAGACAAATAGCTTTTAATTGAATTGCAGCTGCTGATCATCTTTTTACAGCTGGAACTTCGAGTTTTGGGATTCCCCATCTGGAATCCTGATCTGCAGAAAGGTCCTGATGTTCTTGGCCAAGTGGTTTGAAAGTAGTGAACAATTTGGTCTGGTAGAGCCTCAAGCTGAGAGTAAAGAGCAGCTATTATCTCGGAAGTATGCCCCCCAATTAACCCCTTAGCATAGACGTTAAAAATAGCCACCCAGCGATCTTGGCTCCATTCAAGCCTGACCATCAAAATATCGTAAACGGGGGACAAAATATGCTGGACTTTGCAACGTAAGCTCTGGCGAACCCAAACCACCAGGCCACCTGCAGGGCGTCCTTTAGTTTTTTTTGTTGCAGGGCTATAGAAATTGAGGAACCCCACACGAAAAACAGGGGCCACTGACGAAGACTGAAAAAGCAAATGTCATACTGGTCTATGAATCTACACCATTCCGGAGACAGTAGTTTGTTACCAATGCCTGCAATGTTCCATGAGAGCAGGGACATATTTGCTTTAGTTATCAAGGCAGAGCTAACATTTAAAGGCCTCTCTATTCTTACTGAAATGTCAACCTCCCTCTCAAGTATTGACTCGGCAGTGGTAGGTTTAGTAATTGGTATGCTGGCCGGAAATATATTCTTTATACGAACTCCTAGGTCTACAATGGGATTGGAATATACCACTAAAGAGGTGTTAGATTCTTGGGTAGCCCTGGTATTGATCGATAAGCTAGCAAAAGGGGGCAGGCAGCATATTATCTAGGTAGGTAGCCACATTACCTTGCACTTGGGGCTCACTAGCTCGGGTGTTAGATAATGTATTTCTCAATGAGATTCTAGTGTCAGCCTGTAGTCAGTCTTTTCCTTTTCCTGCTATCTGCTCCTCTTCCCTTTTCCTCTTTCCTTTTTTCATTCTCATCATGTTCTACTCCAGTCTTGCATTCCATATATCTACTTTCCTCATTTCTCTTCACATTCATTGTCTACCGCATCTATCTTTGCCTTCAGACCTCTCCTCCTTCCTCATTCTCCCTTTTACGTGTTTCCGTCTTGCTCAATATTTTATATCCACCCCAGGAATCTGTGTTTGTCCTCAGGGTCAAGAATTTAAATCTTGGTGCAGCAACTCAGTCTTTCATATATCTGAGGTCGATCAAATGTGTGCCAGTGAGCTGGATAACATTTTAAATTCAGTGTTAAAAACCATTTTGGTGAATATGTGCTTTACAAACATACATGGTATGTTAAGGACACAAATGTATTTCAATTTTTTTTTCAATTTCTATGCAATATCACACTGTCATTATCCTCTCTCCTTGACCCAGTACCTTTCATACTCCTATTCATTTCCCTGACCTCCTTTCTTTCCTTCGTCTCATCTTTTTCTTTTCCCCTTTCATTCCTCAGCACCTCCAGCCATGCCTCCTATACCCTCTTGCTTCTTGCTTCCTTACACCCTCATTCCATTCTTGCTTCCTTACACCCTCATTCATTCCCCATACTTCCTTCCTGGGTGCATTTATTCCTCCTTCCTCTATTCTTTCCTCACTCTTTTTCCTGCTCCTTCCGTCACCTCTTCTTTAATTTCTTCCTTTCTCAACCATTCCTTATGCTTATCTTGCTCCTTTCCTTTCTTCTTTCTATTCATCCATCACACATAATTCACTTCCTTTCTCCCTCTATTCCTTCATTTCCTCCATTCACATTCTTTTCTTATTCCCTCCTTCTTTCATCCATTGCTCATATATATCATCACTCCAGTACTCCACTTCCTGCCTGCATTTGTTGCTGCCTTTTTTAATGTAATCCTTCCTGTACCGTTCCTTTCTTTTAAACAGCACAGTAGAATTACATTCTCTTTAATTTGCAAAGGTACCTCTAAGTCCTCTAGTGACTGTTCCCGAAGCTGCATTTTGAGATTTACACACATTCTCCAATTTGAGTTCACTTTTAAGTTGTTGTCATGGACTTCCCAGATGTTACATTATGTTAAGTTATAATTGAGTTGTAGTAAAACTAATCACCCAAGGGGGTATCTAGGCACTTGGGCAGGTGTGAGGTCCCTGAGGCACTTATGTGAAGAGCCAGGTGTTGAGCTTCTTGCGGATCTCAAGATGTGAGGAGAGTGGCTATGGTGTGTTGAGGCTTGTGGCTGTGGGTAGAACCGATAAAGGAAGTGGGTGCAGCCTCTGGAAGAAGTCTCTGGCGGAAGTGGGTGGAACCGGTAAAGTGGGTGTGGCCTCCTAAAAAATATTCGAGCACCTGCACTTAATATTTTACAAATTAAGCACTGTGATCAAGACAATTTATCCATCCACTATCTCGACTTGTAATATCAGATATATGCCCTCTGGGTTCATGAGTTTGGCCAAACAACGGAATCCCAAATTCTTCCCCACAAGAGTTGATAACCCCCTGGACAAGGAGTGATAAGAAGAGAAGTACCTGTGCAGCTCTAAGGATTGCAAACTTCTGCTCCAAGTTTTTCGTGAGATTTATTTCTTATCAATATACAATTTCTATATCATACAGTTTCACATAGGCCAATACCAATTTCACCTTTGTTTGGTTGCTCAGGCGTTAAATGTTCCACGTCATGAATTTAATTGTAAGTGGACCTAGGTGCTTCTTTCTTCCCGAGATAGCAGAGTAATAGCATTGTTTGTGATATGCTGTAAATTGAGCTTCCACGTTCCACTATTAGCCGGGCATGGGGTCTAACAATATCCTCTCTCTGTCGGATATTGTGACTCAATATTATGTAAACCTATGAGCAGTCTCAGAACAAAAAATCCTCAAAAAATGCATATACAGAACACAATTTGTAAAAAGTGTGATTCCCACGTTGAGGCAACCAATGACCACCAAAAAAGATCTTCTCCCTCCCCCTGACCCCTCGTTAATGGCAGCTGCTGCGCAACAGGGTGAGCAAGACCTCTGACCTCCTGGTCAGGGAAACTGCTCTACCTTCGTGCAGCTCCGTCATTGTGCTGCTGCCCGCACATCTCTCTGATTGCAGGTAGGTGTTTGAGGCCCTCCTCCACCCGCAGGCTCCTGTATGCACCTCATCCCTGGTGGTCCAGTGGGAGAGCCTTCCTCTTCTGCTGGTTTACTCTGCCAGCCTTTCTGGGTGTCTTCCCTGATTTTGTCTGTCTGTGCCCTGTCGTCTCTCTTTGCCCAAGTTGACCGTTTTGTGCAGTTTGTTTCTTGTGCCTCGTTGTTGGTTGTGCCTGTCTCTCTTCGTGCCTCTCTCTTGTACCTTTTTGCCTTTTTATCTCTTTTTTCAGCCGTATTTTTTCTCTGCTGCTGCTTTTTGCTCACTTTCCCGCCGCTGCTGCCCCCAAGTCCCCTCCCCCTGCTGTTCCCTCTCACGCCTCCTAGCTGCTCTCCCTCCCCTGACCTCTACTTTATGGCAGTCGCGTGCAGCGGGTGCATCGCAGGCATGCCGAAAGCACACCAAAGGCAAGCTCGTCTGCGCCTGTCCGTGACTCGACCGCGACTAGTGCCAGGGACACAGTTCCTTCGACCACCCACTGCTATGACTCAGCTACCCTCCATGCACTCAACCTGAGAAGAAACAACAACTGCCAGCTGTCGATGCCCAACACCACCCAGGGCCAGTTCTCCTGCAGACACAGCGGCCGCACCTTCACCCACCTCTGGACCCTATTGCTACCGCCGACACATCGGACGGCAGTGGGCCCAAACCCCTGAGTTGCATCCTCCTCAACATACGCTCCCTGCACAGACATGCAGTAGAAATCTGTGACCTCCTCAACAACCTCTTGTCCGGTGTCGACTTCGTCACAGAGACCTGGACCAATGCCAGCTCCGCACTCGACATTGCAACCGCCTTGCCCGACGGGTACAAGATCCAGAGGAAGGACCGCCACAACCATCCTGGAGGTGGACTCGCCATTGTACACAAAAACTCCCTCTGACTCACTACAGCCAGCACGAACGACTCCTCCTCCCCCATGGAGCACCTCCATTTCCAGATCAACCCCAGAACGATTCTACGTGGCACCCTCGCCTACAGACCTCCCGGACTGCGCACCACATTCACCACTACCATTGCAGGCCTCATTCCCATGCCATCGCTTGCACAGACTACGTATTTCTCAGAGACCTCAATTTCCAGCTCAAAAACCTCAGCGACCCCAACTCCACTGTCCTCCTGGACAACCTCGCCAACATCAGACAGAGACAGCACTTCACCACCGGACGCACCTGGCAGGACACACCATCGACCCCATCTTCGCAGGAGGAAACATTTGCTTCAGCCACGCAACCCCTCCAGACCGACTTCCACTGCGTCCACTTCTCCTTCTCGAAACCAACCGCACACAAGCCTACACCATGCTCCCTGCACAGGAACTGGAGCAAGACGACCGAAGAGCACCTCAACCACGCTCCTCCACCCACCACGACCGACGCCATCTCCGCAGCCTACGAACTTCACAGATGGATCACTAACTGCGCAAACACACTCACTCCCCTCCAGAACTCCGACAGACAACACACCACAAAAGCCACCTAGTTAACCACCTACCTCTGAGAATCCAAGCACACGTGCCTACGACTTGAGAAACAGCAAAACCTTGGAAACACGCACTGCCTACAAGACCGCCATGACGGAACACCACCAACTCATCAAAACCACGAAGAAGAACTTTATCCAGGACAGAACGCTCTCCAACTCCCACAACTCTAAGGAACTCGTCAGCATCATACAAGAATTCACCAAACCCCCCAGAGAATCCTCCGACGTCCCTCCCTCCTGGGAACGCTACACAAACTTAGCTCCTACTCCCATCACAAGATCAGGACTCCCTATGACAGCTTTGACAAACAAAACCAAGGCACAGACACTACACCCACCACCAGCAATGCCACCCTCATACCATCACCGCCTGGACCGCTATCACCACAGAAGACACCGCTAAGACCATGAGGAGCATACACTCAGGAGCCTACACTGACTCCTGCCAGCTGCACATTTTCCAATGAGCCGCCTCCACTACAACACCCAAACTACGATGTACTATCAACTGCACCCTCAAAACAGGCATGTTTTCCGATGACTGGAAACACGAAGAAGTCAAGTCCCTCCTCAAGAAGCCCTACGCAGACCCTACAGACCTCGAGAACTACAGACCCATCTCTCTCTTCCTCTTCGCAGTCAAAGTCACCAAAAAGATCGTTAACAAACAGCTCACGAACTTCATCGCAACCAACTCGATCCTCAACCGCTCCCAATCCAGATTCCGCAGCAACCACATGGCCGAGACCACCCGCCTAACGGCCATGGATGACATCAACACCCTCGTCAACCAAGGTCACACAGCAGCCCTCATCCTACTAGGCCTCTCAGCAGCCTTCAACAGCGTCTCCCACAGCACACTAATCGCCAGACTACTCAACGCTGGCATACAGGGTACCGCCCTAGACTGAACCTGCTCCTTCCTCACTGGCCGAACTCAAAGAATCCACAGAGATCAGCTGCGGACTACCCCAAGGATCCTCACGCAGCCCAACGCTCTTCAACATCGACATGGCCCCCCTCACTTCCATCATCAGAAAACACGGACTCAGCATAATATCCTATGCCGAAGGCACCCAACTTATCCTCTCCCTCACCAAGGAACACAACATCACCAGACACAGTTTCCAGGAAGGAATGAAAGAAGTCGCTTCCTGGATGAGCAGCAGCTACCTGAACCTCAACTCGGAAATAAACAGAAGTCCTCGGATCCACCCCCTCCACATGGGACAACACCTGGTGGTCCACCGCCCTCGGCAACCCTCCCACACCCACGGACCAAGCCGGCAACCTCAGCATCATACTTGACTCCTCCCTCACCAAGAACCGACAAGTCAGCGCCATACCTTCTACGTGCTTCAACATCCTGCGCATCCTCCGCAAGACCTTCAAATAGATCCCCCCCCATCCAGAAAAACCATTACCCATATCCTCATAACCAGCAAACTGGACTACGGGAATGCCCTCTATGCCGGACTCAACATCTCTACTCCTCAAACTCCAGACCATCCAGAACGCGGCAGACAGACTCGTGCTCTACATCTCACAACAAGACTGCATTACCCAGCACCTACGAGACCACCACTGGCTTCTCATTGACAAGAGTCTGACCTTCAAGCTGCTCACTCATGCCTACAAATCACTCCACAACATCGGACCCCCGATACATCAGTGAAAGAATTTCCTTCTACGCACCGAAGAGAAACCTCTACTCTGTCGACCTTGCCCTGGCTGTAATCCTACGCATCCGCAGAGCCAGAACGGGAGGAAGAGCCTTCTCCTACATCGCAGCCAAGACCTGGAACAAACTCCCCCTCAGCATCAGACGAACACCCACACTGCAAGCATTCAGGAAGTGCCTCAAGACCTGGTTCTTCGGATGAGAAGGAGCTGCTCGAATTCCCCCCTCCCCCAGCACCTTGAGACCCTCTTGGGTGAGTAGTGCGCTTCACAAATGCCTGATTGATTGATCCTCCAATTCAACTCCTCCATCTTGCTTTTCCGTATTTGGTCTTCCTTATTCATTGTGGTGAAACCACGTTTGTCAGTTTATAATCTCAAAGTTATTCATCAATTTCCTTCCACCAAAGCAATGATAAATCACGGCCACAGCCAACCAGCACTTAATGATCAAGGTCATGTCAGCCAATTTTGACCTATTCTGGGATGTAACATTCGACTATTGCCCGATTGGAAAGTTAAGAGCCTTATATACTGTTAATACTCCTTGAAAAGTTTACACAGCTCAGTTCACACCCATGTCCATAGCGGACCTATTCCGTGATCCCAAAGTGGATCTTGGAGAGCTCCGTTTAGATTCTCCCTGCAAAAAAGACATGGCCGATTTTGGGTTGGTAAAAAAAAAAGAAGGATTTTTTCTTGTAAGTGATTTTATTATGCAGCAAGCAGGGCGCTCTTTCTACCACCCAACAAGTCCCAACAATTCCCAGTTGTGTGCTTCAGCCAGCAGCACTTCAAGTTCATTCAGCGGCTGTATCTGGGAGGCGAGAGTTTTCAAACCGCTAAACTGATGAATTTACAACATTGTTGAGGGAATTATGGCTATTTTAATAGGACAGATCGTGACCTGGGAACTGAGTTGCTTGATCAGGTGGTCATATTGATTTACAGTTCTCGGGCGCCCCCGAACTACTTTAATTTTGGTCACAAAAGATGGGCATTAACTAACAACTCTAAGGTACTGCTCCAAAATATTTTATTTATTTGAAACACAGCGTAGACAGTAGCACAGAGTACAGGCCGCTGATCCAAATCTGACCCCATTTTCAAACTTAAACATTTATATGAAAAGTGAGGGCAAAAGCTTGTGGGCAATTTACATATAATTATGGTTACAAGACAGCATATCTCCATTTTCCCCCCTAAACAATTGATAAATCTATATATAAAAAAAACAGAAAGACAAACGTTACTATACAAAATAGGGCATAAAGAGTTTGTTATTATGAAATAAATATCCATCATGGATTGTATTTTTTTGTGTAACCATTGATTAATGTTTTGAGAGATTTCCTTAACGTACGATAAAAAGGCATCAGCTTGAGTTACTGTGACTACTTTTTCACGTGGGATAATGTTTTGCGGTGGCGGTTGGTTATCTTTATTGCCATTTTCTTTCAGTCTTGATAAAGCATCTGACAAGATCTGTTTTTGTCCAGGATGATAGGTAATAATAAATCAAATTCACAGAAAAAATGTAACCATGCATTTCTCTTGGGGTGAGTGCTTTCACTGATGTAAAGAATTGCACATTTTTATGGTCTGTGAATATAGAAATGGTGAGTTTAGCTCCTAACAGGTGATGTCTCCATTTCAGAAATACTGCCTTAATAGCTAACTGTTCACGTTCTACCCCTGTATAATTTTGCTCTGCTGCAATAGTTTTCGTGAATAGTAAGCTATTGGGTGTAAATGACCATTGTTGGGATCTTTTTATAAAAACACTCCTCCTAAGGCACTTTGAGACGCATCCGCTTCCACAAAATATGATTGATCTGAATCAGGATGGATTAGAATAGGGGCTATGGTAAAAGATTTCTTTTAAATCTGAAAGGCCTGTTCAGCATCTGTGGTCCAATTAAAAACTTGAGCTTTTCGTAATAGTTGAATGATGGGTGTAACTATTCCAGAGAAATTAGCTATGAACCGTCAATAAAAGTTTGCGAATCCAAGAACTCGCTGAACATCTTTTACAGAAGTGGGCGAAGGCCATTTAAGAATGGCCTCTACCTTTTTAGGGTCCATGGTAATACCTTCCGGAGACAGCCAGTATCCAAAGAAGTCCAGTGATTTTACATGGAAAATACATTTTTCCAATTTTGCATACAGGGTATTTTCTCTGAGCCTCTGTAAAATGGACTGGACATGATGGATGTCTACTTCTTCTGTTTTAGAAAAGATCAAAATATCTATATAGACAATAACACAGATATCCAGAAAATCGTGAAGGACTTAATTAATGAAATATTGAAGCGCTGCAGGGGCATTGCACAGCCCAAAGGACATTACAGTATTTTCAAATAAACCAAGCTTTGTGTGAAAGGCAGTTTTCCATTCGTCTCCCTCTTTAATACGAATAAGGTCATAAGCTCGAAGATCGAGCTTGGTATATATGGTAGAACGCTTTACTTGATTTAGAAGGACTGGAATAAGAGGTAATGGATAACGATTTTTATGGTAGCCTTATTAAAAAGTAGTGATGAAACAGGGGGTGTTGAGTGCCTAATGAATCCAATTTCCAATAATTCATCTAAGTATTTTTTAAATACTGGATCTCTGGTTCCGTAAGCATGTAAATTCTGCTGCATGGTAAAACTACAGAAGTTACTAAATCTATTCTGCAATCATACACCTTGTGAGGGGGCAATTGTGTGGCTTAAATAGGGTCAAAAACATCAGCAAACTTTTCATATTCTTTGGGTAACTGTGATGAATGAGTCATTTGTGGTGGGACTGTAAATGAGGACTTGCACAATCTAATGGGATAATAGGATCCTGTGCTTCTTGATAACAATGAGTTTTACAGTATGAGGAATCCTAAGTGATAGTTCTTTTAACCCAGTCTATTTTAGGGTTATGTAATTCTAACCAAGGTACTCCTAGTGTAATTCCAAAAGTGGGTGTGTCAATGAGGTCAAAACAGTTTTTTTCTGTTTGGCCATTTTCACTGACTAAGGTAAATAAAATAGTGTGAAATGTAATCAGCCCCGATGAAAGCGCTGATCCGTCTACTGATTTAATTACTTGTGGAACTCCCAATTTTTTAGCTAAACCTAAATCGAGAAAATTATCCGTAGCACCAGAATCAATTAAAACTGAAAGACCATTTATTTCTTTATTTTATTTTAGCAACTTATAAAGCGCCTGGTGACCCGAGGGCATCCCCGCGCTATTAAGATTAAATCCTGCTGAGGGGGATAGAGCCAAAGAGTTTATTTAGGAAATAAAAGGGTTTTGAGTTTTTTCCTGAACGTCAGGTAACTGGGCTCCAATCTGAGGGAGCGTTGGAGGGAGTTCCATCCGGTGGACGCTTTTACAGAGAAACGTCGACCTCCGGTGCGTGTCCTCTTAAATTTGGGGATATTGGCCAGGTGTTCGTTCTCGGACCGTAGAGCTCTGGGTGCTTTGTAAGGAGTGACCAGGCCGCTGAGGATCGCAGGTCCCGAGCCATTGATCAGTTTATAGGCCGTGCACATGGCTTTAAATTCCACCCTTTGGCGGACTGGGAGCCAGTGCAGAGCCTTGATAGCGGGTTTGGCGGATACTCTTGGAGGTACGCTCATGATAAGACGAGCTGCTGCGTTCTGGGCTCTTTGCAGTCTCGCTAAGGTAGCTTCCGGCGCACCCAGGTAGACCATGTTGCTATAGTCTAACCGTGACAATATAAGGCCCTGAACTAGTAGTTTCTGGACACGGGCGGTAGAAGGGGGAAGATTCTGCGGATGGTCCGCAAGAGCCCAAGACAGGTCCCTGCCGTTTTGGCCGCTTGAGTCTTCATTGAGAGGTCGGGTTCTAGCCAGACTCCGAGGGTCTTGATTTCGTGTTTCGGGGTGGGGATTTTCCCGAACACGTCTGGCCAGATCGCCGGGGGGATGGTCGCCCATTGTTTACCCATGAGCATCACCTCGGTCTTCGAACCGTTGAGTTTTAATGACGATTCGCACATCCACCCGTGAATTTCGGTGAGACAGTTTGGTAATTTGTCTGGGTGGTCGTCTAGATGGGATAGGGAGACGACCAGTTGTGTGTCGTCAGCGTAGCTCACGATTTTTATCCCGAATGGTGTTACCACATCTTCCAAAGGGGCCATATACACGTTAAAAAGCGTGGGGCTCAGGGAGGAGCCCTGAGGCACCCCGCTGGTGAGTGGAAGTGTGGACGAGTGGTATTCGCCGTCCCAGACCTGGAACGTGCGTCCGGTGAGAAAGGACTCTATCCAGCTGAGTGCCATCCCGGTGAGCCCTGCTGTCGCCAACCGATGGAGGAGGACACGATGGTTGACCGTGTCGAAGGCGGCACTCAGATCCAGGAGGATCACTGCCACTGATCCTCCTGAGTCTAGAATGCGCCTTGCCTCCTCGATGACGGCAAGAAGGGCGGTGTCTGTACCGTGTCCCGGACGGAACCCGGTTTGGGATTGCCGTAGGATGTTATTCGTCTCGAGGAATCGGGAAAGTTGACCATTCACCAGTTTCTCGGTGATCTTGCTAATCCCCGGGAGGAGGGATATGGGTCGGTAGTTTGCCATATCAGTTGGGTCAAGCTGAGGCTTTTTAAGGAGTGCTTCACCACTGCGCTTTTCCAGCTGTCGGGGACTGATCCTCGTGCAAGTGAGCAGTTGATGAGCTCCGTGAGTGTGGGGGTGATAGCGGGGGCCACTTTTTTAAGAAATCTCATGGGTGCAGGGTCTAAAGGAGATCCGCTTTTTATTTTATTCAGGGTTGCTTCCACCTCGTTAGGCGTTACTGGCCTGAATGTCTCAAGTTGGGGACGTGTTTCCGTCTGACAGAGGAGCTGAGTATTGTTCCTGTGGGTGGGGGAACTAGGAGGGTGGAGGGATGTAAGGATACGGGCAATTTTGTTGTTAAAATATGTGGCTAGGTCGTTGCTTCTGTCTACCTGGGGGGTGGTGGAAGAGGGAGAGATGGGAACTTTCAGTAGCTCCTTTACGATGAGATAGGATTCCCTAGAGGAATTTGAGGCTTCCTTTATCCGGGTGTCATAGTGGGAGGCTTTGGAGAGCTTAATTGCAGTTTTATAGATTTTGACTGAGGTGTGGTAGGCCTCTTTGCTGGCATTTTGCCAGTCTTTTCTCCAAAGCCGTTCGGCTCTTTTACAGTTTTTGCGGAGCTGACGAAGTTCTGGGGTATACCACGGTGCAGAGCCCGTGTTGTTGGTTTTGTCTTCTCGCATTCTGAGTGGGAGCACGGAATCAAGGGAGGTCGTGATCCAATTTCTGAAATTGCTATCGGCGTTGTCCGGGATATCTTCATAAGCCGGGGTAGTGGATATCAGGGTCTTGGCCCATTCTTCAATGGGAAGTTTGGACCAGGTCCTACCTCTGGTGTAGGTGGGCAATTTCTGAGGTTTCCTAAGGGTTCCCGGAAGTTGGAATAGGACCAAGAAGTGGTCCGTCCAAGGAAGAGGGATGGAGTCTATTGCTTGCATCGTGGGGGTGCTGGTGAACACTGGGTCCAGCAAGTGGCCTTTGATGTGGGTGGCTCCTGAGTTAAGGAGACGGAGGTCCAAGGCCGCTAGTTCAGTGATCAAGTCGACTGCTCCAGGATCTGAAGTGTCTTCGAAGTGAATGTTCAGGTCTCCCACTAATATGAAATTCGTGACGGAGTGAACCTGTGTTGCTACAGTATCTAAGAGGGCATTGGGAAAAGAACCAGGGTGGCCGGGGGGACGGTAGACTAGAATCCCTGAGAGGGAATTCGAAGGGTCTAGTTTGATTGTGAATTGAAGGCTTTCAGAGTCAGGAATTTGTGCATCGCTAGAATTACAGATGAAAGAGTCTCGGTAGATAATGGCAATGCCTCCACCTCTACCTAGTGGGCGAGGGAGAGACTGGATGAGAAAGCCCGATGGTGTGGCTAGCACTATGTCAGAGTCAGAGTGTGGGGTGAGCCACGTTTCCGTCAGGAAGAGGATGTCAATCTCGTAGTCTTCTATAAGGTGGTGGATTGGTGTCGCATGTTTAGGGAGGGAGCGGCAGTTCAGCGAGGCAAATTTGAGGGTTGCGGGCTTCAGCACTCGTGTAGGGAGTTTAAGGTGGGCTGGCTGGCAGTTAGTACAGCTGATAAAGGGTCCCTTCATATCGTGGATATATCTACATGAGGGGGCGATGGGAGGTCTGAGGCTTAGAAGGTCCCGACGGGAATAAGTAGTCTTGTTGGAAGCTTTGTGTGCCAGGGGGTATGGCCCTAGGCCCGGTCGTGCGTGGACGGGCGCAGACGGGCTTGCCTTAGGCGCGCCTTCGGCGCGCAAACGGCGCTCCCGCTGCGCTAGAATGGCCGACACATTAGTAGTGAGTATTATGGGCGTGGCTTCGCCTTTGACCGCGCTGGCGGTGTGGGCATTTTCCCCCTCTGACAGCGGGGACTCGCTGTGTCTGGAGGGTCTGGGAGGGCAGGCTGAGCGCGTGAATGCGGCGCTTTTGCTCAGGTGAGCTTCGTGATGTCGAGTACAAGTTTTAAAATCAATAACAAGTGAAAACAGTGACAGGTTTAAAATTCAAATCAGGTGCAGCGTGCTAAACCTCCGGCTTTCCGCCTCAGAGGGAAATTAATCAAGAATGAGTCGTTGCGCTTTTCAAGCGTTTATGTAGTCCGATGGGCGTGGCCTCGCAGTGGGCGTGGCTTCGCCTTTGACCGCGCTGGCGGTGTGGGCGTTTTCCCCCTCTGACAGCGGGGACTCGCTGTGTCTGGAGGGTCTGGGAGGGCAGGCTGAGCGCGTGAATGCGGCGCTTTTGCTCAGGTGAGCTTCGTGATGTCGAGTACAAGTTTTAAAATCAATAACAAGGGAAAACAGTGACAGGTTTAAAATTCAAATCAGGTGCAGCGTGCTAAACCTCCGGCTTTCCGCCTCAGAGGGAAATTAATCAAACCATGTCTCTGTTGTGCCAAAATGACAAAAGTAATTCTAACGGTTATGTGTTTAGAGACATGTTTTTTTTGCGCAGTTTTATATAGCGCAAACTTGACCTGAATCGGGTATCAAAGTGCTTTACATAGCACCAGTTGTGTTACATGAGGACACATTCCTTTTTTTGTTAGGCAAGGGGAGATTACGTGATTTGCCCAGAATCACAGGATGTTCAGCTTCGTTGCTGAGACTCGAACCCAGTTCCCCAGATTCAAGGACAACCGCCCTAGCCGTTAGGCCAACTCCTCTGCCAATTAATTACATTAGTAACATATTGTGAGATCTGTGTCTTTATTACTACCGAAGCGGCGACCTCTAAACTCTTCGAAATAATTAGTTTTCCTATTCCGAAGTAACACAGCACCGAAACCGCCCTCATCACAGCAACAGACGACATTCGAACACTACTGGACAACGGAGAAATAGTTTCCCTCATCCTACTTGACCTCTCCGCAGCCTTCGACACAGTCTGTCATAGCACCCTCATACAAAGCCTCAGCAACGTCGGAATACAAGGAAAAGCATTGGACTGGATCATCTCGTTCCTCGCTGGAAGAACCCAAAGAGTCCGCCTTCCCCCTTTTAAATCAAAGGCCACTGAAGTCATCTGCAGGGTCCCACAAGGATCATCACTCAGTCCCACCCTCTTCAACGTTTACGTGAGTCCCCTTGCATCCATTGCGCGCCAACACAACCTCAATATCATCTCCTACGCAGACGACACCCAGCTGATCCTCTCTCTCACCAAAGACCCAAACACCGCCAAAACCAACCTACACGAAGGAATGAAAGAAGTAGCTGAATGGATGAAGAACAGCCATTTAAAACTGAACTCGGACAAAACGGAAGTCCTCATCTTAGGCTCATCCCCCTCTGCCTGGGATGACTCTTGGTGGCCACCTGCCCTAGGAACAGCACCCATACCTACGGCTCACGCACGTAACCTGGGCTTCATCCTGGACTCCTCCCTCTCGATGACCAGACAAGCCAATGCCGTCTCATCTTCCTGCTTCAACATCCTACGCATGCTCAAAAAAGTCTTCCGTTGGATCCCCACCGAAACTAGAAAGACGGTCACACACGCACTGGTCACCAGCCAACTGGATTACGGAAACACCCTTTACGCCGGTACCACAGCCAAACTACAGAAAAAACTCCAACGCATCCAAAATGCCTCAGCCAGACTCATATTGGACATCCCTCGTCAAGCTCACATTTCCGGTCACCTGAAAGATCTCCACTGGCTCCCCGTCAACAAGAGAATGACGTTCCGTCTCCTCACCCACGCACACAAAGCCCTCTACGACCTAGGACCCGAATGCCTCAACACGCGACTGTCCTTCTACTCCCCCACCCGCCATCTACGATCATCCAATCAAGCCCTCGCCGTTATTCCGCGCATCCACAGATCCACCATGGGGGAGAAGATCCTTCTCCTACTTAGCGGCCAAGACCTGGAACTCTCTCCCCACCCACCTTCGCCTTACTCAGAAACACCTCTCCTTCAGAAAGCAACTAAAAACTTGGATATTCGATAAGTAAATGCACCCGCCTCCCCAAGCGCCTTGAGACCCTCTGGGTGAGTAGTGCGCTATATAAATCTTTGAACTTGAACTTGAACATTCATTGTAACATTTGCAATCATTTTCTTCTTTTTTGGTTTGGGACCTTCCCTAGCAAAATGTCCTGCCTTGCCACAGTAAAGACAAAGGTTTCCTTTTCCACGCCTTTCTTTTTCTTCAAAAGTTTGGGAAACTTTTATTCCACCTAGTTGCATAGATTCAGTACTATTGTGTTTATCATCTGTATCTGTTTTCTCTGGTTTTACAATAACTAACCTAGATTCCCCATGTGGTCTTTCACTTCTCCTTTCTCCTAGCCTGTGATCTAATTTGACGACAAGATCTATGAACGCAATATAGTCATCACGCAAATTGACAATATGAACTAATGAGTCCTTTACCTCATCCCTAAGCCCTCGATAAAACAAGGAGGTGCGTTTTTCTTCTGTATATGCAAAGATTGCTGTGCTGTTCCTAAAGGGAGAAGGAAGAGGAGATTAATATAGTCTGTGATGCGAATGGTAATGGTAGGGTAACGTGAGGTTAACCCTGGGGGTCAATTTTGTTGGATGTAATGCCCTCACACACCCTTTCAGGTGTCATGCTTCATCATTTGAGCCTGCTCCTTGTTGGGTCGGCGGTGCAATACCCAACGGGCAACACCTCATAGAGGGGCTCTTTGGCAGAGATCTTTTTCCAACAGCCGTATGGATGAAGTGCGGGTATGGGTCCAGAATAGAATAGTAGACATTGCTGGTTGAATTAAAATAAAGCTAGGGGTACCGGGAATGATTTATTTGGATGGTCCGCTGCTTTAATTAAAAAGGGATTTCTAGAGGAGAGTGCTGGAATATTATGCTTCCAGAAATCCTCCAGATCTTATTATTATCTGGTCAACATGTTTTAATTAAACAAGCGATTCTTCAGGACCTATGTGACTATTTAGCAAGTATCTAAAAGTGAAAACTGTCTACTCTAATTCCCTAATGTGTAGTGTGTGTACACTAGTGTGGGTACAACAACAACTAGGGATGAAGGGAGAGAACATTCCTATATTACTCTTCTTCTATTGAAACCTGTGTTAAGCTGTCATTACCTAAAAATTTGTAACAGTCAGATAACAACAGTATCCAGCGGGAAAAGCTTCAGGTAGATCTTCCACCGCAAGTTTGGGAGTTCCTGAGCTGCGTAGATCGCGCCTACCCCTCGCCGCTGGATCCGTTTTTCTTCTGGCCAGTGAGTTTCTGAAATCAATCTATTGAAATAGGTAATGCAAGTTAGAAGATCTTTGGACCCGTCTCAAGTTTAACAACTCGTTTTCACTTGACTAAATGCAGACGTGTTTAGCAAAAAGACGGGACGTAGCATCCTTAAATGCAACAAAGTTATTTAACAGAGGATCATTATTGTCAATTACTGGTATTGCCCAGTTTGCTGCTACACCACCCAAATATTAGCAGTATCAGTGTTAAAAATCTGTGGTTTGCATAAAAAAATGTAGTTGACATTGACTCATAAAATGATGCAAAACGACCACGGTCCTCAGTGAACCTTTCTGGATTAGCCCAAGGAACTGGGTTTGGTGTACTTACAGTAACCTGAAGATTTTGATCTGGACGTTGACTAGAAGTGTTTGGAAGAGAAAAAGTAGGTATACCAAATTTGGACAGAGCTATAATTGGACGCGTATATGCTCCCCTAGGATCCCTCCACTGAGTGAATACTGATTTTCTCCTGGTAACTTCCTCTCTAAGAGCTTGGTTTTCCTGCCTTAGTTGTTGCATTTCATTTGTTAATCCACAAATTATGTCGGTTAATTGTGAAGTATCCAAGGAGGATTGATCAAACTCCATTATGAGTCTTCGTCAAAAAAGGAATATAGTTTATTGTGGGTTAGCCTTCTGTTATGCTTTGCCACTCACCTAAACTCCAGGTTATTCCTTCTTTGACGTTGACTGTTCTCAAATCCCTCCGGAAACTAAGTGGTAGGAAATGTAATTAACACAATTGCTAATCCACAAGTCTCCTGGGAGAAGGGGGATTGGATTGAGAGACAAAAGAGAGAGACCGGACTCAAGCTAGTAGCTTCAGGTACATGGGCGGTGTGCCTCTCGGCGTTTTCAGAATCTCAGGAATAGAGTGTGTAGTTATGAAGGGTTTCTGAGCAATTATAGGTATGAGCTAAAAGAAATAAACAAACAGTCAAACGACAAATATAATATAATAAGCTATTCCATTCTATATATATTTCTTATCTATTTTGTGTCCTACCTATCTTATTAAAAATCGTGCTTTCCTTAGTTGAAGATGTCCGTAATAATCACAGCTTGATGCACCATCTAAATATTCCTGCATTAATAAGGGAACGATTGTTCCTTCACAACCATTAAGTATTTACCATTCATTCTGGTATGTTCATATGATTCTAATAATTGTCTGTCCAACACTATTGCCACCAAAACGTATGACAAATGTACAATGTTCCTTCTACCTGAAGGTTGCTGAATCGTTGAGATTGTTGGCTGTATTATTAACAGGCTGCAAATAATTTGTAAAACTAGGCTTACCGCGTTGTTGAGGTTGTAAGCATTTTACCCGTCTAGATCAATGCGTTGCTGGGCTACGTTGTTGTAATGCGGTCTGTTCTTTTTTTTTCAGGAAGCATGTAGCATGGAGAACGGATGGACGCGTCAGAAGAATGTTGAGTAGCACCGGGCAGAAGACCCCCTCTCAGGATACTTAAGGCCAGAGAAGAGAGGGGAAAAAAGAAAACACAAGACTAGTATATTCCCTCATAGCCTACATACTTTACATATTGAGACATAGTTCATAGCATTTTCTGCGACCTTCAAAGCACAACAATTGCACTTTCCGTGGTTGTATTATTAATAATTTCTTTCTTTTTTATCATCACTTTTCATCTTTTTCTTTTAATTTGTTCTACTCTTTTTATCATTTATAGTAAGGCAACATATAAAAATATTTTTTTTAAATAGGTAAATTGTCACCATTCTGTACAGTACAATAGATTATCTACAACACTTTTTGTATCAGACAGAAAAAATTGATTTTCAGAGAAACCAAAAAAGGAGAAAAACATGTGATACCCTGGTTACACAACACCGTAATTACTAACATACTACACTCATACAAAATCATACACTTTCACACCAGCCAATTGCAATCATATCTCTACATAACAAGGTATGCTGTGTGGCAGAAAGAAACTCTGCTATGATGAAAGCCACAGAGTGTTTAGTAGGGTTCCACGCCAGGTCGGCACGCGTTTCGGTGGGTTATAGTATATGTCAACCACCTTCCTCAGGACCTAAACAGAAACACACTCTTCCTTTATATGAACCATGGCATATGCTAAAAAGAAGTATTTATTGAGTCCATGTGTAGACTTTAATAATTGAATTAAGTGCCGACACCCAATAGGGTCAGCCAAAAAGTAATTCCAAAAAATCAATTGGGGAAGTGTAGAGGAGATGATAGAATCACCCTCCTGAACTAGACTTGTAAACAATGGGATTCTATCAATGTGAGTGGTGACTAATTTTATATGATTTTGTATATTTTCTAAACTAGTGGATACACTGCAATTTGAAGATTAGGCCTCTCTGCGGGTGGCAAAATGAGGGCACTGTGTGTTTTTAAAATACCCCTCACACACTATGAATCTCATAGTGTCATTCTCCCATCATTGGGGTCTTCTCGTCCCTCTACGGGGCGGGGCGTGCTTCGACCTACGAGTGACGCCGGAGCACTTATATTTTTGACAATAGACTATGTGATGTGATGAGGATAGTGATATGTGTTAGGGAGTGTAGGGACCTATTTACGTGAATGGTAGTGTAAAAAAGGGTATAAATTCCTTGGCTAGTCGAAAAAATTAACTTTAATGGCTTCGCAAGCTGGGAACATTAAAAAGGGGGTTAGTAAGTAGAATTACAAGTGTGGTCTACTTTGTCGTGGTAAAGTTGGATTTTTCATTACAATTTTGAAAATGCTACTTTTAGCCACACTGCAGGATTAACTCATTTGGAAAGAATCACATTGCTCAGACACAAATACAATGGGAATCTTACAAGACACTAAAGTCTATGGTTGTGCACAGCCTCTTAATTTTATTCAAATATTAATGTCTTAACCGTGCTCCAAGGTATCGCTCCCCGCCTGGAGTGTAGTCAATGTTTGGTAGGTAGCAGTTACATACACAAGTATAACTGTCCCCCTGGGCACTGGTGTTTGGCTGACAAAGAAATTCAGCCCTTTCTACAAATCATATGAGTTCATTCCGTTGATTGTTAACATTCAATTTTATTTCATTGAATTTAAAAGTCTTTGCGTGTTCGTATCAATGATATTCAAATTTCATCCAAGAAAATGATATACATCCAATGCATTTCGGTGGAGAAACCACCTTCATCAGGGATCCATCTGCACTGGCCGCACTCGCGTTTCTTAGGTGTTACCGTGGGTAACACCTAAGAAATGCGAGAAACTCATATGATTTGTAGAAAGGGAAGAATTTCTTTGCCAGCCAAACACCAGTGCCCAGGGGGACAGTTATACTTGTGTATGTAACTGCTACCTACCAATCTTACAAGACAACCACCACTTTCAAAGGAATTATGTGAGTCTGGTCAATCCAAGTTTTGACCAGTCTGTGCTCTCTCTGAAACTCTTAATGGGCAGTCCACCTAGTCACCCTGCTTGTTTTTCTCACTCAGCCTTATCTACGGTATAAATAAAGATGGGGAAATGGAATAAGCAGAATCCATAAAACTGGAGTTAATATAAGTTTAGCAGTGAACTGTGATCCTTCACTGATATTTAGCCCACTTTGAAACTAAGTTAGAACACTCACAAAATATTTCCCCCATTTCTGTTTCCCCTTGTTATGCAGTGTCAAGCAGTTCTGGGTTCTGAGGAGAACCCCGAATTGTTCACAGGTTAAAAATGCGTCAACAGTGTTAAAAACCAGGAAGTGTGCTTGAAAATGCAACTTTGGCACACAACGATTTTTGAGTTGAACATTGTATAACAGAGATCCCTGTTCTATGCCTCGGATTTTACATTTAGCGTGCACCCTCTGGGTATGGCCCAATACACAGGGTCTTACATTGTTAATTAATTTATATACAGGCCCCCTTTGTGTTCAGAACTGAAACACAGATGAGTCTGTGCATTCATAATGTTTTGATGTTATGTTAGCTTTTTGTAACAATTCATTTTGTTGATAATGTGATGTGCTGTTAAATGCGATGTTGGAGACTTTTAAAAGAAGTTTAATTCAGGGTGGTCTTTGTTCCACTGGTTATGACATTTAAGAAAAAAAAGTGCATTTTTTGTGTAAATAATGATGAAAATAAATTGTGATCACAATAATTTGTTTGTCTGATCACATATATAGATCATTGTGACAAAGTCAGGGCAGTACTGGCACTTGCTGACATTAAACTGGCCCCAATCCCTTGCTTTTCTTTAGACTTTTAGAAAGTTGGCATTTTCCTGCCCTTAGCCATCTGGGCCTGCAGCCTCTCTTGGGTCACATGAATGGGTATAGCTGACAGACTTTGTGAATTTCTCCCAGACAGTCACGCAATAGAGGGATTACGTATGCTTCAATGGGCCATCTGCTTGCAGGATGAGGGGGCGGAGCTGAGCACAGCCCCACTTACACCTGAATAGCCTGTGCTCTCCCTTCACACAAAGGGCCTTAAGACCCTGTATTGTCCCTACAGCCATCTTGAAGCCAGGACAGGGGAGTCAGGAAATTCCATGCAAAAACACAATTTTGTATTAATTGTTTGGTCCAAATGTCAGTGCAGATTTTAACCACTGTAATCTGTGTGATCTGGTCCATTGTTTTTATGTTTTGTGTTTGGGACAGGCTTTAAACCAATTTTTATTTTGATGCGCAAGCCAAGACCATGTAATTCCCCCACATTCTCCATAGTTCAAGTAAGTTTGTTTACCTAACTATTTGTTGTACAGGGTATACTCTTATACAACTCACCTACAGCCAAGACACCATGCAGTTGGTCGTTGGAAACTTTGAAGACAACATAGCAAAGCAAATAACTGCCAACTGTGACCTCGAAAATGAACAATTTAATTGCCACCCTAACAACGACACTTAAAGAAACAAAACATCTTCCAATTTCTTCTCTTTCCTTCAAGTAGTTCCATCATTCATTTGGCAACAGTGAAACCACCGATCATCAAAAGACATATTTTATAAGTGTGTAGTTGTGTGTAGTTGGATTGTCTTATAGTACTCCTTACTCGTATAAACATGCAGTGGTGCGTACTACATGAGGATCTGGTACAAAATATGGTGATGGTTCCTCAAGGCTTCCCTTAAAATACAGAAAGCAACTTGGGTTCAGTAGACCCGTGCCCCTTAAGTGAAGTAGCTTAGGTTACACCTCTACAACCATGTTGCTGGTCCAGTCTTTAGACATTTTCTGTATCTGCTCTCCTGCCGGCTTTGGATTGTGAAAGTCAGATTTGTATTAGCAGACTGCATGCGGCCATCTGGTCAGCTCAGCGACAGAAAGTGACCTAGATTAGACAGCAATGTATGCTTTCACCCAGTGCTCCTGTTGAATGGCAGCTGTTCCCAGCTCTGGCATATTCATATTCGGATTCACTGGCAACAAATCACCAAAATCACAGGGTCTCTCCAGACAGACTGCCTGCTGCTGCTGCATACACCATAGCAGGAGCCAGTCGGCAATTCTAATCCTGCTGGACCTGTCCGCCGCATTCGATACGGTGAACCTTGACATTTTGCTTTCAAGGCTAGAGACCTTTAGAGTGAAAGGAGTAGTGCTTAGGTGGCTGCAATCTTATCTGTCGGACAGAGGACAGGCGGTGGCACTCCCCCCGTACCAATCGGAGCTTGTGGAAGTTTCTCATGGGGTACCTCAGGGGTCGTCAATTAGCCCTATTCTGTTCAATGCGTATATGCAACCCCTGCTGGGTATCATTAAGGCGCATAATATCAGCGTGATTAATTATGCTGATGATGCACAGCTCCTGATATCCTTGGATGAGGACCAGGCGGAATCATTGGACTGCTTTCATGCTTGTATGCATGAAATGACAAAGTGGCTGAAGGCAAACTCTCTCTAGTCTAACAGTGGGAAAACTGAGGTTCAACAGTGTAGGACGGGGGGATTGCCCGAAGCCTGCCAATAGATTTCTGGCTCCTAACATCAGATGGTACACTGACCCCAGTGAACTCGGTACGCAACCTGGGGGTCAGTTTTAATGAGAATCTTAATTTGGACACCCACGTTAATAAACTAGTGGGAACCTGCTTCTCCTTAATTCGAGGTCTCCGGAAGGTGCTGCCGCTTCTACCTACTCAGGTCAGAGCAACGGTAGTTAGGAGTATGCTAAAACGAAGTAATAGCGTTGACATCTCTTAAAGAAGGTATAAGTAGATTTATTCACGTAGTAATGAACAGGTATACAGTTACAAGAAGATGTATAGCAAATCAGGTAGTCTCTGGTAATGTCTGGAAATGCCCCACCAGGAGCAAGGTCCTCTCTGCTCAGCCCATCAGACCAACTGAATCCCAGCTACATACAAACCAGCCCTAACATTCTAGATGACCTCACACAGGCTGAGCAGACAGGCAGAGAACCACAGTGGGGAGACAGTATTAGTAAATAGCACATTACAACACATCTCCCTTTTTAATAATCAAAGTATTCAAAAGAAACAGAAGAAGATAAAATCACGAAATAGACAAAGATAAAATACACGAGTCTGGAATGGAAATACAAAAGCTCAAGACTGAAAGAGAATGCACAAGTCAAGAATAGAAGCAGATAAAATACAGAAAATATAGAAGTCAGGAAAAGAAGAATGTATCAAAACAATAAATAATGCAACCTTCCCCCACACAAGTCAGAAAAAGAAGAATGCAAAAACAATATAACACATCCTGAGGCATACACTTAAAAAACAGCTCAGTCATAGTGTAGTTTTCATTTAGGACATGTCACAGCTGTCAATCCATTGAAGAGTCAGTCAGAGTCAAAGCAGGGATAACGTAGCAAAGACTTTCAGTCATTTCTCAAAGACAGCAAGCAACAAACAGAAACTGGCACAATCTAGTCAAAAAGGGCGACCGTTGACAGGGTCACTGGTGGGGCAAGTGGGGTGCCAAGTTTCATCCCTTTTACTTATTGTAAAACACTTACTTGAAGTCTTTAAATCTTTAAGTTGCAATTCTTTAAATCCTTCTTTAAAAGCGCTACTTCATCTACTTCAGTTTTAAAAGTCAAATCCATCCAAGGTAGCATACATGGGTTCTTTTTAAAACGTCGCCAGTGTTAAAACGAAGTAATAGCGTAGACATCTCTTGTAGAAGGTATAAGTAGATTTATTCACGTATTAATCAACAGGTATACAGTTACAAGAAGATGTATAGCAAATCAGGTAGTCTCTGGTAATGTCTGGAAATGCCCCACCAGGAGCAAGGTCCTCTCTGCTCAGCCCATCACACCAACTGAATCCCAGCTACATACAAACCAGCCCTAACATTCTAGATGACCTCACACAGGCTGAGCAGACAGGCAAAAAACCACAGTGGGGAGACAGTATTAGTAAATAGCACATTACAACAGAGTACCATTCTTAACCGCCTGGACTATTGTAATGCTTTGCTTTTGGGATCCCCGGGATACCTGATTACCAGATTACAAAGTATCCAGGCGGCAGCAGCGAAGTTAGCACTCTCCCGACCACGCTGTTCCTCTACAACACAAGCACTGGTGGATCTACATTGGCTCCCAGTAGCCAACAGATCCGGTTTAAATCATTGTGCATGGTGTTCAGAGCACTCCATGAACAAGGAACTAAGCCACTTCAGGATAGGTTTCAGTGGTATAAGCCTACCCGAAATCTTCGCTCTTCCACTGCCAATTGTGCAAGAGTGCACAAAATAAGGAGGGTGACCCTCGGAGGAAGAGCCTTCAGCGTGCCAGTGGCTCGCCTTTGGAATGATCTCCCTTTAGATATCAGGAGAACACAAGGCCTGCTGCTGTTCCGTAAGAAAATTAAGACCTGGCTCTTCCCCAAGATATAATATGCCCCCATTTGAGGGTAGGAGTAGATTTTCTGGATGATAGGCTGCTTTCATCATGCTCCTGTGCTGGATAGTTCTCTTAGCACCAGGAGGCCCGCAGGGTTATAGTGCGCTCTATAAATGTTTTATAATAATAATAATATAATAATAATACACAAACACCCATGCATGCATTCTCAGAAGTGCCAACTCAGCGGCTTCTTGTGGCGCACACTTTTTTCCAGCAGACATAAGCACCCAGGGTCGCAACATGTGTCCTTTTCTTCCACACCACCACAATCACAGTATAACTTCACGGCTTGTGTCTAAGATATACTTAGGTGAATCTTACCTTTTGCCACATCTGTCATGCCTTTGTTTATTATTACAGACTGTAAAGTCTAGTGAGGCCATCAGTTTTTTTAACAGCGCTATATAATACCATACTATTACATTTATAATGCATGTATTTCTCTATATGACATGTGTATATTGTAATAATCAAAATCTGAGCAGCGTGTCCACAAAAAACAGCAAATGAAGCGCTCTTTTCATCTCAGGAGATAAACCCGGAATGTCAAAAATTGCATACAACGGTAATATCTTTGGAACAGTGGCCGGTGTTTTGGACGAGTGGCATCACCAGGAGGGGCATAGTGGACATGGAGGGAGGGGGGACAAAATAAAAATAAAAAAAATAAAAAAAATTTAAAGTACCTTTAGCCGGCGCGTTGCGCATCCCTCGCATGCTCCTGTGCTCCTCTTTTTCAGGTACAGACTCCCAGAATGCCCTGTGGCCAATCCTGAAGCTGCTCTCAAACGCGAGCAGCTTCAGGATTGGCCTGAGTGCCTTCGATTAGCTCTCCATGACAGACTGGGAGTCTGTGCCTGCTCTCTCCAATCCCAGCAATGTAGCTGGGGTTGGAGAGAGCTTCACTGCCCATGATGGTTTGGCCGGCCTGAGACGACCAACCAAACCGTCATGGGTAGTGAAGGAAGTGCACTACTACTCCCCTCAGTGCGGTCAACCCCCCAGGCCCATCCCCAAGACTCAGCAGGAGTCATGTTTGGGGGGTGATGCTCCTCCACCATAGCAGAGGAGCCGCCGCTGCCTCTTTGCAATTTAAATATGCATCATGCTGCAGGTGTACAGAGTGTTAACATAATTACAAATGATCAAGCTCTACAATTCCAAAACAGTTGCATCAGCAACTTTATTCTTAGCAAAACGTGTCCTAAATAACCAAGGGACGCACTGAGTAGGGACTAAAAATGAACACTCCCTGAAATCAAAGGCCCTTCCCTATGTGACAGTAATGTTTACAGCTCACATTTGTGACATGTTTTAAGCATTTGGTAGAGCGCACATCTGGCTTCAAGAAGCAGCAGCACACTTTACATTTTTGTAGCAAGAAAACCTCAACATAGAACAGAATGGTGTACAGGGTCGGGTTAAAAGTGGATTACAAAACAGTGGAAGGAGGGCAAGGGGCAGGCGGGGAATCAATATGAGTGAGGTGCTTGGGAGTGAGGCAGAAGCAACAATGGACAGCAGGAGGAGAGGCGGGTGGGGGTAGACCTTTTGAGTTTATATCATAAAGTTTTTTTTAAAGTACCTGGACCAGCATTAGGCCAGCGGAAGGACACTGGACGCAAACAGCAAGCAGTGATAGATACATGCTCCAATGTAGAGAGAGAAGCCACAGGAAGAAAGTAGGAGGCGGCAAGCGACGGGGAGGAAGCAGGCAATGTGACTAGTAAGAAGCAAAAAAATGAGAGTGACATGGAACCCAACCAATGGTAAGTAATGGGCGGGCTCTAACCCCATTTTTAAACTTTGTTTTTTAATAACAATAGCTTTCCCTGACAGCTCATGTGCTCTGTTCAGGCAAAACCTAAATATTCTACTTCTTCTGCTTATAGAGATTGAGGAGTGCATAGCTACCCCAATGGGGTTTCCCAGAACTAAGCAAACACAGAGCAGGAGCCAAAGTTAGAAGAGCAAGGTTTTTAAGACTTTACGAAAACCAGCTAAAGATTTGCATGTTTTCAAAAAGACAGGTAAGATATTCCATAATTAGGGACCCAGGTGGGAGAAGGACTTCCCACCCTGCCTAGCCCACCTATACATGGGAACTGCAAAAAGATTCAGATTGCAGGAATGAAGGGGTCACCTGAGGCAGGTATGTGACACAAAGGATCTGAGATAGAGTGGACCTACATTCGGCATAGCCCTATGCATAAAGCACAGGCCGTTAAATTGGACTAGCTTCTCAATGGTGAACCAGTGGAGGTCACATGGTAGAGTAGAGATAGGAGAGTGCTTAGGAGGATGAAACAGCAGCCAGGCCGCCGTATTCTGGACTATTTGAAGGTGTCTAAGAGAAGCCTTAGAGGACTACAAGTAGAGAATATTCCCATAGTCCAGCCTACAGATAATTAAGGTCTGAATTACCATCCTCTAAGTAGAGAACGGGATCATCCAAAGTATTTTCCTAAGCCACGTAAGGACACAAAAGCAGGTGGAGGCTACTTTGGTGATTTAGGGCCATGTGTATCAAACAAGCATTTTGTGATTACCAAATAGCGACTTTTACTGAATCGCTATTTGGTAATCACAAAATGCTATGTATGCAAGCATCGCAAAAAACTAAAGGGGGGGGGAGAACTAGGACACGTGGACGGCCGTCCTTGTCCCTAAATGTAACTAAGACGGCCACAATAAATGACTGTCTGACACTATCCTGTGGCTCACTATTCACTAGGATATTGATGAGGGGACGGGGAGGTGGAATGTCACACTTGAATTCACCTTAGAAGAGATTACTGCTGGTATCCTGGGTCTTACTAGAAATAAGGCACCGCGACCAGATGGGATTGCCCCGGACCTCTTCTTAAATAAGGTGGACCTATGGGCGCCAATCTTAACAAGAGTAATAAATGCTGCTATAGCTACAGGGCTCCCCCGTTTGTGGTCATCTGCCATAATAGTGTCCATTTTCAAAAAGGGGAACAGAAATAGTCCCCAGTGCTACCGCCCAATCTCCCTCATAGATGTTACTGCCAAAGTGCTTGTACATGTTGTTTTAAATCTCCTGATGATTTGGGACGAGGAAATTATTACTGACGTCCAGTACGGATTTAGGCCTAATAGATGAACAACAGATCAATGCTTAAACGTATATTTACTGGTGGCTAAATACACCATTGCCAATAATGAAGCGGTTTATCTAGCCTTTATGGACCTTACTGCAGCATTTGACTGTGTCAATAGGGAGAAGTTGTGGGTTCTAATGAGTAACTTAGTGGCAGATCAAGAGTTTATCAAGATTATGAAAGCCCTACATTGCAACACCTCGGCTAAAGTCAGGTACAATCTAGAGGGCGGATGCAATGAGCCTTTTATTTGTACCAGTGGTGTACGACAGGGGTGTATTTTGGCTCCGTTTTTGTTTTCCCTGTATATAAACGGCCTAGAACAAGCACTAATAAGCCTAAATGTAGACTCATCCAGAGTAGGCAGAAGAGCAATCCCTGTCCTGCTCTATGCAGACGACGCGGTCCTGCTTGCACGCACTCCACTGGGACTACAGCGACTGATAGATGGTTTTGTGGACCTTATGAATAACTTAGATTTGCCTGCCAACTTGACCAAGTCGTATGTCATGGAGACAGGGACCAAATCAAGGAAAAGTTTTAACTATAGAATAGGCGAACATAGTCTAGAGAAGGTGCAGTCCTTCTCGTATCTGGGCATTTTAATTTTAAAGCATTATTTGAGGAGCGCTGTAATAGGTTAGTGTCCAGCACAGGGGCAATCATGAATTTTGGCCGTAGACTTGGACGTTGGTCCCCGGAGCAAATGATGAATTTATATAACTCAATCTGCTACTCCAAAGCCGCGTATGGTGCGGAACTTTGGGGGTTTGTCGACTCTGACAAACTGCAGGTAGAGAACAAATATATGAGAAGGCTCCTTAAAGTCCTACAGATGGTGCGTTCCCTTTTACATTGCCCACGAAGAACTGGGTGCGGCTTTTATAGAGGACAAGGTCCAGGTCAGACCCCTGTTAGCATGGCTAAAGATTTGGGTTAATCCAGAGGCAACGCTGACCAGACAAATAATCACGGATTGCCTTGGTAGGGATAGAGGAATGAATATTCCTTGGTTAAAGCATTTAAAGGCTGTTTTTGAAAGCATTGGCTGTAAGGATCTCTTCTTAAATCCGACTGGAATTATAGGTCGGGATAAGGACAGAGTGAAGAAGAGGTTTTCGAACTATAAAGCCTCCTCCAGAGAAGTGAGGGAATGGGGTAAACAGTCAGTCAAAGCTTACGGCTTAGTGAGGACCAGTGAAGGAATGGAACCTTACCATGCCCTCATACACAATGCCCAGGATAGATTTTTAATCACACGTTTTAGGCTCAACCTTTTACATTATTTATTAGCTGATCCGGCAGGTTTTACCCGTTCAGTTGAGTCAAAGGGTCCCTGCGGCTGCGATCAACGATCTCCGCAGGACACCCTTCATTTTGTATTATTATGCCCCTTTCATTTATTACCCAGGCGCCGTTTTTTAGTATGCTGAAAAAAAACAAATGTAGGCATGTCAAGGTGGCCCTTTTATACTTGCAAATGGCCCAAGACCCTCTGGCCCTACTTTCTTTTACGGGCTTTCTAAGGCTAACAGTCAAATTAAGAGAGACAAGAGGGAACTGCTGAAAGGAACCTCCCCGAAAATAGGAGCAACATGTGGGGGTTGGACAGGAGTTCAACGAATTGTAATTGGAATAGCTTCTGAATCTTTTTTTTTTAAATGTGCATTACTGTCATTTTAAACTGTACTTTTATGGTGTTTTTGTATAATGCCGAATAAAGACTATTGATTGACTGTCTGACATTCAAGGAGTGTCGAGTTGTTGTGGCGTCACACGCCAGCAGGATTAGGTTTGTTCAGTTGCTGCACCTGGCGCACCCGGACCTGGGTCGGGACCGCGGGGCTGAGGGCCTTCCATCGGACCGCATTCACCGTTTCCAGTCTCCCGAGGCTCGGTCCGGTACACCCGCCTGCCAGCCTGCCTACATGCCTGTGTATCCCTGGTTGAGAGTCTGCAGGGAGCGGTCTGTGAGCCGAGAGCCGTGAGTCTGAGCCGCGGGTCCGAGCGGCTGGCTTTCTCCAGAGCCGTTCTCGCCCGCCTGGGTCCGTCCTGATTCACCCTCCCAGCGATTGCCGGTGATTGCCGGGTGCCGCCGTCTCCAACGCCGTCTATGCGGACTCCAGCGCTGGGGGTGACAGCAAGAAGAAGCAAGCAAGAGTCTAAGCGAGCCCAGGCAGAGCCAAGCAGAGCGGAGCTGGCATCCCGGCATCTAGCATCCTGAACCTAGTGCGGCAGCGGTTACCAGCGGCGCAGGCGGCAAAGAGGTGAGCTGCAGCAAGAGGCAGAGGCGGGCGGGTGGAAAGAGGAGAGAGAGCGCAGCCCCCCGGCCCATAGCCCTGCCTTGCCTCGCACCGCCTAGCATTGCCAGTATTGCCGTCAGTAGCACTCAACAGGACCCAGTGGGGCTTGGCTTAGCTTAACCCAGCAGGTCACCTCAGCTCTTCATTTCTGTGTTTCTGCACCCACTGCCCAGCACCATGTGCATACTGCACCTGCTATTTCTTCATCACCAAACGCCTTCAGCAGAAGTTCATAGTGCAGTAGTTTAAAGTGCAAAGTTTAATTAAGTGCACTTGACCTCTAGAGCCGCTCATCGGTTCAGGCTCTGACAGAGTTTGTAAGGAGCAGAGTTCATCCATCACGCCGCTGCAGAAGCCACTCCGTGTTTTTTAGTGTCTCTCACCAGTGCAAGCCAGTGAGCAGAGCAGAGCAGAGCTAGTAAGCGGAGCCAGCGGAGCGGTCACGTTGCCACCGCACACCAGCATACAGTACACAGTATCCAGCTGCCTTGCACATCCCGTGCAACTCGCATTACCTCTTAATTTTCCCCAACAAATCGCACCAACATCCACCCCCTCCTTTAGGGGGCGGAGTAACGGAGGATGCGGTCAGGGAGAGTAAGAGGCACACCTCCACCAAAGAATAAGGAAAAAGCTAAAGCGGTAGCAGCCGAAGAACTCCAAAGTTCGACCTCCCCCGGCCCCCGTCCTCCTGCCAATAATGACACACATCAGGGGCCAGATCCCAGAGTCTCAATAGATAAACAACCATTGCTTACAAAAGCAACTATTGCAGCAACTACAAGCAACTGGTTAACTGCCGCACGTAAAAAAACTATTGTGGCAACTCCTGCAGCGAGATGGGGCAGCAGCACCAAGACCATCCCGATAGCCCCACCAAGGCATCACTCAGTACCAAACAATAGTAAAGGGGCACTGATCACGGACTTTTTAAAAGCTGTAACAGAAACCACCTCATCCAACCGACAGCGTAGCAACTCCGGTGCCCTCAACACAAGAGGCAAAACTAGCACTACCCCAGCAAGTGAGTTCACAACATGCACCCCCAGCGGGAAAACTCCGAATCTGGAGTGCGGCAGGAAAGGTTTCCAGTCACCACAATGTTTGGAAGCCCCTCAAGGAGTACCCACAGGCATCCCAAGCCTTCAGTTCCTATCGTCCAATGCCCTTATCCCTTCTGAACTTAGATACAAGCAGCATATCCAAGTCTTCGAGGCACGAATACACAATCCTCCCACTCCAGTTGATTTTCCCAAACATCGGACACCATTTTCATTTTCATTTTTTCCACGTATAGATGGACCCCAAGGTCACAACGAAGGGGCCCCCGCCGAGGAGACGACCACAAACATCCCGAACCCAACCGGGAACCTAATGGGGATCCAGACCAACCCCCAGGGCGTCAAGTACCCCGGGGCCCAGGGATTCGCCAACCCCACCCCCATTAACAAGTCTCGTTTTTCTCCACTTTGGTTTGAAGCACATGTAATACGGAACCACTCCCAGTCGCCTCGTCAGGCAACCCCCAAGGAGGTGCAATCCCTCCTCCCAGCAACGCAGGACTTAGACCCCCTTCAGCCATTATCCCCAACCAGGGAATCACCTAGCAGGACCCCGTCTTTTCCACACCCTCCTCGGTCAGCTTGCTCAATATAAAGGACAAATGGCGCCCAGGCTTCCCCAATCGAACCAAGCAGTGATTCAACTCCATCAGCCTGGCAGCTCTTGTTACAAACAATGGACACAATCGCCAAAGCAATGTCTTACCATGCTGACAAGCTGGATACCCAAGTAGATCTTCTAAACATCCTAGCAATTCACGTTCAGGGGGTAGAACAGAAACTGCAAAGTTTCAACAAGATGGTCTCGAGGGTACAGCGAGACCAGGAAACTACATATCAAACGTGTAACTGCCATTGCACCCAAATAATAGACAAACTAGCGGAGGTCCCCACCATCCTTTTAGATCTACTCGCCTCAAGCAGGGAAGTCACAGAAAAGGACGCCCCGCAAACAGTGAAAGATAACAATGCCCTAAGGGAGACTGACCCCGAATCACCCAACCATGTGGGCAAACAGATACAAAGCGGCGCAGTTCCCTTTTCAAATCAATATCAGTCAGACCTTTCAGCACCTAGTCCAGCAACTACTGTCACTAACCCAAATATCTCAGTCTTACAACCAGCAGAAAAGGTGGAGCAACCACAATCTGAGCCACTCACACCAATCAAGTTACTAACTAAGCGTGAGAGAAAACGCCTAAGAAAAACAAGAAAAAAAAGGCAACCTAGACAGGCAATCAATTCATTCCCTGTGCAAACTAACCAGGAACCAAACCAGAGCGACAATGAAGAAGCCCCCACTCCTCCTGACACAACTCCATACAATAATCAATTGAATCACCCACCCATGCAATTTACCCACGCAAACCGTCCAACTAACATTAAAAGGGAATAACTGCAGTCTGAGAAAGTATATAGCATTTTTAAGCCACCAACGAAAGCTAAACACATTAAATCCACCAAGGAAACCTATTCAGTGAACTCACCAAACAAACCAAAGAAACCTATGATAGATACAACCACATCAAGTCCACGCAATGCACTTTCAGTTACAGAAAATCTAGGGGACAATATCTTTCAAACCGACACAGCCAATAATTCTAATGCGGGAAGCACTCAAGCAACCCGAACAATTGTCCATAAATATCCAACCGAAAACAATGCTAAGGTAACTTTGACCACTTCTCTGAGAACAACAGCGCCACCACTGCCTGATAATGTCTCGGGAAGGGCAGTACACCCAGCATCGCACCAGGATTTCTCCTCAAATTCCACCAAATTAGACTTCATCCCCCACTACGTATCAAGGGGAAATCATGACATTTTAAATAGAAGCATTTTACTTAAACTCTTTAAAGCACTGCCCTCCCTGAGTCACATAAATACCAGTGACATTGTTAGTATTGCATTCAAAGAGAATACGTTCTTTAAGGGACAGGAAATCACCACAGCCTCGTTCTCAGCCACCTCCTAAGGTGAACAAATTTGGCAGCAGAGGGATCAATTTGCAACATGGGGTATTGAGTTAAAAAAGATCGACCCCCCCCTGCTACCCCAACCTGCTCCAACCAGTCTACCCATCAGTGGGTCTGCTAAAAGGGGCAAAAGGCTTGAACCATCAAATTTTTCAAAAAAGAAACGAGTGCATGTCCAAGAACATTACTATCACTTTGCTAACCCAGAATCCATTATGCCTTTGGATCGAACCACAGCCGGACCATCTCAAGATATGGCATGAATCAATACTCATGCAGCTTCTAATCGTCTCCAAGGCTGTAACATCTGCTCCTGGAATGTGTTCGGGCTTAACACAAAACTTGAAGATCCAGGCTTCATGGAATTTATTTCAAAGTATAAAATTCTTCTCTTCCAGGAAACTTGGATGATTAATCCTACTCCCATAACTGGATATAAGGAATTTCAGCGCCCCGCCGAAAAGGCAGGAAAACTAGGGAGAGCCAAAGGAGGGCTTTCAACGTTTGTCTCAACCGATATTCCATGGCAAGTATCAACAATAGAACTCGAGTTTTCTTGGCTGCAATGTGTCAAACTTGAAGCCCCGTCTCTAACTTGTTTCTGATACTCAATATCTATATTTACCCATCGTTCAGTCGGAAAAAGATATGCGTAGACCGTCTATTAGCAACAATGACAACCTTAAAACTTGCCTATCGGGAAGCAAATATCATCCTGTCTGGGGACTTTAATATGAACTTACTTAAAGCCATTGACGAGCGCTCACAAGCACCGAAACTACGAGAGTCGCTCGGCAAGAGATGTGCGGCCAGTCTGTCGGACCTTTCAATGCAAATGCTAAATGGGAGCGGCCAGACAGACTGTGCAGCCGCACACACTAGGATTACTCACAAATCTGCCTCAACAATAGACTACACTTTCACGGATCAAGAGCTTTCTCCCTTTATCCCAAATTTCCAAATATTGGATAGGACTGAAAGCGATCACCAACTGCAAACATTCACGTTACCAATTAATACAGACCACGCAGAGCCATCTAGAGTATTATCAAACCAAACGCAATGCTTTAACCTAAAACGTCTGGTCTGGAAACCAGATTCGATAAACGACATCATGGGGACATGTACCAACCTCTTAGAAAGACTTCAAATTGAACCCATTAACACTCAGGCATGGGAATGCTTTACTCTAGAACTAAATCAAAAATTTTGCAAGCAGGCTATAGGGAAAAAAGCCAAAAGTCATCAAGGGGCTGAATGGTTCACAAAATCCCTCAGGAAGCAAAAACAACAATTGAACAAACACCTCAGGAGATTACGCACTCAGTGCTCTGCCCCCTCCCAGGACCTCCTGCAACTCATCTCCAAAGCCAGAAAAGACCTAAAAAAAGACATCAAGGCAGCCAAAAAAGCATTCCAAGAACAACTATGGGCCAAACTCCACCATTCTACTAAACAAAGGGACTCAAGGCAGTTCTGGTCAATAATTAACCAGTTAGAAAATGGCAGGAACGGGCACCACAATTCTGACATCACGGAGGACTCCTGGAGTGCCCACATTGATTATCTATACAACGACATGTCAATGGTTTGTCCCGTAACTCACAGCCTGGAATTAGGGGAGAAGCCAACTGTTGTAGATCATACCAGAACCACCCCCAAATCTGAAGCTTTTGAATACTCTCTGCAAATCCAGAAGGAGCAAGTATTAATAATCATTAAAAAACTAACACCCGAGGGAGCCCCAGGACCCAACGGGTTGCCAAACGCCTTGTTTCGGCACAACCCTCTATTCTGGTCTGATGTCCTCACGCCACTTTTTTCTTCAATTTTAGCTTCTTCTACCATCCCAGACTCTTGGAGGGGCAGTATTTTAAATCCAATATACGAGTCGGGTCCCCGCTCCGACCCCTCCAACTACCGTTTGATAGCCTTAATCGATGTGGAGGCCAAAATGTATGCATCAAACTTGCTGGCTGACCTGGAGGACTGGTCAGGAAGCAGTTACCTCATCCCCTATACCCAAACAGGATTCAGGGCAGGGATGGGTACACTCACGAACATCTCTGCGGTTACCCTGCTAGCCAACCAAGCTCTCGCAAAGTCCAGGCCTTTGTATGCTTGCTTCATAGACCTGAAAGCAGCCTTCGACAAAGTCCCAAGAGCCAAGCTATGGGTAAAAATGCGCAACTGGGGTGTTCCAACCAAACTCCTGGATGCCATAATCAACTTGTATTCCCAGACGTGGGTTCAGGTCAGGAAAGGCGACGGGCACAGCATCACCAAAAAGATTCAAACCCTTAACGGGCTAAAACAAGGGTGTGTGCTGGCACCCTGCCTCTTCAACATCTATATCGCCGACCTAGATAACCAACTACGGTCAATTCCATCAGACCCTCCAAAACTGGGTAATGTCCCTATACCCAGTCTTCAATACGCGGACGACATTGTGCTCCTCGCTCTAACACCAGTAGGCCTGCAGCGACTCATCCCCAAATTAGGAGCTTATACCACCAATGCCCAATTAACCATCAACCATCAAAAAACAAAAGTGATGTGTTTTGCCAGAAGAGTTAAATCTAAGGCTCATCGCAAATTTACCTGGCACCTGGACGGGCAACCCCTGTCCCCAGTAGACTCCTATAAACATCTAGGTTTCACTATTAACAGTAACCTCAACTTCAATTTACAACTGGGGCAAGGCTGTATCAGAGCTAAAGAACTGCAGTTCGCCTTCAGTGTCCTAAAGAAAAAACTTACGGGGTGCTCTACAGGCCATTTGCTTAAAGCCATTTCAGCAAAATTTTTACCCTCAATTTCATATGGCTCGGAAATTCTAAACACGAAAGACGTCATCTCCTTAAACTCAGCACAATCAACTCTCTTCAAGGCCCTGTTCTCAACCCCCCGACACATTTCACCATCCCAAATTCGTCTTGAGTATGGCCTGAGAAACCAAATCCCCAACAGACAAGGGGCATTAGCGAAATACTACTGGAGAATGAGGGACGCAGAGGATAACACCTTAGCACACTACTGCTGGAAGGAAATTGAAACCCAATCCAGGCTAAGTAATTCAACGTTCAGTGTTCTGAAAGACTCTCTCGCGGCACTGCAAGTAGAGGAGGCCTGGCTTACCCTCCCTACTTACTCCAGTTTCAAAATCGTAGTGAACAACGCAATTAAAAGGACCTCCCTATTAATGGACAAAACAGCTGTCTAAAAAAAAAACACACCTGGACCGTGATTCAAGGCTATCAGCGGCTGAAACCTCAACCATATTTACTCGATCATTTCTCCCAGGAGAAAAAACAGTACTTAAGGTTATTGCGGCTGGGGTAATTTCCATCAAAAGATCTGACACCAAAATGGAAATACCTCTGGCAATCCAAGGAATGTCGCTTATGCGGAGGTCGGGAAGAGTCCCTTTTACACCTGCTATGCATATGCCCCTCCCTGGCAGCTACCCGAAGAACGTTCCTTCAGGAAGCCTTAAGGAAGGAAGAAATACGGACATGCAGAGCTGCTGTCATCCAATGCCTTGGAGGGTCATCAATCCAACTGTCCTGTAGAGCAATAACATTTCTCAAAATGGCAGCAAGAGAGCTGGATAAAAAGGAAATCATTCACTAATTTAATTAGTTCCAGCATACCCATCAACGGCATAGTCTTAATGTTTTAAATTCCTCTGTTTTAAAATTTAAAATGTATTTTTATTTAAGGTGGTTCCCCACCCTTTTATGATTTTTTAATTGAAATCAAATAAAAGTATATATGACTGACTGACACTAGAGTGTCTCCCACCTCAGAGGTTTGTTAAGAAAACCCTCACACACCAACCTGGTTAGTGTCATGCTTCATCATCGGGTCCCAGCTGAGTAGCCAAACCTATTTCGGTATCCTCAGGAAGAGGCTGGCTTGTTCCTGAGTACTCCTTGGTGCGAGTACTAAAAATGCTTTAACACGTGGTAGCTGTTTTGCTTCCCTTTTCTTAGAGAAGTTTTTAGTCCACTCACATGATTAACTAATAATGTGACAAGTCCATGGCGATACCAAGAGGAATGTGAAAGTTCTAAATTGTGTACAAATTGCTGGTAAAGCATCACATGGAGTATTGTCCTCAGTTTTGTAGAACCTATCTAAAAAAAAAAAAAAAGTTTCATCAGCACCTACGTTTATTTAATGTCTGCCTCTGAACCTTGTGTACTTGAAGACTTTACATTTTTTTATGAGGAGTACTATTTCTGTTTACGAAGGTATTTCAGTTTCATTATCAGCTATTCTCGATTCTTGGTTCACTCCTTCCTCCCTAAATTTACATAGCACTTTATCTGTTGCATCACATGGATTTTTCAGGCTATAGATGTTTGTAATAAAGTTGTGCTATGTTTTTCCATCAATCGGTACTTCAGATATTCTACTATTTTTTTCCCTAATAGCTAGTCACCAAATTCTATTATGTACATCTTTTTCTTTATAATTTAAATTCCCCAGTAGGGTAGCCCTGGACAGCCGAGAGGTAAGGGTGCAATGTATTTAAAAAGTAGGACATGTACTTTTAAGTTCTACATGTCCTGGTAATGGAACACTCTTAAATTAGTTTCGCTACTGCAAGACATACCTCTCCCATAGGATAAGTTTGTAGTTACCTTATTACATTATTACCTTATTACATTTTATAAGTGCCATTTCTAAATGGCAATAGGTAACCAGATCATGTTTGGTGTCTGTGGAATCACAATTTAAAATCCGCATTTCCAAAACATATGGTGACGTCAGATTTTAAATTGCAGTTCCAAACATCCCACTTTTAGAAAGTTGAAATTTTCTTACCCTAGTCATTTAGTGTCTGTAGCCTGTTTCCAGTCACGAATGGATGTAGTTGACCGTTATGCTTTATGTATTCCTCCTAGACAGCCACACATAATGGGGAGCTCTAGTGGAACTGGATAGACCATCACTGGCAGGATGGGAGGGAGGGAGGAGTTGGGTACAGCCCCACTTAAAACTGAAATAGGCTGTGTCCTGCATCCACACAAAAGGATGCATACCCCCTGCAGGGCAGGAATGTCAGGGAAACCTCTAGCAGCTTCTCCCCACTTCGAAGGCACAACTGTATAAATACGGGACCTCAGGCTACTCTTCAGTACACTTCTGGACCTGACAGGAAAAATAACTGCCATGTTATTCCAAGGACTGGCACTCTGCTGGACTGCTGCGCTAAAGGAACTGCTGCCCATCTGTGCTGACCTACTGCCCTCTGAAGTGGACCTGCAACTTCATCTGCAACCTGGGACCCCACAGTGACTCCAAGAGGTAGTCTGCTGGCCTCCTGATCTGAGCCTCTGGGACATAAAAGGCTTCTTCCCAAAAAGGTCCTGGGCCCAGCAGCAGCAAGAAATGACCCCTAAGTGGAGCCTCTCAGGTCGTGGGCTCTTGGTGTGGATGACAGGCTCTTAAATCAACCTTTGGGTTCTTTGCTACAGTGAACGGGCCCATTTGCACCAAGACCGCAACGCTCGCACTGAAATCCAGCACGAGCCACAACAGCAGTGATCGCCTTCGGGAGACTGCTAACACAAAGCACTCTCCCTGCCATCTGGATTGCCCGTCCTGTTCCTTGCGCCATGCTGACAACTGGCCACGACGCTCTCCTTGCTCTCTGCGACGCTCTCCAACATGGAACATGGTCTAATTGTGTCAGATAGTTGGGAGCTGGATGATGTTGGGAGTTCCAGAGGGTAAATGGTTGCTGTAAATCATGCTTGTTAAAATTACGCAGTGGCTGCTGCTGGATTCTGCAGAGATTTGGCAGCAGCAGGCGGAGATGATGTTTCTGCTCATGTAATCTCATGTGGTTTACATGTCACCCTCTACACACCAAGTACGAGTTCTGGGATGGGAAGATGTAGGAGACGTGTGGTGCTCCTACGCACTTAATAACATTTTATGTCTATCTTACTTTTATTTCTAATGTTTTGGGTACTTAGCATGGTCTGGATGTATCTTCTTTCGACAGGATAGCCATATTTAACATGCACTACATTCAAGTAGCTTTTGTATTACTATTTTGATGGTTATGATTTTCTCTTTTTATTTTTTGCTTTTATTGATTGCTGCAAGGGGAGGTGTGTAACATATATTGGATAAAGCACTACTTTATACATGGGATAAAGGATAGCAAAAAACATACATGTTGCTGTAAATAAATACTTTCTTCCTGTCAACGTACCGCTAGAAAAACAGGGCAAAAGAAAGTAAAGCCATGTTTGGTATTCGTTATATGAACAGCTGCTCTAATTGTGCTCCGTGACCCTCGTTGCCATCCACTGCTGGCTTTGTCAGTAGGGACTGTGACATTAGAATTCAACCACAATAATTTGTTACAGTTGAGATTTGACGTAATTTCTTTATAATCGGCGAGTGGGTGGGTCAAAGTTCAGCGTTTATAAAGACATTAGAGACGAGTTTATAGACAGGGGTTGTAGAATCCTATGTATTTATATGGTGTATTTTCCAACCTGCCTCTTTTTGTATAAAAAGCTGCTGCTGTCAGAATAGTCTTCTCTTCATCATCCATTGACGAGCGTTCCTGAAACTGTAGTAGTCGGCAAGGGACGTCGAGTGCGGTTTCCTTTTTTAATCTATTAAAATAAATCCCAAAAAACTCAAGCGGCTTTAGACTCGTGGTTCCCATCATGCAACACCGAGTGCAGAAGTGAAAATAATTTATATAAAATGAGTAAGCAAAATGCCTGACCTATCAATGTACTAGTGGCAGTTGCCAGGGGTCGTGTAGCAGTTGTCTGGCTGACAACAACCTATTAGCTCCCTGCTCCGCCCCAGCCACTGTCACCCTCACAGGAGACGAGCCTGCTGCTCCGCTTTCCACGATGACTGGCTCCTCATGGGCGGGACGAGAGACAAGTGCGAGTGAGAGCCGTGCTGTCATTGGCCTTGAAAGAACGGGGCATTCACTCTTGGCCCCTCCCACTGCTACCAGCGCCAATTAGAGGTGAGGGAAATCCCGACCCCCGAGTCACGAGGCAGGAGAGCGGTGCTCGAGGGATCTCCTGCAGCTAGCGTGGGGGCATTTCACGCCTCTGGACTCCCACTGCACCGACTGCAGCACTGATCGCTGCACCCCTCCCCTTTAAAGATCGTTTTTTTACTTCAGGTTAAAGTCGACGGTCCGCGTGAATAGAGGAAAGAAGTTTACCTCAGGAGTCAACAACGTGACTGTCACCTAGGACGAGGAGAAGCGCGTGGCCATGTTTTACTACCCCAGCGTCCTTCAGCGCCACACCGGCCGCTTCGCCACCATCTGGTATGGGTCCCGAGGGCGAGATTGTGGTAAACCTTTGCAGAAGTACTATTGCATTACTAACAGTTGAAGGGCAGATTTGCAGCGGACTTGTTGGGAATGCTGCAAGTAATGGTTGCTATTTACAGCTTGGAGTTTAGTGAAGTAACAACCCCTGGGGTACCGTTGGACTTCGATCTCCAACCAGTTGGCCTATGCTGGAAGTAACATTAGTGTAGTACTGGCCTTGGTAACTCAACTATTTGGTCAGTGTCCACAAGGGGTTGTTTAAACGTGTGAGGACTGGGAAAAAAAGAATTAAAGACACTATACACACACACACACACACCTGTGAACCCAGGGGGCCTTACGTGGTTGTAGTTTGCACATGCTAGTTGGTGAGGCAGCTTGGGCCTCTCTGTGAGCTGGATAAGCGATGCGAGCCAACGATACTTTTCAACCTCTTCCTCACTATTCTTCTCCGCTATGTACACACAGCTATTTGTAAAAGCACCAAAATGCCTGATTATATTTTTTTTATTAATCGAAATCCCCATTTTGATTTTCTTTAGCCCTCAGCTTGCAAGCAAGCAGCTTCCAAACCCTTGTTCCATCCTTAGTAGCAGGATGGTTCCTACCTAAGGAGTGCATACTGGGCTCTGTGTCCAAAGCTTTTTAGCTTACCCCAAGACCCTTCTATTTGGTCCCAGAATTGTTACGCCCCCAGTCCAGCTTAAGAACCTCTTCAAGCTCTCTGATTCGAACCTCGAGTTCTCCTCGCTTTTCTTTCCTATTAGTCTTAGCAAATAAAGACATCAAAAGCCCACAAATGACGGCCTTCAGTGTGTTACAAACTATTTTCATCTTTGTTCCCTGCGTATCTTTCTCTTTAAGGAACGTCACTACTGCATCGGTGAATTTGGATTTCGGTTATTATTTCATAGTAGGCTTTCTCTTAGAAGCCCCACCCTTGATATTATTTGTGTTTTGGTTTCAGGTTGGCAGCGACACGTGGTACGAAGATTGTGAAGCGAGAATATCTGACGGTCAATGTGCCGAAGACCTGGTGCGTATCATGTGAAAGCCTTAGGTTTGTGGTTGGGCGGCAGGTGCTGGCTTCGGGATTAAAGTGGGCAGGTGCTTCCTGAGGGACTGAAAACATTGCTTTCTGCAGCTTTCGGTAGGGTGGAGGCTCTTGGGTGGGGCAGGCTGTCCATGTGTCCTGGATCAGGGTGGAGGCTCTTGGGTGGGGCAGGCTGTCCATGTGTCCTGGATCCGCAGGATGCAGTGCCAATAGGTGGACTGTAGTTGCTCGCTCAAAGTCTCTGCGATGCCTCTGGGTACAGGTAAGACAGTAGTGCTGCTTAAGGCACCAGCTGGCTGGTACCACTGGTCGGGAAGCTTAGATGGCAGGTGGGCTCTGTTGGGCAAAATATTGCTTGCAGTGGCATATGCATGCTGAGCTTGGTGCTGGGGAACCAATTCCTGTCATCCACTCAATGTCCTGCGATTCTTGGCAAATCACTTTGAACTCCCTGTGCCTAAAAAGTAAATAAAAAGGGATACTGACCTTGTGTAATGTAATCTGAAGCTCATAAAATGTGCTTTAATCGTCTTGAAAATTAGTAAAGTGCCAGCAAGGGAACTTGTTTGAAAGGATATTTAGCAGATATCAGACTTGAATATTATTTGTGCCAATTAGTCTGTTCCAACCCAATTGGTATCTGATCACGACTATATTGTTTGTCTAACTATTAGACAAAAAAGATCAAAAAGCAACACAGGAAATCTTTTTTATCAAAACAATATTTCTTTTATATATATTTTTCATAAATGAATAGGGTACATATCAACCATCAAAACTGATCATAATGCATTCAAATGAAAAAGGAATTTACAAATTGTTCCCATAGTACATCTGAACAAAAAAGTCCAATCCAATAAATCAAAACAAAAAATGACTCTTATTTTTCTTAAAGTAAAGGTCACTTGTAAAATTAATAGTGGATACGGAAAATGGACTCGGTAGTCGACGTTTCGGTCTTTTGTCGTGTTACTCCTTAAGACCTTCCTCAGGACAACTGATATTAGCATGTAGCAGTGACCCCTTTTTTCAATTGATCCTGACGTTACTTCAGAACCAGTATATTCTAAACGGACTCTCTATGGCGGTCCCGGTTTTCTGAGCGACTTGCGTCTCTTAAACTGGTCTGCGTGGGGAGTTACTTTCTCTCACAGCCAGGCGTTTCTTTTATTCTTTTAAAATATTACTGTCTCTTTTTACATTAGACAATTTGCAGAAATTAATCCTCCGCATGGAAAGTAAAAACCTTCCAGATCCAAACGCTAGAGTCCTCCAAAGTCACGCAAGATCGAGAAACACCGAGAACAGACTAATTGGCACAAATAATATTCAAGTCTGATATCTGCTAAATATCCTTTCAAACAAATTCCCTTGCTGGCACTTTACTAATTTTCAGTATCTGCCCAAGCCCACAAGGGTATAGTGGGTTTCCCACCGTTTTTTATTTAATGGTCTTGAGCCAAGTTTGCTCTATGTAAAACTGTAAAAATAAAATATTAATGCTGGTGAGAAGATATTGGCTGCTGGACTCAAGTGAGCTGACCTACAGGTGAGGGTCTGCTGTGCTCCTGTTTGGCTTTGGGCTTTGTTAACTGGCTGCTGGACTTGTGTATGTGACTACTGCCTGCAGGTACTGAGGACGACTGATTGTCCTAGCTGCGTGATCTTGAGGAAGACTGTGTAACAGTGCTGGTGGTAACATGGTATAAGCTGGCAAGTGGAGTTACAGTAGGACTCTAATAGCAGAGGCTGGATATCACCCTCGCATTCCAATGGTAATGTCTGTGGGACTAGAGTGGGCATTAGGTGCTCGCTGTGGTGCTTGGTGTTCGTATTGTGTAGGCCAGGGTACTGACTGCTATTCTCTGCAGATTTAGCTGGTTGTGAAGTTAGGATACGGCTGACAAGCTTATTTAATACCTCCAGTGGACAGGTGCGACTGGCTGTGCATGGGAAGATGGCTCGGGCACATGGGATTCTAACTGATGGTGATTTGTTTTCAGGGTATTCTGACATGGTACTACGTTTCCCCGACAGGGTGGTGGAGGAGGGAGAAAAGAAAGCCGGGATTGAAAGGGCTTACTGACTATGGGTGAGGACTGAGAGATGCTGTAGGCCATGGCTCTTTCTTGGTCAGAAGAAACATTCTACTGTTTGGTGTACGGTGCTGGGAAGGTGGTGCTGCTGGTAGAAATGGGTTGGTAGAGGCCACTCTCTGCATACTTCTTTTGAGCAGAGGTTTCTGGCTGTGGAGCTTGGATGAAGTTGGAGTGATAGCTATGGGATCACAAGTATTCAAGTGACTGTAGTCTTTGGAGTGTAGCGGTTGTGCTATGGAGGATATTGATGGCTTCTTGGCACATGAGAGCGAGTGGACAGCACCTGCTCAGTCCAGAACCCTCGTACAGTTTCTGAGCTGCAAGTGGGTTCTGGATGAGCAAGTCCTCGACTCAGTTTTGTTTGAATAGGGTGCAGGTTCAGGGCTCCAAACGTAGGAATTACTACTGGTGAAGTTAGCAGGAGATACTGGCTGCTTTGCTGGGAAATGCAGATGTGTTGACTGGTGTCTTTGCAGCTACATTCAGGCTCTGGTGGTCTGAAAGTGTTGATTGTAGGTAGGCATGGTGTGCTGGCTGCGGACCTAGACATGGTGTGCTGACTGCGGACCTAGACATGGTGTGCTGACTGCAGACCTAGACATGGTGTGCTGACTGCGGACCTAGACAAGGTATGCGGACTGCAAACCTTGACATGGTGTGCTGACTGTGGACCTAGATGTGGTTTGCTGCGCTGTCAAGACATGGTATGCTGGCTGTGGACCTAGACGTGGTGCGTTGGCTGCGGTCTAGACGTGGTGTGGTGGCTATGGGGCAAAACATGGTGTTCTGTTTATGGACTTGGTCATGGTGCGCTTGCCATGTACCTATTCGTGGCGTGCTGACTGTGGACCTAGATATGGTGTTCTGGCTGCGGGTCTAGACACAATGTGATGGCTGCGGCCTTGATATGGTGTGCTGGCAATGGACCTAGACACAGTTTGCTGGCTGCGGACCTAGACACAGTGCGCTAACTGCGGACTTAGATATGGTGTGCTGACTGGGGACCTAGACAAGGTGTGCTGACTGCGGGCTGTGGCCTAGACATGGTATGCTGGCTGCAAGCCTAGACATGGTATGCTGGCTGCAAGCCTAGACATGGTATGCTGGCTGCAAGCCTAGACATGGTATGCTGGCTGCAAGCCTAGACATGGTGTGCTGACTGCGGACCTAGACATTGTGTGCTGACTGCGGACCTAGACATGGTGTGCTGACTGCGGACCTAGACATGGTGTGCTGACTGCGGACCTAGACATGGTGTGCTGACTGCAGACCTAGACATGGTGTGCTGACTGCGGACCTAGACAAGGTATGCGGACTGCAAACCTTGACATGGTGTGCTGACTGTGGACCTAGATGTGGTTTGCTGCGCTGTCAAGACATGGTATGCTGGCTGTGGACCTAGACGTGGTGCGTTGGCTGCGGTCTAGACGTGGTGTGGTGGCTATGGGGCAAAACATGGTGTTCTGTTTATGGACTTGGTCATGGTGCGCTTGCCATGTACCTATTCGTGGTGTGCTGACTGTGGACCTAGATATGGTGTTCTGGCTGCGGGTCTAGACACAATGTGATGGCTGCGGCCTTGATATGGTGTGCTGGCAATGGACCTAGACACAGTTTGCTGGCTGCGGACCTAGACACAGTGCGCTAACTGCGGACTTAGATATGGTGTGCTGACTGGGGACCTAGACAAGGTGTGCTGACTGCGGGCTGTGGCCTAGACATGGTATGCTGGCTGCAAGCCTAGACATGGTATGCTGGCTGCAAGCCTAGACATGGTATGCTGGCTGCAAGCCTAGACATGGTATGCTGGCTGCAAGCCTAGACATGGTGTGCTGACTGCGGACCTAGACATTGTGTGCTGACTGCGGACCTAGACATGGTGTGCTGACTGCGGATCTAGACAAGGTATGCTGACTGCGGACCAAGACATAGTGTGCTGACTGTGGACCTAGATGTGGTTTGCTGTCTGCGGTCTAGACATGGTATGCTGGCTGTGGACCTAGACTTGGTGCGTTGGTTGTGGACCTAGATGTGGTTTGCTGGCTGCGGTCTAGACATGGTATGCTGGCTGTGGACCTAGACTTGGTGCGTTGGTTGTGGACCTAGACATGGTGTGCTGACTGCGGGTTGTGGCCTAGACATGGTATGCTGGCTGCAAGCCTAGAAATGGTGTGCTGGCTGCAAGCCTAGACATGGTGTGCTGGCTGCAAGCCTAGACATGGTGTGCTGACTGCGGGCTGTGGCCTAGACATGGTATGCTGGCTGCAAGCCTAGACATGGTGTGCCGACTGCGGGCTGTGGCCTAGACATGGTATGCTGGCTGCAAGCCTAGACATGGTGTGCTGGTTGTAGACCTAGACGTGGTCTGCTGGCTGTGGCCTAGATGTGTGTTCTGGCTGTGGACCTACTCATGGTGTGCTGGCTATGGACCTAGTTATGGTGTGCTGGCTGCAGGTCTAGACACTGTACTGGCTGCGGCCTAGACATGCTGTGCTGGCTGCGACCTAGACATGCTGTGCTGGCTATGGACCTAGACACGGTGTGCTGGGTGCGGACCTAGTCACGGTGTGCTGACTGTGGACCTAGACACGGTGCGCTGTTTGCGGCCTAGACATGGTGTGCTGGCTGTGGTCCTAGACGTGGTTTGCTGGCTGCGGCCTAGACATGGTGTGCTGGCTGCGACCTAGATGTGGTGGGGTGGTTGTGGTGTGCTGGCTGTGGGACTAGACATGGTGTTCTGGCTGTGGGCCTAGACATGGTGTGCTGGCTCCGGGCCTAGACATGGTGTGCTGGCTCCGGGCCTAGACATGGTGTGCTGGCTAAGGGCCCAGACATGGTATGGGCTGCAGCCTAGACATGGCGTGCTGCTGAGGGCCTAGACATGGTGTTCTGGCTGCGCGCCTAGACGGTGTGCTGGCTGCGGCCTAGATACGACATGCTGGTCATGGACCTAGTCATGGTGTGTTGGTTGCGGGCCTGGACATGGTGTGCTGGCTGCGGGCCTGGACATGGTGTGCTGGCTGCGGGCCTAGACATGGTGTGCTGGCTGCGGGCCTAGACATGGTGTGCTGGCTGCGGGCCTAGCCATGGTGTGCTGGCTGCGGGCCTAGACATGGTGTGCTGGCTGTGGACCTAAACATGTGTGCCGACTCCGGGCTTAGACATGGCATGCTGGCTGCAGGCCCATACATGGTGTGCTGGCTGCGACCTAGACATGGTGTGCTTGCTGCAGGCCTAGATATAGTGTGCTGGATGTGGGCCTAGACATGGTGTGCTTGCTGCGGGCCTAGACATGGTGTGCTTGCTGCGGGCCTAGACATGGTGTGCTTGCTGCGGGCCTAGACATGGTGTGCTTGCTGCGGGCCTAGACATGGTGTGCTTGCTGCAGGCCTAGACATGGTGTGCTTGCTGCGGGCCTAGACATGGTGTGCTTGCTGCAGATCTAGACATGATGTGCTGGATGCGGGCCTAGACATAGTGTGCTGAATGCAGGCCTAGACATGGTGTGCTTGCTGTGGGCCTAGACATGGTGTGCTTGCTGTGGGCCTAGACATGGTGTGCTGAATGCAGGCCTAGACATGGTGTGCTGGATGCAGGCCTAGACGTGGTGTGCTGGATGCAGGCCTAGACGTGGTGTGTTGCAAGCGGGCCTAGACATGGTGTGCTTGCTGCGGGCCTAGACATGGTGTGCTGGATGCGGGCCTAGACATGGTGTGCTTGCTGCGGGCCTAGACATGGTGTGCTGGATGCGGGCCTATACATGGTGTGCTGGATGCGGGCCTAGACATGGTGTGCTGGATGCGGGCCTAGACATGGTGTGCTGGATGCGGGCCTAGACATGGTGTGCTGGATGCGGGCCTAGACGTGGTGTGCTGCAAGCGGGCCTAGACATGGTGTGCTGCAAGCGGGCCTAGACATGGTGTGCTGCAAGCGGGCCTAGACATGGTGTGCTGCAAGCGGGCCTAGACATGGTGTGCTGGATGCGGGCCTAGACATGGTGTGCTGGATACGGGCCTATACATGGTGTGCTGGATGCGGGCCTAGACATGGTGTGCTGGATGCGGGCCTAGCCATGGTGTGCTGGATGCGGGCCTAGCCATGGTGTGCTGGATGCGGGCCTAGACATGGTGTGCTGGATGCGGGCCTATACATGGTGTGCTGGATGCGGGCCTAGACATGGTGTGCTGGATGCGGGCCTAGCCATGGTGTGCTTGCTGCAGCCTCAGACATGATGCGCTGGCTGAGGACCTTGTGTTTGGCAGATGACTGAGATGACAGAGGTGCTGGTTATATAGCTCAGGGATGCAATAAACTTTGGGTGGGGGCACAGTTATTTGTAGTGATTCTCTAACACCAGGTAAGCCCTTGTCTGCTCTCTTCCTCTTTACAGCGAGGAGATCATTGCTTATATCCTGGTGCAGGTGCTGCCTTCGTCCCCAGGAGGCCAGCGCCCTCGCTTCTCCCTCTATCTCTCTTCCCAGCTGGGCTATGGCGTGGTCTGCGTTTACCATAAACAATGTGACTACCTCATCGGTAGGTGGTGAAGCCAAGTCTATGTCTGTTAGGTTTTCCATAGTTTTTGGAGCATGTCTCACTATTTGTCATTTGCATTCGAAATCTAAGTATCTCATTTAATAATCGATGTATACCATCTCACGATGTGTCCTGTTGGAAAATGTATGCATATTGCCTCCGTTTATCTGTCCTGTGTCAACATTTATGTGTTCTGACTTTTTATTTTTTTGTCACATGATCTATGTATCCCATCTGACAATGTGTGGGTCCCTTCTAATATTTATGACCTCTTCTCACTGTCTTCAATTTACCATGATTTTTGGAATTTTTAAATAAAGGTTCTGGGAAGACAATTTTTGCTAGCAAAAATTAGGATTTCTTATTAGTAATACCTATATGACAAGGTTATGGGTACTTATTTGTCTTTAGTGTGTGTTATGGTAATGAGTGTGCCATATGATTTACCAGGTACCATGCTCTTTTTCATGCATTCCATTATCATGAGGCTTGAGAATTTGGTTTATCATATATTTTTAATAAAAAAAAATGTAAACATATTTTATTGAATGCTAATTAACATACAGCAATATTTGCAATACTCAGCACTCCCAATCATTAATTAACGCTTCATTTATACCTCAACAGATTCAGATGCCCACCTCCCTCTCTCCCTCAAGTGGTGTGGGCGTGCAAATTCAAGAGGATACATTGTGTGATGCGTAGCCATCAGCTAAGAGTACACAACCTAATAACTCCAGATGCCATCTGCGCTTCCCAGTGCTCTAATTCTCCTCGTCCGTCTGTGGGACTGACAGGGCCTGCACTAACGCTTCCCATGCTCTGGCGTGCTCTAAGATCTTGTCATGACCTGACCGCTGCGCCTGCCTCATCCTAACAGTACTCTCGGCCTTTGCCCATTTGCTAAATTCCGCTTTCCAGCGTGCATAGGACGGTCCCTCCTTTGACTTCCAATGTAGGGTGATCTACCTCTTTGCCAATATGAGCCCCAAATCTATAAATGTACACGTTATTTTCGTCTTGGGTGTGTGGGGGAACCAAAGTAACACACATGTGGCCATGTCATAGGTTAGATCCTTACTTGTGATTTAATTTAATAGTTCTCCCACTTCCGTCCAATAGCTCCCTATTCCCGGGCAATCCCAGAGCATGTGTTCCAGTTCTGCTCCTCCCTCCTAACACCTGGGGCATGGTGCGTCCCACGCCTGGAAGTATTTCTGAATCCTCCCCGGCGTCAGGTAGGCCCGATGTAGTATAAAAAACGGTATCAATTGGAGCCTCGCATTCGGTGCACTCTTCAACACTCTTCTGATGATATGCCCCCATGTCGTGTCTGGTATTGGTCTGCCTATTCCTGCCTCCCATTTTGACTTCAGGTCAGTCAGCGGCCGTATCCCTTCGTGCAGCATCCTGGAGTGGAGGCATGTAACTGCTTTAAAGGTCCCTGATGCATTACCACATACTGGCATGCCATTGTCGTCTGTGGTTCCGCCTGCCCTTCCCTCCAATGTTTCCGGATCGCCGACACCATTGCGGCATGGACAGGAAGTCGCCTGTCGGTAGGTCATATCTCTCCTGTAAGGCCTGATAGGACAGCAGTTCTCCCTCCTCATAGAGGTCTCCTACCATCTGGATTGCCAACCGCTCCCACTCTTCGAGGGCCGACCAGTCACTCCCATGTGGAAGTGCAGTTAGCATCCCCAAAGGATCTCCGGAGCATAGGGATGTAAGACTCCTGCCTTGCGCTGGCTACGATTCCAGCATGATCTCAATGTACGCTCCTCTAGGGTTAAGTCCCTTAATCGGAGCGTCTGTTGTAGAAATATATACGATAGGACATGCCTCGGGATCCCTGTACCTCTCATGTGTCAGGGCCTCTGAACTCCAGTGCGACCGCCTGCGTAAGAACCTGCAGCTGCGCCGCTAAGTAATAGATTTCGAATTCCGGAACTGCTAGTCCTCCCTCCAACTTCGGCCTCATCAATTTGTCCAATGCTATCCGTTTCCTACCGGTCCCCCACAAAAAGCTTATAATCAATGTTCTTAATTCTCTGAACGTCGCTGGCGGAACCCAGACAGGCAGCGTCCGGAAGTAAAAAGTAGCCTCGGTAACGCCACCATTTTAAGTAGGGCTACCCTCCCCATAACTGATAATGGGAGCGTGGACCAGAATGTTATGTTCCCCTTCAAGGCTCTTATACACCGCCCTACAATTCCCTCCAGGACATCTGCGGCGCCATGATACAGCCTGACCCCGAGGTAAGTGATGCATCTCGGTTCCCATTTTATCTCCTGAGGGTAGACCGGCGCCACTGCACCCGGCCGCACCGGCATGAGGCTCGTCTTACTCCAGTTCACTTTAAGCCCAGACAGCTCCCAAAACCGAGTCAGCAGTGCGATCGCCCCCCGTAATGCTTCTCCTGTGTTTTCCAGGTATAGGAGCAAGTCATCTGCATACAGCGAGATGCGATGTGGCATCTCATTCCGCCAGAGCCCTCCAAAGCACTGTCCCAATCTCGCTCGCACAGCCAGGGGTTCTATCGCCAATGCAAACAGCAGCGGGGACAGTGAGCATCCCTGTCTCGTCCCCCTCATGACCGGATACTGGTCAGAGATCAGTTTCCCCAGCCTCACCCTTGCCACCACCGAGGAATATAAAACTGCTACCCAGGCTCCAAACTGCTCACCCAGACAGAAGCGATCAAGCACTTTATAAAGATATAACCATTCCAGGCTATCAAAGGCTTTTTCTATGTCCACTGAGAGCACCGCCGGTGCGTCCAGGCCACGGTGTTCCGTGTCCAGTATCCCCATGAGCCGGTGTATATTCATGGAAGTGTTCCTAGTCGGAATAAATCCAGGTTGATCTGGGTGCACGAGAGTGGTCATGTGTGACAAAAGCCTAGTAGCTAGTACCCTGCTCAGTATCTTATAGTCCGTCGTCAGCATAGATAACGGTCTATACGATGTGACGTCCACTCTGTTCCTGCCCGGTTTTAGGAGAGGTATAATAAACGCCTCTCGCATGGAGGATGGTAGTCGACCTGGCACCTTAGCTTCCCTGTAAACCGCAAGGAGACTTGGAGCAAGGAAATCAATGTACTTTACATAGAACTAAATCGGTAACCCGTCTACACCCGGTGTTTTGTTCCGGGCCATTTGCTTGATTGCACCGCGGATCTCATCTAGCGTGATGTCCAGTCCCAATTGTGTAGCCTGTTCCTCTGTCAATTGTGGGAGCTGGGATTCCTCCAGCTATTCAACTATTGCGCCCCTCTCTGTCCTTAAGCCACTCTCGTACAATACCTCATAATATCCCCAGAACCGCGCCAGGATCTCGTGTTGGGCATGCACTATAGCGTTTGGCTCTGTTTCCAGCGCTAGCATTGGACATCCCTTCGGTGTCGGGTCCGCCAGCCACGCCAACAGCGCCCCAGCTTTGTCCCCCTCTGCGTGTACTCTAGCCGTGTACTTCTTATAGTCGAAACTGCGCAATCTTTCTACTTCTATCTCTACCTGTTCCTTCGCCTCGATCAGCTGTGTGTTCAGTGCCGGCCGCCCCGGCCTCTGTAGTTTCAGAGTTCTCAGTGTCCGTTCAGCTTTATCTATACCAGTCAACAGCACTTTCCTCATCCCCGCATATTTGCTAATACATATCCCTTGGACCACCACCGTGAAGGCGTCCCATTCTACTGCTCTGGATGACGCCGTTCCCTCATTTTCTTTAAAATATTGTTCTATGCCTTCTCCTATTGCTGCCTGGTAGGCTTGGTCTTCTAGGGTTTCTGGGCGTAGACGCCAAGTAGGGATAGTCGATCTCTCTAATTCCCAATTAAGAGATATCAGCAAAGGGTTGTGATCAGATATGGTTCTGGCCAGGTATTCTGATCTACCCACCACGGCGGCCAGCGGTCTTGAGCACAGAATCGCATCTATACGAACATGGAGCTCGTGGAGGGCCGAGAAGAATGAGTAGTCCCCCTATCATGGGGGTGTTGATTACGCCAAACATCTACCAGGCCCCATCTGTCCTGCCAGTTCAACCTGTTCTGTGTGAGCCGGTGTACTGGTGATTCCGCTAGCGGAGGGTGAGACCTATCCAGGTCGATATTTGTAATTGAATTGAAATCTCATCCCGCCAGGACCGGATTAGTCAAATAATACGCCAGTGCGCCCGACAGATGCTCAAAGAAGTGCGCCTGATCCGTGTTTGGTGCATATATACTGCAGAGTGTGATGTCCCTCCCATTCAGTCGGCCCTCCACTGCCACATATCTCCCCCCTGGATCTACAACATGTTGTGTGGCCTGAAACGGAACCCCAGCTCGCACCCAAATTAAGGTACCTCTCGCAAACGCCGAATACGACGTGCAGAAAACCTGACCCCTCCACCTATGCTTTAGCGCTTGCCCTTCCACTTTGGTAAGATGGGTTTCTTGTAGGAAGGCTATTTGGACGCCCCTCCTGAGTAAATAGGCATGTACTTTCTGTTGTCTCGTCATTGTGTGTAGGCCGCGCACATTCCAGGAGACGCAAATCAATTCAGGTAATGTCCCCATCGCTAGCAAGCCAACCCCCCCCATGTGATTTCTAAGCATCCGCCCACACCGTACCTTCCCTGCTTCAAAACAACATTCCCAACAGTCCGCCTCCTCCTCCCCCCAGAACAGGACCCAATATCAAAGTATCAGCCCCCATCCAAACACAAAAAAGAACTCAAACGCTCAACTATACTCCGTAGTATTCACTGCGGATGTGCCTTAAGGGCAAGTGGGGTGTAACTCCGGCCCAACAGGCAGCTACGCTCGCCCACAGCTCCCAACGCCACGACCCCACTGTGGAAGTCCTCGCCAGCCGGACCCTATCTCCCACTGTTATAAGGCCATCGTCTCTGTATTACTGTGCAGCTTCGGTGTCCGTCAGCCCGTGCTGCCTCCCCCATCTCATGCATTTAGTACTCCATCTGCCGTTCGCGGTGTGATCTTCGGTCCCTTGAGAATGTCCGTTTCCGACAGTTCCGTTTCTGAGTACGTTTTGTGCCCCTCCGATTCAGTTCCTCTCGTCAACGTAGTTTTTTGCGTCCCAGAGAGCTCTAGCACCGCTTGCAAGGCCGCCCGCCTCTCCTCACCAGTCTGGGAAGTCGATGGTTTCTGCGATCCCTGTCGCCGCCGGCGTAGTCTCTGCGATTTCCGCACTTGGCGTGGGCTTCTGAGGTACCGGGTCACGGTTCCCTTTGCAGTCCGTTCCTGCTTTGTAAGTTTCCAGCCACGCCCAAGCCTCGTCAGGCGTACTAAAGAAGTGTGTTGTGCCGTCCAGTATGACCCTTAGCTTTGCCGGGAAAAGCAATGAGTATTGAATTCCCTCAGTTCTGAGTTCCTGCTTGACTGACAGAAAAGACGCTCTGAGCCTCTGAGTCTCGTACGTGTAGTCCGGGAATAGAGTCACTTTGTTGTTGTCTACTGTGAAGGGCCCATCACTGCGTGCCTTCTGGAGCAACATGTCCCTATCCTTATAGTGAAGTAGCCGTGCAACTACTGGTCTTGGCGGGCAGCCTGGCTTCGGAGGCCGCGCAGGGACACGATGTGCTCTTTCGAGCGTGAAGAAAGTGGATAATCCCTCAGGGGCCACTGTTGTTTGGAGCCAGGACTCCAGGTATCCAATCATGTCTTTCCCTTCAATTCTATCCGGCAGACCAACAACGCGTATATTATTATACCTGTTCCTGTCTTCTGACTCTTCGGCGGACTCTTCGGCTCTCTTTTCCAGGGCCTGAATACGTGGGCCAGTCTGGGAAGTGAAGGCGATCGTCATTTTGTTCTCCAGGGCCGCCTGGGCCGGGGTTAGGACCTGGAGTATGTCCTTGTTGACTTTACTCTGTCTCTCAGTTTGGAATGATCCGCTTGTAGGAGCCCCAGTCCCGTTACTACTTGAGCAATATCCTGCTGTGACAGCCTCCAATATGCGGTCCAACTGTTTTTGTAGGTCTGCAGGTCCCTGCAGTGTTTGGCCCTGTCTCAGATTCCATGACTCCGTTTGGCTTCTTCTTTGGCTTGACAACACTCAAGTTGTCGCTACTCTGCTTTAGTCAGTGTGATCATGTCGCATAGAGGCAACTGCATGCTGTGCCCCTCTTGTTACAGTAGTCTTTAGCTGTTTAACCACAAAACCGCCGATGTTGCGCGTCGAGGAGGCAGGACAATACCAGCAGTGTCGCTTTGCTGCCACTATCTCCCTGGCCTTGATTAGTAGCCGCAGTCACTTAGCCGTGCAGTCGGTGCCCAGTACTTCTGCGCCGTAGCCCGAACGGCAACTGTCACTGTTCTGTGCACCCAGTCGCCGTGACCCTCAAGCGCCTTTATGCAGTGTGACGCGACCTCACGGTAGCTCCCTTGGCCCTCCTCCGTGTGCGCAGTTGCCCAGTTCCATCCACTTTGGCGCTGATGTTCCCTCTATATGGTTACACGTCCAGAGTACCCTCCGTCACTTCGTGGGTGATGTCGTACACTCGCTCAGGGTCAGTTCAGCCCCACCCGGTAGTCCGCCGCCTCCAGTGTCCCTGCGCAAGTCCGTTATCTTGGCGTGCGCTGCCGCTTTCACTCTCGTGTCCGCAATCTCCAGATGCGACCTGGCCAAGGGGTGCTTGCAAAGCATCCTCTCCAGCACACTGTGCACCACACTCCTACGAGACTCGGCACTCCTTGGTAGGCCTTCCAGCAGCGTCCACTCTTTCTTCTTTCCTGATATCTCCGGCGGCCCCAACACGGCTCTCGCCTCTTCCCACACGTCTGCCAAGGCCTCCACCAGTCAGCCCGCCTGAGTGCTGCACTGCCCCTGGCCCGCAGGACGCGGCCCGCCTGCACCCCGCTATCACCACTTTTTGTGCAGGGCCCCAGGTACACCGCGCCCCACTCACCCGGGCCGCCTCAGGTGTATAGTCTAGCAGCCACCGCCGTCTCTGCTTTCCTTCTGTACCCCAGCGGTGCTCCGGAGATTGTTCACCTCTCAGTCTCCGCTACTTCCTGCTCTTCTCCCGCACCACTTGCTCCGTCGAAGGTGTTCCAGCCCCCTCGAGTCGGGCAGCGATCCTCAGGGGGTAGGCGTCCTGCACGCTCGGCCTCAGTGAGTGTTCTTCTCCTCCCCAGGCCGTGTTGCGCACTCCGCAGTGCCCGCTCTCATTGTATAGTCGCCGCCATTTTAGGGGTCAGTTCCTCCGGCTCCGTTCCGCTCGCCTGGGCTCAGCGCGACTCGTCCTCTATTTCTGCCACTGCTTTCCCGGCTGTGCTCCCTCTCGCTCCGCGGCTGTAATGTCTGATCGGGCGCTGCTGCCTCGGTGTCACCGGGTCGTGTGCTCACCTCCCCCTTAGCAGTACGCCAGGAGCAGCCGCCATTTTAACTTGCCTCCACGGCGGGGCTCCGTTGTGTGGTTTAGTCTCTTCGTGGCGCCGGGGGGGTCTCTGGTCACTCTCAGGTCTTCCGTTTCCGTGCTTAACTGTTCCAGCCTGAATTTGGTCTCGGTTCAGGGGCCAGTTAGCGGATTTAGCAGGAGAAATGCGGGATCTGGCGCGGAGCTCCGAGCTCACGCCGCTGTCCTCATCACGCCCAAGCCACGCCTTTTTAATCAATAATGCTTTTATCAAATGTATTAAAATAGTTCCAGATGACTTTTGTATGTATCTCATATGCAGCATAATTTATGTATCCTGACTGTAGGCTTCCCACCGCAAGATTTAAATGTTCATATTAGCAGTATTTCTGCTGTCCATATCTTCTTTCATAGTTTATATGCGAAGTCTCATTGTTGGCTGCTTGCCTCACAGAGGGCCCGATTTACAAAAGTAATCTGAGACAAAATCCTAACTTTACAACTTTTGGTCTTCACAAAAGGCATTTAGGAGTAGTAAAGTTAGGATTCCTAACTTTACTACCCCTAAATTGAGAAAAATCATAACATTACGACTTTTGTGATTCACAAAAGGCATTTAGGAGTAGTAACGTTATGATTCCTAACTTTACTACTCTTAAAGTGAGAAAAATCCTAACTTTACGACTTTAGGTCTTCACAAAACGCATTTAGGAGTTGCAAAGCTAGGATTCCTAACGTTACTACTCCTAAACTGAGAAAAATCCTAACTTTACAACTTTCAATATTCACAAAGGAAGTAGCAAAGGTAGAAATCCTAACCTTACTGCTCCTAAATGCCTTTTGTGAATACCGAAAGTCGTAAAGATAGATTTTGTCTCAGATTACTTTTGTGAATCGGGCCCAGAGTTCGTTATCTGTCTTGCTCCTTCTTTTGTGCCATCTCACGGTTTAGCGCTGTCTCCCCTCAGTTTGTGTCACCTGTCTTTGTCTCAGAGCTGTCTCTTCCATCGCGGCGCGTCTTTCTCATGTCACTGGTTATTTGTCCCACTTTACTGGATGTCTCTGCTCTCTCTCGTTTCTCTGTCTCCCGCAGATGAAATCAAGATCACCCTTGAGCGGCTGCACCGCTCCCAGAGGCAGCCGCGGATTGACTTGGTCCTGCCGGAGCAGTGAGTATCAAACCGCAGCGAGAACAGATAAGGTGGGGGAAGGTGATCATTGTAGGGTGAAAGCCTTCCGGCCGGCAGTGGGACCAGCATGAGCCGATAGCCACATTGCCCCCTACCGCCTCGGTATTTAGCCCACCCTTTGCTTATGACCCCCAATTCTCTGTGGCATACCCCTTATTCCCCCATGCTGCAGTTCTGCACGCCATACCTCGTAGAAGGAAGGCTCAGACATGTTCTAAACCACAGGTACTCATAGTACGGCCCGCGGACCTTGAGACATCATGCCCGTGTTTTAAATATTTTTTTTGAAATTAGTAAAAACAGTTCCCAACCACGCACCAGCCAACTATTTTCAAAGTATTAGGCAGTCAGTATTTTAAGATGCTTTTTTTATTAATCGAAAGCCAGTGATTCATTTTGCCGCACACTGTATTTCTTCTCCGGAAAGCTGCCAAGCACTTGTTAGCGAGTATGAATATCTGAGCAGCTACCTTAGGCACTGTAGCCCTGATAACTGTCTCGAAGTTGGCAGGCGAATTCCCACATGGGAGTGCTGTTCTTCATTTTTCTTATAAACACATGCACACCTCAAAAGAAAAGCGCATTCTTTAGCTGGAAAACCACCTACTTAATCTGCACTTCTCGCTCGCTCAGTCTATTGCCCCACATTCAGGGTCTACCATGGAATGCAAGACCACCGATAGAAAATTACGATTTACATTTTTGTCCAAAAATAATCAGTGCAACAAATGCTACTGCAGCTTTGAGTAACCTTCTTACATGTAATCGGTTTTAAGCCCAAACAAGGTAATTTAGCTCTTTCCCTATCCAGGATGCCTGTAAGAATTTGAATACTCTTTCATATTCAGCAACACATTTATAGCACAGGTCAGGTTTTACTAAGAGGGATTGCCCAGCGTTTATTTGGTTAAAGTAGTGTATGTACTATTGATTCAGCGCCGACTATTAGTTCTATATTTGACCCCATGGCTTCCGGAAATTATGCGCTACATTTGTTTTAAAAAATATTATGTTTTTCTAGGTGTTATCTATTCACAACCCTGTTTGCGGCTGTGAGTGTGTGTGTGACACACAGGCAGGGTGAGATGAGAGGGAGGGGGACGGAGAGGGAGGGAAAGGAAGAGAGGGAGGTAGACGGAGAGGGAGGGAGATGGAGAGGGAGGGAGAGGGAGGGAAAGGGAGAGAGAGGGGGGAGTGAGACTGAGTGAGACAGAGGGAGTGAGAGGGAGTGATAGAGAGTGAGAGGGAGCGAGAGGGAGCGAGAGAGAGTGAGAGGGAGTGAGATAGAGGGAGAGAGAGAGAGAGCTAGAGCGAGAGGAGACCAAGAGAGAAAGAGAGATGTGTGTATGCCGGGTCTGGTAGCTCAGTGGACGAAGGCGTCCACTGCAGGGACCTGTGATCAACCTCATGGTCAGTTTTTTAAATTGCTCTAGCCCCACCCCCTCTGACCCCGCCCCCACTGGTGCGGCCCTCGGACACAAACCAAACTGTAAATTTGACCCTGAGAGAAAGTTTGTGAGTATCTATGTTCTAAACCTTCATATGTGCTTTATTCCTACCCTTGAAAGTAGAAGTCACACTTCCAACATTAAGAACGACTTCCAATCTTTCCCAACAACAAATGATTCACCAAAGAGCAAAATGAATTCTTTAAAACCAACTACTATGGTCTGAAGACTTTAGGTGGTACATCTATATATATCAGCAGTATCGTTTCTTGGCATGATATAAGCATACCCCAATCGATCTTTTTCTGTTGGTGTTAATATCGGAACCTTCATTAAAGTTGTTTATATAAAAATAATACATTTTTTTTTGTTTTTGTTTAAGAAATTTTTATTAGGCATTGAAAGGTAATACAAAAGACATGTCATGAAAAGTTAGAAAAAAGTACATATGAATATAATATTAAATGACGTCAGTCCTGAGGAATTTTATGAGGAAAAGGGGGAGAAAGATAGAGAGAAAGAAAAGAGAAAGAAAGAAGAAACGAAAGAGAAGGAAAGAGTAGAGGGTAGAGAGGAGAGAAAAATAGGGTAACCAGAGGAATCATGTGGGAGTAATAGCACGTGGTAAGGGAGAGGGATTAAAGGAAAGATATGAAGTGAAGGGAAGCCAAAACAGATCAGATTTAATTTTTAGAGGTACAGAGGTGGAGGAAGCAATAGAAATTCTGTGTTCATCACAAATGTAGTTCAACCAAGTGTGGACAGATAGTTTAGTATTATCCTTCCAACACGATAAAATAACTTTAAATGCAAGAGCAATAAATAGGTCTAATAATTTAGCAGAAGAGGATGTAACAATATTAATATCATCATCAGATAAAGAACCTAAAAATTTGTGTAAAAAATATAATGGGGAAGAGAGAGAACATTTTCATGCAAATATTCCAAACATTAGTCCAGAAAGATAAAACAGGGGAACAATCGTATAATTGGTGTTTTAGAGTGCCTGGAACTTTGGAACAAGACCAGCATAAAGGAGAAGAGGCATGAGAAAATTTATGAATACTAACCGGGGTAATAACAACTCTATGATATATAAAGAGTAAGGATTGTCTAATGCGTGCAGCAATGGAGACTTTAAAAATCTTGGACCATAACCGATCCCACATTGCAGTATTGAGGGAGACATCAAGATCAGTCTCCCAAGCAGTCTCTACATTAGATTTGGAGCGATCAGAGGTATTGGATAATAAAATTGAGTATACAAGAGCAGCTTTAGGGAGTTGAGTAGAAAATAAAGGATAAAGTGGAGTGACAGGAGTGAAGGAAGAGAAAGACTCAGAAGAAGAAAATAGGGAAGACAAGTGGGATTGAATGGCAGATGTAATAATAGTATATTCAGAGAGAAATGTTGAAGGTAAATGAAACATGTTTTGCAATACTGGAAAGGAAATAAGAGAGGAGTCAAGAAAAAATTGATGTACAAACAGTATATCCTTTTCCTTCCAGTGTTTAAAATAAAACGATTTTCCTTGGTATCTAAGAAATTTGTTATACCAAACCACAGAGGATAAAAAACATTGAAGAGGTGAAAGGGTAGAGGAAAAACAGTTTGTAATAGGGATTGGGAATATTTTAAAATAGGATATTTGGATAGAAAGGTACAATTTGACATAAAGGTGATATGTTGAAAGGAGAAAGGGAGCGTTCCAGGAGAACCCACTTAGGGACAGGAGTATCAATGAAGTCATAAGCCAAGGAGAAGGATTGTTTGATCAAAAAGGCAGAGTGGTATGATTTAAAGTCAGGGAATCGAACACCACCTTCATTTTTAGGCCGGATCAACTTATTTTTTTATTTTTTTTGAAATAATTTTTATTGTAATCATGCCAGAGCAGGCCAAAGCACAGATATACATCACCGTAAGTTTGAGCTGGTACATAATATCATCTGTTGTCCCATACACAGCCTTCGTGCCCACAACCCGGGGGTTGGGCGGCAATGATTTTGTGGCTCCCCCATGCCTGTCGTTAAAGATATAGGAGTAGCTAGTTACAGGAGTGTGTGCATGACTACTTTTTATGCCTCATCTAACCAACGCGCTAAGCCCCAACTCCCACCCCCTGCGCTAAACCTGTATCCCCGGCGATTTGTTGCGTGCCATATTCCGCACCGCCTTCCTAATCTCCCCTAGTTCGATGTCCGACCCCAGCACCTTCGCCTGCTCCTCCTCCAGCCGCTGTAGGGGCAGGCCGCTCAAAAAGGGCTCGGCCAGTCCCCTCCGATCGCCCGGGGTACTCTTATACAGGCCCTCATAATATTTTTGTAATCCGTCAACTATACCCAGCTGAGTGTGCTGCACCAGGCCAGCTGCATCCCGTAGCTGAAGTATGGGAGAGCATCGCCTAGTGGGGTTCGAAAGCCAGGCTAGAAGGGTGCCCGCCTTATCTCCGTCGACGTGGGAGCGCAGCACGTAACGTTTATAATCAAAGGCTCGGAGCCTCTCCACTTCAGTGGCCACCGCCTCCCTAGCCGAGCAAAGCGCCTCCTGGAGGTCCGGGTGCCCGGGCCGCCCCCGTTCCACCTCCCTTAGTTTGGTATCTGCCTTATCCAGATCGCTCAGCAGCACCTTCCTCACGCCTACATAGTCCTTGATGCAGATACCCCTCACCACCACCTTAAAGGCGTCCCATTCTGCTGCCCTAGTGGCCGCCGTCCCCTCATTCTCCGCGAAATATAAGTTCACCCCCTCCTCCAGGGCCGCCCCAAATAGGGGGTCTTCCAGTGTCTCGGGCCTCAGTTTCCAGGTCGGGACCCTTGGCCTCTCAGCCACCCACTCTAGTCGGACCAGGAGTGGATTATGGTCCGAGATCGTTCTTGACAGGTATTCCGACCCAGTGATGTACGGCAGTACCCCCCGGGAGCATAGTATCGCATCTAGTCGGACATGCAAATCATGTAGCCCAGAGAAGAAGGAGTAATCCCGGTCAGTCGGGTGTTGCCCTCGCCATACGTCTGTCAGTTCCCACCTCCCCTGCCACTCCCTTCTACCTTTAGACAGCCTGTGCACCGGGGAATCTTGCAGTGGGGGGTGGGATCTATCCAAGGAGGGGTCAGCTATGGAATTAAAGTCAGCCCCCAGTAGGACCGGGCCCGCTAGGGAGTGAGCCAGCGTCCCCGATAGTGTCGCAAAGAAAGCCAGCTGGTCAGTATTCGGGGCATATATACTAGCCAGCACAATATCTCTGCCCTCCAGCTTCCCTTCCACTACCACATATCTCCCCTCCTGATCTACCCATTGACGCGTGAGTTGGAACGGTGTGCCTGCTCTAATCAAAATCAGTACTCCCCTAGCATAGGCTGAATAACAGGTGTGATAAATCTGGCCCCGCCACCTCCTCTGCAGCGCTGTCCCCTCCTGCTTTGTGAGATGCGTTTCCTGCAACATTGCAATATGCACCCCCCTCCGCACTAAAAAGGCATGTACTTTGTGTCTACGCTGCATAGTGTGTAGGCCCCGCACGTTCCAGGTTATGCAGTTCAAATGGTTCGCACTAGCCATTGTCCCAATGATCCGGTCGGAACACTCTCCTCATTGCCTGCCCTCCGACGGTGGTGGTACCTCCCTTGAACAAAACAAAACCTCCCAACTGCCCGGCCCATGGCATACCCAGGGTCAATGACTTCAAAGAGAGCAAACAAACCCCAACTGTGGGACCCCCCCCACCCCCAGAACAGGCCCCAATATCGAAATATCAGTCCCCATCCAAACACCCGCACCTGATTGACCCAGGTCTCTACTACACAGCCGCAGCCGTGGGTGCCTTAAGGGCCTACGGAGCGCGGCCTCGTCCAGAAGGGAGCTGCGCCGCCCGCCCCCCTGCCCCCTCCCCAATCCCCCATGATCGTCCGGCTCTGAGCCCTCTGGTGTGCCCCGGCCCTCGTGTGCATGGAGCTATGGGCCCCCGCCTAGCGCCCCAAATATTACCCATTGTCCACTACAGGCAGTTCAGATGTTCAGGATCTCATCCGCAGTCTGCGGCGTCACCAGTGGTCCTTCGGTCCGATGAATACCAGAGAGGTCCGATTCTGATCCTGAAGCCGAGACACGTGTGTCCGAGTCCGTACCATGTTTAGAGCCGGGATCCCCAGCCCGCCCCAACCTCACCACCTCCAGCAATGCGGCCTGTCGTTCTGCCTTGGGAAGCCGTCGGCCCATGCTTCCCCTGCTTCCGTTTCCTCAACCGTTTCGATGTCCGCAGCCGGGCTGGCGAGCGCTCCCGCTCCTTTTCCCTTTCCTCCCGTACCTTGGCTCCATCAGTTCCAGCCTTGTACGTCTCCCACCAGTCCCAGGCGTCCACTGCCGCATTAAAAAAGAGCGTCTTGTCGTCCACCACTCCCTTGAGTGCGCATTTCCTTTTTAATGGTGAGGAAGGAGGCCCGTTGCTTCTGCGTCTCGAAGGTGAAATCTTGGAAGAGTGTGACCTTGCTGTTCGCGATCTGAAATGGGCCGTCTTCCCGGGCTTTTTGCAGGAGCAGATCTCTGTACTTGTAATGAAGCAACTTGGCTATGATCGGCCTGGGCGGGAGCCCGGGCTTGGGAGGCACTGACGGGACCCTGTGGGCACGCTCCAGTGTGAAGAATGGCGACAGTCCTTCCGGTGCCACCACTGTTTTCAGCCATTCGTCCAGATAGGCCACCATGTCCATCACCCCCTCCGTCTCCGGCACGCCCACGATCCGCACATTGCTGCGCCGGCTTCTATTTTCCGCGTCTTCCGCTCGCCTTTCCAGGGTGCGTATTCGGTCCAGTGCCTCCGTCAGTTTGCCCTCCAGCACTTTGTGTGCGGGCGCCAGGTCCTGAATCGCAGTCTCAGTGTTCTTGACCCTGTCCTTTAATTTATCGTGGTCCGCCCGAAGCAGGCCCAGCCCCGACGCCACCTGCGCTATATCATTGTGGAGCGCGTCACGCGTGGCTGTTATGGCGTCCAAAATGCGATCCTGCAAACGCTGCAGGTCCGTTTGCTCAATGGGGTCACCCTCCGCCACATCTGACGACGCCGCTCCCTCCGCCTTGGCTTTCGGCTTCCCCATTGCGGCAGGCCTTGTCGCTGGCGTCCGTCCGGTGGTTGGCGCCCCCCCTGGGCCTCTGCAGCAAGTCCAGCTCCAAGTTATAACGTGGCCTTGTTGCACAGGTACTGCACTCCTCCTGCGCTTTCCGCCGTGGCTAGGGGGGGGGGGGGGACACCAGGGCTCTCGGCCAGTCCCCCTCGATGCGCGCCCTCTGGGATCCACAACAGTCGGCCCTTCTCCGCCGCGGCTATTGCTCCTGCTCCGTCGCGCCTCGGGAAACCTGGCGCCGCCGGGGCCCCTCCGTAGCTCAGCGGGCCACTCCTCCTGGTCCCCTCAGTCAGTGCAGTCCCCCGTGGAGGGACACCACCAGCGCTGGGGGGGGCCGGGGACGTGCGAATCAGTTTCCCCCCCCCCCCCCCCCCTCGGCCCGCTGCACAGGTCTGCCCCGCTCACCTCCGTGCACAGCCGGGGCCCGGCTCAGGGTCTCGCTTCGCCAGCCCTTCGGGCTCTGGATGCAGTCTTGCAGCCCCGCTCGTGAAGGCGCACCCGGGCGGTCGCCTCTCCTAGCGCTCGTTTCCGCGGCGCATCGCCGCCGGGGGGTCAGGGAGTATCTCCTGCCTCAGAGGGGACCACCGCAGGATGCCCCAAGGCCGGCGGCCGCGCTCAAGCAGAGCGGCCCGGCAGTGTAGGCAGCCGGTCAATCCGCAAGCTCTCTGGGCTCCGCCGCGGCCGCCATCTTGTGCGCCGTCTTCGGCTCTCCGCTCCGGCAGCCTCGATGGTCGGCGGCCGTGCGCTCCGAGGCAGTCTCCCCAGCCGCTCACACCTTGCCCCGCCGGTCACCACCGTGTTCTCGTGCGGCACCGGGGCACACGCGGGCTCTCCACCGCGTTTGTCAGGATCTTCGAGGGGAAGAGGCACGGAGCTCTAGGCTCACGCCGCCATCACCCTCGGCGCTCAAGCCACGCCCCCCCCAGGCCGGATCAACTTATGCAAACCAATACGAGGATGCTTATTATTCCACAGGAATTTTATACATAGAGAATTAATATGAGTAAAATAGGATTTGGGAATTTTGAAAGGGAGCATAGAAACTGTGTACAAAACATGTGGGGTGATCATCATTTTGATGGTGTCCAATCTACCCCACCAGGATAGGAATAAGGGGGACCAAATTTGAAGAAGAGATTGAATTTTGTTAGTCAGTGAATCAAAGGTTAATTTAAGGGTATCCTTTAGAGAGGAAGAAAACCATATACCAAGGTATTTAATTTTGGATGGGCACCATGCAAAATCAGTGTTATTAAACATGTATTGAAAACATATTGAGTTAAGGGGAAGGACTTCCGTTTTGGATAGATTAAGCTTATAACCTGATATGGAGGAATACAACTGAACTCCATTTAAAAAAGGTGGAAGGGAGGATTCTGGATTAGACATGTAAATGAGGACATCATCACCATACGCAGATAATTTAGTATCAACAGAGGAAAATTTTATACCAGTAATAGCAGGGTTGGAACGAATACGTTCTAAAAAAGGCTCAAGATATAAAATAAATAACAAAGGGGAAAGGGGGCAACCTTGTCTTGTGCCTCTGGTCAATGAAAAGAATCTGGAAAATTGGTTGTTAACAAAAATACTGGCACAGGGGGAAAATTGGTTGTTAACAAAAATACTGGCACGGGGGGAAAAAAAAACTTTCTCGAATAAACAAGAAGGGATTAGTTTCTGACAACCATATAACATGACAACTTTGTTCCCCAAGAATAAGAAATATATCTTCAGAGTCGCGGAAACAATAGATGGCTATTTCACTCAGGCAATCGTGCATGCTTGTTTCACCAGCAGTGCAGAGAAATAGAGAGATGGGTGTTTTCAATAAAAAAGTTATTTATTGAGCAGTCTTCTTTCTCATGCAAGAGAAGTTAATTGCAACAATCGTAATACTTGCTATGAAGTAAAGTGCGTACAGTAAAAGGAGTATTATGAAATAATACTATAAAAAGCATTTGTATGGTTTCTAAACCATAAGATACTTAAAATATATAAAATACATACAATGATAAATAATGACTAAAAGTACTCAACTGGTGCATCTAAAATACGCCTACCCCGGTGTACCTAACCTAAGTCTAGCACAAGGGAAGAAGTAAGTGAGGTGTAGCTTGAGTTAAATAATTTCTGCCAAGAATCTATCCAAGAATTCTCTACGAGTCTAATCAGCTCCGTACCTTGGTTATAGAATGAAGGAGGTCTTTTAGCTCTCTCTCAGGACTCGATCTCCCAGTAACCTGCAAGGGTAGCAGGGAAACACTGGAGCTGGATTTCTCGGCAGGAGAAGACAGCGTCTCTCTCAGTGTGTCGCTGGAGGGTCTGCTTCCTTCGGCACTCGCTACAACAGGGCGTCGGGCAAGTAGTTAGTCGATCTGCTCCAAACCACCGTATGTTTGCTAGGGCAGATGTGGGTATATTTATACCTGGAAGGTGCCGAGTTTGACGTAAGGGTGGACATAATACCGTCACTAAGAACTTGAAGTTCTTCACACGCTCCAGGAGTTCTGGGACAAATCAATACTGAAGCAGGGGGAAGTCCGCTACTGCTGAAGGCTGGTTGTCTTCAAGAACTCGTTGTAGTCTAGGAGCTTAGTGGAAGTAGCCATGCCGTATTTGAACTGCATTGGCTGTGCCTAAATATGGTTATGATTCTTATGCCTATATAAGGATATGATAAGTTATACCTATATAAGGGAATGAATCGGGAAAATTACACTAGAGCCCTAGATACGTTACAACAGGCCTGGGACCAGAGCGCTACTATGCCTCTCTTGGCCACCGCCACAGCTTTCCCCAAAAGGTGCTTGTCCATCCTATACTCATCCAAGCCATCAAACACCCCCAACAGCATACGCATTGGATCATGGGGAACCTCCCACCCCAGGGCATGCGTAAGCTCAAGCTCCACTCCCTTCCAAAACGGCGCCAGCGCCGGACAGCACCATACCATGTGATAAAAATTGGCAGGGGCAAAGGCACATCGTGCGCATGCTGGAGAGGGTTTCAACCGGGCCTGAAATAGATGTGCCGGGGTGAGGTATGCCGCATGAAGGTAATACAGTTGGACAAAGCGCAACTTGGAGGATGTGTTCAGGGTTTGGGGCGCCATGAGGGCATCCCTCCAATCCGCCTCCTCTAGGGGAACCAGCCAACCCTCTCACCGAGCCCTGAACCGATCCAGGGAAGCGGGACCATTATTTACCAGGCACCGGTATATGCGGAACACTCCCCCTCTTCCTAGGTTCCCCATCATCACCTGAGCCTCCAGCGGGCTGAACTCTGGAAGGGAGACAGGAGGTGAGACATGCATATAGAGGGCGTGTCTAAGTTGCAGGTATCTATAGAGTTGGGAGTGAGGAAGGGCGTGGCGCTGCTGTAGGTCTGCAAAGGAGTGGATGTGGTCCCCCACCCAAACATCTCCGAGCTCTGAAACTCCAATGAGGTCCCACCGTCAGAACCCCTGCAGGGACGAGACCACCTGCATTCAGGACCCATGCCAAAGTGGCGTCTGTCGAGTGATTTTCGGGTCCCACTTCACGTTGGGCCGTGCGCCAGGCCAGAAACACTCTCCTGGTGACCGGGGGCATAGCCTGTGGCACTGGACTACCGTATAAAAGCACCTGGACCTGCGTGAAGTCCGACATACTGAGTTCCACGCGATAGGCAGGGTCGGACCAGCCTCCCGCATACCAGTCGTGGATGCCGATGAGTTTCGTGGCCAGGTAGTAGAGTCGGAGAATGGTCACCCCCATACTCCTGTCAAAGGGGGGAATACAACAGTGTGCCAGGGATAAGCGTGGTCTCTCGCCTCCCCAGAGAAACCGGGCGAGGACGCCATGAAGCTCGCGAAGCCCAGAGACCCGCTCAAAATAGGAAAGGACCTACAGTCAACTAGGGCCAGAGCTTTCCGGGTCCGCCAAATACAGCAGTACGTCATCTGCATATAGGGCTATCTTGTCCACCTGGCTCGAGTCCCAGGCTCAGCCCCGGATAAATGTGTCCTGCCGGATGTGCGCCTCCCAGGGGCTCCATTCCCAACGCGAACAAGAGTGGTGAGAGGGGACACTCCTGACGCGTGCCCCTCCGGATCGGGAAGGCCTCGGAGAGCTCTCCGTTAATGAGTACATCGGCTCTAGGATTAGTGTAGAGAACTTTAATCAGATGGCGGAACGAGGGACCAAAACCCATCCCGTCCAGCACCGTATCAAAGGCCTTCTCGAAGTCTATAAAAAAGCAGTGTTAGATACGGGGTTAGCCAACCACAGTGGGCCAGAGCCAGATGGAGATGACGGATGCAGTGGCGAGTGCCCCTAGCCGGCATGAACCCGCACTGGTCGGGGTGGACCAGGTCCTACAGGAGGGGTCGGAGTCTCTAAGCCAAGACAGTGGCGAAGAGCTTGACCTCCGTGTTGATCAGTTAGATCGGGCGGTAGTCCGCACATGTCTGCTTAATTTAGGTATGAACACAACAGCTGTTTATTAATTCAATATACATTGACAATGACTGATACCCTCCCCCAATCCATTCTTATAGCTTTGAGGACCTGGAAAAATATGAATTGTCACACTTGTAAGAGTGTGACGGTAAGTAGTTGTGTTTGTACCGTCACTGGCAGAGGTGACATGGACAATGTATGGTACAAGCTGCAATGTCCTCTTGACTAGGGCCCTGGAACTTATTATTTTCCAACATAAGAACTGGACAGCCATTGTACCTGCAATAAAGTCAGGAACAGATGTCTTGTAGAACGAAAGTAAGGTTTTCCAGCAACCAGACAATAGGTACACAAAAACTGTTCTGGCATCTTCTTGCCCTTTTTCAAGTGGTCCCTCGTGGTCTATGTAAAACCCAGAGAAAGAAGTCTGGTACTTCTGACTTGGTATACCTGCTGCATTTTGGAAACCATTCAAAGCGCCAAGACTTAAAAAGTGATGTTTCTAATCAGCTTGGGAGCGCGCACAGGATTTCCAAATTGCTTCAGCTTCACAGGCCATTGATAGACCTTCAAACAGTATTAAGCTTTGCCTGGGCACATCAGTGGGAAAATGTGTGGACACCTTTTCAAAAGGGGCACATTGAGGCGGGCTGACGGGTTAAGTGTGGGGGTCTCTGTGCAGACATTCGATCTCATAAGAGGTTTATGTCTAAAGTATATATTTGGATTCAATAGAGGATTTGTAGCCTTGTATTTTGTAAAAGGAAAAGTATCAGTAAATACATTTATTCTAAATTGCACCTTTTCCCAACATATGGTTGTCTGTATGCCTTCACTCTGAGTCGTAAAGTGACTTAAACATTTTTTTAAAAAAAAAGGAAAGACATCATTTTAGAAACATGCTCAGACGACTGCCAACAACTACACATTTCAAACGGGTAAATTTTGTGAGATAATGTTAGAAAATTGCCATTATTAATAGCAATTGTATGTTATGTGAGTAACACCTTACCGCATTTAAAAAAATGCTCAAACTAACATCTGTTCTTTGGCATTTCTAAGGTTAAAATTATTCAGTTTAACTCATCCCCACTTTTACTCCGCACCACTTAGAAAAGTCATCAGCCACCACTGTTATTCACTCTCTCTTTCCGTTCAAGTAAAAATTCCTGATTCAACCATGAACAGGAATAATATTGCCACCTTTTCAAACTGAAATTCGACTCATATGCCAAATCCTCCAATCACTAAGGAGTGCTAAATTACAAAAAATTTTCTTTATTTGCAAGGACTTTGAATATCCGTTATCACACTTCCTTGAGAAACTTGAAAACTTGACCGTGAAAATATCACCTACAGTCAGTTGACTTTTCTTACAACTATGTTTTTAATCAAAATAATTTTTGTATGTATTCTAGGCATCTTTTAACTTTGCTTTGACCACTTATGATGACCAATCCACCTTCATAGATTCTGACATCCACCCCAAGTCATCCCTTGAAAAAGGAGTTCTCCCCCTCATTAGTTCAAAAGGACTATGTCACGTAGAGGCACACAGAGTAATACTATTTGACCACACTGTAAGTAGTCATTTCATTCCTCAGTTCCTACTAGCATTATAAGCCAACGTACCCTTCTCAACTCTGTTAAAGCGCTCAACAGTACCAGTACTCACCGAATGGTATACTGAAGGTGTCCTATGTTTAATTCCATTCCTCTTGATAAATTCCTTAAAAACATCTGCGGTAAATTGTGCTCCATTGTCACTCACTGTAATTTTAGGAATCCTTCCCTTACAAATATTTTATCCAAAAACTGTCCCGCTGTCTTAGAATCTGCCCTTGCTACCACTTCAATCTTGGGCCATTTTGAAAAATAATCCATCACAGTAATGATATACTTTGGATCACCCGTTTCAGCAACTGGTCACACTATATCAATACCCACTCTTTACCAGGGCGTGTTGGGACTGTCAATCGGACATAAAGGTGGATTGCAAAGATTTCTAGGTTTATCAGACTTATTGCAAAGTACACATTCTCTGACCTGCCTCTCAATTGCCACATCTAATGAAGGTCACCAATATATATTTTTCATTCTTCCTTTAGTTTTCAAAATACCAAGATGACCTTTAGGACAGATGTTTACAAGCTTGTCCATTGTACACTCAGGAGAAATAACTTTTCAATTCCTAATGAGTTTATCAACAACCAATGAAGGTTCATGTTTCAATAATCCAAAAACTTGCAGTTTATTCAGTACTTTTTTCCCTCCGGCCTTCCCTCAACAAATAACTTTTGTAGTTTGTGCAAAACATCATATTTAGCTGCAGCATCCTTCCACCCTTCTCGTGAAATACCAATTACCTCATAACTTAAATCAATGCAGCTGTCTCCTAATGCCTCTAGAAGAACCTCTTTGATTGGTGTAGGTAGACTACTTATGAAATCTGCAATTTGTTTTCCCTCCTGCCATGTATTGTACTTAATACTTCTAATCACTCAATTACGCAAAAATGCTGGCAAGCCGTGGCGACGTGTTACATACCTCTTTAGTAGCGAGAAGCTTCGTTAGAGGTTTATGAACCGATCGCAACACCACATGGAAGCTCCATATGATTTGTCTAAAGTGATCTAACCCCCAGGCAGATGCAAGTGCTTTACTTTCTATTACAGAATATTGTTCTACGGTAGGTGGGAGAGAACGTGAAGCAAATGCTATTATATATTCCTTACCACTTGAGTTAACCTGATTGAGCACAGTACCCAAACCTTTCCCATTGGCATCAGCTGTCACAATTCTGGTACCTTAAATATATTATTTTTAATATTTTGAAATGCAATTTGACATTCTTATGCCCCCCAAAAAATCCTTCTTATTGTAAGTAATTGCCGGATCTGGTAGCTTTTACTTGAAAATAGGTTAACAAACTTTGAATACAATTCTGCCTATCCCAAAATGTCCTTACATCATCTTTACTCTTTGGAGAAGGTGAATGTTTGATGGCTTCCTCTAGATCGCTCCCCCACGCTCCCTGGTCTCCCTGGTCACCTGGTATCGTAACGCTCTGCACCCATTGCTTGTATGTTATTAGTGCCTGACTATAGCGTAGCGCTCTGCCCCCATTGCTTGTATCTCATTAGTGCCTGATAATAGCGTAGCGCTCTGCTCGCATTGCTTTTATGTTATTAGTGCCTGACTGTAGCGTAGTGCTCTGCCCCCATTGCTTGTATCTCATTAGTGCCTGATAATAGCGTAGCGCTCTGCTCCCATTGCTTGTATGTTATTAGTGCCTGACTATAGCGTAGCGCTCTGCCCCCATTGCTTGTATCATATTAGTGCAGATTATAGCGTAGCGCTCTGCTCTCATTGCTTGTAATTTATCAGTGCCTGATTATAGCGTAGCGCTATACTTGCAGAGCCCACATGGCGTGTATATTGATTTTGATCTGTGCCTGTCTTAACTCGTAGCGCTTCACTGCAAAGTTCGCATTGTACCTGATTGTGCCGGTGCCTCTACCCACATCATAGCGATATTGCATCTGGTGCCCCAATCTCGTCCTGTTTTGCTTTTGTTTTGCTGCCATCTTGTTGTTGTGCCTCCCAGCCTGTCCCTCCACCCCGCTCCCTCCTCCCAGCTGCCCCTCCCTCGCTCGGCCCCCCCCCACACTATCCACTTATGTCATAACAGCTTACGCGCAGTGGACGCGCCCCATGCGCGCCGAAGGTGCGCCAAAGGTAAGCCCGTCTACGCCCGTCCACGCCTGGACCGCGCCCAGCGCCAGACCCCCTGGCCTCCGCAAAACCCACTCCACCCGCATAACGTACGGCGCCGCAACCCTCTCAGCACTTAACCCCGGCCGACTCCCTAAATGCTACCAAGCCGTCCCAGGACACTCCCATGGACCCTTCACCTGCCACTCCTGCAAGTTCGACTGCATCAGGACCCTCAGCAAATTTACAAACTGCAAACAGAGCTCCGACAACAACCACCTGAAGTGCATCCTGCTCAACACCCGCTCGGTCCACAGACACGCCATTGAACTTTGGAACCTACTCGACACCACATCGCCGGACGCCGCCTTTCTTACAGAAACCTGGATGAACGCCTCATCAGCGCCCGACATCGCCAAAGCCATCCCGGACGGCTACAAGATCATCCAAAAGGACCGCACCAACCAAACAGGAGGAGGCATAGCCATCGTCCACAAGAACACCATCCGCATCACGACCAATTCCGACGATAACCTCGCAGCCGCCGAACCCCTTCACTTCCAGATCCACACCGACCCCAAGACCACACTCAGAGGCACCCTCATCTACAGGCCACAAGGACCCCGCACACATTTCAGCGAAGACATCACTGACTTCATCAGCCCACACGCCCTCGCCTCCGAGGACTACATTCTACTGGGAGACTTCAACTTCCACCTGGAAAAGAACGACAGCAACACCACCACCCTTCTGGACAACCTCGTCAATCTCGGACTCGAACAACTTGTGGACACCCCCACCCATATGCCGGGCACACGCTCGACCCAATCTTCACCTCCAGCAAGCCCATCTCCTTCAATCACACCACAGCTCTCCATTGGACGGACCACAGCTGCGTTCACTTCAACTACAAAAAGACTACGACCTACAACCACCCACAACCAATTCCCCGCAGAAACTGGAACAAAATCACCACCGACCAGCTCTTCACATCGCTCCACCAAAACCCTCCTGCCAATTCATCGGACCCAAACCAAGCAGCCACTAACCTCACACAATGGATCACCCACAGCGCTGACGAATTAGCACCCTTGAAAAACAATCAAACCAAGCAAGGTAGCAAAAAAGCCCCCTGGTTCAATGATGACCTTAAGAAGTCCAAGAAGATCTGTTGCACCCTCGAGAAAGCCTGGAGAAAAAACCCAACCACTGACAACCTAGCCACCCTCCAGAACGCCACCCGAAAACACCACCAACTGATCCGATCCACCAAGAAATCAGCATTCAAGGATCGACTCAACAACAACGCCCACAAAAGCAAGGAACTATTCAACATCGTCAAAGAGTTTACCAACCCCACCGCCGGCACCAACAACATCACTCCCTCCCAAGACCTCTGCGACTCTCTAGCCTCGTTCCTCCACAACAAAATCGCGGACATACATAACAGCTTTGGAGACCAGTCCACCCCACCCCCCTCCGAACTAAAACCCCCCTCCAACAACCTTTGCGCCTGGAACCCAATCACCACTGAAGACACCATCCGCCTGATGAACACCATCCATTCAGGATCGCCAACCGACCCTTGCCCCCACCACATTTTCAACAAAGCAGACTCCATTATCGCACCCCATCTCCGAGACGTCATCAACTGCTCCCTCAACTCCGCTACCTTCCCGGAAAGCTGGAAACATGCCGAACTCGGCACCCTCCCGAAGAAACCCACAGCAGACCCTACTGAACTTAAGAACTACCTCCCCATTTCGCTCCTCCCATTCCCTGCAAAAGTCATCGAAAAAGTCGTCAACAATCAGCTCGCCACCTTCCTCGAATCCAACAAAGCCCTCGACCCTTCGCTGTCCGGCTTCAGAGCCAAACACAGCACCGAGACCGCCCTCATCGCAACAACTGACGACATCGAACTCTACTAGACAAAGGAGAAACAGCTGCCCTCATTCTACTTGACCTCTCCGCAGCCTTCGACACAGTCTGTCATAGCACCCTTATGCAACACCTCAGCAACGTCGGAATTTAAGGAAAAGCACTGGACTGGATCATCTCGTTCCTCACCGGAAGAACGCAGAGAGTCTGCCTCCCCCCTTTTAGATCAGAGGCCACCGAAGTCATCTGCGGCGTACCACAAGGATCATCACTGAGTCCCACCCTCTTCAACGTATACATGAGTCCCCTCGCATCCATCGCGCGCCAACACAACCTCAACATCATCTCCTACGCACACGACACCCAGTTGATCCTCTCCCTCACCAAAGACCCAAACACCGCCAAAACCAACCTACACGAAGGGATGAAAGAAGTAGCCGAATGGATGAAGAACAGCCGTTTAAAACTGAACTCGGACAAAACGGAAGTCCTCATCCTAGGATCATCCCCCTACGCCTGGGACGACTCATGGTGGCCACCGGCCCTGGGAACCGCACCCATACCGACGGACCACGCATGTAACCTGGGCTTCATCCTGGACTCCTCCCTCTCGATGACCAGACAAGTCAACGCCGTCTCATCATCTTGCTTCAACATCCTACGTATGCTCAAAAAAATCTTCCGTTGGATCCCCATCAAAACAAGAAAGACGGTCACCCATGCACTGGTCACAAGCCGACTGGACTACGGAAACACCCTTTACGCCGGAACCACATCCAAACTACAGAAAAAACTCCAACGCATCCGAAACGCCTCGGCCAGACTCATCCTAGACATCCCCGCCAAGCTCACATTTCCGGTCACCTGAAAGACCTCCACTGGCTCCCCGTCAACAAGAGAATAACGTTCCGCCTCCTCACCCATGCACACAAAGCCCTATACGACCTAGGAACCGAATTCCTCAACACGCGCCTGTCCTTTTTCACCCCCACCCGCCAACTACGATCGTCCAATCGAGCCCTCGCCGCAATTCCACGCATCCAAAGATCCACCATGGGGGGAAGATCCTTCTCCTACTTAGCGGCCAAGACCTGGAATTCTCTCCCCACCCACCTCCGCCTTACACAGAACCACCTCTCCTTCAGAAAACCACTAAAAACTTGGATATTCGATAAGTAAAGTACCCCCTCCCTCAAGCGCCTTGAGACCCTCTGGGTGAGTAGTGCGCTATACAAATTTTTAAACTTAAACTTAAACATACTTCATGACCTAAATAATTCACCTTTTCCTGATCAGATTTACACTTCGAGTACTCGACAGTGACACCCTTTATTTGCAAAATCTCTAATACTTGTGTAATTCTGGCATCATGTTCTTCTCTCTTTTTTTCCCATGACTAAAATGTCATCTTGGAAAAATATAACCTGTTTTATTCTTTTAAAAGCTTGTACATCAACTGCTGGAATATGGCAGCTGCTGATGCCAATCCGATAAAAACTCTCACAATTTGGAAACACACAAATGGAGTAATGAATGCAGTCAGCCTATTGTTTTTAGGATATAAAAGGACTTGATTATAGGTTGAAGTCGAGTCTATGAATGAATACCATTTAACCCCCTTAAATGAGGCTAGCATTGCTAAAATGTTTTAATTTAAAACTCTTAGTCCACACACGATCTGATCTTCCTATTGACCTTCTGTGCAACCACTAAGGGGGTAACCCAACTGAGGACTCAATGGGTTCAGTAAACCCAGTTTATTCCAATTTGTCCACTTCCCTTAAAATGCCTTCTTTCATTGTAAAAGGAATGCCTCTTGCTTTGTGTACACACGGTATGACATTTCCCTTCAGAATTATTTCATGCTGGAACCCTTCTAATTTTCCAGCCTTACCAGAGAAAACACCAGGTTATGACTTAATAAGATTAGATTCCATATCCCTCTCTGGTTGTATCACTAGTAATGATTCTGGAGCGTTGGGATCAAGTATAATTCCAAGATCTCCTTGATCTCTCCATCCCAAAACTGACGGACCTTTTTTTCGAAAAATAATGTTTACATGCAGCTTCTTTGTTCTTACATTTTAACAATAATCTCCTTTAGCCAATGATGTCAATACTTTCTCCAGTAAAACTCTAGTAGGAAATTGCTGGTGCTTTCTAAATGTCCACCCACTGTACCTGCACATTTGTATGACCATACATCTTTATTAATAATTGTGTATGGTGAACCTGAATCCGCAACAATTGACATAATAACTCTTCCAAACAACATAACACAAACCGGTTTCTTTTTCCTTCAATTCTGTAAATCACAAATATTTGGTTCCATTGAACAATACTCAGAACATACATGTTAGTGTCACTGTCTATAGAACTATCATATTCTGGACTGGAATCATCCAATAGCGCTTTGACTGCTAGGTCTACTGTCTTCTGACAATCCTTGTAAAATGCTCTTTAACTCTACAACTAGAACTCTACTGGTTACATGCAGGACATGTTTTTACCATTGGCATAATGTCCTGAGTTGCCACACCTGCTACATCTTTCTTTTAGCTCCATGCTAGTAGCTGTTTTTCTCCTATTTTTTCCAGAGTTTTTGGAAATTTCAGCCTTCAAAAATGTCTTCCTGGTTTTAATCCTTGCAATGGTTTCTTTGTTGTCCTTTATTCTATCATCAGGTAGAACTGCCTTCGAAGCTGTCGATTCAGCTCTTTTAACAATATCAATCGCCACTTGAAGTGATGATTCAACTTTTGCCCATAGACTTTCATGAATGTTTGAATTGTAAGTATGCACACCAATCTGGTCACGAATAAGCTCATTGTGTAAATTTCCTCACCTCCATGTCAAAGCACATAGTTTTAAAGCTGCCTCAAACTCCTCAATAGACTCATCTTTGTTCTGCTTCCTGTGATAAAATGTATATCTGTCAATCCCAATGCAAAAAATAATACTTTATTGTTGATTATTAAAAATCATTACAAACAAGAAATACATATAAAAACATTAAATTGTGCATAAACACAACAAAAAATTATAGAGTGTAAAATAGCACCGAAGATACGTTATATTTTAATTCCATGATTATACCATAGCTAGGCAGCATTTTCAGGATTTTTTTTCTCCAGATTTTAATTTAAAGTGCCATTGGTAAGGTGCCTTTATATGTAAACATTGCAAAGAAGCCAACCTTCTATGGTTGGTATTCCATTTCTAATATTAGAAATCAGAAGTTTCACACAAAGTGCAAAAGACCACACTACATTATTTGTAAAACTAATAATAAAAATTTCTAAGATTTTTTGGGAAAAATTACCTACACTGCCCCGTATTTTAAAATCCAAAGGTTAAAATTTAATAATTAAAAAAACATAGGTAAGATGCCACTTTGCTTTTCCTTTTTATATGGAGCCTTTCTCAAAGTCTTCTAAGAATTGCTTAAACTACCCCTTTTTTAGTGTAAAAAAATAAAATGCCATAGATACAATGCTACTGTGCAAACCTTTTCAAAGAAACCTTTCCTACGTCAATCAACATTCTATGTAATTGTCAGATTATGGCGGTATAGATTGCAATAACATCTTTGGGATAGCATCTTTGAACAGCCGAATATTGGTTATCACAAGCCCCTAACATCAGGTGGCATACTGTAAGATTAACTTTTTTCTGCAATAAGAATAAACTTTACAAACTGTGTGGTCAAATGATACGATTGCTCGGAGAGGCAAATAGTAATTGCTTGGCGGCATGCCCTTAAACCAATTTTCTTTAAGGATGGTTTTTAATAGGACTTACCCCTCTACTAGTAGTTGAGGACAAATAGATAAAATATGCAATAGTGATTCATTATGAAAGCTGCATAACCTGCAATTGTTTCAGTGCCAAGTTTGTACCCAAGGGGGGATTCCATCCTTTATGGGATATCTCCCAAATCGTAGCAGCAAAAATGTGTCTCTTATAAGTAATTTTAGATGGTAAATAAGATATAATTGTGGCTCCAATTTGGTGAATGACTTAATAACCGACCATGCATGTTTTTTTTGGCAAACTCATCCTTGTCCAAAAGATCCGTTAGGAAATTAGCTGTTTGGTTTAGTGTCTGTCTGAACACAGCTTTATTTCTAGCTACATTTTCAAAAGGCTGAGACTTTTAAGTTATTTAGGCTCTCCATTAAGTAAGATCTCCAACCCTCAGTGTGCTCATATCTCATTATTCCTGCCAACAGAAATTCACAAGTGTGCCTGAGTCTGAACAAAAGAAGGAGTATAAAGATTTTAAAAATGCAGATTCTTATTAAAGATTGTCTTTTCAGACCAAATTCCAATCTGACATTGACATGCCTGATGTTCTTTAGAACCCTGAAGACCGATTTGAAAACTTTAACCTTTAGATTGTCAAGAATTTTTTTGTCTTTTCCTTGGAAAATCACTTACCCATAGGCAAGGGAGGGAATCAGCTTTGCTTTCATTACCTTAAGTAAGTGTTCAAGGTTCGGACATGCCAGGGTGTCTCTCAGCTTTCTGAAAGCAAAAGACAGCGCCGTAGCTTTTGCTTTTAAATTAAGAAAGTGATGTTTGAAAGATAATCTGTTATCAAATGTTATTCCTAAATATTTATAACATTTTACAGTTTCAATCTTTAAACCATTAATATTCTAAACTTGTGTGTGATTTAGTTGAACCAATTGTCATCATTTTTGTTTTTTTTGGTGTTCATCAGTAAACCATTGGATAATATGTAGTTGTTAAAAGAATCTATTAATCTTCATAAACCTATGGGAGTATGACTTAATTGTATGGTGTCATCTCCGTACTGTAAATATTTTACTAAACCGTATGGTGTCATCTGCGTACTCTAGTTATTTTTTCCCTAAGCATACTGTGTAGTGAGGGCTGGGCCTTGTTGCGCACATTGCTATGTTAGCATTGGCTTATTAGAAGTTTAAACACCATTTTACCTTTTTGCTGCTTTTTGCACACAACACTGCATATAGCTGTTGTTGTAAGTTATGCTGCGTGAAATGCTTCACATGAGAATGGCTTGTTTTCGGCATCCCTAGACTTACATCGCGTCCCTAGTCTGCACAGTGAGTGCTAAAGCCTCCAAGGTAATCATAACAGGGTAGCTGTTGTTCGGGCTGATCGGCTCACGTTTTATGGTTTAAATCTTTTATTGATTTTCAGAACAGATAAAGAGAGAAAGAACAAGACCTCTGCTCCCTGGGGCAATGTAATACAGACACCAAGTATCGCGATTAAGGGCATTACCGAGGTAGCATGCACGGAGCAGGTCTGCCAGGAAAAAACATTCAAAGAGAACAGAAGAAAACAGCACAACAAAAGAAACCCAACCTTACCACCCTCCACCCTCCATCCTCCCCCCTCCTCGTCCACCAAACAGAATAAAACGGGAAAAGGGAAGAAAGGAATCGCGGGACATGCTGAGAGTTATCATGGTCTGTTAACTTTGCGCGAGGAGCCCTCCTGTGGGATTTGCGTGCCGTCAAGGCATAGAAGTCTGAGATATCGGGGGCAAGTCAGTTCCCTGAATTCCGTTATGAGCAATGTTAGGAAGGGACGCCACAGCTCCGGGAACTCGGACCCTGTTAGAAAGGGGATCTTAGGGGGGAGGCAGAGGCTGTCTGGCCGACCACCCCGAGACCCACCCCTTATTCTAGAATTGGCCGAGCGAAGTCGGGAGGCCTCCTGGCGATGTTCCTCCCCTAGGATCGTACAGACGAGCAATCACACCACTACAGATGGACACCACACAAGGATAGATTCTTAACGTCTTTATCAACAATTAAGGCAGGTAATCGTAGCAATACAGGTTCAACTGTATCAAGGGATCTCTTTCAGGTTTAGTCATTGAGGGAAGGGGGTAGCGGGACAGTCTTGGTACCAGCTTGGTACAGGGATACCCTACGCTCAGCTCTCAATCCTAGAGCTGGGGGGTTCCTCGGGGTCGGGCCGCGGCAGCGCCAGCAGAGCTCCAAAGGTGGTTTCAGCGAGGATGGGCCGCGGCAGCGCCAGCAGGGCTCCAAAGGTGGTTTCAGCGAGGATGGGCCGCGGCAGCGCCAGCAGGGGCTCCAAAGATGGTTTCAGCGAGGATGGGCCGCGGCAGCGCCAGCAGCGCGCCAAAGATGGTTTTAGCGAGGATGGGCCGCGGCAACGCCACTACGGCTCCAAAGATGGTTTCCGCGAGGATGTGCCGCGGCAGCGCCAGCAGGGCTCCAAAAATGGTTTCAGCAAGGATGGGCCGCGGCAGCGCCAGCAGGGCTCCAAAGATGGTTTCAGCGAGGATGGGCCGCGGCAGCGCCAGCAGGGCTCCAAATAGGGTTTCAGCGAGGATGGGCCGCGGCAACGCCACTACGGCTCCAAAGATGGTTTCCGCGAGGATGTGCCGCGGCAGCGCCAGCAGGGCTCCAAAAATGGTTTCAGCAAGGATGGGCCGCGGCAGCGCGAGCAGGGCTCCAAAGATGGTTTCAGCGAGGATGGGCCGCGGCAGCGCCAGCAGGGCTCCAAATAGGGTTTCAGCGAAGATGGGCCGCGGCAGCGCCAGCAGGGCTCCAAAGATGGTTTCAGCGAGGATGGGCCGCGGCAACGCCAGCAGGGCTCCAAAGATGGTTACGGGTTCCACGTAGATGAGTTCGTCTCTGTGTCTCTCGACTCCAGGATACAACTGCCGACCTGCTCTAGAGCTGCCCCAGATATAGGTCTGGCGTCCTTTGATGTCCGGACCCTCGCACCTGGGGGTCGGAGGGGCCGGGATGAGAGTGTCCAGACACCCAGCAGGGGGGTGGAGCCAGCGCCCAGGGAGGCCGGAGGCGATCGAAACCAGGCGTCGGGGACGGCTGGAGGACCATCGAAACTCTTCTGCTCATTGATCCGTCAAGTGGCCGCTTTACCACCTGGTTGGATCTTGGTGCCTCGATGTCGGGGCTTTGCTGGGTCCGAGGTCGGGCCGAGGCCACGGGGCCTGGTCGTGGAGGGTCCAAGATGGAGTCGGGGTCTGAGATGGTGGCCCGGGATAGGGGTCGGACCAGCAGAGTGGGGCGAGTAGGGGTTGCCGAGTTCCAGAGGGGGAGAGCCGGCGGTCGCCCGGAGGGGCGGCTTTCATGAAGGGTGGAGGGTTTTGCCCTAGGCCGGAGGACAGGGGTCGAGGTCGTCCAGGTCCCGCCATGCGGGAGGAGTGGGACCACGCCACGAGGCCGGGTCCAACAGACCCCCTGCCCGCCAGAGTGAGAGTTAGTTTCTCCAACCCTATTACTAGCCAGAGTCCCTGCAGCCATCCAGAATGCGGAGGGGGCTGGGAGGAGCGCCAGTATATTCTGAGTGGCCTCCCCCAGGGTGATTGCAATCAGTCAGCCCCTTCGGGTTTTGGGGGATACATTAACGTGTTGGGTAGGCCCAAGAGGATGTAGGCTGGGAAGCGTGGGAGTTGCGTGTCGATGAGAATCTATTTAGTCTAGGATTTGGGACTAATATGGTTGAATGCGGTCACAGCTCCACAAAAGGTGCTCCAAGGTACCCACCTCCCCACAGCCTCCCCAACACAGTGCGCTCTGGGGTGTAGTACCAGTAGGTAACCACCTTAGTCAGTGTCTCAGTGAGGCCTGTGTGGTACGCTGAATGTTAGGCCCTATAATAGATATTGTCCCATTCCTTGTGGGGGAGAGATCGGCCCAGCTCCCGTTCCCATCTTGCCCTCCCTGCGTTGTATGTAAATGTAGTGGTGGCCAACAAATGTTTGTAGAGGTCAGAGATGAGCTTCTTATACGAGGTTCGGGTAACAAGCCACCTTTCATACCTGGTTAGGAGTCGTTGGGCACCAGGTTTAACTTGTGACTGCAGAGCCCAATGTCTGAGCTGTAAATAGGGCAGTCTCTCAGTTTCCGGGATACCATAATCTGCACGGAGTTGCGGGAAGGGAATGATTCCCTCCAGATTAAATAGATGACCCAGAGATCGGCAAGGAGTGGGGCGCCAGTTTGCAAAGGCCTTAGCATCCATGCCGGGTTGGAATTCCGGATTATTAAATAATGGCATCAGGGGGGACGGAAATGATGTCAACTCGTGGGTGATGGCAGTGCGGTCCCAGGCCTCCATAGTCGTGCTCGTGATGTAGGATGCGTAGAGGTTAGGTGGCCTATGTGTCCTGTGGAGAAAGGGGATACTCTGCAGGGGCGTAGCTGCAACTGCCTAATCTTGGAACAACCAATGCTTCTCAGATTCGAGACTGCTCCACTCCACTAAATAACGAAGCTGCGAGGCGTAAAAATAAAGCTGTAAGTCAGGGATCCCCACTCCACCCCGGCGGTAGAACCGCTATTGCGTGCTTGAATCTAGGTTTGCGGCCCTGCCATATGAAGTGTGCTAAGTCGATTGAGTTTGCTGAATCCAGCCAGCGGGGGGCCGAAGAGGAAGTGTCTGGAAGAGATATAGAATCTGGGGTAGTATTGTCCTCTTGGTGGCCGCTATCCCGCCCAACCGGGAGAGAGTGTGATGTTTCCACTGGCCTAATTCTTTGCTGATGTGGGCACGAAGCCTATGGCAGTTAGCGGTGACAGTATTTCGAATAGTAGAGCCTAATTGCACCCTCAAGTACGGGATCGTGGAAGCGGGCCACTGTATTGGATGTTCTTCCTGTATGTGAGCCAACGCGTGTGGAGTGAGTGAAATGTTAAGAGCGGTCGATTTGTCCATATTAATTTTAAACCCCGAGGCCTGCACAAAACCGTGTAATTCGATGAAGAGCGCCCTCGGGCGCCTGAATCGGGCTAGAGAGGCAGAGCAGGATGTCGTCTGCATATAAGCTGATGGTATGAACATCCCCTCCAAATCTGATCCCAGTTATTAGGGGGTGGTGTCTGACCCGTAATGCAAGCGGTTCCATATAAAGCGCAAAGAGGAGGGGAGATAGAGGGCACCCCTGTCTCTTGCCTCTACCTATGGAGAACAGGGAGGATGTCTGACCATTTACTCGAACTGTGGCTTTGGGTGAGCAATAGCAGTTCAGGATTTGCTCGCACAGTTTTTTCACAGAAACCGAATCTCAACAGGACCTGCTCTAAATAGAGCCAGTGTATCCTATCAAAGGCCTTTGCGTCAATGGCCAATAACATATATTCCCCTTGTGTGCGAGACTCTTTTTTCAATGAGGTGTAGGACCCTTTTTGTTTTATCGCTTGTTTGTCTTTGTGGTATGAAACCCGCCGGGTCTGGGTCTACCAGTTGAGGCATGTAGGGCGCTAGGCAAGTCGCGGGTATTCTCGTGTAGAGCTTAATATCTACGTTTAGGAGGGAGATCAGTCGATATGCGCTGCAGAGTCTTATCTTTTTCAGGTTTTGGGATCTCTACAATGGGTTCTTACAGCATTTCCTCAGGGATGGCTCCATTGTGTGCAAAGGTGTCAATAGGTCCCGTAACAGAGGGGCCACCTGAGCACAGAAGGTTTTATAAAAGGCTGCTGAATAGCCACCTGGCCCAGGCGATTTACCATTCCAGAGGCGGGAGATCTCCGCAATAACTTCCTCTGTTCCTATGTGCTATAAAGATGGTCTGCTTGCGCTTGATTAAGAGAGGGTATCTGTGCCGCCTCAAGGTAGTCGGAACTGTGGAGTGCTTCCAGGGGGTCGCTCGAGTAAAGTTCCGCGGAAAAGTCTCAGAAGGCCTCCGTGATGGATGCATCATCCGAGGTAAGCTCGTCCCCCGTGTGTCTTATGGTCTGCACCCCTTGACGCTGCCCTGATTCCCGCTGTTAGTGGGCTAGAAGACGGCCGCACCTATCGCCCCCGGTGTAACAGGAATGACGAAGACGGAGAGCCGCACATTCAGCCTTATCTTGATCTAGTGCTGCGAGTTGCTCCCTTTCCGTACAGAGTTGACGCCAGGCTCTGGCCGCACCAGTGCGTTGGTGCATCTGCTCAAGTTCTGCACCCCTTTTAGTGAGCTCTGCTAGTTTTTGACTGCGTTCTATGTTACTGGCTGTCGAGATGGCAAATTCTCCCCGCAAGACTGCTTTAAGAGCAGTCCATTGTGTCGTTATGGATGTGTCTGAGTTAGCGTTGAGGGCAAGATAATTTGAAATGGCTGTTTTGATTTGGTCAACTGTGGAGGCCTGGTGTAGTAGTGCGTCACGCAAATGCCAGTGTCTTAGTGGTTGCTGGACACGCAGGAACTGAAAGGATGCCATAACTGGAGAGTGATCGGATAAGGATGCCGTGAGGATCTCGGTGTCAGTCGCAAGCGCCTGCAGTGGGGTGGAGCTAAGGAAGTAGTCTAACCTGGTGTACGTTTTATGAGCCCCTGAATAGTAAGTGTAGGCCCGACTGTGAGGGTGAAAGTGGCGCCACAGGTCAGTGAGTCTCAACTCCCGGACACAGGCCAGCTCAACCTGAGAAAGAGCCCCAACCTGGGTTGTGCGCTGACAGGAACGGTCAGCAAGATTGTCAAAAACCAGGTTTAGGCCCCCCACCCCCCCCAGCAGCAGGCGTCGCTCAGTGTTAGCCGTCGCCTCAGTGAGCGATGCGTGGAAGAACTTATCTTGTCCCTCATTTGGTGCGTAAACAGAACCCACTATAAGGGAGACCCTTGCTACTAGAAATTGGTATGTAAGCAAACGACCCTTAATCACAGCTTCCTTTTGGCATACTCACCTCTGAAAGGAGCATGAAACTAGGATGGCAACCCCCGCAGACTTGGTAGAGTTAGAGGAGAACATTTGTGTGGGGAAAGCACAGGACTTCATCCTATGATGGTATTTGGGAATGAGATGTGTCTCCTGTAGGAGGCATATGTCTACGGTAGACTGTTCCAAATAGTGGAGAACCTCCCTGCGTTTGATCGGGTTATTGAGGCCTCGGACATTGAGCGTTAGGATCTTAAGTGGTTTATGTGGCATCTAGCATGTAAGAGAGGCACTGGCTAAACCATACCCAGCAGAGACCTCCCTGGTGTACATTGTTGGGGAAAGAGGGACTCAACTTGCTGACAATAGGGCCAACTATCTGGAAAGGAGGGGAAGGTGGTCACTGGTCACTGGTTACGCTGGTCTCCCGAGACAACTGGCACTGCAGCCGTTATGGCTATTCTACTGTGTTGTGGTGTCGCGTGTGCTCTCCTTGTGGGTCTACAGGGGGGGAATCCGCCCTGGCCAGGAGTGGCTTCGTCTGAGCCATTGCCTCTGTAGGGCCCCAGGGGGACAAATCAGTGCTTCGTTTTGAGGCGGGGGGGGGGGGGGGGGTGGAAGTCCACAGCGCCCAGCCATAGGTCGGGGTCACTTGCTCAGAACCTCGGGGGGGGGGAGGGCGGATGGTGTAGGCGTACATACAAGGGCCCCCTTGTCTCTTCAATACCCCACAGGCCCTACATAGCCCTTGATCAGTCACTGGCGGGGTCGGCTGAGTGTAGTTCAAGTTCCTCCCCATGTGATTGGATTCCCATGTTGCTGAAGCACCAGGTCCCGCAAGGCAGCAAATGACGACACACCGGCCCCTGGTCAAGTCATGCAAGCCTCTCACCGTGTGCTCCACAGCTCCCGCTAGGTTCTAGGGACGTCCCCGCCGCCAGCTCCTCCGGGGACTCTCCTCCACCGTATGTTCTCTGCCGACCAGTATGGGCCCACCAGGTCCTGCGCCACGTGGGCGGCCGCCCCTGACCGGTTGGAGAAGGTCGGTGTGCAGAGGGTGGGGCCACACCAATCCGGCCCCAAGTGTTGGCAATCAGGGCCCGGCCTCTAAAGCAGCGGCTTCACCTAGGCTGCGGCTGCGTTCCTTACAGCCACGGCGGGCTCACTCCCTACTCCAGGCCGGGGATCTGCGTGGCCTGGTGCATTGGCAAAGCCACCAGGCCGTAAGCAGCACTCTACCCGTGCCCGGCGGTGAATCTTGCTGCACTCCTGGTGTGGTCATGTCGTGCGTCCAGGAGTCGTTTGGTCAAGTTTCCCCTCTCCGTAGCTCAGGGGGGGGGGGAGCAGGCCTCACCCACAGCCCCGAATGCGGCCTCACCGGAGCTTCGTGTCCCGGAAGGTAATCCCGGTGTTGGGAAGGTCACTGGTCGAGTCACTGGTTCCGAGGTGGCCAGGAGAGGAGTAGCTGGCCTCGATGGTCCGAACCTTGGACCCCCGCATGGTTGGAGCCTCCCCGCCTCGGGGAAGCGGGAACCGTCTCCTCGCTGACACGATGGGATGCCCGTTTCCGCTCCCTCTGCCGATTTTTCGGGCTCGGCTTGGGTCCAGTACGCGCCAGGCCAGGTCCCGGGGTCACCTCAAGCTATATTGTACCCTGGAAGGGTCAGGCTATGCCGATCTGGGAGGCGGAGGGCAGGAGCCGAGAAGAGTGCATTCTATCCCGCCGCCATTTTGGGCACGCCCCCCCTCGGCTCACGTTTTAGACATAACATACATGCAGCTGCAGCCAACGCGATTCTGGCTCCTTTAATATTGCACTGTAAGCATGATTTCAGGCACTTGGAAGAATCCCGTTTTTCAAGAGAGACCGAGAGCTTTTGCAGATCCTGATGTGATACACTCCTGATCTTGAAGACCTTCTATATTTTATAAAACATAGTTCCTAACTAGGGAGGGTGCTACACTAGGCACTATAAGACATGTTTTCACCATCATTGTAATATGATTTCTCCTTTTGTGTTTTATGGGATTGTAACAATGCTGATCATATTATTTCTAATCATATGTCTGCTTATGTAAGCAAAGATACTGCATTTTAGAGCACGTTGTTAAAATAAATATTTTAACCTTTCCCTTGTCGCTTTTCGCTCCTGTTGTGCACTGGTATGAGAGTATAACGAAAGAGTCTTCTTGCTTCCCACCATTCCTGAGTACAACCTAAGTTGCATGTTCTGGGTTGTCTAATCATTGGTTCCTTTGCTATAGGACGAAGAGCTAATATGACACTGATGCTAGCTTGTTAGGGTTTCTAGGTACTGTGGTGAGTTGTTTGGTCCACCACAATTCACTGAGGTCCTGGGTCTCTGTGCACAGTTCTGTGTAGGAGCAGAATCCCTGCAACAACTGTAGGCGCAAATTAAGCATGAAGATTCTTCAAGGCATCAGTAAATGGTGCCTTGCCCCATTTGTCTTGGTTTCTTTTCTATTCTATTATACTCTTTTAGACCTCCTTAACAAAATCTTATTTTTCTTATCTGGAGTCATGGCAGCATCCTTATCAACCGTGTCAATATAATTTATGAAATTTTCTTGCCACTCCTCCCACTTCATACATGATACTCTAGAAGATGGCATAAATGTTTGAGGTGGTGTCAAATTTAATACATTTAAAATAGCCATTATAACAACAATCAGCACATTGTGTTCATATAGGCCAACAAAAAACGTCTTAGCATCTCTAGTCTGCTAGTGATCACTGGAGTTAGTAGTCGATAGGTAACCCAAATTATTCTCAACAGGTGTTCCTGTCACTGGATCCACAGACACAGGGCCTGATATGTAGTGCTCACTATTCTAGTGATCACTGTGTATCAGTCCAAACGACCCTTATTGATGATATGTTGTAAGTCAACCTTTAGACCAGCTATCCTAGTAGCATGGACAAGACCAGTCTTTAGGCTAAACTCTAGAGGGCGTGTTAAGCCAGCTGTTATACCATCACATATACCCCTTGAACACCAAGTGAAAGGACACCACACAAGTTGTTCTGAAAATAAAGTATATTTATTTAGAACACAACAGCCCTGGACTCTTTATGAGGACAGGGCGCTAAGCACAATACAAAGCTCTTAGAGAATTTCTGAAAGTCGCACAATTTACGCAAATGCCCGAGGGGCACGGAAAACCATATACTACAAAAGTGGAATGCGAAATACTAGGAGGTAAGTAACTAATCTCAATGACTTTAGGATCGCTAGGACTTGACTACTGAACCTTCAGATTACTAGCAGGAGGCCTAGGGAGATCGGGTGCAGAGTGTGCACTCTCATGCGGGACAAAGTCTAGGGATGCTAGATTTCGTAAAGTTAGTGTTATCGGAGGAATCCGACTAGGTAGAGCTGAAACGAAAAAGGATCTGGACACTTAGATAGTTAAGCTATGCTGGAGCACCGAAATGCTCGGGTTACCTAGCCCAGGGGCTGCGGCTGCATAGGTCTGAAAAGACGTCGGGAATCCTCGTTGCAGTCTATGGAGCCTGAAAGAAGAAGTTGCTGGCAGGCGACCAGTGATGAAGTTCGAAGTGATCCAAGCCTGGATCGAAGATGGAGGACACCTGTAAGCAGAGGGGACCAAGTTCTGAATCACTAGCCAGTGATTAGATGGGCACCAGGATGGCATCGGACGAAGTCACCTCGACCAGGTGAGTGGGCGACGCTGGGCTCTGCAGTCTCACAGACCAGGAGGCGTTGTCGGCAACCAGGATGAAGGTGCGAGCTGTCCCACGATGGTATCTGCTGTCGACGTCGCTGGACCCAGGATTGGGGCAACAAGTCTTGGCAAATGCAAGCCCACGCGGTGGACTCAAAATGGCGTCTGGAGTGGACCAGGAGGGTCCGGGGTGCTCCTCTGTTGGAGGGGAGCAAGGGCCAGTCTGGAGCAACCAGACCAGCAATGTTGTCGTCGTGGTGCGTCGTCAAGAGGGCTACAAGCAAGCAGGCAAGTGGCCGGACAACGCGGTGAGCAGCAAAGAACAGAAGGGCCCCACGCAGATCTCGTGGATGCTGGGAGGCTGGACTTCGGTGCTGGAGGTGCTCAGGGTTAGGGCTTCTCAAACCCCAAAGCACTCACTCTAGGATCCCTCGGCGGTCGTGCTGGATAAGCGTCGTGCAGTTCTGAAGATGGCCGGTCCCTCGAGGTCTTGTCACTCCCACGGATCTCAGCTGGGCTGATGATGTAGGTAGAGGTCAGAGGTGCCAGGGTCTCGTCGTTCTGGTCGGTCGGATTCCTGAGGAAGGACGTGCAGCAAACCGCAGTGTTCTTAGTTGGTGCCCGCAGATGCAGGGTGACTACTCCTTAGCCACAAGAGAGAAATCTTAAGAAGAAGTCTTGAGTTCCTTTCGTAGAAAGTAGTTTCAGGATTCAAAGATGATCTAATTTGGAAGGGTCCCCGCTCCCACCTTTATACTAAAGAAAGGGGCTGGTACGGGACTAGGTCCTGCCCATGGGTGGGACCAGGAAGGGGGGTGGTTACACCCCTCTCCCATTTTTTTTTTTTTTTTTTTAAATAATTTTTATTGTAGTCATACCTGTACAGGCTCCTACACATAAGCAGCTTCAGAAGAATGAGCAGGTATACAGTGTGATTTGTTGACCAGTACACAGCCGTCATGCCCACAACCCGGGGGTCGGGCGGCAATGATGTCTCTGCTCTTCCATGCCTGACGTTCAATATCGAGGAGTGGTTAGTGTCCGGATTATGTGCATGACTACTTTTTCAGTCCTACCCAACTACGCGCAAGCCCCAACTCCCACCCCCTGCGCAAAACCTAGAACTCCCCCCCTTGTCCCACCCCACTCACCACCACCCGTCTACGGCTCTTGTAGCGGTCATTCCTGGTGATCTGGTGTCAGTCCCCCTGCATATCTGCTGGTCCTAGAGCCTCAGCTCGCTTCTTCCGCCCTACCTGCCTCGGGGGCCTCCCCCTCCTCATCAGCCTCGCTGTCCCTGAGTGCCTGTACCTGTACCATTACTTCCCATGAGGTCGCAGTGTCAGCCGCTGTCTGGCTAGGGGTCCTGCGCGCAAGCTGGTACCTGTGTGTGCTGTCAGCCGTCGCCCATTTTAGAAATTCCTGCCGCCACCTCCGTGGAGTTGGCCCCACCCTCGCCTTCCAGTTCCTAGTGATCTCCCTCTTAGCTACCATTAATCCAATGTCAATAAACTTGCTCGTGAGTTTGTTTTTGGGGGTGTGGGGAAACCAGTGCAAGAGACATTCCGCTGGTCCGTATTCTATGGTCCTTTCAGTCACCTCGTTCAAAACCTCCCCAATGTCCAGCCAGTAACCCCATAAAGTATTTATGAAGAAAAAGTACCCCCCCACTTATTTTTCAGAACAGCTCTTAATTATGAGCAACACATCCACTAGAATTAGATATGTTCGGTATATTTATTTGTACCTTGAATCCAGCAATTATTTAGAAAATTCTGTACATTTCATGTCAGACAAAGAACACCACAAATATAACATAAGTTTTAAACATAAATAAAGGAAAAAATCACTAAATACATGTACTGTACACAACAAAGCATGACATCAGTGTTAGGGAAAATCACAAAAATCAATAATGAGAAATTCTTTTCACAGTAATAAACAAAGTCACAAACGAAAGGAGATATCACGACACATAAATTGTGCCAGCCGTTACACAACACTCGTTTTTTGGTCGTGTTAATTATTTATTGTGGTTGCTTGTTGTTTCTATCCCCTTTCTTGCGATACCAAAGTTAGCAAATAACCGCGAGGATTATAATGCACTTAAGAGTATATGGTACGCGTTATCATTAACAGCTATTAGGACTTGGTTCCGCAAGCTGCAGACGGGCTCAGCTCATGCCAGAGCACCATCTCACATAATTCCAAGCACTCTGCCCTCAGGATTGTTAAGGTCTGCCATAGGAGTGACTGATAGGAAAACATGTGTCCAATTTAGGGTTAGATATAGGTATACTATATCTACAGCAAAGGGTGATTACACCACTTTGCCCCAGCTGTCGTGCAGCCAGTTGTGTCAGATTTAGATGGCCATCCAGGGGTGGCATAATACATGCTGCAGCCCCTGGTAGGCCCTGGGTACACCTATGCCCTGAGTTACAGGGTCTGATAAGGTGGCCCAGTACCAATTGGTAAATGCACCTAAGGTACACGTGTCAATTTAGTGAGAGAACAGCAAGGCTGTGGGTCTGATTAGCAGGCCCACAGCCAGAGAAGTCGTAAACCAGTGAAGCAAAAAGCAAAAATCTGGGGTGATCATTGCAGCCCCTACTCTCCTAACACCTTTGCTGTAGGACGAAGAGCTAATATGACACTGATGCTAGCTTGTTAGGGTTTCTAGGACTGTGGTGAGTTTTTTGGTCCACCACAATTCACTGAGGTCCTGGGTCTCTGTGCACAGTTCTGTGTAGGAGCAGAATCCCTGCAACAACTGTAGGCGCAAATTAAGCATGAAGATTCTTCAAGGCATCAGTAAATGGTGCCTTGCCCCATTTGTCTTGGTTTCTTTTCTATTCTATTATACTCTTTTAGACCTCCTTAACAAAATCTTATTTTTCTTATCTGGAGTCATGGCAGCATCCTTATCAACAGTGTCAATATAATTTATGAAATATTCTTGCCACTCCTCCCACTTCATACATGATACTCTAGAAGATGGCATACAAGTTTGAGGTGGAGTCAAATTTAATACATTTGAAATAGCCATTATAACAACAATCAGCGCATTGTGTTCATATAGGCCAACAAAAAACGTCTTAGCATCTCTAGTCTGCTAGTGATCACTGGAGTTAGTAGTCGATAGATAACCCAAATTATTGTCAACAGGTGTTCCTGTCACTGGATCCACAGACACAGCTTGTAAACAAACCACGTGAAATAGTATAAACTTAATGGTGGGTCTCCCAGCCACATTAAAAGGCCACTGTTGCGTACCAAAACGTTGTTTTTGACACACAATAGGGCTTGTTTTTAAACAAATAGCCAGTTTTCGACAGATGGTGGCCCTTTTGTAGACGTCGTTCATGAAGCAGTGCAGCAGGAAAAAGGATGATTGTCTTGACGCAGATGAGGAGCTGCAAGAAGCAGAATCCAGGCATGAACACACTAGTGGCTGTTACGAGTGCAGGATACTGAAGTAATGCTTGTAGATACAGGCAGTGAAGTTACTTCTTCCTGTATTTGTATAGGATTATTTTTTCACAGCCTCGTATAACTCTCCCATACCGGAATTGTTTTGAATGATGTGATAACATTGTTGTTCCTCCACCTCCTTTCACACAGCGGTGGGGTCTGGTGCCAGGAAATCCTGTCACCAATTTGTAAAGATGCTGCCACACTCGAGTTAGAAGTTCAACATTTAATTCTCCAATAAATCGTGGCACCCTCTCAGGAGACACAGCTTCCCCCTGGGCGCGGTTTCTTCTAACTCTCACTTTTGCTCATCACATTCCATTACATCATAGTGCTAATATTCGGTATACAGCTTTTAACAAAGGATTTCAAAACAGAGCCTGTGGAATATCCTTCTTTTTAAGGTAGTGGTCTGATGATTTTAGAAATGGGGTACCTAGAGGGGAGCATGTTCTGAGAGCATTATTAGGTGTATATTAGTGTTATGCGCTTCTGGGAACTATGGCCCAGGAGCGCATAGGCAGTTTGGGAGTATGGCCTAAAGTGTGGATGGAACAATTTCATGAACTTTGAGGTTAGCACGTGGTCAGTCGAAGTACAACACATACCATGAACATTGTCGGTTCATACGCTGGTGAAACTGGTATTAGAAATACCCACACATTACCCTATACAATATACCTGGAGGTTCAGGCCCACATCCTTGCTTGATCCAGTATTTAGGGAGAGAATGCACACTGCCATACTCTAATACTTCAAGAATAATGTGGGATCTGTGACTTGGGACAGACACTCTCTAGGAGGCATTCAGGTTTACCACTAGAGGAGTCTGCATAGGTACCCAAGCGCGAGTGTTACTCCAGACTATAGAACAGAATATTTGACACCTTTAAGCAGAACATGAGTCTGCCCCTAGGCACCACGTGTTGGCTGCCATTCGGAAACATGTCACAAATTATATAGAAATGGCAGAGCAGGAGGTATGCCACTTGCCTAGGCATTATTTGGCGAGGGCTTTTGGAGAGAGAGGTCACCCAGTCTGAAACCTGGCAACCAAATTGAAAAAACCTTGGGCGCGCACCCATATTACAACTATATCCTCGACTTTCTTATGCCGGAAAACCTCCTACAAATTTGAGTCTTAGTAGCCGCCCTCATTAATTCATATTTATGTAAAATACTGGTTGCTAGACTCCAGCCACTCCTTACATATATGGTGCTACTCGATCAACAGCACGCAATCTCCGCACTCTCCTCGCGCTCCTCCACCGATTGGACCCATTATTGCTGACAGCGGCGGTACTATTAGATACCTCCAAAGCTTTTGATTCCATAGAATAGACGTATATGTTTACGATCTTGCAACGTATGGGGATCCCTCAGACATTCACCAAATTGATATGCCTGTTTTATACTGGTCCACTGGCACGAGTGCAGATCAATACTAACCCATCAGTACTGCTACACATATACCGATGCACAGGACAGGGATGCCTGTTATCCCCGATTTTATTTACGCTAGCTTTGGAACCCCTGGCATGTGTGATCCGACAGTGGCACGCGGGAGCTGCGCTTCGATTTTGTCAGCACCCACTTGTGATATCGTATGATGACAATATGGTACTGTATGTCAGAGACCCGAGCACTCACTTAGCACCTGTCATACAAGAATATATCAGCTACAAGCGATACTCTGGTCTAAGCAGCAACTGGTCGAAATCCACTATATTTCCACTGACCCTGTCCACTTTGCCTTTTCAACTGGACTTCCCTTTAGAGTGGAACACAGACCCGGTTAAATATTTGGGAGTCTGGATACATAGAGACATCCATTACAATTATGGTAGGGCAATTTTTAAACTTGAGAACCAGGGAAATGGTCACAATTAGCATTGTCACTAGCTGCAGGGTAGCACTAATGAAAATGATAACACTGCCCCAGTTTCTATATCTTTTCATTAATATACTCATTACACTAACCCTGCATTTGTTCACAACACTCCCATCGCACATGATAACCCTGGCCTGCGCTGGCAAGCAGCATAGAATCAGTTGGGACACACTCACACTATCACATGGTCAGGGGGATTCGGAGCCTCGGATCGACATCTCTACTATTTGTGTGGACAGGAAACATCTCTACTATTTGTTTGGACAGGCACAATTTGCTCACTATTGGGTATGCCCCCCTCCATATCTTCCGCACTTAATAATAAAAAGCGATTATGCGCATGGGGTCTCCAAACCGGTCCTGGAGGGCCGGATCCATGCCAGATTTTTGGGATATCCCCATTGAGATACATGTAGTTATTTTAAAAATCTGGCATGGATCCGGCCCTCCAGGACCGGTTTGAAGACCCCTGTACTACAGTATAGATGGCAAGAGAGAACATGGGAGGAAATTAATAACATTCACTGTACTACGAGAGCATGGAATATGCTGTGCATATGCCCCAGTATTCCAGTTACTTTGTCACCCGTTCATCTCAGTCACCCAGGAGAAAGGGCACTCACCGCGCTTGAGAAACAAGGTCTAAAGAAAATTGGGGCTTTGTTGTACCCTCAATTCCCGCTAAACCTCCAGCTCTTAGTGCGCTACAGACAATGCAGACTGGCACCACACACAGGAGACTTGTTACAAAGTTATATAGTGGTTCGCAACGATACAAACAGAGGGTAGCACCCACTGCCTTTGAAAAATAGACCGCTGCCCTAGACACACCTTTAAGTCCGAAACATTCTGCTGTGTGTTAACAGGTATGCTCACACACAATTGTAATATGAGAATATTCCATTTTAATTTCTTGCAACAAATGTATTATTACAGCCCTCAGATGTGTTTACTTTGCCTGGTTAAGCCATTACCACCCGCAAATCGCAAATATGTAGCGGTGGCGCTCCTTCTGGCAAAATGGAGGATTGCGATACTCTGGGGAAAAGAAGCCTGTTCTCTAGACTGCCCATATGGCTTAAGGACATAGAATACTGTAAGGAGCAACTTGAACTGTATGCAGAACTAGTGCTGAAACCCTTTAGACCTAAGGATACATGGGGCGAGTTTACTGCTTACTTACTGTCCAGCTCTGATAAAACTTAAACATGAAAATATGTAGATAAATCTAGTTTTTGGTACTTAGATCTGTGTTATCTACACTTGTCTCCGGGGTGACGTGCGGAAAAAATACGCAAAATGCAAGGAATGTATATCATGTAATGGCAGAGGGTTTACTCCCTGTGGTGTATGTTGTTAAAACTCAATAAACAGAATAAATAAAATGGTATTTTCTTTATCTTGGTGGTGCTCTCTCCAGGGATTGCAATAGACTAATGTGTTTTAGTATTTTTTTAAGGTTGCTCGAAAAGGCACCTAAGTGGTTTGTTCTTGCACCTGATCTATCGTCTATTATGTCCCACCTTCGATTAAAGTCTCCTTTCAAAATTTAGTGCCCCACTGTGAAGTCAGCCAGTGTATTTATAAATCATATTAGGAATTTAGTCTGTCCAACATCTGGGGCATATACCATGGCAAATATGGTGCGTCTGACTTATAGCTTTTCTAAAACCTTAAAATATCTCCCCTTTTTGTGTTAATAAGCAGGAGGAGCAGAACCCAAACACTTACTAAAAAAGCTGTTGTGCTTCGTTCCAGCGAACAATATGAAAGTATTTGTGTGTTGCTTGTGTCTAAGACAAAACTCATCCTGTTTTCACATGTGAGTTTCCTCTAAGTCTATACATATCAAACATCCCTTGCCAAAGAAAAGACCACATTTTTGTTATCATATTCGGGGGGACACGCCCTTTCATGTTCACCAAGACAAATCTAACTTTCATTTATATTGAGTGTGTGCTTGGGCTAGAACTGTGACAGTACATCCTGCTACAATCCCCATGAATTCTAACCCTCTCTCAGCTGCAGATCTTGTGAATGTTGACCAAATTAGATCATGTCCACCACATCTGTGTCTCCTAACTTCCCCTAAACATAACCCCAACACTCAATTACCCAAATACAAGCTGGAGTAATGAAAAAAAAAAGTTGGGCAAATTAGCTTGTGAAAGGGAGGTATCAGTGTGTGCTATTAGCATGGGGGCTATGAGGCACTAAGTGTTGGAGGGGGTACAATAGTCATCTTAGGCCCCTCTGCAAGTAAGTCACATGCAGCTAATTTATACTGTGGCTCAAGTTAGAAAGGTTACTCTCAGACCACTTCCTTCCTCCTCAAGTCCAACCCTCAAAGATGTTAAATAAGCATAAGCAACAAAGCTGTTCAACACATAATCAGGGCTTGAAAATTCCACTTGCCCACTCACATTGTCGAGCAAGACTTATTCAGGATGAGCTATTTTTTAGGGAATACTCAGAAAGGGTGAGCTGAAAATCCTCTACCTTCAAGGAAGACAAACTGATTTTGACCTCTGTCTCTGAAAGCAGAGCAAATGTGACAAGATAACAAGATTTAAAGGCATCTTTATTGCTCACATAGTGAAAGAGCAATAAAAATATTGTTAAATCTTGTTCTCTTGTCACATTTGTTGGCTTTCAGAGACAGAGGTCAAAAGTCATCCATAGCCTTTTGATACTTTTGTTTTCCACAATCTGTAGGTGGCGACTTTTGTTGTAACCCCAAACTCCTGCCCCATAGGATGCGACAGATAGACATTTAACATTATATAAGGTACCCTTACCGAGTGGGATGGGTATGCTCAGACGTGAGTCCCGTGCTCTCCATGCCACGGGAATCAAGCTATCCTTGCTGATAACCAGAAACCGGTCCTGGGATGCTTGATTCCGGTCCAGGAAAGACATGGCTTGGCAGTTCGGGCTGGACTGTTCCCATGAGGCACAGGGTCAGACTGATTTCATATGGCCATGTCTGAACTGGGGTGGTGTGGTGAGCAAAATAACGATTGATTAAACCCAGATCTGTGACTGGGGGTGAATGTTTTGCCATTGTGCAACATTCCGTCCATCAATTGTTGTTTTTCCATTTGTCACCCCGAGTGGGACGGGTATGCTCAGACGTGAGTCCCGTGCTCTCCATGCCACCGGAAACAGGCTTTCCTGGCTGATGACGGCTGATAGCCAGAAACCGGTACTAGGATGCTTGATCCCGGTCCAGGAAAGACATGGCTTGGCAGTATGGGCTGGACTGTTCCCATGAGGCACAGGGTCAGACTGATTTGCATATGGCCATGTCTGAACTGGGGTTGTGTAGTGAGCAAAATAACGATGGATTAAACCCAGATCTCTGACTGGGGGTGAATGTTTTGCCGTTGTGCAACATTCCGTCCATCAATTGTTGTTTTTGCATTTGTCACCCTGTAAAAAGGTGGGAAGCAACCAATAAACAAAGATCCTTAAGTATTGCCCGGCGGTGTCGCCTCTTTAACCCACAAAATATTAATCAATGAAGAGGCAGGCGCTGGAGACTGGAAGGCAGGAAACAAGGGTTTATTCTCTCCGGAGGAGAACACATCAGTTCGGACAGCAAGTATCGTCACAAGGTGCTCTATCCGCATCTCTGAGGCTTGGCCTCTTATACACAAGTTTATGATCTTTATTGCATGTAACACATTCTTGCAATGCTTTGAAGTATGAAAGGACATCCTCGGAATCTCCCCTTCAGGCCCGTTCCCACACACATTTACAGTTGAAGTCCCCACCCCGGTCACAACAGGTGATGATTATCGCGCAGCTGGACATTCCGCCGATTCACGGAATGTGTGGAGTTGATCGGATCTCATAGGGTGGGGGCTTTGATCAATTCGAGGGTCCTTTAATGGGGGAAGCTTCCTACTGTACGGGGGGGGGGGGCAATAAACAGTATCCGCAGGGCCAGGTGGCGGCCTGGGAACGAGGAAGACAAACGGGCACACAGGAAAAGGGGGTTTGTATCAAAGGACCTGGGACCATGAAAGGAATGAAGGGAGGTGTCGCGCTGGGAACAGGATGGGATTCCGAGGCAGAGCTGCGCTGAAGAGGGGTTTATGACCCAAGGCATGTGAGAGCGGGGGGGGGGTTGTCAGCGTGCGGGTGATGCCTGCGAGGTTAGGAGAGAGAGAGAGAGAGACGCGCTGGCTATCAGCGAGGGGCAGGGAGGCCATGGTGCTCAAAATGGCTGCCGCTTACGTGCACGAATGGGCTCAAAAAGAGCAAGATGGCGCCGATAATGTTGACGTTCGCAGCCTAACTTTTAACAGTCCTCCCTTTTCAACATATCTAGCCAACTTACCTACTCAATGTCAATCTTCATCAAATTCCTAACCTCGGCATCATATAATGCTCCCATGCGTTCGTTTCCAAAGTCCACAGTCTTAGGGCAAATACAATTTGTACATAATGAACACAGAGGTGGCAGACATTGAATTCCTAAGCATAGACCGCATATTACAACTACAGGAATCAGGATAATGGTGAACAGTCTCCAGCCCCAGTTCTTAACGGTGTTCCAGAACCAACCACCAAGCGACCATTCTTCCTGTTCCTGGTGGACTTCTGAAGAGAGTCTGTGAAGATGTTCGATGGCTTTGTACACTGAGGGTGAGTTGTCCGGTATGTATGTACAGCAGCTGGACCCAATAATGCGGCATGCTCCACCACGGTCTGCAAGAACCACATCTAGGACAAGGCGGTTCTGGAGGGCCACCAAACGGACCGCTTGAAGCTCGGCGGTGTTGTTAGCAAGGATACCAGCTGTGATGTTCATTGTTGTCTCAACTGCCTGAGTCAGATGTCGGATGGCACGGCTGTTTGCCATCGGGCCCCAGAGTGGAACAAGTCCCTTCATAGCATCGAGGAACTGCGCTCCTGTTGAGTCGGCTTGTTCAATGTCCTTGGCTCGTTTTTGTCTATGATGATTCGCTGGAGCCACATAAGTCGGAGGAAGGATGAAGGAGATGAAACAAGTGCCCCCCCCAGCCTTTGGGGAGCCAGGTGTAAGCCTTTGTGCCGCAGACGAAATACATGTTTGGGGACGACACAAAGGAAGGTGGATCAGTGGAGTCCAAAGTTCTGGTAAAACGGCAAGCACTGCGGCCTACCAGCTGTGTCCCAAGCCCTTCTATGCACATGTGGCCTGTGACGTTGATGACTGACAGGGCCACAGTCAGAGTGGCAGCCGTCCGTTTCCGCAGGTAGGAGAAGGTGGGTCTGGTTGGATTGTTGAACACCTGCATTTCAAATCGTTCTTTAGCAGGGATGTCCATGTGGATTGAGTCGTTGGAGGTCTGCGGGCAGAAGTGTGTCTTTGTTTTGTTTCGCCAGACCCCGTGGAAGAAATGCGTTACGGTTTTGCTGGAGGTGGCATTGTCCTTATAGCTTTCTTGCAGGAGGATCAGCCAAGCAAGGCAGGAGCCATGAACTGAGAAGGGTGAAGGGATGAATGGTATCGAGTGTCCAGTGGCGTGGGGTAGCAACCCACAGATCCAACAGTTGGTGGCATTGGTGGCGAGATTGTGCTGGTGAAGTAGCTGTACGAAAGAGTTATTCCAAAACTCCTTTCGCCTCTCTCTGAGTTGAGGAGAGAGCGAAATCAGATAATGTTCCTTCATGGTGGTAGGCTGAGCAGTGGTCAGGAATGTTTCGTGAGCAGGTGCATTTTCTTCCATAATCCAGAGTGTGGTCATGAGGAGAAAGCAGAAAAGGATTGTGATGAAGAGTGCAATTGTCTTTGAGCTGTGGAGTCTGTCTGTTCTTGGGTTTCTATAGTGGGTATTTCCTGTTGCTTCCATCATCTTCTTATTTGGCGCTTCCATCATCTTCAAGGTGCTCGGTAGCGGGCAGAACCACAGACTTCGTTTAGCTTCTCTCCGGGTGACCCTTGGTGGTGTTTAGGTCACCGTTCTGAGATTTAACTTAGTCCGTGGTCTACTTAGCCGAAGCTCCCTCCTTTCGACGCAGGAAATACCCTCTCTGGATGGCACAGTGGGATCAGAGAATTTTGAAAGTTCAAGTGCTTCGGTATCAGGATAGCAGGTTAGTGACGGTCGGTCCTTGTTCAGGAGCTCTTCTTGGTTGTCGATGTTTTCTGTCGTGGCCAGGGTCGAGGAGACCTTCTTACAGTGGTGTGCGTGCAGCCAGTGCCGTTTCCCCTCCACACGAAGAGCCGTCCGGGTGGTGATTAACACTTGCCAGGGGCCCGTCCACCGGGGTTCCAAACTCTTCGACCGCTGAAAGTTTTGGATCAGCACGAAATCTCCAGGTTGGATGGCGTGACCCGGACCCCTGGAAGCATCGGGGATGGCCTGCTGCACCTGCTGATGAATGACAGACAGAGTTTCAGTCAATTTATACAGATAATCAGACATTAGGACGTCCGGGACGTCATGAATGGAAGTTGGTTTCGGTGCAGACCAGACACTCATGGGTCGACCGAAAACAACCTCATAAGGTGTCAAGTGATGTTTGGTGGGGGTGGAACGCATCGATAGCAATGCCAGTGGGAGGGCGTCTGGCCATTTCAGACTCGTGGTAGCCACTATCTTGGCCAGTTTAAGCTTTAGTGTGGCATTGTGTCGCTCAACAAGTCCAGCAGACTGGGGGTGGAAGACTGCGTGGAAGTTATGCTTGATGCCCAGCCCCTTTAAGATGAGCTGGATGACTTCGGCTATGAAGTGGGGGCCATTGTCGCTCCATAAAATACGACAGAGGCCGTAACGGGGGAAAAACTCCTTTAACAGTACTTTTGCAGTGGCCATAGCAGTGTTGTCACGGGTTGGGTATGCTTCCACCCATTTGCTAAATGCGCATACCACAACAAGTACATATTTCAGGCCTTGGCATCTGTCTAGCTGGATGTAGTCCATCTGCAGGACTTCAAACGGGTGATTTGGGACCCCAAACCCTCCCCGGGGTACTACAGTTCCTTTCCAGCAGTTGTGTTGCAGGCATATCAAGCATTGTTGGACCAGACGTTTGGCGGAGTCTGTTATTTTTTCATTGTGCCAAAGTCCGGAGACAAGTTCAATCATGGGGGCTGATCCTATGTGGGCAGGGGAGTGTGCCATAGTCAGTATGGGAATCAGGTACGAGTCAGGTAGCAACCATTTGTTTGTCCGCCAGCAGCCTTCGTCATCTTTTAATCCCACCCGTGTCCATTCAGTCAGTTCGTGTTGTGTGCTAGCCATTTGAATGTCTCTAATAGTGTCCCTAGCGTCAGTCCATTTTTCTGCTTGTGACCTGGTCACGTACATATGTGTTGTCGTCCTATTTTCAGCTGTCGTTCGGGCAGTGATGTCGGCTAGTGCATTTCCCTGTCCAATAATGTCTGTCACCTTTTTGTGTGCCTGGCATTTGACGACTGCAAGCTTTTTGGGGAGAAGGACAGCTTCGATCAAGGCGGAGACTAGATCCCCGTGCAAAATGGGGGTGCCGTGTGAGGTCAAGAATCCCCTTTCCCTCCAAAGGAGCCCAAAATGATGAACCACCCCGAAGGCGTACTGGCTGTCGGTGTAAATGTTCGCTGTGGTTCCTGCTGCTAGAATGCAGGCTCGTGTCAGGGCAATCAGTTCCGCTGCCTGGGCAGATCGTTGTGTGATGCGGGCTGTCTCGACTACAGTTCGAGCCGTGGTGACTGCATAGGCAGCTGAAGTGGTGCCATCGGGGAGTTTGATGCAAGAACCGTCCACCCACAGCTCTCCGTCAGGGTCAGGAAAAGCCGTGTCTCTGAGGTCAACCCTACTTCTAGTCTGTTCGTCCGTAAGAGTCACGCAGTCATGTACAGGGTGCACATTGGGATCGTTCTCTGGTAAGGGTAACAGAGTTGCTGGGTTCAGTGTGGTGCATCTTTTCAGGGTGATATGGGGTGCAAGCAAAGTCAGTTCGTATCCAGTCAGTCGTGCACTCGTCGGGTGTTGCGTCTTGGTTTGGTTCAGGAGGGTGTCAACTGCATGGGGTACCAGTACCGTGAGGGAATTCGAGAGCACGATCCCCTCACTCTGTCGGATAGAGATTGCAGCGGCAGCTACAGCTCGAAGACAGGCAGGCAAGGCTCTGGCTACAGGGTCAAGAGTGGCAGAGAAGTAAGCGCACGGTCGTTGCTTTGGGCCGATGGACTGGGTCAGGACAGATAAAGCGCACCCCTCCCTTTCGTGAGTGTAAAGGGAGAAGGGCTTTGTGTAATCGGGGGTACCTAGGACAGGGGCCGAACAAAGGGCATCTCGTAGTTCCGTGAAGGAGGTTTGACATTCAGGGGTCCAAGGGAGTGGGAAGGGGACGTCTTTAGCTAGCAGAGAAAGCAGCGGTTTCACAATGAGGCAAAAGTTTGGTAACCACTGTCGGCAGAAGGAGGTGAGGCCTAGTAGGGAGCGAACCTGTTTCTGAGTCTTAGGGACAGGAGTTTCGAGAATGGTTTGGATCCGGTCGGGAGTGAGTTTCCTTCCGTCTTTGGACAAAAGGTGGCCTAAGTAAGTGACCTGGGGTTGGCAGAATTGCAACTTCTTCTTGGAGACCTTGTGGCCATTTTCCGCAAGGAAGTGCAGTAGTTGAATGGTGGCTGTAACTGCTAATGGAGTGGTGTCTGCTGCCAAAAGGATGTCATCGACATATTGCACTAACACCACTCCATCGGGTAACTGGACTTCAGTTGTCTCTTGAGGGCCTGGCTGTAGATGCTAGGGCTTTCTGTGTAGCCCTGGGGTGCTCGGCAGAACCTATATGAGCGGGCTTTTAGGGTGAAGCCGAAGAGATATCGGCTGTCTGGGTGGATGGGGATGGAAAAGAATGCGTTTTTGAGGTCAATGACAGTGAAGGTGGTGGCAGTAGAAGGAATCAAAGTCAGGATGGTGGTGATGTCCGAGACCACGGGGTACTGGGGTACCACCACTTTGTTGATCTCTCGAAGGTCAATGATAAAGCGGTATGCTTTCTCATCTCCCTCTCCCTGTTTCTTGATGATGGGCAAGATAGGGCTGTTGCAAACGTTGCTAACCACTTCCTCTACCACTCCTGCGTCTATCAGTGACTGAATAATCTTTACCAATGCCTTCTCGCCCTTGGGCGATATCCGATATTGTGGAAGTTTTGGGAGTGTTGCGTCTGGTCGGACAGTAATGTGCACTGGGTCAATCATCATGCGCCCTACGTCCGAATCCGTCTTGGCCCACAGATACGGAGGCAGAGTGTCAAGCAGGGATGTGTCAGCGTCGGTGATGGAAAACATGCGTCGGGGAGGGCAATGTCTAAGCAGAACGGGGTTGTCGTAAAGGAAAACTCGAACTCCGTCTTGAGAACATCTAATTTTCGCTCGGAAGTGTTTCAATAAGTCAAGTCCCATAATGGCGTCAGGGCTATTGGAGGAAAGCAAAAACGTGGTGTCAGTGGTGTTGTTTTCTAAGTCGAAGAGGATCGGGGCGGACAAAGGGTTAGTGGAGGGCGTTCCATCGAAACCTGTCGATGTTATAAGTGAGCCAGACAAGGGTGCACTTGGAATCAGTCGTTTAGATAACGCACTACGTGCTGCGCCAGTGTCTACCAGAAATGGAGACTTTGTACCCAAGACCTTAGCAGTGACGTAAGGGCCTTGCTGGTCAACATAGAGCTCGACTGGATCCCTCCCTTGCCCTTGGCAGTCCTATGCAAAGTCGTGGGCGTCATCGTAGTCAGATTGCTGGCATTGGTTCTGTCTGGGTCGATCAAATGTATTTGGTCTGCCTGATCTGTCGTTAGTCGTGTCATTTGGGGGCCCTCGCTGCTGTCCCTTATTTCTCGGTCCACTTGCTATGTCCTTGGGGTCTTTGTTTCTGATTATTTCCAAAAGAACCGGGCACTGGGATTTCCAATGGCCAGTTCCTTTACAGAAAGCACACTGGTCCTCTCTAATGTCTGTACGTCCAATGTGGGGAGTCAAAGTGCGGTCCTTGGGAGGTGCAGTCTTAGGGACGTTCGTCTGATAGTTTCCCCGGTATTGGTCTCGTCCTATAGTCACCCCTTGCAGTTGTGCAATCATCACCCTCTCTTTCAAGTCCTTCTTCTTTTTCTCTGTTGCTCTATCGTTTTCATTTTTCTGATGTTCATAATATTGGGCCATCTGGAGGATAGCCGTAGGTTTGGAGGCTGCCCAACTACTCTCGCTGGCCTGCAGTTTCTGGGAGACCTCTGGTGACAGACCCTTAACATAATTCTGGACAAACAGATGGTGTCCGGTTGCAGTGGTCATGTCCTGGCCGCTGTAATCGGAGAACACCGTTTCAAACCGGGAGAAGTAGTCCGATACATCCTCCTGGGGTTTCTGGCGACAGGCCGTTACTATCGACCAGTCCACTTTCTTTTCTGGAATCAGGGTTTTTAATTTCTGTACGATTTTATCTGAGAGGTCTAAAATGGATTTCAAATGCTTTTGTCCAGGTTCTCGTTGTTTATCAATGCCATCGAGTTGTGACCAGGTATGTCCAAACAGCTCAAGGTGGTCGACTTTCCGGATTTGCTTCCACACATCAGCTGGTAGACATAACCCGAAAAACAAGTCGATGTCAGCCGAGGTCATAATCGTTGAACCTAGGGCTGTACCTAATTCAGTATAGAAGGCAGTGGGGTTTTTACGTAGGTCAGGCAGAGATTTCCGGAATGTCAGAATCTCTAGCCGGTCCCATGGCTGGTAGACCCAGTTGTACACTACCCTTCCTTTTGCATCTTTGTGGTTTGCATCATCGTTAGTCCCTTCACCTCGTGGAGGAACCCAGTAAGGGGCAGCCTCTCGTATCGGCATCATGGCGTTAGATTGCTCAGTTTGTGGTTCGGTCGCTACGGATGTCGTGGGTTTAGTTCCCGATTCTTGTTCAGTGAGGTGGCGGAAAACCTCAAGCGTACGCATAAGGAGGTCCGTCACATCACACTCGCCCTCATCCCCGAAATCGACCTTCCGGTACAGAGTCGTTAGGCTCTCGGGACCTTTGTCTCGATATCGGTCCTCGTATGCGTTCAAGACATGGTAACACAGTCGTACGGTAAAATGTCGTCTGTGACTCCCTGTATACGAGTTAAACATATCCGTGATGTACTCTTCATCTTCCTTCCTTTCTACCAGTGTCCTTGCTATCTTGTCAATCCCTGCTCGCTCATCTTTGCTTAGTCTGCCTGTTCTTGCAGAACCAACCCTTCGGGTCTCAGGGTCGCCTAACGTTGTCGTTTGCGTAGTATCTAATACAAGGAGTTCGGCCGGCACAGAGGCCATGGGGGCCGAAGCTGTGGCGCTACTCTCGTTTGTACCTGGGGGTGGTGGGTGCTGTGCTAAGGGTTGGGAAGGGGCATATGGAGGGGGCATGTAGATGATCGGAGGACCTAACAGCAGATCATTGTTGGCTCGTTGTTTCAAGGGTAATTCAGGGTAGAGCGTGGAGGACGTTCTAACCGGACACTGGCTTGATGTTTCCATTTCTAGTTTCTGTTTGGCTTCCTCTCTTTCCTTTATCTCTTCTTCTAGTTTCTGAGCAGCTAGGTGGGCTGCTTTTCGCAGCTCTTTTCCCAACCTACTCTCAGTTCTCTTTGGGCGTTGTCTTGTTTTTACCAAGGGCTGTTTCTAGTGCGTTTATTTTATCATCATCGAAGGATCCTATCAGTGGCCACTGACTTTCTCGATCCTTTTTCGTATATTTATGCCACAGCTTGCTATAGGCTATAGCGATCAATCCATGCTTCATGAACATGTCCTTATTAGGGGTGCCTTCCAGTGGAGCCGGATGGTTCATCTCTAATAAGCGGTCCGGGCTAAACAGGCTACCAATCAGTGGGGAGAAGACAGGCATGACGGATCACAATGGGGACAAAAGTCAGCACTACCTATCTTATCACTGCGTGCAAAGACTAGACAGAATATTTCTATTCTACGTTGTTTGCAGGCAGTGAATACCTCATGAACCAATATCGAACAGTCAATGTTCGGTCAATCAAACAATCAGTGGGGAGAATAAGTAGGCCCGCAAAGGTCTGCGTTACCTACCCTTTCACTATCTGCAAAGAGGGAACCTGTTCTTTCCTGTTTGCAGACAGAGAATCTCCAGAAAACAATCCGCGAACAGTAGTTCGGGTTCAAACAATTAATCAGTGGGGGAGAAAGATAGGCACGACGGCTGCGTTACCTATCCTTCACTGCTTGCAAAGAGAGAGCCTGTTGTTTCTCCGTTTGCAGACAGCGAATCTCCAAACAAATCAACAAAGAGTAATACTAGTATTTTCCAAACAATCAAACAATCATTTCGCAATTCGTCGTGTTTACACGACCTTACCGGGACCGCATGGACAGTTTCTTGTCTTCCGAATCCAGCGCCCGATCGTCCTCTATTCTTCGTATTCCTCGCGGCACTCCTGATGGTTCCCAGTCAGGACCGTAGATCACTCGAGAGAGGTCTGTTCGGAACCAGTGAAGTTTGGATGATCGGCTGTCAGACGAGGGTCTATCGGACAGGTGCACTCCCGATCGTTGCAGTCGTTCACTCTGTCGTCAGGACCTCTCCCACTGGATCCACGAGTCGCTGATGGGCCCCACGTTTGGGGCGCCAATTGTAAAAAGGTGGGAAGCAACCAATAAACAAAGATCCTTAAGTATTGCCCGGCGGTGTCGCCTCTTTAACCCACAAAATATTAATCAATGAAGAAGCAGGCGCTGGAGACTGGAAGGCAGGAAACAAGGGTTTATTCTCTCCGGAGGAGAACACATCAGTTCGAACAGCAAGTATCGTCACGAGGTGCTCTATCCGCATCTCTGAGGCTTGGCCTCTTATACACAAGTTTATGATCTTTATTGCATGTAACACATTCTTGCAATGCTTTGAAGTATGAAAGGACATCCTCGGAATCTCCCCTTCAGGCCCGTTCCCACACACATTTACAGTTGAAGTCCCCACCCCGGTCACAACAGGTGATGATTATCGCGCAGCTGGACATTCCGCCGATTCACGGAATGTGTGGGGTTGATCGGATCTCATAGGGTGGGGGCTTTGATCAATTCGAGGGTCCTTTAATGGGGGAAGCTTCCTACTGTACGGGGGGGGCAATAAACAGTATCCGCAGGGCCAGGTGGCGGCCTGGGAACGAGGAAGACAAACGGGCACACAGGAAAAGGGGGTTTGTATCAAAGGACCTGGGACCATGAAAGGAATGAAGGGAGGTGTCGCGCTGGGAACAGGATGGGATTCCGAGGCAGAGCTGCGCTGAAGAGGGGTTTATGACCCAAGGCATGTGAGAGCGGGGGGGGGTTGTCAGCGTGCGGGGGATGCCTGCGAGGTTAGGAGAGAGAGAGAGACGCGCTGGCTATCAGCGAGGGGCAGGGAGGCCATGGTGCTCAAAATGGCTGCCGCTTACGTGCACGAATGGGCTAAAAAAGAGCAAGATGGCGCCGATAATGTTGACGTTCGCAGCCTAACTTTTAACAACCCCGAGTGGCACGGGTATGCTCAGATGTGAGTCCCGTGCTCTCCATGCCACTGGAATCAAGCTGTCCTGGCTGATGACGGCTGATAGCCAGAAACCGGTCCTAGGATGCTTGATTCCGGTCCAGGAAAGACATTGCTTGGCAGTTCGGGCTGGACTGTTCCCATGAGGCACAGGGTCAGACTGATTTGCATATGGCCCTGTCTGAACTGGGGTGGTGTGGTGAGCAAAATAACGATGGATTAAACCCAGATCTGTGACTGGGGTTGAATGTTTTGCCATTGTGCAACATTCCGTTTATCAATTTTTGTTTTTGCATTATATAAGGTAACCATCTCTGTCATCAGTTTGTGACCTAGTTTGCAGGCAAAACGAAATAGCCCCTCCACCGCCCTGCTAGTATGTTGCGCCCTGACAGTGAGTAGGGGACTCCAATTCATAGTATCATTAAAATTATTCCCCAGATATGTTAAGTTGGTCAGCTTGTCGAGGTCTTTCCCCTTACAGTGAACTTTCTTGTTTTAGTAGATTTGGGGCCACACACCATAATATAAGATTTTATAAAATTTACATTTAAGTCAAGAGCCGAGATAAAATCTGTAAAAGATTGAGTGACTTTTGAAGGCTATTTACTGTCCAAGCCATTAGAACAATATCAGCGTAGGATAATAGCTGGACTGGATTGCCACCTATTCAGGGAAAGTCAAAATCGTTTTCTATTAAAAAGTGCCTCAAGACCACTGTATAAATTAAAAAAGGAATGGAGCTAGAATATACTCCTGCTGTACACCTTCTGTAGACAAGTACTTTCCCCCTGGGAACCATACCTTATGGCGACAGTAGTAGAGGCATGAAGCCTACTTACAAGGTAGATGAGAGCCTCCCAACACCTATTGTCCCCATCAGGGCTCAGAGCTTCTCCCTGTTAACAGTATCAAAAGCGCTAGACAAGTCCATGAAGGCCAGGTGGCTAGAACCCCCCCGGGCCTTCATGTACTTGTAAATAATCAGGGACAGGTTAAGGCACTGTTCTGTATGCTCAACCCTCTCCTGAAGCCATATTGTGTCCTTGACATGATCCCTGTGTTGGAAGCCCAGTTTTTGTGTTGCGCAAGAACGACCCTCCCCAAAACCTTGGCCCTAGCATCAATGAGGGAAATTGGCCTATAGCAGGCTGGGTCACTCCTATTATCCATTTTGAATACAGGAACCACAATGGCCTTCTTCCATGACACTGGTATAGGACCAGTCACCACAGATTTGAAGACATTGGTCAGTAAGGTTGCCCAGAGGTTGGGATTACTTCTAAACAAATCTAAAGGGACCTCATCGGACCCTGGGGCTTTCATACAAGTTCCTTTTTCTAGAGCCTCCTCAACCTCCACTACAGTGAGGGATGCACCTAGTTGGGCGACCATGGGAGGTTCTGGGGGTAGGTCCTCACTTTCCTCCTCTTACTGCACACCAAAAATTGTTGCCAGGACTAACCTCATTTTTATATGTATAAGTCACCCTCAAGGTAGGCCCTAAATAACTCAATGCAGGGTGCATTGTATTTAAAATGTAGGACATGTTTTTTAATTTTTCATGTCCTGGTAGTGAAAAACTCCCAAAGTCGTTTTTCACTACTGTGAGGCCTATCTCTCCCATAAGGTAACATTGGGTTACCTTATTGGGAACAGGTGAAACTGTTATGCTTGGTCTCCAAAGAACTGTACATTTTAAATCCGCTTTAATGGTAAAATCAATTTTTTAAGCATTAATTCTATAAATGCCACTTTTAGAAAGTTACTAACAACGATAGGGGTTAAGCCCAAAGGACCGGTTCCAAGTAAGGCTATTCAAAATTCAAAATACAACACGAACACCTGGCTCCGTACTAGCCTACACTCCTACTATTTATGGAGCAATGGGCAGACTATTCTTTTATCTGTCCGAATATAATTTTTATTAAGTAGTCTTTAAACTGATCTAAAACAATTTTTTAAAAAGACTGAAAAAGAAATTCATATTTCGCAAATTGACACAGAAACCATCACATATAAATAACACAATTCACAGTCAAAAACCAAATTGAACATACGTCAAAATAAGAATTATTTGCAACAAGTTACAACAAACGACAAAATCACTAAATGAATACAAACATGAAACAAATACAGAAACATTTAAAGCTTGCATCATCTGTGAAAAACACAAAAGTATTTGTGAAAAGTGTCCAATTTTATGGACTAAACTTATTTCAGCAAAAATATCACAAAATTGTTAGAAATCATGAACTTAATCTTTAATATATCCAACACTAAACGCATTTAGATTTGACTAAATGCCTCTCGAAATGCTTCTCGAATGTTGTAATTTTTTTGTCCTAACCATTTGGTGCCTGGGTCCTTGGTCACATGAATGTGAATATCTAGCAGTTAGCATTTGTATATTCCTCCCACACAGTGAGACTGCGGGAGGCTAGGTGTTGGCAGGATGGACTATCCTGCCAGGAGGGGAGGGGTGGATGGCCCTGCCCCTCTTCCAAAGGGCTGCCTCCAGCACTAAGGACCTTGACACCAGCCTTTTGTCACGTTAGACTAGTTGGAATCTGGGCAGGGAAAGGAAGGAACTTTCCGGAACCAGATGAGAGGGTAGCCTAGAAGTTTCCCCAGGCTGCCCATTCAAAGGCTGGTACCAGGTATAAATATTTGACCTCCTGTGCCACTCTACAGTACACTCTTGGACCATTGATCAACAGAAGGACTCTCTTGTTCCCTAGAGGACTGCCCTGCTCTTGCTTTGTTCCTCAGAGGACTGCCCTGCTCTTACTTTGTTCCTCAGAGGATAGCCCTGCTGCTACCAGAGGACTGCCAAGCTGCTTGAGCCCTGCCTTTTCCAGAGGACTGCCCTGCTGTTTAAGGCCTGCCCTGCTCTCTGTGAAGAAAGATTGGACCTGATGCTCGAACGGTCTTCGTGCTACAGCGACTACCGTGTGTGACGCCTGGCCTGCTCTCTCACTACAGCGATGACCATCTGCGAAGCTGATAGAGCGCGGGTTCACCTGCTCGTTTTACCATACTTACCTGGGCCCATAAAACATACACACTTTGAACAGGTAAACCTACGCTTAACCAGAATTTTAATTAACCAGTTAGGACCTATACCATTAACTTACCAATCCTAGTTGCCGGTACCTAGAGTCTTAAGGGATCAAGGGAGTTAGAATAATAGGCAGTATATAAACATTTGCACTCATAAAATAACCACAGACTCTGGAACGGTTTAAACACTTTATCTATGTAAATTCTTAAATGTCAGAGTCCATAACAGTTTAATTAGAGCTTGTTAAATTAGGAAGAAAATAATCCAAGTAAGATGATGTGAAAATATTATGAGACTTTCTTTAACACCTTGGCTGCTAGGCGTTTTCCCCCTCCTGTGCTGAAAATTGCCATTTTGCTGGTGTCATGACGAGCTCAGCTCGTCATCAGCACAGCTCAACTGTGCATCATGACGAGCTGAGCTCGTCATGAGCATCGAAAGGGTTAAGCATTGAAATATATTAAGGGTAAGAAAAGGGAAACAGTACAATGACATACCCACATGAATTTTTATATTTACCTAGAATTGTGTGAAGACCAACCCTGGCCACAGGCTGGGATTAAGGACAGGACTCCCCATAGTTCAGGTGCCAACAGGACAGGATAGGTGCAGACCAGAATCAAAATAAGTACGGACCAAATTGGATCAGGACAGGACCACCGCAGGTCAGGACTGGCACCCACAGCTAAAGTGCAACGCCAGCGTTGCAACCCTCTCTGCAGCTAACAGTCGGACCCTGATTGGGTAATCGAATCGTCTCCCACAGAACCCCGATTGGATTATCGAACTCCTTCCCAGAACCCCGATTGGGTTATCGAATCTTCTGACAGAGTGCTACGCCAGCACCTCTGCTCTCGATCGCCTATTGAGTGCGTTGGGTCAGTGACAGGTCAACTATTCGGACAAGTCAGACAATCTAACTAGCTAAGCCTACCTTAGTTATAACATTTTCCAGGGCAGTGTACCACCCCCCAATGTTGCAAATGTGTGTATTCCCTCAATTTGATTGGCCAAAAGGCGAGGAGAGGAGAGGTCATCACACCATACCAGTTATGAGGTCACTTGATTCAATAATGCAAATTATCTTCCCGCCCATAACTTTATTTTTCCCATGTATTTTATTCCACCCAACAATGAATGTTCTAATAGTAAATACAATGTTAAACAAGTTATCAATCTTTCTTCCTCTCAAGAGGTCGCGGGTGAGTTTCCCAGGCGCATCTTCAGGCAAGACTGTCGCTGACATAGATTCAATGCTATGGCTTGTGGACTCTTGAGAGCGCAGCATATGCGCAGTCGCGGGACCCAAGATGGAGCAACATTGTACTTGATTGGTCCAAACACGAGCTAATAGCAAAGTCGAAGAAGAATAGTTTTAGAACAAAGAATAAATGAATGCTCTGTATACCACTTATCTCTACTCTATTCCCATTTCTTTATTTTAACGACAGCGTTAGGAATTAGGCAAAACGAACAATTTAGTAAAAGCTGCAATGCAAGCGTTAGCACATGAACCCATAGAGCAGCCATCTTTAGTTCTAGTGCGCAGAAGCAAAGTTTCCCACCAAAGCAGAAAGTACTTCATGTCACGTGAGTGTGACAGACGCATTCGCTGAAAAGTTCCCGCGTTGCGGCTGCCACTTTAATATTACTCAAGTTACTGTTAGTAAGAAGCACATTGTCAAGCTTCCCCAGTTTACTAGAAATGTTGTGTAGTGCATTATTAATAAGACAAAACATGTTTATTAGAGCATTATATATTATTTCGAGAGTATTGAGTCCGAGCAAGTCTCTTTACGAGCGAAACCTTGCTCCATCAATCCCCTCTTTGATTATATTTTATATCATCACAAATTACAGAAACAGATGCCAACTTTTCAACATTTGCTTATTTCTATTTCTTTAAACATTCTCTTGGTTTTCACCATTATTCATGTGGAAGTTTTTCATCTTTTTATACTGATCCCCATTCAATTCTTCAAGCTCAATTTCACTGAAGTTCCTTTTCTTCCCTTTCTTTTTTACTGCATATGTCTTTTTATGCTTGCGACATTTGCAACAAATTATTATCCCTAATATCAGTAGGGCTACTCCCACCATTGGCATCAGTATTCTAGCTACAAAACTTTTTCCTACGTTAGAAAACCAACTACCTATTGAAGAGAGACCACTAATTAGTCTCTTCCATACACTGGCAACCTCCAGTGGTTTGAATTCTTCTCTCAAATGGGTAATATTTCTCGCATACTTTTTAATTTCTAAGCTTTCGTCTGGAATGTAAGTGCAACAATGTTGCGTCTTCAACATTCTACAGACTCCGCCTTCTTTTGTCAATAATATATCAAGAGCAAGTCGATTTTGTAAAACCATTGATCTTACCGCAACTAGTTCGGTATTGATCATTAGAAGTCCACTAGCAGTGTCAGTCGATAAGCGATCCACCACTGTTGACAATTTGCAAATTCTTTGAGTGTTCAAAACTACTCCCACTGAAGGTATTATTGCACTAAATATGTCACCTACAATTTCAGCAAATGATGCTCTTTTACTACGAGATCAGGCAATTTAAAATAGGCCTTGTTCCCACAAATGTAATAGATTCCAGGATAAACTGGTTCAGTTTCATCTTTGAAACCCCAACCCCCAATTACTTTGAAATTATGTTCACATTCACTGGAACCAATGAATATATTGTTATAATATTCTGTTTTCTCTCTATGGAGTTTCCCTTTCTTTTCCAAATCCAACAACATAGCATTAGGTAAGGTATAGCTAATGTCAATCCAAACCATAATATAACTACTGTTACTTTACTACATGTGCATATTCTACAACATGTCTTTAGACAATTTCTTTTCGGTCTTCCGTTAACATTATAATCAGCCATTTTCGACTAAGGAGATTTTATCCCCTCTTAATAACTTTTCCACCGAATTTAACCTGTGAATCTTTTCTCAAGTTGGTCTCACTTCTTCGTCAGTCTGATCAACAATCAGTTTGTCAACACAGTTCTAGATTTTCGAAATCTTCAAGTATGATGTAGGTCCACTCAGGTCCTTTGAACTTGTCATTTACAGCCTGATTCATCATTGTTAAATCCGGTCGCAAAGGGCCAGATTCTGACAATCTGGCCCTTTGCGAGCGGTATTTTTGCATTTGGGATTCATCATCCCAAATGCAAAAATCGCTATTTAAGAATTCGCATTTTTGCGAGGAATAGCATTTAGGGAATCTCTATTAGAGATTCCTTAAATGCTATTCTTGAAACATTTTTAAATTGCAAATTCGCAATATTTTCCCGCTATTTACCGCGAGGTCAAACCTCGTGGTAAATAGCGGAAACTTAGAAAAATGCATTTAAATGCATTTTTCTAAGTTTCATGTTACACACACACATGTCCTTGGACATGTGTGTGCGCAACACCAATGTAGCATACATTTCAGGGGTGCTACAGGGTATGCTTTGGACACCCCTGCACCCTTGAAATCGCAATTTCAATATGCGAATCGCTAATTGCGATTCGCACATTGAAATGTCTTCCCATTCATTCCTAAGGGCCTTTGGGCCCATAGGAATGAATGGGGAGATATTCCTTAATTGCGATTAGCAATTTGCTAATCGCAATTAAGTAATAATTAGAAATCGCAATTTATTTCGCGATTTCTTGGTGAATAGCATTTTGCTATTCCTTAATAGCGATTCCTTAATAATCGCTATTAAGGAATAGCAAATACTCACCTTGATGAATCAGGCTGCAAGTCTTTTCAAACGTGGACTTCTCCTTCTTGGTTGCTCTGTGGACGGACCAGCTTGGCTTGATATTTCATTTACTTGTTCAGGTTCTTCATTTATTGTTTTAAGGCGAGATTTTAGTCTTTTAACAAACCCAGGCCACTTATCTCCCTTTCTGAGTGTTTTAGCTTGCACTTTGCTTTGGCTTTCTTCGGATGCTCTCTTATTCTCGTTCAGTTGTGGCACTACTTGTTCTTCATCAATTTCTGAATTCCTCCCTATCTGACTTTGTCCAGGGCTTAATTTGATTTCTTCTGCCTGGATACTAATCTGGCCTTGTTCAGGATTTTGCTGTATTTGACTTTGACTTTCTTCACTTTCTTCTTCCTGAACACAATTTTCTACACCTATCTGGTCCTGCTCAGGTCTTTGGATTTCTTGTTTGTCTTCTGCCTGAGCTTTCGCCCTAATACCTATCTTTCCCTCCTCAGACTCTGGAGTTCTGTCTGGAGTTTCAAATGTCTCAGTAAACCGTTCTTTCCTTATCTGGTCCTCCTCAGAATTACTTTTTACTTGGATTTCTGTAATCTGAGTACATTCTTCTATTCCTGACTCATCCTCACTATCACTCTGTCTATCTAGATAGGTTTGACTTCTGGTTCTCACAACTATATTGACTACTGGAATCCATTCATCCTGACTGGTGCTCGATTGTTCCTCGTCAACTACTTCGGGATCAACTTCTTGAGACCCCTCCGCTGTCTTCAGCTCCTACGTCATCAGGTTCAGTCACTCTCTTGGTATGACTCGCATGGATCCAGTTTGGAATTCCCCTGCACTTTACAGCTGTGGTGGTGACCAATATCACTTGATGTGGCTCTCCCCAACTTGGTGCTAGGCAAGATTCTCAAGTATGTTCTTTTATGACTACCCAGTCACCTGTATTCAGATCATGTGCTGGAGTTGATTGTCTGGCGACAACGTCTTCCCCAACCTGGTGAGATATAGAACGCACTTGGTCAGCCAGATCTTTGCAGTACTCGAGCACTAAAACATCAGATATATTTATCAGCTTATGTCCTGGTACCCATGCCTGCCTCATTGCTCTTCCCATGAGTATTTCATGGGGACTCAAGCCTGTGTTTCTGTCTGGGATGCTTCTGAGTCCCATCAGAACAAGAGGTAAAGCATCAGGCCACTCCAATCGGGTCGATTCATACATCTTTCCCAATCGTGACTTGATTGTGCCATTCAGGTGTTCTACCTCTCCAGAAAACTCTGGGCGGTATGCTAAGTGCAGCCTTTGCTCAATTTGGAATGCTTCACAGATCAGACAAATTATTTCATTATTAGAATGAGACCCTCGGTCTGATTCAATCGTTACTGGTAAACCGAAACGTGGTATGAGTTCCCTCAATAGTAGTTTAGCTACAGTAATGCTATCATTTCTGCGGGCAGGGTAGGCTTCCACCCATTTTGAAAATGGGCAGACAATTACAAGGACGTACTTCAATCCTCGGCAAGGGGATAACTGAATGAAATCAATTTGGGGTCGTATGAAGGGACCTTCTGCCTTTCCAATCTTTCCTGGCAGCACTATAGTTCTCTTACCAGGATTCATTCTTTGGCATGCTATGCACCTCTGGGAAAGAATCTGTGCTACATTCCTGAATCTCGCATTGAACCAACTCTGTCTGAACTGCCTAATCATCGCTTCTCTACCTTTGCGTGAACTTCCATGATACATCCTAGCCATAGGAGCAAGCATACAATCTGGTAGCACAGGTCTCCCATCAAGGTAAACAATAACACCATCCAAAGCCCTTCTCCGACATCCTATTTTCTCCCACTCTTCCTTTTCCTTCATTTCTGCCTCATTTTGCTAATCTCTCACTTCTTCCCATGTTTTCATTCTTTCAAACAACATAACTTGTCAGCTGTTTCCATGTGCATCGATTTTCCTATTTATTGCCATCTTATGTTTGGCACAATGCTGGGCTAGTTGGTCAGCATATTGGTTACCTGCTGACACATTGATTCCAGCAAGTCTTTTACATAATGTCCATTCTTAATAGGAGTACCCGAAGAAGTCAGGAACTCCCTTTGCATCCACAGTTGGCCAAAGTCATGCACAACCCCGTAACCATACTGACTGTCACTGTATATGGTTACTTTCAAATTTTTCCTAAATTTGCAGGCTCTTGTCAATGCAACTAATTCGGCTACTTGTGCAGACTTGACTCCAGGTAAATAGGATGCTTCAACTGGACCCCATAAAGTACATACAGCACAAGCAGCACTTAAAACTCCTTCCTCATGTGTCATGCATGAGCATCCACAAACAGCTCATATTCAAAAGTTAACAATGGCTCTTCTTTTATGCCTGGTCGGGGCTTAGTACTGTATTCTGTAAGGTCGATGCAATCATGCTCGACTTCCCCTTTCCCTTCTGCGAAGTGTGATTCAGGTAACAGTGAAGCTGGATTTAAGACAGTGCATCTAGCAATGGTCACATTCCCTGCACCTAGAAGAATTCGCTCATACTTAGTCAACCAACTAGGAGTCAAATGCTGAGTACGTGTTCTGGTTAACAGAATCACCACTAAGTGTGGAACATACAAAGTTACAGGGTGTCCCATAATAATGGATTCACTTTGTTCAAGACTCATGCAGGTTGCTGCTACTGCTTTCAAGCATCCTGGCAATGCAGATGCCACTGGATCCGGTGTGGATGAAAAATATGTCACAGACCGTCTCATTAACCCATGAGTTTGGGTCAGAACAGACAATGCACAATTTATTTATTTAGTGTGCTTTGTATAGCGCACAGCTACCCCAACGGGGTGACCCGACAATTGTCGCGTGCATCACAGAACAATGCAAATTCATTTGAATAATCAGGTATCCCTAAGGCTGGAGCTGAGCACAGACAGTCTTGCAGCTTCAAGAAGGCAGTCATGCTTTCGTCATCCCACTCTACTGGGTCTTTTGCTCTTTTCTTTGTCATTTGTATCAAAGGTTTAGCTATGACTGCAAATCCCTCAATCCACTGCATGCAGTAACCTACAACTCCAAAAAACATTCTGATTTCTTTCTGTGTTTGAGATAGATTCATGTTTCTGATTATTTAAATTTTTTCAGAGGTAACTCTTCTGACTCCTCTTTCTATCTGGTGCCCCAGATATTTTATTGATGTGGTGCAGAATTGTAACTTTTCAGGTGACACTTTATGCCCTCCTTCTGCCAAATGATTCAGCAATGCAATGGTATCAACAACACAGTCATTTCGAGTCTTAGACGCCACCAACAGGTCGTCTATATATTGCACCAGGACAGACTGTCCAGGCAGGACCAGAGATTCAAGGCACTTTTTCAAAATCTGATTAAAAATCGATGAACTCTCTGTGTACCCCTGAGGGACACGGTTCCAAACGTAGACATGGTCGTTGAATTTGAACGAGAAGAGATATTTGCTATCTGAATGTAACGGGATGGAGAAAAATGCATGGCACAAATCAATTACCGTGAACCATCCGGCTCCCCATGGTATTTGGTATAGAATTACTACAGGATTTGGTACAACTGGTCAACATGGGACGACAATTTTATTAACTTTGCGGAGGTCTTGTACAACCCTATATTTTCCGCTCGGTTTCTTTATTTGTATTTTTGTATTTGTATTTGTATTTGTGGGGGTATTTGTAGAGCGAGACGTTCGCTCCGGAGGGAGCATCTTGGCGCTGGGAATCCTAGAAGCCCAGTTCGGAAACAGAGGGGGGTTAGATGGCTGCCTTGACGAAGTCATCGGGGAGGTTAAAGATCCAAGTCTTCAAGAGCTTTCTGAACGGTTTTTCGATGGTTTGTTGCCTAAGATTTTTGGGCAAGTTGTTCCATGCTTTGGTGGCCAGGAAGCTTAAGGTTTTGCCTCCTTTCGTCTTGAGATTATACTTTGCGGGGAGGATGAGGTTGTCCAGAGACGAGCGGAGGGATCGACTGGGGGTATAGTGGGGAAAACGTCTGTACAGGTATTTAGGGCCGGTTTTATTAAAAGCTCTGAAGGCGATGATCAGGATCTTAAAGAGAACTCTTTTGTGGAGAGGCAGCCAATGTAAGGATCGAAGGGCTGCGGAGATAGATGTTCTACGGGGCAGTTTGAGTACCAGTCGGGCGGCAGTAGTGAGCACGCTCTGAAGTTTCGCTAAAGTGCTCTTTTTTGCCCCAGCAAGAAGGCCGTTGCAGTAGTCCAAACGTGAAATTATGAGGGCTACCGCAACAGTCTTCCTGGCGTCGAGAGGGAGAAAGTCGAAGAACTTTCTAAGAGATCTTATAATTCTGAAGCATTTGCCGGCAACAATCTTAGTATGATGATCGAAGGAGAGGTCTGAGTCGAATACGACCCCTAGATTCCTCGCCGTAGTCACAGTTTGAGGGGGAGCGACTGAGTCGTCAGGCCACCAAAGGGATGGGCAAAAAGAGGTGTTTTTACCAATCGGGAGTATCTCAGTTTTGTTGGAGTTACACTTTAGATGGTTGGTGTTCATCCATTGGAAGACCTCGGTTAGGCAATTCTTAAGGTTGAGCTCAGAGCTGGTCGAGTTCCCATCCAGGGGCACGATGAGTTGTGTGTCATCGGCGTAGGAGGTAACTGGTATTCCAAAAGATTCGATCAAGGACAGAAGTGGAATGAGGTAGATGTTGAAAAGGAGGGGACTGAGGATTGAGCCCTGAGGAACGCCTGAGGTGATCATTTTCTCTTTAGAGTGAAAAGGGCCCAAGGCGACGGTCTGTGATCGGTCAGCAAGGAAGGATTTTAGCCAAGATAAAGCGGAGTCTGATATCCCTATGTCCATCAATCTACTGACAAGAATGGAGTGGGAAATGGTGTCGAACGCCGCGGTCAGGTCGAGAAGAATGAGGATAGAGTTTTTTCGCTGATCTTGGAGCATTTTGATCGTATCTGATAGTTCTATCAGCGCTGTTTCCGTCGAGTGTTTGGGACGGAAACCCGACTGCTGTGGGTGGAGTATGTTATTTACTTCCAGGTATTGTCTAAGTTCTCTATATACCAGTTGTTCTGTTATTTTTCCCAAGGCTGGGAGTAGTGAGATCGGGCGAAGATTAGTCAAGTCAGACGGTGATTTATTAGCCTTTTTCATGAGGGGCTTGACAGTTCCATTCTTCCATCGTGGGGGAACGATACCTTTACTAAGCGACGAGTTGACTATGTCGTTGATTGTAGGGTTTAACACCTCAATAAGTTGGTGAAGAATTTTGGGGGGACAGGGGTCAGACGGGGAGCCCGATTTGCAGGCCAGGATGACTTCTCTGGTTAGCGCCAGTGTTGCAGGGGAAAAACTTTTCAGGTTGCCGGGGAGAGAGTCCGGGGGGGGGGGGGTGAGTGAAGAAGTACAAAAAGGGGGGAAGTTGCTCTGGATGGAGACAATTTTGTCTTCGAAATAGTCGGAGATTTTGTCGCATAAGTCTTTATGCCAATTATAGGCGAATTACATGGACTGCTCATTATTTCTTGTAAAATGCCTTGCTCAACCAAACGCTTTATTTCTGCTGCAATGCCTGCTTTTATTTCTGGGCTCATTTTGTATTGTCGAATATTTGGGTAAACTGCACCTTTATTTGATTTATTATTTTTATTTTGTAAGCTTGTATGGCGCAACAGCTACCCAAAAAGGGTTTCCCGGCGCCTGATAACACAGCCTCAAGGATGGACGAGTATAGCTGGCACATTCAGGTTACTGATCGAACAACCAGGTTTTTATCGCTTTACGGAACTTGGAGAGGCTACCCTCCTTGCGTATGTGCAATGGAAGTGAGTTCCATGTAGTGGGGCCCAAGTGGGAAAAGGATCTTCCTCCCATCCTGGCGAGCTTGAATCTTGGCACGCAGAACTTTTCTGCTGATAGGGACCGTAGGTTTGTTGTAGGGACATAGGGAAGTGCAAGTGCCTGAAGATATTTCGGGGCGGTACCTGATTTAATTTTGAACATGTAGTTTAAGGCTTTAAATCTGATGCGATTTTCTACCTTCAACCAATGTAATTCCCGTAAGTAAGGAGACACGTTAGTATTTTTGGGGATGTGGCAGAGAAGTCGGGCAGCCATGTTTTGAACAAGTTGTAGTCTTTTTATGACTGCTTTATTAGCCCCCAAATACAAGATGTTCCCGTAGTCAAGCTGGGATGTAATAAGGGCATTGACTACTGTTTTTTGCATGGGGACTGGCAGCATCCATAGAATTTTCTTGAGCCACCTTCTTTTACGGTCACTTTTACTGGGTCAACATTTGCCTTTAATCATACATCTTTCCCAGTGAAATCCCACACTTCAGGATTTACCGTATGCTGTAATTCTTTCCGGAGGTCTTCCACTAGCATCTTTTTATTTTCAGTTTCTTGTTTGGCTAATATTAATTTATAAACTCATCTTCGTCTGGTGTTTGAATTTCAACACCACTCGGGGTAGAAAAGATTGCGCAATTCATTTTACACAGCAAGTCCCTACCTAATAGGTTTACTGGACTGGAGTCGCATACCCCAAATTTGTGCATTTCTTTAAAATTCCCTATTCTGATTTCCATGGGTTCTGTAACAGGGGTACTAATTTGTTTATTAGAAACGCCCACTACTTGGATTGCTTCTCCCGAGAGGGGTAGGTTTGGAACGTCTGCTGTTCTTACAGTAGAACGGGTAGCGCCAGTATCCAACAAAAAGTTAACATAATTTCCTTCAACTTTTCCCTCAATGTATGGACCTGACTGATCTACCGGCAAGGATGCGCTAAGCACGCACTCCTCGTCCTCCCCTCGCAGGCACCGTCCGTAACTATCTTCCTCGAAAAATGCGTCACTCAGAAGAAATTGTGATGTCACTGCGTCTCTCCTTCCGCTTCCCTCCCAATTTGTGGTATCCACCTTGTAATTTGCTTGGCTCCCAGAATCTGGCATAGGTGCAAGTGGTAACTGGTTCTGTATTACCTGTTGCTGTGGCTTCCTTGACACCCCATTCTGCGTCTGTGGATTCAAATTATCATTTTGCACATTGTTACTCAATACAGCCTTACACTCATTCCTCCAATGCCCCATTTTTCCGCACCCATGACAAGGAAACTTTTTCTTGGCCTCCTCTCTATTCATTCTACCTCTCGGTTTACCCCCATTTCCATCTCCTTGATTCTGATTATTTTTCAATTGATTTAACTGGAGTTCCTGTTGCTCTGCTAATTGTACTTGTGCTCACATAACCTTTTCTTCTAAATTCTTTCGTTTATTCTCAATTTCATCCCCACAATATTTTGCATACTTAAGTATTTCATCTACCGGCTTGGCCTGCCAACAGATTTTATGATCTTTAATCATTTGCGAAATGTCTGGCTTTAATCCTGACATGAATCGATAAATAAAATGTGTCATGTCTTTCGTATCGATGCTTTCCAAACCACTATACTGCTTGAAAACGTGTAAAAGGCATTCATAATATGCATGTACTCATTCATCTTTATTTTGGGTAGTTTTGTCTATTCTTGTCCAATCTGTTTCTGTCAGGGGTACTTTCCCTTTCAGAAATGTTATGACTTGATGATACTTTTTCATCACGTCATCTGAGGGTGCTCCTGTCTTTGGGTCTCTTGGGTACTCGTCATTAGGCCAATCAATAGTGATCTTACATTCTGTCCATTGATCTGCGGGGACTACAATATCAAACAACCCATCTAAATCTTTCAGCAATACTTTTGAGACTTTCACAAACCTTTTGACTTGCCTGTACCACTCTACAGGTTTCTCTCTGAGTTTCGGGAAATCATTTGTAAATGATAAAATATCCTGTCCGGACCATGGGACATGCACATATCCTCCACCTGGTACTTCTCTCATTGGGCACAATCTTTCTACCTTTTCTGGTTCTTTTAATACATATACATTTGTAGTGTTTTTCGCTTGGGCTTCCTCCTTTTTCTTTGCCCATCTAGCTTTCCATTTATCTAAATCACCCCATATTTGCAGTAGGGACAGTAGCTCCTTGATTTGCACTTTTCGTCCTGACACATTCATGTTTTCTAAATCTTTGTCAGAAAATTCAGCTCTGTAAGGTTTCTGTAAAACTTTAGATTTTCCAATATCAATTCCCATTTCAGAAGCCAAACTCATTAACTTTTCATGAAATGTTTTAGTATTCCGAGTGATACTTCGACATATAAACAACAATTCGTCCTCACTGAAAGTGTTTAACCTTTCCAATCCCACATTTCCAGAAATCATTTCTTCTAGTTCAACTCTTAATTTAAAAATGTTCAACATCTTTGGCTGTGATTTTGGCTTTTCTATTTCTCGAGACCATCTCTCTATTTCTTCCGGGGATACTACAGTAGCGCTTCTTGTACCTAAGGATGTTTCCATCCGTACCTCCCTAGAGCTTCCGGGAGTGTTTTTTCTGTTTGAGTCACCCACCGGTTCTTTTCTAGATTGTACTACACGTGTAGTCAGAATGGGTGGTTTAGGATAGGACTGCTTTTCTCCATATAATGGAAAAACGGGACCTATGGTTACCGGAATGGTTAATGCTTCGGGACTCATATTCAACTGTGAAATTTTCTGATTTAATTCACTTCTCTTTTTATTTATGGCTTCTCGTTCCCTATCCTGTAATACTTTTTCTAACGAAATTTCATGAACCAAAGGTGGTTTCAAAAACTGGGCGCTAGGGTTAACTCTATTTTCTTCTTCATGGTAAGGTGGTGGACATTTTATTAACAAATCCTCCAAGTAGTCATCATTTAAATCACCACTAGTCATCAAATTTCTCGTTTTCTCTGTGCACTTGCTTCCTGACAGTTCCTCTAAAGTCATTACAGGATATAATCCTTCCACTAACATGGACTGTCTCCATTTCTTCATTTGCTTATCTTTTGTCTCTTTTGGAAATCTGGGATAACATTTACTCCAATTTCTGTCGCGTCTGTGTCTATCTAGCTCAAAAGCCTCAGTTTCCCATTCTTCTAATGCTTCGTACTGAGTTAATCTAGGTCTGGGATCTAATTTATTCATGCGTGTTCTCAAATTGTACAAAATTCTACCATTAAAAGTACCATGTTCTGGAAATGCCAAAACACCATCATCTTTTGTGTACTCTGTCCAGTTCTCTTACCACACACAGGTGTGGTATCCCCTTTCTACCATCATGCATGATGCAGGCGTATTTGGTGGAGGAATAATAATTCCTTATTTAGTTTTTAATCGCTCTATCCTTCTTAAAGAAATTTTTAATTTTCTTAAATAGCGACATGTTTCTCTCTACTCCACACATGATATGAGGTCTTCCTCTTATGTATTGTTCTTGCGCAAAACCTAAGTACCTCCTATTGGGTCTTTTTCCTATAACTGTTGGATCTATATGCCACATATACTTTGCACAGTTTAATTTAGTATGCAGCTACACTCAATTGTTTACTAAATGCTTCACCAATACCAGCGCGTTTCTTATTTACGAAAACCAATCAGTGATTTGAATTCAAGTAACTTTCGACCAATGATTGCGCCGCTGCTTTACTCGTGAGACAAGTTCTCACGCTCCTGCACTCACCCCTCCTTTACAATTATTACCTCAGTTACACACCCGCTGTCTCAACCAATAACAGCGCGGCTCTTGGTGACGTCAGCGCAGCTCCGCAACAGACTCCCTCCTTTGCAAGGTAATATGTAAACTTATTTCTTTTCACTTTTAAGTGCAATATTCATTAATTTACAACACAAAAACATTCGCCACTGTGCCTAAGTGACTAAATTCAAAGGAAAGAAAATTTTCTCTCACTGCGAGTAAATCCCTTCCGCCTACTCTTCATACACTGCTAGTAGATCCCTTCCGCCTACTCTTCATACAAACATTAGAGGACCTGTTACGCCTTCGGGCTTACCCTTTCTAGGTGATATAAGGCCAAAGTTTCACCAGAGAACTCCTTTGTTATTATTTATTCACACATTTATACAGAAAATCCCTAATCAGCGCTTCCAGTTTTACCTAACCATGCAGTTACTTCCTTAGGCAAGTGACCTCACTGCTGTGTGGCTTGCATTTACCATCCGCTATTCCGCTCCGGGGATTCCAAAACAAACAGAACAATACAAACAGGTTTTGGTTAATACATAAAATCAAATACAATCAACTGATCAATACACAACTAACTACCTATCTTAACTTAACCCTAACCATCTTACTGCTACCAAAAGAATACTGATAGAGCGCGGGTTCAAGTGCTCGTTTTACCATACTCCCCTGTGCCCATAAAACATACACACTTTGAACAGGTAAACCTACGCTTAACCAGAATTTTAATTAACCAGTTAGGACCTATACCATTAATTTACCAATCCTAGTCACCGGTACCTAGAGTCCTAAGGGATCAAGGGAGTTAGAATAATAGGCACTATATAAACATTTGCACTCATAAAATAACGACAGACTCGGGAACGGTTTAAACACTTTATCTATGTAAATTCTTAAATGTCAGAGTCCATACCAGTTTAATTCGAGTTTGTTCAATTAGGAAGAAAATAATTAAAGTAAGATGATGTGAAAATATTATGAGACTTTCTTTAAGAATTGAAATATAGGAAGGGTAAGAAAAGGGAAACAGTACATATTTACCTAGAATGGTGTGAAGACCAACCCTGGCCACGGGCTGGGATAAAGGACAGGACTCCCGATAGTTCAGGTGCCAACAGGACAGAATAGGTGCAGACCGAATCAGGATAAGTACGGACCAAATTGGATCAGGACAGGACCACCGCAGGTCAGTACCGGCACCCACAGCTAAAGTGCAACGCCAGCGTCGCAACCCTCTCTGCAGCTAACAGTCGGATCCCGATTGGCTAATCGAATCTTCTCCCACAGAACCCCGATTGGGTTATCAAACTCCTTCCCAGAACCCCGATTGGGTTATGGAATCTTCTGACAGAGTGCTCCGCCAGCACCTCTGCTCTCGATCGCCTATTGGGTGCGTTGGGTCAGTGACAGGTCAGCTATTCGGACAAGTCGGACAATCTAACTAGCTAAGCCTACCTTAGTTATACCATTTTCCAGGGCAGTGTACCACCCCCCAATGTTGCAAATGTGTGTATTTCCTCAGTTTGATTGGCCAAAAGACGAGGAGAGGTCATCACACCATACCATCTATGAGATTACTTGATTCAATAATGCAAATTATCTTCCCGCCCGTAACTTTATTTTTCCCATGTATTTTATTCCACCCAACAATTAATAGTAAATACAATGTTAAACAAGTTATCAATCTTTCTTCCTCTCGAGAGGTCGCGGGGTGAGTTTCCCAGACGCATCTTCTGCCATGGCTTGTGGACTCTTGAGAGCGCAGCACATGCGCAGTCGCGGGACCCAAGATGGAGCAACATTGTACTTGATTGGTCCAAACACAAGCTAATAGCAAAGTCAAAGAAGAACAGTTTTAGAACAAAGAATAAATTAATGCTCTGTATACCACTTATCTCTACTCTATTCCCATTACTTTATTTTAACTACAGCGTTAGGAATTAGGCAAAACGAACAATTTAGTAAAAGCTGCAACGCAAGCGTTGGCACATGAACCCATAGAGCAGCCATCTTTAGTTCTAGTGCGCAGAAGGAAAGTTTCCCACCAAAGCAGAAAGTACGTCATGTCACGTGAGTGTGACAGACTCATGCGCAGAAAAGTTCCTGCGTTGCGGCGGCCATTTTAAGAGTACTCGAGTTACTGTTAGTAAGAAGCACATTGTCAAGCTTCCCCAGCTTACTAGAAATGTTGTGTAGTGCATTATTAATAAGACAAAACATGTCTATTAGAGCATTATATATTATTTAGAGAGTATTGAGTCCGAGCAAGTCTCTTTACGAGCGAAACCTTGCTCCATCCACGCACTCACTGCAACTTCTCGTTCGTCTCGCCCAGCCCAGCTCTGACTGCCCTAACACCTACTTCTGCTTCCACCTCTCCTATCAGCAGGCTGGCCCCACAGCATTGCATCGCCTGGCTGGGGACTAATGCAGTTGGATGGTTCGGGCTGCTTGATTGGACGTTCAGGCTTCTGCATGCTGCGGCCTCTGTGACGCCAGGACGGCTTGCTGATCTTCAGCGCAAGGATCGGCTTGTTGGGCTCGCCCCTGTCCTCCTTGAAGGAAACCTAAAGAGGTGTGCGGGCACAGGCAGACTGCAAAGGAGGGGCATCGAGAGGCAACATGGGCCCGGTGACCTGAAGAGGTTGTTGGCTATTGTAGGCTACCCACCCCCGTTGTGTCCTACTCCCTTTGGGGGATTGGATGTGCTGCAGGGTGAGAGGGTGGGGGGTATTTTTTTCTCAGCCAGCCTCATTGAGCCCAGTGAAGCCTAGTGATCCCAGTGAAGACCTGTATGCCCAGGCTCAACAATGTTGTCAGTCCCCCCTCGTCCCCCCTTATTTTTACCCTGGTCTCAATCAGCATCCTAAATCAAGAGTTCCATGAAAAAAGTTGATTTTACCCTCTTCCCGGCTGTACAGACTATGATGTAGTATTAAGTGGCGTTTGGTAGATGAGTTCAGAGGAGGTGGTGGAGGCGGCGGCAGCAGCAATCTTGAAGCGTGCTTAAGAAGGAGGTAAGTGTCACTTTTCTTCTCTTTGGAGCTCTCTTTGATCTTGATCTTGCCAGCAATGGATACTTCCTCTGATGTCTTTCCTCCCATGCTTAGACATAAGAGAGACCTCCCCGGTGTTTCAAAAGGAAGTGTCCAAGAGAGAGGCTGCAAAAGGAGGAAGACAGGAGGGGAAAAGGGGACCATTGAAACTGACTTAAGTCCCCAATCAAATGGGAAAGCACCACACTCACCCCTTGTCACATCAATAAGAAACTTTGTCCTCAAACACTTTAATACAGGCTCTTTTCCGTCATTAGATGGGCAATGCAAGGTACCCAGTGAGTTACCCAATGCTTCCTGTTCAGCAACAGAGGCATCGTGAACAGCAACGGATTGTGCCCAATTAGTCAATCGTTCAGAAGGCCCAAGCAGAGGTTCAAGACTGTCTTCTTCACCTTCCCTTGATATTTCTTTATCCTCTTTGTTATTGGAAGGACTTGAGTCCCCATGGCTAGATCATAGTGGAGGCTCCCTGAATCGAAATAGCTTACCATCTCTGGGGGGGCGATAAATATTCAGCCGACCCCTAGTTCATCCCTGTTGGACGTAATGTTGCTAATGCAAAAGACTTTGCCTGGCATTTTAGAATCTCTCATGCCTGTGAGATCAAATCAGGTGGACCAATCAAAGCTTCTGAAAGACATGTAGTGTGAACTACGTAATTCTAATAGTGAGGTATTAAATGTATGCGAAGCCATAGGCTCCAAGTCCCAGCCCCAGAGTCTTGGGGGGCACCAAAGTCCTATACTATAGGAAAATGTGAGGCCCAATCAGTCCGGGAAGGTTCTGTTTACGTCTCTAAACACCCAATACTTGTGAGGAAAAGACAGCACTTTTTTGGCCCCCTCAAATTCTCAAGTTTTTACCTTTCCCAGAGGGCTAGAACCCAGAGTAAATTTGCAGGATCTCTCAATCCATGTGTTGGCAAAAAGAAAACTCTGAATACGAAAGCAAGGTCCAGTCAGAATGTCCCCTGTTTAGACCAGTATTCAATGCCTCCAATGGCGCCTAGCGGCACTTTAGCAGCTGAACCTACTTGTAATGAGGCTACAACAAAAACTTGAATTAAAACTTGACCAGTTACCATTTCCAAACCCCTCCTTAGCACACATAATAATTATGTTAAGCTCAAGTGAGTAAGTGTTTCCACACATTTTCAAGTAATAGAATACAATGATAATTCTTTTTCTTCTTTCTTGTCCACTTTTATTCTTGTGTGGTTTATTCTGGATATTGTTTCACAGCCGACACGTGTTTCGTCGTAATGGGAAATCTTCCCACAACTTTCTCAAGGCTAATTCCAGTTAGATTCAGTCGTTTTTATATGCGGAATTTCGCTTCGATTGGACAGGGAGACGTCCAACAAAGCAACAGAAATAGCGGCGAAAGCTACATTGACAGATTAAGAAGCCAAATAAAGGCCCCCAATATTCAAAAAGGAAATTAAAGATACAGACGCCTACCTGAGAACCCCTATGCGGGTTGGAATTATCACTGCATATAAAAACGACTGAATCTAACTTGAATTAGCCTTGAGAAAGTCGTGGGAAGATTTCCCATTACGACGAAACATGTGTCGGCTGTGAAACAATATTCAGCATAAACCACACAAGAATAAAAGTGGACAAGAAAGAAAAAAAGAATTATCATTGTATTCTATTACTTGAAAATTTGTAGAAACACTTACTCACTCGAGTTTAGCATAATTATTACGTGTTGTAAGGAGTGGTTTGGTTCTAGAAGGCAGTAGCCTGTTTTAACCCCTTCCATGCTCATGACGAGGTCAGCTCGTCATGAGGCACAGTTGAGCTGTGCTGAAATAGGATTCAAGGAGCTGCAGCACAGAGGGGGAATTACTGCAGCAGTCAAGGTGTTAAAGAAGACTAGTGGTTCTCTTGATCTTATAGCACCTTACGATAACAAATGTTTGATAATATATTATGTTAATGTTCTAAGTGGCGCCGTATTACCTATAACCAAAACCACTACCAAGTTGAACTAATCAGTTACCATTTCCCTACTCTGAGGTGTTTTTTTTTTTTTTATTTGTTTTTATTGCAGAATTAGAAACCCTTGCATACAATAAATCAACCAGCACACTCGTGGTGTCCCCCCGCATGGATCGAGTAAACATAGATTATACACAGCCATTCAGCCCGTATCCCGGGGGCCGGGCGGCATAATTTTCCATAGTTCCAGAAAGACATCATAGTGAGCATCCCTGAGGGACAATTGGTCGAAAATCTCTTCATGTATCTGCATTTTACCCCCCTAACCTCTGACCCACCCCCAACACCGTCCAGCATATTCTAACAGTCCGGTCACATGGCGACATTGCGATCCCGTCCCCCAGTCCCTCCTGTGGTGGGCCCTAACATAACAGTGCCACGTGTTCCTGCCCCTGCTCCGCTATCTATCCAAACTCTGCAGACCCGTTAGGACAGTCACAGGCCCGGAATTACCTCCGCTTCCCAACCTGGATCCCGGTGCCCAACCCGCCCCTCAACAACCCCAAAACAACCCCCATCCCCTCCCCTCCCCCCCCCCCCCCCCCCTAGCAACCGCTAATGATGTGGACCGCGTTCCTAGCGCCAGTATGGGTCCCGCTACAGATCTACTAATACCTCCATATTCGTAAGCCTCACGGAGTCCTCATGTCCTATTCATTCAGTCCTCATCGTCCACCAGGGAGTCACGCAAAGCCTGCACTATCAACTCCCACGCGCGCGCTGATTCTAAGTTCTTTTCATTGTCGAGCTTAACAGCTTGTCTCATACGGAGCACACTCTCGCATTCAGACCACCTCAGCAATTCATTCGTCCATCTCCTCACAGACGGCCCTTCCCTGGACTTCCAGTGCCAGGTGATCTCCCTCTGCGCCAAAATCAGCCCCAGGTCAATAAATTTACTTGTCACCTTAGTGTTTTTTGTGTGCGGGAACCAGAGCAACAAGCACGCCGCCATGTCAAACTCCACCTCCCTGTCGGTCACTGCATTTAGGAGTTCCCCAACCTCCGCCCAGTAATCCTCCAGTTTCGGGCAGCCCCATAATAGATGATCCAAATCCGCCTCCAACGCCAAGCATCTCGGGCACCGCGCCTCCTGCACCTGAAAATACCGTTTGATCTTCTCCGGGGTCAGGTAGGCCCTATGCAACACATAAAAATGCACCTGCTGGAAGCGTGCGTTCCTCGTGCCCTTCCATGTACGCTTAAGGATATGACCCCACACCGTGTCCGGAATAGGCCTGCCTATGCTAACCTCCCATTTCGCTTTCAGGCCCAGGAGCGGTTCTAGCCCCTCATGCAACATCCTATTATGGAGGCAGGTCACCGCTTTAAAGGTGCCAGCGGCCATCACTACATATTGGCAAGCCATAGTCGTTTCCGGTTCAATGAGCCCCCCTTTCCAATGCTTCTGCATGGCCGCCACCACGGCCGCATGCAAGAGGAAGCTCCCCTCCGGCAACCCAAACTGTTCTTGTAGCTTTTGGAAGGGAACCAGCGTCCCATCAATATACAAATCCCCCACCACTTGCAGTCCCAGCTCCTCCCACTCCAGTAATGGAGACCAGTCGCCCCCATGCGGCAGCGCAGTTAGCATACCTATCGGTATTTCCGGGGCATACGGTCGGGACGCCTTCGCTCTCCTCAGACTCCTCTGCCAGCATAACCTGAGCGTCTTCTCCTCCATGGTAAGGCCTCGCAACTCCAGCTTCTGCTGCATGATAATGTAGGCCAGGACATGGCGTTGTACTCCCTGCTCTCGGTCGTGTTCCGGCCCTCTGAACACCCTACCCACATGCTGTGTGAGAACCTGAAGTTGCGCGGCCAAGTAGTACAACTCAAAGTCAGGGACCGCCATCCCTCCCTCAAGCTTGGGACGAAGCAACGTGTTCAGTGCCACTCTACGGCGACCATGCCCCCCAAAGGAAATCGATGACCATCGTCCGCAGGTCCCTAAAGATCCTCTGAGGAATCCAAATGGGCAGAGTGCGAAAATAATACAAGAGCCGCGGGAGCGCCACCATCTTCAGCAGAGCTATCCTACCCAACACCGACAGAGGGAGGGAGGCCCAAAAAGACATGCAGCCTCTCAGCGCCCGTATGCACCGCCCAATATTACCCTCTAATAAGTCCACGACCTCGTGGTAGATACGGACTCCCAGATAAGTAAAGCAAGATGGCTCCCAGACCACCCCTACATCACGAGAGGGGCGGGGCGCGTCCGCCCTAAGCGGAAAGACACAAGTCTTCGTCCAGTTAACCCTGAGGCCCGACAACCGGCCAAACTCAGACAGCATGCCCATCGCCCCTTCCAGAGCCCGCTCCGTATCCTCCATGTACAGTAGCAGATCATCGGCATACAATGATATGTAGTTCAACTGCCCGCCTCTATCGATCCCTGCGCGCATGTCTCCCGACCTGGCGCGCGCCGCCAGTGGTTCCATCGCCAGTGCAAACAAAAGCGGGGAGAGGGAGCACCCCTGTCTCGTCCCCCTACCAACTGGATAAGCCGCAGACACCAGAGTGCCCAGCCGTACTTGCGCCGTTGCCGAGGAATACAACACCTTCGTCCATCTACGAAACCACTCACCAATGCCGAACTTCACTAGGACTTCATCCAGATAGACCCATTCCAGACTATCAAAAGCTTTCTCGATGTCTACAGATAACACCGACTGGGCATCGTCCCCGTCCGTTGCACCGTCTAATATCCCAATCAGACGGCGAATATTAAGCGCCGTGCTCCTCGTGGGGATAAACTCTGCTTGGTCCCTATGCACCAGTTTGGTCATATGTGGGGCCAACCTGGTGGCCAAAATAAGGCTTAAAATCTTATAGTCCACCGTCAACATGGACAATGGCCTATAAGACTTCACATCAGTCGCCTCCCTGCCAGGTTTCAGCAACGGTACTATCAGCGCCTCCCTCATAGATCCGGGCAGACCCCCCAACCTGTGAGCCTCCTCGTACACCACCAGTAGTCTGGGTGCCACGCTATGAACAAACTTCTGGTAAAATTCAATCGGCAGGCCATCCACCCCGGGTGTTTTATTCCTCGCCATATGTTTAATGGCCGCCCTAATCTCGGCTAGCGTGACAGGTCCACCTAAGTCCTTTGCATCGTCATCGTCAAGCACCGGAAGCTGCATCGACTCCAAATATTCCGCGATCTCCCAAGCCTCCACCCCTAATTGACTCTCGTACAACTCAGCATAGTAGGTCCGAAAGCATTCCAGCACCGCCGTTTGTGAATAGACCGTCTCCCCCAGTACATTTTTAATGCTCAAGATCGGGCAGCCTCTGAGTTCAGGATTAGCGAGCCTAGCCAGTAACGTGCCTACCTTATCCCTTTCAGCATGCGCTCTGATGGCATATTGTCTGTAGTCATAGCTCCGCAGCCGTTCCGTTTCAGTAGCCACCACCTCCTTGGCTTCCAATAACCGGGCCTGTAGGTCCGGCCGGTCCGGCCGATGCCGTTCCAGATCCCTCAATTTCTCCTCCGCACTGGCAAGCGCATTCAACACCGACATTCAAGCATTCGAAAACCTACCCATGCATACTCCTCTCACCACCACTTTCATCGCGTCCCATTCAGTGGACCTACAAGTAGCTGTCCCCTCATTCTCATCAAAGTACTGATCTATGCCCCGTTGGACCGCGTCACTAAACACCGAGTCCTCCAGGGTGTCGGGCCGGAGCCGCCATGTTGGAATCGCGGAGCGCGCCCGCTGCCATTGGACGTGCACCAGCAAAAGATTATGATCCGAGATGGTCCTGGCCAGGTACTCCGTATGGGAGACCAGTGGGGCTAGGGACCCGCTGCACAGGACCGAGTCGATCCTAACATGTAGAGCGTGGAGGGCCGAGAAAAAGGAGTAATCCCTACCCCCCCGGTGTTGTTCCCGCCACACATCCAGCAGTCCCAATCTTTCCTGCCAATCCTTCCTGTGTGCAGCTAGCTTACGTACAGGGGAATCGACCAGTGGTGGGTGAGATCTGTCCAAGGCCACATCTGTGATCGAGTTAAAGTCCCCCCCCAGTATCACAGGACCCGCTAAGAAAGAGGCCAAGGAGCAGGATAAACCATCAAAGAAGCGGGCCTGATCAACATTTGGAGTGTATACACAGCTTAAAACCACATCCCGACCATACAACCTCCCCTCCACCGCCACATATCTACCCTCAGGATCCACTGATTGATTCAACACCTGGAACGGTATCCCCGCTCGCACCCATATCAGTACCCCTCTAGCAAACGCGGAGTAAGTGGTTCCAAAGACCTGACCCCTCCATCTCTTCTGCAATGCGATGCATTCTTGTTTCGTTAAATGAGTCTCCTGCAACATGGCAATCTGGACCCCCCCGCCTCACCAAATAAGCATGCACTTTGTGGCGTTTGACCATAGTTCGCAGTCCTCGGACATTCCATGTTAGGCATTTCAAGTTAGGTAACGTCCCCATACCAACGCAGGATGATCCAGTTCAAGTGTAGCCATTCATTGCCCACACCATAGCAGTTGCCCCCCCAAACGAACCATAAAAAAAACTCCCCAAACCCCACTCCCCAAGACAGAGCCTACAAACCCAGTTTCAGCCCCGATCCAAACCTTAAACAAAACACACATCCGACTAAACTGTGGTCGCCACCACAGAAGGCCTTAAGGGCCCCGAGGGGGTGAGTTATCGCCGACCTCGGGCAGGCGGAGCCCGCGCCCCGCGCCTTCCATCCCGCAATGCTGATGCTTCACCCTACCTGGCAACCCATCTAGTGCCAACAGAATACCTCCCCACTAGAGCTACAGTGTCCCAAGTCCCATACAGGAGTCAGCCATGAAAAATCTCATCAGACGTCTGGGGGGTGACCACCGGTCCCTTCGAGCTCTCCGCCTCCGAAAATTCCTCTCCAGTCCTGCCACCGTCCTCGCCAGAGTCCGTAGCCGCCAAGTCACTCTCCTGCTGTGATCTCGTAATGGCCGCCGTCGCTGCCAGCGCCCCTCTTTTGTCCGCAGCCATTTGGGCCTCCCGTTTCGCTCGCTGAAGCTTGTTGCGTGAGCGAATCCGTTGCGATTTCCGGACCTGAAGCGGTTTAGGCCTCTCTCGCTGACTTTTGCCAGTCCTGTCCGTGCCGGCGCAATACAATTCCAACCATGACCACGCTTCATCCGGAGTTTGAAAAAATTGAGTGCTCCCATCCAGGATTATCCGCAGCTTGGCCGGGAAGAGCAAGGAGTACTGGATGCCCTCCTCTCTCAGCTCCTTTTTCACCGCCAGGAAAGATGTCCTATTCTTCTGGACCGCCTGAGTATAGTCAGGGAAAATCGTGACTCGGCTATTTTCCACCTCATACGGACCCGAGGCCCGAGCTTTCTGGATTAGGAGGTCCCGGTCTTTATAATGGAGGAGCTTCACCACCATCGGTCTAGGGGGGCGACCAAGCGCTGGTGGGCGAGCCGGCACCCTGTGTGCTCGCTCTAATGTGAAGAAGGAAGTGAGACCCTCCTGTGCCACCACTGTCCGGAACCAGTTCTCCATGTAGGCCACCGCATCCTCCCCTTCAATTCCTTCCGGCAGGCCTACGACCCGCACGTTGTTCCGTCTGTTGCGGCTTTCGGCATCCTCCGCTCGTCGCTCCGTGTCCAGCCGGGTCAGGATGTCCGTAATCTTATGTTCCGCGGTCACCACCGCCGGTTTCAGGTCTAATAGCAGCTGCTCATGGTCCTTAACCTTATCCGCCAACTTGGCATGATCCGCTCTCAGGAGCCCCAGCCCCGTGGCGACCTGCGCAATGTCCTGCTGCAGTGCCTCCTTGGTCGAGGTGATGGCATCCAGAATAGCATCCAGGCGCCGTTTCAGTCTCTGTTCCTGGTCCATCACCGGGGGGGAGGCCTCACCGACCTGGGATAGCGCGATCGAATCCTCCCGGCCCTGCTCCGTGATGGCCGCTCCTCCCGCAGCCGCCATCTTAGGTGCCTCCGTCGCCGTTGCACGGGCAGGCCCGGACCTCACCAGGGCCCGATATCCTCTGCCCGGGGGACGTGCGCTTCAGCAACGATCGGGGTAGGGTGCCTCCGCTGTGCCTGCAACTCTAAGAATCAAGAGTTCTAGCGCCGTCCGCCCCACTGTCGCCAGAACTGGGAGGAGGGGGAGTGGGGGGGAAGTAGAGACGAGAGCGTGCCCCCAGTACACCAATCCAATGTCGGTCACCAAGCCCCCCGCTCCTCAGGTCTGTGCCAGCAGTTCCCGCAGCTCCGATCTCGCATAGGCGGGCCACCTCGCAAGCCGATGCCAACTCTCCTCAGTTTCGGTTCAGAGACCATCGACCCTCACCGCCGCCATTTTCTTCGCACTCCGGGCAACACCTCGGGCGCCGACTTTCTAGGTCTCCGTGGGACTAGCGGTCCCCAAAGAGTTCTCAGCCGCTCTCCAGTGGTTCCCCAACACCTCGCTGGCCAGTTGCGCCGATCAGGGGTTGCCCCAGATGTAGTTTTCAGGAGAAATATCGGGATCCTGCGCGGAGCTGCAAGCTCACGCCGCCATCCCGATCGGCGTCCAAGCCACGCCCCCTTCCCTACTCTGAGGTGTGCGCTCCATGTCAAGTAAAAAACCTTCAATATTAGTTAACGGTAAGGTGTCTAACTCCTCGAGCTCCAATAAGTCTTGTGAAGAATCCTCCATCGGTTCCGAATCCCCGCCTAAGTTTGATCTGGAGTCCTCAGAATTACTGCTGGATATTACCCACCGGGGTAAAAAAGTAAAGAAATCAAGGCCCCTGAATCCTTCAAAAATTCTTCATATATTTCATAAAATCCCTTCACTCTCTGGGATATCCACAGAGGATTTATTCTCTGTGTCGTTCTAGCCTGGGGAACAAGCAATGGAAGTGTCAAGAGTTTATTTTATTTCTCCTGCTTTGTGCAATTAGTGCTCAAGGCGGTAGAGGATTTGGCCAAGGCAAACTCACAAGCCTCAAGCCCCTTCAAATGGACCCACGCCGTACTTGTCCCCCAGCCTGAGCTTATCCCACCCTCCTTTTAAGTGTTCATGGTGGGTTATCTGCCAGCCAGTGGGAGAGACTTACACCTTATTCCTATGACAGGCCACTCCCAAGGCCTAGAAATCATGGCAAGATAGTCAGCTAACCAAGAATTCGAGGGTAGTTTATGTAAATAACAGATCAACTAAGCAGACTGAGGCTGTTCTATGGGGGCCGGGTAAGAGATTCTCTCTCCTGCAGCAACTTTCGAATGTCAGTTGTCGGGATGCCTGGCCCAATTTCGTATGCAGCGAGGGTTCCTCTCTAAACCTGAGCGTTCCGTTTTGGAATATCCATGGGTTGCGAACGCCTCAGGAGTAGTGGTGACCTCGAAGGAAGATTGAATACCATTTGGTGGTCCTTCAGGAGTTGTGGTTGAAAGAGGAATAGACCATAGAAGTCTTCATGGTACTGAATAATAAAGGCAGAGGGAAGAGGATAGCGTTCTAACCTTAATATTTATTAAGGTGATTAAGAAATCAGTGCATGTTATAAATGTGTCCAGTGTTTTACAGCTGTCAGTGGTTGAAATCGGTCTGAGTAAAGATATTTGTAGGCGCTTTCTTCTTATAAATGTATATATTTATAAAGAAGAGTACCGGAGAATTAAAGGCTGGTTGGAATCCTTAGAGCAATCTTTTCACAATTTTGTAGCAACATTTCCTGAAGCAATCATAATAATGGCTTGGGACGTCAATCCCATCTTTTTCCTGCCCAGTCGAACTTACTGATGGAGGATGCCCTGGATTTTTATAACATCCTTACATCTCAATTCCCCCCTTGTGCTGTTAAAAAGGATGCAAAAGCCTTGAGTCAGTGGGTGGTGAATAATGGATTGATTTGTTTAAATGGCCTTTTTAACAATGACCTGCCTGCCGCCAGGCCTGATTGACTATATGTTAATGCCCGTTTAACATTTTGATCTTTTTAGATTTTGAAGTGGCAAAATACGAGGGTAGCGACCATTGGGCTACCTCGGCAGTTCTTAGTCTCTGCAAGCCGTTGGCTGTAGAGAAGGTATTGTCCTTGAAAGTATCCTATCCGTGGAGGCTCTCAACTTGTTTAGATCCTTTTCATCTCCAACGCCTTACTGCATTCTAATTAAAATAGAATATCCAGGCTCTAACCGACTTCTCGGAGAACAGAATAGTGTGATTCAAAGAAATTGTCCTCAATGTGCTGGGCTGCATTGATTTAAATGTAAGGGAGTGGGCATTCCAAGCTCACCTTCACACAAAGGGGAAGGGTGGGTTTCATTTAGCCTGTCAAGCAGGTAATCTCCAATTCAAACAATCCACCATGTTATGGTAGCAGACAAGCGTGAGAGCTACTTAAGAGGTGGCTCAGGTTCCCTTTGAGTGTGGTCTGGTAGGGGGTCTCAGGTTCCCTGAAGGTAGTTGTGAGTCTTTCCATGCCTGTTACTGTCTGCTAGGGCAAGACTTGGAGCACGCCATCTGGAAAGCAGTGGAGCTACAGTCTTGTTTAGAAATGTTAGGGGAGCCTGAGTGGGTGTGCCTGACCACAAGGTTTCTAGCATCCCGTGAGGGTAGTCAAGGAAGCCTAGAGCTTGGAAAAACGGCCCAGGTTGCTTCAGGTGTGGTGTGGGAAACCAACTTCTGAAACTCCCATTGTCTGAGAGGAGGCTAAGCCTGAGGACGACACACCAGAACCTAAAGTGGAGGACATTGCTGCCCTTGGAAACGTTCCTGAGCTGGCCGGCTGGCAAGTAAGCATAAGGTGGGCAACGCAGGGTAGAGTTCTGGGCTCAAAAGGAGTCCCCCACTCTTAAGAGCTTGAGCGTCAAGCTAAGACCCAGACAGCTGTTGACACCTCTGGAGATACCTTTATCTATTGGGAGAGTGACCTTCTGTAAAGTGAGCTAAGGTTCCGGAGTCTTAGGCAACCCATGTGTTTGTGGGCCTTCAGTGTTACAGAGCCTTCCTACTGGGTCTGGCTCATGACTTACCCCTGGCAGGACATATGGGGCAGAAACTGGTGGCTATCATTCGAGTGTTTTTTTTTTTGTGGCATTAAGGGGCTCATTATGATCGCGGACGGACTTGAGTCCGTCCGCGACCATCGAGGAGGAGGGAACCTCCGCATGGCCTGCGGAGTTCCCTCCTGTCCAATTAGAATGTGACCGCCACCCTGGCGGTCACATCCTCTATTTTTAACATTGCGGCTGGTGCGGCTTCAATCTGCACCCGCCGCAATGTTAAAAATGCATACATTGCATTTGTATGCAGAAAGCGGAAGGCACCGCGCGGTGCCTGCCGATTACTGCATACAAATGCAGTACCCCCCATGTGCTCCCCCGATCCCCCCCTTCACCCAGGGGGCCCGCAACGGGCCCCCGCAGTGAAGCTCCGTATGCTTTTCCACGGCGGAAAACCCGCCGGTAAAAAGCATTTCTTTTTGGGCATCCTAATATGGCTGGCGGTGTCTGAGACACCGCCACCATATTAGGGCTTTTCCGCCGCGGTTGTAAGCCAACCGCGCCTAAAAGCTGCGGACGGAAACCAGGACCCACCAGCCATCCTAATGTGGCGGTGGGTCTTTGGTGGGTCCGCTGCGGTTTTTCCGCATTCTCTGGGCCGGCGGTGGCTTCCGCCGGCCCGGAGGATGCGGAAAAACCTCAATCCTAATCTGCCCCTAAATCTTTATATCCAAGAAGGTCACATTGGTAAGGACTCCAGCCTGTTCCCTGAAACACTAGTGTTACTGATATAGTGGAGAGTTGTATCGTGACTCAGATGAGATGTCACTCACTCCTAGTGTGCCCCATGGTGTTGTGGACAGGACCATGGTTTCTGCAGTTCACTTCTGGCATATCATTGTAATTGCACTGGCTTTGAATACATTATTCCCAGCATAGGAACGTGTCAGGGAAGTGTCTGCATTAGGATTCAAGATTGCAGCGCTCTTCTCTTACTTGGCTCTGTTGGTTTCTCTCGTTATTTTAGACTTTTTATATCATAAAATTAAACCTGATTACTCCTGTGTTTTTGTTTTGTACATGTTTACGAATTGAGTCACAATGCTGCCAGGCCTCCGGGATCTACGGCTGAATAGCGGTGTACTTTGTTTTGGTAAATAAAGGTTTTCCAAAAAAAAAAAAAAAAAAAAAAAGATTGCAGCGCTGCACCCCCAGTCCTCGCAGAAGATTACAGTACTGCGCCCGCATCCAATCAGACACTCTCTCCCAACATTTCTCCCAACAGAGCCCCTTCAAAGAGGGGAGTCCCTCTTTTGTATCAGTATCACACAGCTGTTCGTGTTGGGGCCACCTCTTCACCACAACTCCTCCTTTTACCATTCTCTCCATGGGACACAATGGAAGAGAAGTAGTCTCCATTCTTTTTTTTTTTTTTAATTTTTTGAAAACCTTTATTGTGCATGAAAAATGGAACAAATACGGGCCTACAACCGTCAGGCCGGCCACGATACTTTAAGCACAGGAGCAAGCAATACGGTTCCCCAGCGCCACCAGGCAATATAGCAACAATTAACAGCAGTTACACTGAACGGAATCATGCCGCTAGGGAAAAGGAGCATTGAAGGTTAAAATTTTTAAATTTTTCAGTCTAAAGATAAATCAGTGAAGAATAGAATCAAGGAGAACTGAGTCCGTACATTAACTTCACAACATGGGCAGGCAGCATCAAGAAGAAACAGCAGTAGTGAGGAACACCCCGTCAACTTGGCAGTACAGTACAAATCAACAGGAGAATCAGTTCGCATTTACGTACCACCCACAGCGCTACCCACTCCCTACTAAACCCCAGAACAGAAAGAAAGAGAAAATTATAAAAGAAGATCATACATAGGCACCATAGAAACTAACAAAAACTAAATATAACCCCCCACCCTACACACATGCAGAGGCTACGGCCTGCCCCCCCCCCCAGCAGAGTGTCTGTCGCCCCAAAAACCCGAAATTTAGGAAGAAAAGAGAAGTAGAGAGAGAAAAAGGAAAGAGGAAGCAAAGAAAAATATTGACCAATGATATAGGGAGCAAGGAAAGAAATCTGTCCCAGGACTCCCACTAGAGAACGACGGGGAGGAGGGCCACATCATACACGCTCGGACACCGCCGGCTCATTAAACATTCTCTCCCCAGTACCGGCAACAGATAGCTTCACCAAAGGTCTAACCATTAAGGAGAGTCAACAGACAGTACACAGTGTCACCTGCAAGAGTCGGATCCCTCGCAGCCTCCACCCGCCAGTATATCAATGCAGCGAGGGGACCGCCTAGCCCTGTCCCGACCTGGGATTTATTCTCTCACCCACCCTACGTGGCAGTCCGATGCAGTCCGGGTCGACAAAGAAACATGGCCGCTCCGAGGATGGGGGAGGTGCACAGTCGCTGAAAGAGCATCGCCTGTCCTCCGTAGGTAGTTCTCCCCTGGTAACACACTCATCCGAGGCATCCAGGCGACAAAAGTCACGAGATGAGGAAGTCAAAACTTTCAAGGAAGGAGCAGAAGACAAGGCAGGAGGGCAGGCTAGCAGTGACCAGAGCAGCGAGACTGTTACACGAGGCAGACAGCCAGTCAGAGAACAAAGGGGAGACAATGTTGCAGCAGCAGTCCTGACGGGTGGCAACAAATCACCACAAGCCTCAGCAGTAGTTTCCTTAATCGCAACAGTAGCACTCGGAGGCGGCGGTGGGCTGGCAGATTGTAGCAAGGTCAATTCCAGACCTTGTCGGGGGTAAACCTCCTGCGCTCGGCATATATCATGGGCACATGCATCAAGTGTCTCACTCAGTACGTTGTAGTTGTGCATCATCTCCGATCGTACCTCACTCAAGACCGTCATCACATCCTTGTAGGTCCATTCCGGCTGTAAGTCCCGCAGCTCAACACTCCCGGAGGAAAAATCAGACCCGGCCCCCTGTACGAAGGTGTGCTCGTCGTCCCAAGAGGAGAGCACATAGTCGTCCCCACAGCGCCGAAGAGCAGGCACCGCCATCTTGTCCTCAGTCCACGGAGTGCTGGGGGGGGGAGAAAGGGGGCCGCGGGACCCGATCGGTAGGCAGCTGTCGTCCATGTAGCAAACTGTATCCCCTCCTGTCTACCGTGTAGTCAGGGAACAGCCGGCCGCGAGGTAGTCAGGCAGGACAGTGAGGAGCTCACCGGTAACAGGCACAGTAACGGGAAGAGCCGACCAGCATCATGGCGGCCACGAACAAAGGAAGCTCAGGCAAGCCCTCTCTCATTCGTCCCGGTACAGTTCCGTGTAGTCTCGGCAGGGTAGCGAAGGCAGGCGTCAGCCAAGCAGCAGTCGGGTGGAAGCACCCCCACGTTGTATTACAGCTGCCGCAGCAGAACAATCACCTCGGGGCACGCGAGGTCCGGCAGGCGCTGTGGAGCGGGTGGGGACCCGGGCAAAGGCGATCCGTCCAGTAACTTCCGACTCCGGGCGGGCGGAGAGGTCAGAGGGACACCGTCAGAGTCAGTTCCATTTTCCCGCACAATCCAGGCAAAAAGATCCGCAGGATAGCAAGCAGGATGTAGGTGCGGGATTCCAGAGCCGGCGGAGCCGAGCGGCCGCACGTCCGTTCAGGTCGCCATCTTGGCTCCTCCCGTAGTCTCCATTCTTGACGCTTCACCTTAAACTCTGCAGCCTTCAGTTTTAAAGGTGCCACTTCTGTTAGTTGGGCTACCAATCACCAGTTACCACTGCTGCAGCTAGCCTCTACCAGATAATGTCCTGGTACTCCCCTCTTAGGTTTGGCACCGAGGCTTCGGGGGTAAGGGGTCAGGGACGGGGTTTAACTTTAGTTCTGCCATGCTCTCTCTCTTTGCAAGGTGCAGCACGTCTGCGCAGGATGCAGCTGCACTCCCTCCACCCTCAGTAGTTGTTGGTGTAAAAGGGTGAGTGTGTTTGTGAGAGTGAGAACCAGTGAGTATATGTCTGTTTGTGTGTGAGTAACTGTGTGGGAGTGAGTAAGATTGAAAATGAGAGAGTGCGAGTTAGAATTAGGGGAAGAGAGTAAATGTGAGAGGGAGTGAGTATGAATGAGAGTGTGAGTAAGTAAGAGTGTTTACGTGTTTTATGATTGTGAGTCTGCCACTGGCCAAGACATATTCAATATAATTAGGGACATGGCCAGTTTTTGAATTTTGAGGGGGAAAAGTCATGACGTTTGGACAATTTATCCTTAGATACACTGCAGTTTTTTTTTGTTGTTGTTTAAATCTGTTTATTCATTTTTGTTTTTCCAACATTCTCAGAAACCATGTTATACAGGAGAATTGGACAGTATACACTCTTCTACAGCATGCATCTCTTACATGAATGTGCCGTTTCCAGAAAAACATGACTTCAGTTCTTGTGAAGCGGGCACGCCATTCCTCCCCCATGACAAGACACTATCCCCACTATTTTGGATACCCCCCTGTACATACACGCCATGTGGCCCTGCCTGATGGCCGTATCAGTTGCCATTAGCTTGTGCATGAAACAGCACGGGCCATCCCATCCTGGTTCATGTCCGTGTCTTCAGGTGTATTTGCCTCACCTGTGTGCTGTCCAGTGAGCATTCTGTAAGGTGAGGAGTAGTCCCTCCCAGTGAGCTGCCATTGGCTCTTTCCGTAGGCCTAGTGTTTCCTCCCTTTTAATGGCGATTCCCTCCGCTTTGGCCCATGTGGAGAGGGAGTGCCTCCATGTCTGCGTATGTGGTGGGTCCTGGGCCTTCCAGTGCTTAGTGAGGAGTCGTTTGGCCGCCACAATGCCCAGGTCCAGGAACCTAGACGTCACTTTCGTGGCCGTGGTTCTGTGGAAATGGAGTAAAAAGTATGTGGGACAGTCAAAAGGTATGTCCCGGCCGGTACACTCGTGCAGCTGTGTGCTGATGTCCTGCTAGTATGTGTGGAGTCTACGACAGTTCCAAAGCATATGTACAAGCCCCACCCCCTGCTCAGCACATCTAGGGCAAATTGCGTCCTCCCGATGGAAGTATATATTAATTAGGTCGGGTGTGAGGTATGCCCTGTGTACGATGAATAATTGTATTTGTCGAAACCTCATGCTCCTGGGTATACGTATTGGGCTCTGCAGTATTCGGTCCCATTCTTTGTCTCTCAGCTGGATTCCCCAGATCTACCTCCCACTTTTATTTGAGGGATGTCAGGCTAATCGCCGTGTGTGTCCGGAATGCTGCTGCAAACCAGCGGACTAGGTGTCGGCCTCTACTCATAACGCGCAAATATTGTATGACAAAGTGTTGCTTGGGTTCTACCGTCAGGTCCCCCCATTTGGCCGTAAGTGTTGCAATCAGCGATCTGTGCATGAGGAATTGTCCCGGTGGCAGGTTTTCCTCCCTGATTAGGGTGTCATATGGCAGTAGCGCCCCATCGTGGTATAGGTCCCCTAAGGTCTGTATGCCCGCCTCTCTCCAGTCTGCGAGCCTCGGCAGTGTGAGTACTCCCGTCCCACTAGGTGAACCCACTAGTGATAGCGCTGGTGTTTAGGCTGTCAGTGTCCTGGTAAGGGTGCACAGACAAAATATTGAGTCCAAAATATCGATTGGACATAATATCGAGTTTTAAATATCGATTGGACAAAATATCGACGGGACAGAATATAGATATCAAAAGTATCGTTTTTAAGGTAAGTGATGTAATATCGATTGTAAAAAATATAGAAAGTTAAAATATCGAAGTATATAATATAGATTGTTAAAAATATCGAATTTTTAATAATATCTAATTTTTTTATAGTGTTTTTTAATGTTATAATATGTGTGAAAAGTGTGTATTTATATTATAATTAATTTTTATTAATGAATTTTGTATTTTTCTTATTTGCGTAATTTAATTCTGTAGCGGGTTGTGGGTTTATAGGGGAATAGGGTGGGAAGTAATTTAATTATAATTAATTAAATAAGTAAATGTATTTATTGGTATTTTTTATTATTTGTTAATTTTTTTTAATTGGTAAATAAATAAAATGTAATTGGTAATTCATTTTAATTAATTGATTAATTGCTAATTATGTTAATTTTACTCAACTTTTTTGTGCAGTGGGTTGTGGATTTATAGTAGAATTGGGTGGGAAGTAATTTAATTATAATTAATTAAATATGTAAATGTATTTATTGGTATTAATTTATAATAAATAGTTAATTAATTTATATTTGGTAATTAATTATAATTTTAATTGGTAATTACATTTAATTGATTAATTGCTAATTATGTTAATTTTACTTTTTTATTTTCTGTAGCGGGTTGTTGGTTTATAGGGGAATAGGGTGGGAAGTAATTTTTTTTATAATTAATTAAATTAATTTAATAGTATTTAATTCTAAGTGATTGTTAATTAATTATTTAATTAATAAATAATTAATAGTTAATTAGTAATTAATTTGTATTAATAGGTAGCTAATTGTAATAAATAATGTTAATTAGTCATTTTAATTGATTAATTATTTAATTATAATACATTGTTAATTTCTTATAAATTATTTATAGATATTAATTAAAAAAAATTACAATAGTATATGAAGTATTTACTTTCCCTAATGTTGCATTCTCTGGAGTGGGAATAGTAATTTTAACCCCTACGCTATCCAATGCTTTCCCTACTGTTGCATTCTTTGGAGTGGGAATGGTAATTTTTACCCCTACGTTATCCAACGCTTTCTCTACTGTTGCATCCACTGGAGTGGGAATAGTAATTTTAACCCCTACGTTATCCAATGCTTTCCCTACTGTTGCCCCCACTGGAGTGGGAATAGTAAATTTTACCTCTACGCTATCCAACGCTTTCCCTACTGTTGCACCCACTGGAGTGGGAATAGTAAATTTAACTTCTACGCTATCCAACGCTTTCCCTACTGTTGCACCCTCTGGAGTGGGAATAGTAATTGTAACCTCTACGCTATCCAACGCTTTCCCTACTGTTGCACCAACTGGAGTTGGAATAGTAAATTTTATTTCTACGCTATCCAACGTTTTCCCTACTGTTGCACTCCTTGGAGTTGGAATAGTAATTTTTACTCCTACGCTATCCAACGCTTTCCCTACTGTTCGACTCCTTGGAGTTGGAATAGTAATTTTTACCCCTACGCTATCCAACGCTTTCCTTACTGTTGCACCTACTGGAGTGGGAATAGTAATTTTTACCCCTACGCTATCCAACGCTTTCCCTACTGTTGCACCCACTGGAGTGTGAATAGTAATTTTAACCCCTACGCTATCCAATGCTTTTCCTATGATTGCACTCTTCGGAGTGGGAATAGTAATTTTAACACTTCTGCTATTGTACGCTAATAATATTCGATATTATTTAATTATTTTATGTTAATATATATATATATGTTTTCACAATTGTGATTTATATATTTTTTTTAACTTTTATTAATTATTTAATTATTATAAGTTAATTTAAGTATTTTTATATATATTTTAGTAATTCGTTTTTAATATTAATTTAATTTAATATTGTTTTTAATAAAGTCGATATTTTTATAAACTATATTTTAGTAAACGATATTTTATACTCGATATTTTTGTACTTACCTGTTTGTAGATACAAAGTCGATATTCTGTCTGTCGATATTTTTAACACGATAATTGTGGTAGTCGATATTCTGTCCCTCGATATTATGTCAGTGATCCCTGGTAAGGTATAAGCTCCTCCAATAGCATTTGTGCGCTACCGCAAGGAGGAAAGGTGTAGGCACTACTGTTTTATTAGCCGGGTGGCATAGGGTGTTTATTTGTTCCGGGGTGTATGGGGGTTGCACGGACGCCGTATCGTCGCGTCCCCTGTCCGCCAGCCACCGAGCTATCCACTGCAGCTGCGCTGCCAGGTAGTAGTGCTCCAGGCAGGGCACTTCGAGTCCCCCTTGATCCGTGGGTAAGTGCAATTTCGACAGGGACAGCCTGTGCCGTGAGTTCGCCCAAATGAAGTCTCTGAGCAGTTTGGTAAGTGGAGTAAAGAATGCTGCCGGGATATATAGAGGTAAGTTAGTGAAGTAATATAGGAGTCTGGGGAAGATCACTATCTTAGACAGAGCCACCCTGCCTGTGATTGTTAGTGGTAGCGCAGACCAAAATTTCACTTGCGATCTGATCGCCGTTATCGCTCTCCCCAGATTCCCATCTATCAGATCTGACGGTTGGCGGTATATTTGAACTCCCAGATAGCGGAAGGTGTGTGTCTGCCATTGCACCCTAGTGCCGTTGAGGGTATATCCCGGGTCCTGGTTCTCTTCCCCAAACGCATATATGCAGGACTTTCCTGCATTCACACAGAGCCCCGAGACCGCAGCGAAATCTCCAAGGATGTACTCCAGCTGATCCGGTATACGCTCAATGTCTTGCACGTAGACCAATAGGTCATCCGCATATAGGGAGACTCTATGGATTGCATCTCCTAATTGAATGCCGCTGCTGAGTGACGCTCGCAGTGTTGCCGCGAGGGGCTCGATAGCAAGCTCAAATAATAGGGGCGATAGCGGGCAACCCTGTCTGGTTCCCCTGCCCTAATCTTACCCTGACCGTAGGTCCCCTGTACAGGAGGCTAACTAACTGCTGGAAACCTTGATCCAGACCGTATCTCTGCAGTACTGCCGCCAGATAGTTCCATTCCAAGCAGTCAAATGCCTTTTCCAGGTCCAGAATAAGACATCCCGACTTAGGCCAGATCCTCGCTCCAACTATCGCACCCTGAAGAATCTCCGTAAGTTGAGGGATGTGCTCCTTTTGGGCACAAATCCATTTTGGTCGGTGTGTATCAGATCGGGGACCACTTAAGCCAGCCGCTCCGCCAAGACTTTGGCTAGAATCTTATAATCTGCATTGAGTAGTGCCAAAGGCCTGTATGACCCCAGAGCGGTCGAATCTCCGCCCGGCTTCAACAAGGACACCAGATACGCCTCACGCATTGAGGGGGGCAATCTATCTTCCTCCACCGCCTCCCTATATAGAGTGTGCAAGTGTTGCAGCAGATACTCTCTGTTGGCTTTGTAATATTCAGCGGGCAGGCCGCCAGGCCCCGACGTTTTGCCGGACACCATTGACCCAATCACCTCCCCGATTTCGTCTAGGGTGAGGGGGTCCCCTAAGGACTCACGTATTCCCCAATGGCTACGGGTAGCTGGACCTGCTCCAAGAATCTCTCGATGTCATGCGTAGTGCATTGGGTCACGGATTGATATAGCAGAGTGTAGTGGTCTGTGAAAGCCTTGTGGATTTCGTGTTGGCTGTACACCAGGTTGCCATCTGGAGTGCAAATGGCCCCAATGAGAGTATGAGCGTTCTCCTGCCGTAGTAGCCATGTCAATAAGCGGCCCGGTCTATCTGCCGTGGCGTGTGTGCGCGCCGTGTAATTGTGGCATCGGAGTCGCTCAAGCAGGTCCGCGTGCTGCGCCCTAAGCCTCCCCAGTCTGTCAGCATGCTCTCCTTCCTTCTCTCCCTCACATTTGTATTGCAGCAATTGAGATTCTATCTTGGCTAATGAGGAGGATAATTGTTTCCGGATGTTCCACGTGGAACCCAGACAATGACCCCAGACCACGACCTTTAGCGCGTCCCATTCTACCAATTTGCTGCTCGTTGTACCTTCATTTTGGTAAAAATATGCCAAAATGGCTGTCTCTAGTGAGGAGCGGAATTCGGGGTCTTCCAGCGCAGTAGGCTGTAAGCGCCAAGTGGGCACCGGGCGACGGCCAGCATCTCAGACAAACTGAATTTTTAGGGGGTTCTGGTCAGAGTGGGTCCTGACCAGATATTCGGACCCATGTATGAGAGGGAGCAGTGACGAAGAGCCCACCACCCTGTCCAACCGTAGGTGTATATCGTGCACCGCCGAGTAGTATGAGTAAACACGGTCAGTGGGGTGGTGTGTGCGCCATAGATCCATCAGCGCCCAATGTGTGAGCCAATCTGTTGGAGCCTGGGCATTGGACACTGCTGTTGTCCTGTTAAGTGGAGGGAAGGATCTGTTCATGTGTACATCTAGCACCGAGTTGTAGTTTCCGCCCAGCAGCCAAGGAAGTCCCGCAAATGGGGTCAATGTGAGCAAGAGTCGCGTCAGGAGAGAAACCTGGTCTACATTCGGGGCATGATGCTACTTGCGTGAATCACCTTAGACAGGGCGCCGGTCAGTGTCAGCCTGTTTCATCCTATGATCTCGTCTGCTGTCTGGGGGGTGACCACCGCTAGGTCAGTGTCTTCTGACAGGTCAATAGACGGTGAGGATGGACCACTGACCATTATCGTGTCTCGTTCATGATGGATTGATGTCCCTTCTCTGGGCGAAGTGCTCAGGGTCAAGACTGCTGCCACTGCATTCTGTCGCTCCACTCTCATGTTGTCTGGGCTCGGAGCCGCTGTGGTCGACTTTGTTTGCCGTTGTTGTCGTTGCCTTCTACTTTTCCGGTACCCTGACTCCTCCCCTTCTGCGTCCAATGGCCTGGTGCCTGACCACTGGCCAGATTCCTCCAGCCAGTCCCATGCTTCCGCTGGTGTCTCGAAAAAACGGGCCCCGTCTTTTGTGGCCACCCTCAATCTGGCGGGGTAGAGCAAGGAATACGGGAGCTCCAGTTCCCTTAGTTGGCGTTTCACGGCTATGTAGTTGCTCCTGCGTCAAAGCTGTGTAGTCTGGGAAAAGCATGATTTGTGCCCTATCAACCTTTATCATTCCCAATTTTCTTGCTTCACGCAGGATCACGTCCCTGTCCCTGTAGTTGAGGAGTTTAAACAGGAAGGGTCGTGGGCGCGCTCCCGGCTTGGGCCTCTGCGTTGGGACACGGCGCGCTCTTTCCATTACGAACTGTTCCGATAAGGTACCCCGGGGTAGTAGGTCTCGGAGCCAGGTTTCCGTATATTGTTCAGGGTTCTTCTCTTCCTTTCCCTCCGGCAGACCCACCACTCGGATATTGCTGCGCCGGGAGCGCCCTTCTGCATCTTCCACGCTGTCTTCAAGGGCGTGTATACGGTTGGTCGTATCCTGCAGGACCGCAGCATGACTATTTGTGATTGGTTGGAGTTCTTGAATTGCCTGACCTTGCGTGGTCACCTTATCCGCCAGTTTTCTGTGGTCCTCGTGTAAGAGCGTGAAATCGGAGGTTACTTTATCAATCCGGTTTTGAAGGGAAGTTCTAGTTTAGATACACTGCAGTTCTTGTTTGTTGCATTTAAAATTTCAGTTGTTTACCATGTACATTGATGGCAAAAAGTGTTCCTGGTTAGGAAGATTGTAGTGCTAATGATATCAGTGAAGAACCTGCAGAATGTATTTTATCGCAGGCAACCAAGAAGATATTACAAATAGGTCATATCAAATTGTTGTTGGTGCATGAAGATGGCACTCAAGTAATTTATGGTTTGCTATAGGACGCGAATAGATGTGGCTTAAGCATTTCAAGAACACTTTTTGTGCTTGACACAAGGATAGATGTTAGTGATACCTCTTTGATAAGGTGTTTATGTCGGGCAGTGAACAGTTGTAAGTAATAATTCGAATTTAAACACCTCATAGACAGTCCTATATTTTATGACCACTACTCTGGAGAGTAAAAATACACAACCCCTACTACTGCTGCACTAGGAACCGTATGCAAGGCTACTATCTGTGGTCGGCTGCGTACTACGGAATGTGAGAGGCTTGTACATTGAAGCATTTCCACCAACAATTTTTCTATGGATTTATTTTTTACAGCAACCCATGTTTTCTGCTGTTCTGGAAATCACAGTGCAGGTATCTACTGCTATTACAAATCTATTCATTTGGGGACCATACAAAGGCTGTTCCGTCCACCGCCCTGGGCGTCAATGTCCTCATTCTCCTCAGATTGAAGCGCTTGATTTTTTCTCCGCCTTGAGAAATCTCGAACGGCAGATACATATGCAATGCACGTATGTTAAGGTGACTCGTACTGGTGAAAAAAGTGTTACCTGCCTTTAAGAATTGCACCACTTACGTCTTTCCGCAGAAGCCATGGGGTTTCTACATGGATGGCAGTGCAGTGTAGTCTCTAAGATATATATGGTATAACCCCGCAGGGTTTGTTGTGATTTATCTTTCATCCTATATTAAACAATGTTGTGGTTAGAGGCACTTCCTGTTGCTCCTTGATCTGTAACTGAACTGGTCTTCCTCAAGGGGCCAATGTTTAGTTGTCCCATATTCTGTCCAAAGTATTTTATTACTAGAGTGACAGTACTATAAAAATGCAGTATTATACGGTATCTTTGCCTTGCGTCACCACACTCCATCTCACTATCTCCTCCTTCTATCTCTCCTGTCTCCTGTCACTGCCTCCACTTTAACTCTTTCTCTGTCTTCAGTGCTTTTCCTGTTTTTTGATTCCCTGGTATCTTCTCCCCTCAAGCGTGGCTCAGTGGTGTCCTACCTCTTGTCCATCATGGGGGCACATTCTCACCCTCATTTCCTAATTTCTCTTTGTATTTGTCCTCAGGCCTCCTGGTTTGCTACTTCCTGATCATCTGTGTATGATGGAAACACTGGAGGATGCACCTGACCCTTTTTTTGGGGTCATGGAAGTGGAACCAGCCCTCCCTAGTCCTATGAACATCCCACAGGTACTTTTGTCCTCTTTCCTTTTCCTCCCTTTGAGTGTCCTGTACATGTGCTAGGTGGATGCTGTATTTCTACCTACTACTTACTACCTTTCTTTCCTCTACTCTTTCTCCTCCCCTTTCTTTTCTTCCTTTCCTACATCTTTCTCCGTCCCTTTTTACTTTCTACTTTTTTCCCACTTTTAGGGAGCTACTTCTTCCTTTATGCTTAAGCACTCAGAGACTGCATGTGTTTTGCAGCGGTCTCTCTCATGTTCTTGTCTCCCCCACATTGCTCTCTCTTGCCTATGTGCTTGTCTCCTCAGCTTCACTTTGCTCTCTCTCGCCCAAACGTTGCTTCCCCCACCCTTGCCCTTTGTGTTGGTTTCCCCCACCATATGTGCTTTCCATATTAGTTCTTCCCTCTGGCACTCCCTGCATTGGTTCACCCCTAACTGCACCCTCCATGTTGCCCCCAAACCTACTTTTGAAAAACAAATGCTTTTGTCTTTTTATTTTTTACATTTACGGATCAGGAAAATAAAAACAAGAAAGAAAGCCCTTGTGTTTTTCTGTTGATGAGTGCATGAATGATAATGCATATACTTCCTTCCATAATGACACAATCGCTACGGCTGTGTCATACTGTCTTTATCTCTTGTCCTCCATCTCTTTAGCCATGCTGCACAGCATTGGAGATGCTGTACAGCATTGTTGAAAACCAATGGCAAAACTCATAGGTCCCAAAGGCGAGACCTATTGCTTTGCCAGTGCTTATTTTCTTTCTCACCCTCTTCTTCCTTGACACTACCTCTTCTGCTTCATTTACTCTTCTCCAGCACCTAGCGCTTGCTGAATCTACCCACCTTCTATTCTGTGGTCTAATTTTTTTTCTTTTCCTTCCTCACTCCAAAAATCCCTTCTCAGCATCCCTACTATCATCTTCTCATTCCCTCCTTTCTCCTACTTTGTTTTTCTTTCATTCCCCACTAACACACTCATTATCGTTCAGTTCACTTCAAATGTAATATTGTTTAGTGACATAAAAGTTTGTAAATTAAACCTCGATTCATAATTTTGCAAATAACATCAGTTATTAATACGCTAGAAATAGTTGTAGAAGAACAATAAAAGCAGCCACTCAAAGTCAAAATTAATATTCATCAATCTATATTTATAATATTTTTAAATATGAAGCCCTGCGTTAACATTAAAACTTCAGAAATCTAAAAACAAACTGTGTTTATTTTTACTAAAAGAAATATTAGAATAACCACCTTAAAAAACTGGTAACGCACAGTGGGCTGGAGGTCATTTGAATGCATCGCAACAACAAATGTTCATATGTGACTACTTGCACAGCACCTCCCTGAATGTAAGAAGGCTATTTTCTGATAAAGACTTCTAGCTGCAGATTCCTCTCCTTTTGAATATTCCCTAGGGGCCAGACTGGATCTGTAAACTTTTCCTTAGTATGTCTACGTGCTGGAAGAAGGTGCAGTGTGACACGGATGCTGTTCTGCTCCAGAATTGACGTGTGGGGGCCTACATAGGCACAACCCCTGTGCGCTGACCTTAGTTCCTTTCCTTAACCGCCTCTATTATCAGATCCGGAACTATTTGTTCGAGGCATATGGGCTGCAGATGGTACATTATGAATAGATCGCCATCTGGTGTTGGGCTCGGATGATTGCACTTTGTTTTTCTCTTGGAGAGTCTTTTGTATCTTGGTGACTCCTCCCTTGGTTGGTAGTGCGCATGGGCATCGGCTCCATCCTTAGATTGTTTTTTTTCCGCCATCGGGTTCGGATGAGGATCGAGACGCTCCAGATCAACTTCAGGAAAAAGTGATTTATCGGCGCGTATTCCCTTTCCAATTCGACGGTATTGTTATCGAACGCGTTTCATTTCCATTCCGGCGCGTTGCGAATTCAACATCGAAGAAAAAACTTTGATCTACGTCGACGAACAGGAGGCCTTTCTCGACGCAGTCCAGCCCGGAGTCCATGGAAAGGACTCCATTCAAAAAATGTCCAACGTGTGGTGCTAAGTTCCCACACAAGGACGTACACGAGGTGTGCAACCTCTGTCTATCGCCTGAACACGAATCCAGGGACTGCGAAGCCTGCGCAGCATTCTCCTCCAAGCTAACGATTAGAAATCGTCGGGCTAGAAGACACGAGGCTTCCAGAATGCAGTCGGAGGCGATCCCGGAGCTGTTCGGAGACGAGCAACTTGAGGAAGAAGAGGATCAGGAGGATCAGTCGGGGTCGGAAGGGGACAGTCGGATGTCGAAGAACTCGACGTGCAACAAACCGTGAGTGACGACGTCCCCTTACCGAAAAACCGACACCGTGTGGTAACGACCCCGCCTTCGAGCCCGGTCAAACCGCAGAAAAAAGTTTCCGACGCCCCGCCCTCGGGCCCGGCAACGAAACCGAAACTGAAACCGAAACACTCGGCCTCCCACCATGTCGGATCCGAGAAAAGGTCGACATCAACTTTGACACCGAAGCTTCATACAAGGGAAAGCTCGGCATCGAAACATTCCATGTCGAAACACAAACATGATTCGTCGTCCAAGACTCACTCGATACCCAGGAAGTCGGAATCGAGTAGACACTCGGTGCCGAAAACACCGAACATTGACGATCGAAAACATAAGCACCTTTCGGAACCAAGTTCGGTACCGATTCAGGAGCAACAGACAGATCCCAAACAAAAGATTTTGTTTATCGATCCGCAAACTGGCAAAGTAGTGACGAAGAAGAGAAAGAATGAACAGACAGAAGATAAATCTCTTCCTCCAAAAAAGAGAACACTGGGGACAAATACAACTCCTCCTGCTTCTCCTCGACCTAAAGTCACACCCTCTTCTCCTATTCCTCACACTATGCCAAATATTCCTACACCTTCCACACCAAGACCATCTACACCTCAGTCTGATGTAGACAGTGATCCAGGGGAGGGAGAACCTCAAGGGGATGATGAAACCATCCCAGATGAGGATGACCCATGGGAAAATTATGACGTAGGGTCAGAGGAGGACAACGACCCAGAGTTATATCCCTCAAAGCCTTCACCACCTGATGATAACACAGGGTTTGCACAGCTCATTAATAGGGCAGCAAAATATCATAAAGTAGATATACATACAGAACCTCAAATAGAGGATTTCCTGTTAGAGACGCTACCTAATGCACAAAGAACATCAGGTACTCTTCCTATGTTGAAGGGTCTTCTCAGTCACACAGAAGAAATATTCAAAGACCCAGTGAGGGCTAGGGTGTTAAACCCAAGAATTGATAAAAAATATAAGGCGGCTCCAAAGGATCCAATATTTATCAAAGGGCATGTACCTCTGGACTCGCTTGTAGTTTCAAACGCTCGTAAAAGAGCAAACTCATTATCTACAGGAGAGGCTCCTCCACCTGATAAAGAGTCAAAATTAATAGATGCATCAGGCAAGAGAGTAGCATCACAAGCGGCAAATAGCTGGCGTATAGCCAATACACAGGCACTACTTGCACGTTATGACAGGGCACATTATGATGAATTAGGAAAACTCATCACACATCTCCCCAAAGAACATCAGAAAAAGGCAGATCAGTTAATACAGGAAGGAAAAATAATAAATAATACTTCCATTAAGTGCGCCCTAGACGCAGCAGACACTGCAGCAAGATCCATCAACACCAGTGTCATGTTAAGGAGACATGCATGGCTTAGAATCTCAGGATTCAAACAGGAAGTACAAACGTCCTTATTGAACCAACCATTTGATCAAAAGACACTTTTTGGTTCAAGCACAGATGAGACCTTAGAAAAAATGAAAAAAGATACAGAAACGGCGAAGTCAATGGGAGCATTGCAACAGCCAACACAAAGAGGTTCCTTTCGTAGATCCACCTATAGAGGGGGCTCAAAGAATACAGGAACAAATCAGCAATCCACCTCTTTCACACCTACATCACCCAAAGGCAATTCAAGAGGTAATTACAGGGGTAACAACAACAAAGGTAGAGGCCGCGGAAATAATAACAACCGCAACGCCTCAACCCCAAAACAGTGACTTCATAGAACTCCCCCCAGACCACATAACACCGGTCGGGGGACGTCTATCACAGTTCCTACCTGTCTGGGAAAACATCACATCAGACAAGTGGGTGAGACAAATTATCCAACATGGTTATTGCCTGGAACTCACAGCTACCCCACCAAACATCCCCCCCAAACAGCGTCCAATGAGTCAAGATCATCTGACATTGTTAAAAGAAGAAGTACTAGCACTTCTACAAAAGCATGCAATAGAGAAGGTCCCAAAAAATCAACAAGGGACAGGAGTATACTCTCTATACTTCCTAATCCCCCAAAAAGACGGGTCCCTAAGACCAATATTGGACCTCAGACCTCTCAATGCTTACATAAATTCGGAACATTTCCACATGGTCACGCTCCAACAGGTACTCCCTTTACTGAAGAAAGGGGACTTTCTTTCTACACTGGATCTAAAAGACGCTTACTTTCATATCCCAATTCACAAAGCCCACAGAAAATACCTAAGGTTTGTAGTGGAAGGACAACACTATCAGTTCAAAGTCCTTCCGTTCGGGGTCACAACGGCACCAAGAGTGTTCACAAAATGCCTAGCTGTGGTGGCAGCACACCTAAGAAGACAACAAATACATGTCTTCCCCTACTTGGACGATTGGCTAATAAAGGCCAAGTCACAAGAAGAATGTCTTCACAACACACAGAAGACAATTCAATTGCTGCACCACCTAGGGTTTACGGTGAACTACAAAAAATCACACCTGCAACCAAACCAGATTCAGCAATACCTGGGGGCTACTATAGACACAGAAAAGGCAATAGCATACCCCAACCCGATCAGGATACAGACAATGGTCGGGTTAATACAAAGATTTCAACCACAACACTCACTACCAGCACGAGTGTTTATGCAACTGTTAGGCATGATGTCCTCCTGCATACTGCTAATACCACATGCCAGGCTACAAATGCGTCCACTACAGGAGTGTCTAGCGACACAGTGGAATCAGGCTCAAGGTCAGATTACAGATCTGGTGTTGGTAAACGACCGGACGTATCGCTCTCTGAAGTGGTGGAACACAGAAAACATTTCCAAGGGACGGTCGTTCCTAGAACCAATTCCACAAGGGATAATAACAGCGGACGCATCGCTCTCCGGATGGGGAGCGCATATGGACAAATACACAGTGCAGGGGAAGTGGAGTGTGCAGCAAAAGAAACTGCACATCAACTACCTGGAACTATTAGCAGTATTTCTAGCACTAAAGGCTTTCCAAATGCAAATAACAAGCAAGGCAGTCCTGATCAGAACAGACAACATGACTGCAATGTATTACATTCAAAAACAGGGGGGGACACACTCTCTCCAACTATCCAGACTAGCGCAGGACATTTGGAGATGGGCCATTCCTCAAAAGATTTATCTGTTAGCAGAACACCTACCAGGAGTTGAAAATCAGATAGCAGACATCCTAAGCAGACAGTCAGAACAAGTACACGAATGGGAACTGCACGACCAAATACTGCAGCCATTCTTCCAGAGATGGGGGCAACCAGAGATAGATCTGTTTGCCAATCATCAGAACGCAAAATGCAAAAACTTCGCATCCAGGTACCCACACCAACGGTCCCAGGGCAATGCACTATGGATAAATTGGTCCAACAAATTTGTTTACGCTTTCCCTCCTCTCCCACTAATTCCGTTACTGGTTCGGAAACTGCAGCAACACTCAATGACCATGATACTAGTGGCACCCACGTGGGCAAGACAGCCGTGGTTCACCACGCTACTACAACTCTCACAGGTGCCACATCAAAAACTAAGATGATTACCCATGCATCTTACACAGAACCATGGAGAAATAATGCACCCAGATCCCAAACAACTGAACCTAGCGATCTGGCTCCTGAGGTCATGGAGTTTGGATATTTAGATTTACCACCAGAATGTATGGAAATCATTAAACAAGCAAGACGTCCTACCACCAGAGCATGCTATGCAGCAAAATGGAAGAGGTTTGCTATACACTGTAACAGTAAGCACATCAACCCTCTGGACGCATCCACTAAACAAATCATTTGCTATTTACTACACTTGCAGCAATGTAACTTAGCATATACCTCTATCAGAGTTCATCTCGCAGCCATAGCAGCGTACCTACAAAACAGGCAACATCTTTCCCTGTTTAAAGTACCAGCAATTAAAGCTTTCATGGAGGGACTCAGAAGAGTCATTCCACCAAGACGACCACCTTCCCCAGTCTGGAATCTCAACATAGTACTTACCAGACTAATGGGACCACACTTTGAACCTATGCATAGGTGTGAAATACAATTCCTCACATGGAAGGTGGCTTCCTCATAGCTATCACGTCACTTAGAAGAGTAAGTGAGTTGCAGGCTTTTACGATTCAAGAACCATTCATGCAGTTACACCAAAAATAAAGTGGTTCTTAGAACAAACCCAAAATTCTTACCAAAGGTAATTTCGGCATTCCACATCAATCAGTCAGTGGAATTACCGGTTTTCTTTCCAAAACCACAAACAGTAGCGGAAAGAGCCCTACATACATTGGATGTTAGAAGGGCAATACTGTACTATATAGAAAGAACACAAACTTTCAGAAAGACAAAACAGCTATTTGTTGCGTTTTCTCCTACACATAAAGGCAATCCCATCTCTAAAGCGGGCATTGCCAGATGGATTGTAAAATGCATTCAAATATGCTACTTAAAAGCAAAGAGAACATTAACTGTTCCTCCTAGAGCTCACTCTACACGTAAACTAGGAGCATCTATGGCATTTTTGGGAAACATTCCACTAGATGACATATGCAAAGCAGCTACCTGGGTTACACCGCACACCTTCACAAAACACTATTGTGTAGATGTGCACACAACACAACAAGCTAGAGTGGGACAAGCGGTATTAAAAACTTTATTTCAGACAGTTGCAACAGACACGGGCAACCACCGCTAGGGAGAGAACTGCTGTATAGTCTATTCATAATGTACCATCTGCAGCCCATATGCCTCGAACGGAATATGCTACTTACCAGTATGCATCTGTTCTTGGCATAGAGGGCTGCAGAGTGGTACATGCCCTCCCAGCCTCCCCGGAAACCTGTGTCTGTTCCAACATTATCTTATTTAGATACACTTACATGGGCATTCTTATCTGTATTCTATCATACTACTCCATCTAACCCTACTATGGCAAAACAATCTAAGGATGGAGCCGATGCCCATGCGCACTACCAACCAAGGGAGGAGTCACCAAGATACAAAAGACTCTCCAAGAGAAAAACAAAGTGCAATCATCCGAGCCCAACACCAGATGGCGATCTATTCATAATGTACCACTCTGCAGCCCTCTATGCCAAGAACAGATGCATACTGGTAAGTAGCATATTCCTTCATTTCTCAGAGACCCTTTCCTTCTCACAAATGTTTTTTTCAGTGTGTAAGGGATGGTACAGCGTAAGACAATAGTTTTTAAAACTTGTAAGGACTTTTGTAATCAGATCTCTGTGACAGTACCCCACTAGATATGCCTGGATTGTCTGGAGTCAGGCCACAACTCTTAACACCTGTGAAGACTGCGCATTGATGAACCCGAAAGCCATCAGGAACCACAACTCGAAACTTTGTCACCAAGCACAAGAAGATGCAGTATTGGGACTGCTCCAATCCCAAAGCTCAAACCCGGTCCCAATCTTGGAGTCGATGGAACCCCTCTAGAGGCCCATCTTTGTCACTCTCCAAGTCCTCCGATGAGCACAAAAACCACAAAAAGTTTAAGTGGCGTTCCGCTCCTTCACGCCATTCCCACTTCCCTGAAGAAACTCGTAGGGCGGCCCAACCGTCTCGCTCTAACTGCTGAGCCAAATCTGCAGCGGGTTCGATCAGAATCTGAATTTACAGAGCCTTCAGCCATGCTGCGCCAGATCAAAGAGCTTCGTGGTGCTATGCTCCAACTCTTTAGATTTCTGCCTACTCCCTCTGGCGAGTCTTTGGGCACCATGAAGCATGAGGCCTTCCACCAGAACTGCCATGGCAGGTTCACCCTTCGTGCCAGCTGGATCCTCTGAGCCACTACTGCCCTTGGCTCCAGCCCTGACGCCACCCCTAGGACTCAAACCCACATCTGCCCGGGCATATCAATGCTGATGCCGCTCTTGCCTCCTGAGACCTCCAGTTAACACACAATTTGCCAGACGCCATCGCCCTGCTGTAGGCGACCTTCCTTTTTTTAATCACAAGACCCTTCTCCAAAGAGCCTCTATCAGCGGATCACCCACAAGACATTCAGAAAATGCCTCTTCTTATCAGCCAGATTGGACCTGCGATCGATCAATGGCTCCTCTTTGTTGAGCAGTTACACTCATGCCCTTTGGATCTCAGTGGCACAATTCCTCACTGGTGTACTATAAGACCTTTGCCTTGTCTACTTGCAGCGATTCAAGATGGTTGTTATGTGGCCAAGTTCCCAATCCATTGTACCTGGAATACCACTGACTCAATTGTTCAAGCTATTTGCATCAGCATTGCCATTTGTCGCCATGCATGGCTGCGATCGACTTGAGTTCTCGGGACATCCAGTTCTTGCTGAAGGACATGCCATCAGGTGGGACTCGCCTGTTTGGGGACAAGGCTGACTCTTCCCTTGAACACTTCAAGAAGAGTAAGGGTCTCTCTGGGCCTCTCTGCCCAGCCTTTCCAGACGAACAATTCCACCATTCCTTTCAGGTCCTCTTGCAGGCTCACAGCCACCCAGTAGGAGACAGAATCCATCAATTCTACGTGGATTGCTCTACCTTGTCCTTCTTCCCCATTGCACCTTCCACAATCCATTCAGCAACGGACGGAGGACCATCTGTCCATTTTGCAGAACAAAGTGCAAGTCTTTTTGGCCAAAGAGGCAGTAGAGAGGATGCCAGTGCCATAGTAGGATGTGATTGTTAGCCTCGCTACTTTCTGGTGCCCAAGACGGGCAGAGATCTTCGGCCTGTGTTGAACTCTGCTTTACTTTGTGGTTAGCAACTTAGACCTAATGCGGCAAGTATAAAGCAGGTACAGTGAGATGGTGAACACTAGCCGTTTAGTGGAGTCTGATCTGGAAACTCGCAGGGCATCTGCTGGTCGCCTAAACAATAGTCTGGGCATAGCAGAGGCAGAAAAACATATAATGGTCTAAAGATTCAGGACTAAGAGAAGACGCACGGCACATTGGAGTTACAGTAGCCCAAGTCCACCCACTTCAGAAAAAATTCTGAGTTAGTGTTCCATACCTGAATTGTAAGTAAAGGTATGTGCGTGTGGAGGTTCACTTTAATCCATACATGCCTAAAAAAAATACATTTCTGAACCCTAAAAACCTTCCTGTTAGGGTGCCCTGTGATATGACAGCATAACATGAGCCCTGATTATGAGCCAAGAACTTTATTTTGAGAAGAGGTACTGCTTTGTTTGTCAGGGATTTAGAGTCGTCCCACATAGCCTTCAGCCCCAAATTCACTAACCAATGGCTCACCTCTCTAAACCTGTTCACCCGTCCCACTGCTCTATCGAGGTTTTGTAGTTTCTCAACAGCTTTTTTTTACGTGGATCTGAGTTTTGGTTTACCATATCCTGACCCAAAATAATAGTCTTGAGTTCAGCTATATGGTTAACACTTCTTAGGCCAAGGTCTAGCCGAACTGGAATGAGTGGGGTACTTTTTGGGAGTTTTAATATAGACCTTATGAACTTGTTTTCTGCCAGCTCTAAACTGTTTGTTTGATCCAAGTCCCACAAATCTGCACCAGAGAGTGCTGCCCCAGACCTCTAGCTCGATGTATTTTAAGGGCTGGGGAAATAAGGCGGTAGGCTGTTTGATTCAGTTATTTGGCCACTGCTGAGTCACCATGCTCACCTCTAGACTAATGTGAACCTCCTGTCATCTATGGGGATCATTATAAACATGCCAAAGTCACAACTGCCTCCTTCCCAGATGCTGCTTTTCATCAGAGCCATTCTTGACACTGTTCGGTTTCGTGCCTTTCTGGGAAAGAGAGTCCAGGACATTCAGACTATGATTCAGATTTTTCAGCCTAGGTCCTGGATTTCAGTGAGGCCTATCCCAAGGCTGCTGGGACTTATGGCCTCCTGCATCCTACTGGTCGAGCACTCCAGATGACGTACGCGGGCTGTAGTGGGAATTGAAGTTCCTGTAGGCTCAACATCAGTGGGTCCTCCCTGACTAAGGAAAAAAACGGTTGGGAACGGGAAGATTTGCAGAATCAGCCCCTTTGCGACTGGTATTTGGGATGCAAAAATCACAATTTAAGTAATCGCAAAATTTGCGATTACTTAAATTGCGATTGCATTTAAGGAATCGCAAATTATGATTCCTTAATTGAAATGTATTAACCAGTAACATTTAGCAATTTCGCAAATAGAAAATTACCGTCAATCACAAGTTGATGGTAATTTGCCATTTCTTTGAAAAATTATTAGTGCAGTGTTTCCCAAACTGTGGTCCGCGGACCCCCAGGGGTCTGATACACATTCCCAGGGGGTCATCTTTTAAAAGCACAACAAAGTTCCTTGTAGAATTACCACTTTTCCAGCAACAGTAAAAGTGTCAAGATAACATCAGTGATTAATGTACCTGCTGGAGAGAGATGAGAGATTTGTCAAGTTGCAGCTTTGACTTATCTAATTTAGCACAGAGGGTTAACATACCTACTGCAAAGAACGTGTACCATGCATTTTAAAAAACAGTTTTTTATGTGCATAGGTTAGTGGGTTACTGCTTTTGTCACAGAGATTATTTTGTTACTGTGCAGTTCATCAGTGACAATTGTAATCTAGCACAGTGACCTATAAAATGTCATCAAAGATCTGCTTGCAAACTGCATGGTACAAGTTAGAAACATTTGTTTTTTCCAAGTCTTTCATTATCCTGATGCTGCTAAAAAGGTTTATTTAGATGGACATACATTATTTAGGTGGACATACATTTTTATTGTTAAAGTCAATGCTAACCACTGTGTTATGTTCTGAAACCTGAGTTTGTGCTTCTCCAGACCAAGCACTCTTTAAAAATGCCTACCAGTATGAATGACATGGGAATCCTACACCTTGTAGTCACCTTTGCCTTATGTAACATTTTCTATAAACTGATTTACACGTATAAATCATTGTCTCCATGGGGCAGATTTACATTAAAAATGATTCAGTGTGTGCCACAAGCCATTTGGCTGCGCCACACTAAGTCACTTTCAAAGCACAGGGATGCGACATATTTACAACAATATGTTGCATCTCTGTGCTTCCCCCTGCGCTGGCGCACAAACTGCTGCCATGCGCCTGCCCAGGCACATTTGCACCATGGTGCAAGGATGCCTGCGTCATAGGGAGATTGTTTATGTGCAGGAAGGGAACCCTTCCTGCATATAAACAATCAGAAATTGAGTGTTCGAAGCATGTGGGCTGCTGAATTCATATCTGTGCATAGATCGCCGCCTAGTGTTGGGTCTGGATGATTGCACATTGTTGTCCTGGAAGAGTCTTCGAAGTATCACGAGATAGGTGGCTCCTCCCCTGGACTACAGTGCGCATGGGCATCGCCTCCATCCCCAGATTGTTTTTTTCCGCCATTGGGTTGGGATGTGTTTCGGTTCCCTCTGTCGGAATCGATAGTTGATTAACTTTTCTAACTCGAGACCAAAAGGTCTTTAGGCTTGGCGTCGGTATCGTTTTCGTTCGGGTTTTGTCTGTTTCTCAGCTCCGAACTCTTGCTACCCATCCGCGTGCTCTCGGCGCGGACGGGCCTACTCGACGCTCCAGACATGGAACGAACTCCGTTCAAAAGGTGCCCGGTGTGCACCTCCAAGTATTCACACCTCGATGTGCACCCTGTGTGCAACAAATGTTTGTCACCGGACCATGATGAGGCCAGGTGTATGGCCTGCTCGAAGTTCCGGTGTAAAAAGACTCTCAAGATTCGTCGGGCCGCTAGACTCCAGGCCCAGTTATCGGCGCCCCCGGCGGACAACATCTTCGAGGAATTTGTTGAAGAAGACGATGTCCTACAGGTTTCGGACTCTAGCCCTGCGTCCGAGGGGGATGCCTACGACGCGGGAGACGAGGAGTTTGACGAAGCCGGCGACGAGGTAGGGGACGACGATGGGGCCATTGCCACCGTGGGGGACAGCTCGGAGGAAGAGCTTCCCCAAACTGACTCAGGGGTCAACCCCCTTCATGCGGCCCAGGTCGAGGGATCGCCTTCGGGCCTTACCCAAGACCTCGTTACTCGTCCAGCAGCCCCGCCTCCGGGCCCGGCCACGGACATTTCGGATGCGCCACTCCCGTTAACGAAAACGAAAGTGAAGCCATCGGGATCCACACCTCCGGTTTCAAAACCGAAAGTGAAAGCTGCACTGGTGGGACAGAAGGCTCTGGAGGCGTCAATGTCTAAAAAATTCAAAATGGCCGATTTGAAGAGCCGCGCCAAGATGGCCGACCCGGGGACCTCGGGGTCGACGCCGAGGGCGAAGTCGTCCGACGCGGCCGCGTCGGCGCCGAAGATGGTCGAGGTCGATGACCCGAAGAAAGCTTCGAAGAAGCGTCAAGGCGATTCCAGAGCTCTGGCTACGCCGACTCCGACCGTCGGGGCCAAGGATGGTGATGTGTCGGCTCCGAAGACGGTGCCTCTCGCCGACCCGACTCCCGCACCGGGGAAGTCGCTCGAGCCGGTCAAGCCCTCTCCGGCCTTAACGAAAAAGGTCGCGGAATCCCTGCAAAGGATTCGGAAGGACGCTGTGGTTCCCGAACCAGAGGATGTGGTGTCGAAGCCCACACAGAAGCCGACAAAGGCGCAAACGCCTATCCGCTTCACCCTGCCGCCGAAGTCCACGCCAAAGGCTTTCGCTCCGAGGCATGGGGCAGGCGTGCCCTCGAAGGAGGTGTCGACGCCCAAAGCGACGTTGGTGGTGTCGAAGCCTCGGCTCCAGCCACTTACAGAAGAAGAGCGTCGAGAGGTCATCATCGACTCCAATACCGGGAAACTGTCCCTCCTCAAAAGGAAAATCACCACGGAGCCGGTGTTGGAACATTTTCGTATTCCTCTCAAACACAAGAAAGACTCTGAGGGTGCTTCGGCCCCTATAGCGCCGGCATCCCCACAAGGCCTAGAACGTTCTCCAACGCGTTCCAACGCGGGGGATGGTGACGAAGAGGAGGTCGAGTACAGCTATCCGGCGTACTCGGATCCGGAGGAGGAACATGTACCTTGGTCTGCCGGAGGCGACCCAGAGGACCCGCAGTCGGGTCAGGAACCGCAGCTCTTTGCGGCAAAAACCTCACCGACGGAGGACTCTGCAGCCTTCAACGCTTTGATCGAGAGAGCTGCAGCTAACCATGATGTAGAGCTACATTCAGATCCTGTGGATGTGGACTTTTTGTTTGACACTTTCTCAGTGGCTGAAAAGTCAGTAAAGACATTGCCAATGCTCAAGGGAGTGCTAAAGCACGCGCCGGAGGTCTTCAAAGAGCCCACTCGGGCACGTGTCGTCAATCCACGCATTGACAAAAAATATAAGGCAGCGCCCTCGGATCCAACATACATCAAGGGACACTTGCCACTGGACTCTTTGGTTGTATCCAACGCTCGCAAGAGGGCGAATTCACAGACCACTGGTGACGCTCCTCCCCCAGTCAAAGAGTCAAAAATATTTGAGGCCTCAGGGAAACGGATTGCTGCGCAGGCAGCTAATATTTGGCGCATCTCAAACACTCCGGCCCTACTTGCACGCTACGATAGGGCTCATTACGACACCCTAGAAACAATGCTGCAACACTTGCCTGACCAGTACAAGGAGGCAGGGGAAATGTTAATTCAGGAGGGAAAGCTCATCACAAACGCTTCCATCAAATGTGCGTTGGATGTGGCTGATACAGCCCCCAGGGCGATCAACACTAGTGTGTTGCTAAGAAGACATGCATGGCTTAGGATATCAGGTTTTAAACCGGATATACAGACAACCATCCTGAACCAAACAGTTAATCCTGACCACTTGTTTGGCCCCGAGGTGGATGCGACGCTCGAAAAAATGAAGAAAGACACAGACACTGCTAAGTCTATGGGGGCCCTCCAGTCTCAGCAGTTTCGGGGTGGTTCCTTTCGCCGCTCCCATACCAGAGGCACCTCAAGGGGTCAGGCATCGCAATCCACACAGTACTATAAGAGCAATACCCAAACCTCATACACCAACAAGGGTAGAGGTGGCTACAGAGGCAACAACATCAAGGGCAGGGGACGTGGAAACAACAGCTCCAGGTCCACCACCGCCAACAAGCAGTAACGTCTTGTCACTGCCCCCCGACCACACAACACCGGTCGGGGGGAGACTCCAGCAGTTCCTGCCCGCGTGGAAATCCATCACCACGGACAGGTGGGTCAAATCTCTTATCCAGTACGGTTACTGTCTGGAACTTACTTCCACTCCGCCAAACATACCTCCAAGAAACCGTCCTATGTCCGGCGAGCACTTGCGCTTGTTGCAGCAGGAAGTCCAAGTCATGCTGCAAAAAGGGGCAATAGAGCTCGTTCCACTACAAGAAAGGGGAACAGGAGTTTACTCTCTGTACTTTCTAATCCCCAAGAAGGACGGATCCCTGAGGCCCATCCTGGACCTCAGGCCCCTCAACTGGTATATTCTCTCGGAGCACTTCCATATGCTCACGTTGCAGCAGGTGCTCCCTCTGCTTCAACAGGGGGACTTCCTGGCTACGTTGGATCTAAAAGATGCATACTTTCATATCCCCCTGCATCCTGCCCACAGGAAGTACCTCAGATTCACGATTCAAGGCGAGCACTACCAGTTCAGGGTCCTGCCTTTCGGGGTCACCACAGCGCCAAGAGTCTTTACAAAGTGCCTGGCGACTGTGGCGGCGCATCTGCGACGCCAGAACGTCCACGTCTATCCCTATCTCGACGACTGGCTCATTCAGGCAAAGACAGAACAGCAGTGCGCGGACCATGTGTCCCGCACAATTCACCTCCTGCACGATCTGGGATTCTCGCTGAACTATCCAAAATCCCATCTCCAACCCGCCCATATACGGCAGTACCTGGGCGCGACAATAGACACTCTGGCAGCCACTGCGCAGCCTAATTCAGTGAGAATCGCCAGTATCCAAACGCTGATCCAACGATTCAGACCTCAGCACTCGCTTCCAGCGAAGGTGTTAATGCAGTTGATAGGCATGATGGCCTTCTACATCTCCATCGTCCCGCACGCGAGACTACATATGCGTCCGCTTCAGGAGTGCCTGGCACGTCAGTGGACACAGGCTCATGGGCAACTGACAGACCTAGTGTTGGTGAGCGGTCGGGCGTACAACTCTCTGCATTGGTGGAATCCACAAAACCTTTGCAAGGGCCGACCGTTCCAGGAGCCTGTGCCTCAGATTATCCTGACAACGGACGCTTCTCTCCAGGGATGGGGAGCGCATGTACTCCACTACACAATGCAGGGACTATGGACACTACAGCAAAGGAAGATGCACATCAACGTTTTGGAACTGATGGCAATCTTCATGGCCTTGAAGACATTCAAAGTACATCTGTGCAACAAGGTCGTGTTGATCCGGACGGACAACATGACGGCCATGTACTACATTCAGAAGCAGGGGGGCACCCACTCTCCGCAGCTGTCTCAGAGCATGTGGAAGTGGGCCATTCAGAGGAACATCTTCCTCATGGCAGAGCATCTCCCGGGCAAGGACAATCAGATGGCGGACCTGCTCAGCAGGCACAGCCACCAAATGCACGAGTGGGAGATACATCCATCAGTACTCCAACCGTACTTCCAAAGGTGGGGTCATCCAGAGATAGACCTGTTCGCCACAAAGGAGAACGCAAAATGCCAAAGCTTCGCCAGGTTCCCACACCCGCAATCGCAGGGCAATGCGATGTGGATGAACTGGTCAGGCAGATTTGCGTACGCTTTTCCCCCAGCACCTCTGATACCGCTGGTGGCACGCAAACTCAGGCAGCACTCGATGACTCTCATCCTGGTTGCTCCAACGTGGGCTCGCCAACCATGGTACACCACGTTTCTGGAACTCTCCGTGGTGCCGCATCAAAGGCTTCATCTCACTCCCAGCCTTCTGACGCAGAGCCATGGCGACATTCAGCACCCAGATCCGCAACAGCTCAACCTGGCGATCTGGCTCCTGAAGTCCTAGAGTTTGGCTACCTCAATCTTCCTCCCGACTGCATGAACATCATTCGGGAGGCAAGGAAGCCCACTACTAGAGCTTGTTATGCGGCTAAATGGAAGAGGTTTGCCATTTACTGTGTAAACCACGATATTGACCCGCTAGATGCTTCCATTCAAAACATAATTTGTTACCTGTTCCACCTGTATCAATGCAATTTGGCGTACTCTTCCATCCGCATTCACCTGTCTGCTATGGCAGCATACCTCCAGAATAGGCAACACCTGTCACTTTTTAAGGTCCCTGCTATCAAGGCTTTTCTGGAAGGACTCAAAAGAGTCATTCCACCAAGGACCCCACCAGCTCCAGAATGGAACCTCAATGTGGTTCTTACAAGACTGATGGGTCCTCCCTTCGAGCCACTGCACTCTTGTGAGCTTCAGTTTCTGACTTGGAAGGTTGCTTTCTTAGTAGAAATTACATCGCTACGGAGGGTTAGCGAGTTGCAGGCGCTCACCATCCAAGAACCTTTCTTCCAAGTACATGCTAACAGGGTTGTACTCCGTACTAACCCTAAATTCTTACCCAAGGTTGTATCTCAATTCCATATGAACCAGACAATTGAGTTGCCAGTGTTTTTCCAAAACCCAGAGACGCTGGCGGAGCGGATGCTCCACACCCTTGACGTTAAAAGAGCCTTGATGTACTACGTGGACAGGACAAAAGATTTTCGCAAAACCAAGCAGCTTTTCGTTGCTTTTGCCTCACACCACAAGGGAAACGCTATCTCCAAAGCTGGGATCGCTAGGTGGATCGTGAAATGCATTCAAATCTGTTACGCTAATGCTAAACGCACTCTCACTATCCCACCAAGAGCCCACTCCACCAGGAAGTTGGGGGCCTCTATGGCTTTCCTAGGTAACATTCCCTTAGAAGATATTTGTAGAGCAGCCACATGGTCTACCACACATACTTTCACTAAACATTACTGTGTAGACGTGCACTCCAAACAGCAGGCAGCTGTTGGCCAGGCTGTTCTCAAAACACTTTTTCAAACTGCTGCAGCTGGCACGGGCGGCCGCCGCTAATGGAGGGACTGCTATGTATTCTATGCACAGATATGAATTCAGCAGCCCACATGCCTCGAACTGCAAATGCTACTTACCAGTATGCATCTGTTCTTGGCATGTAGGGCTGCTGACATTCATATCGCCCACCCTCCTCCCCGGCGCCTGTAGCAGCTGCAGTATTCATATATATATATATGCTCATAGCATGGTCATCACTCACATACTTTACTCCATCTCTGCCAATGGCTAAAAACAATCTGGGGATGGAGGCGATGCCCATGCGCACTGTAGTCCAGGGGAGGAGCCACCTATCTCGTGATACTTCGAAGACTCTTCCAGGACAACAATGTGCAATCATCCGGACCCAACACTAGGCGGCGATCTATGCACAGATATGAATGTCAGCAGCCCTACATGCCAAGAACAGATGCATACTGGTAAGTAGCATTTGCATTTTCAACTTCTAAGTGTGCTGCATTAGCACACATAGATTCTGCAAAACGCCATTGTTTTACTAATTGTTTATGTGCAGGAAGGGACACATTCATGTACATAAACAATCACCAGAGGTGATATCCTCTTTCTAAGCGTGCTGCAGAATGCAACACGCATAGAAAGAGGAAAAACAGATGAGAAATTAATACATTTCTCCTCGTTGCGCCTACCTATGCCTCCCCTAGGGAGGCATAGCATTCAGACACATTTCCAGATTAATGATTTCTAGTAAATTTGGAAATGTGTTTGGTTTCACGGCTGTTGCTTGGGAACACCCAAAGCAACACTTATGGAACACCCCTTTCACGCAAAGTGCTGTGTGCAAATGGGCCATATTTACAAAACCAGGAAAAGTCATGGACGGTGGCTTTTCCTGCCTTGGAAATATGGGGCACTAAAATGCACCACCGGTGCGTCTCTTTTTGCGACGCACCCGTGGCGCAAGGGGCTTGTAAATCTGCACCTATATGTTTGTGATGTAAAGTGCTTTGACATCCTTCAATGGTATGAGAGATGCTATAAAACAAATGAAATACATGTGACAGACGGGCTATGGAGAGATGAGAGTTACAGTTGAAGGGTGATAATAAGGGAATCATTGAAGAACCCCAACAAAGATTGTCGTATCCTGGTGCATAGTAAGGCCATCATTTACTATTCTTTAAAAGCTGATACAATTCAATATATGATACATTTGTTGCTGAATGCACCAATGTTTCCTACATTTTCTTGGGGGGAGAACCTCCCAAAGCCCCCTTTGTAGTGGTCAGGCTCACTCACTGCACTTGGTGTGCACTGTATGGGGACTGGTCTGAAAACATTTGCCAGGGCTGCTTTGGGTTTCCAGTCCGGCCCTAGCAGGAGCCTCGTACTGCGCAATAAAACCAATCATTTAAAAGTTAGTCACAGAGATGCAGCACTAACCATCCTGTTTTTTGCAAATTCTTCCAATGTAAAATACGAAAATCCTTAGTAATTTGAGTATTTTTTTTAATGTTTAAAAATTTAAATCATAAAAATTGCTTGGGGGGTCCCCGGCTTCCAGTGGTGACTCAATGGGGGTCCTCAAGAGTCAAAAGTTTGGGAACCACTGCATTAGTGCATTTTTCAAAGTCCCATGTTACAGACACACATTCGCTTGGGGCATGTGTGCGCGCAACATGTGAATAAATTGACATTTCAGGGGTGCAACAGGGTGTCCTTTGGGCACCCTTGAAATTGCATGTGCAATTTGCGAGTACTTATTAGGTACTCGCACATTTCGCATGCAAATCCCATTCATTCTTATGGGCCTTTAGGCCCATAGGAATGAATAGGAAGCAATTCCTTAATTGCTACTCGCAATTAAGGAATGTGCAGGAATCGCAAATTATTTTGTGATTCCTACATGCATAGGCAATAGCGATTCTTTAATTGCGATTCCTTAAAAATCGCAATTAAAGAATCGCTATTGACTGGAGAAAGCGAAGGATCGACAGTGGACCGCAATTGGGTCAGAGGTAGACCCCTCTCACTTTCCTACCCAGAGCTGACAATGGTAGCCGATGCATCACTTCTGGGCTGGAGTAGTCACCTCGGAGAGGCGGCGATCAGGAGCCTCTGTTCTCCGGCAGAGTACCAGCTAAAAAACAACCGTCTGGAGCTGAGGGCCATCCGCTTGGCGCTGAAAGCCTGCCAGCTCGCCATCAAGGGGAGGCTAGTACAGGTGCTCAAGGACAACACCACCATATGGTACTGCAACAAACAAGGCGGATGTGGTCGTGGACCCTGTGCCAGGAGGACTTGAGCCTCTGGAAATGGCTGGACAATCAATGATTCTTCCTGGTGGTGAACCACTTGGCAGACTTAATGAACAGAAGAGTGGATGAACTCAGTTGTCGACGCCTAGCAGATCATGAGAGGTAGTTACACCCAGAACTGGCACAAGGTCTTTTCCACAAATGGGAAGAACCTTGGTTCGATCTATTGACTACCGCCTAGAACGCGCAATGTCTGCACTTCTGCGCGTTGGAGTTTCTAAGGCATCACTTGCTTGGAAACTTTCTGCCTCAAGTGGAACGCAGGACTCCTGTGTGCCTATAATCTAATACTCCTGCCCTGAGTTCTCAAGATCAGTACCAGTTGGGCCCTGGTCATCCTAGTGGCTCTGCCCTGGGCAGGAAGACTATGGTATCCAGAACTACTGGGCTTGAGCCTCTGTCCTCTAATCAGGCTGCCCCTCCGAGAGGATCTGCTGTTGCTGCAGAAAGGTTGGATTCATAGAAGGTAATGTGTAGGGTGATTACTCCACGTAGGAGTCCGGTAATGTGTGGATCATCGGGCACAGTATAATACATGCTGTATATAAGGCGTTGCTATCTTGAATCTGACAAAACCTTATTCCCCTAATACCTTTTTCAATAAAGTTTTCTTTCCATTTCTTACAGCATTGTACAGCAAGAGTTAAAAAAATAAAGTGTGTTGAATATATGTTTGTGATTTGTAATTAGATTGTGTTGTGACATTGATAGCAGTGACATATACATCAAACAGGGGCAACCCATTGGTCCTAGAAAACTTGTGTAATAGTAAACTTAAAAGAGACAAATAGAATCACTTTACAGGTTTTATTAAAGAAACAGGACAATAGTATTGCAATGGGATAAAAGGTTTTACTTATAGTGGAAACAGAGCCGTACGCATGGTCATTGAACAAGAGAAATGGTGCTCGAAAGAACACAGCATGTTCCATAGTTTTATGGCCATTTTAAATAATATGAGATGACATAAATGAGAGTCTTCAATTAAGGATCATAATTCCACTTTAAACAGTCCAAAATATAATTATAGTCAACATTTAAACCCATATAATTCTTGTGTAGATGGGGTCTTCATCAGTATGAGTAATTATTTGGTACACTTTAATAAAAGAGATCAAGGATTAAAAGGTAGCTAGATGTTACTGTTACAAATGTGATGCACCAATCGTCCCCATAGGCGTATGATATTCTGCATTGAATCACTCGAAAACCTCAACAAAATATGGTGCGCAGTCATGACAAAAAACGAGATTCAAAACAGCATATTAATTCCTCAAGGCTCTCTGTATCAGGCTCAGATTGCATAAGATGGAGAGCCCTGAGGAATGTTATGTTATGTTAGCTGGTTTAATAGAGCACAACAGATCCAAATCCAAATCGATTCCCAGCGTTCACAGGAAGATGACTAAGGGCCAGATGTAGGTAAATACTATTTACCGATTCTTAAATACCGAATTTTACCGATCCGGTATTTAAGAATAGGTAAATAGTATGTAGGTAATTTTTCGGTAAATGTTACCGAATCAGTAAAATTAGATATTTATCTATTCGGTATTTACCGAATCTGTAATTCCCATTCATTCCTATGAGCCTGGAGGCCCATAGGAATGAATGGGGAACACATACAAGGTTGGCAGGGTGTCACATTGACACCCTGTTGCACCCCTGAATAGTGCATGGGTGCACATGTGGCCCACATACATGCCCTAAGGGCATGTATGTCTGCCACATCGCAGTGTTGTAAAAGCAAAAAATTGCTTTTTTGAAGTATTTCTTTATTTACCACCAACTTGTAGTTGGTGGTAAATAACAAATCCTTAACTGAGGAATGCACTCACTTGAGTGCCCTCTACATTACGGATTCGGTAATTTACTGAATCGGTATGTTAAGAAATCGGTAATTTACTGATTCCTTAAGTTACCGATTCGGTAAAATACCGAATCCTACAAAAATGCCACCTACATTCCAAATGCCAAATACCGGTCAGTAACGGATGAAATTCGGTAATTTCGACCGGTATTGGGCGACCTACATCTGGCCCTTAGAATGCTATTTGTTTCCTGAAATTTAGCAGATTATTGTTAAACGAGAGCTGTTGTGGAAGATAATTCCATAATTTGGCAGTAAGGAAGCTGAATAAGGGAAATTAATATTCACACCATATTTTGTAGTACTTTTTGAGCCTTTCATTGCTGAATTCCACAAGTATATGGTCGTGACTTGTGCAGTAACTTGTAGCAACTAACAACCGGAACACTACAGACAGGTGAACTTGTTAAGGACAGTACAAGACCAGGGGATAGGTAACTGCTCCAAGCCCAGGGCTCTATTTCTCAAACAGGAGCAATCTGCATACAGCGTTACTATAGTCAATTCGGTTGTCATTGAGTTATTGTGTATATTAAAATGCTTGAACTTAAGCCTGGCCTCCCTCCGTCATTGTCCTCTAGCTAATTATTTGGCATTTGTGTTTGCCAGTATAAAGGTATTCCCAACGCCACATGAAATTACACTCGCCCAATTTCTCATTAAAGAAGAGTTTTGGAGAGAGACGGAAATAAAAATACAGCAACATCTATTCTGCCTAAAATTAAGTGTGCGCATTGTCAGTATCTCCAGCCTTAAGAACGTGTTGTGTGAAACTAAGCTTGCAGCACATCAAAAATCTGCAGTTTTTTTAAAAGCGGAGAAACTGGGCAAGCCAATCTCACAACAAAGAAAGGAAAACATAGAATACCTTGCACAACCTGAATAGCAGTAGACGGGTGTGTTGGAGAGTATGTCATGCAACGCATGGGCTGGGTCGAACCAGCCACCCTCAACAACGGGTGGGGCTTAGGTAAAGAGACAAGGCACAGTTGGGAAGATAGTATAAACCAGGGTGACTGCAGGGTAAAAGGAATATTGGAAAATTCCCAGCAGTCAACGTTTTAATGGAAAACCCGTAAGACTATGGCCTTGGGCTTAAGTACATGCCTCACTGTCAAGGCTAAGGTATTATCCTTTTTCTTTGTTCCATGGATAATTTTCTTCTGGCCCAGGCCCTTTTCAGAATTCAGAAATGATGGGTGGCAGAGCTGCAGCACGTTGATATCTGAAGAGTCTTCTGGTTTTCCTGAAGTACGAATGGTGTGGTACAAAGGAATTAGAATATAATATAAAGGGATTCAAGACAGGGTAGAAAAAGAATGGCAAAGACCTTGTGTAGATGGGTTACATCCACATGCTGTTTGTAATCAGGGGAGATCTTCTAGAAGTATTATTACTGCATCCTGGGATAGATTTCTGGTGGGTTCCACTGTTAGAAATTTGGAAGGTACTACATTGGCAGTTTCCCAACTTTATCTCTCAATTAAAGGCTGATGATGGAATAACCTGGATCTTCAAGGTTTGATGCAGATCTGCTCGTATCTATTCAAAGACTAGTTCATAAATATTATACATTCAGTGGTATTAACCCTAAGTAAAGTTAGGTGTACTGATTTTCAGGGTGTGTCATTCTAAATACTTATGATATCTGTATTCCTCATGAATGGGGCTGGAAGAAAGAGTATATGGGGATAATGTTTTAATACTTAACAGTAATCTATTACTCAGAGATTCTTCTGTTTATTTTAGCTCTTCCTGATAATATCATGTGCTGACGTGTAAATTAAATGATTAGTTATATTGTTGTCTGAATATGACATACCAAAATGTAGTTTTCTTTTGTTCACTGTGTAATCTACAAAAATATAGATTTCAAAAATGGCATCTACCAAAATAACTTTAATATACAAAAACATTGATTACTTAAATGTATTTCAAAAAATGAAATGTAAGCATCTCAAATATTGTAAACAAAAATATTGTCTTCCAAAACATCATTAAAATATTGAAAAAAAACAAATGCATACAAAAGTCCTCTCTTACAAACACCACATGCTTGAATTTTTTTGGGGGAATCAATTAGCTAACGAAATATTGCACATATAATCCACCTCACATCCTCCTTACTCCAAAAGAAATGTTTGTTTGGAGAAAACACACATTTTGTGAAAGGTTACAGTGGCAAAGGATAGAACTAAGTGACAAAATGTAAGTCAACTTATTAATAGAATTAACTACATAGATTAAATTATAATTCATACAGAGTGCATATTTCATAAAATGAGAACTTTAACACTTGCTCATATTATTTTCTTCCATAGAAACATCAACTGAAATACTTGAAAATTAAGAAATCTATCTAAAACAAACAAAACAAAGAACTGTGCAAATGGTTCCAAAGTAAAATATATTACAAACACTTTCATTTACTGAGGTAAAAATTACATTTGTATGTTCATAAAATATTTTTGAAAATAGTAACTTAATTATTTCCAAAATAATATCCAGAATTAAAATGTATATGTATGTTTGTTACTTAGAGATATAAGTAATGCTTTGAACGTAGCTTATCTCACCTTTCAAAAGACATACACTTACTCTAAGGTATGTGTACTCTCAAACATTTTCTGAGGGGCTGCAAAATGTGGTCTGTGGTGTGCCCGAGAGCCGCAATCAATGCAAGCATGGTGGGATTCGGGCTTTTTGAGAAGAATGGTTATGGTGGGCACTATCGCTAACTTGGGAGACACAAATTTTAAAAGGAAGTGACTTGATTATTGAATTGGAATGAAATAGAATGGTACAATGTGAAACCAGAAAACCTGGGACCAAATTGTCTAATTTCACTTTGCCTCCTGGGTTCAGGCTATTAGCTGTTCAAAACCTTCTCTCTTGTGTTTGATTTAATAGACTCCAATGTTCTCCATGTATAATAACAACCCAGACCAACCAGAAGGTTCTATGTGACAACTGACTTGCCTCTTAGTTCACTATTGGCGTTGTTGTCAGGGTGGGTGGAGGTATGAATGTTTCTACGCTCATTTTTTAAAACTATCAGTTGTTCAAAATACTTATGAATGCACAGATATAATCTGATTTACTATGGTGAAATGCATCTGCATGTTAATGAAATACACTTTTTTGAATTTTTAAGAAACGTTATCACATTTTTTACACGTTTGTTGCGAAAGGTCATAAAAAGCATAACGCTTTCCTAAAGTTAAGTGGTGCAGTACACCTTATTTGCTTCTTCTCTTTTACTCCAGTTAGGGTAAATGAATGCTTGCCGTGTATTTAACATCTTTCTGAATGTTACTGCTCAATCAAGTAAACAATGTAAAAAGAAGGGACATTGCTACAAGGGATTTTGTTTGTTGAATATTTCAAATAGTTTATCAGATAAATCTTAGGGGTTAGTTGGCAGCAATCTACCTCACCTGTATCCAAAAGCAATGTCAATATTGAAAATCATACATGAAAGAACAGATTAATCTGAGAAAGCACACGGAAGATCTTGTTTATATGAAAATATATTTGTATTATTTCATTGGAATCAATTCAAGGGGATACAATGTACAGAAAACATACTCACTTGCTCAGGTGTTTTTCTAATTTTAATCAAGCTTTCTGAATATAAATGCATAAAAAACTCACTAATTCAAGATTATTTCACATAAGAGCTCAAGTTAAATTGAAGGAAAAATGTATTGCCTGTACATTTTGATCCACCAATGGAAATGACCATCCTTAAAATTTAATCACACTAATGGGGATATCCCCACTTGATTATTTTGAAGATACCTGGGTGGGTCGCATCATCCAATCGAATAATGATGAGAACCCAGGTTCCACTTCCTGTAGTGGAATTGTTACGAAAGCACTAGAGACAATCCGGCAAAAACTAGTATGCAAGTGAATAGTGGCACAATTAATTCTAAGCTGAACTTGGAGAAATCACCCCACTCTCTATCAGTTCAAAGACATTTTAAAAGGGAACAAGGCTACCAAGAAGTTTGACAACATTTCCCTTCTCTAAATGTCTATGCTTTAGTTGCCCAAATGGAACAGTCCAGTGCATGCTATGTTATGTACAAAAAGTAAAAATGTTTAACGTTGTTAGGGGCATACACTACCTGAAATCCATAGCCTACACCCTATTGTAACAAACAAAGCTAAGTTCCAGAGTCAATACATTTCTTAATTGAAGGACACAAATAAAGCACAATCCATACTCAGTAAAATAAAACACAGCTGCACCTATTATCAACAGTTACCGATAAAATTACAGTAAAACCAAGCAAAAAAGCATTTCTATGTACACATGCCAAACCTTAATTAAGCGATATATTTTCTGTCTCAAATACATAATATCAATTAATCATAGGGGGAAGGATCACTTGTCCTGCACAACCAGGGTATGCAGGTGGATATGTGGGGTGTCTCAGGTAAAAAACCCTCATGCACGTGATGGGAAGATCGTGGTAGCGGTATATGTTGATACTCCGCTCTTCATTCACGTGTGTGCATAATCATCGGGTCAGTATGGTTATGCAGCCTCCACCTGGAGGTTCTTACCCATGGTTAAAACAGTAGTGATCAAGTGATGTGGACAGTGCTCAAATTCGTTAAAATACCCGGACAGCCAGATGCTTCGCTTTATTGGGTCTGGATTCGGGTAGCCCGTCAAAGGGTATTGAAAATTGTGCGTTCCGCAAATGTATTAGGGATTCTAACGCACTCAAAGTTAGTGATTGAAAATGGCCGACATGTTTCAGCCCAAATTGCCTAGATAGGTCTTATGGGCTTTCTTCAGGACCGAGAGTGAAAGGTGAAAACGTGAATGTTTATAACAAAAAAATGCCTTATTATAAACAGTGTAAGAAAAGGAAAAATTCAACCTGTTTCTTTGCAATACGGGAGGTCACAGTGTACCTGCAAAATATAAAGACAATATGTATACAGATGGGGATGGGGTGGAGGGATGGGGGTAGAAGACACACAAGGTACATACATTACAAAATCAAGGTTGATTTTGTCCCAATTAGAAAATGGCAATACTTTACAGACTCCACAGTCCTTGGCAGTGTCAACTCTCTCATTGTCTGACTATAGTGGCATGCACATGATCTTCAGTTTTTTTTGTGATTATCCAATATCGTCTATGTCTTTAGAGAGCATGCAGTGGAATTGCTATACTTAGCATGCTGGCGCAATTACTGGTGTTGAGCCCATGCGCATGTAAGGGTGACTACTGTGCACCGTTGGCCGTTTATGAGTTACTGTGAGGGTTGCCTAAATCGGCGCTATGGTACGCATCCATTCAGTGGGCGTGAATCGGGTGAAAGGAGACCAATGTCTATTCTTTTTGGGCGCTTTTAAGACGTACCTCAAGTGTGAAATTGTCACACTTTCTCGGGTTATGGCAGGGGGTGAGGGTGCCTTACTAAAAGGAAATGAAATGAAGGGAAATGTTATTCAAAGAGTACTTGCGGTTCGCATTGTGCAGACAATCGGAGATCCGTCTCTGCTATCTGTGGCTCTGAACCTCGTGCGCTGCTTGTGCTGACACTTCGCCCGCTAACCCGGAAATGCTGCGGGGTTGCTACAGGGTCTATTTTGAGTATTCAGTGTTGGTAACTGAAAAAAGACTCGGTCGATAGACGCGAGTCTCTCTTCGAGAGCGGAGTCTTTCAATTATGTGAATATTCATATTTAGGGGAAATTTCTGTGAATGCGTTTAGCGGAGTCTTTCAATTATGTGAATATTCATATTTGGGGGAAATTTCTGTGAATGCGTTTAACGCGATAAAAATACCTATTCATGGAACTCTCTAAATTAATTAATACGGGTATTAAGACTGTTGGTCTAACATGAGAAGTATATCTATAGGGTCGATTTGACTTGCAAATCCTAGTTGGATATGCTTAATACTGTTAATGTTTCCTTTCTAGTCATGTTGCTTATTGGGGGGGGGGGGGGGTGATTTTTTGCAATTCGAAATTGGAAAGGTAACTGGTTGTGTTTGAAGAGAGGATAAGTACTTATACAGGTTTTGTCTGTATATCTTTTCTGTAGCCATCCTAATCACGTTTCTTAGTTCATGAATAAAAGGATTATTCTTTTCTCAGGCTCAGCCAAGGTATATTGTCATTTAAGCCCTCGGAATCTGTCTTCAACCTATGGACCCAACGTTGCTCTTTTTCGAAGAGGATCTTCTCTGCATTCCTGTCTTTTGTCTCAAGGGTTTCAAGGATGACCCAGTTAAGTTATTCTACTGTGTGGCCCACAAGCAAAAAATGATTGGCCATCTTGGTGGTGCTTTTTTTGCACTTAACATTGCTCTGATGCTCAAAAATCCTCTGCTTGGCCTTCCTGCAAGTCATTCCGATGTATCGCATATTACACAGGCAAGTTACCATATACACCACGTGACTGGTGTTACAATTCGTGTGAGTCCTTATGGTCCATTTTAGGTTTGAGAAAAGTTGTAATTCCTTCGTCGGTTGAGTGAGACTACACACCGAGCAAAAGCCGCAGGGGAAGTGTCCTGTAACAGGTGAAATACATAATAAACATTCACTTGAAGTGAATTTTTCCAGATGAAATTAAATGTAGTACAGTGTTCAAGATAAGCAACATTGCATTCAAGGCCTTATAAAAAAAATATCCAGTTAAGTGAAACATTAATAAAATAAAGCAGCAGTTATAAATAAAACATCCAAATACCAAAATAAATCAGATAACCATAGCAGGATTCAAGGGAGCTCTCTGAATCTGGATTATAATTTTTTTAAAGATTGAAATCAAAAAAGTTGAGCAACACCTGTTCCAGGTAAACATAGCACATAAAACAAACATTCGCCCAACATCACAGTAAAACATTCCTCCATAATACAAAGTGTAAATGTTTTCACGGAATAAGGTACTTATGTCAATGGGAGTGGCTGAAGAGTGGTGTAACTTAACACCATGAGTAAGATATGCAATTGGCACAAATGACAGTCATGAATTGAAAAAGATTAAAAAAGAAAACATTTTTTCTTTTCCAATAAACCTTCTCTTCCTCTGTCCACCCTGTGAACATGAGTTTGACTGTGATACCTTCACACCTAGTTACTGATGATTATACCACCAACTTGCACTTTTAACTTGGGGCTTGCTAAGGTGACCAGATATGTGTTGAAAAACATTTGTGAATGTCTTTAAAGTTAATACCTTTGGAATGTTGGCATTTAGAAAAGTTTTAAAACTTTGTTGGATAGGGTGATCACCCATTTAACATGATAAACCCTAAACAGACGTTGGAGACTTATTCTGTTTATAGAGCTCGCCGTACTAGTCAGGACATCTACAATAGTAATCCTCAGTTTTTTAAAGGTGCTTTTATTCCAGGACAAATCTCAGGCAGAGGCGGGAATCTACAACTATAGTGTTCATTAGAAGAAACATATCAGGGCTTTGTGTTTAAGAATACTGGAATACAGGCTCCACAATTTTAATAACATCTGGACTTGCTTATTAGCTAGGAACATTGCAGATCCTCTCTTAAAAAAATAATGCTTGACCTACTTTCTTCTCTGTCTTTTAATGCCCTCTCTCCTCTTCTTGATGCTCTTACACTTTTCATTTTCACCCCTATTGTTCACCTCTTTAATCTTTCACCCCATACTCATATCTGTTTTTTTAGTTTCTCTCTATTGCCAGGAACAAACATAATTTCCTGTTTTCCTTAATTTTTTTGAAAGATTCGCCACCTCCTAGAGACCCCGAGTCCTGAACGACGACGACTGGAGCATACCCCTCCCCGACCACGTACCAGGAGGCCAGGTTAGAGTGGCATGTGGTCTGAACACCACAGGGAGAAAGTGACTTTAGATAGATTGAGGGCAGGAGCAGTCATGCAGGAGTGTAATGTATTGATATGGTTCTGATTGGGTTTCACTCTGCTTTGCTGGTAATATGACTGAGTGCTCAGTGCTTGCAGCTGGTTGGTAAGGCCAGAGATGGAGTATGGTTTCAGTAAACCCGATCACAGTTTACCAGGATCCGGTCATTTCTCATTACGCCCTTGGAGTTATACAGGTTGGGGAGAGAGACACAGGAAGAAGAGATGTGATATGCCATACAGTGACCTACTGTGCATACAGGTATATTTTAAGTAGAGATCTGGGTTTGCATGCATTCAAGTGTAAGCCTCTACTACCAAGTCAATCCATCACCAGATCCCATTCCTGCTCCCTATCTGGCAGACAGAATAAAAGATTAAAAGATAACCTTTAAAAGGCTATGCTAGACAAGAGCCTTTATAAAACAACAGTGCATTTTCAAACAAATCTTTTTATTTAGTTTGTACATAGAAAAAACAAGGGGTTGCAATCTAAGATCTTCTTGTCGATACACAGAGTATTCTTTAAAAAAAAGCATGTAACACACTCTCCACCTCCCCCAGTAAGCACTGCCATAGATAAGCCCCCCCGAGAGGGAGTGTCACAGGTTAAACAGCGAGGAGAGCTCCCCAAGTTTATCCATCTGGCCCCCAAACCGGATACCTGTAATTCCCTGGTAATTTTCTTGTCTGGGTGGATCCTTATAAGCAATGGTTCTACGATGAGGGTAAAAGAAGGGGCGACAAGGACAGCCCTGTCGTGTTGCCCTGGCCAGTGTAGTGTGTTCTGTGTGTTGTCCATTTACCCTGAATACTGCTGTTGTCCATTTACCCCGAATACTGCCGTTGGATCCGTATAGGCATCCCAAGATTTTCTCTATCATGCCCTGTCCCTGGTGAAGTTTGTTGATTGCATCCATAAGGTAGAGCCAGCTGAAGCATTCGCAGCATCTAGGGAGAGGAGCAGTACTGAGATATTTTGCATGTGTGCTTTTTCGATCAAGTGGGCTAGGAGGCAGGGTCCAAACTGAGGTGACATGGTAGAAAAAAGAACAATGGATTGGGAAACTTCCCAAGTGATTACTAGTGGTTAGACTTATTGCAAGTATTCCTGCCTACACCTTTTGTGTTTTTGATGTAATGCCCTAAGTGGCAGGGGTATGCCCAAACTTGGGTCCTTTGCTCACTGTGCCACTGAATTCAAGCTAGGCTTGACTGATGAGCCCCAGTCAGGACATAGGTAGTCTTGGGTTGCTTGTGCTGGTCAGGGAGCATCGGGCCTGGCAGTTCCGTTGGAGCAGGGTCAAGACTGATTTTTATATGGCTGGTCCAAACTGAGGTGACATGGTGAGCAAAAGAAAGATTGGTTTGACTGCTACCCTGAGAAATTGCCAGTGGTTAGAATTATTATAAGCAATCCTCACATAACCTTTTGTGTGTTTGGCAGTTGTGATTACACCAGGGCTCCAAGTCAACTGCCATGTGTTCCTAACTTATTAGGACTGATTATGCAGCAGTTCTGATCACGTCACGGTCTTTTCATTCCCAAGGCGCAGTCTTTAAAAATCCCACCTCAGCCTTTTCATTTATAAAGACCTAGATGAAATATAATAGTTTTCTGTGAAAACCATTGTTCTAATTATAACAGCGCTCTTTATCAATGCTCTATTGATGGCTTGCCTTTGAATATGCAAGTGATTTCTACTTGGTATGGTAATGATGATTCAGGGCTTTCAATATACCAGTGGTCTGGTTATGTCAGAACTCTCATGGCAGTGCAGCTCTGAAAATGGGATGATGCCCTTTATGCCAGAGTTTGGCTTGCATTCAGGGCTGTGTCCGTGATCGGATGGCACTGTCACTGTGAATATACCAGGGTACTGAAGATGACAGGTTTCTTATTATTCCAAATTCCAATTACACCTGGGCTGTGAATAACCTAGAAATCGGATATGCTTGTGGAGATTTTCACCCAATTCTGTATGCTATTGATTACCCTGCAAGGGGTCTCTAATGTAAAGTCCTGCTTCTAGGTACTTGTTTTATTTTTATATTGAATTTTGTGTTCATCGACTCTTCTCAAGGTTATTCTGTACAGTTTTTTATTCAGATCCTATGATTTTGCCCCTCAGTGTCTCCTGTAAATAGTGTAACCATAGATTAAATGCTGGGTTATGCATTCCCTTATTCCCCTTCTGATGGTATCTTGTTAACCCCTTGCGTGCGGGGCGTATTCCCCGCCTGTGCTGACTCCGCCTTACGCGGGCGGAGTCATGACGGAACGGTTCCGTCATCAGCACAGCTCAACTGACGCTGATGACGGAACCGTTCCGTCATCAGCATGGAAGGGGTTAAAGCCTCTAGTTACTCATATACGTTCTGTTGTGTGTCTTTCTGATCCTTTTAAAGGCATCCTATTGAAGCCTTTACTTTTGTCTATGACTCGGTTATGCTACATATCCCCACTTTCCTCTACTTGGAACCTACTGTTGAGAGTTTCAAAATATGTATATGGTGTATATTCACTTTCTCACCTCCTTTGTGTCTCCTGAAGAGACAGACCTCCTTAGAGGTGTAGCTGTCATATAATGTGCTGCCTGATTTCCCTCTCAGGGTCCTCTGTAGAGTCCTTTACTCAGGTCTGTGGGTCTCTGATATCTGCTTTTTACGGACAATTACTATTCTTCCCTGACAGCTATAGATCGAGAATTACGAACTTCCCCTGAACAGATCACACTAATGGAGGAGGTCTCAATCAAGATGCCAGAAGTAGAGGTAACAACTTGTTCTTTGATGATTTTAATAAATACGTGTGCCTATTGAACCTACCTTGGTACTTTCTTTGTAAGTTTGTGGCTTAAAATGCTTATGGTTCCTGCCTAGGTCTCTAGACCTATTACTGAGTGTTGCTGCGTGTACTTATTGTTCTCCATCATTGTCTGCACACCATAATTCATTACCTTTAACGAACAAACTTTGCACCCCACCATTCTGTCCAGTGGTGGCTGCTCCCGGGAAAGCAGTAGTGGGGGTGGGGGGGGGGGGGGGGAGGGGGGGGAATGGTGTTTTAAAAAAAATTAACCTGTCGTCTCCTCCGTCCTTTCCATCCTCTTCCTTCTGTAAAAGCAAGAAGCACCTAGGCTTGCCTAAGCCACTCCCGATAGTGTGTGGGCCCAGCATGGCCTCCTGGAGGGCCATGATGAGTTTTGGGTCACGACGATGGGCTGCTGGCCTGCCCGCGCTGCTAGGTATAGACTGCCTTTCCAGGCTACTCTAGCTGTGGCTTGTAGAGGTGACATCCCAAAGTCGCAGCCAGAGAACTCCACACTTGGATCCCCACCTGCGCAGACAAGCTCGCCCCTCTATGCAACCCCGACAAACAGCGCTCCAGGAAAGCCGCCTGGTTCACCACCGATCTCCAAGAAACCAGACACACCTGCAGACGCCTGGAGAAGAAACACCAAGACACCCAAAAACCACACCACCTACAGGGGCGCCATGACGAACTACCACAACCAAATCAGAACCACAAAGATGAACTTCATCCACAACAAAATCCTCGCCAACTCCACCAACTCCAAGGAACTCTTCAGTGACATTCAGGAATTCACCAACCCACGCAGCAAAACCACAGACATCACCCTGTCCCAAGAACTTATGATAAGCTTTGAACCTACTTCTACCTCAAGATCAAAAACCTCTACGGCAACTTTGTCGACCATCCACCAGATGCTGCAGCCGCCCCCCATCCTCCCACACACACCAGCCAGCCCACCATCTCCACCTGGACGCCGGTCATGGCGGAAGACACCGCCTGGACAATGAAAGGCATCCAGTCAGGAGCCCCCACTGACCCCTCCCCTCCCCACATCTACCACAGAACCGCGGCCACCATCTCACCCAAACTACAACACACCATCACCCCACCTTCAAAACGGGCACCTTCCAGATGACTGGTCAAGGAAGTCAGGCCCCTGCTCAAGAAGCCCACAGCTGACCCCAGCGACTCAAGAACTACCAGCCCATCTCGCGCCTCCCCTTCACGGCCAAAGTTGCAGTGAAAACAGTCAACAGGGAACTAACACTCGCCGTCCTCGACCTGTCCCAGTCCAGATTCCGAAGCAACAACAGCACCGATACCGCCTCACTCGCCGCCACGGACGACATCCGCACCATCCTGGACCAAGGCCACTCTGCAGCCCTTATCCCACTCGACCTATCAGCGGCCTTTGACACCGTCTCCCACCACACACTAGTTGCCAGACTACACGACGCCTGCATTCAAGGAACATCCCTAGACTGGATCCGATCATTCCTCGCCAGAAGAAGGCAAAGGATAAGACTGCCACCCTTCCTCTCCAATCCCACGAAAATCACCTGAGTCTCACAGGGATCATCACTGAGCCCAACCCTCTTTAACATCTACATGGCCCCCCTCCTCGACATCGTCCGACAACACGGCCTCAACATCGTATCCTACGCTGATGACACCCAGCTCATCCTCTCTCTCACCAGAGACCCCACCACCGCCAGACTCAACTTTCAGAAAGGAATGCAAGTCATCCCAGAATGGATGACGAATAGCTGCTTGAAGCTCAACACAGAGAAGACAGAAGTACTCATCCTTGGAACCACCCCTGCAGCATGAGACAACACCTGGTGGCCACCGCCCTCGGAAGCCCACCGACCCCCTCAGACCACGCTAAAAAGCTCGGCATTGAACTTGAATCATCCCTCACTATGAACCGACAGGTGAACGCTGTCACCTCCAACTGTTTCAATACCCTCCGCAAGACCTTTAAATGGACCCCTCCCACCCACGCACTCATTGCCAGCAGACTGGACTATGGAAACGCACTCTACGCCGGCAATAACAAGTCCCTACTCCTTAACCCCTTTGCTGTGGGGGTTAATCTCCCGCTGTGCTGGGGGGGGTGAGGGGGGCGTGCACAGCCCCCCCATGCTCATGCCGAGCTGAGCTCGTCATGAGCTACGGCGCTCCAGTGCTCATGACGAGCTCAGCTCATCACATGTGTATTGCCTCCCGTGGAACGCTCAGCACAGCGGGGAAATTCTCCCCGCACCTGAGCGTTCCACGGGCCATGAAGAGCTGAGCTCGTCATGAGCACCGGAGCGCCGTGGCTCATGACGAGCTCAGCTCGTCATGAGCATGCAAGGAGTTAAACTCCAGATTATTCAGAACACCGCCGCTAGACTCGTCCTCAGCGTCCCCCGGCACAAACACGTCAGACAACACCTACAAAGACTCCATTGGCTCCCTGTGGAGAAAAGAGTCACCTTCAAAATCCTCACGTTTACACGTGCCTCCACAATAACAGACCCAAATACCTCATCAAGAAAATCTACTTCTACATACCCAAATGAAACCTCCGATCTTCCAACCTCGCACTGGCCGAACCCCATGCATCCACAGAGCCAGAGCAGGGGGAAGATCCTTCTCACACATTGCAGCCAAGACTTGCAACGAGCTACCAGCAGACATCAGACACGCCCCCTCCCTGAACACCTTCAGGAAGACACTCAAGACCTGGCTCTTCTGCTAAACAGATTGACGACCATCCATCGCCAGTGAGGGGCTGGCAGCCTAACCCATCGATGGGTACTGGCCTTTGGGGCTGCTCTGGGAGCTCTCTGACACACCAGCTGCCTGGCCACCACCTGTCTTCTCCCAATACTCCAGGGGTTTGGTAATCAACATCCCCTTGTTGCCAGTGTGGGCCTACTTGGGGAACACAGGCTGCGACCCTCCAATGCAGGAGGTACAAACCATGATAGCCATTTACCGATTGGGCTTCCTCACTGGGGTGTTCTTCCCACCTTGACGGCGGGTGTCTCAGGCACTGATTTCGCCACTGGTAGTTCAGGAGTTGCACCACGACCATTATGGCCCCACTCCAGCAAACAAAGCATGCTGAACAAGTTTGTGCATTCTGGGGGATTTTGTGTTTGTGCACCTCACCACATTGCGAAGCCGGCTGACCAATGAGACGAGATGAGGAGCCCCACATCAGACACTGCCAGGTTCCTAACAGCCATTGACCAATACTGAGATGCCCCAGAGGCTAAGATCAATGCCATGGGGGCAAATATCATGTTGGTGTGCCAGATATGCCGCCAAGCTGTGGACAGAATAATGACAGCTGAAGTCTGAATGTCTGGGGTGTAAGACACATTGGTGGAGATGAAGAAGATCATAGCACTTCTATCCTCTATCTCAAGAGAACTGGAGGCGAGGGTGGACGATGCAGAGGGAAGAGCCCAGAGGAGCAACCTCCAATTTGTGGGATTCCCCATGGATTGCGAAGAAGCCTCTCCTGAGAAATTCTTAAACCCAACTACCGCCGCCTGGAGCACCTACCAAACCTGTGATTGCTCATTTACTGAACTATTCTATTCATTTGTTATGCTTGCTCCCGAGACTCTCTGCTGTTCCAGTCTAACAAAATAATGGTCTTCCCAGATTACACCAGAATGGTCCAGCAACAGTGAAAGTCCTGCGTAGAGTCCCCGAAAAGACTGTTGAACTTCATCTTCTGTTGCATGCTTTCAATCACAGATCCTCTTATTTGATCACCGCTGAAGAGGTACTTCACCCACATACCCCTCCACTGTTTGAAAGCGACATTGTTCGTGGGGACTGACCCAGGCCTCCCATGAAAATCAGCAGTGTAGGCGGCTTTGGGCATCTCTACTCTCCTAGACACAAAAATTGAAGAATGCTTTTTGTAGGTAGAGGATATTAAGAGACTCACTGGGCCTACGATCTGAGGTCTTCCTGCGGCTTGTCATCCAGATTTGCCATACGTAGGAGAATGATGCTCTGCTTGCTGGAAGTACTGTTTTTGATTATGGCCTAAGGTGGGCCACTGGTTTAGCCCAATGACTGCGCCCCCACTTGGTACTTGTTGACCCTCCTTAGACTTTTGAGGTTGTGACTCCTAAGCTGGATGACAGGTGCTGATGTTAAATTTTTGGGAAAGGATACAGTTGGGAGATTACCTCACCGCCGTCCGTTGGCACTGGTCCACCATTGGTCCCGCAACCGATGCTTTATGTTTCAGAAGTATAGGGTGGAAGAGATTTGGAGGTCATTGCTACCAATCACTGTTGTTGGCGCTGAAGTATTCTCCATTTCCCTTGACCAGAACTGTTGTTGGCATCGTCCCCCTTCCTGACGGCTGCTCACATTAGTGGGAGCCGAAGAGATCTGAGCCGGGTAATATCCTGGACCGTGAACTGCCTCTTGGAGAAGATTAGGTGTATTGCAGTCCTGTTCCTCCAGGAGATCCACTTACTGGGCAACAAGGTTCCCTTTCTGGCACGTTATGAGTTCATTCCAGTCTTTTACTGTGGATTCACAAGGGGATTTAGAGATGCATCTATCTTTTGTTAGGGGCCGCTTTCATTTTGTGGAGAAAACGGAATTAATGGATTGATGGCGCAGATATATGGTCCCTCCATAGAGATCTTTTTACATTGGTAAATGTCTTCATCCCATCACAACTGAGCGCCTTATTTTTTAAGGTAATCACAACATTGTCTGGAAACCTCCCGGAGGTTACTGTAGGTATGGGGAAAGATTGGAATAGAATGGTTGATGACACTAGATATAGGCTTCGGGGAGGGGGCATTGTGGCCAAGAGATGTTTACCAATGGCACCTTTTATAAATGCGATGGGCCTCTCTGACATATGATGACTGTTCCACCGACCTGAGTGGGGATTTATGTTTCACTCCGAGGCACACAACACTTCCTCCAGACTTACTTTCTGTTTCCAAAGGCAAAGGTCCATAGAGTATTGGTAGCACACATCCTTCCCCAGGAGATCTCTATCCTTTTACCGGTGAATATAATCATTAAGATGGGGCACGTCAAATTCCAGATGTGGTGGAGGTTGGCCATCTGGTCTCCATGGTAAGGCATGCAAAGACCACATAGATGAGGCCACAACCACATACTTTTCCCAGAACCAAGGTTCATTTAATTCCCCAGGTATCTTATGGGAATCCTTTTAAGCTACCCTTGGGGGGGATATCATAAGTTATTGAACAGGCAAGAAACGCAGAAGGCTGCAATCAGTAAATGATCTGGAATCGCAAATTCTGGACCAGGTGAACACACTGTTTTGTGGATTCAGGGCCAGAACTACATAGGAAATTGGCCCTCACTCAATTATTGCTCCAACAAGCACTACTAGATGATGCTAAGAAAATACGGCTAGCCTCACAGACATGTCTTAATCAATGGGGACATGGTGCTTCACTGACTCATAAAACACCAAATCCCGATTTTCTTTATTGTTGAGTGTTGACTCAGATGACTCGAAAATTACTGGAGGCAAAGATGAAGCCAGACAATTTGCGCAATACTATACCGATCTATATGTGCAGCAAGATGTAAGTCTCCAGGCCTTGTGTGATTGATCTACCCCTCCGGTCCTTCTTGGATTTTGATCGGCAGTCTTTGTAGATGGACCTCACAGCAGGGGAACTTTTGGTGGCTCTGAGCGGCCTGAAATCTGGGAAAAGCACCTGGAACTAATTATTTCCCTGTGGAATTTTTCAAGTCATTAATGCATAAATTGAGTATTTCCCTGGAACAGGCGCTGACGGAGATGGTGAACGCCGCTGCCCCCTGACTTTACAAAGCACAGATCATGAAAATTCCTGTGCCGCTCCCACCAGCGACTAAAGTGGTGGTCCACACATGGAGAACATTCCTGCAATGCATGGGGTGGCGGCAACAAACTGGCGGAAATTATGGAACAGACACTACTGTGGGTGGGCACTCTACTGTGACATTTGGCTGGGTTGAAGGGATTCCAGAAATGGGATGCTTTAGGCATCTTCACCATTGGTGACTTGATGGAGGACGCAAAACTTAAATCCCACCAGACTCTACAGCAGGAATTTGACCTACACCACAGCCAGTCATATCGCTTCCTGCAACTTAGGCATGCTTTAAGACCACTCCTATTGCATTTAGAGGACCCCTGGGAATTAACCCCTTTGTGGTTAAATTTCTCATTGGAGAACAGGGAAGCCATACAGTGACGCAGGTCTACCGCTCACTAATCCATCAAATGGCTGACTCCTTTGACACCCTCCGCTCTTCCGGGTGCAGGATCTGGGTGCCCCAATGGCTGAGAAGTAGATTGCGGCTAGCGCATCTCGGTGACACTCTGCAATTACAGCTAGAATCCTCCTTATACATCTGAAATGTTCTCATAGGGTATACCTTACGAGAGACTAACTGTGCAAGATGGTTGTGGTTGCCTCCCTCAGCGCAGGATGGAGACCTTCTCTACACAACCAGTAGTTGTACCAAGTTAGGTCCATACTGGAGACTGGTGCTCTCCTGTTTGTGATTGGTACCGGGGCGGAATATACTGTGGGATCCCAAGTTGGTCCTCCTACATGTCAACTCAGATTTCAATGACGACCGGTTCAGGCTGACTTTGCTTTGTCTGAGATCGACTGTGGCAAAATGAGATGTCTCTCGCCGATACAAAGATGAAACACCCCCATCTATTGAGGTGAGGCGGAGGAGATTAGACTCCTGCATGAGTATGATAAATTCAGTGTGCTAAGCTCAGGGCTGCTGCCAAAAATATATGCAGAAAATGCAACATTAAATATAGGAGAAGTGGGCAGACTATTGGGGTATTACCATCACTCCAGGCGAAACCCGCACTGCAATGTAAGAGACTAAAATACACACGAAGGATAGCTGTGTATAATCCTGAATAGCCTAACTATTGTCAGACTTCGTCTGGAGGTGTGGAAATCGTTGAGGGAGACGGTGGCACATAAACCAAACAGACCACCAGAGCTATGTGTATCCTGTCTTCAGATTTCCCTCTTTAACATTGAAGCCAAAATTAGAGCTGAGGTACTTGGTTGATTCACTGGAACTACAGTATATCTGGATCAATGTGTCTTAATGTTCCATTGCTCCATGAGGCATAACATTAGACATAGATGGACCGACTAGAAGGGCCACTGGCGCTACTGATGGTAAATTTTGAAAAGGTGTTTTGACTTGATGGATTGGACCTAATTGCTCGTTTAGAAAAAATTAACCTTGGACCCAAATTATGAGGATCTAAGTCTTCTATATACTAACTTTATAGCCAAGGTACTGTTGTCTGGGAGACAATGGATATCCTCTCCCTACGAAATGGTATCAAACAGGATGGTAGCTGTTACCACTACTGTTTGCTATGGCAATCAATACCCTGGACGTGTGATTCAGAATCTATGCCATGCCGGGGGATTCAAGTGGTTGCCTAAGATAGCGGGTAGATTGTCCCTATACTCTGACTATATGATAATGTTCCTTCAATGCCTCAAAGAGTTAACACCCAGAGCCTTCCAGGTGTTCTGCATCTTTAACAAATATTCTGGCTGAAGGACAAACCTGTCCAAGTCAGTCATATAAAAGATAGGTGTTGGGGAGCGAGCCTGCAGCGGCCCACTGACCTGAAAAATGCTACAGAGGGCTTTAAATATTTAGATTTTTATCTGGTTAGAGGAACGATCAATGCATAGCAACGAATCATAGTACCGCAAATGAACAGGCCAAAAAGCGATCTCACCTTTTATTTTTTTTTTACCATAATTGTTAATGGGGAAAGCAGCCTTTGTCAGAATAGTTTTACCGCCACGCTGTCTATAACTATTCCAACACTACCAATATAGAATCCCAAAAGAGTTCTTCACTTGTCCTAACTTAATGATTAGTGTTTTTCACTGGAGTGGATTACCATAGCAAAGTGCTCTAAATGCAAATATGATTAGGTTATCTGGGTTGCAGATATTATTGTATACTATCTAGCAACACATCTAAAACTCAAAATCAAGTGGCAGAATATCACACAAACAATCCAAACTGAACTTATTCAGTACTGGCCGACTTCTTTTGTAGAAGGTGAACCCACCCAGATCTCCCACCAGCTACAAAAACAGTAATAAAACTATTGCAAGAGACCTTGTGGATCACAAGATGGCATAGAAAACTGATGCTAACCCAAGTAAATGGCTCATCGAACCTCCGTGGAAGGGATAACATAGGACTCTCTAGATTTAAGAGCAGGATGAAAGATGCTACCATGAGCTAAAGATAATTATAACATGCACAGAGAACAGAGCTTCAGGAATTACCAATTGAAACATGCCTTGCTCCCCTATATCAATGATCTTACTGAACTATCAAACTGTAATTCCCCAGAAACATAATTGCTGGTGTAGGATATGGGTTGGAAGAAGATATCCACACTATATTGTTCATTAGTGATTACACCCCAGCCACATTCGATGTTCTCATGTGAGCTTGGGAGAGGCATGTGGGACAATTCTCAGATGAAGAATGGCAAAAGGTCAGGATAGCGATGAGGGACGTTGCCGTAGCCACCTATTTTAGGATAATTCTACTGCTATACCAGGGCCTTGTAGTTTCATTGCGTGACATTACTAATGCCTGACTGAATGAAGAACTACTTAGCTTGGAGGGGTGGTGGGTACAGGGGGTGGACCCCTGCATAACATTGAAGATTATAGTATATAAATCACAAGGCTGTCCGTAAAAGCATATTAACATCTCGGGATAGTGGTTGTTTTTTCGAGTTTTAGAGAGGGAACTGAGGGAAGAAGAAGATACACCAAATGTAGCTTTAAGTCTGTTCACATATTTACAGTCATACAGCAATTAAGGAATGTGAAATCGGATATGCACTGGGACCTAAAGGTGCCAAATAAATTAATATGATGCATCCTACAATGTGATTTATTGCAGCTGTTGTGTAAATTATGTCCTAAATGCCAATAACTGTTTCATTAAAAATGACCTTTAATCTCACAGCAAAATAAAATACTACATAGTTCAAAAGTAATTCCAATTACGGGGTTCCGATCCTCAGTAAGGCATAACACCCTATTTCCGGTACTCTCTTCCCGATCTAGGGGGTTTCTAATTAATCTTGTCTCCATATTCTGTGGGCACTAGGTAATAAAAGATGTGGATTATTTCAAGTTTCCTTACTGATCAAATGCTAACTCCTGTTGAATGCCTTTGACAACCTGCGTCCATTTTGTCAATAAGTCTAAAGTCTGTGTAACAGGTTCTTCTGTGCCTCTGTGAGAAACTGCCCTCTTTCTTGCATGGTATGCCCCCTCTTTGTGCTGAATTGCTGATGTTATTTGACTGAGTGTGCCCTGGGCTCCTGCTAATCAGGTACCCAGGGCCTATGCTCCTGCCCTAAAATTGCATTGAAGCCTAAACCCAATTGTGGTAAGTGGTACCACAGGTACCCAGGGCACTGTGACCAGAGAAGGCCTCTAAGGGCTGCAGCACTTATTGTGCCACCATTAGAGGTCCGGTACCCTGACACAGAACAAAGTGAAGAGTCGACATGGCACACATCTCTGTGTATCACAACAAATGGAGTAGTACCCCCTTAAGGTTGGTTACAACCTCTATTGTATAGGTTAACTAGGTGCATGGCTTGTGACCCAACTTGGGACAACCTTTGTCCTTAGAAGACCCCTCACTCACCAACCTAGTTGGTGACATGCTTCATCATCGGGGTCCCACCCAGACAGCCGAGTGCCATCTGGGTGTGCTGCGACACCTGACTACAGTGGAGCTGGTTTCTTGATATTTTATATGTGCAAATAAACTTAAAATAGGTGTATTAAAAGTTGTCCAATGCTACTCACTCATGGACTTTATTCCGGAGTGCTTGGGCAACGGTTAAAATATATTTAGTTGGACACCCTTGCCTGATTAGGTAGGCTGTGGTGTCAGTATAGTCGTGTTCTGTTATCCTCCAAGTCCTCGGAATCAGCAGGCTGATGAGATAAGGCCACCTCCTGATCTAACCGAACCCAGAAGGCTATTATAGCCTGGGTCCAGGAAGGATCAAGCGAGGGCAGAAGGACAAAATAATAAACAGGAAGGAAAGGAAGGGAACAGCAGGGAGGGAGAACTGCAACGACAAAAAAAAGAGAAAAGAATAATTGTCTCGGTTCTTGATAAATTCTAAATACTACAGTACTGATGATTACACTACACCCTATACCTGTAACAAAACTAAAGGTAGGCCTGAAGATAACGTCTCTTCCCCCACTAATTGGTTCAGGGTATGGGTCTGCAGTGTCTATATACGCCACCTGAAATATACAAGCAGATGCGGGCTTAGCGTGGAAATGACCTTCCTGACACTTATTTGAGTATATAGTTACGGACATACCATGCTTACTCCGCTGGAGGCCAAGAACGTACAAAATCCCACTCGATAGACCAATGATACCACTGAATAAGTATATAAGAAGAAATGAAAACATAAGGGGTTACGTCACCCTAAATTATAAAGAACGATAGTACCTGATAGATGACTTCAGGAACCTGGCGCACCCTGCACGAGCCGGTGCAAGAAGGCTCAGCCAACAGGGACGCCGTGGAACCACAAGAATGATGAAAGCGTGGCGCACCCTGCACGAGCCGGTGCAAGAAGGCTCTGCCAACAGGGACGCCGTGGAAACACAAGAATGCTGAAAGCTTAGCGCACCCTGCACGAGCCGGTGCAAAAAGGCTCAGCCAACAGGGGCGCCGAAGGAATGGATGACAAACAGGGCGTTCCCCGCACGAGCCGGTGCAAGAAGGCTCAGCCAACGGTGACGCCAGAGGATTAAGCAGAACACTTCCAGCCCTAACAAGCAATGCCGGTGAGTGAGCTGGAAAAAACAGAACCGCCAAACTGAGAGGAAAATTGCCCCTCCTCTGCACGAGCCGTTAAGAGAACGACTCTGCTGCTGGAACAAGAACGTGGAAGCGAAAGCACAGGAAACAATCACAAGAAGCAAACAGGAACTCTGAGATGAACAACTCTCCACACCAGGTCCGGAGTCAAAATATCCGACGTCCCGCGTTGTTTCCTTCGTCCTTTTATTCTCCGCCACCAGCGCCAAGGATTCTGGGACATGTAGTTCCTTGTGAGCAAGATCCTTATACGGGTGCACTTTCAGTGAGCTTCCAATCACTTGACATGTTCTATGGAGATAAAAAAAGGGGGTTGGTCTACATGTTTCAACCTATGTGTAATTTTAAGGTTTTCGTTAGGACTAGTGTGCTGAAGTCTGGGTGGTGTACACACTCTAAGGTGTACCCTTCCCTCGACTTCAAAAGTGTCTATATCACAAAATTATGATTTAATGTAAACTGTGTTTTTCGCCTCGATTCCTGGAAAAAAAACCTGTGAAGAAAAAAGGGGCAAAGGGTTGGGGAAAACAAGCATTTGGTACATACTCGTGTTGTATGTTATTTGCTTCAGGTGCACCTCGTGTTAAACTTTCTCATGGCGTGGAAAAACCACAAGGAAAGTTCATTTAGTTTTAACTATGATTCATAGCTTACACAGGCAAACGTGCTGTTCCTTGTATGACTCATAGCTTTCACAAGCAAACGTGCTGTTAAATAACAGACTCAGTCCGTGGTTGTTATTTTTGCATACCCACACATAAGTTGACGTGCTTGGCTCATACAGATCAACGCGTGGGTATCAAACCTCGTGGTCGAGGGGATCGTAAAACAAATGACTCTCTCTTCACGTGTTTGCATTAGAAGAATATTGATTAAAAACATTCGTAAAAGCATAGCAAAACACACATACGAATGCAGCCGCTCGGAAACCGTACGATACTCAACAGGATTACATTCTCAAGAAAGTTTGAAAAAAGGGGGGAAGGACAGGGAGTCCTCTTACTAGAAGCACTCGGATTGCTGGCTTCCTGGGCGTCCCCGGGCCTGCCGTCGGTAATTTCCACGATCTGTGAAAAAGCGGCGGGCGGAGATGGGAGGGTTAGTGTGCCGTAGGGGATGGGCGGAGTTTCCGTTCTGAAACGGAGGGGCAAAGTCCCCATTTAGTTCTTGACGCATTAGCACTTACTTGTAGAAGAAATCTCGAAGGCAGTGAGCCTAGCCGGTTTGCCAGGAGCCCCGTGAGTGTGGTTTGCCAGCTACTGCGGCTGTGATAAAGGGAGTGAGTGACTTCCTGGTTAGGGGCTTGGTCACGTGGGGCCCGTATCTAGGGCGACCGCAGCCTGTGTCAAGCGCGTCATTGCGTGCCGGGATGATGAGATAAGTTGTTCGTGTGTGAAAGACAACTCGATAAAGTTAAAAATAAGGGTAATACAGTTCAGTAAACCATGGCTAGGCGATTGGTAACGGGACATGGGTACATGTCGTGTCACGTGGTGCTCGTTGGTGGGTCTGATAGTATGCGAATGGCAACTCATTTGGGTTTAAGTGACGAAGACTATTTGACAAAATAAATTTAATCCTCCAGGTAAAGTATACGTCATGGACACCAGACGTAGGGAACATACTCCAACTAGCATGTGTATAATTCAGTGAGACAGAAATTGTGGGGAACTTAATTTTACATGTGCAACATCAGTCATACCAATATAGGTCATACCGAATCATATTGCATTGCAGGCAGGTAGCACAGATTAAAATATAAGAATACAGTTATATGACAACCGTATGCTTAAAGTCATTCGATTCGTGGTCAATATTCATGAAGGAATTTGTCTGAGAACGCATGTTTTTCATGGGAGTGCATATTATGGTTTAATTGTGCGGCCCTCTTTGCAGAAATACAGTTTCTGCTTGATCTTAGTGCATAGTTTATTTTGTGAGTACAGAGTTCCACGGAATATTGTCGTTGAGGCCATTTTTATGTGTAGAAAGTCTGTAGATCCAGCGCTGTTCTTTTTCAACAGCTTTTGTTGTAGTCTTTCTACTGTACTTATTTGCTCTATGATGGTCCAGCTCATAACATTGGGAGTATGATTGGATGTAAGGTAGTGTTCTGTGAGTGTTGTCATTGACTTCTTACATCTGATAGTGCTTCTATGTTCACATATTCGCTGTTTCACTTTCCTGCTAGTCATGTCTATATACTGAAGGTTGCAGGGGCACATGATTCTATACACTACATTAATGCTGTGGCAGTTAGTGTGGGACCGGATTGTCCAAGTTTTCCCTCTTCATCGTCTACATGAGCCCTCTCGCAGCCATCGCACGCAAACACAACCTCAACATCACCTCCTACGCCGACGACACCCAGCTGATCCTATCCCTCACCAACGACCCTGCCACCGCCAGAACCAGCCTACACGAAGGGATGAAAGACGTCGCCGAGTGGATGAAGAACAGCTGCCTGAAACTGAACTCAGACAAGACGGAAGTCCTCATCCTGGGATCATCGCCCTCCGCCTGGGACGACTCCTGGTGGCCCCCTGCCCTGGGCACCACTCCCAAGCCAACGGACCACGCAACCTGGGCTTCATCTTGGACTCCTCCCTCTCGATGACCAGACAAGTCAACGCCGTTTTATCAACATGCTTCAACACCCTGCGCATGGTCCGTAAGATCTTCCGATGGATCCCCATTGAAACCAGGAAGACGGTTACCCAGGCACTCGTCACCAGCCGACTGGACTATGGAAACACCCTCTACTCCGGAACCATGGCCAAACTTCAGAAAAGACTGCAGCGCATCCAGAATGCCTCCGCACGACTCGTCCTGGACGTCCCCCGACACAGCCACATCTCCGGCCACCTGAGAGACCTGCACTGGCTCCCCGTCAGCAAGAGGATCACGTTCAGGCTCCTCACCTACGCACACAAGGCCCTCCACGACCTGGGCCCCAAGTACCTCAACAACCGCCTGACCTTCTACGCACCTGCCAGCTACGATCGACCAGCCTCGCCATCGCCGCCATACCATGCATCCGCGGAGCCACCGCCGGGGGAAGATCCTTCTCCTACCTGGCGGCCAAGACATGGAACTCCCTCCCCATCCACCTTCGACTGACCCAGGATCACCTTTCATTCAGGAAGCTCCTAAAGACCTGGCTCTTCGAGCAGTAGAGGATCCCTCCCCCCCCCTGCGCCTTGAGACCCTACCGGGTGAGTAGCGCGCTATACAAATGTCCATGATTGATTGATTGATTGATGGTCTGCTGCTTGTTTCCTTTGGTCTAGTGTTTACCATGTTGTCTCTTATGCTTCTTGCCTTTTTAAAGGAAAACAAGGGTTTTTACCATTTCAGGTTTCCAGTGTTCAGCAATTTCCAGTGCTTGTTGATTGATTTTGTTACATTGTTGGATGCTGTGTTGTATGTTGTTACACAGGTGAGAGGAGGGTCGGTGTCATCTTTATTCACATCCTCTAGTAGTGCTTCACGCGGCTGGTTACGTGCCCGTTTCTGGCATTTGTTGAGGATTTTGTTCGGATATCCCTTTGTTTGTAGTTTCGCTGTAAGGTCGTTCGCTTGTTCTTGGTAGTCACTGGTCCTACTACCAATTCCGTCGGATCCTCAGATATTGTCCATATGGGAGATTTTCTCTCAGATGTCTAGGGTGAAAGCTTCCAAATCTAAGAAGATTGTTTTTTGCAGTCAGTTTATTATGTGTTTTCATTACCAGGCGTTTATCTTCCTTGCTGATAACGAGGTCCAGGAAAACCATCGTTGTAAGATCTTTTGTGTAGGTGAATTTCAGATTTACATCCCTAGTATTAATCCATTCGAAAAAGGAGATTAGTGTAGTTTCTGATCCTTGCCAAATTGCTATGACGTCATCAATGTAACGTTTCCAGAATAGAATATGAGGTCCAAAAGGATGTCGATCATTGAGTATGTGCTTCTCCTCAAAGTCAAAGAAGTACAACCCAGCGATACTGGGGGCAAAAGTACTGCCCATCGAGGTACTCCCTGTTTGCAGATATAGGGTCCCCTCGAATTCAAAATAATTCCTTTTTAGGGCCAATCTGGCACATTCCATGCACCTAGTTAACCAATACAATAGAGGTTGTAACCAACCTCAAGGGGGCAATCCTCCATTTGTTGTGATATGTTAATTTAAGGGGACCCGGAGTTCCAAGAGTATATGGTGCTGGGAGTTTGTCATTATGAACTCCACAACACCATATTGGCTACACTGAAGACTAGGAAGTGGTATCAAACTTCTCAGCACGTTAAACCCACACTGAGTGTAAAGTGTGGGATTTAATGTAAAATGCACAACAGAGGGCATCTTAGAGATGCCCCTGAAATTCAGGCAACTCCTAGTGACCTGACTGAGTGGCTGCTTAGGCTGCCACCAACAGACATGTTTCTGGACTCCTGGGTCAAGAACCTGCTGCTCTCAGGGGGCCTGAAACAATGCACATTCTGGAACGAGGTGCCAAGCCTCCTCCCCCAGGATGGGCAGGGTTTACAAAGAGAAAGCTTCAAAGGCTGCCGACTTTGTAAGCCTCTCCAGACCATTTGCTGCTTTCAGCAACTGGTCCCTACTGGTTCTACCCCCCACACTCGGGGTGGCAAAAACAAGTGAGGGAAAGAGAAGTGTCCACCTCTGCCAACTCCACCCCTCAGGTTGGGGAAGCGAGGTGAATCACAAAGCTGAGTCCCCGCCATCTTGTGGATGGAGGGACCTATGTAGCAATCAAGAATAGGGAGAAGGAAAGTTAGTGATCCCACCAAGTTCCTTGGCTTTAAATACTGCTAATCAAGAAGGGGGGGGGGGGGGGGGGGGGGGATCACTTGTCCTGTGTAACCTGGGTACAGTTCTTACTAGAATGACCCTTGGTAAAAGACCCTCATACACGTGTAATCATGATGGTATGGGCGGTATATCTTGATTCTCCGCCTTCGTTTACACGTCTGTGCAGAATCACAGGGTCAGTTGGTATGCACCCTCCACCTGGAGGAGAACACCCTAGGTTAAAACAGTAGTGATCAGTGATTGTTGGTGAAGTGTGAGTGAATATCTTTAAAACAATCCAATCATGCCGGGAAGGAAATAATTTTATTGTCCGGGATTGAATTGGTGGTAGAGGATATGGCAGAATAAGTTGAGGAAATTGTTAGGTTTCACACATATTCAATCCTCCAGTGTTCAAACAATGGTCGACATGTTTCAGCCTTATTGCCCAAGGGGTCGGTGCGGCTTTCTTCAGGACCAGGTGAGTTCAGTGTAGAGAGTGACTGAGGTCTACTCTTTAATGAAGGTCAAAATTGGACCTATAGGTGAAAAGAAAATAGTATTGCTAGGGTGTGGGTCATAAGAATTAAAGTTAAAGTATAGTTAAAAAATAGGTTTCAGTCAAGAGTTAAAAACTTCGCTGTAGGACTCCCTATCTCTAGGGGACATAAACCACATACTCAATACTGGTAAACAAGTAGTGAATGGGAACCTCCAATGATATATAGCAGGAGGTAGAGGTAACTCTAGAGTTTGTGTAACTTCCTAGGGTTCTCTAAAAGCGTGTTGTTTAGTAAGGTATACAAAGGTCTGGATTCAGAAGAGAATCATTGTGAAGTAGTAAAGCTGTATAATCACCACCATTTGTTTGGGGTATCAAAACGTTGTTACATCAAACAACAGTATTAGGGAACTGTTGTGATTCGTTCTTAAAAATGCCCCTAAATGCCAAAATTACACTCGTAGTACATACCTTTCATTAGTTAATTTTTACCATCTCAAACAGGTACCCAGAGACTTGAAGGAGGGCTCCTACAAAAATAGAAGTAGGTTTTAATTAAGGGAGCGGGTGGGTACTTATCTCCATTCAGTGTCCCGGTCGCTTGGTCTTTCCGCGCCATACCTCGTTGCTCCGCTCGCGAACACGCAGCTTGTGCTGTCTCTGCCTCTCGCGGTCCCGGATATGGCAGTAGCCAGTGTTGCCGGGTTAAATGCTCATTTTTCAGTATGGAAATAGAGGAAGACACACAAAGCCAGGAGTCCACCTCCGGGACGCCCCATAGTGTCCGGTATTGGGTCAGTTCTGGAGCCCCTGTCCCAGTTTGTAGATGAGTACTTAAAACCTTTGACCCAACAAACTCCAACGTACCTCAAGGATACCAGAGACCTTCTGAACCACCTTTCCACCGTGACCTTCTGTGAAACATCCATGATCCTTGTAGGGTTAGATGTGGAAAGTCTCTACACGAGTCTCCCTCAAGAAAAAACATTAGATACCCTGGAGAACATATTATTCAACATGGATTGGAACTATAAAACACCAAGACATTTCATACTGGAGTGTTGCAGACTTGCACTAACAGAAAATTATTTTCTTTTTGAAACAACCATGTACAAACAACGACACGGAACCTCGATGGGCAGTACATTCGCCCCGAGTGTGGCCGGGCTATATGTCAGTGATTTTGAAAAAACGTTTGTCAACAACCAATGTAACCCCTTCCAGAAACAGATTCGTTTCTGGAAGCGTTACATAGATGACATTCTTCTCATCTGGGAAGGGAGTGCTGACAGCCTGACACAGTTTCACAGTTGGTTAAATGATCGAGACCAGTGGCTCAAATTCACATACACATCAAGCAAAGAGAGTCTAGATTTTCTGGACATCACCATCTATGTGGAAGAAGGCATACTACACACAAAAACTTTTTTCAAACCTACGGCCAAAAACAGCTTATTGTCGTTCAACAGCCATCATCCACGACCGCTGAGGGAAAACCTCCCCTTCAGCCAGTTTCTACGCTTACGGAGGAACTGTAGCAAAATCGAAGAGTATCAACTCCAAGCAGATGATCTATGTGCTAAACTCTCAGCTAGAGATTACCCCAAGAGAGTGATTAAGAACTGTAAAAAGAGAGCCAGGAACCAAAACCGTGAGAATCTTTTGGAGACCAACCCAAGAACTCAAGACCAAGACCTCATGACCTGTGTCACGACATACAGTCCGGCTTCCAACCAAATCAAGAAAATAATCAATAAACACTGGCGAATCCTAACCTCGGCGAACCTATCGTGGCCTAAACCAAGATTTTCCAACAAACGGACCCAGAACCTCAAGGACATTCTAGTCCACACCAGACCTCAACTGGAGCAAAGAAAAAAACAAACACAACTTTGGGACCTTCCGCCTGTCCAAGGTCACTTCCCTTGTGGGAGTTGTTCGGTATGCCATCTGACAACCACCACAAAAATGATTCAACTATTACCAGATCTGAAATGGTATTTAAGAGCCCACACAAATTGCAATTCCAGCCACGTGATCTATATGATCACGTGCCCCTGCAACATGCATTATATTGGAATGACATGCAGAAAGATACGACAAAGGATCTGTGAACACAGAAGTAATGTGAAGTGCAAGAAGGCTACAACAAAAATGGCCAACCACTATCTGGAGAAGGGACACACTGTGGAAGACCTCAGATGGGTTATCTTAGAGACTTTGAGCATTAAAGATCACAATGCGGAACGCACCTTGTTCGAAAAGGAACAGAGATGGGTTCACCGTCTGAAGACAGACCAATGGGGACTGAATGACAACGTCCCTTGGCTGAGCCTCAACAGATGAACTGTTCCCTTATAAATCCTTCTGGACACTGTGAATCAGACTAATTAGATAAATGATAAATTTTAACAATCACAAGACTACCTTCGATACCCGTAAAAATAACACCCATTTAGTTGATAAATGACAACAATACGGGAGTCTTTCTTCCCCAACAGTTCTTCTGGTGACATTAAACCTCCCGGTAATAAAAAATACTAATCTGCTGTTGGTCTGTATAATCTCACCACTGTTTTACGAATTATGGACAAACTATACCTCGCGATTAATATCGCTTTTATTACATTCGCCAATATTTCTCCTTTACCAGGTGTGATTCCGTTAATCCCTCAGAGTCTTTCCTCTATTTCCATACTGAAAAATGAGCATTTAACCCGGCAACACTGGCTACTGCCATATCCGGGACCGCGAGAGGCAGAGACAGCACAAGCTGCGTGTTCGCGAGCGGAGCAACGAGGTATGGCGCGGAAAGACCAAGCGACCGGGACACTGAATGGAGATAAGTACCCACCCGTTCCCTTAATTAAAACCTACTTCTATTTTTGTAGGAGCCCCTTCAAGTCTCTGGGTACCTGTTTGAGATGGTAAAAATTAACTAATGAAAGGTATGTACTACGAGTGTAATTTTGGCATTTAGGGGCATTTTTAAGAACGAATCACAACAGTTCCCTAATACTGTTGTTTGATGTAACAACGTTTTGATACCCCAAACAAATGGTGGTGATTATACAGCTTTACTACTTCACAATGATTCTCTTCTGAATCCAGACCTTTGTATACCTTACTAAACAACACGCTTTTAGAGAACCCTAGGAAGTTACACAAACTCTAGAGTTACCTCAACCTCCTGCTATATATCATTGGAGGTTCCCATTCACTACTTGTTTACCAGTATTGAGTATGTGGTTTATGTCCCCTAGAGATAGGGAGTCCTACAGCGAAGTTTTTAACTCTTGACTGAAACCTATTTTTTAACTATACTTTAACTCTTGCACTAATTCTTATGACCCACACCCTAGCAATACTAATTTCTTTTCACCTATAGGTCCAATTTTGACCTTCATTAAAGAGTAGACCTCAGTCACTCTCTACACTGAACTCACCTGGTCCTGAAGAAAGCCGCACCGACCCCTTGGGCAATAAGGCTGAAACATGTCGACATTGTTTGAACACTGGAGGATTGAATATGTGTGAAACCTAACAATTTCCTCAACGTATTCTGCCATATCCTCTACCACCAATTCAATCCCGGACAATAAAATTATTTCCTTCCCGGCATGATTGGATTGTTTTAAAGATATTCACTCACACTTCACCAACAATCACTACTGTTTTAACCTAGGGTGTTCTCCTCCAGGTGGAGGGTGCATACCAACTGACCCCGTGATTCTGCACAGACGTGTAAACTAAGGCGGAGAATCAAGATATACCGCCCATACCATCATGATTACACGTGTATGAGGGTCTTTTACCAAGGGTCATTCTAGTAAGAACTGTACCCAGGTTACACAGGACAAGTGATCCCCCCACCCCCTTCTAGATGGAGGGACCTAGCCAACCAGGAACAGGCTCCTGCCTCCCCTCCCACTGGAGGGTGGCACATAGGGGTGTACCCACCCCAGGGAAGGGACCCATTGGTCCCTGCCCTCTACCTATCTGTAACACCCCTAAATCTAGTATTTAGGGGGCACCCTGATTCTTGCTTCCTCAGATCCAGCAAAAAAAAGAAGAAGGACCGAACAGCCTTGCAGCCAGCTAACAAGAGGAAGATGCCCACTGGCTTGGCCCCAGCCGCACAGGCCTGTCTCCCCTCGAACCTGCTAATGCGAAATAAATACCGGCCGGTACTGCAGCCAGCAACCTCGAAAACCCAGAGGACCTGCTTGCCTTCACTTCCAAAGAATGCTTCTCCTGTGAACACTGAATTTATTCAAGTGCAACCTCTGGCAGCAGCCGGAGACCGCGAATCCAACCCTCTGTGCACCCGCCAAACCCGGCCCGAGCTCAAGTGAAAAAACACCACGTGGAGGTCACCCTTGCGATCCTGAGCCGAGATCCGGCGACCCCTGACCTGCCTCAAGCCTCCAGCCGAAGCCTGCAGTCTAAATCCAGACGCCCCCCCCCCCCCTAACCACGACCAGGAGCTAGTAAGAAGATCCGACCCCAAAAGGCACCCCTGCTCCCAATGCCCCACGGCCTTGTGTGCCCAAACCGACTGGCCCTAACCAACCCTTAACTTCCCAACTTACCTCTCCAAGTGGTGGTCGCACCCAGAAGTCCTTCGTCTCCCGACCTGCAGTGCTTTTGCAAACCAGAGGTTCTCCATAGAAAACAACATGGCGCCCATCGTCGAAACAGCACTCTGCATCTAGTCGCCCCAGTGCCACTGAGGGTGCACCTTTTGTGCTACTGTGTTTCCACATTTGCCCTCACCTAAACCCTAGGAGCTTTGCTCCCACAACCCAGTGGCCTGCTTGCCAGCAGCCACCGACCGGAGGCCCTCTAGCCCCCATTGGATAACATTGGGCCTCAACACTACCTGTGAACCAATATCCTGTTTTTCCTCCATAGGTTAACATTGACAATTTTTTTCCAAAAGGTTTCTAAGCGTGGAGTTTTGAAATCTAAATATATTCTTTAAAAATTGCCCAAATAACCAAAACGTATTTACTTACCTCTTTTCAGGAAATGTCCTAGTGCTGAATCTAGGTATCCAGGACTGAGTTAGAAAAAGTAACGTAAAAAGTAACTTACCTGTAATTTACTGAAAAAGCCTATTCATTTCAATGTACTGTATTTGCTAAGTGTTGCAACCTACTGCCTCCCCTGTAAATCAAACAAAGTACAATTCCAGTTGCATTTTCAAACTGTTCTATATTCAGCAGCTTATTACTGAACAGTATTTAATGCTTACCTGTGCCAGGCTTGCTTGGTTCTAAAATAAAACATTATATATTTTATACAAAAACAATTGCCTAGAGTTCAGTTCTTGAGTTTGCGAATTTATTTGCTGACTGAGTGTGTACATCAAATGCTTAACACTGTCCTCTGATACTGCCTTACTGCTCAACCACTCTACCACAAATAGAGAGTAAGGTTCGTTTTTTCTTTTTTGTACTCATTACCAAAGAAAAAGCTCTTGATGGGATTCCTCTGCTCAATCCATGCCAACTATTACCGACCCTAGGGTGAGGCATATGGAGAGAAGAGAGATCATTCTGTCCAAGATGTTACCCTTACCTTTTCCCCACTCCTGTTCACATTTTGTGTGGCGCCCAGGGTTACTTAGGAGAACAGGACCAGCGGTATCTTGGCTTAATCATAGGACCGACTTTACTTTTCCCTCCAATCCACCAGAGCTGCCCGAATCTTGCTTTTGCTTGATTGATCACATCTAATTTGCTGGTATAAATAATATTCTTTAAACAATCCGCAAAAATTGGGTGGGTTTCAGATTTCCGTGCCCTGCAGATTTCCCTCCTGGCAAGAACTACCACATAGAAGACGAATTTAGAAGTGGATGTATTCATAGAATAATCATTTGGTAAACCAAAGAAAATCATATTAGGACTTATTTCCAACTGTTGCTGTAACACAGCCTCTAGAAAAGCACATACCTCCGTCAAATACTGCTTGATTCTTGGGCAATCCATGGACATATCGATATCATCTGCAGCAGAGCACTTACATCTGGGGCAACTATATTCCTTCCCCGTGGCTTTGAATAGTTTTTTGTAGACCAATAGACTCTGTAAGCCATGTAAAGATGGTTCCTCCTTAGAGTAGCTGCTTTAACTATTGCCTGCAACATAGAAAAAGAGCCAGGCCATATGTTATATACTTCCTTTTCTCTGCCTCTGAATTCTTTGCCCCACAGTCTTACGACTTCAAGTTCCACATCGTCACCAACTTCCAGAAGGACCCAATACCAAAAGTAAGCTTCCCTTTTCCATGTGCTTGTTCTAGAGACTCGATTTTCAGTTTGTTTCATCTTCGCACCACGTCTGCGTTGCCCACCGGGAGGATAGTTGGTGAAACTTAAACCTGGTCAACATCCCTCGAGTTAGGCTGCTTAACGCCTCCCAGCTTATTAACTTTGAATCCTCTTGCCGGTCTCCCCAGAGTCTTATACCTCCCCTTTCTAGCGGTTGACAGAGTTGGTCTTGTAAACATTCCGGAGTACCCAGTGAGTCCCAGACTGGAGCCTCCGCTGCAAATTACGTAATTTTCATTCTTCTCCTGATTTGCATCCAAGTCTTTAATGCCGCCCCCAAGATTTTTATTCTGACTTTTTTATAGAACTTCGGGTAGCTGTACTTATAAAGGAAAAAATACTGCCCGTACTCTACATCTTTTAACATTGCCTCAAACAGTAGACCTAAAGATAAGAGAATCAGTTTTGTTGGCCAAAATTTTAAAAAAAATTAAATGGAAAGCGTAACAGTACGTAAGTAGATCAGGTAGCGCTAACCCACCCACGGAAAGGCCTCTCCTTAACTTTTTCCACGCTATCCTGGGACTTTTTGTAGCCCAGATGAAGAAGCCTATTTTACCCTATAATTTAGCTATATCCTCCACCTTAAATATTAGTGGAATAGAGTTATATAAAAAGGTGATTTTTGGCAAAATTATCATTTTTACAAGGTTGACCCTCCCATAGATGTTTAAAGGGAGGTTAGCCCATTGTGTTAATAAACTAACCACCTCTTTGGAGACTTTCTTCCAGTTGATTTGGGGGATATCATTTCTGAGCCAATTGGACACCAAACTACCTCATTTGGCTTTTAACCCGCTGGCTACCATCAGCTTAATTCCATTCAATTTTTTCAGTCTTTTCTTTATTGATTTTATATCCTGAAACTCCACCAAATATTTCTGCCTTCTCAAATAGCCTGGGTATGGCTTCTGCCGGGTTTGATGAAAACAGAAGCAGATCATCTGCGTAAAGAGCGAGGTTTAGCTCAAGCTCTGTGATTTTAAAGGGGTGAATAGTTGGATCTGCCCTAAGCTAACACACAAACGGCTCGATGTATAGGTTGAAGAAGAGCGGAGACAAGGGGCACCCCTGCCTAGTGCCTCTTGTAATATTGAACCAGTCTGTCAGTGCTCCGTTCACTAGAATTTTTGCTTTTGGTTTAAAGTAAAGAGATTTCACAGCCTGAACAAATTTATTTGGGAAACCAAAACTTTCTAATGTCCGCCAAAGATATACCCAGTTCACCTGGTCAAAAGCTTTTGCCGCATCTCTTGCTATAATTGTGAGAGAGAGCCTTTTAACTTCTGCAACATCAATTGCACCCATTACCTGAAAGGTGAGCTCGTTTAACTGTCTCCCAGGGATGAACCCTCTCTGATCCGGATGAACTATAGTCTTGATAACTTTAGCCACCCTTGCTGCCAAAATACCTGCAAAAACCTTATGATCTGAATTTAACAAGGATATTTGCCTATAAGACGCTATCTTCTGAGGATCCTTGTTTGGTTTTAAGATCAGGGTCACGGTCACTTCGGCCCATGAACTTAGGGTTCCTTCCCCCTCCATATATATTTTATTAAACATGTTTTTTAAAACCGGCTCTACCTTATCCAACATTCCAAAGTATACCTCGATAGGAAGCCAATCTGGACCTGCTACTTTGCCCCTGGCCTTTTTTTTACATTGTGCTCTGACCTCTTCCTCTGTTATGCTTGCTCCCAAGAGTAACCTATGTTCTTCTGACAACTGAGGAAGAGTTATTTGCTTTAACCATGCCTGGGCTCCCTCAGAACCTGATTCAGTATCTTCCTCATATAAATCATTCATAAGGGATCTTGCCTCCTCCCGAATTTCACCATCCTCATAAAGCAACGCTCCTGTCCTTCTTTGAGTTAGGATCTTTATCAAACTCCTTACCCTATCTGTCTTTGCCTTCCATGCTAAAAGAGAAAAACATTTTTTGCCATAAGAGAAATGCTGGAGCTTGCTAACTTTCCACCTGCTAATAATGTTCTTATCCAGATTAGCCTGATATTATGCCTGTAAACATTCCAGGTCTTTTTCCAAACACAACACCAAACTCTGAGACGCCAAAGACGCCTTCTGTAAATCCAACTCCTTTTCTTTTATCTTCCTCATCATATCAGCTTCATCTTTTTTCATAAGTTTCCTTTTGCTAATCATAAAGGATGAAAATAACCCTCTTATGTAAGCTTTAAAGGCCTCTCAGACTATCTGGTTGTTAGCTGTGCCGTCGTTAAACTTAAAGTACTCATCTGTTTTTATTCCCAACTCCAACATCACTCCTTCATACAATAGCATGCTCCTATCAAGAGTCTACCTTCTTTGGAGCTCTTTTTGCTCAAATCCCAAAATCATCTCTACGGCTGAATGGTCTGATAGAATTGCAGTGATATGCGTTATTGCCTCAATTTCGGAAAGCATCACCCGGTCCGTGGGAAAATAGTAGATTCTTGAATGATGCTTATATTTCTTACTATAAAAAGTAAAATCCCTAGTTTTCCCATTCTTACATCTCCAAATGTCGATCAGGTTAAAATCTTTAATCATATTTTTTTAGCGCCACAGACATTCTTGTTGGGGTATTATATTTTGCTTTAGAGGAACGATCTAAATCCTTATTCAATATTAGGTTAAAATCTCCGCCGATTATAATTGGTGCGGTGGTGTTTAACAAACTGGCCTCTAATTTCAAAAGCGCTCCTGGGTTGTCATCATTTGGCCCGTAGTATGCTACCAAACTAGCGCCATGCCCTTTACTGTCAAGGTAGCCACCAACCATCTCCCTGTCAGATCTGTGTCATATTTTACTAAATGTATGCCTGCATTACCGCTAATAACTAAGGCAACTCCCCTTGTGCTTCCCTTTTGCTCTGAGCAGAGCACCTCTTGGATCCATCTAACCTTGCTAAAACCCAATTTACACTCTTGGGCCTCTAAATGAGTTTCTTCTAAAAAACAGATTTGAGCTTCACTTTTGTTAAGAAATTCAATGACCCGGTACATTTCCATCCTACCCCTCAGGCCGTTAACGTTCCAAGTTATTAACTTAACTTTATTTGGCCTATCCATTTTCACAGTTCCCTGAGCTCATCCTTCACAACTCTAATGTTTTAAAACCCATACGAGGACTATATTTTTTATTATTCCCCTCTTGCTTCCTCCACCCTGTGCTCCCACCCCCTCTCCCACCCATAAGGAACCCTCCTACCATACCCTTGGCGATAAAAAGCCGCCTTTCGGAACCCTCCCTTAGTGGCAAAGGCACCTACCCTAAAAAGAAAAGAAAAAGAAAACAAAACCTCACCCTTCCATATTTCATTATAGTAGGGCATATCAAAAATATACTAAATTTTAACAAAAATTCATTTACTTATTTATTTATTTGTTTTTAATACCTCCTGGAATATTTTGTGCCCCTCCCTTTTTTTCACTCCACCCCTTGATTCTGCATTGCAAGAAAAGCATAACATGCCTCCCTAATCCTTAGTGTGTCCATATAGATACTGGTACCATGTCATTGCCCTAAATTATTTCTTCATTTGTGCCAAGAAAGTGTCTACTTCCTCTGGGGAGTTAAAATTATGCATCTTGTTTCTCCAAATGACATTCAATTAGGCTGGAAATTTCATTTGGAACTAGAATGCATGAGCTGAGAAGTCAGGGCGCCCAGGTCCATATGAAATTTCCAGCCTTATTGAAGGTCATGTGGAGAAACAAGAGAGTAAGGTTCTATCTAACTTTAACCTCTGCCTACCTCTGGGGTCACCTGGACTCAATGCACACTATACCTCATTTTGGTTTAGTATATATAGAGCCAGTTTCCTACATTGGTGGATCAGCGGTGGGATACACAACTTGTATTTGTTGGACTTCTTGATTACCACCTGATCACACGACAGAACTCTTAAATTGCCTTTAGAATTCAGATTTTTTTCAAATTGGCATTTTTACCAAACTGCTAAAAGTCTTGTTAGGACCTTGCTTAAGTCCCTTTAGAATTTTAGAAAATAAAAAGTCACTGTAGTCAAGGGTAAAGGGGTTAGAACTTTTTTGTTAGAATGTCTCAAAATAAGAATCCAGCTGTTAGTGAAGATAACCATAATGACATACAGGACATGGTTGAGGAGCTTGACCTCACCCCTTACCTCCACTTGTCATTCAAGGAAGTAAGGTCCCTCATCCAACCAAACAAAAGCTCCAGGAGCTGTTGGCTTAATTTTTAAAGGCCCACACCTCTGAACATGGTGATGACCAGTCAGAGGCAGAAGGAAGATAGAGAAAGGTGCCCATCTCCACCACTTCCTAGGGAAGAAAGGAACACTGTTCCCTTACTTCCAAGAATAAACCCATGGGGACCTAGAGGCCACACAGTTGACTCAGGTTCTGGTGAGGACATTGAGGACAGCCTCAATGAGGAGGATAGCCTGTTAGCAAGGCTGGCCAAGACTGGATCTAGAGTCCAGACTCCTGGGTCTAGAGAGAGAAAGAAAGAAGATGGGTTTAGCACCCATCAATGGTGGCAGAAATCAAAATAATAAGGATAAAGAGCAATCTTATGATCCTAAATTCCCTATAGGGATTGTCCCTAAATTTGAGGAGGGGGATGACATCACTAAATGGTTCACAGCCTTAGAGGGGCTTGTGACATGACAAAGGTGAAGAAACCTCTCTGGGAGGCTCTCCTATAGGAACTGTTCTCTGGTAACTGCAAAGACAGCCTCCTGACCCTTTCTGGGCCAGATGCAGGGTCTTATGACCTCATGAAGAGAACTCTGAATGAGGGATTTGGACTCTCAACTGAGGAGTAGAGAATTATAATCAGGGGGGCTCACAAAACCAAAACCAGTCCTGAATTGATTTTGTAGACTACTCAGTAAAGACACTAGATGGTTGTTTAACTGAACACAATGTGCATGACTTTACTGGACTTTAGAATTTGTTTATGAAGGAACATATTTTAAGTAATTGCACAAATGAGAAGTTACATCAGCATTTGGTAGACCTAGGTCTAATTTCTCCCCAAGAATTGGGAAAGAAGGATGGCCACTGGGTCAAGACTAGAGTGACCAAGACAACCACTGGGGGTGACCCCAAGAAAGGAGTTACAAAACCTCCCCAGGGGAATGGTGGTAAGAATCCCCAAGATAACATGTCTGAATCTTGTAAAGGGCCACAAAAACGTGCACAGGGCGGTGGGTCCCAAAATCTTTCCTACCCTTCAAAACCATATAGGGGAAATAACGTTGATCCTGCAAGACCTGGTGTAACAACTGTAAGAAGTTGGGACACTTAACTGGAGACAATGCTTGCCCTAGCAAAAAGGCCCCTCGTCCTACAGATAGAGCTACTCCTGGTGTATTAAGTCTCCAGGTGGGATCAACAGTGTGCCCAGGGCAAATCAGGTTGCACACTGAAGCAGTTCTAGTTTCAGAGGGGGAAGTTTAGTTTGCCTCTGTAGCTGTGTGGCCACCCAACTCAACGAAATACTTACACTACCCTTGGATTAATGGAACTAGGATAGAGGCTCTGAGGGATACAGGTGCCAGTGTCACTATGGTGAGAGACACACTGGTTTCCCCTGAGCAATATTTGAATGCTGACAGTGTTACCACTAACCATGCAATGGCTATGGTGACATAGACTGGGGGCGCTTACAGGCCTGAAACAGGTAGTGATTGGTCTCTCCAAAGCTACCAGCTGCATGTCTGCTTGGCAATAACCTGGAAACCTCACCCTGGGCTGAGGTTGAACTAAAAACCCATGCAGCAATGCTGGAATTCCCTGAATTGGTGTGTGTAAAAACAAGAACACAGAGCAAAAGGCAGGTCGAAAAAGTGTTGGAGCCTGAAAGTATGGCCCAAACTTCCAAGGGAAAAGGTAAGAAGCCTGGGGAACCAGCTTCTGTTCAGCAAAAGGATCAGGACCCCACTCCTCAGGGAGAGGACTTGGACACCCCAGAGGGAACTGAGCCTATGGAGCTTGACCCTTACCAGGTTGAACTCTTGGGCCCAGGGGGACCCTCCAGGGAAGAGCTCTGCCAGGGGCAGCAAGACTGTCCCCATCTTGAAAGCCTGAGGCAGCAAGCTGTTTCAGAAGGAAAGGGAGATGACCGTGGTACCTACAGAGTTTATTCGGAAGAGGGATTACTGTACACTGAGGCAAGAGATCCCAATCCTGTAGCCACCAGGAGAGTGGTAGTGCCACAGAAATACAGGGAGTTCCTCCTAACTTTAGCTCATGACATCCCCCTAGATGGACATCTGGGCCAAATCCAGACTTGGGAAAGGCTAGTTAGCCACTCTTTTTGGCCCCGGATGCGCCAAAAGGTGAAGGAGTTTGTCAGCTCCTGTGTTACCTGTTACCTGTCAAGCCAGTGGCAAGACAGGTGGCCACCCAAAGGCCCCCTGATACCACTGCCTGTGGTGGGGTTTCCCTTGAAAAGGTAGGTGTGGACATAGTAGGTTCACTTGAACCTACCCCAGCATCAGGGAACAAATTCATTGTAGTGGTAGTGGATCATGCCACTAGGTACCCTGAAGCAATTCCACTTAGGACTACTACAGCACCTGCAGTAGCCAAGGCCCTCGTTGGTTTCTTCACCAGGGTAGGGTTTTATAAGGAGGTGGTTTCAGAAAGAGGTTCTAACTTTGTTTGCTTTCCTGAAACACATGTGGAAGGAGTGTGGAGTGCAGTACAAGTTTACTACACCCTATCACCCACAAACCAATGGCCTTGTTGATCGGTTCAACAAGACATTGAAAGGCATGATTATGGTACTCCCTGAGAAACTCAAAAGGAGATGGGATGTCCTCTTACCATGCATGCTTTTCGCTTACAGAGAAGTGACACAGAAGGGAGTAAGGTTTTCCCCCGTTGAACTTCTGTTTGGCCATCCTGTGAGGGCACCACTCTGTCTTTTAAAGGAGAGTTGGGAGAAGGCTCACCAAGAACCCAAACAAGATATTGTGGACTATGTGCTTGGCCTAAGGTTCAGAATGGCTGAATACATGGAAAAGGCATCCAAAAATCCTGAGGCCAGCCAGGGTCTTCATAAGCACTGGTATGACCATAAAGCTGCACTGGTTGAATTTCAACCTGGGCAATAGGTGTGGGTTTTGGAGCCAGGACAGGACAGATGGAGTGGCCCTTACCCTATCTTAGAGAAAAAGAGTGAGGTCACCTACTTGGTTGACCTGGGCACAAGCAGGACCCCCAAAAGGGTTATCCATGTCTACCGCCTAAAGCTCTACAATGACAGGGCTGACATCACCATGCTGATGGTGACTGATGAGGAACAGGAAGCAGAAAGTGAACCTCTCCCTGACCTCCTCTCCTACAGCCCAAAAGATGGGTCAGTAGATGGAGTTGTCTTTTCAGACATCCTCTCGGCCCAACAGCAGACTGATTGCAAGCAAGTCTTGCAACAGTATATGAACACCTTCAGCGCGGCGCGAATTTTCGCGCTGTGCTGAAGGTTCTAAATAACGGGCGTGGCCGTGACTGAACGGTTCCGTCATAAGCACAGCCCAACCGGCGCTCGTGACGGAACCGTTCCGTCACAAGCATCGAAGGGGTTAAGCTCTTTTCCTTGTCCCCTGGTCTCATAAACTGGTGTACCCATGATGTGGACACTGGTGACAGTGCACCTGTCAAAAACAAAATCTATCGACAGCCAGACCAAGTCAAGGAAAGCATCAGAGCTGAAGTCAAAAAGATGCTGGAGTTAGGGCTTATTGAACCCTCCAAGGGCCCCTGGGCGAGCCCAGTGGTTCTTGTCCCCAAACCTCATCCAAAGGGTGGAAAGAGAGAAATGAGGTTCTGTGTGGACTATAGAGGGATCAGCTCTGTCACAAAGACAGATGCTCACCCTATCCCAAGAGCAGATAAGTTGATAGACGAATTGGGGGCAGCCACATTTCTAAGTACCTTTGACTTAACTGCAGGGTACTGGCAGATTGGCATGGCCCCAGAAAAAGAGAAAACAGCTTTCTCCATACATGATGGCCACTATCAGTTCACTGTTATGACCTTTGGTTTAAAGAATGCCCCTGCCACCTTCCAGAGGTTGGTGAATCAAGTGCTTGCTGGGTTGGAGTCCTTTAATGCAACTTACCTTGATGATATTGCTATTTTTAGTTCCCTCTGGCAGGATCACTTGATCCACCTTGGGAAAGTTTTAAAGGCCCTACAAACTGCTGGACTAATTATCAAGGCATCCAAATGCCAGATAGGGCAGGGAACTGTGGTGTACTTAGGCCACCTTGTTTGTGGAGGCCAGGTACAGCCATTACAGCTCAGGATCCAGGCTACCCTGAACTGGGCCGCTCCAACCACCCAGACTCAAGTCAGGGCACTCCTTGGCTTGACTGGATACTACAGGAGGTTTGTGAAGGGATATGGGTCCATTGTGACTCCCCTCACAGAACTCGCCTCCAAGAAAATGCTCAAAACGTTTAACTGGACAGTTAGTTGCCAAAAGGCTTTTGACACCCCGAAAGGAGCAATGTGATCAGCATCAATTCTTAAGACTCCAGATTATGCCAAGCAGTTCATAGTTCAGACTGATACCTCTGAGCTAGGGATAGGAGCTGTCCTATCCCAGACCAATGATGAAGGCCAAGACCAACCTGTTGCTTTTATAAGCAGAAGGCTTCTCCCCAGGGAGCAGCATTGGTGTGCCATTGAGAGGAAGGCCTTTGCTGTGGTTTGGTCCCTGAAGAAGTTGAGACCATACTTGTTTGGTACTCACTTCCCAGTTCAATCTGATTACAGACCTCTCAGATGGCTAATGCAAATGAAAGGAGAAAATCCTAAACTGTTGAGGTGGTCCATCTCCATACAGGGAATGGACTTTGAAGTGCCCATGCCAATGCAGATGGACTTTCCAGGTTCTTCCACTTCGACAATAAAGACTCTAGGGAAAGGTTAGTCTCATCATCTTTCATTTGGGGGGAGGGGAAGGGGGAGAAAGTGCCCTCTTTCTTGCATGGCATGCCCCCATTTTTTCTGAATTGCTGATGTTCTTTGACTGAGTGTGCCCTGGACTCCTGATAATCGGGTACCCAGGGCCTATGTTTCTTCCCTAAAATTACATTGAAGCCTTAACCCAATTGGCATTTCTGGCCACATGTCAGCCCATGTTAAATGGTACCACAGGTACCCAGGATACTGTGACCAGAGAAGGCCTCTAAGGGCTGCAGCACTTATTGTGCCACCCTTAGAGGTCCTGTACAGTGACACACACACACTGCCTTGGCAGGCTGCGTGTCTTGGTGCAGAACAAAGTGAAGAGTCGACATGGCACACATCTCTTTGTGCCAAGCCCACAAACCACTGCCCTGGCATAGATCAGTCACCCATCTGGCAGGGCGCACTACACCAGTGGTGAGGGGACAGGTGCCTGAGCCCTGTACCCCTACAGCGTCCAAGTCCATTCTTGGGCAGTGCTGCCATTAAGAGTATATGGTGCTGGGAGTTTGTTATTACGAACTCCACAACACCATAATGGCTACACTGAAGACTGGGAAGTTTGGTATCAAACTTCTCAGCACATTTAACCCACACTGATGCCAGTGTGGGATTTAATGTAAAATGCATAACAGAGGGCATCTTAGAGATGCTCCATGAAACACGACCAACTCCTAGTGACCTGACTGAGTTGCTGCTTAGGCTTCCACCAACAGACATGTTTCTGGGCCCCTGCGTCGAGAGCCTGCTGCTCTCGGGGGCCTGAAACAATGCACATCCGGGAACGAGGTGCCAAGCCTTCTCCCCCAGGATAGGCAGGGTTCACGAAGGGGAAGCTTCAAAGGCAAGTCGCCTTTGTGTGCCTCTCCAGACCATTTGCGGCTTTCAGCAACTGGTCCCCACTGGTTCTACCCCCCACTTTGAGCAGGACAACCAGCGGGGAAAAACAGGTGAGGGAAAGAAGTGTGCCCACCTCTGCCAACTCCACCCCTCAGGTGGGGAAAGCGAGGTGAAGCACAACTCTGAGTCTCCGCCATCTTGAGGATGGGGGTACCGAGCCAACCAGGGACAGGTTCCTGCCCCCTCCCACTGGAGGGTGGCACAATAGGGGGGCTTACCCACCCCAGGGAAGGAGCCCATTTGTCTCTGCCCTTTACATAGCTGTAACCCCCTAAATCTAGTATTTAGGGGGCACCCTGAACTTTGCTTCCTCAGATCCAGCAAAGAAGAAGAAGAAGAAGGACCAAACTGCCATGCTGCCAGCTAACAAGAGAAAGACGCCCACTGACTTGGCCCTAGCCCTACAGGCCTGTCTCTCCTCGAACCTGCTCCTGCGAAATCCTGGCGTGTCCTGCAGCCAGCAACCTCAAAAACCCCGGAGGACCTGCCTACCTTCACTTCCAAAGACTGCTTCTCCTGTGGACACCGGCTTTGTTCAACTGTAACCTCTGGCAGCAGCTGGAGACCGCAGATCCAGCCCTCTCTGCACCCGCCATACCCGGCCTGAGTGGAAAAACACCACGAGGAGGTCTCGCGGGCCATCCTGACCGCGAGATCCGGCGACCCCTGACCTGCCCCAAGCCTCCAGCTGACGCCTTCAGTCTAAATCCAGAAGACCCCCTAACCGCGACCAAGAGCCGGTAAGAAGATCCGACCCCAAAAGGCACCCCTGCACCCGACGCCCCACGGCATTGTGTGTCCAAACCTATGGTGCCTAACCAACCCCTACCTTTCCAACATACCTCTCCAAGTGGTGGACACATCCAGAAGTCCTTCGTCTCCCTGCCTGCAGTGCTTTTACCAAACCGGAGGTTCTTCATAGAAAACAACCGAGTGCATGAAGTCGAAAAAGCACTCTGTACTCGGCCGCCCCAGTGCCGCTGAGTGTGCACCTTTTGTGCTACTTTGTTTCCCCATTTGCCCTGACCTAAACTCTAAGAACTCTGCTCCCACAACCCAGTGGCCTCTTGTCAGCAGCTACCAACCAGAGGCCCCCATCCCCCTTTGGATAACATTAGGCCTCAACACACTACACACTACACACGGCCGCCCTAGTGCCGCTGAGGGTGTAACAAGAGTGCATCACTGACCCTGTGGGACCCGTGAGTCTAACCCCAGAACCTTAACTCCCACAGTTGATAACTTACCTGTGAACCGATAACCTGTTTTTCCTCCATAGGTTCAATATTTACAAATTTTCTTCCAAAAAGTTTTCAAGTGTGGAGCTTTGAAATCTAAAAATATTCTTTAAAAATTGCACAAATAACCAAAACATATTTACTTACCTGTTTGCAGGAAATGTCCCAGTGCTGAATCTAGGTATTCAGCACTGAGTTAGAAAAGTAACGTACAAATTAATTTACCTGTAATTTACTGAAAAAGCCTTTTAATTTCAATGTACTGTATTTGCTATGTATTGCAACCTACTGCCTCCCCTGTAAATCAAACAAAGTACAATTCCAGTTGCATTTTCAAACTGTTCTACAATCAGCAACGTATTACTGCAAAGTATTTAATGCTTACTTGTGCCAGGCTTGCTTGGTTCTCAAATAAAACAACAGTATATTTTGTATACAAAAACAATTGTCCTAGAGTTTAGTTCAGGAGTGTGTGAATTCATCCCTGACTGAGTGTGTACATCAAATGCCTAACACAGTCCTCTGATACTGCCTTACTGCTCGACCACTCTACCACAAAGAGAGAGTAAGGTTCTATCTAACTTTAACCTCTGCCTACCTCTGTAGTATATAGAGAGCCAGTTTCCTACACTATTCGCATGTACAGTTCATTAAAATAGTATAGCCTAACCCCAGGATTACATGTAAGACCTCTACAGGAATACAAGACAGATCAGTAGTGTAGGGAGACTGAAGGCTTGGTTGACAATATTCTAATAAATAAGTCTGCTATCCTTTTTCTTGAAAGTCTCAAAAGAGTAAGATGTTGTTGTGTCAACCTACCCTCAAGTAACAAATTGTTCTGATAAATTATTACATGATGAGTTGTGACCGCTTAAGGGTGACCTTGGAAGACTAATTAAGGAACAGCAGTCATAGCAATATGTTGGAGTTGAGTGATTTTGCACTAAAATCCTTCCTGCCAGCATCCAAAGCACTACCGTACTACTTCAGACAAGACGGTTTGACTGTGTCAGACAAGGAGAAAAAAGTTTAAAAATTCTTTCCAAGGCAGCCTAGACATAAACAGGCTAGCACTGGCTGCTAGCTAGGAATATCTTTATCACTGTAGCCGATCTCCACAGATTTCAGATCTCGAAAGCAGATAAGATTGGCAGATCTCCTCAAAAATAGCACAAATAGGTGCCAAATAAAGAAGTATTCTCTAAAGTTTTCTTAGCCTTGACGATACCGAATAATCTTCATATGTGGTGAATGCTTTTATAGATTTCTGGACAAATTCAGCATGTTCCTTACAAGCAACTACAGTTTAATATATTTTTCTAAATAGTCTTTTAACTGTAGCACACCATTAGAATCACTAAAAGGGAAGGGGGACAGATACCTGTAAAAGGCAGCATGTAATGATCTGGTGTCAGTTGGGACTTTTTCTGAAAACTGGTTCAAATATCCATATTTTTCCTTTTTGTTCAGGTGTCTATTTTCTTGCTCTTCTTATTTAGGGATTTCCTCAGGACACTGGAATTGGTGGAAACTGTTTCTGAAATATTTTGGAGGGATAGTCAGTTAATACTGTAATTATAAAGTTGGGCAACCTGTGGTTTGGGAGAAAATGGAGTGAAAAGCAGCATATACCTGCACCCTGCATATAAGAAAGAGCCTGGACAGTATAGGTGACAAGTAAGATGTTTGTAGGACTACATGACCGCGTTGTCTGATCTGTAGAGTGAGCACAATAAATTCAAATGACCTTACCAGAAATGACTCGAGACATTTTAGTGTTGTTGCATTGATTCCAATTCCAGCAAAGGGTTGAATCTGTATCCCATGGTCTATAATATTGAATTAGTGGGAGATGCGCAAGTGGGCAGTGATCAGTGCTGACTCAGTTCAGTGAACAAGGCTCAGATCCTGTTGCCAAGCTGTTAAGTTCTCCAATGTAAAAGAGTTTCTTGGTGATAGACTTCTCCTGCAGGTTGCACAATGCAAACGGAAGGGTAGTGGGCCGTTGCTATTGGGGTCAACAGCTTTGGAGTTATTCTTTTACCAGAGCTCCAAGAGCTCTCCGACCTAAGGATTTGAAACTTTCTGGATGTGAGACTAGCATTAATCACTAGTGCCACTTTCGTAATTATGCTGGAACCTAGCAGTCAAAGAAGTGCCACTTGTCAAGGATCTTCAGGGGACCTATAACTGTGGTTCACCAGCGGGAAATCATCCCCGGATTCATACTAACCCACTTCCCTCCCAACATTGAAGGATTAGTTGCAGATCAGACTTTTAAAAAAAACTATTAGCTGCCTAGGGCGGTGTAGTGATGAAAAGGCCTTACACCGGATTCGTTGTTGTTAACAACTTTATTGGAGCCTGCCAGGTGCGTGGCTTCCTTCCTGCCAACTGTGGAGCAACTGACAGATCATATAACCCATGCTCCTGAGCGCTCTACGGAACACTGAGGCACATACACATCAAAACACATCTTCCCCCTTTACATAACCAATGCAACAATGAGATTGACCTAAGCAAGAAACCTTCAGTGACAACATGCAGAAAGGAAATGTACCAAAAGTCATTAATAAAATACAATACACTTATACCAAAACCAAAGAAAGAAAACTTAACAGTTTTTGAAAACATATAAAATGACATATTCCACTCAGGAAAGGTAACAAGGGATAACACAGAGTTCACAAGGGCAAATCAAAAACATTACTTCACCACCTAACCGCTCAGGTAACAGGGAGGTTTGCGAACTCGTGGGGTCCTGTCCCTGAAGTTCACACACTCCCCACCTTCTCCAACTCTTGTACGTCTTCAGCATCTTTTACTAACAACTCATTGTCATTAATCATCATGTTCCCACTAATGTTTCCACCGGAGACAGGTGAGGATGGCACCCCACCACCTTCCTGTTAAAGAGCCACCCTCCTCTTGTTCCATCTGTCACCATTTTCAAGCACGACGTGCAAGTCATAGATTGCTTTGACCTTAAAGGATCCACGAATTTCGACAGCCCAGCTCCTACCCAGCCACTTTTGACTTTCACCCAATCTCCCAACTTTATTTTGTCGCACCCCGTACATTCAGCATTATTCTTGAAATACATCATCACCTCTCAGTATCAACCAAGCAGGAAGCAATTTAATTCCAGGCTTCCTTCCCTTCATACACTCAAATTGGGAAACGTTCAAAGATCCAGTGACAGTAGAGCCTATGTACTTAGGGTAACACGGCTCCAATGCCGGTGGCACTGGCATCCACCATTATAAAGTCTTAGCAATGGTATCGAAAGGTACAAAGATTCCTGCAATACAAATCTCTCCCCTGATCTTCTCAAACGCATCTTGCTGTTCCTTGCCCCATACAAACTTGCATCCCTTCCTCAAAAGAATTCTCGATCCTTCCGTCTTCACAGCGAACTTGTCCACAAGTTTGCTGTAGTATTCTATTAATCCCATGAAAGACCGTAATGCTTCCTTGTCTACGGAAACTGAAACCTCCTGGATAGCTCTAAGTAAGTCTTGCTTAGTCAAGACTCCACCCCCTGTGATGGTATGGCCTAAATACTCAGTTTCATGAACCATGAAACAAATTGTGTCTCTCCTGAAAAGTAGGACCAGCTTACACCAACCTTCTAGGGACTTGTTGGAAAGGACAATTATGCTCCTCCTGCGTCTTATCATACACCAGTATGTCATCTTAGAAATAGATGACATTCTTGATGCCTCTGAAAACAGTAAACATCATCCGCTGAAATTCACTGGCAGCGGCCGAATGTCCAAAAGGCATCCTTGTAAAATGAAATGTCACCTCCATCATAATGAACAAGGTACGGTCTTTGGAATTTTTGTGCAGAAGGATCTGATGGTAAGCGCTCTTAAGGTCAAGCTGTGAGAACATGTTTCCTCCATTGAGCAACACAAACATCTCATTAATATTGAGAAGGGTAAAATTGTCAGTCACAATCTCCTGATTCAAGCTCCTGAGGTCTACACAAAAACGTAATCGTCCATCTGCCTTCTCCGGTATGACCACAGGAGACACCCAACTAGCTGCTTCTACTGGCTCTATCTATCACCCCCTCCTGCAACATCTCATCCATCATTGCTTACACTTTATCTCTGATTACTAATGGGACTCTCCTCACTTTGTGCTTTGCAGGCACAGCTCCTTCCTTTTGTTTTATCTCATGGGCATATCCTTTCAGTACTCCCAATTCTTCCCTAAAGCCGTCCTCCCACCACCATAAAGGATTGGGTGCCCTGGAATTGATGATATGTAAATTAAATTGGTGCACCCATCCTAAGATGGGAGGACCACTCCGCTACATACACTTTATCCCAGACATCCCGGTTCTGAAATTGTATGAGCGCTGAAAAACAAGCTAACAAGTCGATGGTTTATCCCTGGTACCCCACTGGATTTATGTCTTTGGGTAGAAGCGTCACTCCAGGCCACTTGACCTGAAAAATTGCTTTGGGAATGATGGGAAACATGGATCCAGAATCTACCATTCATGCCACCTCTTTTCCTATTAATCCAAAAGAGGTAACGGGACGACATTTTCTTCCTTCAGCCCATTCTGAGGCTCAGCAACCAGAACATGGACCACACTACCCCTTAAAAGCCCTGCATCCATTTCTGTAATTGCTACGCTCACTTTCCCTTTGCACACCCTTGCATAATGCCCACCCTTGCCACACTACGCAATCTTTGTTGGCAGCATGGCAAGATTTCAAGTCTTCAAGATGATACATACTCCCACATCCAGAACAAGACTTTTGATTTAATTTAGGAGAGAAAGTTTTCCTTTTAGAATATTTTTCGCATGTCATTGCTCTGTTCAGTACCCCCATGCTCTCTTGATCCTTGTCGACCGTAGAAATGGGAAAACCACCTCCTCCTTCGGACTCATCTCTCTTTCCCATTTCACGCATACAGTAATCTGACTCCTCTACAATTTTTGCAATTTGGATGGCACCCTTCAGAGATGGGTTCTTTGCCGCCCATAACCGTTCTTGTATCTTCTTGCTGCAACATTGTACTATGAGTTAGTCTCTGATTAACTCATCATTCATTTGACTGAACTGGCACTTCATTGACAACTCGCTTAGACAGGAAGCAAAGTCATCGATGGACTCCTCTGCTTTCTGAGGATGAGTATAAAAGTTGTATCTCAACGTTACTACATTGGTCTCTCATCGTCATTGGAGTCGGCCGGGTGGTGGTGCTGCCAGCTGTGGATTAACTGACAGATCATGGAACCTGCGCTCCCGAGCGCGTTACGGAACTCTGAGGCACTTACACATCATAACAGGTAGCTCACTCTACCCACAAGTAAGCTCCATTCACTGAGGAAAAGGGTTTTAATGGAGCAGACAGTCTTTTATTGTGTGCTACTATACTGATGTGTAATTTCTTCATTTCAAAACTTAATTATTTGCAAATGTACAATGTAGGAAGAAAGAGGTTATGTAAAAACAACTTAAATAATTTGATGTTCTTGCCTGCTAGCCAGGAATCGGCCTGGAGGTATGAATCTGCTAGGTAGGTTTCCTTGCTGAAGAACTATAATTACGATCACGTTCCTGGTGAAGTTAGTGTGTTAATTGCTCCCTGGTAATAACTACACATGTGTGTTGTTTCGAATGGCTCTCTAGCTGTGTTAGTTTATTTCATAAATATATCTGCAGGCCTGTTGGATGTATTTTCTGGTAATAATGAGCTTGATAGAAAAATGTTATTGCCAACTGCCCGGAGTGTTGCCCGTCATGCGTCTCATCTACGTTTTCCCTGTTTCAGTTTGACAGAGATCTGCAGGAAATCACTGCACAGGAGCTGGAGTTTCTTATGGCGGAAGAAATACCCGCTCAGCCTCCAGAGGAGCCCACCCAGCCCCACAAGGAGTCCGTCCAACCCCGTGACAAGCGAGCGGTGCCTCGCAAAAAACCAAGTGTGTCTGGTTAGTGTTAGCCATCAGTGCTTGTGCAACTTGAGCACAAGAGCACAGAACACTAGTGTGAGTGCCTGCTGACTGTCCACTCAATGCCTCATACTCCCTTTTCAGAGTCTGTGGAGAAGGGGCGTGCCCCGGAACCGGAAGTCAGCATGGCGCCGGTCTCACCCATTTTACGGTAAGGCTGGGCATCTGTGAAGGTCATTCGTTCATCTCAAGTAATGGGGAGTTTTACGGTCGTTATGGTGGGAACAATCAATACTTGTATCACAGCACTGGGAATTATTATGATCAGAAACACTGTCCGAAGATTTGTGGGAGCCATGGATGCACTGTAATAAGCATAGCTGCCAAGGTTTCAGATTGAGGGGGAAGTGACATTTCCATAATTTCAATGTAAATATGAGTGACATTCAATGACTATGAGTGACACATTCTCACGAGCAAAGTCAAGAAATAATGACCATTGAAACATATACATATTAGAAATTACACCCATTTGAGCAACAAGAAACAGATCTTAAAACTGCTGGAAAGCATCAAAAATGGAAGGGATCTTGTTCCCTTGTGACCTGATCGTACTATTATACAAATGTAACATAGGTGGGCCCACTTACAGACAACTTCCAGAAAGCTGTGATTTTATTATTAAGTGTGAAAAGCAGACACACTAATGACCCCTGCTTTGTAATGTGCAGCTGCCAGGGGTGCAATGCCCATTGGGCTGAAATGGATTTAGCCCACCAAGTTCCTTAGCCCTGTTTGTGCAGCCTAAGTTTCAAACAAACAGTTATTGAGCTGTCATGGGCTCGGGCTGGGCAGGGTTTGATGCCTCAGACTCAGTTTTGTCTGGTCAAAATGTCCACTCATTAGAGGTGACTGGTGGGCTCTTAAATCTAAATTATCGAGTGACTGCTTGTATCGAATCACCGCCCGTGAAGCCTCGTAAAACCAAAAGAAAAATAGAAAAGAGAATATT